>NC_136062.1:13948750-15180000 GCF_964261635.1 Lissotriton helveticus
ACAGAGAAGACCGTCAACAAACAACTGACCGGCTACCTCGAGGAGAACAGAATTCTGGACCCGTACCAGTCTGGGTTCTGCAGCAACAACAGCACCGAAACTGCCCTCATTGCTGCCACTGATGGCATCAGGGCCCTGCTAGACAATGGAGAAACCACAGCCCTCATCCTCCTGGACCTGTCAGCCACCTTTGACATGGTATGCCACCACACACTAGGCAAACGCCTCCATGACGCCTGGATCCAAGAGAATGCCCTGGACTGGACCACCTCCTTCCTCTCAGGCAGAACACGGAGCGTCCGCCTTCCCCCCTTCTGCTCTGAAGCCACCGAGATCGTCTGCGGCATACCCCAGGGCTCATCCCTCAGCCCAACGCTGTTTAACATCTACATGGCACCGCTCGCCCACGTTGCCCAAATGCACATCCTCAACATCATCTCTTACGGAAGTCCTCATCCTTGGAGATCCTCCCCCTCTGCCTGGGACAACCCTGGTGGCCGACTACACTGGGAACAGCTCCAACACCCACCGACCACGCACGCAACCTAGGGGTTATCCTCGACTCCACCCTCTCTATGACAAAAGCAGGTCAACGCCGTCTCCTCCTTCTGCTTTAACACCCTCCGCATGCTCCGCAAGATCCACAAGTGGATTCCCACCGAAACGAGAAGCACAGTCACCCAGGCCCTCGTCAGTAGCAGGTTGGACTACGGAAACGCCCTCTACGCAGGAGCCTTAGCCAAACTCCTGAAACGACTTCAACGCATTCAGAACGCCTCTGCATGCCTGATCCTCGATATCTCTCACCGCAGCCATATCGCACCCCACCTGAGAGACCTGCACTGGCTCCCCGTCAACAAGAGGATAACCTTCAAGCTCCTCACCCACGCACACAAGGCACTCCACAACACCGGACCTGCGTACCTCAACAGACGACTCAGCTTCGACACCCCCACCCGCCAGCTCCGCACCCCGACCTCGCCCTTGCCACAGTCCCCCGCATCCAAAGAGCGACCTCCGGCAGCAGATCATTCTCCCACCTCACAGCCAAGACCTGGAATACCCTCCCCATCCACCTACGGCAGACCCAAGACCAGCTGACCTTCAGAAGACTCCTGAAGACCTGGCTCTTTGAGCAGTAGCAGCACCCCCCGCCCCCGCGCCTTGAGTCCCGCAGGGGTAAGTAGTGCACTCTACAAATGCCATTATTGATTGATTGATTGATTTTACAGTTTCCTTGGGGGTAGGGAGAGCACCCAACGCAGCAGGCCCCCATCGATCACCCCAAAGATGTGTGTTGGATTTATATTTGCTTGCTTTTAACTGAAGGCAGTCATCCATTCCACAATGGCAATCATGTCATTTCGGAACTTGGCAATGAGTTGGTCAGAGTTGTTAGATAGAGGGATCACAAGCAGAGTATCATCAGCATATGAGACCATGGAAAGGCCCCTACTTTTTGCAACTCCTGAAAGGGGTTAAGTGTAGATATTAAATATTGTTGGGATCAGAGCCAAGCCCTGCGGAACCCTGTGATGTGCGAACTGCACCTGGGAGCCATAAGGAGGTAAGATCACTTGGAAGGATCTGCCTGATAGGAAAGACAAGAACCAGTTAGGAGCGGCATCTCCTAAGATAATCTCTTGTAAACGTTGCATCAGAATTTTATACGATACAGTGTCAAAAGCAGCACTAAGGTCAAGAAGAATCAAGGTAGAGGTGTGGCCCTCATCCAATGAACTCCACAGATGTTCAGTAACTGCCAGCAGAGCATATTCAGTACTGTGGCCTGGTCTGAAACAATTCCATGCAGGGTCCAGTATATTGTTGGACTCTATATATTTGGTCAGAATGGAATTGATGTAAGACTCAGTGACTTTAGCCACAAAAGGAAGTAGTGAGATTGGGCGATAGCTTTCTGATTTGAAGACAACCAAGGTAGGCTTTTTTAGCAGAGGGATGACCTCGGCATGACCTTGGCATGCTTCCATGAGGCTGGTACAACTGTAAATGCTAGGGATAGGTTTATCAGCTCACAGATTGTAGTTAAGAGTTGGGGTAGGAATTGTAGGAGCTGATCAGGTTTAAGAAGATCAGCTGGTGATCCTGATTTAATTTAATAGCAGAGAATCCTTAAAGCTTCATAAGATAGCACCAGGAAGGAGGGTAGAAGAGTACCTGAGCAACTAGTGTGATCGATGTGCCCTTAAATGCTAATAGCAGACAGGAAAGAGTTATAAATGTCCTCAACTTTATTAACAAAAAAAGTGGCTAAGGCCTCACATTGAGAGTTATAGGACTGGTGTAACTTCTGCAGCAAGGCAAACGTTTAACATATATTTATCAAGGAAGTGTGTGAGCCATTCATGGATGCGGCTGTTAGCTCCTTCAACATCACCAGACAGTTGAGGCGTTTGGGAGCGTAGTGTGTCTGAGAGGAGATTGGCTTCTAACTTATGCTGAGGGTGTTTTAAGATGATCTTAGGGTGAGTGTCCGAGGGCGAATTTCCACAGAGGAGTGCCATGGAAATGAGAAAGTGTTCAGTCCATGCCATAGGAAGGGTGTTTCACGTGGTTAGACACTGACTGAAGGAGCAGAGAAACTCAGTGTGTGATGGGGATGTATGAACAAAGAGGCTTCTCATATAGTAGTTTGAGGCCATCACAGGGCACATTTCAGTCCTTTGTCAGGACTTGGAGACTAGTTAGGCATCTGGCATGCTGCTGTCTTTATAAGACATGGTGTTCATGTGCACATCAGTGGGGCGCATAATATAGAATTGTGCACAGATCTTTCCCATGCAGGTCGACAGCATAAGGGCAACATTAATCAAGCTTAGAGGAGAGATGGAAAGCTATGATAATACTGTCCACTGGAATGCCGCAAGTGATACAAGCAAGAATAGACTTCTATTTTAGTCAGCATGCATGTCCTCTGTACCGTGATGGTGCTCGTAGCATGTCTTTTCTGCAAGTATTTACCCTGAACATGTTACACAGTTCCTATAAATTTTGTAGAACTGTGGATTAGATTTGTTTAAAAAACATCATTTTACAGAGACTGAGTCTTCTTATATGATCAGTGAATGTAGCTTTTGACTAGCTCACAGTACCGCATCTAAAACCCTGAATCTCCAGAGCTGTAGATGTTGTTGGTAACCTCAAAGATCACAACTCTGATTCCCAAAGAATTAGTAGAAACAGATCTAGCCCTTTCATTTGTCACATTTGCATGCCCTAGGGGGTACATAGAAAAGAAGCAATAAGACATTTTAAAATGTTTGTTGAAGAAATATAATCTTTGTAAATAAAACATGATCTGCGATTATTTGATAGTCAAGACACATCATTTTTATAAGCATTATTAGAATGGTGAAAAACACAAAATTTCAACCATGTTAATTGTACCTAATGTCTCTCCTATCTTCCACTAATACCTCTAAACTAGAGAGAGCATGTCGGGAGTACCCATCTGCCAGACCTGTTGGAATTATCTAACCCCATAACTTGGTATACAGTCTCAGGAAGCAGACATCTGTGCATTAATGAATGCACCCCATCTGAGTGTGCAAGCCTGCATACTTCTGCTTGCGCTGCTATCTTCCTTCTTATGATGAAGGCCAGGTCCTATAGAGCTGCATCTCACTCACAGCAGCTTCCATTATAACTCTGGTGTGAAGTGTCTCTCACCGAATTCAGCATGAACGCTGTTGAAATACAAAAACATCAGCCTTATTGCACTGTGCCAAAGGTGCAGAACAACATCTTTAGTTAGCCTGAAAGGAAAGAGTTGTCTCCCATGAGCACAAAAATAAAACAAGGACATTGCGTTCTAATATGTGTGACCCTGGAACTAACAATGCAGACTATTACACAACAATGTCTAGCCAGGAATAAATGTGTGCATGGCACTTTCACCTTTTAGTGAAAACATGCACAAACCATCATCCTAAAAAGATACTAAGCCAAAAAGAAAAGCTACATACTAAGCTAAAAAGAAAAGCTAAAATGGAAAAGTAAATATGATCTCTACAACATCCTCCCCTTGGTCGGATGAGACACATATTTAAAAATAAGCAATAGCAATGAATATCTAAATAAATGAATATATTGGGGGGACAAGCGGCACGTGTAATCTTACAGCTGTAAGTTGTGCTATTTATTCATTGATGGAGGTGGCCTTGTAAAGGAGAAGCTTGTCCTGGCTGAGGACTTTAATTGCCATCTGTGTTTTAACCCCCTAACCTCTATTTATATTAAATGAAAATGCTTGATTATGGACGGGCTTCACCCCTGAAGGATCTGAATTAAACAGCTTTTCACATACACAAAACCTGGTATTGTACTTAGAAAAGCTTATAAACTTGTCAAAGCCGCACTTCCCGCCCCTTTAAAAAGAGGGGTAATGCTACTATAATTGATTTTATTTTTGCCTCAGCTCCCCTTGATGTGTCCATTTTGACCTTTAAAAATGTTCACAACCCTTTCAGTGACCATAACCCCTTGTTTCTAGTAGTTGAGGGGTGAGGCTTGGGGTAGGGTCCTCCCGTTAGATGCTAGGTTCACCCACCCTATCTGACCAGGAGAGGAGGTTGAGGAGGTCACAGGTAGATCCTAAGGCCTTCAATCATTCATTCTTCTCAGCTTGCTAGCAGGAGATACTTACTTGCCTGAATCCCTCCGTTTTGGGGAGAGATATTTTAAGTTCTTTTGAAACAATCCCACAGAAGGTTTCAGCCTTGTTAACCGTCCCCGCAGGTAGGTGTCACTCAGACAACCCTAAATGGTTTGATATTGAGTGTTTAAAAAAAAATAATGAATATATGTGAAAAACCTTGTGCAGAAGCAAAATTCATTAAAAAAATAGCAATTTAAAACCAAAGATATTATTAAAAAATAAAGACAACAATTTAAAACAAGCACTGACAAAGCCAATATGTCTTGCCTTTGGGACCTTATAGGTCTTTAGCCATGCAGCACATTATCCAGGGTGTTGTACCACCAGGGACTGAAGAGCTATACAATTACTACATACTGGGTCCAGTTCAGTTTAAATCACTTTATTTCGGCTGCCAGGGGCATAAAAGTCAAATAATATAAAACTGCATACGAAAATCACAAAACGATTCCAGAGATATAAATACATACAGACATGTAAATATATGTATAAAAGAAGAAAAAATAAATTGATTCATAATTAAATTCATAGGTTATTTGAAAAGGTTTAAGAATATACCTAGTTATTTTTAAGAAGAAGTGCCACTGTGTCGAACTGTTAACAGGGCAACTAAGAATGTGGAAGATAACAATACACTTAAATTCAAAATCAAGTAACATAGCGACATAAAGCTTTGCTACGAAACACCCACATAGCACCCAAAAATGTAGAAATAGAAATTACTAGTACTGGGTGGGGATTCGATCTAAGGAAACATAGAGCTTCCTGATGGGTGCGTACTCCCAGTAGCCAGCATACCAGTGCAAGTCAGGTATAACGGGTGATATATAACTCAGGCAGAAAAAAAATACATGGAAAGTGCTCTCCTTTGCAAGGTTACAAGTAGGAAAAACAAGTGTCTCCTTTACCAACCCATCCAGACGTAAACACTCTTAATGGTAGAAGGCCTATATGTAACTGAAAGTATAATTTCCTACATAAAGGGACAGTCACAAGATCCCAAAATGTCTCAAATCCATGTTTAAACTTCATGTCAATGAAATCACTAGTCAATTTTGAGCTCGTGGCTCTTGGTGATTCCTCAGTCGCCACATGTGACCAATATATTTTTCAACACAGCCTTAGACGGAAAGACAGTAGCAGCTGGATGGTCCCCCAATTCAAGAAGACTTAGTGGGTACAGTAGTGACTTAAAATTCATAAACTAAGGAATTTTACTAAATTGGTCAACCTTCATAACGTCCGTTACACTTTCTTCATAGTGGGCAAGCTCGGGGTGGTCCAGAGGTGTCTCTGAAATAGCAGGGGCCGTAACCGGATTTTACCCGCCATCCTTGTAACTCCCAAATCGCTAAGCAATAGATATAGTGGAGTACTGGGCTGGAGAGAAACAAGATAGGGTCATGTAATGTTATTCTGGAATACATGCTTACCCTGGGAAATATTTATGGACACATTCCACCGCGTTGAAACGTGACATACGATCTAAGTAATAACACTTTTGGGACAGCATCCACAAAGTATCCTGTACTTCCCTTTTCTGAAACAAATATGGCAGTTTAAATGGAATGAATTTTAAATGAAATTGACAATGCAGAATGTAGCCACAGTGCCATAACATTAGTGCACAATCTTAGCACATCCTAAAACAGTGGGCACAGTAAACAGTTTGGTTTGGAATGCTGAAAGACCATTAATTAAAATATGTGCATATTTTAAACTATTTTGGGTTTCAATGCCTCTCTGGCATTTTGCTGAATATGATATGTGCACTACAGTTGCTTTTGTTCACCAAAACTAGGTGCTTCCTAAAACGCAAGTAGAGCACTTCAAACATTGGTTTCCAGGTGCAGTAATTGTTACATCAATATGATGACCAGTTGTAGAAGCTTGGAACACAAGGTACGAGGGGCCTTGACTTGCCTGTCGTCCGTAGCCATTAACCAGTGTGTATGTCTTTCTCACGTCCTGCCTTGTTTGTCATTGCTGAAGATACATATTGTTGGGCTATAAGGATATCCTCCCCTCTGAATACTCTCAAGTAGGACGCGTTACAGAGAGATTTCCATTGTGGGCTACAGAAGAAAAAAATTGGAGCTTGTTTTGTCTCTGGGTAGAAGACATGGCATCCGGTGGTGAGGGCAGAGGAAAGAGAGACTAGCAGTGGAAAAGAGCAACAGGGAGGCAGTCACAGAGTGGGCAATAGTGATACCATCTGGCAGTTTGTGACAGGGAGCAGTTGGTCCACGTACCTTTGCGACCCTGCCTGCTTTCAGCTCTAACTATGTCATTATCATGCAGAGGGATGACAGGGGAAAGAGAACATTGTAACAAGGATTTAAAGGTGCAGGCACTTCGAAGAAGTGCTGATTGTAAAGAAAAAGCTGTAGTGAGATACAACACATAGCACAAAACATGGCATGCACACAACTTACCCTGGTTTATTAAATTTAGGTACAGGGTAGGACATGTTAGGCCTGTTTGTTACTGTGTTCTGTGTTACAACAGCCGAGTCAGTGACAACCCCTACAATTCAAAAGTGAAGCAGTTTTTAGTAAGGGGCTTTTACTGAGCAGCTAAACTGCCTAAAAACCATTTTGAGATCGCAGGATAGTTTACACGCACACATTTGTTTTGATAGGAGAGTCAGCAGAATTGTGGCTTACCGTAACAATGCAATGAATGCTAGAGAGGACATTTTTGTAGTTTGAATTCTGTTGTAGGTGAAAAAGAAATCCAGGAGAGGGAGTGGCTGCAACGGCCTGAACCTAAGTCTGCTTCTTAGGATCCTTACACCTGCTCTGAACATAATGGGCAGATGCGGAGGAAGATCGGGGTTCTGGGAGAAGCTGATACAGCACTCCTTGTTTTTTTAGCTACCTATGTGACCCATTGCCACCGCCCTTCCCCATGTGCAGCCAATGATAAAAGCGGGAGGTGTAATAAAAATAAATAGTGCTCAGAGGTACGAGTAGAGCTTGCAACACAGGCAGGAAAATAGCAAAAACTAGATTTGCAGGCTTGTTTTGAATCGCTTTCTTTACAAATCTGTTTTCAATGCGGCTTTAAAACCGAAAGGAAGATGGAGCAGTTGTGCGACCAGAGAGCCTGATCAGAAAGCCTTCCCATTCCACCTCCAGAAACAAAAGGAAAAAAGTAGTGTGCAGCACTAGCCTAAATGCACACCTGTAGAAGGCTATACGTGCTGGGGGCATGCTCCATGGGAGGCACCAAACAATGAAAAGGTGGGGCAAATGGAAGCAAGGACTTTTGAAGGGCACTGAAACCAACCAATGAAAAGCAGTGGGAAGGCTATGAGCCAACAGAGTGAATACAGCATGTCTCGAAGGGACAGTGCAAGAGCTGACTAGGTTCAAGTGGGAAAGTGACAATGAAAGAGTCCAGGAGGCATCCAAATCGAAGGACAGCATCCAAAATGACTTCCATAGCCATGTCCAGAGTGTCATCAGGGCCCGGGAAGGAACCCGCATCCGCAGACAACACATCAAAAGAGGCCTGAAGAGCACGATCCAAAGGACGAAGATAGTCCTCACTAGCCCATTTAGGGGAAGCCGAAAGCAACAGTGTTAGGAGAAAGCATCAGAAGAGTACCCAGATGCCAGGAAACCTGAAGTCGAAGGAGAATCTGGCATTGGCAAAGGCGGGTCATATAGGCATCTTGCAGCAAAGGAAGCAGCATCACAAAGGCTGCACATACAGATCTATATTTGAGGACTGCGACAATTGCATAGCAAGGCACATGTCAAGTTGACACTCGAAAGAGCACCGGAGGCAGTGAAACACAGGCTGAACTCTCTGAAACTATACGGGCTGGTAGGACAAAGACCAGTGTTCGTTCAGTTCTAATAATGTTGACTCAACAAAATACTGCATCATGCATTTACAATACAGAGGGACGTGTTAGTCCCATTTCTATATGGCCTCGCTGTGGTACATTCATTGCAGAGCAGCAAAAATAGAACCAATGCACCAACAAGTAGCAATAAAACAAACAGATAGCCCCCAAAAATGCTTGAACATAATTAATGTAAAAAAGAGGGTATAACACCAAGCACAGTCTGAAATGTAGAAACAAATCCACACCTAATTCCTTCAAAAAAGTATGGCACTTCAGCAGTGTTAGAAGCATTGAAAATACGGTGTACAAGTTCACCTAAATGTTGTGGCAATTGAGTTAATAAAAGTGCTGCACCTCAGACGAGGAACGTACTACCTGAAAATCAAGAGTTCCTTGGTCAGGTGTAAGAGCCACATCTTCTTGAAACAATAAGGCTTTCAGTCTGCTTAATCTATCAAAGTTGATTTGAGCAACAGGGACCTTGGCCACAAAGTAACTTCTCTGGTTGAATGTGTGGGGGGATATGTTATGTTACGTTGAGTTAATTAGATTTATGGAGCACATGGCTACCCAGAAATAGCTTCCCAGCACTTTGCCAACCAAACTAATCCGGATCACTCTAGATAGATAATTCCTGCTCCAAACGGTTAGAACAACCAGATTTTCAACCTATTCCGAAAAGTCAGACGGGAGCGACAAGACTTCAGCTCAGGAGGAAGGGAATTCCATATCTTTGGACCTAGCAAATAGAAGGCTCAACCTCCTTGCAAGAGCTCTTGATTCTGGGAACCAAAGCAAGATCAAGATAACTTAACTGCAGAGATCAGCTAGGACTATAAGATATAAGATATTCATACATCAAGTCAAAACCTTGGCAACAGTGACCACATAAGGGGCACCCGGTTCCATCCCGCAACAAATCATTTAAAATTAAGTAGCTTCCATTAGAAAGCATACAAAATTCAGGCTTGGTCAACTGTATGGGGAAACCCTTTACATAACACACTAAATTAGCCTTGGACGCATTAAAGCATTATTTCTTTACAGACAAAGGAGTGACCAAATGAAGTACCACACTCTTGTAGTCTAACACAAGCCTCTTTATTGACATGTATGCATCTGTATCAAAAAGGGAGAAACCAAGCTTTGTGTAAGAAATGTGCACCTAGCTCCTCATATCTTCCTACTTCAAAAAGCCTAAGACATGATGTGAACAGAAATGAAACCATGAATGAGCCAGACTGTAGTTGGGATTACAACAACTTTTATAAACATTCAATATTAAGCATAGTGTAGGTTGCTTATTTTTCAGCCATTTTTGTCTTGCATACATGTTAAATTGTAAGGCAAAAACAACTCAGTTGCATTCAAATAATTCCACGGCACTCGATTTGATTTTAAAACCTGTAAATTCTAACTCAATTGTAAAGTCGATCTTAACTCACTTTGGCCATGCTGGAGGATGGATATGCCATTTCATTTTGAATGACATCAAATGTAGATGATGTGTGGGTAATGTGATCATTCCATTATAAACAACTCGCATAGCTTTTTCCAAATTTCCGTTATTAGTTTGTCTTGACCGTTCAGCAACTTTCGGTTAATAAACGTTCCGAACTTCATTGTAACTGGCATATATAAAACATTTAGAACAAGGATATCTGAGACCCAGCAACCCATCATGCAAATCCATATGATCTGAAAGGAGGGATACGTGGTCTTTAACAGCTGACAAGGTAGAATTTTCTACCCAATGCTGGCCCAACATCCCTATTCTATAGGTAATAACAACCATCAAATGTTGTGACTGAAAATATATTATAGGTCTGGCCTGCTTGCCTTAAACCCTGTGGAAGAGTTTAAAAAACCGACATTACATCTATTTGTTTCAACTGGTCATAATTACACATAATTACAACCCATCTGAACCAGTAAGTGAAGAGTTGTCCTTCCATTCTGCACCATTTAATTAAGCTGTTCTTTTGCGAAATTAATAATATGTTGCCAGTCATCAAATGCCACAACAGAGGGGATGATTGGTGTATTTAAATGTTTAGCATTGTCCAAGTCAAGACATGTAGTCTGCTATATTGTTTTGTTTAAAAAGATCATCTGACAAGAGATCAGACTAACCCTAAATAAAGCATCATTGCCCTGAACCTTCCAGCGTCATGTTTACCATTCAGATTTGCACTCATGTTTATCTTTCCAATACCCCTAACCCTTCAGGGCATTTTGTGAAATAAATGAACCAGAATAAATCATTTTGTTTTCTTCGGTTGGGAAAGCGTAAGCTTATAATAATATGAAATAGGGTCCCTGGGAAATGACTGGAAAAGAACGGGAATTTCTTCAAATATGTATTTGAATTACGTACAGGTGGTGTCCGTCTTTGTTTCCACTGTGTGTAATTAAAAATAGCATGCGGAGTACTAGCTCTGTGTAAGAAATGATGGGCATAATGAGGGTAGCAAAACAATTTACAATCATTTGCAGAATTTAAATACAAATCCTCATTTTCAAATACTGGGTATGACTTTAATTCTGACAGCATATTAATAACAGTCATAACATCCCATCCATCAGAAACGGAACCTGGGGTAATAACTTCATCCATAACAACTTTAAACACATATGTAATGTTTTGAAATGTCATCTGGAACTTATTCCCAATTGATACCATCATGGACAGGGAATACAGTAATGTTCACCAAGGACAAGTCTCTCCGGACCTTATGTGATGAAGAATCAGGCATAAGTACGATCAGGGAGTAGAAAGCAGACTGTAACAAATCCAATCCAGAGGAAGATTAAAAAAAAAAGTAAAATCCAACAGTAGGACCAAGGAGGAATCAAGCATGCCAGTTTCAGCCAAAGAAAGAGTGCATGCACACCATGCAAGGAGGTATGCGTAGGCTCAGAAGAAAAATCATCAATGTTGACAAAGGAACCAGAGGCAGTATGAGTACAAGACAGGGACCTTATCAAGTAAAGGAGAGCAGGTTTGCTCCTCCAAAGGTGGTTGATAATATGTAATCACATTGCAAGAAGCTGTAGTAGAAACTAGCACACTCACATTACAAACACATACTGTGGTTTCATCATTAACTGGTACGATGGAAAGTTCAGCATCTGAAGTCCCCAGCCAGGGAGTAGTAAGATCAGGACTACTTAGTACATGTAGAGGGATTTTGTGCGAAGTAGGGAGAGGTGACAAGGAACTACCCGAAACCCCCATGGCCTACAATGGAGAAATGGCCACATGATGTAGCTTGATCAAATCAATGGAAACTTGTTGTTTCAGTTTAAAACCAGCAAGCAAAATCACAGTTTGAGTACATTGGATGGCAAGGGCAGGCACGGGTGCACGGTAGAACTGGCCAAAATCTTTTTCATCTGCAATCTTCTCTTAGACTAGTTTCCTAACTTTAGGAATCCAGCCGGAAACTGCTGGTTGCTCCTTACCTTTGTCAGTGGCAAAACATTTGAATTTGAGTGTTCCTCTCAGAAGTCTTGTAATTCCTGCAAGACAGTGAAACTTTCATTGATGTCAAAGGGCACATATATTGCCACTCCGCTAGAGTTATCAAAATCTGAAGGAAACATTGGAATACCAAATAAGATCTCATATGGAGTACAGCCACCCAACATTTGTCTAGGCAGATTATTTAAAGCTCTATGTAAACCATACAGGTGATGAATCCAACTACGATTTGAACCTAATTCTCTAGCTGTTAAGGACTGCTTTAAACCATGGTTCTTCTGTTCCACTATCAAATTTCCCTCAGGATGATAGGGGTGGAATAAGGCACATCAACACTCATAGTGCCCGCAGTATACTGGCATGCTTTAGAGCAAAATCCAGACCCTGGTCCGAGTGGAATGCTGCCACTTCATATGTACCGATAAATATTTACAAATCTTTAATATAAATTAGAGTATCAGATGATTGCTGTGGCCACACCCATTTAATTCAAGAACAAGAATTAATGGTTACTAAGATATATTTAAAGTTACCATTCACATGGAGTGGCCCACATATATTTTACATAGACTCATTGTAATGGCTTATTTAAAACTAAAAGTGATGTCTGCATTGAGCGTGCAATGTTGAAACTTTTACTTTGTTGACAAATATAATGGCAAAAGAAAAATGTTTTTGTTTGTTTATAGAGACCCTGCCACCAGTATCCTTCTGTAATAAAGAAACAGTAGCCGTCACACCAGCATGGGCAGACACCAAAACCTCATGAGCAGCTATTATTAACTATAACCCAGTTAGGTATCACTCGATCAACCACCCCAGGAATGTGGGCAAAGGGAATATTTTGAGGATTCAAGATGAGAGTTTTTTGGTGACTAGACTTTAGGTATGGTCTCGCTACCAGCCGAAGCAGTGACCGCAGCCATAATGTTATCACCTCTCCCCATATGTGAAAGAGTAATTGCAGCCATTAATACAATATGAACAGCTGCCATGGCAGCTACATCAACTAAATAATTCCTTGCAATGGGTATACTCACCTGTTTATGAATCAATGCGTAAATCACAAAAGCCAATGGCAATGGATTTGACGAAGTAATAGGATTTACACACTATGAGTGGGGTGAATTCTGAATCTGTATTCTGCAAAGCCAGAACCACAGCTTTCAGTTCAGCCAGCTGAACTGTACAGTCACCCAAAGCTTCTGTATATGTTCTTTGTGCCCGAAATACTCCATCTTTCATGACACCCTTAACTGAAGCACACACAGATGAGTACTTGTACTTTGTTCCAACCGCAGGCTTGGCTAAACCATCAGTATAGATTAGGGTTCTCCAAAGTCGGTCCTTGAGGGCTGGATCCTTGCCAGATTTTCAGCATTTCCCCATTTAGATAACTAATAGTTAGCTTAGAACTCTGGTATTGAACTGTCCCAACAGGACCGACTTTGGAGAACCTTATAATAGATTATGAAAGCATACTGATCTAGAGGCAAACCTGCAGTAGACATGAGGTATTCCCGTTCATACTGGAGATATTCCTATGTTCTTACAGTAGGGTAAAAAAAATGATCTACATCAGAAGCTGTCAAGAAAGTGGTCCGCTGGATCCATCGTGGTTGCAAGGCTTTCACGTTAGGAATGCTGGCCTTGGTAACAGCCTATAAGGTTGTTATCTGTTTCCCCTGTGCCAATGCACGTTCCTTCAGTACAGCAATACAAATTAATTCAGTGGAAGCAAAACGCATTTCTGCATTGAAATGTAAATGTGATTTATAAGCAATCTGCACTGTTTCTCCTTCATTAAATAAACCATGTGTAACCACTGGAACTTGCAATTATGCAGATCACTAAGTTAGTAGTGTTAACACAAGTATGTAAGTGCTTGGATTCAAGCATGTCCGTCTGTAAAATCCAGAGAACAGCAGTATGTTCATCAGTCCAATGTTTATTAGAAAATCCCAAACAAATTGAATTGGACAATGGTTTAACCCATTTTGCATTGTGGTATGTATGTTCTACCAAAATGTATAAAGCCCAAAAGTAATAGAGCTTTTTTAAGGTATTTGGTGGTTGGAAAAGAGCACATGGCTTTAAGAAATGTGGTGCCAGGCTTTTGCCTTCATTTTATAGTTCATGTCCCAAAAACAAAACACTGAGAAAGACAATTTTAGAGTTTCGAAAATGTAATTTATACCCATGGTCAGCGAATTCCAGAATAATACAATTTACTCTGGCCAAATGTGAATTTAAATCATCATCTGTGATGTATACTTCATCAACGTAGGACAATGCTTTTAAGTAAATTTCTTGTAAAATTGACGTAACTTGGGCAGCAAACAGACCTGGATTGTTCTTATACCCCTGTGGCAGGTGAGAGAACTGCTAATGTACTCCTAAAGCTGAGAACACTATCAAATTTCAGTTTTTAGGCGCTATATTTTGACAGAAAGAAAATTGGAGTTTGTATTTTTTTATGAACTGTCATTTATCAAGCCCTTGCTGTGGGAATTCTGTACAGCAAAAATGCATGAGTGACTGTTCTCGATAGTCTAAGATTATACAATAAGAATGATAAGGTTTAAGCACAGGAAATAATGGATTATTCATAGGGGAGACACAAGGCTAAATCACACCTTGATATTGTAATTGTGATTACATTTCTCTGACCGGGTGGGAGTTTAGCTTCATGTTTAATAGGACATTGGGCTTGCACCTGTGTGCTGGACCTTATAGGCATAACGTGATAAGGTGAGTCTTTATCGCAACCCGCCTGATTGCGATATAATGCTGTGGCCTTGTCAAGAGCCTATTCTGCAGCATATGCTTGTTTTACTGCCTCTGGGGCAGAAACACAAAAGGAAGGTATTATTACCCCCTTCCCTGTGTGACTTTTCCCAAAAACTCTGGAGACCAATCAACCTCAGCCAAGAGAATGTTATATTCATTAGTTAGAGTCTGCCGGAATATTTCTTTAATAGTATGTAGCTTATCACCCTCAATTTGTATGTCCGAATCATAAAGTCCATCAGCCGCTGATCTGGAGTTTCAACTTGTACATGCTCATCAGTTGGTCTTGCCACCAGAACTCTTGAAGAGTATAGTGAACTATTGTGGCCTCTACTGCACTGTTGAAAAGAGTTCTTGCCTATGTCTTGTTCCGAAGATGAGTTCTCAGTACTTGCGCCATAGAAATTCCTGCTATTTTCTTCTTTTTAAATTTAGCTTTTTGCTGTGGAAGTTTTTCTTCCTTTTTTATAATTACACCAGAGGAGCGTTGAGAGTCAGTTTTGGTTTCATATACTCCTCCTGTCTGCAATCACCTTATCCCACTATCTCTGACTGCTTGCCTGTTGAGTGCTGCAGGGAATGAGGAGGACGTGTTTCAGAATACTGATACCTATTAGGCTGTTTAATTTGATCGCAGTTGCGTAAATTATAGCGTTTTTTCAGAAAACACCGGTTGCGAAGATCCAGCCAATGTTTTAGCTTTAGTTCTACATTGATTTTTGTCCCTCAGTTTTTAGAGACTTAGGTGTCTGCTTAGTTACTTCTGCATTAGGTTTTCCTTTAATTGCTTCAACTGAAAACACGGGATGATTGATCCCCGGCCCGATCGGATATTGTTTCCCCCAAAATTCGGAATGTTACTCCTGTTGTTCCGTTAGTGATCTCAAACACGCCCCTTTGTACCTGGCCAGCATTCACCGCACGCAGGCAGTCTCTCATGGCTATCATGGCTTGCAATAATTAGGCATTATTCAGTCCTGATGATGATCCCTAGGATTCTTTAAATGGGATCGAAACGCCGTCGACATTTAAAACACCATATACTATGAAATGTATATTACTGTGTTAAATCTAGTAATGGTGGTATTGTAATTTCTGTTGTTGTAATTTTTACAGAAAACAACAGCTTATGCCTAAAAACTCTGTTCTACTTTCTATGTAACTTTCACACTATGACAATCTGTACATGTTTGGGTACCGGCTTGTGCCCTCTTCTATAGAATTGTTGAAGGTATTCTCTCATAATATTTTTCTTCTCTAAAGTAAAAATTCGACCTCTGTCCGGCTGGACAAGTCTTACTTAATATAGTTTCCAATGTGTCTATATTTATTTTGCGTTCTAAAATTCCTTTGTGCATGGGACCACTGTTGTCTTCAGTAATATGTTCCCCGAGGTCCTGTGCTGACTCGTTTGGGTGCCCTTGTTGTTACTTATAATTTTCCTTTAATTTGTGGCTTTTTAGACCGGATTCCCAAAAAATCTCAACCTATCGGTGTTTAGGCTTCAGAATTTTGTTTAGGCAGCTTGCGTTCCTGATCCACAGTGGGAACTAAAGCAAGCTGTTGGCGTATCTTCACAGAAGGTGCCTTCCCATTGATATTACTTAAAGTACTTCCGAACACTGTGGCAAAATTGACAATTAGTTTCATCCCTAAATTCAGGGCAGGGGCCACTTTGTGTCAATCCTGAATCTGTTTAAGGACCCCAGGTAAAACATCAATTGAAGGAGTAGCGGTGTAAGTATCAGAAAATGCAGTACCCCATGTATTACACTCCTCAACTGGGGTAACCATACCAACTGAAAGAAACATAGTGAGAGTTCTAAATTTATCTTGGGGTCCCATATGGGAAAACTCTGTCTCCAGTTGTTGTTTGTGCTATTCAAAGCGGAATTCCATCACGCTCGGTAGGGACTTTACCCATAATTACATTAATGGTAACTGAACTAATTGGAGGCATAGCCAGCTGAGCCTGACCAGCTTTAGGAGCCCTTGCTATGGCAGTAGTTAATGTATGCATTATACACTGCATCGGGCGTCGATGCAGCCTAACCAAATTGTTGAAGAGCAAGCGTCTCTCACTGTGTTATTGTGTGTTATATTTATTGGACTGGCCTTAGCAGGTGTTTAGCCTGCTAAGGCTAGTTAGGTTCCTCTTCCATTACTGAGAGGGCCCAGTCTAACTTTCTGAAGTGTATGTGGGAGGGCGCATTAGAACCAATTTTTATCTGCCTTGTGCACACTAAAGAAACTGCTCAGTAGACCCATTAAATTGGTATCACACCTAGACCATTGGTGGCTCCTTGTTATACGGTTCCTATGAATTTATGATGACTGTGTATTAGATCCATATAACTTCATAATACAGAGACTGAGTCTTCTTATATAATAAGTAAATGTTGGTTCGGCTAGATCACAGTAATGCATCTAAACCCCTAAACCTCCAGAGTTGTAGATGGTGTTGGTAACCTCGAATATGACTACCCTGATTCCCAAAGAATTTGTGGATACAGATCTAAACCTTTCATTTGTCACTTTTGCATGCCCAAGGGTATACAAAGAAAAGAAGCAATAAGACATTTTCAAATGTTTGTTGAAGAAATAACATTTTTGTAAATAAAACATGAACTGCAATTATTAGACAGATGAAACACATAATTGTTATACGCATTATTAGAATAGTGAAAAACACAAACAATTCAACCATGTTAATTGTCCCTAATGTTACTCCTATTGATCACTAATACCTCTAAACTAGCGAGAGCATGTTGGAAGAACCTGTATGCCAGATCTGTTGGGATTATCTAACCCAGTGGTTCCCAAAGTGTGCACCGCGGCACCCTGGTGCACCACCAGAACTCAGAACGGACACTGCTTGAGAATGTGGGAAAGGTAGCAGGTACTATCACTATGCCTCAGTTCTAAAACATGGTAGTTGCATATTTGAAATGTGCATTTGCGAGCCCCAGTAACGTCATGTACCAAGTTGGAATGTCTTGCGTTGGAGTTTCGGAAGCCGCACCTGTCAGCGTTTTGAATGGGTCCGACCATCCTGTGGCATGTTGCAGGGCCAGGCACAAACAATCGGGACAGTGATGCTGAGCGTTATTGTGGCGCAGTTTCTGCTGAGACTGTAGCAATGGCTTCAACCAGGAAAATCGGGTAATCATTATAAATGTAAAATTGCTTGATTAAAATTTTTGTGAATTTCCAGGACAGCAAAGGACTTCATTGCCCCTTCACTCCTAAAATGGGTCCTTCATGTGTATCCGATGACATACAGTGAGTGAAGGTGACTCAGGTGTACAAAGAATGTCAAATGCGAAGGAGAGAGAGGCATTGGAAGAGGAGCACAGCTGTTTATTCTAATTAAACTTTCCTCTGAATACACATCACAATAATATCCTAATCATGTATGCCACTAATTTGCACATCACTGTGTGAGAGCCGTGCCGTTCTTTCAGGTTTATCACATGTAGTCCTTCCTCAAAACCTAGCACCGGACCTGCCAATTTCAAGCCGAAAAAGAAGCACACAATTAAATATTAATTCACTGCCTGCGCTGGTAAAAGCAGGAGTATAACGCCCCTTTTCTATCAGCTGGTTCCAATAATCAGCTCAACAATAAAAAAAAACGAATGATGGTGGTGCTTAGCAAATGGGGAAGTACATCACGTGTGTACTGTTTATTCTTTTTTATTTGCGCATGAAAACCTTTGTCTCATAATTCGAGATATCTGGGTCACATTGCAAAGCCCTTGCATCTGCTCCTCTGTTGCACTTGGAAGCTAAGAGCGCTCCGAGAAGCCTTGTGCTGGCATGGCTGAGAAATAAGATGTTTTTCTTACAAACTTCTGGGATCATATCACGTTCAGCTGTGAGTGTTCGTGGAGGTTTGGGGGTTGTTTGAAATGACTGTAAAACTATGTTGTGTGAGTTGCAATTTTTCCTGCCAATACGAACATAATACCATGTTGTCAGTTGGCTTATCTTAAAAATTAAGACTTTAACCTGCCTACGCTACCTCCCCATTCTTTCAAATATTCACCACTATGTAAAAGTTTTGGAATGTGGTGGCATACACTTGTGCAAAAAACCCCACTCTTCTATAATAGAATTCGCTTACACGTGTGACTCATGAATCAGCAGACGTCCATTTGAAGGTGAACACGCAGCGCTGATAGTTTTACTTTTCACACTGTGAAGGCCCGCTCCTGTGTCAACTACAGGGCTCAACAGGCAGCAGCACTGCAGGATGGTGCTTCCTTCAGTTAATAGTCACAGATCATTAACACAGCTCTAGAATACATTTAAAAGTGATCTCAAGTGATATTTGCTCTTTGTAGTATGTACAGATCATAAGTGCTATTAACAAACCCAGCTTTAAGTGGTCTTATTTATTTTTAGACCAGCTGGGACAATACAATACTGTTCGTACTGATAGAAAACTGGTCAGGTGGCAACTCTAACTGGCTCATTTATTTACTTACTGTTTGGGTTTTGTGTACCTGACCTGTCACAGTCTCTCTGTAATGCGGAACGCCCCTGTGTTTTTTAAACATCCATTGGATGTCTTGGTAAGCAAGCAGCCAACCACCGGAAAAAAAGAGAAGAAAAATGGAAGAACTCCAGAGGCTTGGCTTACATCCTTTTCACCTGAAAAAAAAAGTACCATAATGGGGAGCTGCAGACAAAAGTCAATTGATAAAGGGAGCCACAGGTCAAAAAAGTTTGGGAACTTATCTAACCCCATACCCTGGAATAATATCTCAAGTAGCCGGACCCGTCTGAGTGCACAGGCTTGCACACTTCTGCTTGCGTGCCTATCTTCCTTCTTAGGGTGAAGATCGGGAGCTGCAAAGCTGCATCTCACTCACAGCAGCTTCCATTATAACTCTGGTGGGAAGTGCCTCTCTCAGAATTCAGCATGAACACTGTTTAAATAATGAAACACCAGCCTTATCGCACTGTGCTAAACCCACAGAACAACGTCCTTAGTTAATCTAGAGGGAAATAGTTCCCTACAAGTACAAAAATAAAACAGTGACATTGCGTTCTAATATGTTTTACCTTGGAACTAGCAGTGCACAATATAACACTACAATGTCTACCCAAGAATACATTTATGCGTGGTACTTTCATGTTTTATTAAAAACATGCACAAACCACCATCTTAAAAAGATGCTAAGTTAAAAAGAAACGCTCAAATGGAAAATAAATGTTAAAAGGGAAAGCTAACATGGAGACTAAATGTAAGGGGCGTGGCTACGGCGCCGATGTAGGTGGAAGCGGGACTCCGGAGCTCCTCCGTGCCCGCCTCACACCGCCACATATCCTGTGCCCCGGCTCGCGCTCCGACCCCCCAAGGGTGCTCGAGAGGACATCAGGGGCGCGCAGCAAGACTTTGGGGGTCTGGGGGCCTCTGCAGCTGCCCCCGCCGCACTTTGAGAAGCAAGCGCGGCACTCGGCGAGAAGAGCGCCTAAAATGGCGGCCGCAGTCCTGCGCTGACGCGCCTGGCGACGGAGCTCAGAAGGCGGAGGGGAGCCCCCTGGCGCTGTGGTGGCTGGCGATCGCCGGCGGTCACCCCGGAGACCAAGCGGAGGTGAGGAGCACTGGCTGGCACCCTGGCGGACGAAGCTACAAGACGGGAGACGGCCGCCCTGCCTGACCCTAAGATGGCGCCGGTTGGGACACTGCGTAGCGTCTGCTGCTGAGCCTCTGGGTCTGCGGGGAGCTCCGGGTCTGCGCAGAACTTCTGATCCGCCTTGCTGGGGGACCTACCGGAGAGCCTACACCTCAGGGGGGTGAGCGAAGCACGAGAGGCGACAGTGAGGAGTGTAAGGGGTGGAGGGCTGGCTGCCCGCCCCCACGTGGCACGAACTTTGCAGACGGGAGGTGCATCTGCCTGCCCGGAGGCTCCCAAGACCAACGCGCCGCATGGGGACAGGGGCTCATGGGCGCACACTCGACCTGAGCCTCCAGGACGCAGGAACCTTGCCAGGTGCCCTGACCCGGATCTCCTGTGCCCCACGAACCTGGTAAAAAGAGCCCTGGCATTTGGGTAACCTCACGAACTGATCCCCACGGGGCGCGGGCCCCATAGATCGGAGTGGGCGACGGACGTGAGGAGGACCAGGGGCAGTGAGTGGGCACGTCGGCGTCCACCGCAAGGACACGCGACACTAGCTGCCCGCCAGAATGACGCGCGGTAGCAGGAAGAAGGGCTTCGAGGCCCTGAGGCTGGACGACCCGGGACATCCTGTGGACGACGTCCCGCCGGGGGCGGGGGCAGGGAGCCCGTCCCGCCCGCAGGACCCCTCCCTGGGGGACATAATGCAGGCGATTGTGGCGTCGCGGGAGGCTCTTGAAAAACGCATGGACACCATTGGATCGGACCTGACTCTGCTGAAGGATGACCACAGGAAGCTGAAGGAGCGGGTGGCGACGTCTGAGGGTGCCCTGAAAAGCTTGCCAGGGGACGTGGCGGAGCTGAAGACATCGCTGGCGGAAATGGCGCAGAAGGTACGGGTGCTAGAGCTCCGGGCTGAGGACAGTGAAGGGCGCTCTCGGCGCAACAACCTCCGCCTCGTGGGGGTCCCCGAAAAAGCCGAGGGGCGGGATGCGGTCGCCTACCTGGAGGGCTGGCTGCGATCTGAGGTGGCCCCGGAGGGATTTCGACGTTCTTTGCCATTGAACGAGCACACAGGGTCCCTGCGCGTCCCCCCAAACCGGGGGCGCCTCCGCGACCGATCGTATTGCGCCTTCTGCACTTCAGAGACCGAGACCACATCTTGCGGAAAGTGAGAGACATCCCGGACCTGAGCATCGACAACAGTAGGATCATGATCTTTCCGGACTTCACCAGAGAGGTGCAAAAACAACGGGCCTCCTTCCTGGCGGTCAAAAGAAAACTGAGATCACTGCAACTGCCATACGCTATGATGTTCCCGGCGCGGCTGTGGGTGATCGCAGGAGAACGCACCCACTTTTTCCTGACACCACAGGAGGCTTGGAGCTGGCTGGATACAAGAGGGGAGTCGGACAGGGACCACGCGCCGCAGACTCCCCCCAGGAGACACGCCACGGAGTCGCCGCCGACGAGACGATCTGGCTCCCCATCGGACTGGCGACAGGAACGCGCCAAGGCGGTACAGGCAGTGGCGACCATCAGCCAGGGAGACGCCAGCCCCTCCAGTAGCGCATCGGGGCAGTCGAAGGCCAGCGCTCCCAGCCCTGGCTCCAGCAGTGGGCACGAGTTATCAGAGACAGACCTGCCGGTCGTGACTCCCCAGACTGCGGATGGTATGCTGGGCTGAGATGGTTCGTGGGACACTGATCACGCGAGTAAGGTACTGGGTTGAGTGGTCGGAGGGGGGCCGCTTCAGGACGCTGTGCGGTGGTATGCGGCTGCCCCCTGGGACTTCTTACTGAGACCTTGGGAACGGGGAGAGTCGGGGATCCTCTCCTGTTTGTTACTGGGGGTGGTGGGGCGGGGGCGGGGGACTTCGGGCCTGTCTGGAGCCGGCATCGCCGCCACTCCGGCCCTATTTTGTAGTGCTACGCTTTTTTGATAATTGAGTTTGGATGGGGTTTCCATGTTGGTTGTCTGTCCGGGGGAGTGGGAGTTGGGGTCGGTTGATCATACAAGTTGGGGGGGGACGAGGGGGGGGCCAAGGCGTGCTGGAGGGGTTGCTGAACTGGTGACTAGAGTATGGTGGACTACCATGGGATCCGACTTAGGCTACAAATGTCTCACATGGAACGTAAGAGGGATGCACTCGATGCATAGGCGTCATAAGATCCACGCCTATCTGGTCAGGCGGGGCATTCACATCGCCTTCCTCCAAGAAACACATTTGCTGGATAAAGAGGGGAGGGCACTGCAGCGGCGCTGGAGGGGGCAGGTCTTTCACACTGGCTACTCTGCCTACGCTAGGGGGGTGGCCATTTGGATACGGGCGGGAGTACCCTTCCTGTGCACACATCAGGTAATTGACCCAGAAGGGAGATACATAATGGTGCGAGGCAAGCTGGACGGGAGGGACCTTAACTTGGGTTGTTTGTACACCCCGAATGTGGACCAACCTGCTTTCCTCTCACTTCTGTCCAAAAAACTAGCTCAGTTCTTAGTGGAGCCCTTGCTACTGGGCGGCGACTTTAACTGTGTGGCCGATGTTGCCCTGGACAGATCCCACCCCCCCCTACAGATTGCACCAGCTGGTAGACTTGCACTTGCGCGCTCCGCCTGGCAGCGTCGGTGGGGACTGGTTGACTCTTGGAGGGCTTGCCACCCATCGGACAGGGACTACTCGTTCTTCTCCGGTATACATGAGTTACACGTCCGCATTGACGCCTTCCTGAGCTCTCAGGACGTGCACGCGGAAGTGAGCCACAGTGAGTACCTCACGCGTTCGATCTCTGATCATAACCCGCTCCTTGTGCGGCTGCGCTGGTCGCAAATCCGCCCGAGGATTCCGGCTTGGAAACTGCGCCCTGAGGCACTGGACGATCAGCTCTTCCGGACCACAATCGCGTCAGGCATTGATGAGTACTTCCAGGTGAACGCGGGCACGGCGGGCTCAGCTATGACGGAATGGGACGCGTTCAAATCGGTGTTGCGAGGCCAGTGCATTGCGACGTCATCGGGAGTGCGGAAAACGCTACTGGATGAAATTGGGAAGAAGGACGAGACCCTGCGGAGACTTGAGAGGGCAAGGCCTGAGCGGCCGGACACTCACGGGGACCTGCTGGAGGCGCGAGAGGCAGTGGCGGCATCTGTGGAGCTCCTTCGGTGCTTCGACTACAAAGCCTACCTAACGCGAGCGCACTCGGAACGCGACAAATCGGGGGCCCTCCTGGCCTGGCTGGCCAACCCAACTCGTCGGAGCTCGGTCATCCTTGAGCTCAGGGACCACGCGGGGGCGGCGAGATTCGATCAGCAGGGGATCAACGCGCTGTTCTACGACTACTACACGGAACTCTACCGCAGCAGGGTCCTCCCTTCGCTGGTGGAGTTCCAGACCTTTATGGAAGGTCTCGACCTGCCGGAACTAGATGAGGAGGACGCAAAGCGGCTCGGAGACAAGATCGGGGAGAGAGAGGTACGGGTCGCCATCAAGAATATGGCAAGGAATAAGACGCCGGGCACCGATGGATTCCCTACGGAATTTTATCTCACCTACGTGGATCTCCTTGCGCCCCGACTGACGTGGCTGTACAATGAGTCGAGGCGATTGGGAAGTATACCCGAGACCACGAGGGAGGCGTTGATCGTCCCCCTTCTGAAACCGGGTAAGCAACCTTGGGACAGATCGGCATACCGCCCACTGTCCATGCTTAACCTGGACTACAAGATCCTAAGCAAGATCTTGGCGACGCGTTTGCTCCCCCATATGTCCATGCTGGTGCATGCAGACCAGTCGGGTTTCATCCCAGCCCGCAATACGGCGCTTAATGTACGTCGACTCTTGCATGTGCTAGAGGCCGACACCTATGACGGTGACGAGGCAGTGGTGTTTGCTGTCGATATGGAAAAGGCATTTGACAGCCTGGAATGGCCTTATCTCTTCCATGTTTTACGAGCGATGGGCCTTGGTGACGGCTTCGTTGAATGGACGAGTCTGCTCTACCAGAATGCGATGGCGAGAGTCAGGACAGGGAGGGTTATCTCTGAAATGTGCGCGGTGGGCAGGGGCACCCGGCAGGGATGCCCTCTTTCCCCCTTGCTATTTGCCTTGGCTGTCGAACCCCTTGCAGCACGAGCCCGGCTGGGCCGAGCGTATCAGGGACTGGACGTCTATGGCCAAGTACACCACATCGCATTATACGCAGATGATCTGCTGATGTTCCTGGCGGACTCGGCGGACTCCCTGCGCGGTGCTAAGACTCTCCTGCAATCGCTGAGCAGTATCTCGGGCCTCCGAGTGAACTGGGCGAAGTCCCACCTATTCCCGACTCGCCCGCGGAGAGCGTGCCCGCAGGAAACGGAGGGTGTGTCTTGGGTAGAGAGGGGCCTACGATACCTTGGCACCACGATCTTCCATGACAGGACCGATATCCTTGAGGGGAATATCGGATCGGCGATCAGGCATACTAAAGGGAACTTCGACTTTTGGGGCACGCTCCCGCTGTCACTAATGGGGAGGGTGGCGCTCCTCAAGATGGTGACCTTACCGCGTTTGCTTTACTTCTTCGGAACCCTCCCGATCTGGATCCCGGCGTGCTACTTTCGGCGGCTGAGATCGATGGTCATCGGCTTTCTGTGGGGGGCGGGCAGGCGCAGAGTGGCCCACGCCACTCTTCTCCGCCCTAGGACGGATGGCGGTCTGGCAGTGCCGGACTACGAACTCTACTACTTGGCGGCGCAGCTGCAGTGGCTGACGCAATGGGTAGCACGGGCCAGGCGAGGGACAGACGGATCGGGAGAACCGGCGGGTCCGGTCCAGGTATTGTCTCGGATTGTCCTGGGACTACCGATGGGGGATTTTCACCTCACTCAGGAGTTTGCAACGGCCCGAAAATGTTGGAACAGATATCGCCGGAGATGCGGCATTGGGGTTCCGTACGCACCTGAGATCCCTCTTGGCCTCTGCGGAGCACTTCCGCACGGAGGCTCGTGGCGCGGGCTAGACGGATGGGATCAGCAGGGGCTGTCATCCATGGGTGACCTGTACGAAAACGGGGCGATGTTGCCCTTCGACCTCCTCCAGGACCGCTTTGGGTTGGCGGACGGGGACTTCCTCCTTCACGCGGCACTAACGGCGGCGATCCGCAAGCACTGGGGAGCGGGCATGTCGGAGCCGCCATTGTCACTGGGCTGCCAGTACATAGTGATGATGACCGGGACGGTCAAGGCTGTCACGTGCCTGTCTCGCCGCATGGTCTCGGAATCCGTTGCTCCACTGATGGCCTTGAAGGCGAAATGGGAGGCTGATTTGGCGACTGAGATCCCAGAGGAGGCGTGGAAGGGTATACTGGAGGGGGCCCGGAATGGCACGCGCAACGCAAGGTTCCAGCTGGTGCACTATTATGTCCTGCATAGGGCCTACCTGACCCCTGCTAAATTGCATAAGTACTTCCCGGCCCACCCGGCAACCTGTCCGCGTTGCCCGGCGGATCCCGCCGACTTCCAACACATGTTCTGGTCCTGTCCCGAGCTGGGGCCCTTTTGGGAGGAAGTAGTGGAGGTTCTAAGGGAGGTGACGGAGAGGGACCTACAACTCACCATGGCGCATTGCATACTACACTGGTTCCCGCACACATCAAAAAACAAAGTCACCAGCAAGTTTCTGGACTTGGGGCTCATCCTAGCGAAGCGGGCCATTACGTCCCAATGGAAGGCGTCCCGGGGCCCCGTGATAGGGCGCTGGAGGGCTGAGCTGCATAAATGGGCTAGATGCGAGGGCGAGGTTCGTCTACGGGCCGCGCTTAGGGCAGGCAACGACACAGCACTGGAGAGAGCCAGGGCGTGGGAGGGGATGGTCTTAGGTCTCACGCTCATGGACATGGAGGAGGAGGATTCCCCGGCAGGTAGTCCGGCTCCGGAGGTGCACCCACCAGGCGGGGGGTCAGCTTAGGCCTGCTTTGCTGCTTCCCTACCTCTGAGTTCCATTGTGAAGACTTTCGTATGAACGCTGATACTTCCTGGTGCTAAGCTCCGGATCTGGTCCTGTTAATGGGATTGAGCACATGATTAGGTGATACTCTGGCACGCCTAGGGGGGAGGGGGGCCTGGGTGGGGGCGGGAGGGCAAATAGGGATGGTCCTGGACGTGGGTGGAGGGGTAGTTGGGGATGAGGGTGTTGCGGGGGACGGGGAGGAGGGGGTTTGTTCAAGTTGGGTGGAAAGGGACTCCTGGGTTAACTGACCTTGGAACAAGGAGAAGGGAAGGTTAGGACCAAAAGCAGCCATGTCATTCCCCACTCGCCTGACGGATATGGACGCGAGCAATCTGCTCCAGCGAAATGTCTACTCACATCATGATATTGCCGCTCAACCTCCGGGTTGTGAGCTGAATGGCTGTGTGACACTGGGGCGAGGGGCGACACACCAATTGTGAATCAGGGAATGAGGGATGAATATGCTGTATGATTCTCTGATCTTGCTGCAATAAAAAAAATATTTGCAAAAAATGGAGACTAAATGTAATCTCTACAACAAACATTTCCTTGGCCTTATCTCCTCCCCCACTCTCCAGTGCTTTAGTATCAGTTTTCATCACTGTTTCTCTTGTGAGCAACCCTGTTTCATCTGGGCATATTTAAAATGGCTGAAACACATTGGCACATTAGGGATGCCTGAATTGATAAGGCATCAGAATCTTAGTATTCACAACCAAGTATTCACAACACGGCGGTACCATGCAATAGTCTCCTGATAACGCATCAAATGTCCGCATTGAAATCAATGCCAAGCCGCAAAAATGCAAAACACGAACACAAAAAAAGCTGCGATGAGGCCAATCGCGATACAAAAATCAGTGAAAACCAGCGACAGGCACTGGAACGATGTCAAGCGCAAAACCAAGCTGAAGGCAGCAATGCAGACTGGAGGTGGGAGTCCTGCACCACAGGAGGAGCTGGGTGATATGGAGGCAATGGTGTCCACAGTCATCAGTGGAGAGACGGTGGCAGGAGTTGAGGGACTGGACACTGTTAAAATTGACCGGGCACAACAGCACTAGGGTGAGTAACGACCAGGGACTGGGAAGACGGGTGGAGATGGGCACAATGGCACACATTCACAATTAAGTAGAGCACATCTGCGGACAAACCATGCCACAGACCGCCAACTTCCACCAAGAGACCAATGTTCCAAAGTATGCTACATCTCAGCACTGTACAAGCACAGACGTCAAAGGCACACCGCATAAAATGGATAAGGGGCAGCAAAATCAGAGCTGCAGGGGCGACTCACCCAAAATGCAGCACACACACATAACATGCAGAGCACAGCAACACTGACAACAATGTTGTACAAACTGCAAAACACCTACAACAGAACACAGGACACAACAGGTGCCGCTTGGGTGCAGACACTGGCCAATCACATTTGGCATTGCAGGGTAATGTGATAATGTACAAGTAAAAACAAACACCCATCTGTTGTCAAAATGTCCACTGTCCCCCATCAAATAGGCAGCTCCTCCCAAACAGCCACAATGTACCCAGTCATGCTGTCTGTATGAAAACATGTACAATGCGACAACATAACTGTGGACACATTGTTAAACTGCATCTCCCCTTCACATTGCAGAGGGAGAATTAACACCACCTGCAGAGCAGCCCGACCCTCTCTTCTCTGATGACATAGAGGACCACCACAGCTTCAACTCCAACGCCCTCCAACAGCTCGTTGAGAGCCTACGCAGCCCACTTCGAGGAGACCCCACACCCTGCACAGACCACACACCAGGCAGCACCCACCAAGGCTGCCTCCCAGGATCCCAATGAAGAACACATGGCCTTCAAACACCATGTGTTGGGGTGCCAGGAGAATCTGACTGAACAGGTGCGGATGGGCTTCGACCGCATGGCAGACAAACTAGATGCCATACGTGGGTGTCTAAGTCCCATCAAAATAAATGTATTAGTCAAGGTACTGTGTTAACACTGGGAAAAGGACGCTATACTTATATAATGTTGAAATAGACAAATCAATTTATCATCAGGTCCTTAGCCATGTATAATGTGTTGCATCGATAAAACTGAAAACTATGTGTAATGTAATATCTATGAAATATGTACTAACTATGGCAAAGCTGTGTATTGCAAACACTATGAGATATGTATAAGCGGTATTATCTAGCCATGACGATAACAACTAGCACATGCGGTATAGTTATACCACTATTTAATATGTACATAGAAATACAAAATAATAAGAATCCTTTTTTTATAATGTTTTTTACAGCACGATGGTACAGTCCTGAGGAAGGCACTTTTACAGTGTCGAAACGCGTAGACAGGAGACAGGAAACCATCTAACCAAAAAAAACTTTTTTTTAAAATGATTATCTTTATGATTCAAGTTATGCATATGTTATAATGCTTTTTATCAGTGTGTGTATAATAATGTATCAATTTTTTATTGAATATGATTCAAACGTGTATTAAATGTGTAATTTGATATGTACAATGAGTAGTGGTATGTAATTCTTTTTGTGGTCCATCCACTTTATATGTGTTAGTTGTTTTGTAAAATTTGCCTGGGTGCTCACTCACATATGTAAGTCCCATCAAGGACCACTCACGGTCCCTAACAGACACCCACAGTCCACTCCATGCTCTCTTTTTTTTTTTTTTTTTTTTCATGGGAACAGTCCAGCCCGAACTGCCAAGCCAAGTCTTTCCTGGACCGGAATCAAGCATCCAAGGACCGGTTTCTGGCTATCAGCCGTCATCAGCCTGGATAGCTTGCCTCCAGTGGTGTGGAGAGCATGGGACTCACGTCTGAGCATACCCATCCCACTCGGGGTGACAAATGCTTGATTCCGGTCCAGGAACGACATTGTTCTGCATTCTGTCCATCAATTGTTGTTTGTTGTCACCCCGAGTGGGATGGGTTTGCTCAGACGTGAGTCCCTTGCTCTCCACACCACTGGAGTCAAGCTATCCAGGCTGATGAAGGCTGATAGCCAGAAACCGGTCCTTGGATGCTTGAATCCGGTCCAGGAAAGACATGGCTTGGCAGTTCGGGCTGGACTGTTCCCATGAGGCACAGGGTCAAGGCTGATTTGCATATGGCCATGTCTGACCTGGGGTGGTGTGGAGTGCAAAAAAACGATGGATTTAGGCCCAGATCTCTGTACTGGGGTGAATGCATGACATTGTTCTGCATTCTGTCCATCAATTGTTGTTTTTGCATTTGTCACCCCGAGTGGGATGGGTATGCTCAGACGTGAGTCCCATGCTCTCCACACCACTGGAGTCAAGCTATCCAGGCTGATGAAGGCTGATAGCCAGAAACCGGTCCTTGGATGCTTGATTCCGGTCCAGGAGAGACATGGCTTGGCAGTTCGGGCTGGACTGTTCCCAAGAGGCACAGGGTCAAGGCTGATGTGCATATGGCCATGTATGACCTGGGGTAGTGTGGAGTGCAAAAAAACGATGGATTTAGGCCCAGATCTCTGTACTGGGGTGAATGTATGACATTGTTCTGCATTCTGTCCATCAATTGTTGCTTTTGCATTTGACATCGCTGGAGCCTTGACTCAGAGAATACAACATCTGTCCAGCCAGAGTGGCTCTAGCAATGTCACACGGGAGTTGAGAAACATGTAGAGGTTAATGGAGACCTTGAAGCGGGTGCATGCGTAACGAAGCTGGGTAGCTGGGTTCCTCAATGACATCAAGGTCATCCTCATGGCATTGCTGCCACATGGCCTGGCGCTGATGCATGCTGCTGCTACCACTACATCCACATCTCCGCCCCCTGAAGTGTCAGTGCCACACAGTGCAGCAGACATTCCACCTCCAGCCCCTGAGGTGTCACTGCCACACAGTGCAGGAGACAGAACACCACCACCCACACGTGAGGCACATGAAACAGCAGAGGATGAAGATGCGGATAAATCTGTCATTGTGGTTAGAAGGACGCAGTAGCATTCATCTCCACCATAGGGCCGGTTTCAGCTTGATTCTGCCCTCTGTACCATCACCTTCCTCTTTCTCCCGATGCACTCTGTGACACTCACCTTGGACCTCAACATGGACAGCCATATGCTGTTTGATTGCCAATGACACAGCAATCTGACTGCGGACTGAACTCTTCCTCTTCCTTTGGAATTGTCATTTCCTGAAGGACTCTGGCTGGACCCCCTTGGGCCAACATCGTCATGTAGGGTTTGCATGGCCCTGTACTGCTCCAGATGCAACACTGCACTGAATGTGCAGTAAACATTCATAATCATACAGATGTGTCATATCTATGGTATTTCAAGTGTGGAAGTATGGATGAATGTAGGCTCACTGGATTCCTCTTACATTCATGTGGCTCATATCGTAGAACTGGGATCACAGGGTGACACATTGTCGAATGCCGTCCGGGTGGCGTTTACACAACAACAGGGACATATGCATTAGTTACTTCCTTGTCCAGCCCAGTACGGAACCCCGCCCAGAGCCCCGGGGTCATTGTTCACACCCTTCCGCTGGACTGGTATACACCAGGCCAGCCCACTCCGCTTACGCTCACAGGGGGGTACGACAACGCGACATGTCCCAGGTCTTCCCAGTAGTGATCTGCTGGTCACAGGTATATTTGTTAGCATGCCACAGCCACTCCCTCACAGCTAGTGTACACCCACACCATACCCATCCAGCACACGCATCACAGGACCTGTGACCCTGCCAATAAAAAGGGCCGGGTGCATGTGCTCGCCGCCATTTCCACTCTCTATCTGGTGCATCCGTGTGGTGATAATGTAGGCATGAGGGCATCTGCCCCTGCAACATCACATTCCCCAGGACCAAAGGTGACATGATGGCGTCCGCAACACGATACCCAATCATACAGGGTCCATGACTATGGGGGCACAGACTTGGTGGCACCGGATACATAGCGGCCGGCACAGGCACACTGCCACGGGACGGTGACTTTGGGTGCACTGAGGTAGGGGCAACTTAAGTGCTGAGCGGGTATGCCTGCGATGATGCCGGGTGTACTGACTGGTATGTCCTCTGCCATGGCAAAATCAAGACCCAGAATCAAACGTGAGACCTGATGGCCTGCGGATCGAAGCTGCTGGATGTGGAGGATGCCATGTTCGAGGACCCCGGGCTTGGGGCTTGCACAGGCACGTGGTGGGCCCTCATTGTGACACGCCGGTGGTTCTAGGCGAGCAGTGAGGCCTGGGTGCGCTGGGGCGGGCATGACCTGCTGGGTGATAGGAGGGGCTAGGGTGCAGCTGCCTGAGAGCGCAGGGGCGGGCATGCCCCGCTGGGCAGCAAGAGGAGCTGGGGAGCAGCTGCCTGGGTACCCAGAGGTGGACATGTGATGATGCCATGTGCGCTTGTATGCACTTTGCCATTCATGTATCTAAACTCTGTTTCAGATGACAGATCCATTTCAGATGTGGGACCTGGTGAGCTGCACTACATACTGGCACATGGTTGGAGACATACCGCCGTCAGCAGGTGAGCAGTGAGGCCTGGGTGCGCAGTGTCAGCACTCTCTCTCCCTGTCCATCTCTTCTTTTCTCTGTGTCTCTCTCCCCCTCTCTGTATGTCTTTCTCTCTCTCCCGCTCTCTGTATGTCTGTCTCTCTCCCCCTCTCTGTCTGTCTTTCTCTGTCCTCCCCTCACTGTATGTCTATGTAAATTGATACTTGTATAGCGCACTACTCACCCACAAGGGTCTCAAGGCGCTTGTACGAATACCGCTGTGGAACCCATCCTGGCTTTCCCTGTGAGGTGTCCTCTTCTGGGCACCCCCAAGGTGGATGCCAGGCATCCTTAGCGTTGTGGGGGCCGTTGTGGAGATTAAGCAAGCTATTGCCCAGAGTTGCAGAGTGGGACTTCATGACTGGAATAGGCACCGAGGCGAGAATTATCAGGTCCGTGGAATTTTTTGAGCCCAAGACCCGCCGAGATGGGGAATTGAACCCTGGTCCTGGGCTAGACCTTTGCATCAGGGTCTGCCGCTCTATCCATTGAGCCACATTTTTCCACACTCTCTCCCTCTCTGTCATCTATCTCTCTCTCCTCCTCTCTGTACGTCTATCTCGCTCTCTCCCTCTCTGTCCGTCTTACTCTCTCTTCCTCTCTTTCCACATTTCTCTCTCTCTCCCTCTCTTTCTCCCTCTCTGTATCTCTCTCTCCCCCCCTCTCTGTCCGTCTATCTCTCTCTCTCCCTCTCTGTACATCTATCTCTCTCTCCCTCTCTTTCCATCTTTCTCTCTCTGCCTCTCTTTCTCTCTCTGTATCTCTCTCTCCTTCGCTCTCTGTCTCTCCCCCCTCTCTGTCCGCCTGTCTCTCTCTCCCCTTCTCTGTACGTCTATCTCTCTCCCTCTGTCCGTCTTTCTCTTTTTCCCTCTCTTTCTGTCTGTCTTTCTCTCTCTCCCTCTCTTTGTCTCTCTCCGTATCTCTCTCTCTCCTTCGCTCCCTCTCTGTCCTTTGATGTGCGCAAGACACACCTTCTCATCATGACTTTTGTCTTGCAGGCTGTGATCTACAGATTGTCCAGAGGAGAGACGCCATGTATCTTCATTTCTGTTCTTTATTTATTTGAATACATTTTCATTTGTTAATTCGAAGGTGAATCTGTGATGCTCATTTTTCTGACGACACATGCATCTCACCAAATGTGATTGTGCGACATCAGGCGGATTATTTAGTACATGATTCCGTGTAGTTGATGTGGCATGTCTTTGACCGGGGGGGGCCAGGGAAGGGGGGCCCTGGGGGTGGTGTGGGTGGGTGTTGTGGCCCTGTTGGGGTTTCCAGCTGCATGATCAGTGACTGGGGGTGAATGTTTTGCCATTGTGCAACATACCGTCCATCATCTTGTGTGTTTTGCTGTTCACCCTATGAGGGAAGGGTATGCCCAGACGTGGGTCCCGTGCTCACTACCCCACTGGAGTCTAGCTATCCTGGCTGAAGACAGTTGATAGCCAGAAACCGATTCTAGGAAGCTTGATTCCAGTCCAGGGAAGACATGGATTGGCATTTCAGTCTGGACTGTTCCCATGAGGCACATGGTCAAGACTGATTTGTATATGGCCATGTCTGAACTGGGCTGGCATGGTGAGCAAAATAACGATGGATTAAACCCAGATCTGTGACTGGGGGTGAATGTTTTGCCATTGTGCAACATTCCGTCCATCATCTTGTGTGTTTTGCTGTGGCTCCATGGTATCTGTTGTACTTCTGGTGTAGCTGTGGGTTGGGCTCCCTTTTCTGGTGCAGGCTGTGGTCCGACTTTACACCAGGTCAGATCAGGTGTTAATTTTCTGCTGCTAACATGCCTCAGCGCATGTTTTGTGGTCTTATCACCGATCTGGCTGGTCGTTGAGAATGTTGTGATGTGGTGTTGTCGCAGCTTTTTGCATGGGAACACCTACTCTGCATCTCATAAGAGATAGTTGCAGGGGTCATCTGTGGCAATGTTTTTTGTGGCTGCTATCACAGGTAAACTGGAGCTTGTGAATGGGTGATACATTTATCGTGAAGTTGGCTGCGATAAAGTGCTGATAACTCAGCGACAACTCCTTGAGAACATGCACCTACCTCTCTGGTTCCGTAGGATTATTTGACAGTGAAATCACAAATGTTGAGAAGAGGGTTTCGGCAATCCAATGTATGAGGCTGGACAAATTTACAAATAATAATCTAGAAGACTTAAGTAAGTCACCAGTAAATACATGTGCTAAATGTTGTAACAATCTTTGTGCTACAACTACTCCATTGGAAATTACTGCATTCTTTCCTCAACCAATGGCTACTTCTTCCCTGTCAAACATCGAAAAAGGGACAAATTAAGGTAACCTGCACTAGACTAAATCACAACAAAGTAAATGGTTGTGAAAGGATGATTGCGTATCGTGCCGAAACTATTATGAAATCCAATGCAGATATTGGTCTAAAAAATTATGGGAAGAGTTATCGTCAAAAGACTCGAAATATGAGCCTGAAGAGAATACCTTACTTAGTGAATTAAAATATGGGTTCAGCAGGAGTTACAGTACTGTAGAACAGTGTTTGAATCTAAAACTCATTATAGGCCAAGGTAGGTCACTTAAACATTTGTTTTATATATCTGACCAGTGCCCTTGACTTTGTTAATCATGGGAAACTATGGCAAATCATGATCTCTGAGGGCATAATTAGGTTTGTAGCCTAAATGTACAGTAATCTCACTGCCAAAGTACAAAATGGGCCAAGTGGAGAATGTACCCACCCATTTAAGGCAACAAGGAAGTTTAGCCAGGGTTGTGTTCTCGCCCTGTTTCTGTTTTGAGCCTTTTTAGGTCTCGCTTAGTGCAGCGCCTGTGCTGTCTCTTCGAGACATGCAGTATTCAGTATATGTGCATTAAGCTCTGCCCATGTTCCACCCACCTTTACAATTGGCTTCTCTTCCTGTCCTTTGTAAATGATGGCTTTTGATTTGTCAATAGGCCTAGTAGCCTTAGTATGTCCTTGTCTCTCTTTCTAACCGCCCATGAGGACTGGCCTTCTTACTGTGGTGTTAGGCAGCATAATTTATTTACTGTCTGTGGGCACTATTTTCTTCAATGGCTTGCTCCTATCGCATGCACAACATGCTTTACTGCAATCTGCAACTGCTTGTTTACAATGCCTTTACTGACAGACGCTCCCACCCTCTCCTCGGCTCCCTCTTCCTCCCTCCTGCTTCTTTAATGGATGCTGTCTGCTGCTAGTTTTACATTGACAACCCAACCCAGGTTTAATTAGCACCTACACCCCTCCCTCCTGTTGCTTGTTTAAATTGTCCTGCAGAAATGCGAGTTGTAACGGAAGGTTTAGTAATGCATGAGGGTAGAGAAAGATTAAACTTGGAAAAACACTTTTTGGGGGCAAACCCACATTAAATGTAGTTTTACCCAGTCACCTATTCTTTTTCATAAACGACTTCCACAAAGGTTCAGGATTGCACTTTTCAAAGAACCAGATTATTTATAAAGACCACAGAGACGGTTTAGCAATGCATTAAAGACGCATTGTGTCCAAACGGCGCTGTCTCTGCAGACATAGGAGAAGGGAGGGCCCTTTATAAATAATCTTGTTATGCTTTTTGTATGAGCAGTAATAGCCCCTTGCAACTTTCATTTACTGTCACTTAGTGCAGTTTTCTGGCTTTAATGCAAAGGTTTTTTCTTTAGCACACATTTCAGTTTCTAGAAAACAGAGCTTTCGAAAATGCAAATGTCACTGCTATGTAAAAGCCAGTCTTTTGTTATTCTTAAGTAGAGTTTATTGATGAGCTACTCACAAGCTTTTTTATGGGATCTCCAGGAAGGAGACAGCACTGATAAGATAAGGATTCACAATCAAAGGCTATGTCTGTTTTCAAAAAACATGTGCTGCTTTTCTGTTACTATGATATAATACAGTGTGGAAGTTTTGTCAAAATTATCCATTTATTTTAATTTTATTTTTTTAAGAAACATTTACTCGATAATCCCAATACTAGTAGCCTATCATAAAAAATATTTTTGCTATCTTCAAAGGCTTTTTTTCTTTAATATGGGATAGTGTACGGCTTTTGTAAAAATGTTCCTTTTTTGATCCCTTTATTTTTGAAAGTGTCTAAAATATAATTCAAAATCCAAGGGAACTTGAGACCTGTATACTGGACATATTACATGCAACTAATATATCTGGGCTATGTGTTTTAAGCAAACAATTATAACCCTAGGTTTCTATTAAAGGACTCCTCCTTTAATGGGATAAAAAAATCTACTCACTCAGAAACTATAAACAGGGCAGCTTTCTTTCTAGAAATTGTACGAATGTTAACAGTGTTTTTCTGAAGCTTTTGCGTGACGTAAGGGAAGACTCTTTTTATGTACTCAGTCAGCACTACTGTAGAAGGCCAACAAGCAATCAGCGCCATATAAATCAAAACGATGCCACACAATTCCACAACATAACTACAATCCACATAATACCACTTAACACCACATAATTCAGCTCCACCTAATTGTATGCTACTCAATACAACATAAATTTACTCCACATAAATCCACCCTAATACACATAACAATTCACATTAATACACTGCACACCATGCCACATAATTCTATTCAATATGTTTTCCCTCAACACCACACTGTTCCATGCCACACTATTCAACTCTACACAAATCCATTCCACACTACATAATTCAACACCACACTACATTATTCCTCTCCACACCACATTTCCACTACACACCACATATATTAAATTTAGAACACAGAACTCAACAACATACCACAAACTGCAACAGCACACCACATAATTAAACTCCACTACATAACAATCCCATCACAAAATGCCATGCCACACAATTCCAATACAATCAAAAACACCAAATTACTATTCACATATTTCAACTGCACACCATGCCACATATTTCCACTGCACAAATCCACACCACACAACAATGCCTCAACAAGTAATTAGAATCTAACCTGCATAATTCCATTACACGCCACATACATCCACTCCGGTCCATAATACACATGTAAGGTATTTATATTTACAACACCAGTACTTCTAACTCTTTTTAACCCCCAAACACACCGATCTGGAGCTTAGCTCCTATTTATTCTTTTTCATCACAAAAACACAATGCTAGCCATACAGTTACAGGCCACACAACTCAACTCCACACATTTCCAATGCACACCACATAATTCAACACCAAGCCACATTATTCCACTCCACAACACCATTCCACTACAACTCAACAAAAATATAACACAACACCCCACTATATACCGTCCACATCACACAAATCCAATCTACACCACACAATTCCACACCATGCCACAAAATTCAACAGCGCATCACATAATTAAACTCCACTACATACCACTCAGCAACACAAAATACCACTCCACATGATTCCAGTACACTAAATAGCACATAATTACTATCCACATAATTCCACAGTACACCATGCCAGATAATTCTACTACACAAACCCTATCCACACCACCCAATTCCACGTCACACAATTACACAACTAAATAATCTAATACAACCCAAATAATTCCACTACACACTACATACATATACTCCATAACACATTGGAAAAAGACATTGCCATTTACAATGCCAATAGCTCTAACTCAAACTAATGCGCAACCGATTGCTTTTTTGTTCAAAAGTATCCCAGCAGTTGAACAAGTAAGGTTACAGTACCTTATATGGCTATTAGAGGTCCCTTTATAACTCCACAAAGACACCTAGTAACTGCCTGTGGTACTGCACCCTTTTCTTGCTTCCTGGATTTTCTTTCATTACTTATGCTACTGCTGGGATATTTTTTAACAAAATAAAATCTAACAAACATTTTCATTTGCAACGCGAATAGCCGACACTTTCAGTTATGTGAGACCCCTTTGCATTGCAAATGCTTTTTTAGAAATTGAGCTGACAGAGAGCTGCAGACACTACACACAGACTTCTATGGAATAGGTACTCGGTCTGTTTAGGTTTTACTGTACGCAGGACTGCAAATTGGCTGCAACCATTGTTTGATTGTTTTACATCATATACGGAACGCTTAGATATGAAGGTTAATTTAAAAAAGACCTTCTCAATGATTTGTGGAAGGGGAGTACTCAAGACCCATCTACATCCTATCACAGGGGCCCCCAGCATCTTCATCTTTTTCCCTTCTGGGGTTAGTTTACTTCCGCCGATACTTTGGACAAACATAAGGGAGTATGCCATGCAAAACTGATAAGCTCAATTGAGGGTGTGTTTAGATCGGCGTCAAAACTTAGCAAAAACCAATCGCAGAAATGTTTACTATTTACAGAAGCAAATGCATATTGGTGGGTGTATATCGGGGTGGCATTTGGGGTTTCGGCAGATATTGATACCTGATAAACTCAAGAGAATCACTATATACGGCATTTGCACGCAGCCCAAAAATCAACAACTACACACATTGTACACACAGAATTGGGAATGACCTTAAGTGAGGATATTTTATACGTGAAGCCTATTCGTTCATGGCACGCTCTCTGGAGCAAGGCAGAGACCTTATTTACTAAAGCCATTATCACGGAATGTATGCCCTTGATAGCTGTATAAAAAAATCCCAGGGCTGAAACACCCATTAGGGAGGCCCCGAGTATGCTTAATGGACATGTTTTACTTGCATAACCATTATCAATAATCCATTTTTCGAAAAGAGATTTAATTTGGCTATTTGCTGGCACCAGAAATGATCTGAGAAGTTCGAAAGAATCAATGAAACATATGTCAGGTGTTAGTTACCTGTTTCGCAGCTTGGTAGTAAACAAAAGTAAATTTTAACCGTTCTAAATGCACACCATAATTTTATTTTGCCTCGGCTCGGTACTGTGCGTAACATGGTTGCCTTTTCCTATAGAGATCGGCGGTGTAGAAGAAAGGCCGAACTGTCTGTGTGCTGAGAACCCAATACAAACAACTTTGCACTTTACTCGTTTTCGTACATTTCATATGGTTTTAAGGACGCGTTTTTTAAAAACATTATTTATTCATAGGAACCTTGTTGATTTTAGAATGGCCTTTTTTATGTCCGTGCCAATTGGAAGATATGCAAGTATGCTCAGTGGTACTGCCTTTTGTTCTAGGAGCATTACAAGAAAGAAAGTGACCCACCGATTTAGAGTCTGACTTAAGAATCTGTGTTTTAATATTTTTAATAGAGATTGAATATTAAGCTGCTATTTTCTTTAATGATGTTATATATTGATGCAATTAAATTGATTATTTTGATTGCAAACCGAATAAAGTATTTGAATTTTAAAATTTGATATGATCTAATCACCACCCTGTCTTATGGCCATCTTTTGTATTTAAAAACTGTTTCCGCTCTAGATCAATTGTTGGAATTCCAACCTGTGAATCTTTAATCCAGCTACAGCCAAGGGAATCCTATAATATCTACGTACGAGCATCTAATGTGGGTGGATCTAGTGAAAGAAGTTTGCCAGTCACTATACATACCACAGGTATGGTATTATGTCCTTCACTTTTCTTTGCTGAAATATATACAACTTTAAAGAAGTGTCACCATAACTATTGCATCACTCGTTCAAGGTTTTTATAGACAGGTTTTTTGTTACATGGATTCAAACAGACTACCATAGTTGGCAAGAATTGTAATGTTGATTGCCCTCCGTCACAGAACTTTGGGGTAGAATATTTGCACCTCATATGTCAAAGCCAACATGATTTTAAGCGTGGGTTGATAATACACTGTGTTGAAGCCTCTAGACAGGTTTTCTTTTGCATTGAATCTCACAGGTTACTGTAGCCGGCAAGGATTTTGGTTTTGGTTACCTCATCTGACATAATCTGTGGGTCGACAATTTACATAAGGAGATAATCCTTGCTATACCCCCTTAGGAGGGCATGGGAGGAATAGTTGTCTGTAAGGATTATTGGGTTAGTCAATCTGCACGGTGATAATCCTTGCTATATGCTCTTAGGAGTGCCTGGCAAGTGTAGTTGTCTGCCAGGCACCAGTAGTAAAAGGACAAGCATAAACAAAAACTTTATGCCTACATCTACCTACATCAAGGTTCTTTGGGTCAGCTCACTTCAAGTGTCAATTACATTCTGCTGCTCCCCATAATGGCATACTGTATGGGCAGTGGTTTGGACCATTTCTGCCAATTTCTCAATTGCCTTGTAAGTGACAGCATTTTACCTAATTAACTGTGCACATTTAGCTGAAAATGTGTGCCTCTGAGTCTGGCCTGGGGGCCAAGTCTTTCGTTTTCCTGTAGTGGGTGACATACGAAACGAACGGGAACTACTATTCAACCCTGTAACTAGCCTACCTACCATTGCTGCCTGAGGGTGCAGCATCTAGAGGAACCCAAGGATGGGGCACTGTAAAAGCGGGCCTCATCTAAATGTACGTAACCGTATGAGGGTGTAAACGACAACACAATGGCCCCAATGTGGAAAACGAACAAAGCCCAAGCAAACCTACAATTTGAATCCAGAAAAAGCGTGAGAAACCCCACAGAGACTGAACCATAGCAGGACGTGGATGCCTCTGGTCGGACCACTAGTGCACTGGAAACCACTCTCCTGGCAATGCAGCAGAGTCTGCAGGCGATTGATGGTAAAATGGACCATCTAAATCTACGTATGGATCACCTCGCGACCAAACTCAAACAACACATAACCAGACTAACAGAAGCAGAGCAGAGAATCGCAAACACCAAACAAACTGTGCAGACTATCCAGGGAAAAATCTTGAATATGAAGAAAGTACTTGAGATCATCAGGGCCAAAAAGGAAGCTCTAGACGCCCAATCTCAATGAAACAGCTTAGGCAATGCTGGCATTCCGGAATCGACATGGAACTGTTTGTGGAACGTCTGCTCACAGATAAATTGAGAACGGATGCCATGTCGCATTTCCTAGTGGTTGAAAGGGCGCACAAATCCCTGGCTCTATGCCCTCCACTAGGAGCCCCGCTTCGCACGATCACAGCCAGATGACTCAATTACAGGGATCAGGACACAGTCTTGAGGTTAGTGCGGCAAAAATAAGAAATACAGTATCAGGGAAGATCAGGGTCAATTTTCACGGACTTAACAGCTACTGTGCAGGCAGCGTGGAAATAATACATTCCGGTCAAGAAGAAAATACAAAATGAGAAATGTCCATATGCCATGCTATACCCAGCGACACTCTGAATTGAATACTAGGGAAAATCAAAAGTCTTCCAGACCCCTCAAGTAGCAATGGAATATGTTAAGAAGCTGTCTCCACATAAATATGGTCACTATGGATCGGAGGTGGCCAGATCTGGAGATTAATGAGATAATTCCATGACATTCTCACTCAGGTCCATTTCCTCTGTGTCCAAGATATGTCAGGATGTGGGACAACGGAGTGTGGATCACCGGCTATGAACTAGAGATGCTGGACGCTGGTGAGAGGCCTGGTAGAACAATACCTTCCATGATACAAATGAGACTCACACTGGGGTATTGTAATAACAAGAAGTGCTATGAATATGGATGTAAACTAGTGTAAGGGGCAATAACGAGAAGGGCTTCTTTCATCCTGTGGGAGACACACACAGTGCTGCCGATCGGGAACAGTAGCATCCCCCAGCCACCCCTGGTCACCGGGGAGGACTGAGCACTTAGCGGCCCCCACGAGTGTGTACCACACAAGGACTTGCGAAACATATTCATTGTAAACTGCAATGTGGCACTTATCTATTCTACTACTGTTTTTTTTTTTTTTATTCCCTTTGGGGGTTCTTTTGCATGGTTGGGAGGTTGGGATGCTGAAGTGGGTGGGGGAGGGAAGTTGACAGTTAGTCTGTTATTTTCAGCTCTACACCTAGTGAGCAGGATCGCGGGCAGGACAAGGACAGTACTCATATTGACACACAGGTACAGTAGGAATTAATAGAATACCATGGTAGGCACGAACACCATGCTAACATAGAAAGTGCATGGCCTGAATAACCCATGCAAGACGTGCCAGGTGCTGGCCTATTTGGATAGACACATTGTGCAGAACCTGCTCTTACAGGAGACACACTTAACAAAGCACCCAGAAAGTGCTGTGGGGGCAAGATGGGCCAGGATTTGGCTGGCCTCATCCTACTCATCATATTCAAGGGGACTGATGATATTAATCAAAAGAGTTGTTCCTTTTTATGGTCACAAACAAACACATAGACGATCAGGGTAGACTTATCATTCTTCAGGGATCGCTGGGGGAATCCCTTCTCATGTAGGTGAACATATATGGCCCCAGCACGGATGACCCCTTCTTCTACACAAGTATCTGGAATACACAACCAACCTCCCTCTATCACTAATACTCTGGGGAGGAGGCCTGAATACCACACGAGACATGTCCTGTGACCGATCAGCACCACCCACCAGGTTGATCAGAGTGTCGCCAAAAATGCTGCAAGAAGGATTAGAGGATTTTAACATGGTAGATGTGTGGAGGGTAGGCAACCCGAAGAAAGAGAAAGCATGTCCATTTCATCAGTTTATGCAACGTGGTCCAGTCTTGATAACTGGCTTGTGACCGGGGGCAGTCAGTGCCAGGGTGACAGACATACAACATCTCCTGAGGATGACGGTGGATCACAAGCCAGTAAATCTGATGATTGTGTTCCCTACACACACTCCTCCCCGCCCCCATTCACATGGAGGTTCAAAGCTACCGCCTTACTGTACCCAGTATATAGGGAGACAATTCAGAAAGCAATCATCGGTGTCAGGCAGAAATTCTATGGGAGGCCTTTAAGGCTACGATCAGGGGGGTCTGTATTGGTACAAATGCAGGGGTATTAAAATACATCAGAACGCAAATTAAAATCTTAGACATGTATATTTGTTGGTTAGAGGAGGAGTAGAAGCGTGAACCAAGAAACAATACTCTGGCCCCCATTAGGAACCACATCTCCAATTATCAAGATGTGACAGAGCGGAAACTGAAGTATCTTTCAAGCAGACATGTGGCACCAATGTACGGGGAGGGAGGTTGTCCTGGACGTGTCCTGGCTGCCAAACTGAAACCCTGAGGAGGCCCGCCGCAGGTGATAAAAATAACTGACGATAATGGGGAGAATCATTACAATACGCCCGGTATTTTGTAGGAATTTGCAGACTTCTATGAGACTATGTATGCCTCGCGTGCAACTTCTACTCCCGAAGAAATCAAAAAATATTTAACTGACATTGCCTTGGCATGGCTGTCAACAGGGCAATGTGAATACCTAGCATGGGGCCAATAGAGAGGGAAGAAGGTATGTGACGCCATACAGACATTTCCTAAAAGCAAAGCCCCTGGCCCAGACGAGCTGACATGCGAGTTCTATAAAAAATGTGGAAACTTGATTGCAACTTATCTCCATGCAGTGTAGGAGGATGCATATAACAGGCAAATTCTCCTCCCGACATTACGTGAAGCCCTAGTAGACGCACTCCGAAATCCAGATAGGCCTCTGGACGCTGTGAGTTGTACAGGCCCCTCTCCTTAATAAATGTTGATGCAAAAATCCTAGCGAAAATCCTTGCTAACAGGCTCCAACCACTTTTGTCAAATCTGGCCCTAGACAAACTAGAACAGGTGGGTAGATGGATCAGGATGCCACTATCTATGGCGGACAGAGTGGCTATATTGAAGATGGTGGTACTACAATGCTTTCTTTATTTATTTAGTAATATTCCTACCACAGAGCCTCTTTAAGACTCTACGGACACTATTGATAAGGTTGGCGTGGTCGGAAAAGCGACCTCAAATTGCTTGGCTGGTATTCACCTTACCCTACAACCGGGGCGGTTTTAGCACACCAGATTGGTATCTGTATTATTTATGTGCACAGGCGCAACATGTGCATTACTGGTATCAACCCCATGGCTTTACACCTAATGTGGCAATTGAAGCAGAAGATGTGCACCCTCTACCACTCCATAATAGCCTTCTACACAAGAACAGGGAGCCCACTCGTGCTGAAGTAAATGCTGTTAATTGTACCATGCTGGCTTGGCACATCATAGGAGTGTCCGTAGAGTCTTAAAGAGGTCGGTGTCTCAACTCTGGGAGCAAGTATCCACCTTATCCAGGGGGCTATTCAAGGGGGTTATTTTGCTCCTGGGCAACAGTGGGAGAACATGCAAATTAAAAGTACCTTTTCCAAAATATTTATTATAATCTGAATAAGGCATGTAAAAAATATTTTTTTAAAGTCCAAGAATTACATTTGTAGGTATTTCCTAGCCGGAGATAACATAAATAAATGTAATATGGTATCCCAATGCTTTCCTATAGAACAGACAACACTGCTACAGTTAAAATAGCTTTTTGTGCCTTTTCAGTTTAAGGACAGTTTAAAATGAAACGTTTACATGCCCTACTTTACAATGACATGCACCCTGCCTTATTGGTGGTAAGGCCTACTTAGGAGTGGCATTAATATTTAAAAGGAAGGTTTTAAGCCTGTCAAAAGGGTTTATTTTGACAGGTCGAATTTTCAGTTTAAAAACTGTACAGCCAGGCAACAATGGCAGTCAGGTAGTAATGTTTGCACTGTCACTGTAGTGGATGGCACGATGGGCGAGGCAGTCCACTTGCAACATTTAACTTACAGGCCTTAGGTACACTTTGTATCATATACCTGGAACCTATAGTTAAGTTAGATTTCCTAATTAGGAGCATAGCCAAATTCACTATATTTTAGGGGTCAGAGCACATGCATTGGTGCCTGGTTAGCAGAGTCCCCGTGCACAGAGTAAAAATACAGCAGCATCAGTCCAAACCAATGGGGGTGATCATGCAAATAGAGGCATTTTCCTACAGTGAAAAATCAGTTTGTGTCTGTTTTCGGACCTGTTCATATCTATGAGGACAATTCACAAAGGCATTTATGAGTACTACTCCACATATCCGTAAATGCCTTTGTGCATTAGCCTCATAGTTTGGATTGTAGACAAGTATGAAAAATAGTTGATAATGAGTGATCATTGAAAAGAAAGCCACCAACACATTAATTTAAGGTTAGCTTAAAGATTATGAGGGACAGTCACAAAAGCATTTATGAGTATGTGAAGTAATACTATTTCACATACTCATAAATGCATTTGTGTATACACGTTTTATATTATATTGTCAGGGCGAAGGAAATCCTGTTTGCCTCCAAAAATAATACCAAATTACAATTCTATGCTTTGCCTAATCTTCTGCACTATTATTAAGCCCTTGATTGCAAACTGATGTGAGGTTATTTTTAGTTCTACCTGCCTTAATTATGTATCTTGCCATAATGAAGCGTCCTAATGAGCATGCAAACTTATCTCTGTACATCAGGAAGCCATAATAGATGCTACACAAATAGAACTTTTGTCCAGAATGCACCTCAACTATGGTACTACTAGGGTGTAACTTGCTTCTAACAGGAAGAAGAGGTATGTCACTAAGGATTGCACCACCATGCTGGATGCACTGCCCTCCATTCTTCAAAATGACCCAGCTGCCCCAGTAAACAGGGACAACTTTTACCAGCAGCTCTGACAGGAGAATAGAAGGGTGGTGTCCAGACGTAAGTCTGGGCAGAGGGGGTGCTTCCATCTGACTCCAAACATAATTATTGCACTGTACTGTAACATAAAGTAGGAGAAACTCACCTAGCCAACTAATGGGGACAAAAGCCAGAAGACTTATATGTGATATGGCTGCACAACCACAACAATTTAGTCAGAGCAGTCTGCAAGAGAAAAATCAACTTCTCCCCCAAGGGTGCTCTAGTCTGAATGAATTTGAAAGCTTTATTCGATTTTAGGTTTTAAAATCATAAATGCATACAGACAAATATTACAATACATTTTAAAAAACGAGATTTTAAAATAAATCTCATAACGGCTTTAGATTGCACAGTTAAGGATTAAACAAACTTTACACAACCTTTAGGCAACGTGGTAGGTCACAGTGTTCTGAAAGATTTAGTAGTTACGATACAAATTATTGTACGTTGGTTTGGGACAATTAAAAGCCACTGAAAAGCTACTGACATTCCTTAAATGGGTTCCTCTGCCCATTGGGTTGTTATCAATGCCCCAGGGACTAGGGGAAAGCAGGTAGGAAGTGTTAGGGTAAAAGTCATGTAGATTCCAGGTAGAAATAAGTCCATCCCCATTTTGAGGTAGCCATGTCTGCATGTAAGGCACAATGTGTCTGCTCCTAAATCGTATTAGGATCAAATCCCCCAGGATGTCTTTTTTAAGGGGTCCAAGCCATCCCACCCTCCGAACACTTATTATTCGGCCATCAAGATGGTAAGCCAGAGGTCTGTTTTTAGAAAGCCAGAACTTGACCTTGTTCATAAGTTTGTGTTGTCTCTCGGCTTTGCCTTTTGTTAATTCGGGGACTCCCGAGAGAACAATTACAAAAGGCGCTGCTTCTGGAGGTAAGTGTATATGGGTATTACGCACATGTTTAGGTGGGATATGACGTGGTGTTGTCAATTTCAGGGGGGCTTTAGGATTGTTAGGCAACAGGGGGGTGAGGGTTGGCAATTGAATAGGCACCGCTTCGTAGGGAGTTATCAGATGAGGTAAGTTTGAAAGGGCGATTTTCGGCGGGCATTGAGTTGCTACGGCGTGGGCTGAGGGTTTCAGGAGGGATTCAATGGAGTTCTCCAACCCCGTGAGCTTAATCCCCAGTGTAGTAATTTTGTCCATCAAGGGGTGTATAAAAGATTTGAACAAATGCTCAATCATAGTCAGAAGGACCTGATGTGAGGATGGTGATAAATCGTCCAGATTAACATCAGGTGGCAAAGTAAAAGGAGAGTTAATTAAAGGTGGGATTGAACTTAGAGAAGGTTTATCAAGTGTTTGAGATTTAGTAGAACTCCCATTGTCTTTGTCCCCATCGATCTTCCTTTTGGCAGGCGTAACCCAGTGAGGTGTAGGTTTTGTATCCGGAAGAGATTTCAGCTCCCTTGGACATGGTAATGAGCTGCGGCATTTTAGCGTGGGGGAGAGTGCTGCTGGAACATACTTAACCTTGCACAGACTATTTAAGTCATCCAGCCATGGGAAAGTAGATGGAGAATGTGCGAATATATCATCCGGGAATTTTTTGGGCATATCCCCTGATTTGGGCTTAGGCATGGATAAGAAAGTATGAGTCGGTAATTTACCTCAAAACAGGCAAAGGGGGTGGCCCGTCCCCGTCCTCCTCTGTCCGATGAGGGCCATAGAGGGCCCGCCCTTTGCCCGGGCTTCGCCCGGCGCTCCCGCAACGCGGGACTGTTGAGGGACTTAGTAGCACCTCCTGGCGCGGAAGTGAGATCCCGCGGCTTCCTGCCACAAGGCAGGCTGGTGATTGTAGTCTCCCCCGCACGGCTGCCGCAGCGCGATGTCAGGGGCTGCGGCGGCGGGGGGAGACAGCTGGCAGGGACCCGCTGGAGGAAAAGGTAGGTGCTCCTAGCTGCACCGGGCTTCTCTGGTCCGGCTTCCGGTGACCGCCCGCTCCCCTGGGACTGCTGAGGGACTTAGTAGCGCCTCCTGGCGCGGAAGTGAGATCCCGCGGCTTCCTGCCACAAGGCAGGCTGGTGATTGTAGTCTCCCCCGCACGGCTGCCGCAGCGCGATGTCAGGGGCTGCGGGGGCGGGGGGAGACAGCTGGCAGGGACCCGCTAGAGGAAAAGGTAGGTGCTCCTAGCTGCACCGGGCTCCTCTGGTCCGGTTTCCGGTGACCGCCCGCTCCCCTGGGACTGCTGAGGGACTTAGTAGCGCCTCCTGGCGCGGAAGTGAGATCCCGCGGCTTCCTGCCACAAGGCAGGCTGGTGATTGTAGTCTCCCCCGCACGGCTGCCGCAGCGCGATGTCAGGGGCTGCGGCGGCGGGGGGAGACAGCTGGCAGGGACCCGCTGGAGGAAAAGGTAGGTGCTCCTAGCTGCACCGGGCTTCTCTGGTCCGGTGCTCTAGTCTCATTTTAGTAGGTTCGAAAAGCCTAAAGGCTTGCTCAAGCAGAGCTAACAACCATTGGCAAAGCTAATAGGTCTCAGCAATCCGAGAGCTAAAGGCGTTGTCAATGTTAATGTTTATAGGCTTTACCCATGCGGTCAATGCTAATGGCACATCAGCACAGCCATGCGCACTCGATGCAGTTGAGGTCTGCCCTACTCACAGCGTTACCCGCAGAGAATATAATGTTCCCTCGCCCCTCCAAGGGCCGGAGTGCTGAAAGCAGCACAGCAGACATGAGTCAAAATAGAGAAGCAACATCTCCACAGCAGTTCTCCGCTTATAAATGCCATCATGTGATAACAATGTAATTACAATGTTATTTACATTAGTTTGCATAATGTACGCAATTGTTTTTTGTTTATTGTGGTCTCCCTGCGTGCATGGAACAATGTATATGTTCCTACCAAGTAGGTTTATTTCCACTATATATTTGTCGTTCCATCATGTGAACGAGATTAAGGTATATTAAGCAAATGTATGTTGGTAAATATAACATAGTCACTGTTGTTTCCATGCAATGGTCAGCTTTTAATTTGCTGGATGTGACAATTGAAAAACAATCACACAGGCAAGCAAAAATATTATGCCAATGGGAAATGTAAATATAAATTTGCACTTCTTTGTATTACAGAGATGCTTTATGTGAGTGCATGTGTGTAACCTAAAACCGATGTAAAGCCTTTTTTAAGTGAGTATTTTGGAAGCAAGACAGAATTAAAAGTAAAGTTGCCCTGACAAATCATGCATTTACTTGTACCCTGATTTGCTGGGGAAACATATTTAATCGTGATTATGTCCAAAACATGCGCTTCTATCACTGCAATGGAAAGAAAATCATGCCAATAAAAGCCTTCCTTTAAGCATAAGTTTTGCAATTAAATCAGATGCACAGAATTAAAAGTAATGTTGCACTGACAAATCAAAATAAAAAAAGAAGTGCAGTATGTTGAAAATATTTAACTTTGATTAGCCAGTGCAATATTACATTCAATTACGAATGCGTATGCAATACTATTGCAACATGTGCTTAAACAAAGGCTTTGCATTGCTTGATTTTGTTTGTAAACATGCACCTAAATAAAGTCTTTAAATTGAAGTGATAGAAGTGTGATTCAGCCACGTGTTTTGTAAGTCAATCGCGGGCCGTGGATTTACAAGTACATCACACCAATGCCGGACCTGAGTGTTGACGTACACCAATCATGTGTAAAATAGCTAAACAGGTGCCCTTGGAAAACAGCGTCTCGCATTTGACCTCGGTCTTTGAATGCACAGCAAATGTGATGAGATAAGAACAAGATTTACAGGGCTGTGTACAGAGGAGTTTGGAGCGGCGAATGAAAACATGAGCACTCGTGTTAAGTGTTCTTCCACAAAGAGAAAACATAGTTCCTGAAACAGGTCTTCAAATGGAAGCAGTGGAAGGATAGTGTAATTTATACATGCTCTCAGGGAGGGCTAAACACAAGTAGAGGCATGACAAATGCATGCCATTGACAAATTAGGAGAAAGAATATGGGAGCGACGATGGAGACCGCAAATGGGAAGCTTATGTGCAGGCTGAAGCCCACAAAGTATACACAACTTGTCTCTTTGATACAGGGCATGCGCTATCTAGCCAAGACTTAAAAAGGGCATGAGAAACATTACTTCAAGCAATAATTTAATTAGGATACAAATGACAAAGATTGTAAAGTAATGCTTTATGAAAGAGTAGAAATGGATGTCCTAGAAACCACAAGAATGTAAAGTTCCAATATGGGTCAATCCCTACATTCTTCAAAATCTTGGAGGAAATGAGAGACACTGTTGGATTTCAGTGTGTGAATGACCGCAACCATACGGGTTTCTGGGTTTTCAAAAACAGAGCCTTGTAGTGCCCCTCTAAGTACACTGGGTACAGTTTAAATTTCTTGAGTTTCAGTCTGGGAGTCCAGGGGAGCCTCTCCACCCTTACTCCATTGATTACTCAAACCTGTCTGGGTTTCAGTGATCAATGTTGTACTTCCACCAGGATTCAGTGTTGACTGCCATCTGTATCTCATGTCGGGGACATTCCATTCTGGATTATAATTGCTCCTACCGAGTCCACAGGCTTATTTCTGTTTCATCCTTGGTATTCTTTATGTTTACTCCTAGGACCCCTTCATCTGGTTGCCTCCTCCTCCTCCAAGAGTATTTCACCTTCAGGGATACTTTTTGCTACTTCCTTTAGTAGATCTCTTATGCAATGACAGCACTGCCTCACGATTTGAATCAGTGCCTCACTGAGCAACTGCCCTCCAGCAGTCCTCCATAGTCGCATCATACAAATTTGAGATACCAACACCAGGGCCTCATTTAACAGGCATCTCCTCATGTTTCATTTTGGCAGCGTCAAATATCTTATCATATCCTCATGATGCCCACATTTTGTCACCATCCTGGAAATGTGCAATTCACTTCTGTGCAGCATCATAACAAGAGTGTGCTTTACATACTGCAATGAATTTGATTGTGCACCCACCATTCTACATGGCTCTCACATATTCCCTCTGAAAGCAACACTTCACTCTAATTGCTTACTGGTCAAACTGTTTCTGTGTTGATCCCTCACACAGGACCGTTTGTCAGACTCCCCACCCAATTTAAGCTCTGTGTGTCTCGCCAACCACCCATGTCTTCCCTGCTCCATTCCCTGTAACCCAGTGGAAAGCATAGCAGACACGTTTCCTGGGACACGTTTTTAGGGGATGCTCAACACTTCTGTGATCCTATAGCAGGTGCCCGTTGTTGGATGAAAAGTGCTACAGAAGCATGAAGCAAGTCTGAACACAATGCTTGTTTTCCTTCCAATCTGCACAAGCATAGGCTTGAAAACTATACTCCCCCTTCCCTGATATGAACACTCTGCAGTGAGGCCAGTCCAGGTCCTAGCCCAAGCCAAGATGGCTGACCTGGAACTTAATAAGAGAGCATAAGGAGGGACAACTTCAGCTGTAGCAGTAGCTCTGGGTTGAGATAACCTCCACCATTTGTAAATGTGTTAATTTTCTATTTTTCTGCAGGTACTTTCTTTCGCCTTAATGAAAAAACAGCTCACCCCTTGCTATCAATACTTGATGATGGTTTTACAATCTCATGTGAGGAAGAGGAAAGTTTAGGAGATTTGCTATATCACTATAACAGCTTTACAAGGTATGTATTCTTCTAACATATACTTCAGTATTGTATCTTAAGTAGTAACATATCTCAATGATTTAAGTGATTACTGCTGACTTTAAGCTTGCTTTTCACCATGTAAAGTGCTCTGCTGCTTTTCGACTAGGTTTTAGAAATACTATAAACATACATGCATAGTGGTGACAGCTGTGTGCAACTTGTAGGGCACAACTTCAAATTAATTCAAGCTTTCTTAATTCCAGCTCAGTATGATGAAACTTTAGTCAAGTAATAGTAACACCTGCTATTAACAGTTTTACCTAATAGAACACCTGTAGCATCAAACACTACATGAAAACAAGTTAATCAGTCAGTCAGTCAGTCAAATAATCTTTTTTGATCGTAGACCATAAAAGATACGTAGTAACCATTCATAACATTGCTAAAAAACACAAACGAAGACAATAAATAAATATAAGAAAATATAGAAATTTAAAAACTAAACAGCATTGGGAATACACGGAATAACAGATCATATGTGGTTTCCACAAGCTAATAAGATTTTCTAGAAATAGGATCTTCTCCTGCGCCACATAGCATCAATAAATCGAGAAACTGAGAATATAACAGGGGTGGAAGTATTACTCTTAAGTATTCTTAGGGCCTCTTTATAATGGCTAAATCCCAAGTTTTTGCACAGTTGGATAAGCCAATGTTGCCGTATATTTTTATATGTCGGGCAGAAGAAAAAAACATGGGACTCGGACTCTTCTTTGGGCCCACACGCTGGACATTCAACTAACTTGTTCAGGGACCATTTGTAGGAGAAGACCCTAAGCGGAAGTGTACCATATCTAAATTGCAGATAGTATTTCCTCGCTGTAATAGGTAAAATCTCATCTAGGAATGGCTCAACTATGTAATCGTCTTTCATATTAAAAAACTTGACAGTAAGTGGGCCAAGAGAGGAATTATCAGGGGTAGCCAAAATTCTATATCTGCGATCCAAATTAACTAAATCAGCGTGCGACAACTGTGCGCAGACCACAACAGGATTAGGCCAAAGACCGGGTAAGTCTAGTCTCACACTCTTCTTTTTTATGAAGGCAAACCACAGCAGTTTCTCAGACTCTGGGAGGCCCAGTACCTCTTCCATCGCAAGTCTAAAATCTATTAATTAAGAGGTTACCCAAAGTCTGCGCCAATAAATAACAGGGCGTAGGGCGACTTCATCTTCTATTGGTCTGATACCTAGGTACATTCTCATGGGAGTAAGGGTGGTACTGGATGGCAAAGCCAGCAATGATCTAAAAAATTGATTTTCGGTCTTACGGATGCCATCAACCGGGTGATAGCTTCAAAGTTCTGCCCCATATAAAATTGCTCCCCTAGCTTGTGCTTTGTAAATTTCTATAATGGGAGCAACTGGCTTAAAAGTGGATTCTCGATGCAATTTTAGAATACCACCCGTGGTCTGGGTAAGTCTAAGTTTGGCCTTCGCAAGTTGTGGCGCCCTATCCGTTTTATCAGTAAGAGTGATACCCAGATATTCAAAGACTGTGACCCTGTCCAATGCTATGCCATTTAAAGAGGAATTGGGACATCTGGTCTTAGTCGGATTACATACCATAAACTTAGTTTTTTGTGTATTTATCTCCAACCCCCTTGTATGGCAAAAATTTGCGAAGCTGTCCAGGACACGTTGAATACCCATGGTTGATTTTGACAATAGAAGAGTGTTGTCGGCAAACATCAATGGCACCACCAGTTCATTTTTCAGTTCTGGGGCGCCGATGTCTTTGACTCCATTAAGGTGGTCAATCAATGCATTGATGAAATAACAAAATAGGGTGGGTGCCAACACACACCCCTGTCTAACTCCTCTATTGACTGGGATTTTAGAAGTGAGACTACCCCATTTGCCACTCCTGACTTGGGCAAACTTATCTGAGTGAAGTCTCCTAATGATGTTCAGGAGACATGATGGAACCCCCATATCCTCCAAAACAACCAAAGAGTTTTACGGGGCACCAAATCAAAGGCCGTTTTAAGGTCAACAAAAATTAAGTAGAGGCTGCCACCCTCGACTCTCACAGTCTTCCAGTAAAGAAGTTGGAGCCTTAGTAACTAGTCGACCGTGGAAGTCTTTTCCCTAAAACTGTCCTGTAAGGGGCTGAGAATCTGACGTTCCTCCATCCAATTCTGAAGCCGATCGAGAATAATACGTGAGAATATTTTTTGACTTCGCTCAGGCTGATCGGACGGTAATTGAACGGAAGAAGTGGAGAAACGTTTGTAAACACTGGTATGATCTCAGCTCCTACCCAGGTAGCAGGTAATTTAGAACCCTGAAGTATAGCATTGAACAACATATGGAAATAAGGGACCCAGATCCCTGTTTGGTCTTTAAAAAGGTCGCCGGGGATTTTGTCAAGGCCAGGCGCCTTACCAGCTGGGAGCCTATTTATAGCAAGTTCAAGCTCCTTCATTGTTATTTTGGCCTGTATAGATTCGTTGTTAGAAGAAACTATAGGGAGAAGGTCCAGATTGCTGTTTAGCTCCACGTCCTCTAATGATAGCTGTTCAGGAGAACCTACTGGGAGACTTTCTTCGACCGGAGGGGCGTATAACTTCTGGTAATGTTCAACCCATCTCTCCGGTGCAATATTAGAGACATCAACCTTTTGACAATCCTTGCTATCAGAACAAACTATAGTCCAAAATTCTCTCATATCCCTACACCCAAGAGTATTTTTTATAGCAGACCATTTAATATTCTCCCAGGTCTGTTTGGCCTCAGACTGCACTTTCTTATACTTGAAAGCGCTGCGAGGCCTCCGGGTAGTTACGCGCTATATAAATATAATTTTTCATTTCATTTCATTTCATACTCGAGCCTCTTTGTTTTTATTAATGGTCTATTCATGGCGTTGAATATGGCCAAGAGTGCCACCTTGGCTACAGTCGGAATCATACCATGAACTGGCCTTCCTATTTTTCCTTAATTTGCCCATAGGGGGGTTATGTATTTGCGTAAGAGTTGTCACTAGCCCTGTATGAATATTATAGATTTGATTAGGAGACACTTCCTGCCCCTGTTCTAATAAACCACTTAGATCATCGAGTGCCCGTAGAACAACTTGGTAGAGGGATCTCATTAATTCAGGGGATCTTTTCACCATTGGCCATTTTAGTCTTCTTCTATTATTAGATAATAGTGGAGTCTCCCAATTGTCCACTCTTTCACCCAAGTTTAAACCCATCTCGGGAAGGCCTAAATCGAGTACCAGGGCATTATGGTCACTATCGTGGCGTGGGAGAACCATAAAATCAATGACCTTCGATCAGGTACTAACCTCAACCAAAATATATTCAATGCGGGAGGACTGGCCTGGGTGATTGAAAGTATTATTACCCTCTAGATCAGATTTAGTACGACCATTACAGGCTCTCATGGAGTGAGCCATAGTAATAGAATTCATTTGGAGGACTATTGGTGTCCATGCCCTAATCGAGGGTAATTGCAGATCTGGGATGGACCATAAAGAGTCCTCAATGCTAGAAATGGGTTCGGTCAAGCCCGGGAGCGGTTCATATTGACAATTAAAATCTCCCGCAACAATCAAGGTACTCTCCCCCCTAACCATAGAGATAAGGTTATCTAGGATATCCAGAGTAGGAGATTCTTTTCCCAGCCTGGTGGGTCAAGAATAAACATTGATAAGGATCACACTGAATTTGGATGTAAAAGAAAGTCTAAAGCATTGAAGATCGAACTAAGAGGAATTTAATTGCGTCACTATACAACCCAAATGGCAGCCAACGAGGATGGTCAGGCCCCCAAATGGTCTTTCCCTCACACCAAACGAGGCCAGATTATTAACTGACAAAAATCCCGGCCTATAGAAATTTTCCCTAGACCAAGTCCCCTGAAGGAGACAAATATCAAACTTATCTATAAAAAGTCCCCAATCAGGGCTGGGCACTTTGTTGGAGAGCCCTGCCACCTTCCAGGACAGAATAGAAATTTTATCACCACAACACTTCACCCCGCCACAATTTTTAGTTGAAATCCCAGAACCCAGAGCTTGCCCATCCGAAATACTAACAGTATTTTCCCTATCAACATTGATACTTTCCATATAACACCTTAAACAAGAGACAGGCTGATGGTAACCTTCGGTTGTACCGAACTCTGGTTCAACCAATATTACTAAAGGGTCCCCATTATGAGAATTGGTACCAGACCCTAGGTTACTAGGGAACGGACCCTTAATGGTTGGTTCATCAGGTGGCCTGGGTGGGGATATAACTGTGTTTAAAACATTCCACCCAATCAGTCAGTCAGCATCCTCCAATGGGGCAAACCGATTAGATACAGGAATACTGAAAAGAGATAGATTTGGATACAGAGAAGTGGATGTGTTGTAAAAATTCTTAGCCCGTCTATTAAAATCATTTAGGGACTGGGGAAAACCCACCCTCCGTGAACCTGGATAGAAAAAATCTAGGGTAAGGGCTCTGATAGGCGAGAGATGATTGCTAGGGAATGAGGCATGTGACACTACTCTTTGGGTGATTTCTGGATGCCTGAAGTTGATAATTACACAATCCCCACCAATAGACTTCTGAGTGGGGCACACCCATGCAACCCTCCTAACCATCAAAATCTCTCTTGCCTTATCATACGGAAAATGTTTATTATTCTCTAGCCAAAACAAAATCTTATTGCGAAGTTCTATCTGGGATTCTCTGTGGCCTCCCTTGAGTTCCAGAATTCCTTCCAGAATGATTACGTAAGAAACAGCCTCAGGGGGGAGGTTGATTATAGGGAGAAGGGATTGCTGGGTCATACCACCACCACCCCCTGCATTCTCCTCAGCATATTTCAAAACACTTGGATCACCATCAGTTATATCTTTATCAGATTGGGTATTACGCCCAGTAGACGGCTTTGGCAGTTTAGGATTATTCCCCTGCAGTCCTTGGGTTAACACTAATCGGGCGGGACCTTGATCAAAAGTTGAAAACCCTCCCCTGCCTGTTGTATTGGTAACTACATGAATTGAAGGAACCTGTTTGTGGGGCACTTTACCAGCTTTAGGTAGCTGAGATGACAAACTCAAAGTGAGTCCTGGGATGTAAGAGGCCCAGCGTTATATGACCGAACAATCAAGTTAATAGTGGCTTCCTTATTAGGATGTGTTTGCAATGGATTTTTAGAAGGTGCAATATTCTGCAGATGTTGGAGAATAGGAGTGAACTGTTCCCTTATCATCATTCTACACTGGGCCATAAAGTCAACCAACAGAGCCTTGGCCCGAGGGTTAGGTTTGATCTAGCGGGGACTTGTTAACATTTGACTGAGCAGTACAACTTTCAGTTGACTTCTCAAGACCTCTAACGTGCCCACCCTTTGGTTTTTTCCTGTGGAGCCCCTGATTACTGCCCACAATCCTTTTCCTTGGTATAGTAGGAGAGGAACCCTCAGATCTAAGATCTAAGCTCGGTATAGTCATAGGTTAATTACTAACTGAAGCCAAGTTTTGACACACATTTTGTTCAGGTGAGCTCATTACATCAGTTAAAAGGGGTGAAGCCAATGAAAAACAATCAGTTGTAATTGAAAGGCGTATTTCAGTCAGTTCAATTTCAGAAGTTACCACTCCTATCGCCTTTTGGAGCATTGGGTCAATTGCTGTAGGGAATGTTGGTGAAGGAGAATTGGCCTTTGGATTAGAGCGCTTTGTTACACAAGCGCGTTTCCCTTGTGCACGTAGAGGAGGAATCGGTGGGGCCATCACAGGAATAATAAAATTAAATACAACATTAGTCAGGCCTACAAGGGAATTTAATAGGACTCACAGTACCTTAAGTTCTGCAGGAAGAGACAAATCCAAAGATTCCAAGATTAAGGGGGGTGGCCCAGCCCAGCCTCTTCCGGGCAAGGACGGGTTAGGACGGGCCCGCCCTTGGTCCGGCGTTGAGTGGGCGGGAGCACTTTTCAAAGGGAAGAGGCATCGCTGTTGTGTCGTCACCGGGCCGCGCCAGGCAGGGAACTATGGGCAATGTGGTTCCTCTTGTCTGCCGTTCCCCTCACAGTGGTGTCGGCATGCAGGAAGGAGAAGGGTCCGAGCCATTGCCCTCACGGCATACCCACGTGTAGTGAAAGCCGTTCCCCTCACGGCTGGCTCAGAGTAGGTAGGAAACTGGTCAAGCGCGTCCCCAAGTTAATATACATGTATATATATTGCTAATTAAATCATCCAGCCACTGTCGAAGATGATGAGCAAATCTCCCTTACACTATTTTGCTGGAACTTCATCTAAAACAAAAGAAACGGCACCCTGCAACAGCAAAAACAAATGAAAATTCTCTCCATTTCACACAGTTCACTGAAGCAATTCTGGATGTTGTGCTGCCTGAGTGAAATGTTTGTAAATCTGCCACATAGAGTGGGTTATTTATATATTTAAGCAAATAGGCAGTACTAGTTAAAACAATTAAAAGACAAGCAGGAGTTTTCACTAAACAGATGGGCTTAGTTGTATCAATGCAGACAGAACGCTCTCAGGTATGTTATGTAACCATATTAAAAAATGTTGAGGTACATAAACCATTTACCCATTTCCGATTTACAGATTTAATTAAATTAAATATTAATTCCATTATAATAAATCTTAATGTAGGTAAACTAAATATTGGAAAAACTGGTATAATAATAGAATAACGTCTATCACTTACTTTGTTGAATGATTATGCTACATAATTACATTAAATAACGACTATCACAATGAAAATACTTTATACTTCAAGATGGGAGAAAATATCACAGGAATGTAGAAGAGGAAATTATTTCATGTCACGTGTAAACAAAGAAATGAAAGTAGTTGATAAGGAATCTGTTTGCATACAAATGAGCCCCAAGAGATTTCTATGGGTGATCTACATTATGCCTTAATTTGTAAAGCTTGTAACCATTAATAACGTGGAATTACATTTCAGCTAATAGCATTGTTACTTTTATCTGGACGAGTAGTAAAAAATGAATTGTACATATCCCCACTTATTGCCCCAACCCACAGAGTTTTTAGGCTAACTCTGCGGAATTCCGCAGAGTGAAATTCCGCGAGTTCTGACACCCCAAAATACAGGACAGTATTAGCACGCCAATACCAAGTCATTACCAGTTTTTAAAACTAGAAGGGAGACTCATGCCGTGTTCTGAGTTAAAATACAGATTTGCCCAGGTTTTCCCTTATTTTGGCCCATTTTTCAGACAAAGCACAGTCTGCTTTCTGTAAGTTGGTATGTACTCAAAAACACTGGGACAATTGCAATCCCGTTTCAGACAAAAATGCAAAATATAGGCTGAAAACAGAATTTGAATTTCCAGCCCCTGCAATTGGTCACTTCTAATTCCAAAATTGTCTTATAAAGTGCATGGTGACCCAAACACGGGCTTCCTAGCGCTAACAGATGACCTAAGCGAGGAAGACTGATTTCAGGAAAACAGATACGTTTTCAGTTGCTTCCTGAAGCTGAGCAAGTTATCGTTAGATCTTAAACATAACAGGAGTGAATTCCAGAGACTGGAAGCCAGGTAGGCAAATGAGCGCTCTCCGCTTCTGACTCTTTTTATTCTTGGTATAGCCAGAAGAGATTGATTGTTGGATCGTAAGTCTTGTGTGTTCTGGTAAGGAGCATTGAGTTGCCCAAGATTGTGTAGCTTTTGAATATGCTTTTACTTTGTGGACCATACTAAAAGACAAACTCAATTCTCTTCCTTACAGGCAGCCAATGAAAGCTTGCTAGCGCAGGTCATGCCAAATGGAATTTAGGGATATTCAGCAAGACTCTGGCCGCAGCATTTATTATCACTTTTAGTGTTTTAGTGACACACATGGGGCTTCCAAGATAGAGAGAATTGCCTTAGTCCAGACGTGACATGATAAGTCCTTGGATGACAATTCTATGGATGTCAGTAGGAAACCATTTGATAGTCTTCCTAAGGGCTCTTAGAAGTCCAATGCATGATCCAGCCAATATCATGGCTTGCACTGCCATTTTTAGATTCTTATCAAACAGTAATCCCAGGCTTTTGATCCCATCTTTTGAGGTGGTACGATCACCCAAACATAAAGGCCAGGAGAAGTTTTTCCAAAGAGAGGTATTTTTTCCTATTAGCAAAACCTTTATTTTGTCACCATAGAGTTTAAGGAGGCTGTTAATGCATAAGAGACACCTCAAACTTAATTTCTCTTGGCCTTTATGTTTGGGTGATCATCCCACCCGAAAATATGAGATCAAAAACCTGGGATTATTGTTTGATAAGAATCTCACCATGGCAGTACAAGCCCCACATTTGTACCTGCTCCATACATTCCATCAACTTGGTCTCAGTTTGCCTAATATTGGAAGTGAGGAAGACAATGATCTGTGTGTCACCAACATATAGAAACCTCTGCAAATCCTGCTGAACATATGAAGTCAGCTAGAGGATGCATATATGCATTAAAAAGAAAAGGGCTCAGGGATGAGCCCTGGGAAACTCCGCATTTAAACTGATGTACTTCTGATAGACAGTGTCCCTCCTGGACTTGAAAGCTTCTGTATTCCAATAAGGAAACCAGCGCCAGCTCAATTCTTTATCCTTGATTCCTAAAGTCTCCATCCTGCTTTGTAGAATCAGATGGGTAACAGTGTTAAAAGCTGCCCTCAAATCCAAAAGGATGATTGCAATTAAGTCTCCTTGGTCCAAAATTCTCCTAAGATCTTCAGTGGCTGCTAGAAGAGCTGTTTCTGTCCCATATCCTGATCTAAATCCAGTTTGAGTTAAATGTAGCAGATCATGAGATTCTTGGAAGTTGGGCAGCTGGCTATTGACGATCTTCTATAGAATTTTGCTTACACCCAGAAGCAGAGAGATAGGTCTATAGTTCTCTGTCTTGTCGGGATCTAAGCAGGGCTTCTTCAGCAGTGGACTAACGATCGCAAGTTTACACCGATCAAGGACCTGGCCTTTTTCTAAGGATAGATTAAATAAATTGGTCGAAGCTGATAGAATATTATCACCTCCTTATAGTAGAATGTCAATGGGGCCAGAGTATAAAGGGGCACCCAACTTAACTTTCTTTGCTATTACCTTGGTTAGGTTGTTTATTAGTTAAAGGAACATCCCCAAGATAGGAGGGTCTCAGCCAGCTAAGTTGTGATCTTCTTTATTAGTTTGGGTCGTCTCCTGCTTTGAAACGTTCCCCAAAGAATCATAAATGAGACTGACTTTACTAACAAAGTAACAGGCAAGCTCTTCAAAACACTCTCTAGAGGAAGGGGAACCTGTCCCTGTGGCGTTAGATTTACAAAAATAATACATTTTGCTGTTTCGACAGGGTCTCCTGGAGGTTTCTGTGGTCTGTCCTGCGATGGAAGGGATTGTCTATTGAATTTGTCCAAGCAGTACAGGCACTTTATATACTACCTGAAGCTCAAAATCGCATATCTGGACAAGAATAGAAATCATTTTGTAAAAAGCAGAGGCATTGGGCAAGGGTGCTCCTGCTCTTCTTTGCTATTTTCGTTATATATTGATCCTTACCTTATTAAATTGGACGGGAATATGGATATTAACGCAGCAAAGGCCCACAATATTGCATATAAATCATTGCTATATGTCGACGACATTGCAATACTAACGAGTGATATAAGGTCAGCTCTCCCAGTAGTGAAGGATTTAGCTGCACAATTTGGCATTGTCTCAGGGTATATATTAAATATCGATAAAACTCAGATCTTGCATTCGGATACTCTGCTCACGGTAGATATCCCAACCGTTCCAGAATCTACCTATCTGGGGGTTAAGATCACAGCATCAGTGGATCGCATCCAGGAGTTAAATATCTTGCCAGCGATCAATACTGTCAATAAGACATTGGAGAGATTAGATCATTTACATTTTTAATTGTATGGACGAAGCAATGTTAATAAAATGTCGATTTTTCCGATTTTTTTATATCTGTTCCGGACTACACCTCTGGAATTTCCAGCATTTTGTATCGCAAAAGCTGAAAGGGCATGTTTCAGATTTCTATGGTGGTATTGCAGGTCCAGAAAGGCAATAAATGGATGATTCTTCCAATATTGAGGAGGGGATGGGGTTTATCCCAGTCTTCTCTTGTATCACTGGGCAGCACTCCTGCAACATATAGGAATACCTGTGGTAGGGGCTAAGGCCGAAATTTCCGTAGCAGTCAGACCATCCATATATGAAATAGCACCCGCGGACGATGCTCGCCAATGCCTTTTACCGCAAAAATTCCAAGACCAAATCACTTTTAGCTGGGGGAATGTAGGAATTAACGATCTGGGGGATGTATGTTGTGATGGTCAAATAGTCTCCTTTACGTATTTACAGGAGAAGTTTGGTCCCTCTATGAGAGATTTCTTTAAATTTTTGCAGATATGTAGCTTCCTGGGTAAAATCATGCAAGGGTTGAATGTAAATCTGGGGAAAACTGCTTTGGTAGAAACAATACAAAATAGTTCTTGCATTGGGAAAATTTACCAAATTTTATTGGAAGATCTCCCTGATGATAAAAGTATCCAGAATGCTAGATGGGAGAGAAAGTTCGGGAAGGAAGGGGTGAATCTAGAGGGGTCATTGGAATTAGCTAATCAGATTTTAATAACAGGTAACTCGGGGACCCAACATTTTATGCCCGTTTTTGCTTTATATTATACTCCTCTAAAGTTATCTAAATGGGAGAGCTCACGGGGTAGCTCATGTAGCAGATGTGGGACATGAGCTGCTGATACCATACATATGTTATATGCTTGCCCTAGTTTGGCTAAATTTCTACAGGACATTGCATCCTTTCTGAACTTGATCCTTGACATCCTGGTAATATTAACATCAGATTTAATCATTTTGGGCATAGAATGTAATGAGAAAGGTAATGCTCGGACAAGATCTGAGATCGGATTTGTATTTATAGCCATGGCTATTGTGAGATTATGTATAACCTCCCAGTGGATCCGCCCTGATTCTCCCACGTTCATCATTTGGCGGTCTAGGATATGAGCTATACATATTGAATCTTCCATATATCGGCTGAGTGGGCGTAGGAGACGAGAATTGGGGCACAAAATCTGGGCTCCTATTACTAGATGGATAGAGTAAACTGAATAAGGCAACTGGTTAAAGTTTATTAATGGTCTTCTCTCCTCTCAGTTCCTTTTTTTTTTTGATTTTGCGGTCAGTTTTTAGGAACTGTATTATGCATTGACATGACATGTCTTCTGTCTCCTTCTTGTTTCTTTTATAATGATTTGTTGCGACAATACAAAACTTGAATGTATTATTTGATGATGAATTTGCTATGACATGTTGACACAATCAATAAAAGAAAAGAAGAAGCGAAAAAAATTCAATATACTGTTGATTTCCCTAGAAGCCTGTAAAGACTGTGTAATTCTTTCAGCAATATATATTAATCTAGCTTTCAAAATAGCATGTTGATACTTTTTCACTGCTTTTTTTGTAAGTTTCCTTTTTGCCAATCTCATAATTTCGTCTCTAATTCCTTTCTTACCATTTGCATGGTTGCTTCAGATCTCTTATTTCAGGTGTAAACCAGGTGACATTCAATCTAGTATTGTGAGACTTTGACATTTTCTTTGGAGCCTGAGTCTCTAGAGATGACTCTACCCAATTCTCAAATGCCTTATAAGCAACATTGACATCTCTATCTTGTGAGTACCCTAAATCCTGAAGAGAATGTATCCATTGAGGGGTGTTGACCATTGCCTCATTGACTTATGGCAGGGTATGTATGACTTAGTCCTGTCCATCTTGTTTTTCCCGAATTCGATCAAGTAGTGGTCTGACCAAAGCACAGGCCGTGGGTTGCGAACCATTATGTTGGACATATTAGAGAAGATGGGATCTAATATATATATTCCTTACCGTGTGTTGGGAGTTTGACTAGATGTTCAAGCTTAATGGCATCTAGGTCATGAAGCCCCTTTTGTGACTGACTACAGGCAGTGTCATCTAAGTGTATGTTTAAATCTCCCAATACGGGACTTAAAGTGAATCCATATCTAAGTACATCTGCAGTTTACCAAACAGCTAGGTGCAATGCGATTAAATTGGGCAAATACAAGAACCCAGCCGACTTAAAATGATCAATGTCACCTATTGATATCTTTTTTCTAAAAAGAGCCTAACTCAAAACGATTGTTGCTTCTTGGCATCTGCTGGATAAGTGTGTATAATCTGCTGGCATATTGGCAAAACATATAGTACGAGGTCTCAGTAAACACGTTGTCTATTCATACAATAACGGTATCAGCTGGAGAACTGGTTGTGCTACTTTAATTCCATTTTAAGTTAAGATGAAATTATGTGTGGCTTCACCCTACAGGACTAATGCATTTGTGACGTGGCACATGATACAATATGATCAATACATTATGAGAGTGATCTGGGCTTCACCATACAGGACAAATACATTTGTGACGTGGCACATGATACAATATGATCAATACATTATGAGAGTGATCTGGGCCAAGCACTGTTAAGGTTTTGTTATGCCACTGCATGGTGTGTAGCTGATGACCACTCACCACCTTGACGAAACGTCATCGACTCACCTTGCACTTCAAATCCAGGTGCTAAGCCATCATGACTGGTACCCCAATTATCTGGCTGACAACCTCACCATTTCAGGGCTACCAAGTTTTAAGTCTGTGTGTGATATTTCATTGTTTGCAGCAGCTTATGTGTGACATTTTCAGGCTTCACGTGTAATACTCTGAGTGACACCTCTGGTAAAACTTTGTCTTGGACCCAAGCAGATGAATGAAATAAATTTATAATGCGCAACTAAAACCCGAAGGCATCAAGGCGCCTAACAAAACAAATCAAAGCAAAAAAGGCAGAACACAACTACAAATATGACTTCGCGAAAAGCCGGGTTTTCAGAGCCTTTCTAAATGACTGCATGGTGGGAAGGGACTTAAGTTCCACCGGAAGAATATTCCACCACTTAGGTGCCAGAGTAGAGAAGGCTTTGCCACCCCATTTGACTCTACGGGTGCGGGGGACTGATAACAGAAATTTGTTGGCAGAGCGCAAGTTCCTAGAGGGGCTATAGGGAGACAGGATGGATCCGATCCCAGTAGAACTGCCTCTGGCCAGGGCCCCGTAGGTCATGCACAAAGTTTTAAAGAGGATCCGATCTTCAATGGGGAGCCAGTGTAGCGATTTTCTGGCGGAGGTGGCCGAGGCACGTCTGGGCAGATCTAATACAAATTTGGCCGCCGCGTTCTGGACCATTTGCAAGCGCTGCAGCAGACCCTTGTTTAGTCCCGCATACAGCGCATTGCAATAGTCCAGACGGGAGCCAATGAGAGCGACCACAACTTGTTTTCTCGCCTGCTGAGAGAGATAGTGTCTAATCTTCCTCGGTACATAGATTATGCCCCAGCAGGTTGAAACTGTTCTATTGACCTGTTGACGCATGCTAAGGGTAGGATCTATCAGGACTCCTAGGTTTTTAGCTAGTGTAGCAGGGACAGGGCAAGCTCCCAGTAAGTCCGGCCACCAGCTCGCCGACCATATCTCTTCCTTTCCTCCGAACACCATGACCTCCGTCTTCTCCCCATTTAATTTCAATGAAATGTGGATCATCCATTGAGCGACTGCCTCCATACAAGATCTAAAATTGGAGGCAGCCGAGCTGGCCGGCTGGGAGAGAGAGACGAGGATCTGGGTGTCGTCGGCGTAGGAGACTACCTCCATCCCGAAAGATCTAATCAGTCTGGCAAGTGGGGTCACATAGATGTTGAAAAGGGTCGGACTTAATGCCGACCCCTGAGGGACCCCACAATGCACAGACAGGGATGGAGATAGAAAATCCCCCAGCTTCACCCTCTGCTCTCTCTGGTCAAGGAAAGAGGTCAGCAGACACAGGGCAGACCCCTCAACCCCAATCTCCCTCAGCGTGATGTTAAGACCGAGGGAGAAAGGGTGTCGAAGGCAGCCGTAAGGTCTAGCAGGATCAGGAGGGTGGTCTGGCCCCCATCAACTCGTGTGCGGATGTTATCCAGCACTACTCGGTGCTATGTTCCCTCCTGAAACCATGCTGCGAGTAATCCAGCTGACCAAAACTTTCCACGAAGCCCGCGAGATGCTTATTCAGATGGATTTCGAGCATCTTCGCAGGAGCAGGGAGCAGTGAAATGGGGCGGAAGTTCTTTAAAACCCCAGGGTCGAGAGATGGTTTCTTGAGCAAGGGCTTTACCACTGCCCTCTTCCATTGCTGAGGAAAGATGCCATCCCTCATAGCCCTGTTCATGATCTCAACAAGAGGGGGCAGGAGAGATTCCCTGCACTGCTTGAGGATCTTAAGCGGACAGGCATCTAATGGGGAGCCAGACCTAGTTTTATTCAGGAGGTTCTCTAATTCCTGACAAGAGAGAGGAGGGAAGGAGGCAAGGCGCCCCAAAGAGGAGTTCTCAGCAGGAACTGGTGCGGAAACAGAGGGGACAGAGGGCTCAGTAGTTAGAGTCCTCTGCAGCTCTAAAGCTGAATAAATATCAGCGATCTTAGTCTGAAAGAAAAGAGCTATGTTGTTACAAAGTTGCTGAGAAGTAATAACAGGGTCCGGGATCTGCAGGGATGTCAGAGAGTCAACAATCTTGAAGAGCTCTTTCGGGGAGGAAAGTGATATAGTGAGAGCTGTGAAATATTCCTGTTTCACCCTTATTACCTCCACCTTATAGCCCCTCAATAAGATCTTATGCGCCTCTTTGTCCCTTAGATCCCAGCTGGAATGCCAGAGACGCTCCTGTCTCCTGACTCCCTGTCTTAGGAGTCTTAGGTGCTCAGAGAACCACGGAGCCGAAGGTTTTTTCCTCGCTGAATAACGCGACCGGGCAGGGGCCAGTTCGTCAAATGCCATAGTAACGGCCTTTTCAAACTGCGAGACCGCCAGATGAACGTCTTCCTCTTGAGAGGTGGACATACTGGAAATCCAGGGGGCAAGGGAGCTATTAGAGATATTTTTAAAATTCCTCCGTGATTCCATTTTACTCGGGACCTTTTCGTTCCTGTCGACAATCAGACAGGTTACTTCAATCGGTACAGCAAAGTGATCCGACCATGAGAGGGGAAGGGGGTCCTTTACAACCAACCTGCCGCCATTGGAGAAGACCCCATCAAGCGTATGGCCCGCTTGATGGGTGGCACCTCTCACAAGCTGATTCAGACCACAGGCGGACAAGGCATCCAGCAGGGAGAGAGTATCACTAGCCTCCAACTTCTCTAAGTGATAGTTCAAATCTCCCAAGACCGTGAGATGTTGTTAATGTTTGTTCACATGTAGCAGGAATTTTCTCTGAGATACATTCAAGGACACTTTGCGGGTAAACATGTGGCCTTGCGGCTAGAGTGGTCGATCTCGACGCTGGGGAACTAGGTTTGAGTCAAGGCAGGGATGCTCAACATCCTGTGATTCTGGTCAAATCAGTTAATCTCCCTGTGCCTAACAAAAAATTAATGAGTCCGTCTGTAACGCAACCAGTGCTCAAGTAAAGCACTCTGATACCATTGGATCACATTTGCGCTACATAAAACTCCGAAATAAAATGTACCCTAAATATGTCAGGAATTGTACCTAGCAGTATAAATTGACTATGTTCCCACCTTTCACAATATCATAACTCCCCTTTCAGCAATATTTCCCTTGCGGCCGCCTGCCGTTATCATAATCTGTCCAATAAAATCATGTGCTTCGTCCCCTTCCTCGTAGGCCCATAGACACTGATTTGGTTTCACGGACTGCCTTGCTATACTCAAAGGAAGGATTTTAGTTTGAAACCTAAGATAACTAAAATTGTAATGCTGCTGAACATTCCTGCTATGGGAGCTACCAGTATGAAAACTACATATGTGTACACAAAATCATCCATCAGACCATTTACATTGACTATAATAGGAAAAGCAAAATAACAAGTATCCGGTTGAGATCTCTGCTTTACAATCCTGCAAATTAATATGGTTATTTAAATGTTGAATTCACAGAATTGTTTTATATAACACATGGGCAATTTGCTTTCTTGACTACTTTGGTTCAAAATAAAATATACTAAGCGCTTGAAAATATTGAAGTAAAGCTGGTCACTTTTGCTTTTAAATGCTTTGCTTTTATTAGTATATATTTGTCAATTATTTCTAAACTATATGTATCACATAATGCTTTTAACCTTTGCCTGACGCCTTATTCAAGGCATGCCCAAGGGAAACAAGAACTCTGAGGTTCTATCCAGATCCTTTGCAAGCAATCACTTGCAATTACTGACATTTAATGTTCTGGTTGGTATTTACTTTCCCTATATTTTTCCCTTATCAATAAAGGTGTGCCATGTACAGGTCGATGTAATTTATTAGATTTGTTTACTTCATTTATGCCTGCGGTCTGCTCCTTGCGTTCTTTTAAGCTGCCTAGTTGTACAATTTTTTCAAACATCTTACAAACCTTCTCCAATTGTAGTAAAAACTCCACAAGTACTTTTGGTGGTACAGGCGGTGTTAGTGAATGTGCGTTCTCTCCATGAGAATGCACTCCATATTCATGATCTTCTTAGGAGGCAAGTCTGGAAACATGAATGAGTGATTGCTCTTTACCAGACTTTGCGTTAGCGATTCTTGAGGGGTATTCTATAGCTCACATTGATAGAGTTGGCAAGGGGGGGTAGGGATTGCCATAACCACAAAATAAAACTTAAAGATTAGCTCTTTTGAGATTACTGAAATTTTGGGCTTTTGCCTCTCGCCTTAAGCAAATATGTCCCTGGCAGGAGTGTTAATTTATCGCCTGCCCGGCCATGGAAAACCTACTCCTTCTGCAGTCCACTTGCTTGTTTCAAGTTTTTTGTAACTGTCACATTGAGGTGAAGGGCGTGTTGAGTAACACCTGGTCAGATCATGCAACAACATTTTTTAGTTGGAGTTTAGAACAAGGCCCAAGTTGTAGAAGGCTGAATCAGTCGCTACCCCATCAAAGTTGGGCTAATATTAATACAGAAGAGACTATGTCGATTCACAACAAGAGTGTTCCATCTTTATCTGTTGCAATTGATGTGGATTCATTGGTTATTACTGCCTGGCTGACCTGGTGGCACAGATTAAGACAGGATCTGGCTGCCTAAGATGTCCCTCAACTCCCTGGTTTGAAGAGGAGTTCATGTTAATTTGCCAACAATGCACAAAGCTTGGAAGTTCTTGGCTTACGTTTTATCTACCAGCAGATAAAGAACTTTATTAAAAAAACTAAAGCGGTTTTTAAAATCATGAAGAAATTATTTAATCCTAGTGCCCTAGCTCAGCCTAGACAAAGAATGGCAGCTAGCTAGGCACAAATTACAGCACCACCCAGTATAGTCACACCCAAGTAACACATTCTATACTGCCCACCTCAAAAGACCAGTTGCCACATGGTCTTAAATCAGAGACAATTATAACAAAAAATGTTGAGAGGCAATATAATCACAGACAGTGAAGAATCTGAGTTCCAACAATTTAAGTCCACAGTTCCCAGTTTGAACCGGATAATTATTTATTCTCTTTGCAGTCAAAATTCCTCTTTATCGGGCATACAGGCATTGGGGACGCAAATTGTTGGAACTCAGATTCTTCACTGTCTGTGATTGTATTGCCTCTCATCATTTTTTGTTATAATTGCCCTATTTATTTATTTATTTATTTATTTGCTTACATAGCGCAGGACTCGACCCCCTGAGGGGTATCTCCGTGCTTATGTTCTTCTAAGGTGCCTAAGCCAAAATCATAAGGTGCGCAAATTTCGCAGGCAGAAAATCCGTAGGGGATCCGGATTTATTTTACCAATCAAAGAGGTGACATTGGATTGGCTAACCTCCGGAAACACAGTGAGTGAACTATTTTTTTGCCTTGGTAACAGGGGAGGAGTGCTAGTGACGTTACTCATGAGTTTCGCGGCCTTTGTGATTTTTCCATAGATTAGCTCTATTTTGTTCTCGAAAAACAGAGAGATATCGTCACACAAGGATTGGGAAAAGTCATCTGGACTCTCACAGGCCACAGGTTTCACAAAGGACTGTAAGATCTTATAAAGTTCTCTGGAGGAATTGCCTGCTTCGGCCAGCAGTAAAGTAAGACAATTCCTCCTGGCCAACCTAATGCTTTTATGATAAGTGGCCAAGGCATCTGAGTACACTTTCTTGCTTTCTTCCACGTTGGATTTTCTCCAGGTTTTTTCAAGCTTTCTGCACCCCTGTTTCTCCACTCTGAGTTCTTCGGTATACCACACCTCTTGTTTAGATGCGGGGTACTGTTTGTGTAACTTCAAGGGAGCCAACAGTTCAACCGCCTCTAAGAGGTCTTTGTTGAACTTAATTAGACCAGACTCCACGTTATCTGTCCCTAAGATGATAGGTTCCTTCCATACCTTCTGTAGCTCGTCCAATGTCACTTTGTGCCACTGTCTTTGCCAAACGGAAGGAAGAGATTTTTGGTTTGGCTTGTCAAGGCCTAGAAGGGAGAATTCGACCATAAAATGGTCTGACCAGCTCACTTGGGTCGTTAACCGGCATTTCATTTTGGGACAGTTGGAAAAGATTAAGTCCAGAGTGTGTCCCCTATATGTGTGGGGCCGCTGTTCTGTATTTCTAGTCCCAACAATGAAAGATCGGAAAGCAGGGACAGCGTATCTGGATGATTGGGGAGGTCTACGTGGGTAGTAAAATCTCTGAGAAGAATAAAATCTTCTTTGGCTTTAAAATGTGAAGCCAATAATTCCATGAGGGAAAGTGAAAAGCCCACGCTCGGCCCCGGAGGGCCATAAACTAATGCTCCCTTCCAGTGTGTTTTCGAAGTCGAACTGATCTTAAAGATCATAATTTCCATCATGGAGCAACTTCTTTGTTCAAGTAATGAGACCTTCAGACCCTCTTTGTAGACCAAGGTAATACCCCCCCCAGCTTTAATTGGACGGTCAAGTTTGAGAACCTTGGGCCAGATAGAGGAAAACCGTATTTACCGATTCATAAATACCGAATTTTACCGATTCGGTATTTATGAATTGGTAAATATGAAGGAGGGAGATTTAGGAAGAATCGGTAATTGAATTACCGATTCTTTAAAATTCGGTATTTATTTGTGAAGCCCATAGGAATCAATGGGAAATACCAATTCGGTAATTACCGAATCGGTAAATACCGATTCCTGCAAGGGTGCAGGGGGCGTCACTTTGACACCCTCTAGCACCCCAAATACAGGCATGTGTGCCATGTGGCACACAGACATGCCCTAAGGGCATGTCTGTCTGTCACATGGCATAGGTGTGCATGCACACATGTGCATGCACACCTGGATTCGGTATTTTACCACCCAATTGGATTGGGTGGTAAAATACCGAATCTGTAAGGCCTTTGGGACTCTGAAGTGTCCCACCTACATCCGAAAGTTACAGACTCGGTAAAAAAAACAATTCAGTATTTTACCGATTTGGTAAATTTACCGAATCGGTAAAATAGGGCCCCTACATGCCAAATCGTTACCGACCGGTATTTAGGCTCATACATCTGGCCCTTAGTATCCTATAGGGACCCCCAGCGTGATGACGGGAACCGTATGTGGTTTCAACCAGGTTTCCATAAGGAACCAAATATATGGTTTTACTGTATTTACCAAATCCCATAATTCAAGCTGATGTTTGGGTAAAGAGCGGATATTTAAGAGAAAGCTTTTTAGACCATTGGGTGTTAAGATTTCCCCTGTATTGCTGCCACTAGAAGAGATAGTGTGGGATGCCTGAAAGTGACAGTGAGTACATGAAAAAGGGCCTTCGGGGCATGGCCAGGAGCTCTGAGCACAACCTACCAGAGGTACTGGCTGCAGACTTTTTAATGCTTGGGCTGAGTAACAGATACCATGTTTCCCACTAGAATCCAGGTCCATTTGAGTAGAGCCCATAGCCCCTAGCCCCGTCCTGTCGCGGACGGGCGCAGACGGGCTACTCTTAGGCTACTCTTCGGCGTGTCTTCGGCTTCCCTGCGCGCGACCGCTGCGCGCTCAGGAGGGGGCGAGGGCTAAATAGCCCTGGGAGATACAACCATTAGAGCGCTAACCGCTCCAGTGGTGGTGGAGAGGAAGTGCCTGGCTCTCCCTGACCCGCCCTCCGCGCAACGGTACTAGCTACCACGTCGGACCGGGGCGGGCAGGAGTGGTGATCGAGCCCAGGCTTCCCAGCTGCCTAGTGGGTACCGTCTCCCCCTCTTTCAATCAGGTAAGGGAAAAGAGTATTGCCCACAACACAAAAAGACCGGCTAAAATGCTTTCTTTGCAGCCAATGCGCGCACAGATTTACACAGTAAATTTTAAGAGTTCCAAATTCAGTTTTTAAAATTTCATCAATACATTGATAGCAAGTATTTTTTAAAAGTTGTGAGAAGCACAGCGTTAAAAATGAATCAGGCACCTCTGAAAGAGCAAGCGGGTCGGGGAGACTCTGCCACAGTCACCCTACCGCAGCTCGCCGGAATAGTAGCTCAGCCTAAATAGCCCTGGGAGATACAACCACTAGAGCGCTAACCGCTCCAGTGGTGGTGGAAAGGAAGTGCCTGGCTCTCCCTGACCCGCCCTCCGCGCAACGGTACTAGCTACCACGTCGGACCGGGGCGGGCAGGAGTGGTGATTGAGCCCAGGCTTCCCAGCTGCCTAGTGGGTACCGTCTCCCGCTCTTTCAATCAGGTAAGGGAAAAGAGTATTGCCCACAACACAAAAACACGGCTAAAATGCTTTCTTTGCAGCCAATGCGCGCACAGATTTACACAGTAAATTTTAAGAGTTCCAAATTCAGTTTTTAAAATTTCATCAATACATTGATAGCAAGTATTTTTTAAAAGTTGTGAGAAGCACAGCGTTAAAAATGAATCAGGCACCTCTGAAAGAGCCTAGCTCAGCCCCTTCAGGCTTCCCCGAAATTATGCATGCAGCTTTCAGACTTTTTTGCAAATAAAATCATGGATACTGTGGATGCTCTAAATACATCTGGTGTTAATGCCGGTGTTGATATTAATGGATTAGGTTAGCAGTCTCTGATAATTCCAACTTTATGGCCGTGCTCACTGACAGAATTCAATACTATCGCGTTGGAGGATTTTTCTAAAGCCCTTCAAGCATGTAAATTTGGTTCGTCTGATGACCTTTGTCCTCATCATGTACCAGCTGCCAATGCTGAGGCCCTCAATCCTATTTTGAATACTCTTTTAAATGACTCTTTGCATCAGTCTACTGTCCCCAGCTGTTAGAAGACTAAGCTGAGCCGCTACTAAAAAAGCCTTCTGCAGACAAATCTATTCTAGCCAAGTATAGGCCTATTTCTTTGTTGCCAGCTTTCTCGAGGATGCTCAGAAAATTCGTCAAAGCCCAACTGTTTAGCTACTTGGACACAAATCAGTAGCTGCATCCATCAAAATCGGGCTTTCACTCGGACACAGCACTTAATATACTCTGGTAGAGGTGAGAGAGCACAAATCTGAAAAATGTATAAGTACACCATATTTACAAGCACGTAGTGTTAGTTTAAATTGTATTGCACAAGAGTGTCAACTTATATAGTGAAAATATATGAGTGTTTGTTTTAATTAGAATAGATGCATATATAAGTGTGGAAAACTAATGTAGAGGTTGTAGAAATGTTAAAATGATGTTGGAGTCACACGTTAGATGACTAAGTGAAAACGAAATGTAATTCTGCAAACCATGAAAATGTGTAGGCCACATGGCATTTCACAGGAAACGAAAGATGCTGCTACACTTTTAGTGACGTGGATTCTAATGTCATTTGAGTGCAAATGTATTATTAGGCATAGTATTGAAATATATGTTTTACATAGATGTGTTATATTTTAGTATATGTGTGTTAGTTAAATATCGTTTAAACAAAGAAATTAAATGTGCATATTGCAGAGGCCCGTTTCATGTAATTTTAGTAGGCCTGAATAGAGAAAGTTGCTTCTTTGATCTGCCAGAGCTCGTTAAGGAGAAGTCGCACAGAGCACGAACGATAGGTCTGTACAAGATGTTTTATGACTCTTAGATATGGTAGAGACTGGAATTTGGGGCCTACCGAGAGAGTGTCTGTTTGCAGGTGCAAGGGGAACTTAAATCAGAAATAATGAATAGGCCCTTGTTCAGAAGTGCAAGGCACAGGCCTGTAGGAGTCTTCAGGAATTTTATGGGGTACCGCTTGGACGGAGAGAAGCCTGGGAAGCAAGGTCAACTTTAATGAAGAGTCCAGAGGAGCACCAGGACGGAATTTGCCGCTCAAAACTGCACCACGTGAGAGGCGTCGACATGGGCGTTCCTATTGGAAATGTGATTTGGTATTAGGGATAGCACCCCGGGGTGGAGTTAGAGCAGATGATCTGAGGAGCCTAAGAGAGCGGATGGGTAGGCAGATAGAGAACTAACAGACTTCAATTTGGAAACAAAGACTAAGGGAAGTGTGTGATCTTCTTTGGAAGTCACCACTGCTGACACCTTTTTAGGTAAAGATCTTGTTAAGTAGGGATGTCACTTAGTCTAGTGTAGGGACAGATTTAACTTGTACTTTTCCTTTCTGTAAATGACTCTCAGGTTGCAACTCACAGCGATTCTTGCAACACTTATGCTTTTTGAGATAGTTTTGATAATTTCCTTTTGCCGATTGAGGGTATTCAGAGAGTACCTTTTTGTATTAATACCTGTATACCTTTTGAATCTTATTCTGAGATGTTTGTATCTCCAGATACTTTTGACTTTGAATTAAAACTTTTTAACCTTTCCCAGCGGTAAGTGGTTCTTTAGAGTGGTTTAAGGTCCTAAGTGACTAACCTAGTAGTAGATTGTCTTTTACTCAATGACAGGTACCAAAGATTCAGTCGACATGATTAGGGATCTGGTAAGGTAACTAGAGACCAGAAACCTCGCGTTAACAGTTGGTAGCAGTGTAGGATGGTTATCTTCTTGAGGAAGGTAATCTAGACTAGGTTAGCTTACCCCAAGGCCCCTAGAGCTAGACATCGAGAGATGAGCAGCGGAAGAATCGCGTGCCGAAGAGGGTGCTGACGGTGCGAGAAAAGCAGCAGTATCGGAGGAGAGTGAGTATAACAAGGGTCATGCGTGAACAGATTGCGGTGTTTTGTGTTGTATTTGTATTGTAATGTCTTGCGGAGTTGAATGCCTGTAGCGTGAGTGTGAGAAGGTTGTGAGCGCGCGCAACCTGGAAAAATCTTAAGTTCGGGGTAGAGCTTAAGTGGTTCGGGTGTATCGAACATCCAGAGTAATTGTCGACCAGAGTAAGGAGGTCATGAGGTACCATTGACCGCCGCAGAACCGAGATAGGGGGAGTGCAAGAGTGAGTGTGTGAGTAACAGACGCTGGTCGAAAGTTACTGTGTGTAAGTAACCTATCAGAGAAGGCGATTGTCTGGACGTAAACGGGAAGACATTTCGCCAGTTAAGGTGACAATTACAGATTGACTGTGGGCGTACAGTCAAAGAAAAGTGATCGCTTGGACGGAAGTAATCATTTTTCGAAGTATGAATGGGACGCATGCATAAACGCGGAGACGAGCTGAAAAAGGAGGGGAACTGCTGCGAAGGGGGACGAGTGACGTCGGCAAGAGCCGCGCTGAGATAGGGTGGATAGTGAAGAGCCGCGACGCGATAGGACGGTTGGTGTGACGTCGGCAAGAGCCGCGACGGGATTGGGCGGCTGGTGCGACGTCAGTGAGAAGTCGCGTTCTGATAGGCCAGCTGGCGAGAACCGAGCTGAGATTGGTGGATTGTCATCAGGAAGTAAACAAACCGGAGAAAACAGAAACTAGTAGATTGAAAATGAAGTGTTTTAAATGTTTGAAGGATATTTTTAAAATAAAAAGGAGAGAGTCTTTTTACGGGCAAGAGGCACCGCCAGAGGGTACACCAGCTCATTATATGGCAGCGAATGTTGGGCTACACACTATATTATGGATTGGGGATTGGAACAAGCTTACAGAAAAGCATGAGGAAATGTCGTTCCCAAAGTATGGGACGTTTAAGTTAGAGGTGTTACATCGGCTAAAAGCAACCATGTCCGCATTGAAACCCCCGCCTAGACCGACCCAGTTTGAGGCCCTTAACGCATGGATTAGGGCGGCGCACGATAGGAATCTGAATAGGCGTCAAGAAAGGCTGACGCGATCAGTAAGAGCAGTGAGAGATTCCAAATGGGATGAGGACGCCAAGAGGTGGAGGGTACAGACTATTGAGGTGGATAAGTTGTACACAGTGAGAGAGGTGGCAGGTGAAAAGACACTCATGGAAGAAGATGAGGAGAGCGACTCGGAGGACAACTTGATAAATAGATTATTGATAGATAGACCGCCTCCGAGAGTTGGGGAGATAGAAAGTAGAGGACTCGCAAGGGAAGATGGGGCTGCCATAGAGGGGTATGTACCACTTCCTATATCGGAATGGACACCTATCAAAGGTGGGGAGACACCTCAACATAGTACAGCACAGAGTGTAGTCGGAAGGTTTGTGGTATAGAAAACGCCAAACGCAGAGAGGGCGGAACCTTGCAGATTGCCAGATGCTCTCCAAGTACCCGTTACCATAGGACCCATAGTATCGATTTACAACCCAGAGAATGGGAGAGAGGAAGAACAGATACGTTTAGACAGAGAGAAGGTTGAGATGGAAAGGAGGAATAACACGACAAATACCTGGAAGCAATTGCCAGGACTGGTAACGTGGAACACCCCATTCGATTCAACAGTGAGTCCAGCAACAGAGCAGGGGGGTCAAAGAGGACCGATGGACCTAAGGGGACCACGTCCGAAATCCTTTAAAGAGTTAAGAGTCGACTTGAGATAATGGGATGGGTCCGCAGAAACGCAGAGCAGTAGGTCAAGAGCAGAAGCTGAGTGGGGAAATTGAGGCAATGGGACAGTATCTCACTGCGGGGCTAGCGAAAGTAGTCAGGGACGTGAGGGTCAAAGCCAGGAGAACAGAGGAGTAATACGTCCTAATGATGGGAGGGACCAGCAGGAGCGAGATGGTAGAAGCATGGAGTGTGAAGAGATGTCTCGGCTCTTTGAAAAGGGTGGAGACCAAATGGTACTAGCATACAGAGATAGGTTTAGGTGCACTCATCACGCGCCAGGGGAGAATGTGCAACACTGGAATAGGGGGAACAATGAAAGATCTTGCCATACATCGGGTGATCAGAGGTCACAGACCAATTGTGAAGAAAGGGGGAGTAATGGAATGTCTTACCATGAACCCAGAGAATCCAGGCATGAAGGGGAAGGTGGGACTATGAGGCACAATGGAGTGTTTCATCATCCACCCAGAGAGGACGGAACAGCATGGGACCTGGAGGGGTGGGAGCATGGGAGGACTCCACGTAACTCACCTGAGCCCAGACGTAGGACTCGGAGCTGGGATGGGAAAGATGTGAATGGACCCCCTAGAGCTAGCGTACTGAAAGCTACAATAAAGGCGAAAAGACTTGATGTAACCAGTTTAAAATCTGATTTGGATGAGATTATAGATGGTACGTTGCCATTAGAAAGGATTGAGTTATACGAGCAAGATGAGCTGCTGTTCATAGCAAAAGATGTTACTCGGAAGGCAAGAGCAACTCATGAGAAACTGTCTGAATTGGCAGACAGGTATACGGTAGATTTGTCCAGAACAAAGACCCTACAGAGTAACCATAGGTTACAATACTCAGATCAGGATTTAGATGAAAAAAGGACAACTGGATTGAAAACACACATAAGGGAACTGATAGCAGGAATAAGAGCGTGGAGGGATCTGGACAAATGGGAAGAGAGGTGGTCCAAAAGGGGCACTGTCAGACGGAGCATGAGTGTGATGTCTCCGGAAGGAAGGGTAATGCAGATGGAGGCATTTCCTTTGAGAGAAATATCAAATGGGAATTATGTACATGTGCCCTGGAGTAGAGGAGATTTAGCTGCATTTACCAACTCATTTCCGAAGTTAAGGGACAATCCAGTAGAGTGGTATAAGCAGGTAGAAAGGTTTGTAAAGATCTCGAAAGTATTGTGGATTGATTTGAACACTTTGTTTGACATTGTGGTCCCATCTGACTTGTGGACATCGTGCAAGACTAGTGTTGAATGGCCAACTACTGAACCAGTGAGGGATGCTCAGACAAATGGACCGTCTGAAATTGTCATGCAAAAGTATGAAAGGGTAATAGCTTGGCTGAAAGATAAGGTACCACCCCAGGACATAGATTGGGTAAAAATAGACCGAACAAGACAAGAACCAAAGGAGACAGTTCATGAGTTCTATGAAAGGTTGTTGAAAACATTCAAACAATACAGTGGACTCGATGTAATGGATCCCAAAGATATAGGACAGTTTGTGTCAAAGTTTGTTTTGGGGTTGAGACCTGATATTTGTTTGATGATTCAGCAACATTTAATTTGTTGGCAAAACAAACCACTAGATGAAATTTTAAGGTATGCCAGATACTGTAGCGATGAGATAGATTCCAAGACAAAGAAAATGAAGGAGAAGCTGATGGTGGTGCAGATGCAGTCAGCCGGAAAGGGCGGACAGCAGAAACAGGGAACGGGGACAATGGGACGGAAGTCGAATGGTCAGAACAAGGATAGTGAAGAAAGTCAGAGACCTAGAATAGATTTTGCTACTTTAAAGAAAACGACAAAGTGCCACCGGTGTCACCAGGTGGGACATTGGAGACGCGAGTGTCCCTTTAACCCTGAAAGTGGAGAACTAGAATTAGAACAGGAAGTTCAGGAGGTTCCAGTTCAAAGGGCGACAGTCTCAGGAAGCAAGGTGGTCAAAGGGGGGACTTCGGCTCCACGAGCTCAGTTTCCACAGCCACCGAAGATTGCGACAGGGGGAAAAGTCTATAAATAAATGCCTCTTTTTATTGAAGAAGAAAAATGTTATTACATTGACCCAATGACCGGTCAACGTGTGAACAGAGAAGAGGACTGTACCCTCGGGGCAGTTCTAGAAGTAGATCAGAGAGGGCCATTTGTTGAAGCAGAGGTAGCAGGGTGCCCGATGACATTCTTGGTGGATACTGGAGCTACTCGATCAACTCTAAGATCAGCAGTGGTTCCTGACCTACCAATGTCGGGGGAAACAATTCAGGTGGTTGGAGTCGCAAATAGAAGAATGACTATTCCTTTGACAGAACCAGTGTCAGTGAAAATAGGGAATTACACAAATGAACATCAGTTTGTGGTATGTGATTCTAGTCCTGTATGTCTGTTAGGGAGGGATTTGTTGTGCAAATTGAATTGCACCATATACTGCACCCCTCAGGGTGTGGAGGTACAGACCGCAGATGATGATGCTACCTTTAAGATTGCCAATGAGAGAACATGTATAGAACTGTATCCTACTCTGACTGTGGAAGACCTTCCTTGTGACCTAAGAGATGCTGTCTCAGCTGAAGTATGGGATTTTACTGGGGAAGAGATAGGACTGATCAAAGGGGTGGAACCAGTGAAGATCATGATAAAACCAAACGCTGAATTTCCAAGAACGCCTCAGTATAAACTGTCCCAGGAAACGATTGCAGGAATAAAACCTGTGATTGACTCAATGATTCAACAGGGAATACTGAAAGAAATCGTGGGTAGTCCATGTAACTCCCCGATTATGGGTTTGCAGAAACCTAGTGGGAAGTTCAGAATAGTTCAGGACCTTCGAAAGATTAACAACAATGTGGTTTCATGTTGTCCAGTGGTACCGAATCCATCAGTGATACTGTTTCAAATACCATTCCAAGCTGAGTGGTTTACAGTGATAGACCTTTGTCAAGCCTTCTTTTCCATCCCATTAGATGAGGACAGTCAGTATCTTTTCGCATTTAAAATGGAAGATCGCGCCTTAACATGGTGTCGAATTCCACAAGGGTTCACAGATAGCCCTTCGATCTTCAGTCAGCTGTTGAAGAAGAACCTTGAAAGTCTGGTATTGCCACAGAACTCGGTTCTGGTCCAGTACATAGACGACCTACTTGTTGCGTCCGAAACAGAGGAAGCTTGTAAGGAAGACACCATTGCTTTACTGAATCATTTAGCTGAGAATGGACATAAGGTATCTCCGAACAAATTACAGTACTGTCTGACAGAAGTACAATATCTGGGTCACCGAATAGAGAAGGGGAAGCGCAAGGTGTCTCCAGACAGGATAGAGGCCATCATGAAAATGAATGCGCCAACGACACAGAGAGAAGTTAGGATGTTCTTAGGAATGGTTGGTTACTGCCGACAGTGGATAGCTAACTTTTCACTGAAAGCAAAACCTTTACAGAAACTGACGCACAAGGAGGTGAGTGATCCGGTACCATGGGACAACGAGTGCCTAATGGCGTTCCTACAACTGAGAGAGGATTTGTGTCGTGCTCCGGCTTTGGGAATGCCAGATTATGAGAGGACTTTCTCATTATACTGCTGTGAAAGAGAAGGATGTGCGTTATCAGTGTTGGTGCAAGTACACGGAAATGCCCGTAGACCAGTTGCATATTTTTCGGCTACATTAGATCCGGTAGCCGCAGCGTTGCCCGGATGTCTCAAATCCGTTGCTGCAACAGGTGTCAGCATTGAGAGGTGTGAGAACATAGTAATGGGACATCAATTAGTGGTGTATGTACCGCATTCGGTAGAATTGTTAATGACAAGGACCAAGACGCAGCACTTGTCCATAAGCATGAGCGCAAAATCCGCTACGCTCGCGGATTTTGCGAATTTTCGGTAAATCCGCGATCCGCGAACTCTCGAGAATTTACAGAAAATTCGCAATCCGCGAGCGGCGGATTCCGAGGCCAAAAGTTCAAGCCTTCCTGGCCTGTTGTTGTAAGTGATTTACGATGGCGCCGGCAAGCTGCCAGCGCCATCGTAAAATAGTAACTAAATTAGCTTCAACAGGAAGCTCTAATAGATAAAATCAAGCAGGCACTCGTGCATCTGCTTTATTTTATCTATTCGAGCTTCCTGTTGAAGCTAATTTAGTAACTATTTTAGGATGGCACTGGCAGCTTGCCGGCGCCATCGTAAAATAGTTAACAGGCCAGGCAGCTGTGCCCTCTTCCCAAATATACCATCGAAAATCGGCTGCGATAACTCATTATAGCTTTTCTCAAGAGTTCACGTATTCGAGTTCGGAGTAAAAAACATGTCTGTGGAAGTCATAATACTCTGGGTTCATTTACATATTAATTGCCAGTAGATGATTCTGCCCTCCCAAGCTTGCATTTCAAATTTCGGGTGCACCCCCTTCCCATTTCTGATTCTTTATGCTTGACGTTAGATGGAGTCATCTTTGTGGGTAAGCAACGTGTTTGTTACTTTTGTTCTTAAGCCTGATTCCAGGTACCATCTTGGTGAGAGTTAACTAGGGTTCTGTTGCAGCTGAGCTTTGGTGAAAAGAGCCGGACAAAGCAGTCGTTTGTTTCTGTGAAAGAAATGCAACATGTACTGAAAGCGAAGCCTAACTTGTAGAGAATACACACCACTGTTTGTGCCGCTGAATACACGTCAATTTGCTAAGCTGACACTAAGAAATCTATATCCCGGCGGATTAGCCACTGCCTTTTCTTGTGTTATGATCAGGCAAAGGAGATTATCCCCGTCTTCTTGAATAAATATGAAGGGCAGGGTTCATTCTGGCACTGATCGGTCTCTGACCTTTTCTACACACAAGAGGCATGTGCACTCGCATGGAAGCCTCGTCCGTTTGGCCCCGCCCACACACTCGTGGTGTGCACCGTCTTCCCGCCATTTACCCACTATAATAGCTCACTCAAGGGACCCCTGCGCCCTTCGGCTCGATTGCATAGTAACACACACCTGGTCGCTGTAGACAACTCTCTGGCACTTTAGGCAGCTGTAGTGTAGTAAAAGCACTATACATTTACCCAACGAGGTAGCACTTACTGATTATCCAGTAGAAAGTACTCCAGTTGAGTAGAGGTATGGCACAAAACGGTGGCGTCTTCTTGAATAAATATCAAGGGCAGGGTACTTTCTGGCACTGATCGGTCTCTGACCTTTTCTACACACAAGAGGCATGTGCACTCGCATGGAAGCCCCGCCCCAAATCCGCCAATCCGCAAATACGCAAAATCCGCGGATTTTGCGGATCCACGATCCGTGAATACGCAAATCCGCGAATCGTGGATCCGCAAAATCCGCCCATGCTTACTTGACCAATAGTAGGCTCACGCGCTATGAGCAAGTTATTCTTGCTGCAGAGAACGTGACCCTTAAGAGGTGCTCGGTCTTGAATCCTGCTACATTGATGCCACTTCCTAATGATATAGAAGGCGAAGAATGTGAAGATCACGATTGCCTAGATGTGACTGAACTATGCACGAAGCCCAGACCAGATATTGTGGATGAGCCATTGATCGACCCTGATGAAATTTACTTTGTTGATGGCTCATGCTTAAGAGACGATACTGGTCGGTTGAGAGCAGCTTATGCTGTTTGCACCATTACTGGAGTTGTGGAAGCCGCTTGCCTGGAAGGAGTACACTCCGCTCAGGTAGCAGAAATCATTGCATTGACACGTGCCTGTATAGCAGGTAGCAAAAAGAGAGTCACCATCTATACCGATAGCCAATATGGTTTCGGTGTAGTTCATGATTTCGGGCAATTGTGGTCTCAGAGGGGTTACATGACCTCCTCTGGTTCGCCAATCAGAAATGGGGAATTTGTACGACTGCTGTTAGAAGCATTGCAAGGTCCAGCTGAAATTGCAGTGGTCAAGTGTATAGCTCACACTAAAAATACAGATTTTGTGTCACAAGGAAACAGATATGCAGATGAAGTTGCCCGCTATTGTGCGGAGCAAGGGTATACTTTCACGGAGGTGGAAGTAGGCGGGGCAAAGGAAAAAACAGAAGTCAATATGATATTAGAGACCGTAGATACATGGGAAGATCTGAAACAAATGCAGGAAAATGCACCTGAGTCAGAGAAAAGGTCCTGGGAAGCAGCAGGTTGTGTGAGAAGTGAAATGGATTTTTGGGTTTCAGCAGATGGAAGAGCAGTGTTACCAGAGGAATTAGTGAGTCCAATGGCACGACAAATACATGGTCCAACACACTTAGGAAGGGATGCCATGCTGAGAGTATTTAGGCAAACTTGGTATTGCCCAAAGTTCAGGATTGCAGCAGAAGCAGTCTGTAGGAGATGTGTCACATGTCAGCAACTGAATGTAGGGAAAAGAACACCAGTTACCATGAGTCACATTGGGAGGTCTGGGGGGCCTTTCAACAGAATGCAATTAGATTTCATTGAAATGCCTAGAGTCAACCGCCTTAGGTATGTGTTGGTGGTCGTATGCATATTTTCCAGGTGGGTCGAGGCATACCCTACACGTAGGTGCGATACACTCACCGTAGCAAAACTGTTACTTAGAGAATTGATCCCGCGCTACGGGGTGCCAGGCTCTCTGGAATCTGATCGAGGAACATATTTTAACAGTGAAATTGTGAAGATGCTCTGTGCCGCATTGAACATTGATCAGTAGTTGCACTGTAGCTATCGACCAGAGGCTTCAGGAATTGTGGAGCAGATAAATGGGACACTAAAGTGTCGAATTGCCAAAGTGTGTTCTTCAACTTCCTTGAGTTGGCCAGATGCTTTGCCTTTAGTGTTGATGAGCATGCGCAGCACACCCGACCGGAGGACAGGTCTCTCTCCACACGAGGTGCTGATGGGGAGGGCAATGAGGCTTCCTTCTGTACCAACTGCGACACTATTAAACATTACAGATGACCTGATCCTGGATTACTGCAAAGGACTGTCTGACGCCATTCATTCTGTGTCCTTCCAGGTGCAGGCTGCTGAGGTCCCATCTTCAAGAGAGTTGTGTCATGACCTGTGCCCAGGAGAGTGGGTGCTGGTGAAGAAACACGTCCGGAAAAACTGCCTAGACGTGCGCTGGAGAGGACCTTTTCAGGTCATACTGACCACGAATACGGCTATCAAGTGTGGAGGCCTGCCGAATTGGATACACGCTTCCCACACCCGAAGAGTTCCAGCACCCCTGGAAGAAACAGCTCCTCTCACAGATGAGAATCCAGCTGAAGACAGTGAACCATTAGAGGGGATCAGTCAAGCCGTGGAGGTGTCTGAAGAAGTTGGGAGCGTTGCAGATCCAGAAGAAGAAGGGCAAGGCGGTAGCGAAACTGAAGCTGCAACAGAAGGAGAGAGCAGTTGTGAATGTGACTTGGAAACAGATCAGGAACAAAGTGATCAGGAGCCGAGCAGGAGGGAAAGCAATAGGAGAACAAGAAGTGGGGCAGCTACTTGGCCTGAAAGAAGAAGGAGGCCGAGTCTGAAGCTCGCTCGAGAAGAAACTCTTGCTCCTATATCCGAAGATTCGGATTTGGAAGAAGGTGTATCGGACCAAGAGCAGGAGGGTCTAAGGAGATCAAGGAGAGTACGAGTGCCTAGCAGAAGATACTCTACACCTGAGTGGACCTACCTCGCTGCAGATGTCCGAGGGACGCAGAGCTGGGAGGGTGAGGGAAGTGACCCTGACCAGAACTGACCCAATCATCACAGTGGAAATAAGATTCCTGTTGCCAGGATTGGAGGTCGAAAGACTGCTGACACTCAACATCGTCTATCCTCCTCTCCTGAGCGGAATAAGAAAATTGATATTTGAGACTGTTGAGTTTCCGTGTTGCTGTTCAAGGAGTCCAATACTGGAGGGAGTCCTTCTCCGTATGGAAATATTTGAGCTAGTGGTGGAACTTTTGGGAACACGCATAGTTTCAGATTGCTAAAAAGACTTTGATAAAGAACATTTGTTAATACAGATCAAAAGGATAACCTAGTGCCAAATGGAAGAAGACAGAAACTATGGACTTCCATTTTAGTGGATGGAGAAGGGCTAGAGTTGTCTATTGCTACAGAACTTAATGACTGTTCTTGCGGGAGAGAATTGTCAGCTTCCAAGTGTGGTTCAAAGAAAGACATTGTGGTTCAAATGAAGAGAGTCTTTGTGCAAAGCAAAAAGGACATTGAGAAGAAGTAAGGGACTTTGCTGAGAACGACAAACAGAGCTACACTGTTTGAGATCATGGAGACTGGCAACCCGAACCGCAGGGCAAAATGCATAGTAGGCACACTTTTAGTGGTAGTGATTTCTCTTATAGTTTTAGTAGTTACTGTATCATATATAGTGGGACATGAGAACGAAACAAAGACAAGATCAGAAACAAAGAAAGCATCAACACAAAAGCCTATCACTGTGGCTGAGGTAAAAGGAGAAAACACTGAGAAAGAAAAGGCTTTGCTAGATGCTGAGATCAAAAGATTACATGTTGACGAATCACAGGGGAACTTTAGGTCAAATGCTTATGCCAAGTTGCTCTACGAATACATTGATGTCATGGAGGCGAAGAATTGCTACGTTTGTATGCAATTACCAGCTTCTGTGGATGAGGGTATCAGATACCATCATCTTCCATTGACGTATGGAATCACATGTAGTTTGTTGTTGAGCATATTCTATGGACGAGATGGGTTCGAGTATTATTTCTCGAATTTTGACTCGACATTGCCAGAGGTCCCAAATTACAAGCATCTGAATAAGTGGGACTACTACAAGTGCGAAGACAGGTTACAGAGATTTTTCATTCCATGGAAAACGTTAGATACTTCGCATGCCCGAAGAAATAATCTGACTTGTCAAGTGTCAGAAATTGAGAAAAAGTTTATAGGGCAGGTGGATACTAGATACAGGAGGCAAAAGATTCTAAAAGCTTCAGGACAGTGGGAAACAGATTGGACTAAGGAAGAAAGGATACATCAAAGAAAGGGTAGCCTTGGTCCAATTGCTTTAGACAAGGAGAAACGGGGGAAACTGTGCATTCACAGGAGTTACTCCTATTATGAGAATATGTATGTAGGTCAAGTCAGTTGTGAACATGCTTTCCAATTGGAGTACTACTCCAAAGATTTTTTGAAGGAGATGCAAGCAATTCCAAATGTATATTTTGTATGTGGAAGAAATGCATATGTGAAGCTACCAGATAATTGGTACGGATCATGCTATTTAGCAATTGTCTTCCCCAAAATATACCATGTTGAGAATCTAGAAACGACAAAGAGAGGAATACCAACAAGAGGGAGGAGAGATCTAGGTGCTGAAGAGGTAGTTGGGGATGTATTTGGTGCTGCATTCTTTCTCTTGGGATTGATACTGAATGACATAAAAATTAGAAGATTGGCTACAGTCGTAGATAGGTTATCTGCCAGTACTGCTAGATCCTTAATGCTGGTGGAGGGAGAGATGCAATCGATAAGAGCAATGGTTCTTCAGAACCGACTTGCTTTAGATGTTCTGTTAGCCAAAGAGGGCGGAGTCTGTAAGGCCTTGAAGGTCCAGGAATGTTGTACTTACATTCCAGACAATTCAAAACCTTTAGAGAAGTACATACGAAATATTACTGCGATTCATCATGAAATTGAGGATCTGACAAAGATAAATGTGTAGGAAAAAGTAGGCCAAGGAATGGGTAATGTTGGAGGTTGGTTTGCCAACCTAGGAAAGGGTATCATTTGGTACATATTGAAACCCATCATCATAATTGTGATTTGTGTAATCACTTTGTGGGGATTGGTGCGACTGTACCAATGGTATAGAGCAAACAGGTTGCAGAGATCCATGAGGGAACAGGAGAAAAGACTGACTGCGATGCAGGATACACAATATAAGAGTCTGAAGGCTCTAGAGACAATGAAACGAGGGGGTATTGCAACAACTTCAGTCTGAAAGATCCTACATTTTAGAGATGGTGTTTTGATGGTGATGACTCCTGAAAGTCATCAAAGGGGGGACTGAGAGAGCACAAATCTGAAAAATGTATAAGTACACCATATTTACAAGCACGTAGTGTTAGTTTAAATTGTATTGCACAAGAGTGTCAACTTATATAGTGAAAATATATGAGTGTTTGTTTTAATTAGAATAGATGCATATATAAGTGTGGAAAACTAATGTAGAGGTTGTAGAAATGTTAAAATGATGTTGGAGTCACACGTTAGATGACTAAGTGAAAACGAAATGTAATTCTGCAAACCATGAAAATGTGTAGGCCACATGGCATTTCACAGGAAACGAAAGATGCTGCTACACTTTTAGTGACGTGGATTCTAATGTCATTTGAGTGCAAATGTATTATTAGGCATAGTATTGAAATATATGTTTTACATAGATGTGTTATATTTTAGTATATGTGTGTTAGTTAAATATCGTTTAAACAAAGAAATTAAATGTGCATATTGCAGAGGCCCGTTTCATGTAATTTTAGTAGGCCTGAATAGAGAAAGTGGCTTCTTTGATCTGCCAGAGCTCGTTAAGGAGAAGTCGCACAGAGCACGAACGATAGGTCTGTACAAGATGTTTTATGACTCTTAGATATGGTAGAGACTGGAATTTGGGGCCTACCGAGAGAGTGTCTGTTTGCAGGTGCAAGGGGAACTTAAATCAGAAATAATGAATAGGCCCTTGTTCAGAAGTGCCAGGCACAGGCCTGTAGGAGTCTTCAGGAATTTTAGGGGGTACCGCTTGGACGGAGAGAAGCCTGGGAAGCAAGGTCAACTTTAATGAAGAGTCCAGAGGAGCACCAGGACGGAATTTGCCGCTCAAAACTGCACCACGTGAGAGGCGTCGACATGGGCGTTCCTATTGGAAATGTGATTTGGTATTAGGGATAGCACCCCGGGGTGGAGTTAGAGCAGATGATCTGAGGAGCCTAAGAGAGCGGATGGGTAGGCAGATAGAGAACTAACAGACTTCAATTTGGAAACAAAGACTAAGGGAAGTGTGTGATCTTCTTTGGAAGTCACCACTGCTGACACCTTTTTAGGTAAAGATCTTGTTAAGTAGGGATGTCACTTAGTCTAGTGTAGGGACAGATTTAACTTGTACTTTTCCTTTCTGTAAATGACTCTCAGGTTGCAACTCACAGCGATTCTTGCAACACTTATGCTTTTTGAGATAGTTTTGATAATTTCCTTTTGCCGATTGAGGGTATTCAGAGAGTACCTTTTTGTATTAATACCTGTATACCTTTTGAATCTTATTCTGAGATGTTTGTATCTCCAGATACTTTTGACTTTGAATTAAAACTTTTTAACCTTTCCCAGTGGTAAGTGGTTCTTTAGAGTGGTTTAAGTTCCTAATTGACTAACCTAGTAGTAGATTGTCTTTTACTCAATGACAGGTACCAAAGATTCAGTCGACATGATTAGGGATCTGGTAAGGTAACTAGAGACCAGAAACCCCGCGTTAACAGAGGTCTTGGATGCTTTCAAACTGGCCATAGACAATGAGAAGCAAGTTGCCCTTGGGTCTGGGGATGAAGTTTGACAAAAAATTGTTCTTCAACTCCTAGGTAGACAGTGTGGTGGGGGCCTATTTCGGACTTCTCAGATCTTTGAGAACGTTTCTGTTACTACCCTCCCCCCCAGTGCCAGCAGATGGTAGTGCATTCCCTCTTAATCTCGTGGCCAGATTATGCCAATGCTTTTTAGTGGGGCCTCCCATTGTACCAATTTAAGAGACTCCAGTTGGTACAGAACGCACCAGTTCAGCTTCTTTCAAATATTTGGAGAAAGATTCAATCCATGCCCATCTTAAGGAATTGCATTGGCTGCCAATTCGGGAGAGAGTAAAGTTTAAGGGACCAGTGTTGGCCCACCAAGCTTTTTATAAATCAGGTCCTGCTTATCTGGCCAAGACTTATTCATTACCATCCGTCTAGAACACTGCATTCCTTGGATGCGCTGCTGGCAGTGATACCTAAAACTAAGAGGAAGAAATGGGGTGGTATCTCCTTCTCTGCCCTGGCGGCTTCTCAGGTAGAATGCCCTTCCTCTCTACCTACGTGCTACTAAGTATGAAGGTTACTTTTAGCGGAGTCTAAAAACCTGGCTATTCAATAATGCCTTTTAATGTAGTTGTTGGATCAACAAGATCTTAGCGCCGGGACACTCTAGCTGTGTGATTCATAAATTTTATTTGATTGATTGAATAAATACCTTTATGAGTTAAGGTGAGAAGAAAACACTTTACAATGTGTTCTAGCAGCCCTAATAGCCCATGACTGATAACTTAAGTAAACAAAGACAGAAAGGCGATGATATAATGAATAAAGATGTGCAAGCCTTTGCAGAATGTGCAAGCCTTTGCAGAATTTTTAAACATGAAGAGAAAGAGAGAGCTGGCTTTTTTCTCTGGGAAAGGTGGCTACCCTACCTCTGATCCAGTCAGTTCTGTGCAGCCTCTTCCCCTCTATATGAGCAGTGCTCCGTCGATGACGCTCTCCTTAGGGTTCTCCAACCACTCATGTAAGGTGCCTGGCAGACTGGGATGGAAGAGAAACAAGTAAGTTATTTTGTTTCTTTTCAGTCCTGGGTCAGCGTGTTGTCAGCTCAGACCATGTTGCACCCTGCAGCTGCTTTAGAGATACTTGCTGCACAGACATGCTGAAGGGTTCCCCTTCATGTAGAAAATACTGACCCCCTTCACACTACTGTGGCTGTGGTGATGTCCGTTATGCCCCTGAAACCATGCAGCTTTGCCTAAATTCATAGGCACTATCTAGGATGATATGCTCTACATTATATTATTCCACTGTCTCCTTAGTCCACGAAACTAACTGCAGACTTATTTTCAAACGTTTACTGGTGCCTGCTTTAACCTGTAGGTCCAAGCAGAATGTAGGTGATTGACTTACATAACACTTGAGTGGAAAAACCTGCCATTTTCCAGCCACACAAGAACTGATTTTTCTAAGGAACGTTTGTAAAGAGGCCAATTTGTTGCCAAAATCAATCATTGGGGTGTTTCCATGTCTAGCAGATCTTCTTAGGAAAATAATCCCATTGGTACCAGTGGGTTTATGTGTGGAAATATTTTATTCTGACCCTTTCAAAGAATAAGAGGAATCTTCTTCAAACATTATTATTATTATTTTTTTTTTAGGGAAAAGCCTTCCACTTTGCCATGTTTTGCGAGCTGAATATCATGCTTGTGAAGGAGTTTCTATTGCATTGGTCAGAATTCCACGAATATGAATGTTTCCACTGACTTTCCTTGTCGAACTGAATATTCTGCTGGCCCCGAATTTCTGCTATAGGTTCTACCAAGGTATGCGGTTCTGTTAACTAGAGATCCTTTACAAAAGTATCTATATAAACTCTTCAACCCAGAGGCTTATTTTTGGAGGCTGCTCCAGTAAGATTGATGTGCTACCAATCTCAAACACAAACCCTAGATTGAGCTGGTACACATTTGTAAGTTTATAAACCAGTTGCTGTGAGGCTGGCTCAGTGAGCTGAACGTTTATCACTGACAAAGGAAGTGCTTTGAAGGTCATGACTGAATCCTAGCAAGGTAGACTCAATCAATCAAATAAGTATTTATTTCGACACATATGTCATGAAACACTATTGAGTTTATAAAAAATACACATATTAAAAAAGGGCAAAAAAAACCCTAACAGTATCAAGGACACAATGTTCCTGCCAGGAAAACAAGTCAGCTGGTTATTCCGTTACAATAAATTAATATCATATAAAAGTAAGCAAGATTTAAAACCTAGTCAATAATTTAGATTTAAAAAGATATGAGGTCATTAACCAATTGGCATCACAGTGATATTAGTACATAAAATTTAAGAGAGAGAAACTCATTTTAATTCTAGCGTAACTTTCTCCTCCGTATAGCCCACATCCAATGCAAGAATTTAGAAACAGCAATTACAATACTTTGGGAACAATCCGTTTTGAAAATCCTTAAGGCCTCTGTCCCGTTGGTGATGCCCTTCAACGGACATATAGACTTCAGCCACTTGTGACGTGGGTGTTTGTACTCTGGGCAGATGAAGAAGATATGGGCCATGCTCTCCGGCTGAATAATACAGAGTGGACATGATGTATTATTTCCAGCAAGCCATTTGCCGGTAAAGGAATTGACAGGAAGGGTACCCACCCTATACTGGTGAAACCGTTTCCGATCTTTGGAAATTGCAATGATATCCCAAAAACCCTCATAAACAGGTTCATGCTTAAGCTCTAAAAAATCTCTTGTGAGTGATGGGCCAATGCACGTTCGAAAGTTTCGCATTGACACCTTTCGAGGTGGAAAGGGGTTAACAGCAGGAATCTCCCACATTGGGCCCAAGCCCATGGCGGTGTAAACAGCCTTAACCTCTCTTAACCATGGAATTCTGTTGGCTATATCCATGTCTCGGACTCCAAGGAGGGCCTGGGCATACTGGGAGAGGTCCGGTGTTACCCAGAGCCTCCTCCAATATGCCACTGGTCTATACCGCGCCACGTCCTCAAGTCGTTGGCAGCCCAGATCGTAGTAGAGAGGCAAGAGTGGATGACGGGAGACCAACTAATCCCCTCACAAACTTGTTTTGAGAGTTAGCTAATTGTGTGATGTTACTGAGCCCCCATAATTCAGCCCCATACAATATGGAAGCGCTTATTTTGGTGTTATAGATTTTAAGTGCTGGGGCAATGGGTTTTGTAGCAAAGAGTCGCAGTTCCCTTATTAGTACTCCCGCTAGCTGGGCATGTCTAGTAACTAATTGATTAATATGGGGTTTCCATTCTAGCCTTGAGCCCAGTGTAATGCCAAGATAGGTAAAGGATTGGATCTGTTCAAGCAATTCACCATTCATGATGGCCCTCCCTTTCACAAGCTTATGTTTGTGCATGACCATAAATTTGGTCTTTGACACATTGATGGTAATGCCGTAATATTTGCAGAACATTTCAAAACGCCCAATGGCCTTCTGTAGCCCTTGTTGCGTTTTGGAAATTAAAAGAGTATCATCTGCAAACATTAGCAGGGGTACCGGCATTCCATTCAACTTAGGGGCATCCGTTGGGTAGTCCTTAAAGTTGTCAATAACCCTGTTAATGTACAGCAAAAACAGTGTCGGGGCCAGGACACACCCTTGCCTTGCCCCTCTGAGCATCGGGAACCTGTCTGTAACTTTGCCTTGTTCTCCCCACCGGACCTGAGCAAAATTGGCATCGTGTAATTTAGTTAAAAAGGCGAGTACTTCAAGTGGCAGGCCTTGTTCTTGGAAGACACTACACATCTTAAAACGCGGTACTAAGTCGAAGGCCGACTTAAGATCAACAAATGCCGCATATAGAGTGCCACATCCAAGAACAACCCACCGCCAGTAAATCATAACAAATCTAAAAGCCTGATCTATGGTGCTCGTGTATACGCGGAACCCAGCCTGGAGAGAGACAAGATGTCTGCCTCATCGATCCAGTTCAGGATCCTGGACAACACAAGCCTGGCTATCACCTTCTGGACGCAGTCTATCAGGCTGATCGGCCTATAATTTGCAGGGTCGGAACGATCCCCCTTCTTAGAGATGGGGATTATCTCGGCCCCCTTCCAGGTATCAGGTATGGGGGAGCCTTTGGCGATGGCATTTACAAGGTACTGGTTGTAGGGTGCCACACTCCTTTCGTGTGTAAGAAGAGGTCCGCGGGAACACTGTCCAACCCGGGCGCTCTACCCTTTGGGACAGAGTTAAGAACACGTTCTACTTCATTTAAACTAAAGTGTAGTGGCGTGATGTCTACATCAGAGATGGGGATGGTAAAGCTCAACCCCTTATCGAGGGACGGGCAGGCAAACTGTATCTTAAAATGCGAGACCCACATATCGGGGGGAACATGATTTTGTGGGTGATCCCTGGGGTGCCTCACAATTTCATCCTTGTGTGAATTGAGTAACATAAATTAGGAAACATTAACACTTTCTATTTAATTTTCCTAGAAACAACAGAAATTTAGAGTTAAGTGCTAAGTAAAGACAAATGTGTATTATTGGCTATTTTTTCCTAAAGAGTTAAATTATTCTCTATGCTTTGTAGATGCATTGCAGTTATGGGCAATCTAATCCCTGTTCGGGGAAAACATTACTGGGAAGTGGAAGTTGACGAAAGCACTGAATACAGAGTTGGCGTGGCTTTTGAAGACACAAACAGAAATGGTTACATTGGTGCAAACAACACATCCTGGTGCATGAGGCACGTCGTCACTCCATCAAGGTGAACAGAGTTCATTTTTAAAACATTTAATGTAACATTAGGAAAAAATGTATTTTAATGCATTCAAAGTAAAACATGTATGTTTAACATAACACAGTATTAGCATTATTGTAATTCGAATTGCATTCATATAGCGCTTACTACCGCTGATGAGGTGTCAAAGCGCTTTTGTCGCGTAGCATGCTACTCAAGAAACCCAAAGAGGATTAGTGGTGAACTAGTAAAGGGAGATTTGAAATTATCTTTGACCGTGTGTTCTGTGTCCTGAAATAGGGTTTGTGTGAGAAGGATATTTATGTAGTTAAAGGGCTCTACTTAGAAAGCCAAGTTTAGTTCTCATTTAAAGAACGGCATTTTTAGGTTGAGCCTAGACAGCACTTGTACGGTATGTACTTTGTGGGCTTCTAGTCCCCCCATTGCTTTTCATTTGTCTATTTCAGTGTCCTTTAAAAAACCTTGCTTCCATGAGGGTAACATGTCTTATTAGTCCCTCCCTTTTGTAAGTTATTTACTCCCACAGTGTAGCTCTCCAGTACTTGTAGCCTTCCACTTGTCCCATTTTAGCAACTGTAAAAGGGACTATTTTTTTCTTTGTCCAAGAGCATTGCTCACAAGTGCTCAATCTTTTTAGTCGCTTCGACCTCCGACTTCCGTTTCTACAAACAGGGCTGTAATTTTTGTTTTGATCTCGGACCTCTAACAGCAATGTAAATCTTACACCCCATTCTTTTATTATTCTTTCTGCTTTTCTGAGCTAATTCGATTATTTTTTCCTTTCTCTGTTTCAAAGTTAGCATGCTTGTTTATTTTTTCTGTGCTTACTGCGCTAGTCCCTCCTCTGTGTCCTTCGTGCTGTTGCTCATCCTCTTTCACTATTCTTGTTTATTCCTTCTGTGCATGGTGCGTTAATCCTTCCTCTGTGTCCTTCGGGTTGTTGCTCATCCTCTTTCACCATGCACTTGATTGCTTGTGTTTGGTCACTTTGCTCTAATCTGTGAAGCCCCGGTTTATTCCTTTCTCCCTGTCTATACGGCCTCTTCTCTGCCATGTTGTGGGCTATGCAGAGGAGGCAGTGAGCAGCAGCCACATACGGGATTACACGCCTACAACCTGGCCAAAGCCTGTCTCACTCAGCCCTGGGTCTGGTGAGGGGGCTGCAGCAGAATTATTAAGTGAGTGCAGCCAGGTAGGAGCAGTGCCTAGGACGACAGGGATGCTCCCCTGTTGCATGGAGTGGGGTAGAAAAGAGTGTGCAAACATGTACTTTGGACTACTCCGTGTTTTCGGGCGGCTAAACTGTTAATTTGGTATTTTGTTTTGATTTGCTGGAGGTGAGTGTATTGTAGGCTTCTAATGGGAGCTGGAGTGCGTATGTTGGTGTGTTCTATTTCATTGCTGGTGGGTGCGCGCACGTGGTAGTGGAATGTTTGAAGGGGGGGTTGCAGTAATGGGGCTGGTGGTTGTGCGATTGTTGAGGAAACGTGATTGCAATTAGACACCCTGCTGCCTTATCTTTAGTGACTTGTAGTGGTCTAACAAAAATACCAACCAGGACTCTATCTCAGAAAATGAATTGAGACTATTTGATTTTATACTGTGGTTGGTCACTACTTGCAACTTACTATCAGTACAGTAATGCAATCCCATCTCTCACCTAAAAGTTAAAAAAAATGTAACACATGGCAGCACTAGCTTATGGCCACAAACGATACAATGGGTGCACCTAAGCATGCAGGAACTTGAAACTCGCACACAAACCTCTGCTGGAAATGCACGTTTTTCTACCACACAGTGTGACCTATTTGCATAGTACACTAAGCTGTTGCTTCCTTCTGGCTGATTTCAGTGTTTGACATTCATTTGCCAGACATATGCATACCTAGCGCAGTTCATTTCGGTCTTTGCAGGACAAAAGGATGGAATATTAAATCTTTTACCAGTATGCCCAGATGGCCTCCAAAGGCCTACCTGGTGAAGTGAAACGAGCATTATTCTGACATGTGCTCCAGGTTGTGTCTGTGTACACTGAAATATAGACAGTACAGTTATGTATTTTAGCAACACTTCGGCATAAATTATGAAGGACGTCACATTGTCCGATACGTCGACATTTGGGAACATGTGAAGTTTTGTGTTGCTTTGACCCCTACCCTAAATGTTTACATATTAAAATTCCAAATTTGATCAAAATCACACCACGGTTATTTGTTTTGGGCTCTAAGTGCATATGATTTATTGGTCTTATCTAATGTTCTGTAGCTTTAAGATGTTAAGCTCATTATTGGGTTTTTTTCTCACCCATGCCACTATTTTTCTATTTTGGGAAAATTCAGTTTCAGGCAAAGTATAACTTTATTGGTTTGTTTAAATGCCCAGGACTATTCATGTGCAATTTGGATTGCGGATATTAGTGCCAAGGAGAGAACTGGGAATCAGATGTATTGTACATCATTGAGGTGATGTGAAAGAACTTAGGTGGATGAATTTATATATTTTTTATAGCATCATTTATATAGTATTGTATTTGTCCCAGGATAATATGCTGCATAGATAAACACTTCTAGGATCTAAAAGGTGAGTCCTATTGGCTATGCCAATGCTTGTTCAGTTTTAGGTGCTTGGGACCAAATGATAGAGTTTGTGTTAGGTGGTCTTATGCACACAAGTACATAAAAAGTAGAGGGGAGTTAGCCAACAAATTTAGAAGAATCTTCTGCATGAGCCGGGCCTGAAAATGTTGCTATGTAAATGATGCAACAAGCCTTACATAAAACACAATAAATTCTGAAAAGTGCATTTCTTTAACATGCGGAAGCTTTGACATTAATATGTCACATTATATCACGTCACTGAGAGGTACATATTGAAAAAGAATAGGGGCAAATTTATTAAACTGTCACGCAATGCAGGGCAGCAAGCAAAGTTGATGAGCTGTGTTGCATGAAAGGGAGAGAGCAGAAATGCTCCATATTTACAAAAGTATGGAGGATTTCTGCTCTTTCCTTATTCTGGTGCACTGTGTGCAGTCTAGTGCCCACCAAAGTGCATGGGTGCTTGAGTTACAGGCAAGGTTGTTTTTGGACAGAAGGGAGACATTCCTGCACAAAAGCAATCCTTAGAGGCATTTTCCTCTTTCTACGAGTGCTGAAAAAGGCAGCATACATGTAAAGAGGAAATGAGGACAAAGAAAGATATTTCTCTACATTACTTCTCACTTGGGAAGGCGTTGAATTTTGAGGCATTAAGAGGTTTACAAGCTTTTGTAAATCTGAGAATGCACCAAAATCCATGAGTGGGTCTATGGGAACGCCCATGTTCGGCCCATGGAAAGCCTCCCAAGTTGAAATGTAACATAACAGCGTAAGCAACTGCTATACATTAAATTAACATACATTACATTTTATTTACAAAGCCATGCAATGCCATAAAAATCGAACCTTGTGAGGCTTTGTAAATGTCACTAAAGCCTTTGAGTTCTCCTTGCGTTGCTTTCGTTACGCAAGGGCAATGCAAAAGCTTCATAAATATGGGCTTCGGAAGATGGCTGACCATGATGGAGCATGGCCTCGATCAAAGACCCACACAGGCCTTGGAGCAAAAGTACCTTGATCCTGGTCACTCCAGTAAGCTGCGTCCGTGATCCGCACGCAGTTGAGGTATTACACTAAATATCTCCACGCAACTGCTGCGATGCGTCAGATCTGTGAGCAAAGCGTTGGTTCTGAAGTCCAGTGGTCCCAAATGCGAAGTGTTGGGTTCCTTCAAGCTTCATAGATGATGCGTTGGTTCCCAAGCGGTGGTTCTGAATGCGATGCAGTGAGTGTGATGCACCAGTCCAGTTCCAGCAACAGCATCAATGCGTTGTTTCTGTTTTCACTGCAGAGGATGCATCGGTTCCCCTGGAGCAAACCCCTAGGTCCACTTACGAGGGTCCAGGTCTGGGGTAGCACCACTTGGCATGACAGACTAACAAGCAGATGAGCCCCAGGGTTGAAACAGGAGAGTTCTAAGTCTTTTGCAACAGGAGGCAAGTCATAAAGCCCCTGGAGCCACTCTGGGTTCAAGTGATGCAGATCCAGTCCTTCTCACCCAATCAGAGAGAGAAACAGGGCAACACACCAAAGCAAGAGTTCACGAAACAGCAGTTTCAACAGAGTGGCAGTCTTTGAGCAGCACAACAGATCCTCTTCTTCCTGGCAGAGTGGTCACAGGAACAGAAGTGTACTGATTTGGTAGTAATAGAGGTCCAGTACTTGTACCCAGTGGAGTCTTTGAAGTGGGGGAGAAAAAGTCAAAGTGCATAGAGGCTCCCCCTTCCTGCCCTAGCTCCTGTCACACTACCAAATTGTGAATCTCAAAAATTAGCTATTTGGTAATCATAAACGATTTCCTACGTACATCTGGCCCCAGATGGCTAAAGCAAGTAAATGCCAACATTCGAAAACTTTAATTTAAAATCCAACTTCACCATAAGTTGTAAGTTTAACCCCACCCCGCGGGGCTAATTCCCCATCTGTGCTGGGGAAGGGGGCCGTGCATGGCGCCGCGGAGCTCGTGACGAGAACAGCTCAACATGCTGCACAGCTGAGCTGTGCTCATGATGAGCTGAGCTCGTCATGACTCCGCCGACTCAATGGAATGACCCGCACAGGTGGGGAATTTTCCCCGCGTGAGCGTTCCGCGAAGGTTATGACGAGCTCAGCTCATCATGAGCACGGCTCCACTGTGCCTCATGACGAGCTGAGCTCGTCATGAGCGTCCAACGGATTAAATTGGGAGTTCAGTGACTCTAAACTTGGAAAGTTGATCTCTGCACAATTGGGAGTTACACTTAAAAAATGTTACAAGGTTATGCCAATGTTATCCTATCGGAGAGATAGGCATTGCAGTAGTGAAAAACGAAATTGGTAATGATTCCCTACCAAGAAATGTAAAGTCAAAAGTACAGGTCCTGCATTTAAATACACTACGTTATGCACTGCAGGATATTCAGGGCCTACCTTAGGGGTAATGCAAATGTGTAAAAAGGGAAGGTTCAGGCCTGACAAGAGGGTTTACTTGCCAGGTCAACATTGCAGTGTGAAATTATACACACAGGCTCTGCAGTGGCAAGCCTGAGACATGGTTAAAGGGCTACCTATCTGGGCAGCAAAATCAGTGCTGCAGGCCCACTTGTAGCATTTACTCATCATGGGTACAAGTAGTGCACTTTACTAGGCAGTTATAAGTAAATTAAATATGCCAATTGGGAATGAACCAATATTACTATGTTTAGGGGAGAGAGCACCAGCACTTCAGCACTGGTTAGCAGTGGTAAAGTATACAGAGTCTTAAAGCCAGCAAAACAAGGTCAGAAAAATGGAGGTAGGCAAGCATAAGTCGGGGGAAGACCATTCTAAAGCTGTCAGGTGTTTTTAGGCAAATTACAATGTTTACCCATACAATTTGTTAAAAAGCTTGTTTACAAGAGTACAAATCATTTGTATGGCAAACAATGACTTTTAAAATATGAAACATATAAACAATGTGTAGTTTGCATAATACATAAATGTGCACCTCAAATATTTCACAAGTTATTAAACAATGAAGAGGGGAAAACTCTCTGAACATTTTTTGCATTCCCAGTTTGGCACTCAATCAATTAATCAATTAGGAGTTTGTAAAGCGCAGCCACTCACCCGTGAGGGTCTCAAGGTGCTCGGAGGGGCTGCAGATCCGTCTGAGCACAGGGTGTATTTGAACAGCCAGGTCATGAGGTCCTTCCTGAATTGGGACAGCGATGGGCAATGCCTGAGGCGGGGTATAGTGTTCCAGGTCTTGGTTGCAAGGTAGGAGAAGGATCTTCCTCTGGTTCTGGTCTTGCGGATCTATGGGACGGTGGCCAGTGACAGTTGGGTGGAGGGGTCTGTTGGTTGCGTGGAATGAGAGGCAGTGGTTCAGGTATGCTGGTACGGCATTGTAGATGGCCTAGTATGTGTGGATGGGGAGCTTGAGGGTAATTCTTCAGTCACCTGGGAGCCAGTGGAGTTCACGCAGGTGTTGTGTGATGTGGCTGTGGTGGGGGGATGTTTAGGACCAGTATGACCGCAGCGTTTTCGAAGTTCTAGAGCTTCCCAATGTAGTTTCTGTGTGACGCAGGCAAAGAGTGCGGTGCCATAGTCGAGTCTGCTGTTGATGAGTTCATGGGTGACCGTCTTCCTGGATTCAGTAAGGATCCATCTGTATGTCTTTCAGAGCAGGCAGAGACTGTTGAAGCATGACAAGGAGACAGTGTTGAACTGGCAGGTCATTGGGAGCAAGGAGTCCAGTATGATGCAGAGGTTTTGTCATATTTCTGTTAGGGTCATTGTCGACATTGCAAAATTAGCATGAGGTCTGCTGCAATGATGCTCCTTTTGCCCATATTACTACTTGACTTTACTTGAAAGACTGTTTGTGCCTTTCACATGAGAACCGTCTGCTGTCTGCATTCTCTCCCTGTTCATAGAGTTTAGTCTGAACACAATATGCAAGGTTGATAAACAATGTCCCTTGTTAATCTTTTCTTGTCAGTCCCTAGCTGCTAGACAAAACCTACTAACACAGCTGCTATTTCTGGAAACACGTGCTTTGATATTATGGGGATGCCTGTTGTTCTTACTAACACTTGGAGAGGGACCTTTCCAGGGAAAAGAGCTATTCTGTTCCTATGATGTAAAAATACCATCTAGGCACTAAGGTATGGGGTCTACTGACAAAGCCCAGAGATCTTCTTTCATTTAATAACACTTCTTCTAACAAAGGGGTGGGTGGTTAGGCGTTATAGTCCTTTATCCACGGTCTGTATACAATGACATCCCCCTTTATAATTTATGGAAGTGCATCAATGCTAACGGTTTTAGGTTTATGCGTTTTGCTGCTGGCAGTGGCTTATATACTGCATTATAGAGCACTATAATTAAAATAAACATTTTGAACTATAACAGTGTCTCTGTCAATTCTTCTTGTGGACAGGAGAGTCGGGTGTTTTGTGTTCTGTGTTGTCTAATCATCTGTAGCTTCATGATTATGTAGGAGAGCGAATGAGACACTATAGCTAGTCAATTCTGGGATTTTGGGTACAGAGGGAGTCGGAAGGCTCAGCCCCTACACAACAAGGTCCTGTTTTCCTGTGCATAGTTCTGTGTATGTGCAGAATTCCTCCAACATGGCACCCCCAAAGTTTGGTCTGGTACTTATCTGTGGGAGTCCTGAGTAGTGCTTGTGCTTGTCCACAATCCCCTCACATCTGCTTCCAGAGACAGTTGTGACGGTGTAGCCTCCAATATTGAGATAGCTTGAATTCTAAAAGGACCTTTTTCTTTCTTTAGTCCGTTATTGTGCTGCTGCTCGCAGGTTGTTATTCTCTTGCTTTGATTATGGTGGTTGCCATAGTGGGTCCTAACCGCGCTCCAGTTACCGCCAATTTGACTCAACATGGATTCCCTAATGCTGGTGCTGATCTTATCTTTGTTGTTTAAGCGAACACTGCACAACGCTTTGAGGTATTTTACTCCTGGGTCACCTTTCCGGCAGTGGATGGTACTGATAATTTCTTTCACGAATATACTGTCACCGCGCTTCCGCTGGATTATCAACCTTATCCATCTCTTGAAGTTCCGTTAACAGCTTGGTAACACACCACATGGTTTAATGGCACTTTTCCACACCCTTTGACAGTGGTCCGTTTAGGCCCCTTATCGAATGATGGGGCCACGGGCCCATTCTGGCTTAGTATACCCTGCATCCAAATTATCTTAATGTTACAGTCGCAGAGCTATGCGTAAGCATACTTCGTTAATACGTGTACATAGAACTTTTATACAGTTCATGTCATGCAACATGCAGGTGGGACTTGGAGTTGCACAAGCACGGGGACCGTGTAGTGTAGTTATTAGTCCTGTCATGATTAGTTCAATAATGGGCAAGCATCCACAAAATCAGGACGAGCTTCCGTATTGGCTTGCTGAAAAAGTTGGGCAACTCAAGGCTGTTTTTCCAAATACCACACCTGTGGGGAAGCACAGGATTCTGACCATGAGCTTACCTAAAGGCCTTGTTCCAGAGTTAGCTGATTGTAACACCTGGGATAGAGTGTTTGCAGTGATATATTCAATGTGTTTTGGCACTCCCTCAATGACAGTTCTCCCTTCTGTGATAAAATATGTTCAGGATGACCATTGGGCTCAAACAGCCCTAGAGTTGGGAATGAGACTGGTGAGGGTATTCGATATTGTTTGCAATATGATCCTTGCTAATGTGAAGGGTGAAGCTGTAAGCTTACAAGGGGCACTACGTTTGGAGGCTGTTGCTGACGCAGACAAACAGCACGAATTGCCAAAGATTATTGCTAAAGCTTATAAAACCTTAGGGCGCAATAGTCTGGGAATTAAGCCTTTTACTCAAACTCAACCTCAACAAAAAGCTCAGACTGATAAGGATGGGTGCCCGTTCTTTCTTAAAAAGAAATGGAGAAATAAAAAACTGGGGCAGCAACAACAGAAGCAAGGTTCACGTTCTGGTTCACCAACACCAGATTCTTCTGAGCGAACTTATGATTTGCATGACCGTGCAAAAAGTAAGACTCCTGATAGATTTCAAGTCCCGGATCAGCGCTCTCCTCGTTCTTTACAGGACACATCGGACTCTAAAGTCATTGGTGGGGAACGCCAGGATCGCAGCCAAGGTGCGACCACTCAACAGGGATGGGATCAACCTTGACAGTTTGATGTAAAAGCCAAACAAGAGGGACTGCCTCGTTTTGGACCCACATATCAAAAGAAAAAAATTACCACTTTAACAGCGAAGTATTCCTCAGACGGTTAAAACGCTACTCCTAGACTGGAAATGGGCAGTGATTCTGCTCACCAGTGCAGCGGCGGTTACCATAGTGAGGGAGGCACTGCGTCCCTGTCGGAGGCGAGAGCGACTGATACATTTATTACAGTAGAAACAGCAGATATACTCAAGTGGTGCCCCCGGATAGACTCTATGAAATTGTCTTCCAAATTAAGGGTGATATAAAGCATACAATTACAGCGATTTTCTGGGAAAATCTCACCTCCTCCTATGACATGTTGTTTACGGAGGCAGATTGGCCTCCGCCATTTGTTCTGGCTACTTCTAGAGGGGAGGACATGATACTTCAGAGTTTTTCACGTTAAACCCCTGGGGAAGCTAAGCAGGCTCACTCATCTGAGTGGGCATTGGCCCTGGCCCCAGCGGTGTACCGTAATCAGGTGGGCTGGGATAGAGATTCACTGGTGCATGAGATACCATTACGGTCTATGCCACAACCGCAATATCCATTCAGGCTAGGGGGGATGTATGACGGTACAACGCGTACCGTTACAACACGTCCCTTTACGACGCAGTTTTAACAATGCAAGTCGTTACAACGACTTGAGTTGGGTGGGCGCTGATAGTGAATAGTTTAATTTACTATTCCCACACCAGTCCCCGTGGATAGTAGGGAAGGTGTTGGATAGTAAATTAAACTATCCCCTATCCTCGAGCGTCCTCCAGCGAAAGTCGTTGTAACGACTTTCGTTGTTAAAACTGCGTCGTAACGGTACCGCGGTGTAGCGGTTCCATTGTAAAGGATGTTTCCCGGCTAGGGGCTAAGGCTCCCGTTTGTGACATTCTGACTCAATTGGACTATCAAGGAGTAATTGAATCCTGTGTATCACGGATAAATAATCCTCTTTTTCCGGTATCAAAGCCGGACGGTTCATATCGCATTGTATTAGATTATCGAGATTTGAATAGTCACTGTCGTACATTTACAGTACAGAACACACACAGCTCTGCGTTAGTGAACAGATGTGTTCGTAAAAATACAAAACGACACTGGATATATCCAATGGTTTCTACAGTCATAACTTGGCTCCTGAGAGCCGTGACTTGACATCCTTTAGCACCTTCGGAAATACAAAAAGATATGCGCGCTTGACTATGGGCAGAACAGCCCCGGGGCTTTTGCTGCACGTGTTGTGTCTTTGTTGCACAACATAGATCAAGATGCGTTCTCGTACATAGATGATATTTATCTGGCAGCGGAGATGCTAATTTGGAATGTTGAAAAGATTTTGACTGCGGTCCAAATAGCGTTTCTGAAAGAACGCTTGCTGGCGCAGGGGAAATGCATTCTTATGGGTTCGCCTGTCCCTGCTTTAGAAGCAGTGACTAAGGGGAGTGTACCGAACTATAAAGCTTTATAGCCCCGTTGGATACGTTTATCTTTGATCCTACTTTTCAGACACAGGGTTTTTGCAGTACGAACATGTTCATCCACCTCCGTTGTCATTGCTTACTTTGGATGAGAACAAATGGACTGTCAGGTACTTCAATGTGGGACTCATCCGCAGGATAAGCATACTGGACATCTGGGTTGAAAGAGGATGAAGGCACAGCAGGCAAAAGGTCAGTAGTTGTCGCCATCCCACCCTCAACGACACATGCATTAGTTGAAGAGGCTGAAGCCTTTGGATTCAAAGAAATAGCATTGCATGAAACACTAGAGTTCACATTATTCCGAATCGGCCAGGTGGTGCAGTTTGACATAGTCGACTGAAATGTATCGGTTTTCTTTGCGACCAGGCAAAGGTGGTAGAATCACTGTATGAGAACCCTTCAATCCAAGAACTGGAACTGGTGCACAATAAGAGGGACCAAACTATTTTTTGTTCTCCAACTTTTCTCGTACCAGATCTCCAATCTAAGGAAACCAGCCGGCGACCAGAATCAGCATTGCTGGGTCATTAGAAGAGGGTATATATTCTTTAGCGTTGCTGTCACGGGTATTTTGGAGGTACTGTAACATAGTAGTATGGTTATCTACGGCAAATGTAACAGATGCCGCCACAACATCTAGACCATCAAGGTCTGGCACAAACATTTTAATGCCAAAGAGCATTTTGTATGTGGTCCGCCTACCCAGAGATCTTCTGGGGAGGTAATTAAGAGCAAGTTGAACTCCATACAAATGGGCCAGCCAGTTCCTGTCAGTTAAGACTCTAGCTGTCAAAGATTGCTTTAAGTCACTGTTCATTAGCTTCACTATTGAATTGCCTTCAGACCTGTATGGAGACGAAAACTGCACCAGCACCCCCATAGACTTCATTGCGTCCTTGTGTGCCTTAGAGGCAAACGCTGGACCTAGGGCAGAATGGAAGATGCCACAGGCAAACATCCTGACAAAGACACACAAATGTCTAATAACATTTCAAGCGTCAGTGCTGCATTGTGGCCAAATCCATAGGAATCTAGTGCACGAATCAACTGCAACAAAAATTTATTTATATGCAGCATCAGAAGTCAATGGCCCACAGTGATCAAAAAATACACAGCCAAACAGCTGATTTGAAATATATATATGTGTTTGTGGTGGTCATAAAACCGCAGATGGTTTGATTTGTTGACAAATGTCACAAGAAAGCACATAATTACAGGTTTGTTTATATAAACCACGCCACCAATAACGTTGCTGTAAAATAGAGACAGTCGCTGGCATGTGTAGAAGCCATACCCTCGTATGCGGCTGTGATCAATGCAGGCCTGCGGTCCATATTGGGAATCAGCCGATCCCCAACTGGATCTTGTAACTGCTGCAATGGAACATGTGGCTACTGCAGATTTGGCTGCTTCATCAGCCAAAGAATTACCAACAGCGTGTGCTCCACACGCTGATGGCCAACAGTATGTATAACCTGTGTGAGTGGCAGATGTTCTTTAAGCTCTGCCACCCGATCCAAAAGCATTTTATGCTTTATTGTGCTGCCTTTAGAGTTCGCGATAATCATTCTGAGACCATTAGAATAAGTTGTCATTATAAGACTGGACACATTAGTAAGAATCGCACACAATAGGAGTATTCACATTAGGATCTGCAAACTCGAGAGCTAGAACAAGAGCATGCAGTTCCGCCAATTGCGCCGTACAGTCCCCAAGTGCCTGTGTATGCACAATGGAATACTTAAGTTCACCACTTACTATTGCACCAGCCACAATAGCGCAAGCTGCTGAATAAGCATGTTTGGACCTGATGGATGGTTGAGCCAAGCCATCGGTATAAATGAAACTACTTGTTTTGGCTTGGCTACTGCCAAGAATCTGAATATTCCATCCATTCTGTCAGTGACAGAGTATGATAATTGGCGTAAATACACCAATAGTACCATCAATATATTACAAGCTCTTTTTCGGAATGACAGTTCCAATATTTCTGATGCTGACCCCTCAGGATAGTTGTTGTGGTTAACCAATTCAAATGCATGTCAACTGTGTTTTTATAATGCAACAATCAGTTTCATACAAACTAGACCCTATCCCCGTTACCCACGTTCACACTCTGGCACCACATATTCAGTCGGAAAATTGTGTCAACAATGGTTGGAACACTCTACTCTGTCGTAGATGAGACAACACCTGTCCCTCTTGTCAAGCGACATTGGTTTGGCTGATTTTATCTTAGGTCCTAAAACTCCCAGATCAAAGAGATTCATCTATGAGCTTACAATGAATTATGGAAACTTTTGCAGATGGAAGCAGCGTTCTGTCTGCGCCAAATTGAGAAAGCAAATTTAGAACACATCCTTGCAGTAGTTGACAATAGCATATATACACTGTCTTCCCGCATTTATACTTTAGATAATATTGTTTCATCTGTTATTGATATTGTTCAAAGCGATGTATCTGTGTTACATTATGGTCAAAACCAATTGCGATCTGTGATGCAATTTGCATGGACGTTACAAACTCTCAAAATGGGAAAAGTACCATGGGAGTATTTGAACTCTTCTGCTTTGTTTTTACTATTTAATCTATCTGATAAACAGAGAATTATGTCTATGAAAAATGCTATATACACACTGTTAGACATTGAACAATTAGAATACTAGCCATTTTGTGTGGAGGAGACACGGCTGTATGGTTAATTCATGCCATTATCTCTCTGCCATTTTTGCTGTTTCAATTTAAATCTAGCATAAAACATTTCCCGTGACCAAATGCAATGACTTTTTTGATGCTTGCAATTAGCGACGCTTAGCGTGAGTTATGGTCTAACTTTCCACTTTGCCTACTTCACTTGTGTGCAACCTTTTTTTTTTTTTTTTTTTTTTAAACTTTATTGACAAATAGACGCAGAAGTTATTTTCATCAATTTCACTGCTTGCATCCGTTACATATTGTCTCAGTATGTCTGCATAGATGGATAAGTTACAGGACAGATCGGTGTACAAGATTAATTTTCATAACATGTAAGGAGGAAAGAGTTGCATATAATTCCTTACAGAATCACATAGTTCAACATTCCACACTCAGATCCAGTTCGTAATTCGCCCACCTATTAAAAACTGCAATTAGTTCTCAGTGACTTCTACGTATGGAAAGAAAATGATTTCTACAAAAGAACTTAACTAACGTCATCACCACCGCATATAGTTGTGTCCTTTCATATACTGGTGTCATCCACTGCATAGAGCTCATACATTGGTTCAGAGTTTACAGTTGCTGCTCCCTCCACCCCCACACAAATCAGAGTGCCTCATACCATTCCGTCCCCATTAATCGTCCTCCTCCTCTGACTCCAGATCTTCATCCTCCGGCAACGGGTCACATGGTTCTCCCCTATATTTATTCCATGGTGTCCATATTTTATTCCATTTACGCGGACAGGCCCGCAACACATACACTGCCCGTTCCCTCACCATGAGGAGGTCCATATTTCTAACCCAGTCCGACACTGTCGGCAAGTCCGGCGCACCCCATTTTTGCGCTATGTCTCTCTTTGCCACTGTCATAGCTAACGTGGCCCACAGCTGTTCATATTTGTTCAGGTCAGTAGGATCCCAAATGTTTAACAGACATTTGCGGGGCTCAGGCAGGAGCGAAATTTCAAGGGCCTGGGAGACTGTTCGCATAATCTGTTTCCATACCTCTTGGAGTAATGGGCAGTCCCATAGTGTGTGTAGCAGGGTCCCCTCCTCCCCGCAGCCCCTGAGACAGAAGGGGTGTGGTGTTCTCTGTATCCTGTGCAAAAGTGTTCTGGTATAGTAGGTGCGGTGTAGGATCTTGAGCTGAACCAGCCTAAACCTAGCTGAGATGCCCACCTCCCTTGGTGAGGCCAACGCCTCGTTCCATTCCGAGTCGTCCATATCCCCCAGTTCCCCGGCCCATTTCTCTCGGAGTTTCTGTGTGGGGTCCGGCAGGTTATTAATCAGTTTTTTGTATGTAAGGGAGGTTGCCTTCTGTTCCATAAAGTCAGTTAGCAACCTGTCCTCCAGTGGAGAGGATTCCGGGAGTACTGTGTCAGGAGGGATTGCGTGCAGTAGGGCGTGTCGGATTTGCACATATCTGTATGTTTCATTGGGCCCCATACCATACTGTTGTCGCAGTTGTGAGAATGCGACCACTGAGCCCTTATCCCAAAGGTCTCCTACAACCGAAATTCCTATTTGGTCCCATTGTGCGAAACCCTTACTGGCTCTTAAGTTACCTAGTGATTTCGTGTCCCACAATGGCGTCATGTTTGTAATTTTCCCCTGCCACCCGAGTCGTGACTGCGCTGCATGCCACAGGGATACCGTGTGCAGCGTCGGACCGATCAGTTTTCAGGCCCGTGCGCGATTGTACAGCACAGCAAGCATGCCGTCCGTTCCCAGCTGTGACCAGTCCGCTTGGTACGCGGGGTCCCCCCGCGGGGCGTGGATCCATTGATTTACTATCTTAAGCTGGGAGGCCCAGTAATACAATTGAAGGTTGGGTAGTGCAATCCCTCCTTCGTACCAGCTTTTAACTAATTTATCGTGAGCTATACGAGCTGGGCCATTGTCCCACAGTAGTGCAGACACAAGTGCTGCGACCTGTTGGAAGTAACGTGGGGCCACCACATGAGGAGTATTCTCCAACACATAAAGAAATCTAGGGAGAGCCATCATTTTGTACAGTGCCGCTCGCCCAAGGAGGGTTAATGGCAGGGTGGCCCAGTATTTAACGTCTGCACGGAGACGCGCCAGGGGTGGCACCAGGTTTGCGTTATAAAAGTCCGTCGCATTAGTGGTGATAACAATGCCCAGGTATTTAAATGAGCCGGACGCCAATTGTAGGGGGCAGTCATCTCGCAGTGTCGGTTCTGGGCCCCTGAGTACGAAGATTATTGATTTGGACCAGTTTAAGGTGTAGCCAGATGCCTTCCCATGCTCGTCGCACAGGGTCAGCAGGGCAGGAATACCTTCGTCGGGATCGGTCATATAGATCAGCATGTCATCTGCATACAGCGACACTTTGTCTTCCCACCCGTCCTCCCACGTGAGTCCCCGAAACAGTGCCGTTGCCCTAAGCAGGATGGCCAGCGGCTCAAGCACCAATGCAAATAATAGGGGCGATAGCGGGCACCATTGTCTCGTTCCGCGTCCTAATGGGAAGGGCTTCGAGATGTGACCATTCGCGACCACCTGTGCCATTGGCGACTTGTACAGTAGCCGGACCCATGCTATGTATTTCGGGCCGAAGCCCATGCGGGCCAAGACTGCAAATAAGTACTCCCACTCCACAAGATCAAACGCCATTTTTGCGTCCAGGGATAGGATGACTGCCTGTTTGGAAAGGAGATGTGCTCTCGCCAGGACCCCATGCACCCTCCGCAGATTCATCGCTGTGCTCCTATGTGGCATGAAGCCTGATTGGTCTGGGTGTATCAGGGTGTGCAAGTGTGTCGTCAGGCGGCTAGCCAGGAGTTTCGCAAGTATCTTTGCCTCCACGTTGAGCAGGGAGATAGGTCGATACGAGGAGCATAGTGTCTGTGGTTTGTCAGGTTTAGGGATAGCCACTATGGTGGCCGTGCGTTGATCCAGAGGGAGTGCAGCCTTAACAAGACTCTCCCCATACATATCCAGCAAGGGTTTGCTTAGTAGGGGGGCTGATGCTTTGTACCATTCCACGGGTATCCCATTAGGACCAAGTGCCTTGCCAGATTGCAAAGACTGTATTGCTAATTGGATTTCAGTTTCGGTTAGGTCCGCGTCCAGTTCCTGCTGCGCTTCCTGGGAAAGCGCGGGGACAGTGATTTGGTCGAGTGATGCTAGTGCTTCCTGCTCCGTGACCGCCCTAATCGGTGTGTAGATTTCCTGATAGTGGTGTGCTAAAGTGTGTACGATTTGTTCAGGGTGTGTCAGCAGCTGGCCCTTCTGATTGTATAGCCTCTGAATGCCTCTGTTGCTACCACCCCTCCTGTCCAACCATGCTAGCATTTTTCCGGCTTTGTCCCCCACATCATATATCCTGCTGGCAGTGCTCGCCAAGTATCCCTTGGTCACCGTTGTGAGGTGGGCCAAGTGTTGTTGCTGTTTGAGATGGAGCGCATGCGCGGTGTTAGGGGTGGGATCGGACATGTGGGTGACATTCGCGGTGTGGAGAGCCAATTCTAATTGAGCGAGTTCTTGTCTGGAGTCTCGCTTGTGCCCCGTGATAGCCGCTATTGCCGCGCCGCGCAGGACCGTTTTGTACGCCTCCCACAGTGTTGAGGGTGAGGAGACCGTCCCTGCATTTTCTGTAAAGTAGTGCGATGAGGCCAGTTTAAGCTTCTTTCTGACACCTGGGACCTGTAAATAGTTAGGGTATATTGGGTAGAGCCTAGCACGTTTCTGCTCCTTGGATGTGATGTGGAGGGACACTGGGGAGTGGTCGGATATACCCCTAGGTAGGATCTCAAGTTTGTCCACTGAACCCAGCCCCACCCCCAAAAAGAAAAGATAGTCAATGCGTGAAAGACTGTTATGTGTAGACGAGTAGTGCGTGTACTGTTTTGCCGTTGGGTTCATGTGACGCCAGACATCCGTGAGGCCCAATGCGGACAGGAAACCAGGAAGCGTGGCGGCCCCTCGTTGCCGGTCCCGTATGGGAAAGGTGTCTAATAGCGGGTCCGTTATGGCGTTAAAGTCCCCGCCAATGATCATGTCACCCTCTGGGAGGTCAATTAGAAACTGACCCAGCGCTGGGAGCGCTGTGGAATGCAGCGCCGGGGGAATGTATACTGACACCACGTTGAGGGGCTTTCCTTCCCATTGGCCGTGTATTGCCGCAAATCGACCCTGGTCGTCCGTCTTGCGGCTGTCAATCATAAAGGAGGAGTTTTTTTTGAGAAGTATCCCAGTGCCCCTGGACCCCGTGGTGAACTCTGCATGCGCCGCCATGGCATATCCGCGCCTGTCAAGTGCTTTGCAGGTGGACCCGGCCAGGTGCGTCTCTTGCAACATCACCAAGTCTGGTCCGTGACGTTTAATGGTTTGGAGAACCAACCCCCTTTTAATTTTGTCCCCCAGGCCCCTAACATTCCAGGTGAGCAATTTTAAAGGGGATACTGGTGTTAGTCGCGAGTCGCCATCAGCGGGCGCGAATCTGTGTCGTTGGGCCATGTGGAGGTAGGACTAGTGTTTTTGAAGCGTGAAGGCGGAGCATAGCGTTTTCGTGAAGACCTGTGATAGAAAACCAGGAGTGTACGGCTCGCAGCGGAACCATGATCCACATCGAAGCGGTGATGACTGAGAACATTATCAACCATAACAACACAACTTCCCCCCCCCCGCCCCCTCCCTGCTCCCCTGCACCACGGACGAAAACCCGCCCGCATCCCCAACTTGGCAGAGTGCTTTCTCCCGTCCCCGTCCATCTTACTTGCTCGTGGGGTTGGTGAGACCCCTACAGGCACCGGCCGATGCCCGCCCTACTCGGCTCCATCAGCATCAAGGTCCCAAGTGTTCATAAACATGTTGTCCCCAATGCAGAGCACTCCGGTTAGCCCCTAACTGGTTGTCCAGAGTCAAGTGGGTCTCTTTCAAGATCCGAATCCAGTGCCGTCGCACCCTCTTCGTTCGTGGGAGTACCTGATGGGTGTGCCGACTGTCCCCCGTTGCGATGGTGCTGTCGGTCTCTGTGCTGGCGCTGTGGCTGTCCCACCTGCCTCCATCCATCAAGCCATTCTCGAGCCACCTCCGGCGTATCAAAGAACCACGTCTTTCCTTCGGCTACTATGCGTAATTTGGCGGGGAAAAGCATGGAGTATGGCAGGCCTCTGTCTCGCAGTGCTTTTTTTACGTCCATGAAAGATTTTCTGCGCCTGGCCACCTCCGCCGTGTAGTCTGGAAAGAAGGCCAGCGTTGAGTTTTGAATTTTGACTGGCGGGGAGTTCCGTGCCGCTTGTAGGATCGCGTCTCTGTCCCTAAAATTGAAGAGCCTGGCCAGCACTGGCCGCGGGGTGGCGCCCGGTTTGGCTGCCCCAGCAGGGACTCGGTGCGCCCTTTCAACAGAAAAGAAGTGAGACAGGCCTTTAGGTTTCAGGTGGGTTTTGATTAGATCCTCAACGTATAAGTCCATCGCAGCTTTACCCTCCGATTCCGGCAGGCCTAGGATGCGGACGTTGTTCCTTCTGGAGCGCCCTTCCTGATCGTCGAGCTTGTCCTGCAGCTGTCTAGTGACTCTTTCCATGCGCTCCATGGCCACCTGCAGGTCCGAGGTGTCCTCAACAAGAGACTTCGTGACTACTTCCACTTGCGAGACCCTTTCCGCCATTTTGTGAAAGTCAGCCCGGAGCAGCGTGACCTCGGAGGAGATGGAACCCACCGTCGTCCGGACTTCGTTGAGGGTCTTCATTACGTCTTCAAGGGTCACTTTCGGAGCGCCTCCCGTTTCCGGAGGAGTACCAGCGGAGTGGCGGCCGCCACTCTGGGAATGTCCATTTTGGCCGTATGCGAACCTGTCGAGCTTCGCCTGTGTCGTCGTGCTCCGTGTACCCTTTCCGGCCATGATGTCGTGCTGCTGTCGGAGGTATTCGTGCTCTGCGTCTGGGTACACTGTCGTCCTGTGGGTCATGCAAGGCCCGCGGGTGTCCGGCTGATAAAGTCGTGCCCCACCGAGTCCAAGGGGTCTACTTAGGGCCAGAGATGATAGTCAGTCCGCCGCTCTTTGGAAGGCGTTTGTTAGGCCTACAGCGAGGCTGCGTATGCAGGGGTCGTGCAGTGCGGCGCCACCAAGTGCGACGACGGGTATGCTCCCGAGGGGGCCTTCCCTCTTTGCAGGGCCTCCAGACCCCTTCGTGCACTTCAGCTGTGGCTATCGTGCGGGACCTTCCGCATCCAGAGGGCGCCTACGCCAGGCTGGTCGTGCTGCGAATAGCTCCACTCCGCGCCGCCTCCAAGTCAGGTTGCCGGTGCCCCCACGCGCCTGTCTGTAGAGCCGGGGTGAGTCCCAGACCGGCGGCAGCGCAGTGATGCAGCCGGGTCCCGGTGCAGTCTCCCTCACCTTGGTGTGCAATCGGCGTCACCGGCACTCGGGCTCCAAAAGTATGGCGCAGTCCTTGGCGCCGGGAGGTTTCCGCTGTGTTGTGCTCCTTCACCTCGGGGCGTTCGCCGTTAGTTCCTGTTCCTCCGGACCCCTCAGTATGCTCAGGGGCGGGCGCCGGAGGGACAGTGCGACTGTGTGACCTTGGTGGTAAAGCGGAGCAGCTGCCGGCTGGTGTCAGGGCGCCCAGGCCGGGGAGGGTGAACTTCCGGCCGGGTCCGCTGTGCACTCAAGGTCGGTGTTGTCAGGCCGGCGCAGGCCCCGTTTCGTTGTTCCCGACAGGAGCCGTTCCCGGCGTCCGCTGTTCACCGGGGTTGAAGTAATCAACACCGCTCGGGTTCTTGAGCCGATGCAGCCCCTTCGGGCGGGCTATGTGGCGGATGGAAGTGCGGATAGTCAGCGCGGCCGGTTTGCCTGACGGAGCTCCCGCTTCAAGCTGCCGCCATGCTCGGCAGTCGGCCACGCCCCCTGTGTGCAACCTTTTGTCCACTGCCTGTGGTGCCCTTTCTATTGGGCCTTAGATTTATGCCTTTCCAATACGTCATGCACAGACCCAGATTATGATCTGTTAGTAGGTTCATTACTGGTCCATGACAAGGCCTGTTTCTCGGGATGACCATATGGCGCGTGCAGCTGCACTTGGAGTGTCGGCTGAGTGGGATATCTGTGTGGCTGCACAGAGCCTCTTGCGACGGAGTTTCATTGAATACCACGCAAGTTGCCCAGATATGCTCTTGAATGCATCGGATTATGAGTGACATGCGTGGTCCTTCGGTCTACTTGATTGGATGGTATCCCTTTTTGCTATGAACGATAGTGATGACCTTTCGGAACGAATTGCATTCTTAGGTTCACGTACTTTAATGGATTTTCCATCTCCAAATTAATCCCGTTCTCAATGAACAGCAACTTTTAAATTACATTTTTTTTGTCTCTCAAAACAGTTTTATTTATTTTAATTTCCAATTTGTTTTTTTCGAGCGTTACTAGACTCTGCTTACCTTTGAAATCTGTTCGGGTCTTTTATCTATATGCTACGACCTGGCCAAGGGGAGGGTGTCATACGGCCGTTATGGCAGTTGTCAACACTGCTAAATTAGCATGAGCGCTGCTGCTTTTGTGCACGTTACTACATGACTTTATTTGCAAGACTCTGTTTATGCCTTTCACATGAGAACCGTCTGCTCTCTGTGTTCTCTCCATATTCTTGGAGTTCAGTCTGAACACGGTGTGCAAGGTCGATAAACAATGCCCCTTGTTATTCTGTTCTGATCAGTCTCTAGCACCTAGACAAAACATACTAACACAGCTGCTATTGTTGGAAACTCATGCTTTGATATTATGGGGATCATGTTGTTCTAACACACACCTGGAGAGGGACCTTTCCAGGAAGAAGAGCTATGCTGTTCCTATGATGTAAAAATACCATCTAGGCACTAAGGTATGGGGTTTTTCATATAATAAAACTTCTGGTAACCAAGGGAAGGGAGGTTAAGCCTTATAGTCCTTTCTCTACTGTCTGTATACAATGACATCCCCCTTTATAATTTTTGGAATTGCAACAATGCTACCTGTTTTAGGTTATTGAATTTTGCTGTTGGTAGTGGCTCATATACTGCATTATAGAGCGCTATAGTTAATGTAAACATTTTGAATTATAACAGTGACACTGTCAATTCTTATTGTGGACAGGCACGAGTGAGATGAGCGAAAGAGTACTTCCTTTAACCACGATTCCTGAGAGTCTCGGGAGGTTGTGTCCTGGGTTTTTTAATCATTTGTAGCTTTGTGATCATGTATGCATAACGCCAGTCCTGTTAAGACGCTGCTTAAACCTAATGCTTTTATTCTTGACTATCTTTCCGGTATCCCTCAATTTTCTGCTGGCAGTCAGTTCTTGGGTGAACTCTAACTGTCTGAAATTAAACTCTGACAAAACAGAAGTCATCACTTTTGGCAGTTTTCTACCACACTGGTCACAGAGCTGGTGGCCGGATGAACTGGGATTGGCACCTATTCCAGTCACCAAGGCTAAGAACCTTGGCGTTTTCTTTGATGACAAACTGAATTTTAAACCTCAGGTAAATGCTGTCTTTTCCTCATGTTTTTTCCTGTTAAAGACCATTAAAAAAGTACTTCTGTTTATTCCCATGGAAAGCAGGAAAACAGTGATCTCCTCTTTGATCCTGGCTAAATAAAATTACTGTAATGGTCTTTATATTGGCCTATCTGAAAAACTACTTAACAGGTTGCAGATGATCCAAAATGCAGCAGCACGTCTTTTGTTGGGTATCCCTAAGCATTTGTCAGTCATAAATCAGCTGTATACACTGCACGGGCTCCCAGTTAGGAACTGCATTATCTTCAAAGCCCTGTGCATGATTTACAGAGCACTCCAGAATACAGCCCCCATCTATTTGAGGCGCCTGCTCTGCTTGTATGCTCCGAAAAGGCGTTTAAGCTCCAAAGGAGCTAAACTGCTAGCAACTCCGAGAGTCTTCAAGGCCAGATGGGGTGGCAGTAGCTTTAGGGCGGCTTTCCCCAGAAAAGCGAATGAGACACTATACCTAGTCGGTTCTGGGATTTTGGGTACTGAGGCAGTAGGAAGGCTCCCATCCTACACACCGAGGTCCTGTTTTCCTATGCATAGTTCTGTGTAGGTGCAGAATCGCTGTAATAGGTAAGGTAAGTATTTATTTGTTGATTACTTAAAATCATTACAATCAGCAGAGTACGCATACCAAACAAAATTAGATTAAAAATATGCCGCTACAGTGTACATTCATATCCAAGTAAAATCTACAACTAAGCCCTAACATACTTTATTTGGCTGCAAATGACCAGCAAGCAAAAATAAAGTGCATTGTGCCAGCAGCTATAGTTTACAGTATACAATACATTACTCTAAGAAAGAGTTTAAAACAATGGGAACTGCAAAGTTAAAAAACGCCCAATAAAATAACATTTAAAACAACTTTAGCAATAAAGTGCAATTGTGCTAATAAACTTTTAGCAGCAGAAACTAAAGTACCTTGTGCTAACAGCTAAAGTTGTCAATATACCAAAAAACTTTAGAACAGTGAAAGATACATAAAAAAGAACCAACCATAGTAAAAGTGCATTAGGAACAACATTAGCAATAAAGTGCATTTGTACTAATAGACTTTAGCAACAAAAAAAAATATTTAGTGCTGGCAACTTTAATTTACAATATACCATACATCAGTCTAAAAGGTGCTTTATAACAATGTAAGCAGGGACAAAAAAGAAGTCGTAGTAAAATACAATTGTTCAAACCTCTGAGATGGTATGTGTTATCGCTAAGCAGACTTTAACTATTTTAATTTAAAGGATGACAGCACTACCCCTAAAAACATTTAATAGCAATATAACAAACAGCAACAGTACACTTGGGCTAGCAAACCTTAACAACTATGGTTTAAGGACCGTGCATAACCCAAGAAATACATTGCAGCATTATAAATACTTTTCGTATCATAAATATCTTCACATCAATTGTCAATATTACAAAATGTATTTTCGACTATAAAAATAAACTTAACAAATCGGAAAATAAGACGGGTGGTGGCTCCATTTAGACATGATGATGGCGTTTCTACAAGATATTACCCCAATTCATTAAAAATGGACTTTAATATAGTTTTCCGCTCTTCTAGCAATCGCTGTAACAGTTTTGTGCGGGTATGTGATTGGGGGGTGTCCCCGGTGGTGCAGGCTACCAGTAGACATTCTAAGCAGAGGGGGCGAATCCTAGGATGAGGAATTCTGTCTTGTCTGAATTGAGCTTGAGGCAGCTGTCTCTCATCCATGTGGTGATGGCTTTCATCCCTTCGTGGAATTGCTCTTGGAGACTGTGGGTTTATTGGTGAGGGAGAGGATAAGCTGGGTGGTATTAGCATAGTAGACGATGTTGGGTCAGTGGTTCCTGACGATAGCTGCGAGTGGGGCCATGTAGACGTTGAAGAGGTGGGGCCCAGGGAGAAGCCCTGGGGCACTCAGCAGCTGATCTCTTTAGGCTCAGAGGGGTGCAGTGGTAGCCTGACCTGCTGTGTTCAGTCGATGAGGATGGAGCGATCCAGTCCAGGGCTTTGGTGTGGATGCCGGTGTACTGGAGACTTGTGCTTAGGGTGTGGTGAGAGATGGTGGTGAAGGCAGTCGAGAGGTCCAGGAGGATGAGGGCTGCGGGTGAGGGAGGAAGCGGATCTCATCGTGGTGGCCAGAAGGGCAGTCTTGGTGCTGTGGTTGCTTCAGAAACCGGATTGGGAGATGTCTAGGGCATGGTTGGCTTCAATTAAATCCGCAAGCTGGGCGTTGATGGCTGTTTTGATGACCTTGGCTTGGAAGGGGAGCAGGGACATGGGGCTAAAGTTCTTGAGGTCTGTCGGGTCGGTGGAAGGCTACTTCAGGAGGGGGTTGATCTTGGTGTGTTTCCAGTCATTGGGGAACGTGGCGGTCTCGATGAAACAGTTGATGGTGTAGCATAGCTCAGATGTGATGGCTGAGGCAGCTCTGTGGAAGATGAGGTGCGGGGCAGGGATCCAATGAGGCTCCAGAGTGGATGCTCTTCATGGTCTTTATTGTGCTGTCCGTGGTGATCGGGGTCCAGTTGAGCAGGATCTGCGGGTGCGCGGCGGCATAAGCAGCAGGTTGCAGCCAGGGCAGTGGGGTGGTCTTGGGCGTTAAGGCTGTCACAGATCTGCTTGATCTTGTGATGGGAGAAGGTGCTGAGTTTGTTGTAGAGGTTTTGGGAGGGTGGGACATCTGTAGTCTCACTATTGGGCCAGGCAAACTCCTTGACATCGACAAAGAGTTATTTGCTGTTGTGTGTCCTGGCATTGATCCTGTCTTAGAGGGCCTTTTTCTTTGTGGTTTTGATAAGGTGGTGGCGTGTGGTGATGATGCTTTGAAGGCAGCGTGGGCTTCCAGGGTTTTGTTGTTTCTCCATCCCTTCTTGAGCCGTCTACGTGTGCTTCGGGAATCTTGAAGGGCGGGAGTGAAGCAGCTTGCTCTCTTGACATGTTGTTTGCCAGGATCTTCCTTGAGGGGAGCCAGGGTGTCGGAGCAGTTGGCAATCCATTGGTGGAGGTTGCGTGCTGCTGTGTTGGTGTCTGTAGATGTCGGTGGTGGGGTCCTGCTGAGGAAGGTGGTGAGATGTTCTTCTGTGACTTTGTTCCAGCTTCTGTGGGAGAAGCGGTGGGCATGGTGGTGTATAGTATGGGTTTTGTGAAGGAAAAGTGGATGCAGTGGTGGTCGATCCAGAGTAGTTTGGTAGTGCGGCTGATGGTGATGCTGTCGCTGGCAGTGAAGTCGGAGTCAGGCGTGTGTCCTGCTTAGTGCATAGACGAGTTGACTAGCTGTTTGAGTCCTATGTCAATGACGTTCTCTTGGAGGGATGAGGTGTTCTGGTCATTGTCAAGGTGAAAGTTGGGGTACAATGTAATCCATGATGGTGTCGGTGAAGGGGGCCAGGTGGTCTGTAGATGAGAGTGCCACACGGGGTGGTGTTGGGGTTGGTCTGGATCTGGAAGTAGAGGTGCTCCCGGTAGGTCAGTGGGTCATCCAAGTGGGTGATCAGGTGAAGGGTGTTTTTGTGGACGATGTGATGCCTCCAGCTGGTCCGATGGCACAGACCTTGCGAATGATCTTGTAGCCATTGACAATGGTGGTGGCAATGTCCGGCGCTGAGCTGGGATTGGTCCAGGTTTCCATCAGGAAGACTATATCAGGCAAAGCGGAGTTGAGGAAGTCCCAGATCTCTGTGGTGTGTCTGTAGAGGGAGCGAACATTGAGGAGGATGCAGCTGAGGCAGTTGGGTGCGGTGGGGATTGATCAGGCTGGTGGAGAAGCTGGAGTGCAGAGGTGGGTGAGGGTGCAGTGGTGGCAGGAGAAGGGGCCATGGGTGTCATTCAGCATTGGTATCTGGCAGGCAGATTTGCATCCAAAGTTGAGTGTGTGGAGGGTGCTGGAGTCATGGCGGTGGCGGGTCCGAGGAGCAGGGTGCATGGCACTGGGCGCAGTCCAAGCATGGACGGTTGCAGACAGGCGCAGATAGACTTGTCTTTAGTGCGCCAGCCATTAATTATAATGGGGTGACCCAGTGACCCTCAGAACCTCGGTACTATGCTTCAAACAAACAAAATTGGTTCTGTCGGAATTCAAGACAATTTCTTTGTTATGTTAAACTCTAATAGATCCCTTTAGTGCATTTCACATTGTTAATCATGGAAATACTGAATATGACATTTGTAAAGGTAAAGAAGAACACACACCACAATTATGATTTTTGCAAGGATATTCTTATTTTGTGTAAATTTGCATGAATTAATCCAAGTGAAAACAATTGGCTGTCCAAAAACAATAATAACTGAAAATACAGTTAGGGTGAAGTGCTAAGGTGAGTGATAGTGATGAGTGATTATGTGACTATGCGGTGACACAATAACATATAGACACTTAAAATAACATCAGTCCATCTTTTGACATCAGTAATCTCAAGCAACACGATTATTCATTGTATCTGCTGAGATTCAGTATGGACGGATTGATAGTATTACGTCGACGTTTCGACCCTAGTAGATGGTGCAGACTTATTAGCAACCATATCGGGTCTTCATCAGGACAAAAAGGTGGGATAACCTGGTAATTGTGAAGGTATGGAGGCTTCTTCCGTAGCCTCTGGGGGCGGGATGTCAGCCGACACCCTTGTAGGTATTTCTCAAGAGGGGTATCTTGGCAATAAATGCAGATTTACTCACCAGCCAGTGGATAAATCAGGGAAAAAGTGCCACGATAGCAATCACTTGGTAGAAGAACAGCAAGCGTCTGTATCGGTCTCCATTCGGCAAAATATTTGGTGCGCGAGCAGCATGCCTGCTGTGTGCGGATGCCATTAAGTAGAGTGAGGGGTGAGGGCTGGACAGATGGTAAGTGCGGGAGTGGGCAATGTTGCGCTGGAAGGGCGTGGGCTGCGAGGGTCCGCAGCGCCATGAAAAGAGTGAAATGAAAGCGGAAAAGAAAGAGGGAAAAAGTGGCAAAAAGTGGCAAAAGCATAAAAGCTGAAAAAAAAGTGGCCGAAACACAGAGGCAGAGGGCAGAAAACAGCAGAGGAGCAGAGACGGTCTACCACTGGACCACCAGGAATGAGGCACAGGTGGGAGCCTGCAGACGGAGGAAGGCCTCGAACTCACTACCCAGCGAGGGTCAGTTGGTCTTCAGGGTAGCAACTACTTGTTGGAGCTGCGCGGGATGGGAGCAGTTCACTGACCAGGTCAATGGGATGGCTCCTATTTCTATGCAGCAGCCTCCATTAAGTAATGTGAAGGGGGAGGGCAGGACAGCTGGGAGGCGGGAATCGAGGAGCGGGAAGCGCTGCATTAGAAGTGGGCGGGCCACGGGAGCCACAGTAGCATGAAAAGGGTGAAGTGAAAATGGAAAAGAAAGAGACAAAAAGTGGCAAAATGTAGTAAAAGCAAAATAGCACAAAAAAGGAGGAAAGGAAGGAGAAGGGAAGAAGTGGCTGAAAACACAGGGACAGAGGGCAGAAAACAGCAGCAGAGCAGAGACGCTCTACCACTGGACCATCAGCGATGAGGCGCAGACAGTAGCCTGCGGGTGGAGGAGGGCCTCGAACTCCCTTTAAAGTACTGGAATTAAGCTGGATAGAAGCAAACATTTCTACCTCGGCTTCTGGTGTTAATGCCTTTCTAACCAAATTCAGTGCATTTCTGTAAGATTCTTTGAACACCTACACTCCAACTAAAACATCAGTGTACCAGGTGAAACCTTCAGCAAGCTGAAACTCATAAGGCCTTTCCCAAAAAATCTCTATCACTTATAGGAAAATAATAGAAGAAAAACAAAACCACAACAACCGCAGGCTACTGAAGTCTCTCCACGTAAAATACAGACAATGCATCATATCAGCCAGAGCAAAGCACAAACCAGTACCATCATTGAAGCAGGCAAAATAACACTCTTCAAAACAGACTGCATCAACCTCTTGTCTGACCTACTGATCCTACCCTCCATGGCTAAGTTCAATGCCAACAAACACCGGTTCAATGAAAAAATGAAGAAGTTCCAACAGCACATCATCAACACCGCTTCCTAAAGATGTCATATCATACCTTCATCCTTCATCAAAGCCCTCTAAGAAGAAGCTCTCTTCATGCCTACTTACTGAAGACATCCTCCCTGAAGCACCCAAGACAGGCCAAACCCCCACATTCCTGAAGAAACCCATACTAGACCCTGATGACCTTACAAACTACCAGCCCATGACTCATCCAGCCTTCATCAGCAAGGTCATAGGATAAAAACATCTCTGCACAACCTCAAGATCACACCAATACTAATCATCTCATGTACAACTATAACCCGGGCTTAAGATCATGCTGCAGCACCAAAAAGCCATTTCACAAGCAATAGATGAGACCTTCTTGGCCACAGATAAAAACAAGCATTTGCAATGCATTTGGTCTTGCCTCTGGGACCTTATATTTATTTAGCTATGCACCACATTAGCCCGGGTGCTGAAATATCTACTGTTCTTTAACATGGAGGGAATAGAAGCACCAAACTGTGTGACACACCAGGTATGGAAACACATGGAGAGAAATATTGCCTTTCAGCGGGAAATGGTATAGTCCAAAGATCTGTTTTTAATATAAAATCAGGGCCTTCGGTGGTCATATCACTGAAAATACAAGATTTGAAAAATATATATTATCTAAGGGTCCTCATGGAAAACAATTTCTATGGACTGGAATCTAGAGAATGCTAAAGTGATTCTGATATTTTACTGATCTCTGCTGGTCGATTTCGATCAAGAAAGTTAAATAGAGGCAGTTGCCAGAAAAATTAAAAAAAGAGAGTCCATCAGCAGAAAGCAATTCTAGTATTTAACTGACCTCTACTGGTCGTTTTCTATCAATATAGTTAAACAGAGGCAGTTGAACAGAAAAAAAAGTCCTTACATGGAAGCAGACAAGTCCTAGGGCTGATCTCCCGAACCCACAAAGTACATACACATATAAGTATATACCAAAGTATATACAAGAGGTCTCAAATTCTTGACCTAGTGAACCCTGTCTCCTGATATTACAGGACCTCTCAGCTGCCTTCAACACTATTGGTCACCGCACCCCCATACATACTGCGAAGTCTTGAATGTGATTCAGGGGAAATGTCCTTTACTGGGTCTCCTTTAACCTATCCAAGCAACACAAGTTTATTTATATGAACACATTAACAAAGTCAAATACTGGTTACAAAAAATGAGTGCAAGTTGCAAGCACTTTTTATGCGACCAGTATGATAATACATCTGGCCCATAGATCGATATATATAATGTGCTGTTGTTAAGCTGCAGTTGTGCAGCATACAGTTCATAGAGCTCTTAGTTGTACTTTCAGTGGGAAATGCGTTAAGTTTTTTTTAGGTTTTTAGGATTTATAAATGTGATGTGAAAGTCTATCTTTTCTCTCTCTAAGATGATAAGAATTTTCTCTATAGATATCAAGGGCTTTATCTGCATGAGATTGTTGTAATGAATTTGCTGTTCAAGCCTCTTACTCTCCTGTTTCTACTCTGTTATTAGTTATTTAAAACAAATTGGGTTTTGGTTGACTGGGGAATGAGCACTCGTCAAGCAGCAACCACAATCCTAGTCAGATTAACTCCTTGCAGTGAGATCCTGGCTGCACAACCACTGCTAAAAAATGTGGATTTGACACAAGCATTAGAACAAACTGATGAATGGGAGAATTTATCTGAAAAGAAACGGGAACAAATAAGAACTGCAATACATGGTATAATCATGACAGAGTATCTAAGGACGAAATCAGCTCCAAGAGGACTCTGGGTCAACAATGCTCCAAGAATCTTTTTACACGATCTGGCCTTTAGACGAGATTGGTCATCAATTTCTTGGAAGTGCACCTTAGACTACCTGGTATTGATAATCAAGACAGCAAAAAGGCTATCAGAAGCATTACTCGTTCAGATTCTAGAATGTGAAACAGAACTGAAAAAGGGAATAGATTTTCGAATATACAAAAAACGATTAGAAGAATTAAACAAAGAGATGGAAGATATCCAAGAAAATCTTATGCAGAATAAATTACAAAAACTGGCAAAAGATTTAAAGAGATTTAGCCAAGACAAAATGCACCCGTACTCAAAAGAAGAATTCACAATCCAAGACCAAGGAACTGATAATGAGTCAGGAGGATGGAATTCCTCAGATAGTTCTGAAAGCGGCTCAGAAGGAACAGCCCCAAGAAGAGGTAGAAACAACTTCCGCTCCCAACGACAAAGAAGGGGAAATAGATGGCCCAGACAAAACCTCATGGGACATCAAATACCGTTCTTCCAACCGTTTTTGCAACCTTTTGGAGGGTGGATGAACCCTTACAATCAAGGTTTACAACAAATGCCACAAATGATGGGCCAACCACCACTGGGAGCAGAAAACCAAAATCAAAACCAACAGCCTTTTTTAGCCAGGGGCCAGCAACAAAGGGGACGTAGAAAACTTTGACATGGCAGGACCAACAAAGAAACATGCTAACACGCAGCATGACTTCAGAAAAACCAGGAACGAGCAAGAACAGTCACTGATAGTGAATTTAACAGACATTGTATTGTCCGCAGACCAAACAAAAGTCCTGAACAAAGGCTTAGGTTTTGTGCCAACCCCTCCTTTGGATACCTTCAAATTGAAGAGTGAAATAGCTGATTTCTGTCGTACTCTAAAATTGAAAGCATACTTTACTGGAAAAGAACAAAATCAAAATAAAGGAGATACAAACCTGAGAAGGAAATCCAACTTCAAACCCCCCTAATAATGTGGTCCAGATTGAGATCCAGACCTTTGAACAGGCTTTGATGAAAGGCATAGATGGCATACGAGATGTGGTTAAACCCCCTTTCCAAAATTTAACGAACAAAGAACGAATAGCCCTTGAAGAATTAAAACGAAACGACCAGATCATTGTGAAACCCGCAGATAAGGGTGGAGGAGTCGTGATACTTAGCAAGGAAGGTTACCAACAACAATGCTTAGACCTCCTTGCTGATACCAAGTTTTGTAACAAGATTATCTGTGACCCCACCTCCAGATTACAAAATTCCATAGCCATGATGGTTTTTGAAGCTGAGTCTAATGCTTGGATCACAAGGAAAGAGGCTGACTATCTGATCACAAAAGATCCAAAAATACCTGGTTTCTACTCGTTGCCAAAAACACATAAGAACAGGGTTCCACCCCCGGGACGCCCTATAGTCTCTGGAATAGGGTCATTGTTAGAACCCCTATCGCAATTCGCAGACCATTTCTTGAAACCCTTGGTACAAAAGACACCGACTTATCTTAAGGACACACGTGTTCTCCTTAACCAAATATCAGGAATGCCATTCGACCAAGAGACAATGTTGTTCGTAGGTTTAGATGTGGAGTCTCTCTACACGAGCCTCCCGGAAAAAGAGACACTGCAGATGTTGGAAGACATTCTTTTCATGGAGGAATGGAACTACCGAACACCACGACATTTCATTCTAGAATGCTGCCGGTTAGCACTAACCGAGAATTTCTTCGAATTCGAAGGCAACCTCTTCCTCCAGAACCATGGGACTTCCATGGGCAGTGCATTTGCCCCCTCAGTAGCGGGCCTTTACGTAAGTAACTTTGAATCCAACCATGTACTAACAGATGCCAACCCCTATGTTTCCAGTATATTATACTGGAAACGTTATATAGATGATATACTCACTGTATGGAAGAATGAGAACGATGTAAAACTATTCATTGACTGGCTGAACACACAAGACCAGTAGCTGAAATTTACCTTCACAAAGGATAACTCGAGCATAGATTTTCTGGATCTGAAAATTTTCATCAAGAATGGACAGGTGGAAACTAGGACTTTTCACAAACCTACGTCAAAGAATAGTTTATTATCCTACAAGAGTTTCCATCCAAAACCACTGAGAGACAATTTGCCCTACAGCCAGTTTTTGAGGCTGAAACGAAATTGTAGTCTAGATTGCGACTACAAAAAAGAAGCACGAGAACTAACTATCAAACTTGAAGAAAGAGACTACAAAAAATCAATAATATCTAAATGTCGCAAGAGGGCGAAGAATCAACCAAGGCAGTGCCTTTTGGAAACAACAATAAAGGAACCCATCACAGATCTGGTGACCTGTGTCACGACATTCAGTCCTGCCACTTACCAAATAAAAAAACTGATAAATAGGAACTGGCGTATTTTATCAACTGGCAATCTAGACTGGCCTAAAGCAAGGTTCGCTAATCGACGAACAAGGAACTTAAAAGACATGCTTGAACATACCCGCCCTAGAAAACTTCTACAATCAGGAATCCCTAGAGACATTGGTATGTGCCCAGTCACTGGACACTACCCATGTGGGACCTGCCATGTGTGTAAATTCACTACTGCAACAAAAAACATCAAACTTACAGAAACTCTCAATTGGACTCAGAGGGCACATACGAACTGTAATTCTACACATGTGATTTACATGATAACATGCCCATGTCAAAAACGATACATTGGCATGACATGTAGAACAGTGAAAATAAGAGTGGGAGAACACAGGAGCAACATAAGGCTAAAAAAGACTACCACTAAATTATGTACACACTTTGTGGATAAAGGCCACAGTGCTGATGAACTCAAATGGACAGTACTAGAGATGCTAAAAGAGAAAACCACCAATGCTGAAAAAATCTTATACGAGAAGGAACAAAGGTGGGTAGACAGGCTCAAAACAAATCAAGAAAGGCTTAATGATGACATACAATGGCACCACTTCTCATAAATATGGACACAGCTCTTACATTGTGTTGAGACTACCAGACTGTGGCAACCAAAATATTTATTGATCTAAAATCTGAATGTTCCCAATATGGTGCTTAAATATCACTAACAGTACAGAGATACTTTAATAATACTCTGAAGAACTTTAAAAATTGGATTTGTATTGCATCCAAATCATGAAACTTCTGATCTGTTGTGAGAACGAGACTTTTTACGAAAAAAGCATTACAAATGGTCTGTTTTCCATTTACTCAGAACTGACTCGAATAACCCGATTGTCTGTTACAATAGTCCTTTTTCTACCTCTTTGACCGCTCTATGACCAGTTAAAGTTGCTCAAAAATGACGACACGGCGTCCAGGGGCAGAGCCAGCACTGAACGCGGAAGTCGCTTCCGATGCGGGTACGTCTGAAGACGACGACTGGCCAGCATGGCGTTTTTAAGCATACCACGGTAAATTTCAACCTTTTACTTCCCTCTGCATACAGCCTGGGACCGAGGGTCCAATTTCCCCTGACGAGGAGAGAAGCTTCCAACTGACAGGTAATAACGATGCATTGCGCACATAGTGATTGTTTGTTTTAAGAACGCTTTAACTTCCACTAACGTGTAAGCTTAGTACACAAGGAGACAGTGTCTATGTAAGATAGCATCACAAAACTAACTAGAGGGACAGATAATAATCTATGTATTTGCTCCAAAAATACACTTGAATTAATACCACTATAAATGAGGCAATATGAGTCATCTACGCTGGGTTTGAATAACAATTTTAAATTAACAATTGCAGTGATTTTTTAAGAATACCTTTCCTCTAAAAGAACGATGAAATTATGTGTCAATAACATCATTACACAAATACAGACACCGTGATCTCCCTGTTTATTTTCCTAGTAGGATTCGCCATCTCCCTTCTTTTCATTTGTGCATAAGATAAATAACGGTAACTTAACATAATAGTGAGTTTCAGTTTATCACTAGTTGTAACAAGCTAGTTCTTTGCCCCCATTGTTGAATATTGTGAAATAGGAGCATGAATTTTGTTTCATTCCAGGTGAATATACCGTGTCAAAACTGAGAGAAAATTAAGATTACTCAGTCAATACTGCACAAGTTGTGTGAGTATTTCTTAACCAACACTTTCACTTTGTATCTTTTTTGTTATCACTATTCTGTTATTGTTTTGTCCTGACGAATGCTCCATAGACCCGGCTGGGCATAAAGGTGCAGAAACAGGTTGACAATGAAGTGATATGCATAGAACCAGTAACTTGTTCCCAGTGCATACCCATTTTTTCTTTTAATCACTAATCACATCCAGTATTAATTAAAATGTTCTTTAGGATGTAGATGAGTGTTTTACCTTTCCCTTCACCAACGGGGGTATTTGTGCGAATCTCTGGACACTACTACACAACACCAGAGGTTGCCTCAGGTTTGAGGCTGGCATACAGCACTTCAGACAACCCGATGATAAATGCCACAACGACTATGTGGGGCGGAAAAACAATATAAACCGCAACGAATAACAACATAGCGTTTATGAGGGGAGTCTGCTACAAACCTTGTGTAACGTAGTTACAAGTGTCCTGTTCTTTTGATTTTGATATCTGACAAGGGGAATTAACCGGACACTACATTCCTCCTCCCTCTCTTGATTGTGAATAACTCCTTGCATGCTCATGACGAGCTCAGCTCAGTATGAGCGACGGCGCTCCGGTGCTCATGACCGCGCCCGTCCCGTGGAACGCTCGCACACTGGGCTGATTCCCCTGCTGTGCTGAGCGTACCATTGGAACGGGCGTGGGCATGACGAGCTCAGCTCGTCATGAGCACCGGAGCGCCGTGGCTCATGACGAGCTGACTTCGTCATGAGCATGGGGGCGCTGTACGCGCCCCCCCCCGCCCACCAGGGAAATACCCCAAGCAGCGAAGGGGTTAAGAGGCAGTCAAACCTTAAATCAACCTGCGCTCGCCCTCTGATAGCTAGGCACAGAGCAGTTAGGGTTAACTTGGAGGCTGTGTGTAAAGTATTTGTACAACTCATCAAACAGTTAAAATGGGAAACACCACACAAAATTATTCCACACCAAGTTAGAAAAATAGATCTGACTTTAATTAATAAAACAAGAAAAAAACGACAGAAATCCAGTTAGGAGAACTAGGAATAATGAATTTTAAAGTCTATAGTGGAAAATAGCTCCAAGAAGCAAAGAGTGCTATCGGGGACATCTGGTTGAGCTGGATCAGGACAAAGTAATAAGTTCAGGCTGAATATGTTGGAGTGCTGGCTGGCTACATTTACCCAGTTAGGCCCTCTGAAAAAAAGTACCTTAAATTTTGGTAGTGGAGCATTGCATGGATCTGTGTCACAGATGCATTGTGCTTCAGAGGCAATGCATTGGTTCCGAGCTGCAACAAGGCTGTGGTGCTAGGTCCTTTGCGCCAACATCAAGGATCCTGTTGATGGGGCTTGTGATGCGAAGCCTAGTATAGCCAAAGCGAGGCACAATGGACGTGATGCATCAATTCCAATGAGCTGTGAAGTTACGATGCAGAGTTCCGTTATGCTTCAGTCCCAAGATGCAGGAGGAGACAACAATGTGAGTCTTTTGTGACAGGTCCAATCCACGCAGAAGCAGCAATGCATCAGTTCTACTGAGGGATGCACCCATCATCCAAGGAGATGCATTCGTTCTGCTCGGAATGTGCTGCTCAGCAGAGAAGATGTATCAGTTCCTCTGGCAAGCTCCTTAGGCCCACTTCCAAGGGTCCATGACTGGGGTCTCACTATTTGGCCGGGTAGACTCACAGATGGCAGAGTCCAGGTGCTGTGGTTAGAAGCCTGTTATGTTCCTGAGGCTTCAGATCAGGAGGCCAGCCAACTAGCCCTTGGAGTCACTCTGGGTTCGGGGGTCAAGTGATACAAGTCCAGTCCTTCTCACCCAGGCAAGAGTGTAGCAGGCAGCAGTTCAGCACAACAAAGCAGGAGTCCAGCAGAGTGCAATTCCTTCAGCAGCACAGCAGTCATTTTTTCCTGGCAGAGTATCCACAGTTCCAGAAGTGTACTTAAGTGGTGGTTTCTGAGGTCCGGTACTCAGACCCATTAGTGTCTTTGAAGTGGGGGAGACTTCAAAGACAAGCCTTTGAAGTTAACAGATGCCCTCTCTTGTTGCCCTGGTTCCAGATTCACTACAGGGAGGTATATTTTGTGTGTTGACAGGACAAAGCATATTCATGTGTAAATGAGGCTGAGCCCAGCTCCTTCCTCCCATTCCGTCAGGATGGCCTATCAAGTCACATCTAAGCTTCCATTTTGTGTGGCTGTCTAGGAGGAATACACAAAGCCCACTGGTAGCTACACCATAGTCATGTCATCAGAGACAGGCTACAGACACCAAATGGCTTAAGCAAGAAAATGCCAATTTTCTAAATGTACAACAAAGTGGGAACCTGGTATTCTGGATAACTCATCAATTTCCTTACTGCAATAATCACAATACATTATTCTATGTGATTAGGTCATTTATTTAACCTTTCTTTTTTAATAGCTTTTTTCTTTTTAAATTTATATACATTAGAGAGAACGTATGTCAAAAGGACTTCAAATCCTTCCGATCCAACACATATCAAAAGACAATTCCAATATTGACAAACATTCACATATTTTTACATTTACCACAATATACATTGCATACATTTATCACAAATACAACAAAAACATCAATATACTTCATAAACCAATGTATCCTTTGTAATCTGATAAACACAAATTAATTATTTGCAAACTGATAGATACAAATTAATTCTCCAAACTGGGAACAAAATTTAATTCAATGTTCCTCAGTATTGAGCATCCCTTCAGTATTGGTCTTAATGCCTATTACTGTAAATGCCGACGCATTTCAAGCCCCAGGGGACCTCCAGGGGCTCTCATCAGGGCTTCTCAATTATATAAACATTGGTATGATCTACAATACAAAAGACAAATATGTCACTCTTACTCCTACTTCGACATTACTCTATTCGCTTCAGCCTACTAGTTATCTAAAAACACTGTACCTGCTCATCAGGAGTTTTCATCAAACTGGCTGCTGTCTGAATGATGGGTGAACCGACTGGGCTAACCCTATTTAAACAAAAGTCTAATTAGACTTTCCGTTATTGCTATACATATTTCGCATTTGTATAATACTCCAATTGCACCTACCTCAACTTTATGGGTGATGCAAGATATTGATCTTTGGGAAAGCCGCAACACAACTGTCAAATGCGTGAATCAATCTAAAAGTAAAATGGGAGCATTTCATAAATCACTCCCTCCACTGACTCAATTGTTGCCCTATATTTTGTACCAGTGGCCCTCGCAAGCCTACATACCTGCCTCGCTGCGTGCAACCGTTTTTTTCGCCACTCTTTGCAACAATAAGATCACTGCTTTGTCTACGTCCGTATACAACAAAAGAAAGCAGTAGCCGTTAGACCGATGTTTTAACCAGCAGCGGTGCGTCCATTGGGGCGTAGGGGCGTAGCCCCGCCAGCCACCATGGACCCGCATCGCGGCCGCCGGCCGCAATCCTATCCTAGTATTTTCTAAATTAAATATCGCATTGCAACAATCAGTTTCCGGCGGGAATTGCGCAGGGGGGTGGCCTGCTGCAGCTTGAGTGACAGTCCACGCTCAGGCTGCAGCAGACCGTCCTGCTGGGGAACTTACAGTACGCATGCTTGGGAAAGTTGACAACTTTCTCAAGCATGCGCACTGTAAGTTCCCCAGCGGGACCCAGGGGTGCTTGTTTATTGCCATAGCCCGGGATTCCAACAGCCGACAGGGCGAGCAGCAAATGTGCCCTCCTAGCCAGGATTGGCTGGTCCACCGGCGCGGCATCCCATTGGATGCCGCGCGTGGGATGGCTCGGCATTCGTGTAGGTGCCTGGGTGGGCGGGGTACGGATGCCAGTGCGCCTGCAGATCACGGGCCCGGTAGCGATGTCTCCCCTCAAGGTTCGGGGTCTGGGACTGGCTCTGCGCTCGCCTCCGGTAAGTGTCATTATCAAGGTTCACATATGTACAGCTTTTCTTTTACATTCCTGGAATGTTTTCGATGACCGCTTCAGAATCAAGCCTTGGGTCGGATTCAGCAGTGGATGGACGCTGGTTTTGTATTTACCTGCCCCACCCCCGCCCCATTCCACCGTCCATCACGTGTTTCTGGTGCAGGCGATATGCATAGAGACTTTCTGTTCATCATTATGGACATTTTCACGGGAGAGGTCGTGTCCTTCCCATGGAGCGCCTTCAATGATTGGCGTCATTTCTCTAGTTTGGAGCTTCCTTTGTCATTCATGTCTTTGGAACTTCCTAATGATGACGTTTGCAAAGAACAGCGCCGCAGAATCCCAGGAAAGTGCCAGAACGGTACAAAGCACACCTGACAGACACAGATCTCACTTTGTGTCATGCAGAATTTAAGCGCTAATCCGGCTGAGGCAAGGCCTCACTCCTTTTGTCAGGAACCATCAGTCGCGCTCTACAAGGTGCTTATTAAAAGTTTCATTTATTCTGTACCTCTCGCCCAAAGATTGTGAATACTCGCATTTTTTCACGTGCAGGATTAGGTGTTAGTTTTGAGGAATCGAATATTGTTTTTAAATTCCAGATTTTAGGCGGAGGGACGCTGCCATGATGGCAGGCCATGATTGGAGGGCAGCCTTCCGTAGATGCCAACTCTGTACTAAACACTGCAAACGTGCAACCACTTAAGAGTTCCTTCGGTGGTTCACCGCGGATCTGCGGAAAACCACAGTGAACAAACTCCTCCTGTGGTGAAGAGAGTCCTTAAAGTCAGTCCTCTCCGAGCCAGCAGTGGTCTGCTCCATACCTCAGCAGTACTGCACCTTTCTTGGTTGTTAATGTTAAGCCATCTTATGCACTGCCGAGCTTGCTTTATTTTTTGCTCTGGTTTAACACTGGCGTTTGAATTTGCATTTTCACTACCTTTTAGGGATACATTTTCTGTTGCTATAATACTTTTAATATGTTCCTCGACCTCTCCCATCCCTGACTCGGTCAAAAAGTTAGTACCACTGTAGTCTTAATTCATTTTTCCCACAGAAGTCCGTTCCCTTTCATCTGCTGCGGGCTAGCTTATACTGTGTTTTGGAGGTAACACTGAGAGGCTTCCTTCCCACCTTTTTACTTTGGTTCAGGTCATTTAATTTGTCCCACGTTGTACTTTTCAGCTGTCTCTCTTCTCTACCAATTGTAGCTTCCAATCCAGGCACAATACATTCTGCCCTTCTTTTGGTCACGGCATGGGTAATATCAGTGTCGGGGAAAACGCTTTTTTAAAAGCCAGGCACCATGTTGTTAATCTAATGTTGCATCAAATCTGTTACTTGCCTTTCTTAATGTTGAGAATGTTATGCTCACTTAACCTAAGAGTGAGTAGGCCATTTTGAGTTGGCAGATAAAATCTGGGTATCATTTACGGTATCAGTGACAGTATTTGTGAATACTTTACATCCTTTGTGCTGCATAATATGATTAGGACTTTAGTTTATTCTCGTTGGGGTCTGAGCTCTTTTCTCACCCATAATATACATTTACCCCTTTAACAGCTTAGTATAATAAGTAGCTGTTTACTTTTGATGTTTCCCAGCAATCAGTGAGTTCCTTTTAATGGCAGCCTGTCTTCTCCGCTCTTTCTGAGAGGGTCACACTGGGATTATAAGAGATACACTCCAATCACATCTGCAGCACTATCACGAATCTTATCCCAGAATGAGGTGGGCCCTCATTTTTCCCTCTTAGGGCTTCCTCTGAGTCTGCCAGACCATGAGGCTTTCCAGAACAGAAAACCACTCCGCACACACCTGCATCTTCCATCCCTTCCTCCCTCAAGCTCGGACCGCCCTTAAGCTCTACTAAGGCCATAGGCACGTGAAAGACATCAAGAAGGTAGTGATGGCGCCTTGGTTCTTGATAGCTCTTGGCATTGAAAGCACAGCATAAAACACACGATAAGGTTTCTTGTAGGTAGAAGCCTATATTAAAAATCAGAATCTGCTTAACTCTACTCTACAGGAGCCCTCTCCTACGCTGCCCACAAGTGTATCTCCCTCATAGCATAAGATTACTACCCCAGCAAATAAAAGTCTTCCCTGGCCTGATGCTTTACAGCTGCCCTCGATAGGAAGCCGTAGAATCTTTAATGAGGGCAGTACGCTCTGGAATGGCTTGCTTACCAGAAGCTCTTCTTTCTGAGCATATATTGATCTGCTCAAGAGCACAAGAGCCCTGTTAATGTACTGAGACCTCTTCCCCTACCCTCTCATATGTCTCACTAGTCCAGCAGGATTCAGTGTCAGTGACCACACCTCTTTTCTAGAAAGTATATGCCCGAGCAGATCTGATTCAAAGGTGAATGTTTTACAACACTCCCATGCTTTCCAGCTAGGTCTGCACAACAGAAACACATTTGCGTACGTAAACCTATGTCACTGGACTCTTCAGGCTCCCCAAATGCCCAAGCCTAAACTGTAAAGGGCTAACTGCATGACTATTCTAGTGTGTCGTCATTATTCCTTAGGGGCTGCTATCTTTCAACATTGTAAAGTGCTTCGACTCAAAAGTTACATGTTTTAAAACGCCCTTCTTACATATATATTTCATCCATTTGTCTCCTGGGTAGAGCACGATCGCGGAAAGTATCAGTGTTTCACCCTTCTTTTTTTTCTGTGCCGCGTTTAGGTTGCACCGCCAAAGATCCACGGGATATCAGACAGACAGACCCCCTTTGCACAGGCTCGCTCCTTGAAATATGTAGCGCTTTCCGTCTCTAGATATAACTGTGGTTAATGCATGATATTTTTTAAACATAAACACACTGTTTACCCTGGAATGCTTCTTATCATATCCTATCGGTTTATTCTGCTGGCCAACTCTTAGGCATTTTCCCCACAAAGAATTGAAACGCCAGGTCTGAGACATTACAACTTAATTAAGCTTAGGAGGCCTTAGATTTACGCTTAGCAGCATATGGTAAATAAACAAAGTCTGTAGCTTAATGGCCCTTGTGGGTGTGACTACATTAGGAGCCTTCTTGGAAATAAAGAGGGCGAGGAATCAGACGCATTTACACACAACAAGGGAACATGGCTTTCTATTTCCATAGCAGATTCGTAATAGATTTTGTTTTTAACTCTTCCATGCCAGCAATATAAAATACTCAATCAGAAAATGGTGCTATGATTGTGGTGACGAGTTCAATGTGCTGCAACTCTAGGCCCATATATGATACTTTTATGATCATGATGCATGCTCTGCCGTGGTGTTGGGCGTGTGTGACCTGAGGTAAGAGGTAGGAGGGCCCAATTTGTGGTGTGAGGTGGGTCTAGATCTGTGTATGCTCAGAATAGTGATGAAACACAAACATTTCCCTCACTACAGGCACTGCTGTATTGCAGGTTTCTTGAATACCCAGGGATGCATAATAAGGGCAGTATCTGCCTTTGATTTATGAAGTGAGTTGGTGACAGCATACCTTTCAATGTGGCATGCAGACCGGCCAGGTTTATCATTTATATCAATTTTGTCATGTTAGATGTTGTATTTACTACAGGTTGTGATTCCTACATAATTGATTAGTGACATATTGGTCTTGCTGAGGATGGAGCAATGGAGATTGGGCAAAAGATGATGGCTATGACAGCAAGTGTCCTATTATTTAATTTTGGCAATTCACCTTTGCATTTAGATCTCCACATGCTTTTGGATGTATGAATGATGCAGCGATTGACAACGCATATCTAATTGTCAAAAGACAAGGGATACATAAAGGGGAATTTAGAGACACCTTCACAGATCCATTCTGCAATGGTTTTTTAGGATATACTTGACATAACTTTCATATTGTTCATATTCAACTTCTTACTGAAGTGCATATTGCTCCAAACTGTCATCCCTTTCTGGTCCATGGCTATGCATACACACAAATTAGAAGATGTAACACACTAGTCTAGCAATCAACAGCGAGGGACTAGCAATTTAAGAAATCAGCATGTTTTCCATCCAGTGGAGTTATGGTAGAGTCATTTACATGTTCACGACTGCTATACAATCAGCCAGTCTCTGATTCCTGTATCTAGCAGAAAGGGTATGAAACCAGCATGAAAACAGAGTTCACATTACATTACCAAGGGTTCATTCCCTGCCCGTAAAGGCACATTGCCTGATCAGTCAATGTGTTTACTGTTACTGATCATCTGTTTTCCTCTCCATATTGTTGTGATGTTAATGCTATTGGTTTTACTGAAAATGAGATATGGACTAGCAGCCTATCCTGGGTATTGCTGGGGTGAAAGCTTCATTTACTGGGATATAAAGTAACAGGATCCTTCATTTGCCATGAACAGATTTTCCATGGGTTGCGGAAGCTAATTAGCAGGCTGGGAGCATTGCTTTTATTTTCCTTTAGTGTAATAGGCTGTCTGGTGAAGTGCACTTCCCATAGTGTGCAGTCACTTCAATTTGCCTTTAGGTGACTACCTGGCTTGATGGTGGTTTTCTATTTGATTTCATGTAACTCCTTGTCTTGATGAGTGCATTGGTTTTAGTTTGTTTGAGGTAACTGCTTCACATACTGGTTTCATCACACAGCTGATACCCACCCTGAGAAAGCCAGAGCTGCCCTGTTAGTGGTATCAACACCAGTGCGCTTAGGTTCCTTACAGCTCCTTCACTTGAAGTGGGTTACCACCTACCCGTTACTTTTTGTATCCTGCTCGTACCAAGTCAGACCCAGAACAGTCCCCACAGTTACTCCGGATTAAGGGACATTGTCATGTCATCTCAGGCGCGATATAAAGACTCCCAGTGAGCTGAGGACTCTTTTGGCTCAAGAACCAACTCGCTGGTGACCCTTGTGGTTGTTTAAAGATTTAAGATCAGCCTGTAACTCAGTCTTGAGCTGGGTGGGTGGCCTCGATTACAAAGTGGCTGTGCCAGATGTCCCATTATGACCCCTTTTGCCTGTCTCCCCTTCAGGCGCACAGGACATAAAACTGGGGGGTTCTCAACCCTGCCAAAAAACTGAGGGGTGACCCTAAGAGCACAGCTGCCATCCTATCAGGGGTGGGATGCTTTGGTGTAGTGGTCTGGTTTTCTGGGTGCATTGGCTCAAGTTTTTTCCCATGTAATTGATTGGGTGTCTTGGTAAGTTGCTTTTATGTGAATGTCTGACTTATGACTGTGCATTCCTTTCAGTGTGCACTTGCTTCAGTTTACTTTTTGAGTCACTGTCTAGTTTGCTGGATGTATTGCTTTCATTTTTCTTTCATTAAACTGTTTGACTTGCTTGGTGCTTTTATGTTGGTGCCTGCATGCTGAGGTGTACTCTTCAGTTTAAATGTATGTGACTGGCCTGTTGACTAGCACCCTGCTTTCAAAGTGAAGGTTCACAGGTTCACACTTGCTTTAGTTTACTTTTGTATGGTTGACTACATGCACTGTTTTGCTGGATGCATTGCTTTAAGTTACTACTTGAGGCATTGCTTTCAGTTTGCTTTCAAGTAATTGCCTCTCATTTTCCCAAAGCTTTGTGAAGGCTGTTTCCCAACTGCTGTGCAACTTCTTCTACTCTTAGAGCTGAGATTTTCATGAAAGTCTTATAGTCTGAATTCAGCACCTGAGCGTAATAGGACGAAATGTATGAAGCTCTGTGGTTATACTGAATAAGCAGCTACCTATGTTATGCCATCTATTAATGTAATAACTGCACTTTCACAATTGCTTTATTAACCTTCCTGCTTTCTCAAATTTGCTTGAAAATGCACGATTTTTCTTCTTTTTTTTCAAAATTTTCTTGGGGGGGTTATCCCCCCAAACCCCCCTTTTGGGGTTCGGGCTCGCTCCCTGCTCTCGCTCGCAACGGTGCTGTATGCAAATCACTTTGCGCCCCACCACTTTGAAATGTCACCCACCGCCCCTGGTTTTAACTCATGCGAAATTCACTGTATTGGCTTTATGAATAACTGCGTACCTTACCGGTACTCTGTTGTCGCCTCGCCCGACTCTTCACTTGTTTCCCGGCACCAAATTTGTCTATTTCTGAACAAAAAGCGGAGGGCGCGGTGTCAGTAATGCTTTTCACATTATCCCATTGCAAGGAAGCCCTATTCGCACCCCATCTAAACTTACTTTTAATAAGCAACGGTTCCCTCCATGCTAGCAGGGGCACTTCCTGGTTGAGCTTTCTGTATTATAGAAATTACCGAGATTTCTGGGACATGTAGTCTAACCACTTTCTCTGCATAAATCAGAACAAATTCAGCATAGCTGCCAAGGTTTCAGATTGCTATGTGTGACATTTCCATAATTTCAGAGTAATTATGAGTGACATTTCACCGACTATGAGTGACACTTTTTCACGGGGAAAATCAAGCAGATAAGATGAGGGAAACAAATATCTGAAATTACACCCTTTGAGCAACGTGGCTGATCAGCAAAAATAAATGTTCATAGCATAGCAAATCAGTGCAACAGTAGATCTTGATTTACACATTTTCCTGCACTGGGGCAAGGTAGGTCTGAGACTGGCCTGATTCACCATAGCACAGTAAGTAACTGTATGTAATATAATATGACACACTTTACAACCAGCACCCACTGACTGCAGGCAGCTGCCTGATCGCGCTCTACCAAAAAGGAATTTGCTAATTAACATACACACGTATCCCCCAGCCCCGCCCCCCCACCCCACCGCACCCCCACGTTGAGGCTAAATAAACTGAAACACTATATTTAGGCCTTAACAGGAAATATTTGCATATTTCCTGCCGTTTAACCAGTGCTGACCGGTCCGGATTAGCTGATTAAACTGAACAAAGGGACAGTGCTGATTATTAAAAGAAAAATCCAGGACACCTGCAGCATAAGGGAGTCTGGAGGGCTCACAGGCGCTTTCCAAATGAATGTAATTTGAACAACCTCCTGAACTCAAGAGCCATAGAGTTTGCTGAGACCTGTATACTAGAGTGTTTGGAAGTTCGTTCGGAGCTTCACTCCCTCCACCCCCTCACAGCAACTTTACATGATTGATCCTGTTCCAAATAACATTTTTACAGAAACAGAACTGTTCAGAAATAACAGTGCAACAGCATTTTCTGCTAAAAAAAATAAATTGCAAAACGTAGGTACAAAGAAGACATTCGCAAGCCTGGAAGATAATTAATACTTCCTTGTTAGTCATCACACAGCGTTTCAATTTATGAATTAGGGACAAGCACTTACTTCTTTTCAGCTATAACGCACCTTCTGGTAGCCGGTGCCCACAACTCGGACTCTCCCAGGCGGCCCCCACCCACGACAACACGGCATCTGTGCATGATTTAAAGATACGGGCTGCTGGTGTGCACTGTAGAGCCTGATGCTGCAGCTGAGAAACGACTCCAGCGGCCAGGTTCACTCGGCTGTCGGTGTGGGTTCGACTCAGTGATTATTACATTTTCCACAATGGTGCGAGCAAAAACTTTTCTTGGGAACTGTGCCTCGGGCGGCTGGAGGGAGGACCGTCACCCGACGCGCCTTAACTAAAGTTGTGTGCGAAATCCAGAGGTGCGTGCAGTGCGCTATGCCCCTGTGTTACATTGTAACAGCAGCTGAGCCAGGCGCCAAGCCCTGCCATAGCACTCCTCGGCTGTGCGCAGTTACCCTGGGCTCCACACTAGTTAAAGCTGCATTAGAAGCACTCCCCCTTTAACAGTGGAGGAGACTCTACAATGCGTGACTTTCCTTTTCAGTGCGGTGATGCGACTACCGCATTGAAATGAGATAGTGTCACGCCTGATGCGTGACACTTGACAGGACTGATTAAGGGGCAGATTTGCAAGCCCTTTGCGCCACTTTTGCGTCACATTTAACATGGGAAAAGTGAAGCAAAAGTAGCACAAGGGGCTTGTAAATCTGACCCTCAGTGTTCTCAGACTCTTGACAGCTCAGACATTTCATTGAGCCCTGTATGTACACTATTACATTTCAATATCAAATAAGCTTCCTTTGTCAAAAGCACGGACTCAGTGTCTAACATTCTTTTGGATAAATTAATCGACACCAATACTGTCCACTTAAAATCTCTTTCTGTGTGTGCAACTGTCATAAAATATGCTACCATGGGGGCAGTGACCACTTCTTTTTAATTCATGACCTGTGCTGTGTGATTCTCTGATTGATTTGTTGATTGGTTTTCCCTATATAGATCTTTCCACAGGGACATATCACTGCATAAACCACGTTTTTTGATTTGCAGTTTGTGAACATAGAGGGGCAGATTTATAAGCCCCTTGCGCCTCTTTTATGCCGCCGTTGCATCACTTTTGTGACGCAGCGGCGGCGCAAATCCAGTGCCATGGTGCGGGGTACTTACAAGGTGACACATCTATGAGATGCATCATGTTGTAAAGCCCTGCGCCACATGTAGGCGTTCATGCGCGGGGGGGGCGTTCCTCCTAAAAGTGGCTGAGTGAAATCTACAAGATTTCACTCAGCCACTTTTAAGGCCATGCTGCGTCAAAACCCTGTGCCTGCTTGAAGCAGGCGTAAGGATTGATGCAGCATTTTAAGGATGGGGCACCCCCGAGCCTTGCTGGAGCTGCGTCGCGCTTGCGACGCAACTCCAGCAATGAGCCTCATTCACGGCAGCAGATGCGTCATGCATCTGTCCATTTTTGCCCCATGATGCGCCGCATTGTAAATGTAATTAACAACAAGGGGTGGTGATGGACAGAGTCTCTGAATTAAGCAGAGTACTCTCACCCAGTCAAGAGATCAGGGCTAGATCCAACACCGTTTTTTAGCTCATTGCACCATCCCAGTTTCAGAACCTGGCTGTATGCAAATTAGTCTGTCCCTGGCCCAGTGCATCATGGGAACAGGGCAGACCAGACTACAAAAGCCAATTCTTACACTGGGAAGGAAACAAGCTTCCGGGGACCGGTTTCTGCCATTTCTCCCCGGTAGCTTGTCTCCTTTCTGGTGAAGAATTGGCTTGGTAGTTTGGTCTGCCCTGTTCCCATGATGCACTGGGCCAGGGACAGACTAATTTGCATATAGCCAGGTTCTGAGCTGGGATGGGGCAGTGAGATAAATAACGGTGATGGATCAAGCCCTGATCTTTGGACTGGGTAAGAGTGGTCTGCTTAATTCAGACACTCTGTTCATCACCACCCCCTTTTCTGAATCGTTTTTGGCCACTACAGGTGTGGCAGGGTATACTCAGACATGAGTCCCTTTCTCACTGCTCCATCAGGATTCAAGCAAGCCTGGCCGAAGAGGCTGAAATGCCAGAAACCGGTCCCCGGTAGCTTGTCTCCTTTCTGGTGAAGAATTGGCTTGGTAGTTTGGTCTGCCCTGTTCCCATGATGCACTGGGCCAGGGACAGACTAATTTGCATATAGCCAGGTTCTGAGCTGGGATGGGGCAGTGAGATAAATAACGGTGATGGATCAAGCCCTGATCTTTGGACTGGGTAAGAGTGGTCTGTTTAATTCAGACACTCTGTTCATCACCACCCCCTTTTCTGCATTGAAAATGTGGCACATCCATGGTGGCGGAGCTGTGACGCACAATAACTGGCGCATTCCTCTGATATGCAGGGATGCACCAGTTATTGTAAATCTGCCCCAGAGTGTTTCCATTTAACATCCTGGTTTACAAATTCGGTACCCTCAATGGTAGAATTGCACTTGGCACAGTTCCCACATTTGTGGTGACCCTCCAGGGGGTTTCATGTTCCACTGCGCTCGCAGATTGCTTTTCTGTTGTGTTTGGAAAATGTCTGCTCCTACAATTTCTTGGCCAATGCTTCTATTTTTCTTCATTGCAAATAATGGCCGTGGGAAAGGGCATTGCAAGTTGTGTAATAGATGCCAGTTGCGTAACATGATTTGTCTGAATTTGTTTGTATCTGTCCCAAAAGTAGAAACACACACTAGTCATTCTAATTGTGGCTTTTCTTTCTTCTGTAACAATACTTTGCGAGGAGTATACCAGGCACGCTTCATTGCGTGTTTAAGCATTATTTTAGGATAGCCTCTTTTTTTCATTTGTTCACAGAAGTCACCAGCGTAATGCTCAAAATCACTTTTAACAGAACAATTCCTGCAGATTCTCAATAGCCAACCGTACACGAGATTGTCATTTAACAAGAGAAAGAAATGGTGGCAGTGGAACTTAAAAAACAGTCAGCACCTCCACTATGTTTGCATTAAAGTCAGTTAGTGACCCTCTCTTTTAAGGCGTGCTCTATGTCTTCATACCGTGCCACCCACAGTATCACCTAATAAATTACAGAATCCTCTGTACATATTAATACATTTGCAAACATAGACAGAGCACAAGATAAGTAGACAGCTGATTGATCCCAACCAGCAAAGTTAATTTTATACAAAATTCAGTAGTAAGTTCTGTTCAGCATACAATCTTCATGACAGTTGTTCCATAAATGCAATTTTGATACAGCTACAGCCGACACGTGTTTCGTCGCCGTTCGCGACTTTTTCGAGGCTGTTGACAAGATCATACATTTGTGTTACAATCAGATGGAGAGATATAACCGATTTTTCGCTAGGGATCTTTAATCGTTATACTTCAACTTCAAATAATGTGCTTGTGTCAAAAAGTCCCACATCCCTTTGCATTGGTAATCATGCACAAAAGGAAAATGAAAAGGTGATTACAAACGAGAGATCTCCTGTGGTTTTTTGAAAAAGAAGAGAGAAACGTGAAGGAAAAGCGTGAAAGGAAAAAACGTGAAAGAGAAGCAAATCAAGATACCCAGAGAAAACACCAGTTTCAGTGAGTCAAGGAAAACGGTATTTTGATCTAGGTATAAATACCTTCCAAGTAAACTAAGTTCAATGATTCGAAATCATCTAATTCGATGGATCAGGGCACACATATTCTGAATAAAATAGTCCAGAAACGAGATAAAGAGGTTCAGATTTGAATTAAAAAGCACATCTATATGTCGATTTTTCCTATTGAAGGTTTAAAAGAAAAAGAGAGAGAGGAAGAATATTAGAAGAATTCAAATGTGATCTAGTAATGGCCAAAAGACACAAGAAAAATATTAGAAACGGTATTGCGCATTTAATATACGATAATCAAAAACCCTGGAACACATGGAACAGGTTTTATCCCCAATTCCAAAAGTTCTAAGGAGCCAACCAACATAAAAGCGCCACAGTTCATAAGTTAAAATTTAAAATGACACAATGCCAAACTAAATGCACCTTGAATTTATAAAATGTATTGTTGCTAGTCAAACACTTACTTCGAATTCACTATTTAGTGCTTTAGTCCAGTCGATTCCTGCAAGATATAAGCCATGGTGGCCTCAAAGAACAGATCCCTATGAATATAGTACCCAATAGAACGCTGTTGAAAAAAGGAAAAAACTGAAAAAACAATGAAAAACAATGGCACAAGGCCCTTAGCTGGACTTTATCTGAAAAACTTTACAACCTAAAGTAGCTACTACTGTCCAGGGCTCTGGGTAGAGTCTATATCGCCTATTTACCAAGTTCTGGTGAAAAAGTAAAAACTAGCTGTGCTCACCTTTCTCGAGCATAAAATAATCATTGTCATTTAAGCCTTTTGGGTATGAGCTACTATGGTGCAAAATTGTGTTTTTGTCAGTATCTTTCCGATGTAGTGAAACTGTGAGCTCATTTTCTAGAGGGAAAACCTCAGCATCCAAAAATGTCAAATTAGTTTTACTTTTAGTTAAACTAAATTGTATGTCTGGGTGTCTGGAGTTTAACCACCCATGGAAGATGTCTAAGGCCTCAGAGGAACCTGACCCCAGACACTAGACATCGTCAATATAACGAAGCCATTGAGTGATATTACTCGGAAAAAGGGTCGTCATAAAAAATAAATGTTTCCTCATATTGTGCCATGAAGAGGACAGCCATTTCTGGAGCAAAAGGACATCCCATGGCGGTCCCCTTCGTCTGAATGTAGAAGACATCCTCAAATTTAAAATAATTATTTTTGAGGGCTACCTCAGCCAATTGGAGTATAAATTTTGTTGGTACCCTATGGAGTTATCGTCTTTTTTCTAAATACAGTTCAATGACCTCAAGAGCCTCATCCTGTGGTATCTGGGTATACAGGGAGGCGACGCCAAGTGTCACCATCCACTGTTCCTGATCATCAAATCTTAAGCCTTCAACTTTTGTGATAAAATCAGTAGTGTCTCTTAGATAGGCTTTAAAAACACATCCACATACTTAGATATGGGTTCTAGCAAGGAGTCACAACCAGATTGGACGTCCAGGGGGGTCACTAAGACTTTTTCTTAATTTTCTAAATGTAGAATTTGCAGAATTTCAAGTTAAAATCCGACTTCACCGTAAGTTTGGATTTTAAATTGTGATTCCAGAGACAAGAGATATCTTGTGTTTAAACGCTCCTGAGGCGGAAGCCGGGAGACTGCATCTTGAAACCCTCGTATTTTTAACTGCTGTATTTTTAAATTTGTGAAGTGCACTAGCGCTCTTACCTGCATTTCTTTTTGAGGGCTGATCTGCACTAGCTCCACTGCATCCCGATCCCTTGTCCTCGCGCAGCAGATTACTTCCTGACGCAGGACTGGAAAGGGGCAAACTGCCATCTTGGGGGAAATTGGAGGGGTGCGGACTAGTTGCTCATCTTCCCGCCCTCCCAGGGAGTTAAAATCACACCTGAAGCGCCCGCGCGCATATCTTGTGTTTAAACGCTCCTGAGGCGGAAGCCGGGAGACTGCATCTTGAAACCCTCGTATTTTTAACTGCTGTATTTTTAAATTTGTGAAGTGCACTAGCGCTCTTACCTGCATTTCTTTTTGAGGACTGATCTGCACTAGCTCCACTGCGTCCCGATCCCTTGTCCTCGCGCAGCAGATTACTTGCTGACGCAGGACTGGAAAGGGGCAAACTGCCATCTTGGGGGAAATTGGAGGGGTGCGGACTAGTTGTTCATCTTCCCGCCCTCCCATGGAGTTAAAATCACACCTGAAGCGCCCGCGCGCATATCTTGTGTTTAAACGCTCCTGAGGCGGAAGCCGGGAGACTGCATCTTGAAACCCTCGTATTTTTAACTGCTGTATTTTTAAATTTGTGAAGTGCACTAGCGCTCTTACCTGCATTTCGTTTTGAGGGTTGATCTGCCCTAGCTCCACTGCGTCCCGATCCCTTGTCCTCGCGCAGCAGATTACTTGCTGACGCCGGACTGGAAAGGGGCAAGCCGCCATCTTGGGGGAAATTGGAGTGGTGCGGACTAGTTGTTCATCTTCCCGCCCTCCTCACGCCCCATAAATGTGCATAGGATCTCATCCGCGCAGCGGACGGGTGCAGCGGGCGCGCCGACGGTGCGCCGAAGGCAAGCCCGTCTGCGCCCGTCTGCGCCAGTCCAGCGCTTCTCGCCAGAGATGCTGGTGGAGATCTGCCAGGTAAGGGAGTCCATTCAAGAGATGAGTTGCTTAGCCTGCGCCCCTCTAAACGCCAGAGCTGCTTGGCCCCCTTGATCCCATGAGTGGCCCGGTAACGTGCATCTGTGATCAATTCAGTCTTCCCAACCCTACAACTATAGGAGCTTTTTGTACATCTTCTGCGCAGCAACGTTTAAAGGTGCTCCAGCTAAATGTAAGATCATTACCGAAGCACCATGCGGAAATATTTGACCTCATAGTGGACGAATCCCCGGATATCCTTTTCATTACAGAAACACGGATGAATGATGATCTGATGACTATTCCAAATTTAGCACTCCCGCCTGAATATTCAATCACTTTGATAAATAGGGCATCTAGAGGGGGAGGCATTGCTGTGATTACTAGACTGGCGTACTCCTGCCTTTTTGAGAAGATTAACCTGGAAGGGGGTGAATGTGGACATTTTAACATTACTGTTAACACTCATTTTACCTTTTCAGGGTTATTAATATACAGGCCCCCTGGACCTATGTGCGGGTTTAATACTTCTCTTCTGGAGACCGTAGAAGCCTTTGCTATGGGATCAGCTAATTTTAGTATTCTGGGCGACCTTAATTTTCATTTTGAGCTGGAACATGATCCAATGATTTTCACTTTGATCGCTGATCTAGCGACCTTCCAGCTCTTCCAATTAGTCAAAGGTCCTACCCACATTGGAGGACATATGTTGGATCCAATTTTTACTAATATCGAATCATCTAGCACCTCTACCCCTACACCCATAGCCTGGTCAGACCATTTTTCAGTTGAATTAACTTTTTGTATCTCTACCCCTAACATGTGTGAAACTCAAAGAGCCGTGCGCAAAAGACTCTGGCGCAAGCTCCGCCTAGCGGACTTTCATGCCCTCTTGGAAACTGATCCTTTGGCCCCCTTTACTGATGTTGAAACAGGTTACGACTCTTTCTGTGCTTGGTTAACCCAGGCACTGGATAGACTTATCAAGTCAAAGGGCTATCCTTGGAGACACTATGGTAGTGAATCTCTTGTATATGAATGTCTCCAGGGATAGCCCTTTGACTTGAATGTTAACAGTACCCTGTTCCCTGGAACGTGTGGGGTCCTCTCTCGTACATATTTTTCACTGGATAGACTTATTCCAGTAACATGGGGTAAAGGTTGCATGCAGGACGCCAATCCTTGGTACAACGATACTTTGGCGGGCCTCAAGAAGATCTGCAAGAGGTATGAACGTGACTGGAGAAAAGACTATTCCACTGAGAAAAAGGCCTGCTATCTAAAACAACTTAAGATATATCACAAAGCCATCTGTAGGACTTGGGCGGAGCACTATGCCACCGAAATAAAAATCAGTATTAACCCGGCTAAGGTGATTTTTAAGATTCTTAAGGAACTCAACACAAAAAAAAACGCTAACAATATTGTTACTTCGGCTGCTCTGTGTGAAGAGATAGCTTCCTTTTTTGTGGAGAAGATACAAGGCATCTATCAAGCCTTCACTCCTGTGACTCAGCCTTGCTGTAGCTTAGAAACGAGACTTAGTTCTGTCTCTAGGTTATCGGCTATTCCCGAAATTTCTGAGGATAGGTTCGGTCAGCTAACTAAGCATAATAAATCTGGCTCCCCGGCGGACCCCCTTAAGCCTGCCCAATTCAGAGATTGTTCTCTGTACTGTCTTGCCCCGCTGCATAGCCTTATTAACGCCTCCTTTTCGGCAGCAATTGTGCCAGTTAAGTGGAAGCAGGCATGGGTCTCTCCTATACTAAAAAAGTCCACCTTAGACCCCTTGAAGCCCGAAAATTTCAGACCAATGCTTCCTTGGGCTGCTAAGATTGCTGAGACCCATGTCAACTCTATTCTTACCAACGTCTTAAACACCAATGACACTCTGGATGAAACTCAGCATGGGTTTCGCTCCGGTCATAGCACGGAGACGGCGCTCCTGGCTATGACGGAGCATCTTCGGGCCACTCTTGATCATGGCCAAACGGCGGCACTGATCCTATTGGATCAGCGGTGTCGTGTTCGACACTGTCTCCCACCAGATCTTGCTTCGCCGGCTTGAAGAGGCAGGGATCACGGATATGGCTCTTGCCTGGTTTAGGTCCTTCCTAACTGACAGATCAATTCGTGTTTCCACTCCTCCCTTCCTTTCTAGGGCGTATTCTATTGGGCAGGGTGTTCCTCAGGGCTCGGCTTTGAGCCCCACCCTGTTCAATCTTTACGTTCAACCGCTGGCTGCTGTCGCCAAAGCGTGGGACCTTAACATCGTGTCGTACGCTGACGACACGCAGCTATTGGTCGCCCTATCGGAAGGTATCACTATGGACCATCTCAAGTTTAATGCAGGCCTAGCTGCGGTAGCAGAGTGGATGACAGCTAACTGCTTACAACTTAACGCCGCCAAGACAGAGGTGCTATTGGTGGGCAGAAATACGGAGTTTTGGGGAGACCATTGGTGGCCATCTACTCTGGGGAAAGCTCCTACACCTAAGTCAGAAGTAAGGAACTTGGGAGTTTGGTTAGACTCAGCATTAAGCTTCGGCACCCAAACAAAAAAAGTTGCCGCTACCTGTTTTGGCATACTACGCAGTTTGAAAGCAGTCTTGAAGTTTTTTGACCCTGCTACCAGGCAACTAATTGTTCAATCTACGGTGCTGTCCAGATTGGACTATGCCTCTTCACTGCTCCTGGGTGCCAATAAAGTGGAAATTGCCCGTCTGCAACACATTCAAAATGCGGCTGCTAGAGCCTTAGTAGGCCTACCTCGTTTCAGTCCTACCTCCAGTACTATTCGGAAACTCCACTGCCTTCCTGTAGCTCAGCGGATACAGTTTAAGCCCTTATGTATCTCATTTAAAATCTTAAAACAGGGGAGGAGCCAAGATGGCGATCGGAACAGTCGCATGAACGCTTCGCTCTGAGGTCCCTTCCTCCCCGCCCGCCTATCCTGTTGATAATCCTGAACGAGGCTTTTTGATCTATGTTGTTTGAGACAGGCGCTCACTTACCATCAAGTTTTGGAGCTCCACCGTGCAGTGAATCCTGAGAACCGCCCTTGCCTGTTTGCCGGCCTTCGTAGCGCTGACGCCGGGACCTCGAGTGCAGAGATTGCTCGACAGTGTTCGTAGTGTCGGCGGTCCTGGTTTGGACGAGAAACCGGTCAGTGGGAGCCTAAGAGCCACGAGCCCTGAGAGGTGGGGCTGACCCACTTCCATTAGTGGGTCGTCCCGTATGCCCGAGCTGTCGACGAGCCAGAGAGCAGCCGTGTCGCCTGGTTCCCCTTGGGTGTGACGTCCGCCCATGTTAATAGTTCCATCTGGGAACCGGCGGTTGGCTCCCGGAGAGCTGAGGGGAGCGCGCCAGGCCTTTCGGTGACTCTCCTTTCCGCACCAGACGTAGGCTGCCGCCGATCAGCCGTGAGACCTGTTGCCTCCGGTGGTCGGGCTGGTCTCGGCGGTGGAGGGAAAGCGGCGGAGAACGGAGTTGTTAAGATGGCGGATGGCGCCTTGGAGTGCACCCCTCCCAGGGACGGAGACACCACTGATTTTGAGACCCCTGGACTTTGGCGGCATGGAGAGACGCTTACATACAGTCACGTGATGGTTGCATTGGTTACCCTGCGGATTGCTCTGCTCCGGGACTCCCGGGATTTGGAGGTACGGATCGCTGCCATTTCGGACCCGCCATTTTGTGGCGTGGTGGCTTCCCCCCGAGTTGGTGTTGCTGCATCTCCTTCGGCCGCTGCGCCAGATTCCCCGGATGACTCTACAGTTTTGAGGGTGCGAATAGATCTGGCCCCTGTGCCGCGGTGTTTTCCACATCCTGTACTTTCCTTTCCGTGCTTGGCAGACCTGTTTTTGGACTTGGACTTGTTGGTAGTCAGTGTATTGTTGCATTCTGGCCGCCGCCACGCATCGTTGGTTGTTCCTTGGTGGCTGGGACGATGTGGTGCGGCGGCGCCGCCTGTTACGCCTGGAAGGATTGAACTCTTCGTATTGACCTGTCTCCTGACTGCAAGACTGTTTAGCTGTTCTACTATCCACAGAAGTGGCCAGGGGTGACCTCGCTTGGATCTTGGAGGGACGTCTTGCTGGTTACTGGTGATCTAAGGACACGTTTTGTGGGGCTGTTACTGATTACGTTTTGTGCACTCGCTGCTCTCTGTACTTCCTATGGCCTCTGTCTTACGATTTTGGTTGCGGGAGTGGGGGGGACTGAGTGTCTGAACCGCCGGCTCCTCTCCTCGCTCTCTTTTTCTCTCTTGTCTTCTTCTTTCTCTCCTTATTTCCTTCTTTAGGGTGACTCTGGGGCGACAGGCACGCTGTTAGTGGGGTAGGCCATAGCCATTACGGTGATGTAGGGTGGCGGGTGTTGGAGGGGTTTTGTTATTTTAGTTTGTTTTGTTCTATGGTCCCTTTTTCCTCTTTCTTCCTAGGGGGTTGGCTATATCTTCTTCTTACATCCTTTTTCTGTCCGGCATCTGCACTTGTTTTTTCTTTCTGTCTTGTATGGGTGGGTTTCCCACACGGTGTTTTTGTTAATTTGTTCGCCATTGTTTGATCTTTACTCCTGGCCTGCTCTCGGCGGGCGTAGGGTGTTTTTGGCCTTATTGCTTACCATTGAATTTTTGATCGCTTGGGGGGGTATACCCCTCCCGTCTCTTTTTGTCTATTGTGTAGTGTAATGCCTCTGTTGATATAGCTGCTGCCTCCTTCTCCGTATCATAAAAATGAAACCTCTATTATCCTTGTGTTTTGCTGTGCTACGACCACGTACTATGACTATAGTATGCTTCCTCCTTTTATTGTACACATTTACATTACTCCTGTTTAGCTCTTGATTTTGCGGCCGGCCCTAGTGGTTGTAGGCCAGTGCCTGTATTGTTCTGTCTGACTTAATAAAGGTTTTTTAAAAAAAAACAAAAAAAAAATCTTAAAACAGTCGACCCCTAAAATGCTGGGGCCATTGCTGACGATGTATTCGCCTACGCGGGCTCTACGTTCAGCTGGTCAGAATCTGGTTGAGGTTCCCCGGTACAAACGATGCAGAGCTGGTGGACGTTCTTTCCGTCTCTTAGCAGCAAAATTATGGAATACTCTACCTGTCCATATTCGGGAAATGAAGGAGCTCTATCAATTCAGGAAAGCCATCAAAACTCACCTATTTCCTTGAAAATATTCTTTGTTTCCTTTCTGTTCTCAGTTTTGCTTTTACTCAGGATTAGCGCCGGGACGCCCCTTTGCTGGGGCAGCTGTGCGCTTTACAAATCACATAACATAACATAACATTAAACTTGAGTCAGTTATTTTATCCTATTTGAAAATTACACTTAAAAATGTGATAAGGTAATCCCAATGTTACCCTTTGGCAGATATAGGCCTTGCTGTGCATTAGTGAAAATCTAAATTAAGAGATTTTCACTTCCATTCCATAACACTTCCATAACATGTAAAATTTAAAAGTACGTGTCCGGCCTTTTAGACACATTGCATCCTGCCTCCTGGGTTGTCAAGAGCCTACTCTAGAGTTGACTAATATGCATGAAAATGGAAGGTGTGGGCTTTGCAAAATGTTTATTTTGCCATATCAGCATTGCAGTGTACACTGCACACAGTGGTTTGCAAGGGTACATATGAGACATGGTTAAAAGACTACTTAGGTGGGTAGCCCAATCAGTGCTGCAGGCACATTAGTATCATTTAATTTACAGGACATAGGTACATGTATTACCATTTTACTAGGGACTTATATGTAAATTAAATTTGCCAATCAGGGATGAACCAATTTTACTATCTTTGGGGGAAAGAGCACACGCACTTTCACACTAGTTAGTAGTGGTAAAGATCACAGAGCCACAACGGCAGCAACAATTAGGTCAGAAAAGTGGAGTAGGAAGACATGTAATTGGGGATACGACCACACTAAAGATGTCAGTTCTAACAAATATTCATCTACCTTAGAGTAATGTGTTTAAACTGCCTCCCTTTCTTTCTAACTTTGAAGTCCTGTCTTGGCTTCCCCAAAACTGCCATACACCATTAACAGAGTGTTTTTTTAATTTTATGTCATTTTTTACGAGTCTTATATAGCGCAAAACTTGACCCGATATCAGGTATCAGAGCGCTGTGCATAGCTCCAGTTGCCTTACATGAGAACACATTCATTTTCGTTAGGCATGGGGAGATTAAGTGATTTACCCAGAATCACAGGATGTTCAGCGTCATTGCCAAGACTCAAACCCCCAGTTTTGAGGTCGACCTCCCTAGCAGTTAGCCCAACTCCTCTCCCCTCTGTTACTTTGAAGAACTCCTTTTCTGGTCTTTATTGGTATTTTTATAAATAGGCAAATGAATGATATTTCCCAAAGACAACACCTTGGCTGCTTTAAAACAATAGGACTTGCTGTTTCCTTCACTGCTTGCTTTCCATATAGTTAATAAATTACAGGTTGTAGCTCATCCCAACCCCAAAGCATTAGTGTTATGTCACTTCCATTGCTTTCCTGTCACAGGCACATGTCTACAGATATTTTTCATGGGTAACTGCCTGTTCGAAAGTGCATCCTGCCAGGTAGAACCAAAGAAAGCAATAGCATCAAAATATTCTGAACTGATTGCCTCCAGCCCAACAATGACTTTGTTCACAAACCTATGGAAGGTGGCAGGGTCATTCTTTAATGCAACGGGCATCACAGTGAACTGGGAGTTCCCATCAAAAGTATTCAGATATTTGATTACCCCCGACATGTCAATTGTTTCATCAGCCCTAGGAATTGGATGTGCATTAGTTTTTGTGCCGACTTTGAGGCCCCCCATAGTCCACACAAAACCTAATTTTGTTTATTTGACCCTGGAAATGAGGCTAGGGACTGTAACAACTGGGTTGGCCCAGGGACTCTACGAGGGTTCGGTGACATCCATTTCCAGCATCTTGCTTACTTCACCTTGATGCTGTCTTTGACATGGTCAGACTGTCTGTAGATTTTATTTTTGACACGTAGGCTGACGCCAGTGTCTACTTCATTTATACATCAGTTCGTCGGACCAGGGGTCCAAGAAAAGAGCTCAGCAAGCGTATTTAGAAGTTACCTGCAATCAGTCTGCTGTTGGGCAGAGAGGGTGTCTGAAAAGATCAATCCTTCCACCAAACCATCTTTAGGGTTGTGAGAAAGGAGATCAGAGAGAGGTTCACTCTCTGCTTTCTGATACTCATCTGTGATTATGAGCATGGCCATTTGAGGGTTTTAGGTGGTTTACATATAAGACCCTCTTGGGGTTCCTACATGTGCCAAGGTCCACCAAATAGGTGAGCTCCCCTTTTCCAAGGATAGGGTAGGGCATTGTCCATTTGTCCTGGAGGGCCCAAGGAGCCATAGGCTCCAAAACCCACACCTTTTGCCCTGGTTGGAAGTCCACCATGGCAGCTTTTTGGTCATACCACAGCTCTTGGCTGGCCTCAAGGTTTTTGTTGGCTTTTTTCATGTATTGAGCCATCCTGGAATGAAGGCCAAGTACATAATCCACAATATTCTGCATAGGGTTTTTGAGAGGTCTCTCCCAGCATTCCTTCACAAGAGTGAAGAGGGCGTCCAAACAGAAGTTAAAAAGGGAAAATCCCTACTCCATTCTGCGGCACCTCTCGGTAAGAAAAAACAGGCATGGTAGTTAAACATCCCATCTCCTTCTGAACTTTTCAGGGAGTCCACCAATCATACCTTTCAGGGTCGTGTTAACTCTTTGAATAAGCCCATTTATGGATGGTATGGGGTGGTGAACCCATAGGTCCCCCAACACCCAGCACACATGTGTTTTAAAATATGCAGACAAAGTTTGTACCTATGTCTAATACTACCTCCTTTGCGAATCCAACCCTAGAAAAAATACCAAGAAGGACCTTTGCCATTGCAGGAGCAGTGGGGCTCCTCAGGGGAATTGCCGGGGGATACCTGGTGGCATGATCCACTACCACCAGAATAAACCGGATCCTAATGCTGGCTGAGGGTCTAGGGGACCAACAATGTCAATTCCAATGCTCTCAAAGAGCTCTCCAACCACTAGTAGTGGAATTAAGGAGGCCTTTAGGTGGCTGACTGTCTTGCCACTGGCTTGACAGGTGACACAAGAGTGGTTCACCAACCTGCTCCAAGGTTTGGTCTGGTCAAGCTGCCCAGCTAGGGAAATGTCATAGGCCAATGTTAGGAGAAATTCTTTAAACTTCTTAGGTGTTTAAGTGAGTTACTATAAGAATACGCACTTTAAGGTTCTTGCGGCATCCTCTTAAGTCTGGAAGTAGGTCCATAGATCTTTTCAGATTGAGAGGATTGTTATTATACACCTACATTTGCATTGTCGCTATTACCCTCTATTTTTTGGGATACTAATATGGCTAGATGGAGACAAAAGGGGATAACGATGCTAGGGGATTTCTATGACAAAGATCATACTGTCCCATTCTCTGATTTGGTAGTAAAATACTCTCTCCCAAAAACAGATCTTTTAAAGTTTTTACAGAATAAGGATTTCCACCAGAGAAAGTTGAACTGGGGCATGATAGCCAAAAAGGCTTTGATTGATGGAATTAGGCGGAGAGATAGGATTGGCAACCTCTATAATTGAGGCTCAAAATCTTAAATGGAATATTGTGTTGTGGAATCCATTGATATGGCGGAAGACATCTTGATTTCTTCTACACAGCATTTTAAAACTATTTTTAACATTTATTTTATTCCGGCAAAAACTTTTATATGGGTTGGGAGGAATTATAGTGAATGTTTTTCATGTGCGTTAAACTAAGGCAATTAGTTGGGGGTATGGAGGTATTGTTGACTGATATGATTTGCGCACAAGTTATTATTACACCCACAGCAATGCTACTGGGCCTGGTGGAGCGATCTGTGACTGTTTGGTAGCCACAGCAAGGTGGGTATTTGATATTTATTGCAACTGCGGTAGCCCGACTATGCATAGTCTCTTCCTGGTTACAGAAGCAATCCCCCTCCTTCAAGATGTGGCGAACAAGATTTTAACTTAGTAACAACAAGAGAGAGAGGGAGACAAGGACGCTCCTATACCCCCGGGATAATATTAGAAACCAACAAAGGAGCGTCAAACACTAGATCAAGGGAACAAGATTTTAAGCCATTTTTAACCTTGAGTATAGCCTATATTCTTTGAAAGGGCCAAGGAGACGTAAATTAGGTTTAAGTATGGCCTCCCTGCTTTTAGTTATTTATCCGACCGTTGTGTTGATCTTTTTAATCAAGTATTCTATCAATCTGTATGAATTGTTCTTATGAGGTATACTCAATGATTTTTTGTATGCTCTAACTGGAATGTTTAATGATTAAGAGCCTCATGTAGGAAGCCAAATAGCGACTGCAAACGCCGGAATTCACAGAATTTCAGCCTTTGCGATCGCAATTTGGATTTGAGCAATGTAGGTAAGATTAAACTTACTCACAAAATAAGGAATCGCATAAATTGCGATTCCTTATTTTGCGATTGCATTTAAGAATCGCAAATTGCGATTCCTTAAATGCAATGTAAGTAGTAAAAAAGAAAGTGCAATTTAGCCTTAAGGAATCGATAATTACCACCAGCTTGGTGGTAATTAGCGATTTACTTTAAAAAAGCATGTTTTGCTTTTTTAAAAGTGCCATGTGGCACACATTCATGCCCTTGGGGCATATATGAGCGCCACATGTGCACACATGCACTCTTGGTTACTCGCAAATTCAGGGCGTAAATCCTACTCATTCCTATGGGCCTCTTGGCCCATAGAAATGAATGGGATGGTATTCCTTGATTGCGAATCTCAATTTGCGATTCGCAATTAAGGAATATTAAGGAATTGCAAATATTTATGCGATTCCTACCTACATTCAATTTAGCGAGTCCTTAATAGCGATTCGGTAAAAATCGCTGTTAAGGACTCGCTAAATTGAATTTACCTACATCTGGCCCAAAGTGTGTTAAGTCATAGCAATAAAAAATGTTTAACAAAAGAGCCAAGTTAGATGATACAAGCTAGCCCTGATACACCTCCAGAAATTAGACACATCATCCATTTATTTTGCTGATTTACATTTTATAGAAAGAGCTATAAGATCCCTGAGCAATAGTCAATGCCTTTTGTTATAATTACTAGTACTATAGTACAATTTATAGTTCCAGTTGCTAATTAAGTCTATCATTTGCCATCTTTAACATCAGAATCATAAGTGCCTTTTTTTGTCAAAGCTCTGTCTTTACGTTCTTTACTAGTAAAATGTGTTGAACAATTTGTGGTGCTGTCCATTTGAAGTAATTTTCTGTTCTCCACTATAAAATAACAATTTACCAGTGTGGCTGTTTGTATTTTAAGTCTGATTTTTGATTTGTGCTAATGGATTACTTTTTTTAATGTTTTCATTTCTTGGTTTGTCTTACCTACGTGAGCCAAGTCACATGGGCCAAGTCGGGTATAGATTGCATTTTTGATTGCAATTGCTGAAATTTTGTCCAGTATATTGATTCTTGTATATGAATTAACTACCAGAGATGAACTGATGGGAGCCACACAAGTTTGCCATTTACGGTGGCCTATAATTGTTAGAAGGTGTCCTGCTGTGGTAGTGCATATTTTTCCTATTTAGGATGAGCCTTGAAGTTCGTACAAGGTAATCCTTTAGGTTCTGATTGATTTGAAACACTAAGATTGGGATTGCTATTTTGCAAATGCCCTGGTTGCTTCTTGTGTTTTTAACTCATTTGTGCCTGATTCAAACGTTATTCTACATAGAAGGAGTTTTGTGATTTATAGTGAGTCTTCACTTACAGACCTGTACTCAAGGTTTGCACTATGTCCTTTTCCTTTCTCTTTTGAGTAAACTTTTTTCATATCCTATGTATCTCAGATAGTTTCTCGAGATGTCTAAATTCTAAAATGAGTGATATTTTTGGACAGTTTCACCTATTCCAAAAAAAAACCCTGAACAGAATATTGCCTCTAAAATTCCTGCATGAAAGCAGCAATATTAAAACAGCATGTTGTTATCCATGCTCTTGTTCTTGAGGGATCTATATAGCGGACCCTCTTGATGTTTTATTTAAGGATCAAGAAAATAAATGTCATTTACATTTGAGTACGATGCAAACATGATGTCAGCAGATCTTTCACTAGACAAATGGCAGAACATTTATAGTTTTCCTTGTGTTCCTGTCCAATCACAAAAATACCACCTATCGATACTTTATTATTGTTTTGCTAAGGAAAGTTAATAAGAATCCAATTTCTTTGCATTATGCGAGAGACTGACCACTTCATTCACAAAGGAACAGCCCGTTGCTGTTTCTTTGACGTATATATAAAATTATGAACCTATACTTAGAACATGAATGATGCCCTTTGACTTCTGGACAAGGAAAGCTCTTGCTAATTCATACTCCTCAAATTACCTGTGGCGTTCAACACAGATAATTATGGCATCTTACTAAAAACTCTCAAGGAAAGAACGGAAAGAAAAGATATAGCTCTAAGTTGGTTTCTCTCACCTGAATAACTGGTCTCAGTAAATAAACTAAACAGATGCTATCTAATATTGTTCCTGTCACTCGAGGGGTACCACAAGGATCAATACTATCCCAAACCCTTTTAAAGCTGCAAAGGGAACCTTTGACCACAATCATAAAATATTCAAACCTATGCGAACATCTTTATGCCAATGATACACAGCTGTATCGTGTCTACGGAAGACATAGTCTTTCAAGATCAAACCCTAAAGGACATTCAAGCTTGGCTATCTTCTAGTCTCCTGAAGTTAAACCCTTTGAAGATCAAACTCTTCTTGATCTCCCTACTTCACTGTTCCAAACTGTCTAAGACTGACTGGATTCACTAGACATTCTAAGCTGCAATCCCAAAATCATTGAATGCCCTAAATCTTTAAGAATAACACTTAACTGTTATCTGAACCTCCAAGCGCACACACACGCCGCAGCTAGATGTGTCCAACATTACTTCTGGCTTCTAAGAAATGTCAGACTTTTCATCCAAGAATCAGATTTCAAAATTGTAGTACAATCTTGCTATCTTGACTATGGTAAATATGTACTCAATGGAAGCTCAAGTCTCACCAAGCTCCAATGCAGTAAGACTGATCTCAGGAAAGAGACACGCTCATCACATTGCTCCAGCGCTGTCATCACTCAACTCACTCCTGATTGAAACTAGACTCATATTCAAAGTAGTCTGCATTACACACTAGGCTGTGCACTTTGGCACCCTGAAATACCTTGAAAAACCTTCACACTATTGGAGGACAATGGCTGTGCACAGTACCAAACCTTACTCTTAAAACCTCCATGATTAAAAAACCAGAGGTGAACAAAAGGGAGGGACTATGGGCTTTTAGAAAGGTCCAGCATACATGCCCAAGCTAAACATGTAGAGAAAGGGTACGCAGTTCCTAATAAAGGGGGGCTGAGAGGGAAGGGGGACTAAAAATGTCCCGGACTACACACTGTTAGTATTATTAGTGAGAAAGGGGAGTGTCTGGGAAGTCCTTCCTTTTGGAATGAGGGCCCTCACGAACCCAGCCCGCTGGGTGTCATGCTTCATCATCGGGCATGCTCCTCGTCAGGTCGGCGCTGCAATACCCGACAAGCACCCTATGCAGGGGCTCTTTGGCGGAGATCTTTGTATTCTTTGCAGTTTGGTGCAGTGGGTGTAAGAGTGTGGATTAAAACAGGGAAATGGAAGAGTCAGGTAAATTATACTTTAATGGTCCTGCCTTCCCCCTGATTAAAAATTGGAGTTGGCGACTCACTGCTATAGTGCTGCAGTGTGTTGCGCTCAGTCTTGGCTGGTCAAAATGTTACTTGCCTATTTAAGTCAGGATGATCTTAGCGGAAATTCCTCAGAACCTAAAAAGAAAGTAACTCTACACTACAAAATGTGACGGCATAGTGATATTCTAGCCTATTTCTAATAGTAAGTGATACCAAGAGGTATAGTACCTGTTGGTGCAGCAGCCAATCTGAAATGAAAAACCAAGAGATGAAACCGATACAATGTCATTGTACAATAGTTCTGGTAGTAACCTGCCCTCATAACCCTCGTGATTAACACCAGATATGTGCATATCAACAATATCATTAAAGTTGCTCACAAGGTCACATTTAGTTAACCTTAATGGCCCCGCAGTGGTCATTACACGGTTGTGTTGGAAAGTGAGGCCAGCGGGTTCAAAAGCATGCAGTGAGAAATTAGATGTCATAAAATAATGGAAGTAGCAGCTTGGTGAGGCAGCAACAACTCACCAATAACTAAGATTCACGGCAGGTGAAGAACACAAAAAGATCATAGTGTCCTGGGGACCATAAAAGAAAGGGTTAAAATGTGTAGGCAATGGAAGCATGTGGCGTGGACATGCTTGTAATGGTAGCCCGGTTGCCGGCCTCCCGTAGTAGCGAGAGGCAAAAGTAAGGAGACTCAGAGTCAGTTCAGCGGCTGGCTGGATGTTACTCCCGGGCCCCAGGCAAGTCACCAGGCACCCACTAGCCGACGCTGCGGGCGGCTGCCCCTTGCTGGGAGGAAGCCACTCCGCACGTCGAACTGACAGGGAACCATCTAAACAAGCTCAAGGGTCAGGCTCAGAGACTACGTCTCCAGGCTCGCAATGTTACTGCTGGCGCCAGTGATCGGCGCCAAAAGTCTAGCTCTTACGGGTGTCCACGTATGAGCGGGTAGCCAACAGTGCACTTCCAGACCGCACGGGTTGGAGGATTATACTCACCAAGAAACTGCACCCAGGTGACGTGTGACCTACCCGCGCTGCCGGATCAGGGAGGTAGTGATTCCTTCCGGACATAGAGTTTAAGAAGGCGAGCGCAGTGTGGGCGTGGTCGGGTCAAGGGAGCCCAAGACTTGTGCGAGGAAACCCAACCGGTGACGAGGAGTGGGAGGATGTAGTGGCCATCTTGGTAGGAAATCATGACTCACTACGGGCGCTATCTAAGAGGTGGAAACAGTGCGTATTCTTGGCATGTAAAGATGACCGAAACAACAGGAGGAAAAAGTGGCCGTCTAGGCAGGGTATCATGACTCACTATAGGCGCTGAAGTGGAGGATAAAATAGCGCTTAGATTGCGGCATGAGAAGGGGGATATTTGTAGCACAATCCCTAAATTAATACAGGCGCCATCTTGGAAAGTGCAGCTTGCGCTTGATCAGGATACACGCTATAGTAGGCGTGCCGTCAAGGGTGAGTCAAAAATGTGGCAAAAATACCAATAGTGATATGAAATGTCCCACAGGGTGTAGCTAAATCCTGTTAAGGATACTCCAGGGGATATCATCGTTAAGTCCATGTTTGTCAGAGGCCAGTCGATAAGTCCATCTCTGTTCTATCTTAAACAGGGCTGCTGGGGTAATGGACTGATGTGCTTCCAAAATCACTCAACTCATGTTATCGCAAGTGTGTCTGGCAGTCTCAAAGTGAGTGTAGAGTTTGGTAGTAACTTTGTGGATTCGAATATTGCTCCTATGTTCACTCATGTGTGTCTTAGCAGCTCTGGTGGTCATGCCCACATACCAGAGATGGCAGGGGCAAGAGAGCAAGTAGATGCAATTGGTGGTGTTACAAATGGTATGTCTTGTCAGTTTCCAAGTAAAGTTATTGGAGAAAGTGATTTCTTTAGGAGGTTTGGTCAGTGGGCAAGCTGCGCGAGAGCCACAGGGGTAGTGCCCCAGGACCGGTGGGAGATCCCACAGGGCTCTCTGTGTCTGGACTGGTCTGATCCTTGGTCCGGTGTGTATGAGTATATGTTTCAGGTTATTGGTTCTCTTGAAACCAAACCTGATTTTTGGCAGTTGTAAATCAGCAGTATTGAGGATTCCCCAGTGCTTCCGAATGATGTTTCTAATCCTGTTAGAGTCTGGGGTGAACAATGTCACACATATAAGTGTCTCAGTGGGTTCTTTGTGCCTGTATTCCAAAAGGGCCTCTCTGTTAATATGTCTAACTCTCTTCATTGCTTGTGACACCTTATGTCGTGGGTACTGTTGTGCATGTAAGTTGGTTGCTAGATTACAAGCTTCTGATTTAAAATCTTCAGAAGAACTACAATTCCTTCTGATCCGGAGGAATTGGCCGAATGGTAAGTTCTCTTTGAGTGCCCTTGGGTGATGACTACTGAACAAAAGGAGGCTATTGCAGTCAGTGGGCTTTTTGTACAGTTTTGTCATCAAGCGACCCTCAGTCAAAACGATGTTGAGGTCGAGGAAGGAGACCATACAATCCGAGATAGTGTGAGTGAATTTAAGGTAGGGGTTGAGAGTATTAACCCACAAACAGAAATCGTCACAGCTTGCTCTATCACCCTTCCAGAAGATCAAGATGTTGTCGATGTAACGCCTCCACAATAGCAGGTTATTCAAGTAGGTGTTGTGTACATTGAAAATGAGCCTAATTTCGAATGCAACCATATACAGGCTGGCCACACTTGGGGCAAAAGCGCTGACCATTGAAGTGCTCTGTGTTTGATGGTAGAGTTTGTTATTGTATTCAAAAAAAGTTTTCTGTGAGGGCCAAAGTGGCACACTCCATGACAAATGGTACAGGTGTAGGTGAGTCCCAAACAGATGAATTAAAGGAATCTTCAATTACCTCAAGGGTGTCTGTAGTTTATTTATAGACATCAATTTTTCAAAAAACTCAATCCAAGAACTTGTATAACATAAATTGAATCAGCCAGCGTGTTTCGTCCGAACTTGGACGTCATCAGGGCTCAATCTTTATGCATTGTCTATTCTTTCCACATAAGAATTCTGCAGTTGTTCTTCTCTTCCCATTCCTGGGGGATTATTAATCTTTAATGGCGTTTTTCCATTCTGAGCTTCAGTGACGCAGCCGGTTGATAAATCCCGCTGTGTGTTCTTGTACTGAGTTTTTTGAAAAATGTATGTCTACAAATTAACTACAGATTTTTTATACAAAGAAAGCTTGCCTACGGACTAGATTCTTACTGGATACAATAAATTGATCGATTACATTGGATAACGATAAACCCTCCTTTCCACAAGCTGAGGGTTTAAGATTTTATTTAAAAAAACTTTATTTCTTGGTTTTCAACAACTAAAACAAAATATCAGCATGCTCATATAAAACAGTTCAGCAGTATGTTCATGTCATGAATCTGGGTGTGTGTAAATCTAAGGATCAGCCTGTTCATGGATTTAAGAACAGATTGACAACATTTAAAAACTGTTTCAAATATGCAATCATATTTGAAAACAGTAGTCCCTGTGTTAGGTTCTCAGCTATTTTTTTCATGTTTGGGACATGTGGGTAATTTGTAAGTAGAAAATCAAATTCTTTCTGGTTGAGCCAGCTTGTTTCTCTTGCTATGTCAAAATGTCTTTTAGTTATGCTTGTAGTTCTTTGATTGGATTATCTTGTGTGTGTCTGTATGTGTATTGCCTGTTTCGTAAGTATATTGCCTGTGACTATATATTGCGTGGTATGTCCTTTTAGATTCCTTGTCAACTTTTAATTTCAATGTATTTATTGATTTTGATGTCATTGTAGGAAAATACTCCTTTTTGCATTGTCACCCTCCACTTTGCTATATTTTTCTGGTGCTCTTTTGGGACTCTGCACACAGGGACACTGTAGTCCACTGGCTAGCATATGTACCCTGACATCTAAAAGCATGTCAAATCAGTATACAACTAATTTCATATTTAACTTACCTATACATCCCCAATATATGGTACAAATGTACCCAAGGCCAGTAAGTTAAATTTCACTAGTAAACTGCAGCACTCGTTGTGTCACCACTAAAATGGCAATGCAAAACTTGGCTGCAAGCCTGTCAACTGTAAACTGGCTGTGCAGGTTTAAACTACAAATTCAACCTGTCAAAATAACTCCTTTTGACATGCAAAAACCCTTCTTTTAAATATTAATTAGCCACCTCCAAGTAGGCCTTAAATAACCACAAGATATGATATTTTAAAGTACGACATGTTAAAAAATGTGGTATACAGTCAAAATATCGAGTAAAAAATATAGAATGGGCGAAATATCGAGTAAAAAATATAGAATGGGCAAAATATCGAATGGACAGAATATAGACCACAAAAATATCGAATTGAATAGCAGGAATATCGAATTCAAAATATAGAATGGACAAAATATCGAATGGACAGAATATAGACAACAAAAATATCGATGGACAGAATATAGACAACAAAAATATCGAATTTTAGGTAAGTAAGTTAATATGAATTTTTTAATAATATCTAAATTTTTTATGTTAGTATATGTGTTAAAAGTGTATTTTTATTTTATAATTTATTTTAAGTAATTAATTTTATGGTATTTAATTTTTGCGTAATATAATTCTGTAGCGGGTTGTGGGTTTATAGGGGAATAGGGTGGGAAGTAATTTAATTATAATAATTTTAATTTATTTATTGGTATTTATTTTGAATTAATTGTTAATTAATTGGTAATTGATTAAAATATAATTGGTGATTAATTTTAATTGATTGATTAATTGATAATTATGTTAATTTTATTAATTTATTTTCTGTAGCGGGCTGTGGGTTTATAGGGGAATAGGGTGGGAAGTAATTTATTTATAATTAATAAACAAATGTAATGTATTTATTGGTATTTATTTTAATTAATTGTTAATTGTTAATTGGTAATCAATTAAAATATGATTGGTGATTAATTGATTAATTGATAATTATGTTAAATGTATTAATTTATTTTCTGTAGTGGGTTGTGGGTTTTTAGGGGAATAGGGTGGGAAGTAATTTAATTATAAATAATTTTTTTTATTTATTTACTGGTATTTATTTTGAATTCATTGTTATTTAAATTTTTAATTGGTAATTAATTAAAATATAATTGGTAATCAATTTTAATTAATTGGCTAATTGATAATTATGTTAATTTTATTACATTATTTTCTGTTGTGGGTTGTGTGTTTATAGGGGAATAGGGTGAGAAGTAATTTAATTGTAATTAAATATTTGAATTTTTTTTGTTGTAATTTTTAATTATTTGTAATTGTTATTTGGTAAATAATTTGTATTAATAGGTAATCATTTTTAATAATTAATTTTTATTTGTATTTTTAATTGATTAATTTTTATATTATATAAAATTGTTAATTACTTTTAATTATTTGCAATTGGTATTAATATTTCATTGATTTTTATTATTATATGAAGTATTTACTTTCCCTACTGTTGCACTCTCTGGAGTGGGAATGGTAATTTTTACCCCACGCTATCCAACGCTTTCCCTACTGTTGCACTCTCTGGAGTGGGAATAGTAATTTTTACCGCTACGCTATCCAAAGCTTTCCCTACTGTTGCACTCTCTGGAGTGGGAATAGTAATTTTTACCCCTACGCTATCCAACGCTTTCCCTACTGTGGCACTCTTTGGAGTGGGAATAGTAATTTTTACCCCTACGCTATCCAACACTTTCACTACTGTTGCACTCTCTGGAGTGGTAATAGTAATTTTTACCCCTACGCTATCCAACGCTTTCCCTACTGTTGCACTCTCTGGAGTGGGAATAGTAAATTTTACCCTTTCCGCTATCCTACGGTAAAAGTATTGTAAATTTTATATTTATATTACGTTTATACATATAAATCTATTAACAAATCAATTTGTATGGTTTTTTTTACTTACATTAATTATTTAATAATTTTAAAGTTATTTAAGTATTTTAAGTATGTTTAAGTTAATTATATTTATTATTTCATTAATTTTTAATTAATTTAAAGCATTTAAAAAAATTTGATATTTTGACTAACTATATTTTTTACATCAGATATTTCTGATTCGATATTTTTGTTCTTACCTCTTTGGAGATAGGAGGTCGATATTTTGGTATTCTATATTTTCACCTCGATATTTTGGTAGGTCGATATTTTGGTATTCTATATTATGTCAGTGATCCAAAAAATGTATGTTAAACATGTACTTACTCTGACAATGTACTACAATCTATTTTCACTGCTACAGGGCTAGCTGTTCTATAGGAAAGCATTGGGATACATTATTAATATAGTTACTAATGTTATCTTCCCCTAGAAATCACATACAAGTTAAATCTTGGCATTCTTTTAATATTTATTACAAATACAATTCATTGGTGAGGTCAGATTTGTAACAAACATTTCAATAATAGGCCCAAGAACTTAACCTTCTTTAAGCAAGCCTGCCCTGTCACAAGCAGATAAAGTTTACAACTGAGCCTGCTCCTTTAATTGTCCTTCCTGCAAGACAAGCACCAAATCCAGTGGGAGAGGAGCTGCCCCCAGAACCAGTTTTGAGTGTGAACCGGTTGGGGGCGTTGCTCATTTCCCTAGCCACACTTCTAGGGTCGGCACTGGAGCTCTACACAGGGTAGGAAAGGTTCTGCCATTTTGGAATTTAGTTAGACAGGGGTACTCCGGAATTGTTTGCAGTCGGACACACAGAAACTACTGCAAAAGTGGGTAGAATGTTACCCTTAGGAAAATATTTCTTGTTGGTAAGGGATGGGACAGTTGCCGCCTTCGCTCATAGGTTACTTCAGGCATATATGTGGTACCTTTGGGCACCCTCTTCAGAACACTGCTGGACCTGTGGAAGACAGACCTAGGACTGCAGCGGCTTTTGAGTCCTGTGAGGAGATCCCTAAGGGCAGGACCTGCTCCCACTTGTACCCAGGACACAGAAGTAGCCTCCATAGGTCAGTTGGTTCACAAAAGCTGCAAGATAATCACGTTTCTGAAAGTGTCCAGCTGACCAGTTTCAAGTGGCCTTGCCCTGGACCCTGCTGGTAGCACCTTTTGGAGTGAGTCCTGACCCTCAAGGGCTGTTTCTGAGGTCCTGGAATCCTTGGACTGGTGTTCGATTGTGCTCCTCCAGCCCAAACTACAAAATCTGGAACTTATAAACTTCTTCCTAACTTTCTGCCTGGAGAACTGACATAGACAGAGAACGATGTCAAGGCAGCAGCCACCAATGCCACATCACCAGTTGGTCTCAGCTTGCTAGTTTGCCTCCCTGAAGGAAGCCAACTTCCAGAACAGTTCTAAGTCAGAATGTGGAGGACTTTGACAGGGCTGGTGTTGAGCAGAATTCTACCGATGTCAAGAGACCTTCCTGGACACAGACTTTACTCACTTGGAGCTTTCCTGCCTCCATCGACGACTACACCAGGAACCCACTATTTAGCAACCCGTCGTCATCAAGCCTCGCTTTGAATCTAGCTTGTCCCAGCGACTCATCGACAACAGCTTTTTCTCCATAAAAGTTTCTAAGTCTGAAGGAAAATCTTTGACCAGGACCAACCTAGTCCTGGTCTACAACCAACGCTCCATTATGGTCAGCCTTGATACTTACCTTTTTCCCATTCTAGCACAAACAAATGTCTCCGATTGTTGCTTTGTGCTTTTTAGTGCTATTTCTTATTAAAAAACTTTTTTAAATTTACACTAGCGATTCTCCTTATTGAATTGTTGTTGTTTTGGTGCCATTTTGTTCATTAAAATATTCTCTATTTTTATAAATTAGAGTGAGATTTTATTGGGTTGTGTTTTTTTACTTTTTAACTGTTTTGATACTTCTAAGTGTTTACACCTTTTGTTAAATTAAGCGGATTAGCTCTGTGCCATGGCTATCAAGGGTGGAACTCAGGTTTAAATTACAGAAACTTTTACTGACTCTAACAAAAATAGTGCCATTACTACAGTTGGTGGCCTGCCACCCAACCCCAATAATAATCCACTTTCTTACAGTCATTAAATGAAGGGTAAAAAAAAATACAATCAATTTCACACAAAAGCAGGCCTAAATAGCTGAGACCTCAATATTCTACCATAAAATATATCCTAAAATATGTAAATATTAAAAACACATTCACAGATGCTGAATCACATATAAAACTCAATGACTGCTCTACAGAGCAATTTTATGTCCATTTTGCATTGTTCACAGCTGTTATATGTTTGGGCAAAGAAAGCCAACGTTTTAAATCATGAAGCAGCAATTTAAATATAGTGCAAATAATATCAAGTAGCAAAACTAAATTCCAATATCCAATATTAATCACTGGTTTCGCTGTAGAATGCTGTTAGGCCATTTCATCAAAATAATGCCATATCTTATGTACACTTAGCAAGATTTTGGTGCACACATTTGTTTCAGTGCTACAAGTACAGAATGCTTGGGGTCTTGGGTGAGTCCATCAAGCGATAGGGTATTAGAGTCTAATGATAAGGTCGAACCTTGTCCGAAGTTTTAATGGCTACCCGCTTTTTATGTGTAGCTCTGTTGTAGGTGAGTTTGAAGACATCAATTATAAACAGTTTTCTAAATTGCATGTAGTTTGGTTCAACTCTGAGGTGCACATACAAAGGTGCATTGGGTTATGCGGTGTGTAATCTTAGAGTGTATATTCCTTGGTGAAATATAATGGGGTATAGTGCATTATAAATTTGGTCCTTTCACCCAGTATGCTTTCTGAACTATACAGGGGACCCCCAACGTAATCACGTCTTCCACCAGGAACCAATGAGGGACTTTTAGCAATGGAGCTATGTTGTAATACTTGAAAAGGTTCAAGTGTATTACGGCTCCACTAATTTGTAGTCTTTGAAGCCTGTCCGTGAGATATTTAGGGAGCCCAATGTAGATAGCAGTGCAATAGTTGAGGCGTGCAATCACAAATTCTCTTGAAATGTCCAAGTGGTGTTGGTTTAGAGGAGTGGGAGAATTTTCCATAAAATGGACAATTGTACGTTGACCTCTTTAGTTATAGTGTTGACCTAGAACATAAACAAAACATCACAATCCAAGATGATTCCCTGGTATTTACCCTTTGGTAAGGTAAATGAGGATGTTCCTAGACCGCAAGTCCAGGGTAAGACGTTGGGTTCAGTCACTCCACAAACCAGCATCCATACATGTGCTCCTTTATCTAGTGGAATACATGATCACATGTGCTATTTCCTAGCGAAAGTTTATTTGGGTGTTTTTGGCGTACATTTGGAAAGTCACTCGGTGGTGTTCCAGGTGACTGACAAGAGAGAGGAATAGATATTCAATAAGAGTGAAGAGACGGTGAGCCCTAGGGTATGGTTTGCTATGTAACATTGATCAAGACGATAATTCCCCTCCCTTAATCTTTATTATTTGACTGTGGATCTAGATATCCGTGCCCAGTTTCTAGCATATCCAGATGATTCAGTGGTCCACTGTCCTCCCACTACATTAATTGAGCAGAGGGATATCCTGTAGCCCAACAGAAGACACTCTGGTATTCAAAGGGTAGCAAACGCTAACAATGAATTGCGAGATAAGCCAAAAAATATTTTAAAAGCTGTTTAGATCTGCTGTTGGATATAATAAACTATTTCTTTGATTAACAGGCACAAATACGAATTTCTACACTGCGGCACCACCCCAGATGTTCGGATCACAATACCACCACAAAGAATTGGAATTCTTCTGGACTACGACAATTGGAAATTATCCTTTTTCAACATGAAGCCATTTCAACATCTCTACACCTTCGACAGCCATTTCCAGCACTTAGTGCTTCCGTGTTTTGCTTTGGAAAAGCCTGGAGTTCTTAGAATCCGTAATGGTATTGAAATTCCCAAGGGTGTCCTTCAATCATGAGATAAAAGCCCATTTGCTCAGAGAGAGGAAATGAAAATGAAACTGCATAACGTTTCAACTTTGCAAGAAATGGATTTATATTTGTATCAACCAAAAGATATTAACATGTGCTTTCTTTTTGTATCTTATGGGTTTTAAAGAGCCTGGAAAGTAGAAAATTCCTACACTCTTCAGGGGTATTAATAGTCCGAGCCCTACCTCGAATTGAAAGGTCATTTCTAAAGTGCAACTAACAACCAAGAAGCTTTGTCCCAGCTTATAGGTTTCGCCTTTTTTGCAGATGCTGTTGAGCATCAGCAAAGTTTGAAGTTGTTAAAATGTTATAATGTTGTTTAATTGTGTAAATTATTTTAAATGTTGAAAAAAGAAGACCGTATCTGTAGATGTCTTCATTTTTGAAAAATGCTAAATAAAATGTTTTTTCGTTTAAATACTTTCCTAATATCTAGTAAATATATAGATGTCAAAATAAACATTAGACTTTAAAAATGGAAGTAATGCAGTAAAGAAAAAGGCGTTACTTACCTATTCTAATTATTCTGTAAACTTAACATGCTGTTGTTTGTATGTGCCATCTGACTAGGTCAGATAGTGGAGACGGAAAACAGTTAGATGAGACAAAGAAAGGTATATAAAACAGAGGTATAGACAGTCAGATAGGCGATAAATATTGAGAGGCGCAGGTAGAGGCGTATAAATAAAGACAGAAACAAACAAAAAGATGAGGAGAGAGAGATTGTACAGTTAGAGACATGGAGCTAGAGAGAGTTAGAGAGGCGTATAGCTAAAGTGTGAAAATATATATAAAAACTAAGGTAGAGAGAATGATAGGTATGGTCATACAGAGATAGAGACATATAGTGACATACAAAGTCAGATAGATAGAAATAGAGAAATGGTGACAGTCTAAGGGACATAGAAACAGATACAAAATAGAGATAAATATAGAAAGAGACACAGAGACAGGCAAATAGTCACTGATAGAGGCAGAGAATAAAGACATATAGATAAACACATATAAATAAACACAGATAAAAAGGCAGATAGGCATAGACGAAGATAGAGTCTGTGATGGATAGAAAAAGGCAAAGCAAAATAGAGACAAATAGGCAGAGAATGACAGTGATGGAAAGAAACTGACAGATAGGTAGAGACAAAAAAACGCAGACAGACAGATATAGACAGGAGGAGAGAGGTATTTAGAAGCAGATAGAGCACAAGATACTCACTATAGCACAAGATTGTGACAGACAGTTAGTTATAGAGACACACAAAGCCAGATATAGAATGATCCTGTTAGAGGTAGAAACACATAGAGACAGGCAGATATCCCCAGACAGCGACAGATGGTTTGAGACAGTCAGAGAAACACACATAGAGACAGAGATATAAATAGACACAGGCAGGGTCACAGAAATGTAAATATAAGATAGCAACAAAGAGATAGGAAGGTAGAGAGAGAGATAGGGGCTCAGAGACAGATATACATACAGACTTAGACAGATAGAGACAATACAGAAAGAGGAATCAAATCATCCAGTACCACAAAAGTAAAGAGAGGCGAGGTGTACCCTGATCTTTTTTTTTTTACAAAGAATTGACAGAGCCTTATGTTACCAAAGAAACACAGGCTAAACAAATAAGTGGAAAAGCCTCCATAATCAACTACTAAGTCAAAACAGTTAAATACAAGGCACAACAACCAACAACAAATAGACCCAGAGCACACAGGCACATTCTTACCACCCAAAGAAATATGACTCTGCTGTGCAGGGGCAAAATGTCCTTGCTCAACCTAACTGAAAATGAAAATTATGTAATGGCTGTTGTGTTAACAAGACAGAACGAGAAGTGAAATTGCCAAGAAAGTCAAAGACTGGAAAGGGTTGACCCATTCCCACATATATAGCACTGTAAGAGGGCCCCACTTTTATTTGGAGATGAGACTGACCTATGGCCAAAGAAAGGTGAAACAAAGCTTTGCACAGTGGTGTGTGCTAAGTAAGAATCCTGTGTTTTCGACCTGATGAATGCCACACACCCATATGAGCCAACAGGCTGCAGAAACATGTTGATGGCTTTAGTGGTGATGGGGTACTAGCAACCCTTATCTCAATATTTGTTTTATGATATCAAGTGGTCAAAGCTTTGCACAGTGGTGTGTGCTACGTAAGAATCCTGTGTTTTCGTCCTGATGAATGCCACGCACCCATATGAGCCAACAGGCAGAAACATGTTGATGGTTTTAGTGGTGATGGGGTACTAGCAACCCTTATCTCCATATTTGTTTTATGATATCAAGTGGTAGTCATAAAGGTCAATTTGGTATATCACTTTGTTTTTTATTTCTACTATGTCACGGGTCCATACCTACTTAGAAGTGCCTTCTTTACTCCGGGGTGTAGGCCTACTCGTCACCAAACCGGGCTTTTGTAGATCATGGGGAGCCCTGTGATGAAGGATAACACCTTGTGGTGTGTGAGGACATCGTGTCACATTTTTTTGTATGTCCAGAGACAGGCTACTGCAAGATGAAGCGTTGTTTTGAACGTTTTCTTCAGTGGCTTTGTTGTATGTAACAAATGATCACTTTTAAAATTACCTGGAGAGACTGCAAGTTAGACACGTAACAAACCTGCCCGAAGCCTACATGAATGTTTTTATTCGTTTTGAGTTGCTACCACCCTTGTCCCCAAAGTGTGCATAATCAAGAAATACACAGCTCCTTTGTGAAGCTGTATTTAAAGTCACTTTTAGCGCAGAGTGCATGCAAAAAATATTATTGTAGATATAAAATTAGCAATATATGAACAATGTAAAAATAAACAAACAAGAAACATATACATTTACGAATACTCCTTTCATTTCTAGCACTAACTAATAAACATATTAGCACCAAAGGCTTCCCATTTTACGAGGGTTCATTTTTACATGTTTGTCGTCACATACCTGAACTTCATTTATATTTTCCAGCCCTCTGTATGTCTGCAGGACAAGGCTAGACTGTGTCTATGAGGCCGCATTGTGTATCTGGTAACATCCTTCGTACGCTGACTGCTCGACACCTTCTGGAACCCGAAGCTCCTCTCTCCCAAAGAGAGATCCAAGGGTCATTTTATATAATTTAGATGCGGTATGTACAATGAGTAAATGCATAATACAAAGGACTCTTAGTAAGCATGTAGAGCAAAACACAATACCCAATGGAATGATAGATAGCATTTTAGTAAATATGTGAATATATGAATCACATTGAAAACAGCCTAATTAAAACATGCAGCAAGATGCAAAATCAGGTGCACAAGCTGGAAGCAAAGCTTGGCCATAATGGTACCACCCCCTTTTGTACCTCTATAATGGTACCAGCAGCAGCTGTAGACACTTGACTTTTTAAACTGAGTTTGGAACAATAGACAATCATAGAACCTCTAAACCCAAATTGCCAACAGTTGATTCAGTTGTATGAAGTGAAGGTGAAAAACAAACCTTGGAGTTCCGCAGCCAAAGCTGGAGAGACAACAGGAGGTGCAGTTATTGATGAAATCACGAAAGGTGACAGACATCGAAGTTAATAACAGGGTCAAAAGGGCATCATATTAGCTGCAAATGAGCAAATCATTGTTGAAGCAATAGAATCCAACAAGCCAGAGACCAGTGAATAGGGAGAATTTGAAGGCAAATCATGATTTAGTGGGGCATAAGGTAAATGTAAATGTATGTATGTAAATGTATTGCGACTTATATAGCGCACGTATCACCCGAAGGTATCAAGGCGCTTGCCTTGGGAACCCGTCCTGGCTTTTTCCCTGTGAGATAACCCCTACTGGGTATCCCCAGGGTGAAAGCCAGGCATCCCGCAGCGGGGTGGGCCGCCGTAGTGGAGATTAAGCAACTATTGCCCAGAGTTGCAGCGTGGGACCCCATGAATAGAATAGGCACCCAGGCGAGAATTATCGAGTCCGTGGACATTTTGGGCTCAGGACCCTGCCGCGTCGGGGATTGAACCCTGGTCCCGGGCCAGACATCTGCATCAGAGTCTGCCGCTCTAATCAGTGAGCCACACTCCTCCACAGTAGTATCAAAATTTTCCCTCATCGACCAAATTATTTACATAAAGGAAATGCTTCACATCATTACACTATTCAATTAAAAAAAGTACACTTTATGAACACAACATTTTATCTCAAAAATTCATTTTTATTTGTATCAAAAAGTTCTTGATTATTTTTCATTTTTTTGTATTTCAGTTCTTTTTTTCTAAATTCAGTTCATTTAACACGTGTCAAGCAGTAGACATCAGTTCTACAATGCATATGTTCATTGATACATATATTCCTCTGCTACTTCATATATTTACTAAAAACAATTACATAAAAAACACACCTAATGTCATTAAGTCCCCCTGGATCACTTCATTCATACATCACAACTCTCATACCACTATTCCCACTCTCACAACATCAATACCAACTATATCCCAACTAGGTACTCAAGATGTCTCTATAAAAGTGTATGAGACCCAGCACTAGAATGGTCTACGCGCGTTTCGGTGGATTTAATAGTTGTCCGAAAACCACCTTCTTCAGGACCTTGTAAGATATAACACATATGGACTCCAGGGGACCTACAAATACATATACAAAATATTAGCACAGTGTACTATCATACAAGTGAGGTAGCAGCAACAGTGTTTCATAAACAGTCTAGAAGACGTGATGAAGGAAACTTGCGGAGCCCCACAGAAGAAATGGCGGATCAATTCTCACGGATTGTTCGAATGGAATGAATGATTAGAACTATTGTTGTATAGCTCCTATATATCCTTATATCGTGTTAAGTTAGCATAGGTACATTTGAGATTTAAACGCCATTTTTCCTTTCTTGCAACTTCTGCACACGACCCTTAATTGTTGACTTAGCTTTCAACCTAGTGGTTTGCCGTGGTGTATGTGAGAATAATATGTTATTGCTCTGATATCAGTTTTGTTTAATAAACCATGTCTGCACGGAGAGTGCTGAAGTTTCAGGAGCAACACGATATGGAATTGTTATGAGGTCTGATCTCCACGCCTTCATAGTCATAACACAAGTGCAGCCTTTGCCAACTTGGGCTTGAGGCGGGATTGATATTGCTTTGCAGGAGAATAGTTAACACACTTGATGCGGTGCACATGCAGAGAGAGCTGGTGTATGCTGATGTGATTCCTTCATGCTAGGACACTAAGGTATGGGCCCGCCCTAAAACAACCCAAAGAGACCTTCTTAGCTAATAATATAATATATGTGTTAGGGAGGGTGAGATATAAGTGTTGTTAACTCTTATTCATTACAGCATGTTAACATGCTGTCACCATTCGCTTTTTATGTCTTAGTAACTATGCTGATAATTTTGATACTGATAATAAGTATACTTGTATTATCTAAGATACTGCGCCTGAGAAGACGGCATTAGTAAATAAACATTTCAAATGCACATGTGTCTTCTTTACTCCATGTTTTGGTTTGTAATGATAATATAACGAAAGAGTGTTCATGAGTCCCACGTACCCTGAGGTACTGTAAGTTCATGTTCTGGTTTGTCTAAACATTGGGAGTTTGATATGTCCAATGAGACACTGTAGCTAGCTCGGTAAGGGGTGAGTTGGTTGCTAAGGTAAGTTTTGGGACACCCTAATTTGCCGAGGTTCCACTCCTCTGTGCACAGTTCTGTGTGAGTACAGAAACCCTGCAACATGGCGCCCAACGGTTTCGGTGGTCTTATATCATGACACTCGAGTAGTTTATCGTTCATGCCTTAACCCCTTCACATCCGTTTCCGGAAAACGGGGTGTCGGTGAAACCTACCTATTTTTTGAAATAGGTCTTTATTCAAGCTTGATTCTTTCTTAAACGGTTTCTTTGAATTACTACCCAGTTGTGCTACAAAGTTTTCTTTGTGTTTTCTAGTTTCCAGTGTTGTCATGGCGGCAGTGGCCATTGCGCAGCATAGTCGCGTGGCGGTGCGCAACCATCTTCAGACGTACCAAGTACCGGTGGATGGGATGGCTGTGATTTTCGTGGTGTGTGCGGATCCGGCGTTCCCTTATGAGTTGTTTTACTCTTGGGTTACGTTTCCGGCTGTGGACGCCAATTCTGGTTTGTTCCACTCCTACACCGCCTCGGCTGTCCCGGCTGAGTATACGCCGTACAGGGCATTGGAAATACCTATTGATCATTGGCAGCATCGAGTTTGGTTTGATGGCGCCCTCCCCCACTCTTTGTCCGCTGCGAGGTTAGGTCCACTCTCAATTCCAGGTACAAATTGGCCTGCGTTGGGTGGCTTTACCCCGCACCCGAATCACGGCGCTTGTACCCTGCAGGAAATTCGTAGGCTGCATGTTGTTTCCATTTCCGTGATTCGTGCTTTAGTGCAATACATCGGTCGACATCTTCCTGGTGGTCCCCAGGGGGGTGCGGCCGCTCCCATGGAACGAGGCGGAATGCGTCTCAATCCAGTGATGGTTAATTCGGTTTTTGGTGCGCGTCCAGTTGACAACGATGACTTCCCATTCTGGCTAGCAGAGAAGTTTGATCAACTAGAGGCGGTTTTTCCGAATTCAACTCCTGCTGATAAACATAGAATGTTAACGATTACTCTACCGAAGGATATAACTCCTGAACTTGCTGACTGTGAAAGCTGGGGAAAAACATTTGCGGCAGTTTATACGAGGTGCTTCGGCACCCCGTCTATGAATGCCCTGCCTGAAATCATTAGACGTGTTCAGAATGATCACGGTCCAGAGGCAGCGGTTGAATTGGGTATGCGCCTGTGTGGTTCTTTTGAGATTGTAAGTGATCTCATTCTCTCCAATGTTAAAGGAGATGCAGTTAACTTTCAGGTGTCGAATGCTTTGGCTGCTCTGCCCGATGCCGACAAACCCCGCCAGTTAGCAAAGATTGTGGTGGCCGCTTATAAGACAATTGGCCGCACAAGTAGAGGTCTGAAATATTTTCCGGTGAAGGAGAAAAAACAACCTCAGGGGCAATCTGCAGTGTCAGATGCCCAGCCCAAGTTCAAAAAACAGAATTGGCCTAAAAAACAGACACAGGGGAAGCAGACTAGGCAAACTCAGGATTCTGTTCCTGCAATACAAGCTCCTGCGCCGGCAGACAAAGTTTATGATTTGCGCGATCGCGCGATGATTAAATCACCTGATCGTTTTCAGGGTTCTGATCAACGCTCTCCTCGTTCCTTTCAGGAAACTTCGGCCCAGAAGACCGGTGGTGGAGGAGGGGGTGGACGTGGACGTGGTGGCCAGCAAGGACGTGGTCAGTCCCGCCAGACAGACGGCGCAGTGAAGCAGGAGGATTCTACGCCTAAGCGTCCGCAGTTTGCGAAGAAGAAAGTCGCGGCCTTAACAGCGCATAGATATGCCACAGATAGTGAGAACGCGGCTTCGGAATCTGACGTGGGCTCTGACCTTGCTGGACAGCGCGGCGGAGATTACCATAGTCAGAGAGGCGCTCCGTCCACTACTGAGGGTGACAGCGACTGAAGTATTTGTTGTAATAGAAACAGCCGATACGAGATTAGCTCCCCCTGAAAGACTTTTTGAAATTGTCCTGTTAATTGAAGGTGACATACAGCGTACTGTCAGAGGGGTATTTTGGGAGAACCTTTCGTCTACGTACGACATTTTGCTGTCCGAGGCTGACTGGCCCCCACCTTTTGTGCTCGCAGCGCCGCGAGGGGAGGAGGTAATCCTTCCCAGTTTCGCGCACACTGTCTCAACTGAGCATGCGCAGCATTTTGCAGAAGAGTGGGCTCGGGCTCTTGCACCGGCTCTCTACCGCAACCAATGTGGTTGGGACAAATTGTCGCCTTGCCACGAAATTCCGTTGCGGTCTCAGCCGCAGCCTCAACCTCAATATCCCATTCGCCGTGAAGCTAAATCTTCCGTCGCGGAAATCCTTGAACAATTGGAATATCAGGGAGTTATTGAAACGTGTGTGTCACCGATGAATAATCCCCTTTTTACTGTGAACAAACCTGACGGATCATATCGTTTGGTTTTGGATTACCGGCATTTAAACTCGCATTGCCGTAACTGTGCTGTACAGAATACCCACGGCTCTGCCCTAGTGGATAGTCTCGTGCGTAAGCGTTTCAAGACAACGCTTGACATATCCAATGGTTTTTATGCCCACAGATTGGACAGCTTTAGCTCCCAATGGACCAGTTTTACGAGCGCTGGAGTCCAAAAGCAATTCCGGCGTCTTCCAATGGGCTATAAGAATAGTCCTGGTATATTTACCGCTCGCATTGTCTCTATTCTGGAGGCACTCGACCCTGATGCTTTTTCGTATGTGGATGACATATATCTCACAGACGACGATATTTGGGAGCATCTGTGTCGTGTGAATTCTGTTATTTGCAACTTCGCTGACATGGGTTACAAATTTAACTTTGCAAAATCGCACATTGCTGAACACACAGTGTTGTTTTTGGGCTATGAGCTCAACAATGAAGGTAGAGGTTTGGCTCCTCACTTCTTAGAGAAGTGCGCTCAATTGCGCGCTCCTACAACACTGAAAAAATTACAATCTTTACTGGGCTTTTTGAATTTCGGCAGAACTTACATTCCGGAATATGCCCAGCGTATCAAGCCTTTGTATGCTTTGATACAACCAACTTTCTCAAAATCATGCTGGCTGCCTGAGCATTCAGCCATTTTGCAATCCTTGCAGGCTGATCTGCTCGCTTCTAAATATTTACTGACTCGTGATAACCACACCAACCTGGTAATAAGAATAATTCCTGGGACGGTGGGTTTCACATACCTAACTTTTAATGAAGGTGACACAGTACCTATTGCTTACAAGTCACACTTGTACACTTCGGCTGAGATGCGGTTTCCCACAGTGGAAAAAGTTTTAACTGCTGTACAGATGGCAATTCTAAAAGAACGAGCACTGTCTCAGGGGAAACGCATGCTAGTGGTAACACCCTGTCCTCACTTGGAGGCAGTCACGAAAGCCAGTGTACCGAATTCGAAAGCTTTGCACCCACGGTGGATTCAGTGGGCTGCGTCATTGTCATCCACGGATGTCATGTTTATTTTTGACGCCTCCTTACGGTCGCAAGAGTACTTGCAGTATGAATTCGTTCATCCTGCTCCTCTGGCTATGCGACCTTTGGAGGACTTCCATTGCATCATTTACACTGATGGGTCGGCGCAGGTTGCGCATGGCTCTAAACATGCCTACGTTTCCGCATGCGCCATTGTGGTCGGTGCTATGTTGAATGATGAGTTCGTTTCCAGGGAAGTGCACACGTTGCCCCTGGGCGATTGCACCGCACAATTGGCGGAGCTTCGTGCTCTCTTACTAGCTTTGGAGTACGCAGATCCAAGTGTTACTACTCTAATTGTAAGTGATTCTTACTACTGTGTCCAATCTTACAATGAAAACTTGTTCTTTTGGATTCAAAATGATTTTCATGATTCCAAGGGTAGCACAATAAAACATAAAATGATCTGGGTTCGAGTGGCAGAGCTTAAGGCTATGTTGCCACTCGTTTATGTGATTCATACTCTCGGTCATCAGCGCGTAGGAGTTCACGCTGTTGGCAACTCGCTTGCTGATGAAGCAGCGAAATCAGCAGTATCTACATACTTAGTTGCAGCAGTTACTAGGTCTAAAACCAAGATTGATAGCGACATCTTGGCAGCGATTGCTGCCTCTGAGAAGGGAAGTAAACATCCTGCGGGATTCCCTTCGAAGTATAAATACCACTTAAGTCCCGAAAAGGTTCCTTTTGTGACAATTCCTGATGTTGGGGAACGGCTGATTCCCAACTCGTATCGCAGAGCAGACTTGATTACAGCGGCTCATGAAGGTGTGGCGTCTGCGCATGCGGGCGTCTCGGCCACTGTAACTCAATTACAACTACGTTTCTGGTGGCGGGGACTTTACAAACAGACGCGTGATTATGTCCTTCTTTGTGACATATGCCAGCAGATTAAACCTTCAACTGCTACGCGTCCGCCACAGACTCAGTTGTACATTTCTAATAAACCGCTAGGCTGTGTTTATTTAGATCACTGCGGTCCTTTTTCATCTGATACTGCGTATAAGTACATCTTAGTAGCAGTTGACTCATGCACACGCTTTGTGTGGGTATGGCCACATCGCAGCGCTGATTCACGGACTGTCATTAGAGATTTGCGTATCTTTATAGGGATTTTTGCCTGTGGTACCTTCCATTCGGATCAGGGTCCGGCTTTCGCCTCTAAGGCGTATAAGGATGCCATGACTTCGATGGGGGTCCAAGTCAAGTTTTCGTCACCCTACAGACCTGAGGGTAATAGTGTAGTTGAACGAATGAACCGTGATTTAAAGCAATCTTTGACAGCCCGAGTTATAGGCACTGGCAGAAACTGGCTGGCTCACCTCTATGGCGTGCAGCGTGCTCTTAATAATCTCCCTAGAAGGTCTCTGGGTGGGCGGACCCCATACGAAATGCTCTTTGGCATCAAGATGTACGTCCCTGACCTTGACGGTCTAGACTCTGTGGTTCGCGCCACTTCCTTTGACGCAGATGAACATTGCAATGTTTTACAGAATCTACAAAAGACCAGAGACAGTCTTGCAAAGGAACATTTGCCCTCCACATCGGATGATGCGTTGCAGATCCCGGTAGTTGGCTGGCTACCCCAAGTTGGAGAACTGGTTCGAGAGAAGATCGACAACAAGAAAGAGTTTGGTCCCTCCTATCGAGCTCCGGTCCCAGTGCTTGGAGTGAAGGGCACAAGAACAGTCATTTTACCACCACTTCCAGGTCGTAAGGAAAACAGGTTTATTTCTATTGACAATGTCAAGATACACAGAGTGGCCGATTCTTCTTAGCATGACACCAGCTGTTTCCTGTCCTTCCATTGTGAGAAATTCAATTATGCCCACTGCTTCTAATATTGAACCTGAAGTGGCCATCGAATTACCTGCTGTTTCCAGTCCATTATTAAATAATTTACCTGGAACTAACGTTGATGAATTGGACTATACATACCCCACTGATTTGTCCATGCCTGACCTGCAACCTCGTTTAGCCACGGAATCCAGATTTTCATTTGACTCTGCTTCCCTTGCCTCGAAAAAACCCTCTCAAATTGCAGTATATGCTAGCCTGTTTAAAAAACATTTTTTGATACCTCCTTGGATATACATTTGGCTGGTCCTTTTTTCGGTTTACCTTTTTATGTCAATTGGTTTTGTGTTTTATTTTTTTCGGATTATGAATGGACACTATGTCGAGGAGAGAACTTGCATTACTCATTTAAATGGAACTTTGGCCCCACTTTCCTCTTCACATTCTACACACAGATTAAAAAGAGACTTGACTTTGGTTAACATCACAGCATGGCCCGTTCTGGATGGAATCGCGTGGGATGCAGTTCGTTTTCAGATTCATGGCCCAACGGAAGTCGTTAATGTTCCTAATGTACTGAGAGTTAATATGGGGGATGTGGTGAAACAAAACATTTGTTCTGATGATTGGGATGTTAATGCTGTGGAAAGTTTGTTTTCTGATTTAAAATACTATGCTGCTTTTGATGCTGAGGATTTATATTTGGAATCTGCTAATTATGGTGAATTGTTCTGTTACCAACATTATGGCAATCACTTCTTACACAAGACATCTTCCCGTAGGGATGCTGTTAATTTTACTCAGTGGGAACATTGCCCGGCACCTACACAAGGGAGTTCGGAAACGTTTCTTAAAAAGTATACTTATTTCACTGACTTTAACCAGACCAATCCCGAGTCCTTTTATTTTAAATTTCACAAACAGCCACTGTCCAAGGTTAGACTTACCGATACAAAATTGTTGTATTCGAAGGCCTTCCTAGATCAATTAGTTACTGGGGGCTATGAGTTATGGAAGGAAACAATAGACCTTAAATCGGTTTGGGGTTCAAGGGCCTGGCAGGTACGAGGCACTGAGGCTTTGCACCGTGCATGTCTCATCCCGAATCATATGTTGTTTTTAAATGAAACCATTTCCCAGACCACATGCTTTGGATTGGCTACATCTAAAAGGTTAAACACCCCGTCTTTCCCGGAGTTGGAGGAATATGAGGATTGGAGTAATTTTACTCAATTGTCTATTAAAGATATACAGGCTCTGCTTCTTAATTCCTCCTTTAACATTTCCAGTATGAATCCCAAGGGTTGGCTGCTTTGGCACCGTAGTGCTGATTCTTGCCAAAAAAGATTTTTAAATATAACTGTCGGTTTTAAGACTGTTAGATCTGATCCCCGGTTTGATTTGAGTCATACTGTCACCTCTTACTCTGTGGGCAAGTTGTGTCAAGCTTGGCTGAAACATTCAACTTTACCTGCGGTTAAGTATCACCTTTCCAAACTGAATGCAGACGTGGATTTGAATGATTTCATTAAAGGCCCAGCTAGTGGCAGGTCGAAAAGGTGGTTATATGGGGTTTACAATGAAATTTGGAAACTCTCACAGATTGAGGCTGCTTCACGCCTTAGGGCTATTGATCAGGCGAATCTTGAGAAAGTGCTTGCAGTGGTTGACAATAGCATTAATGTGCTTTCCTCTAGAATTTACACATTAGATAATATTGTGTCGTCTGTTGTTGATATTGTGCATGATGAAGTGTCAGTATTATACCATGGTCAAAATCAATTACGGTCAATCATGCAGTTTGCATGGACACTTCAGACTCTGAAAATGGGTAAAGTTCCCTGGGGATACATGAACGTTTCCTCTTTATTTACACCGTTTAATTTGACAGACAAACAACGCTTGCTTTCAATGCGTGATGCTTCCTTTTCTATGCTACATATTGAAAGGTTGGAATCTTTACCTTTTTCTGTGGCAGAAGCCACTGCTGCTACGTGGCTTATCCACGGTTTAATAACACTGCCTTTTGCTTTATATAAGTTTTCAAATTGTATGAAATATGTGCCAATAGGTCGTTTTGAACCTTTAGGTAGCGGTTTTCTTCATGAAGTCTGGTCACTCCCATACACATACAGATGTTTCAAGGATGAACAGGAAGTTTATCTAACAGGGGATGAGTGTACTGAGACGCCAGATCATTCTTTAATGTGCAGACACATACAGTTACACGGTTCATGTAACAAGGACCGACCGAATATGGCTTGCGTTTTACAGGGCACGCCAGTTCCTGCTATCATCCCCACGTTTAAATTGTTAGAGAATGGTAGTTATTTAATGCTCAATAATGAAAACTGTTGTGGTTTAATTAAAGGTATAGCTTTCATAGTAACAGTAAGTGAGCGAGTTATTTGCTGCAGGAATGTTCTTTATCCTCCCACCCGTGAACATAGGGAGTCTTCCATTTGGCCACAGATACCGACCTTGGGAGCAGAATTCAGCGGCATGGCTAGAATAAGAGCTCTATTGTCCCAGAAAGAGGTGGCCTTGAGCTCGGCCCGTGAAACTTTCGTGCTTCACATTGCTAACACCCGTACGGAGGTTCAGGCTCTTTTAAATACTGATTTGCCTTTGCATTTCGGAGCCATGGTCCGTTCTATCTTTAACGCATCCTCCACAACGGGCCTAGCACATTTTTTTAAAGTTGTTAGCGGTGGTCTCGTGACTTCCTTTGAGAAGATTTTTGGAGTCATCCCTGCCTTCTTCCATTCTATTTTTTCATCCTTATTTGGAGGGTTCCCGTTTTTACTTGCATTAGCGGCTGGCGCATTGGTGGTTTTCTGCCTTTTTAAATATGGATGCCCTTCCTGTGCAAGACCACGCTCAGCTGCTACTGACGCGGTTTCGCAACCGCATGCTTGATTATTATGGCACACTGCCGTTGGCGACTCTAAGCACGGCGTTTGGATTATCTTTTCGGTTCTCCTATTTCACCTGTGTCCAGCCTGTATTTCGCTGCCTGACCTGTGATTTCCTTTGGGCCATTGATTTGTGTCTCTGCGGACCAATATCTTCTGACGTCGATTTTGATCAACTGATGAGTCCTATCATTGCTCACGAGTTGGTTTGTTCTGACGAAAGGATTATGGCCTTGGCGGTGGCACATGGACTAATGGGTCCCTGGGATGTGTTGTCGGCAGCGCGAAATTTCTTGGAACGAAGTTTTCTTGAAAACCCACCAAGCTGTCCTCTGATGGTTATAGAGGATCCGGTGCTGGAAGATCACGTATGTTCCTTTCATCTTTTAAATTGGATGGCTGAACTGTTTTCGGATGAGGACAGTGACTTCCTCCTGGAGGCTGTTGCAGCTTACTTTTCATATACAGTCTTATCATAGACACTGCCTCAAATTGACATGCTGATTGATAGCATTTCCTTGATTTTATTGACTTTTGGTCAAGACTTTTATTTTTGCTTGCCTATTGGCTTGAGCCACATTATACTTGTGGGCTATTTTTTAGCATTAGTTTTTATAATTGAATTTTTATTCATGCTCGTTTATAATTGGATTCTGCTCTCATGTGATGGCACTTCTGTTATCTTATTTAGTCCGTTCTCGGATCATGGGGGGGTGTTGTATAGCTCCTATATATCCTTATATCGTGTTAAGTTAGCATAGGTACATTTGAGATTTAAACGCCATTTTTCCTTTCTTGCAACTTCTGCACACGACCCTTAATTGTTGACTTAGCTTTCAACCTAGTGGTTTGCCGTGGTGTATGTGAGAATAATATGTTATTGCTCTGATATCAGTTTTGTTTAATAAACCATGTCTGCACGGAGAGTGCTGAAGTTTCAGGAGCAACACGATATGGAATTGTTATGAGGTCTGATCTCCACGCCTTCATAGTCATAACACAAGTGCAGCCTTTGCCAACTTGGGCTTGAGGCGGGATTGATATTGCTTTGCAGGAGAATAGTTAACACACTTGATGCGGTGCACATGCAGAGAGAGCTGGTGTATGCTGATGTGATTCCTTCATGCTAGGACACTAAGGTATGGGCCCGCCCTAAAACAACCCAAAGAGACCTTCTTAGCTAATAATATAATATATGTGTTAGGGAGGGTGAGATATAAGTGTTGTTAACTCTTATTCATTACAGCATGTTAACATGCTGTCACCATTCGCTTTTTATGTCTTAGTAACTATGCTGATAATTTTGATACTGATAATAAGTATACTTGTATTATCTAAGATACTGCGCCTGAGAAGACGGCATTAGTAAATAAACATTTCAAATGCACATGTGTCTTCTTTACTCCATGTTTTGGTTTGTAATGATAATATAACGAAAGAGTGTTCATGAGTCCCACGTACCCTGAGGTACTGTAAGTTCATGTTCTGGTTTGTCTAAACATTGGGAGTTTGATATGTCCAATGAGACACTGTAGCTAGCTCGGTAAGGGGTGAGTTGGTTGCTAAGGTAAGTTTTGGGACATCCTAATTTGCCGAGGTTCCACTCCTCTGTGCACAGTTCTGTGTGAGTACAGAAACCCTGCAACACTATCTTGTGAAAATGCAGCATTGAAATAAAGGTCCTAACGCTGGTAAAAGTCTGAGATAGCTTAAAGTTCATTGCTCATCCAGCCTGGAAAGCAACTCCAATCCCAAGTAGAAAGCAATAGCATGATGACAGCTCTGCTCAGATTGGTACAAACATATTCATCATATTGATAGGATTACTATGACCACAAGATTGTAGCTAGTGAGTACGAAAATGAAGGTGGACTCTGTTTACAGAGTTAAAGGCAGCCAACAATCATGAACCTAGCATGATAAAGAAATTAACAGTAACTACTGAATTGGCACCATTATTTACAGCACCAAGCAGACCAGTAAAATGAGCCTGAAACTGAGTTTTCAAAAGAAGCGATATTTTCATCACAGAATGTGTTCTCTGAAAGTCTTTCTGTGTTAGAACAACACACAGCGTATTCCTGTTATCAAGACACATAGGAATTAGATGAGCTTTTAGCCAAAAAGGAACGCCAAAACCCTTGCTGGACGATGATATAATAGCACGCCGCTGCATTTTACAGACCTTTGCACAATATAGAGATAAACATAGATGGACCTAACCCACAACACGAAATATTAGCACTGAAAACATGCCTAGCTTTATTGAGATCATATGAGGGAATAACAGATGCATGTGCAACTAGAAAAAAGGAAGCCAGGTCAGGCTTAATATATTACACAGAGTGAGTGTCATCAAGTATTAATACATGAAGATTTGCTAATAAGGACAGAAAATACACTGAGCAAAATATGATGTTGGAACGGAAGATACCACCAATGTAAAAGATATGTGTTGCATATTGGTCCATAACATTCCATAGAGACATGTCTTTTATACCCATAAAAGTGTGAAGTGGAGATGGCACTAGAAATAGTCCCATGTATCAATCACATTAGGCTAGAATTGTCAGCTGGAAAGAGGTGTCCCTTCTATTTGTCCTACAGAGAGTAGATGATAGGCTGTGTCTTGTTAGCGAAGTACTTCTGATTTGCAGTGACATTGTAAGGCCCAAACAGTGCTGTTACATTGAGGAGAGGCTAGGACATACTGTGCATGTAGAGCCCAGCGTAGGTGGGTAACACTAACTGACTGCATTTGAACTTGTTCTTGACATAATGGAGACAAAGGGGCAAATTTACAAGAAAATGGCACAGAGTGGTGCCTAAAATAATTTTGCTGCGTCGAGCTGCGACATTTGTTAAGTGGAGGAATGTGTGGTATTTACAACAATAGACAGCATTCCTATACTGACGCGGACGCAAAGAGGCAGCCTAGCACCAATGCAGACCCACCATGGTGCAAGGGTGCCTGCGTAACAGGGATGATCATTGTTGTGCAGGAAGGGACACCTGCACAAAAACAAATGGCGTTTTGCTCCTTCTGTGTTCTGCAGAATGCCGCACACAGAGAAAGAGCAAAAAAGCATTTGCAATGCAGTGGCTCTAGCCTTTGGAACCTTATAAGGATTTAGCAATACAGCACCTTGTGCAGCCCGGGAGCTTTCAGTGTGATGAGTCGCTGATGAGCAAGATTCACATTGGTCAGAGCATGTTTAGGCAAAGGGCGCTGTTAAACTAAGACCATTGTCCACAATCCACCTGATAGCAGTCTTAAATGCCTTGAGATTATGCAGCGCAAAAGACACAAGCAGAAGAAGCTGGGAGCTGCGACATTGGGACGACCAGGAGGAACCATGAACGCAGAGGGGAAGTGGCAAGGAGTGAGGGCAGGGAAAGCACCAAAATCAAAAGTACCACGAGTGCCGAAGAGCAAAGCCTATCTCTCACCCACCAAGCACTGCCTCAGCCTGTAGGACAACCAAAAAGAACCATGGGAGGAAGGAGCCACACAAAGGAGAGAAAATTACATTAATGGACCAATAAAAGCAAGCATTTCAGAATGCCATAGAAAGCAAACATTAGCAATTGATGGGCATGCCAAAAGCCCACAGAAGAGATACAGCATGTCTTGCAAACAGCACATTCGCTCTCTAGGCTTGACCTAAAACGAGGAGAAATACAATTATTTCTCCATGTTGCGCCAACCTTGCCCTCCCCTGGGGAGGCATAGGTTTTTGGCACTGCAATACTCATTGCATGCCCCTTTGCAGCAGAAAACTGCGTCAAGGAGGGCCATAATCACAAGACAGCATTAAGCCATGCAGTGGTTTAGCGCCACACGGTAAAAATAGAGCAGGGCACAGTGTCATCCGAGCGTCACAAAAAGTGACTTCCCAGTGACACAATACCCTTGTAAATATGCCCCAAAATCTCTTTGACTTGATTTAGGGGCTGAAGAATTGATTGCCGAACTGGAATAAATGTGATTAGATAGTGTATGCATGATGTTACCCATCATATATAAAGTATTTTGCAATATTTCTTAATTACGTGTAGCAGCTTGTTTTGCAGAATATGCTGCAAAATTCTGCATCAAAGCATACAGTAACACAGAGAATGGATCACTCTTTACCCTAGCAGGAGACAGACCTAAAAGAAAGTCCGTTATACTTATGCCGTCGTGTACTTTCAGCATGTTTTCTCACAGAATTGAGGTCAAACTTTGATAACCATTATTGGCATAACTTACCAACACTATATCTAGTAACCATTACAGGTGAATACCTAGGATGAGGTTTATATGACAAAGGATCAGAAAGTTCTGATAAGAATCTTCATGTAGACTTGTTAGTATCAATCAGCCAGTGTGTCACTTTGCCTGAGAAATATGATGGCATATTAAATGTGCCATTTCAACTTAATTGTTTTATCTCATCAGTCATCTAGGACATGTGCAATTATCCCTAGAAGCTAATGAGAAATCTGTCAATCCTTAAGGGAAGTTAAACCCAGGCATGTAGTTTGCTGAATAGTTTTATTATAAAATGATATTCTCTGTGATACAGGAATGCAGAAATTATGTATTAAATGCCACAACCTGAGAGGATTAAGTGTGCTAGAAATTTGTCCTGTGATAGTATCCAGCTAAAATGTTGAGCTTTGTTCTAAAAAGAATTCAAGAAATTGATAGGAATATATAGCTCCATGTTGTGTGAATAAAATTATATTTTCGGGATCTTTCAAATACGAATAAGCAGATGAAAAATATTGTCTATCAATGTCAAAATAAACTAACGTTTCCCAAGGGGCCCTAGTAGTGTCATCCCACAGCATCTCACAGTGTTTCCAAGGAGCAAAATCATACTTGCTATTCAATTGATGAGTGTCCATAATGTTGAAAACAAAACATTTCTGTGTAATTTTCTGTATCAAGGTAATAAGTTCTGTATCAAGATATAGATTTTCATAGTTGAGTGAAGCCTATTAGGTAATAAGATTATCACAGAGCTGTTTAACTGTTTTAATGTCCCATGAACTTGCTTAAAGACCTGGTAGGATGGTGATAGCCCAAAAAATATGCACACCATAGAGCATTTGTAATGCTTCCCTAGGACCGTCTATTTGATATGGTAGACGTCACCCAAAAATGCCATCAGGCACTAGATATGCAGTGAACTCAACAACATGATGGCTACTTGCCACGCAATGAATGTAGCTGCAACACTTATATTGCTCCAGAAGGATCTATGACAGGACAATGCACTCCATTACCACACAGTCTTAACCATACAATACCTTTACCTTTACCCTGTCGTTACCACCAATATGCCATTACCACGCATATGTTTACAATGAAAATGAAAATATATGTCAGGTAACTGAAAACATATATATATATGCACCGGCTATGTGTTCTGTGGGATGTTTGGCACGAGTTTGAGTTTTCAGTGATGACCCGACACTGGTCGTTGGTATTTAACCAGCTGGTCTTCACTGTGAGAAAACTACAATATAGTGCATGCACGACCAAAAGTGCACATGGTAGGTAGTAGGAGTTATGGTATCTGAATATGAGCTGGGTGTGCATTAAATATGTTTGAAAGTTGAAACTAGCATGATTTTAAATTAATGTTGCATTTTAGTTTTGTTTTCTTTCTTTCATGTTTATGCATCATGTGATTAGCCTACATTATAATTGGTGAGCTCAATATGGTACCCAATTACGTGTAACAAAAGCCGGTGTCTCGGCCGAAACGCGTTCATGTTGGCTGAAACCTTGAATTAAATTCTCGGTGGTATATAAACTGGTGTCCTGTGCTGTGTCAGATCCTGTCAGTATCCATGGACCGATCTTGGTGGATGGATATATATATATATATATTCACTGAAAAAACCATAGGTTATAGACCATATATAGTTAGGAATTAGCATTTAAAAAACCTTTTTTTACTCACACAAAACCATTGAAATTCCATATATATTTAGTAGTACTAACTATATATCGCGCACCCGGAATCCACTGCTGATCATGTCACATATTACATCATTCATGACATGGTCAGTGACATCACTGATGACATCTCAAATGACATCACTGATGACATCTCAAATGACATCACTGATGACATCACTGATGACATCACTGATGACATCACTGATGACATCTCAAATGACATCACTGATGACAACATCCAGTGACTGTATATCTGTAAAGTTAAAATATGTCTTACATATTGAAGAATGAGTGGATGTAGAAGTGTCTGGATGAAGGATTTAGTAGGTGCATGACTGACTGTATGAGTGAGTGGTTAAATGTGTCTCACTGAGTGCATGGGTTAGTGACTGAACTGTGTTAATTTGTGCATCATTATGTTTGTTGTTCTGTAAACTGCTGCATGTGTTGATCAGTAGCTATATGAGTAAGTATATGGGTTATTGATTGGTTGCTCAAGTATTTGTATGGGAGACTGAGTGTGTGTGTGGGTGGCTGGGAGGTGTATGACTCTGTGCATTGGTGAGTGAATGGATATCTCAGTGCTACATGTCAAAGTAAGTACATATGTAAAACACAGTACATGTGAGAGTTGGCATATATAAATAACTGTGCATAAGAGCCAGTGAATGTGTGAGTGGCTGTATGGATGATTGTGAACTTGTATCAGGGATTGTAAAAGAGAGTAAATATGTGTTAGTATATGTTTGAATAAGTAAGGTGTGTATAACTGTATAGTTGAGGAAATGGAGGTGTGATTGATTCTTTGCATGACTGACTAGGTGTGTAAGTAACTCCATGGATGAGTGACAGTCTGTGAGTGTCTGTTTACACTGAGTGTATCTAAGGTTATATTAGAGTCTGAAGAGGTTCATCGTATTATCACATGAATGATGTCATCAGTGATGTGATCAGTAATGTCAAATGAGATGTCATCAGTGATGTCATTTGAGATGTCATCAGTGATGTCATTTGAGATGTCATCAGTGATGTCATCAGTGATGTCACTGACCATGTCATGAATGATGTAATATGTGACATGATCAGCAGTGGATTGCGGGTGTGCGATATATAGTTAGTACTACTAACTATATATGGAATTTCAATGGTTTTGTGTGAGTAAAAAAAGGTTTTTTAAATGCTAATTCCTAACTATATATGGTCTATAACCTATGGTTTTTTCAGTGAATTTTCAAGGTTTTGTAAATGCTAATTCCTAACTATATATGGTCTATAACTTATGGTTTTTTCAGTGAATTTCAATGGTTTTTTAATAGCAAATATCATAAGCTGTCGAATGTCAAGTACGTGGTAAGAAAAAACATTTTCGTGTTTATGCACACTGATCTGCTTTGAATGCTGCCCCCCCCCTCATTTCTATTAGGAGTACTCTCTCTTTGCAGATAGTGAAGGGTAGTTAACGCAGGCCTTTGCCCCCGTTGTAATCCGTTGTGCCTGCTTCTCTCTCCATTTGATTGATTGTTATCCAAGCATTTACTGTTTTAGAATTGGTTCTCTTTGGTTCATTCTCTATTTACAAACAAGCACAGAGTCGCAATACTCTGTTTAGTCTTTGCAGATAGCGAAAAATCGTGTAAAAAAACAAAAGGAATCGAGCAAAATCAGTAGGCCACTAATGGGATCTCTTTTTGACCTCGCTAAAATAGAAACATTAGGAACAACCCCTCATGACAAATACGAAACTAGTGAGATGAACTGAACTCCACACCATGATGGCTGCAAGACAGCTCGGCTCCGCCACCCACCCCGCCCAAAATAACGATAAACTCTATGCAAATATATACAACACACCAGCAAAGTAACAGGGTAAAACATTTTATTAAACAACTATTTACATAACTATTTTAAACTTTTTGTTGCCAGATCCGGCTAGCTCAATCGATCGAGCATGAAACTCATGCACTCTGATGATTCAAAGTTTTGAAGAGTGCTTGTAACACTGTCTGAAGCCTATTTGCACTTGCTTCATCTTCACTATTCTAAAAGTAAGTGGGGGCTGTTTGAGTACGTTACTGCATTTGTAAACAATGTGATGCCGTGCCACCCTGAACCGCTTAACGGAGGCCCCCGAGGGACGGTGTGATGGCGCGGACTCGGAGGGGGCGCTTGGCTCCGGCCCCCTCCCCAAGTCGTGTTCTCCTGGTGTGGCCTGAGATCGCCCCGGACATAGGTGGCCGGCTCCCGGGATCAAGCGGAACTTTTTGCCTTTTGGTAACTCTTCCATTCTTGACCTTGTCCCACAATCCGTTTCACCTAAAGACACGCTGTAGTGGGGCGCCCCTTTACCATTTCAGTTGCCATTCCCGCGTTTGCTACACTGTGCCTCTTCCGCTATTCAGCTGTTTACCGCCCGCTCTTTCGACTACAACGTCTCGCTCACCATGTAGTTGAGTTGCTCCCACTCTTGCGGTGCAGCGATAGGCGGCTACCACAGGACTCTCAAAATGGCGGCCGGCTCTTCAGATTTGGGCGTGGTCCACTAAAATGGCCCTGCGACACCTTGGAACTCGGATGCTTGTCTGCTAGAGCTTGGGCTCCATTCTCGAAAGCGTCCCCTCAGCCTTGAAGATTCTACAAAAGTCTTGGGGGCCCCCGACTCCCGCAGGCTTCTGGTGGGGAGCGGGTAGCATGATTGCTCGTGGAATGGCCACGACGGAGCTACTAAATGGTGGTGCTCTCATGCTAACGCCAGCTTCAGTCTGAAACATCCAGAAACTCTGTAGACTACCAATTCGATCAGTTCCGGTAGCGCCCCAACGTGACCCGGTAGAGAAGAACTTGCCCTCCCCTCTTTGACTGATGGTTCTTGTTGCCTGTCCCTTCTGTTGTCATTTAACAGAACTATTTAGCCTGCTGAAAGGGGTTGTGTTCCGACCGCTGGTTGGTGGAAACATTTTGACTATATTCTGGACCTGCGTTGTCGCGTAATGAGTCATATGACGCGCCGCGTTAGCGCATCCGGAAGTGATCCGGGGCGCGGCGCGCAGCGCGTAACGTAAGCATAACAGATCATGTAACTTGTTAATAAAACTTTTCATTGGTCCATTTTACTTTTCTTATTCTAATGATGAAAGGCTTGGTCATATGACCTAAAAATTACGCTTTTTATTACTTTCGAACATTATTTTTTCTTAAACATATGTTATAATGTTCCAGGCTAATGTACTTTCCCGGAAAATTTACAACTGTCCTGCAAGTAAAATATATTCCTTTTTCGAGAAAAAGGGCGTTTCTTCATCCCATGACGGAGCCGTTGAGCAAAAGAGGGTCGACCTGCTGTCTTAGTCGCCGATACGCCAGAATATCAGATTCTTATCGATCACTTTATGTTGCAGGAGTAGAAAACACAACAACCCTTGACCATTTATCTTTACTGCGTTCCTGCGTATTATACCTTTTACCCTTCATGTAATTCGAATGCTTTATTTCACTTGCCTTTTACTGATTCTAAAACAGTGACTATTATTAAAAACTTTACCAATGTAAATACTACTACCATGTTTTCTTTTAAAAACCTTTATTGTGAAAATGTCAGTATACAAATACGGGCCTATAACCACGTGGGCCGGCCACGGAGCAAACTGTAATCGTTTATGATGAGTAGACATTTACACTGTAGAGGAACGTAACGGGCGGGCCATTAGGTTGCAAGAACTAAAGTGTCTAACAGTTGCGGAATCGGTGGACGTACATTTTATAATTAAAATACGACAGGGCCAGTTACAATAAAATTATCTAGATATACATTTGCGGGCAAGTACCATGGGTGACGTTAATTCAAACTTTCAATAGTACAGTAATCAATAACACATCAGAACTTAATATCAATAGGGATGTCGAAATATTCAATCAATTCTCGTCCCCGCCCGCCATGTGCTTCAAAACTGCATACGTATCTCGTGATTTCAATGTTCTGCAACCAGTACACAACAAGGAGTTACGACTCCCATTTATTCTGGCGCCATTTTGGGCGAGGACGGGCAGGTCCAGGATATAGTCAAAATGTCTCTACCAACCATCGACTATGATGATGTTCATATGCTGTATTTATTAGAGTAACACTCATCTGTCCACATGAAATTAATTTGCCACAATCTAAACATGTCATTTTAATCTTTCCAAAGTTCTTCTAAATATTTGGGACCGTTTCCCTTGCCTCTGATGCTGTCAGTGCCAGTTCTTTGATGAATGTACTGGCAGGTCGGGGGTTCTCCTCCAAATCTCTCTTTTATGCAGCACTATAATTAATCGGTGCCACCTCTCCATATGACGATGCATGGTATAGTTACCATAACTATATTTTTTTTCGGTTCCTCTGGAGAGTACATCGTGGCAGATGAAGCGTGTAACGTACCGGGAATTTACCTTTTTTGCATGTAGAGGAAAGGAAAAAAAATTCGAGCGTCCGAGTTCTAAGGTGTCCCAGGGCAATTTTAGTGGACCAGGCCCAAATCCAAAGGACAGGCCGCCATTTTGAGAGTCCTGTTGCAGCCGCCTGTCGCTGTAGCATCAAGAGCGGCCGAAACTCAGCTGAATGGCAACTGAAACGGTAAAGGGGCGCCCCACTACAGCAGACGAGCCTCCACCTGGGAAGGCCCGTTCACGCCGCCTCCCCCCCCCCCTTCGGGCACCCCACGCCGTTATTCGGAGCAGGATTGTAGGATGGCCACACCAATGCGGCAACTTGCTAGACACCACCTCGGTGCCAACCGAATCTCAGCGCCTTGTGGTGTCTTCTATTCAGAAAATATTGTTGTGCTGCCTTCGACCTATTCGCCGCAAGTGCGCACGCAACTCAGCTGCATAGCTTGCTAGACACCACCTCGGTGCCATCCGGATCTTGGCGCGTTGCGCTGCCTTTGGCCCCATTCGCACATTGGTCAGCTACTGACGCCATCTCACAGGCCAACGGGGCGCCCCACGCCCACTTTCAGCATTGTAGGATGGCCACACCAGTGCGGCAACTTGCTAAACACCACCTCGGTGCCATCCGGATCTTGGCGCGTTGTGCTGCCTTCGGCCTATTCGCACATCAGTCCGCTACTGACGCGAACTCACAGGCCAACGAGGCGCCCCACGCCGACTTTCAGCATTATAGGATGGCCACACCAGTGCGGCAACTTGCTAGACACCACCTCGGTGCCATCCGGATCTTGGCGCGTAGTGAAGCTGCAGCAGCTGCAAATAAGCTTCAGACAGTGTTACAACCGCTGCTCAGAACTCTCAACTATGACACCACCTCGGTGCCATCCGGATCTTGGCGCGTTGCGCTGCCTTTGGCCCCATTCGCACATCGGTCCGCTACTGACGCCACCTCACAGGCCAACGGGGCGCCCCACGCCCACTTTCAGCATTGTACGATGGCCACACCAGTGCGGCAACTTGCTAGACACCACCTCGGTGCCATCCGGATCTTGGCGCGTTGTGCTGCCTTCGGCCTATTCGCACATCGGTCCGCTACTGACGCTGCCTCACGTGCCAACGGATTTTCTACGCTTTTTATACCCTATGCCGCATAACAGGTCATGTGACTTGTTTATAAAACTTTTCATTGGTTCATTTTACTTTTGGTTTCCTAATGATGGAAGGCTTGATCATATGACCTAAAAATAACACTTTTCATTGGATTAAAACTTTTTTTTTTCCCAAACGATGAAAGCCCCACCTTGTTTCTGGATGTTTCAGACTGAAGCTGGCGTCAGCATGAAAGCACCACCATCTCGTGGCTCCGTCGTGGTCATTCCGCGAGCAATCATGGCAGCCGCTCCCCACCGGAAGCCTGCAGGAGTCGGGGGCCCCCAAGACTTTTGTACAATCCTCAAGGCTGAGGGAACGCTTTCGAGAATGGGGTCCAAGACCTAGCAGACTAGCGTCCGATTTCCAAGGTGTCCCAGGGCCATTTCAGTGGACCAGGCCCAAAAAGGAAAGAGCCTGCCGCCATTTTGAGAGTCCTGTGGCAGCCGCCTATCGCTGCACCGCAAGAGTGGGCGCAACTCAGCTGAATGGCGGATTTTGACACAGTGGACCAAAAGCGGACGGAATGGCAACTGAAACGGTAAAGGGGCGCCCCACTACAGCAGACGAGCCTCCACCTAGGGAGGCCCGTTCACGCCGCCTCACCCCCCCCCCGGGGCGCCCCACGCCGTTATTCGGAGGGCGGCAACTTACTGGACATCACCTTGGTGCCATCGTTCTGGAACTATTCGCACAACAGACCGCTACTGATGACCCACCCCCCGCGACGCCCCACGCCGGATACCGAAATCAGTGCGGCACCCAGGCAACATCACCTGGGTGCCGTCCAGAAATCTGGACGTTGTGCTGCGTTGGGACTATTCGCACAACCGACCGCTACTTCCTTCTTTTTCCCTAAAAATGTTTAAATGTTTTTACTGTTTTTGTTTTGTTGTATATATTTATAAGTTATTAAAGTTTTATAATCCTACTACTTTGTTGGAGTGCTGTATATTTTTAATGTGACACATAATTGTAAAAACTTTGATGTACAAAGAGGCATCCCTGGAATCTTCCGCTTCAGGCTCGGTCCCCTCCCCAATCACAATACAGAATGGTTTTCAGATAGTAGGAACGCGTGTGGTGTGACGGATCTCATCGGGTGTGGGCCTTGATCTACTATAACTCCTTTGAAGAGGGGTGATTCTTTACAGCTGGGGCCATAAACTACATCTGCAGGGCTAGCTGATAGCCTGGGACCGGCCTGGACAATCGGACACAGAGGAAGAGGAGTGTCAGATGGTGCGGTAGTGAATAGGGCGAAAGGGAGGTGTCGGACAGGCACAGGGTGTGATTCTCAGGGAAGAGCAGCGCAGATGGGGGGAGGTTTATTGCCCATGCGTAAGACAGAGAGCGGGGGTGACCAGTGCCTGGGGGAGATGCTTGCGAGGGTGGGGAGTCATGCTAAGGATGCTAAGGATCGACAGCGTGCAGAGAGTGGGTCTGGTCAAGGCATCTAAAATGGCTGCCGTGCACGACAAAAGTGTGGCATTTGAAAAAAGGCAAGATGGCGCAGACAATGTTTATCAACACTTCCTGATTTCCTTCGAATCGAACGTTAACAGACGTTATCTCTACCACACTCCCGGTCCCCCTGGGCTTAAACGCCGAGATGGTAGGGACTGCATCGCGTGGAGATAGGCCGAGACGTCACTCAGCAGAAAAAAAAGAAGAAAAAATAGTCTATAAACATACAATAAGTTAAAAGTCAATCATTCTTGTTTCCTTGTAGTACGCTCCCCAGGCCCGCGGGGCCCTTTTAAAACCTCCACATCAAACCTAGGGGGTCAGGGAGGATCTACTATGCCCCCTTATGGTCATTTGCCCCTTCGCTTTGGCCTCCTCTTGTCTCTCGATCCTACCGAGAGACAAGATGGCGGCCGCTACGGACTGTTTGGAATGTTTACAGACGCCGGAGAACCAATCAGCTTCGCTTCACAAAGCTCCGTAACGCGAAAAGTACGCGAAGCGGAGCGCTGCCCGGTCCGCTGTCACAGATATATATCTTTTTTTGAACGTTAATTTCTCAAAATCCACTGGAGCACATATATTGAGACATAGCAAAGGCACATCGGGCTACCAGTACCTACAATTTTGCCAAGTTTCGTGCAAATCCATTCAGCCGTTCGATGATTATTATTTTTATTTTTTTTGCCCCGCGGGGCCCTTTTAAAACCTCCACATCAAACCTAGGGGGTCAGGGAGGATCTACTATGCCCCCTTATGGTCATTTGCCCCTTCGCTTTGGCCTCCTCTTGTCTCTCGATCCTACCGAGAGACAAGATGGCGGCCGCTACGGACTGTTTGGAATGTTTACAGACGCCGGAGAACCAATCAGCTTCGCTTCACAAAGCTCCGTAACGCGAAAAGTACGCGAAGCGGAGTGCTGCCCGGTCCGCTGTCACAGATATATATCTTTTTTTGAACGTTAATTTCTCAAAATCCACTGGAGCACATATATTGAGACATAGCAAAGGCACATCGGGCTACCAGTACCTACAATTTTGCCAAGTTTCGTGCAAATCCATTCAGCCGTTCGATTATTATTTTTTTTATTTTTTTTTTGCCCCGCGGGGCCCTTTTAAAACCTCCACATCAAACCTAGGGGGTCAGGGAGGATCTACTATGCCCCCTTATGGTCATTTGCCCCTTCGCTTTGGCCTCCTCTTGTCTCTCGATCCTACCGAGAGACAAGATGGCGGCCGCTACGGACTGTTTGGAATGTTTACAGACGCCGGAGAACCAATCAGCTTCGCTTCACAAAGCTCCGTAACGCGAAAAGTACGCGAACCGGAGCGCTGCCCGGTCCGCTGTTACAGATATATATCTTTTTTTGAACGTTAATTTCTCAAAATCCACTGGAGCACATATATTGAGACCTAGCAAAGGCACATCGGGCTACCAGTCCCTACAATTTTGCCAAGTTTCGTGCAAATCCATTCAGCCGTTCGGGCTAAAAGTGAGGCCAACCGCCCTATGGAAATTAACATTGGAAAAACGCGTTTTGGGACCCCCCTTTTTTCTCCACCCCCCCTTGACGAACCCCCCCCAAATTTCCAGGGGCTGCTCAGAAACAAAATGTTCCATTTTCCTGAAAATTTCTGCCAATTCCGTCCACAAACGCCAAAGTTATTAGACATAGAATTTTCAAAAATCCCATAGAGAAAAAATCCTAACTATATATACCTACTGGCGACCGCCAGTAGGTAATATATATATATATATATATATATAAATATATATATATATATATATATATATATATATATATAGGCTTTAATAAATAAAGACCCGCCAAACCACGTAAATCGGCGTCCGTTTCCCTTCCTCTGAAGCATTGCTGGCTGGAGTGCGTGAGACGACTTGGGGAATACTGTTTGGAGATTTTATATATATATATATATATATATATCACAAATATCCTCCAAAAGAAAGGTAACGAAGCCGTGTCTGAAGCTAAAACATTTATTCGCCGGCTGAACGTTGAACGTGTTTCGCGTGCGCAGCAGGCTTGTTCACCAACCTGTTTACCTTTGCCTCCCAGGTAACCGCAAAACGGCTGAGTCCCAGCCTCCCCTAACAGTGGTTCCCTGCCAGCATTTGCATTCCCTTAATGCGTGTTTCCCTTCCATGATCAGGTCACCCCTCCGGGACCCACACAGTGGATCGGGGACCCGACCCTGAGACTGGTCTCCTCTTCTGCTAACCACTGTGGACACCACATGAGTTCACCCCTTCCTAGCGCGTTTCCCACTCTATTCTGCCTCCTAGCCCACCCTTTCCTAACCTTCCCCCTCCTCCTCCACAGGGCTGCCGTCACCACCCTTTACAGGAACAGACCAGCAATTCAGCTACACTCCGGTTCACTCCCCCCCATTCATGTAAGTTCCTTCCGCTGCTCTACCCACTCTGCTTCCTCTTTGCGGCCCCCATACCCACCCTAACCCCCTCCCCCACCTTTTCCTGTCCACTTTCAGCTCGTTTGGCCTCCACCCCGGGTGCTCTTCCACATGAATGCTCAGCAGCTCCCCACCTTGAAATCCCTGGTGTCTAACCGAACACTCTCCTCGCACTTGCTACACACATTCCCCTTTCACCCTAGTTCTTGTAAGCTTCCACTGCCGCCTCACTCACTCTCCTCCCTACTTGCCCCGCATCTCTCCCCTATTTTTCCCCCATGCCTCTCCTGCTCTTTTGGCCTGTATTCCCTGCTGCCTTCCCCAGGATTACACAGTGTCTCCTCACCTCGCACTCTTGGCTTCATTCATCCCCCGCATTTCCCACACACTACCTGCCCCTCTGGTCACCACACAGGCCAGCTCCTCTCTTCCGTTTCCCTTCCCCTCCTCCGCCCTTCCCTCTTTCCTTTCCCTTCTTCCCCCCCACCCTGCCCCACGCTTCATTCCATCCCCGCGCCTGCCCCAGAACGGCCTTCGCTTCTTCTGCCTCGCCACACGTCCTCCTCTCCCTGTCCTTGACCTCAATTCTGCCCTTCCTCTATTATTCTATTATACAGCACCTTTTAAATGGCAACTCGGTCCTGATGATGTTCCTGACTTGATAGGATCTAAACCCCATCGACCGATCATACAGCGTAACTCATGGCGCATTCTCAACCTTGGTTCATAAAAAGTTTAATTGAAGAGGAACCATTGTTTTTGTATACAATAATTTTTCTTCACCTTGTCACATGCGTCCTTCGCTGTGCATCCACTTGTCAATCGCGCAGTCACTCTATGTTTCACAAGCACTACGTGCACAAAGTTCCCTTGGGTTGCCTTTGCATGTTATAACAGTCCTGTATAAACTGTGAATTTAATATATGATGCCATGAGCACTTTTGAAAAAATATTGGGAGTCTCTCCTTTCTTCGGTACCTTATAATGTCGTGTACATACCTGTGTATCTGCCTTCCTCATTGAATCTGGTTGAGACATTGTTGTTTAAATACGTATACTTACCCAGATCTCAACCTGTTCTATGGGCTATACTCATGTTGTTCTTTACTATATTGTGGCAGCTGCTGAGCTGCGAGAGTAGGTCCTTCGGTGGCCATAACTTTCTAACCAATCAGTTTGGTTTATTTGGTTTAGAATTACCTCTACTAAGTATGTCTAGGGAGACTCCCACCTATACAGATGATTACATTCAACGTATACTTAGTGGTCCCTCCCTGCTTTCCAATTCTGGTCCCTCTACCTCCACGACCCCTGTTACCAACACTTCCAAGGTCCTCTTAGACAAACTTGAAAAGCTAAAAAAGAAACAGATCAGAACTAACCTTCATGCGTGCATGCTTACGGAATACCTTAGATCAGATATCATCCCTCTAGGCCTTCAGATTCGGAACACACCTGCCATTTTCACCCAAACCTCAAATTCCGGACAGGTTTTAGCCATCAAGCCATCACCTGCTCCCGGCATTGGATGGTGCTCGGCATCGACACCGCTATCGAACACATCCGCAAAGAATTGGAAGAAATTGCGGAGATCGAAAAACTCATTCTGGAGGACAGCTCGATACCGGATGCAAAGAATCTCCTGGAAAAAATCAACACCACCAAAGCCACTTTCAACACTTTGAGTTAAACAAAAAAATCACTTGGATCCAGAGAGACATCAAATACTACAATATTGACAAGACCTATCCTTACCTCCAAGACAAATTCTATAACACCGCGTACAATGCTCCCAGAACCCGCAACTGGTATAGATTCCGCAACAACAAACAAATCACCTTCTCCGATTCCTCCAACACATCCGTAGAGGACTCTGATTCCGGAGAAGGCACAAGCACATCCAGAAACATCAACAGACCAGCTCCTCTACTGTGCCCCGGTTTTTTAAGAACAAAGCCGCAGACGCGGCCAGAACCAAACCCGCACCAGGAACAACCATCAATATCAATACTCCGGCAAAGACAAACCCGGTACAGGTTCTACCAATAGGGTCCGCAACAATAGCCAACTGTCCGAATACTAACACTTCTCTCACACTGAATATTACCACCACCCAGGGTAATCAAGATCAACAACTCATTACAATTTTCAACCTTTCCAGCCATATCCTATACAGTGAAGAAATCCATCTTCTCAGCAGACGTCTCAGCTTTGTACCCACAGAACGAAGCAACTTCTTTGAACTGCAGACGCAACTGCTCCAATTTTTCTGAAGGATTAGACTACGACAATTCTTTATGGATAAGCCAGATTCTAACTATGCTTCCAGACCCCGATTCCACCCCCCATCTACCTTCAACCCACCTTCCTCAGCAATGCCTCCCGAGATACTCTCACTTGAACGATTGGTCCTACGTGAGGTATCAGATCTACAGAAACAATTCAAATATGTTCCCTACAACCTCCCCCTCGTGGAGAAACAAGCTCTCCTTAACCTCAAGGAACGAACTGGTGTCATCATCAAACCGGCAAACAAGGGCGGTGGGATTGTAGTGATGGATGTGGATAAATATGATTTTGAAATAAAGAGACAACTATCCAACCCACTACACTATCGCAAACTCACGAGGGACCCACTGCCTGAATTAAAAACTAAGATCCAGCTAGTAACCAGCCGAGAGAGATCTGATGGCATCATCACGCAGAAAGAATTTACATTCCTCAACAACCCACATCCTCGAGTGCCAGTAATTTATGTCCTTCCCAAGATCCATATGGACAGCACCAACCCCCCTGGACGCCCCATAGTATCTGGATCCCCCCTTGAAGCACTGGGTAAATACATCGATGCTGTGATTAAGAAATTTGTCCCACTCACTGAAACATACATTCGGGACAGCATGAACCTCATCAAAACCATTGAGGACAGGCCCTTTGACATTAACACGGAACTCATGGTGGGACTCGACATTGAGTCTCTTTACACCAACATCCCCCATGAGGAGGGCCTCTTGGTCATCGAAGAAATGCTTGAGAAGAGACCACGACCCACTTTAATCCCCACCTTCTTCTTCATGGATCACTTGCGCATCACCCTGGAAAATAACAATTTCCTTTACAAAGGGACTTTTTATTTACAAATCAAAGGTGTATCTATGGGCGCATGTTTTGCCCCTAATGTATCTATTCTTTCTGTATACAACTTGGAAATGACACACATACTTACCCCCATCAATCCACACCATACACAGATTGGTCTCAGGCGACACTACATAGATGATATCTTGCTGCTGTGGAAAGGCCAGTCTGACACTTTGAACTACTTTGCTGAATGGCTCAACTGTTCTCAACCTCACCTCAAGTTCACCACTGATTGTAGAACTAATGACCTACCTTTCCTAGATGTCACCATCCACGTAGAAGACGTAAAAAGTGGCACCGCCCTATTCCGGAAACCCATGGAACGAAACATACTCCTACACTACTCAAGCATCCATCCACTTGACCTCAGAGACGGCTTACCCTAAGGTCTATTTTTGCGCATCTGCAGGAATTGCAAATGGCGGAAAGATTATTTCAGGGAATCAGACATTCTACAAAATAAACTGATCTCCAGGGATACCCAGTACGCCTCGTCAAACATGCCCGTAAGAGGGCCTGGTACTGCCACCGAGATGATCTTCTCACACCCAAACCCAAGAAAATGAATACCCGCATTCCCTTTGTGACAAAATTCAGCCCCAGCAGTAACCAAGTCAAAAAGATCATTACACGTAACTGGCCCATTTTGAGAACCCATGGGTTGTTCCAAGAAACCCCCCCTCCTCTTCTCTTATGAACGAGGACAGAACCTGGCCAACCATCTTGTACATGCCATCACTTGGCAGACCAAACCCGCCCAACAGATTTCGATCAATGCCGCATGGGGGTTACCACCATTGATCGGACACTACAGGTGCCAATTCTGCATTGTTTGTGATCTCACGTATAATACCAAGGAATTCAAGATCAATGACAAAACCTACCCCCTTACAATTTTCACCACTGTAGAGCACAGAATGTGATTTACGCCATCCGCTGCCCATGCGACTTGGTATACATCGTCCAAACCACTCAAATTGTCAAGCAGAGGATAATATAACATAAAAGCAGAATGCACTGTAAGGTCCTTACTGCTCCTTTGGTGTCACATTACATTGAAAAGTATCATAATGAACTAGAAATCTCCTGGCAAGTGATCGACGAACCTTCACTACGCATCTGAGGTGGTAACCAGCAAACCCTACTGAACCGTAGCGAATGCAAATGGATAACACTCTGCAACTCAGTTAATCAGGGGTTGAAAACCATAGATGAATGGAAAAGCACAGTACAAGTATAATACAGTCTGTTATCACCCTTGTATACCCCCCTCTAACTCCTGGCCACCACAGCTCTCCAGTGATGGTGCCTACCATCATTGAAACATGACCAATTTGACATCCCCTCCTAGGTACCTTCGGTACCCAACGCCCCTGGGTGTCCCCCTCCTCACCCAGAGGCGCGTACTTTTTTTTTTTCTTCTACAACAGCATGGCGGCTCGCCAGCCCTAAATGACACCATGGTCCTCCAGCCTGCTCCATCCTCCTATTGGTCTAGGCCACCACCCAATTTAATATCCATGAATATGCCTTGTGGTCTGTAATGCCTTGTTCGGTGTGTGTTCAACAATTGCATGCACTTTAATATGTAATTCTGTTACGATTATGAATATCTTGAATTGTCACATGTTTTAATTTTTACCTCTACGAATTTGTGTTGCTTCGACATTGAACTGTTGAATTGTGTCACCCTATGATCTTTTAATACTGTTAGCCCGGCTTAGAGGCTATTTCTCACCCCCCACTCACTCACTCCAGGCACCGGCAATACCGCCACCTAGTTTTTCTCCACCTCCTTTACTTGCCAGCCGGCTCGTCTCCCCATACACACCTTCCCTCTCTGCGTGTCCCTAACTATGCCCCGCCCCCTGGAACACCAGGTGTCACGCACCGCTCCCACTGGTTAGGCCCAGGCCCCCAGAAACGTGGCTTATTCACCGCCACTGGCTCTGTCCCGCACTTGACCATACCGCACACGACCGTGGTGCTAGGACCTAACTGCAGCGTCACAACGGCCTCGAGATTTGCTCCGTGGTCCCTAATTCCTTTTCCAAGGTAAGCCCTGGAACTCGCCGCTCCGCCCGAATCAAACTACTGCCTGTTAGTCCTCCCAGATCCCCGTACCTAAACCATGCTTTCCCCTCCTCTAGGTACTCGCCTCGGGACTCGTGCAGTGGATTGGGGCTCAGACACTGTCTACATTCTCTTTTGCCTCCCAGGTAAACATATAACGGCTGAGTCCCAGCCTCCCCTAACAGTGATTCCCTGCCAGCATTTGCCTTCCCTAAATGTGTGTTTCCCTTCCATGATCAGATCACCCCTCCAGGATCCACACAGAGGATCGGGGACCTCAACCTGCAAATGGTCTCCTCTTCCGGTCACCACAGTGGACACCACATGAGTTCACCCCTTCCTATCGTGTTTCCCACTCTATTCCGCCTCTTAGCCCACCCTTTCTTAACCTTCACCCTCCTCGTTCACAGGGCTGCCGATTCATGACAACAGTCACCACCTCGTTCAGCACCGGACCAGCGAGTCTGCCACACTCCGGTACACTCCTCCCCCCATTCATGTAAGTTCCTTCCGCCGCTCTACCCCCTCTCCACCCTCCTTGCGGCCCCTCCATACCCATCCCAACCCCTCTCCCCCACCTTTTCCTGTCCAATTTCAGCTCGTTTGGCCTCCACCCCGGGCGTTCTTCCACATGAATGCTCAGCGGCTCCCCACCTCGAAATCCCTGGTGTCTAACAAAACACTTCCCTCGCACTTGCTACACACACTCCACTTCCGCCCTAGTTCTTGTAAGCTTCCTCTACCGTCTCACTCACTCTCCCCCCTCCTTGCCCCGCACCTCTCCCCTTTTTCCCCCATGCCTCTCCTCCTCTTTTGGCCTGTATTCCCTGCTGCCTTCTCCAGGATTACACAGTGTCTACCCACCTCCCACTCTTGGTTTCATTCATCCCCCGCATTTGCCACACACTACTTGCCCCCTCTGGTCATCACACAGGCCAGCTCCTCTCTTTGCTCTCCCTTCCCCTCTTACCCCCTTTTCCTCCTCCGCCCCTCCCTATTTCCTTTCCCTCCCCCCTCGCCCATGCTTCATCCCATCCCGTGCGTGCCCCAAAACGGGTTTGCTTCCTCTGCCTCACCACGCATCCTCCTCTTCCCGTCCTTGTCCTCAATTCTGCCCTTCGTCTTATACAGCACCTTTAAAATGGCAACCCGGTCCTGATGATGATCCTTACTTGATAGGATCGAAATGCCGTCGACCGATCATACAGCGTAATTCAGTTGGGGATTCCCTCTCTCTCCCTTCCAGTAGCGCCACGCTGCCACTCCTGCTCGCTCCTCCTCTGGGGGAATTAGAATAAAGCTCTCCCCAGGCGCTGGAAGGCTGCATCAAGACTTGGCCAAGTAAACAGAAAGAGCAAAAGGTCTAAGAAGTCCTTAGAGCATCCAGGGGCCATGCTTGGCCCAGGGAGGCAAGCCCTCATGGCAGCCCCCCCTGGGCCCCAGCAGCAGCACGCCCCGCAGGGTCAGGATCCAAGGCAGAACCTTTACATGTGGTCACAGCCCCTTCTTTTATACAGTATTTTCCCTTTGTGCTAACAGTGTAGGGCATGGTAGAACCAGATACAACTGGTTCAGGAGAGCTCCTGAGCACTTTTTTTTCTCAGCTCCTCTCTCCCTTTCACAGGACAGGCCAGGGACATCAGACGCACCACAGGTGTGGAGCCTGCATTGTGGAGGGAAGGCACAGCCCTATTCAGGTCCCAGGTGCAGCTCCTCCCTCCCATCTACATGCAGATCTCCCTATTCACCACCGGGCAGACCCATCCTGGCTCCTGGAGCCAGCCACACCATCCAGCACCTGTCAATCACAAGCCAGACATGCAATTCACATCAGGCAGGCAGACACACTGCACACAGAAATGCCAACTTCTAAAAGTGGCACTTCTCCATAAGTCACAATAAATCTGCGCACACCATTGCACAACATTTATTCTCACAAGTTCGCACATACCAAACTTGCCCCAGCACTCCTCTCACATCAGGAATTACCATGGACACACATCTCTCCCATGCATTCCTATGGGAGGGCACGCCAGTCTCACCACACATACACAGAGAGCGCATGCATTTTACACTGTACCACAGTGCTAAAGTGCGCAGAGGCCTAAAATCACCAACACTAGGTTACAGAAAAAGGCTAGGAGAACGCAAAAAGTTTCGGGGTGAACCTGCCAAAAGGGCCAAGTCCAACAGTGGCACTTGAAGAAATTTGTGTGCTTTGTTAACCTTTGCGTTTGGAACCACATAGCGGAATTCTGCGGTGAATCTTACCACAGATTACCGTGTATTGTGCTTGAACTGACTTAATATTTATTTTGGAGGGAACTCTTTTCTTTCACTTCATCCTGGATGATCAACAATTCAGGGGAACTTGTCTTTATATAATTTAATTCTCCTTTTCTGCTGCTGTGCCAGAACCTGGGGTACGTAGAAGTGTGAACTAGCTTATATGACTGGATGGCATATGTGAAGTAACATGTGGATGACTCTTCGTTTTCTGCTTTCAGATTTGCTTTCCATCTAAAGGCATTGGGTAGACTCTTTAGGATTGTAGACTGCTATATCCCATACTGGGTCTATATTACTTAGCGAGACCTAATGAGAGTAGATGTTCTTTGAACTCTGTTTATATCTGTGTCCTTTGTTGTTACAGGTTCTATTTCCCCTGCTGTCCCTTCCCTGTCCTTTCCCTCGCCTGATCCCTCAAACACCCGGAATACCTATAGGGGTGTTGGTGATATCAGGAGGTGGACCTTTTTCTGCTGCAACTGGATCCTGTGGAGCGTAACCAGACAGAATTACGCACCCACGTATTTTGCTCTACCCGATCCAGGGGAGTTAGGAAATTGCTTCCATGGATGATGTTCTTCAGGCTTTAGCATTGGTCCAACAAGAATTGGCTTCCTTTAAGGCGGAAACAGCCGCTCTGAGAGACAAAGTGGAGAAAATGTCCAGGAACTTCTTTGACATCTCCTCTGCGGCCTCACAAATACAGGTTACTGTGCCTCCTCCCATTCCATTGGCCAGTCCTGAAAGATATGCAGGGAACCCATTAAAAATACAAGTGTTTCTGACACAGATAATGCTGCATTTTTCTTGCAAGCAGGCCTTGTTTCCCAATAACCATTCAAGAGTAGCTTTTGCAATTTCCTATCTTAAATGGGATGCGGCAAACTGGGCTGTTCCTTTAGTAAGAAATAACGATGAAGTCTTATCAGATTGGTCGGCGCTCAGGGCAGAATTTTAAAGGGTTTTTGACCGAAGGGCCACTACATTTAGCGCAGATAAAGAACTGTTGGATCTTAAGCAAGGGAGAAACGATTTGGTAACGTATCTGACTACTTTCAATCGGTTAGTGGCAGAAACAGCTTGGCCGGAGGAAAAGAGGATGTCTTTATTTTATCAGGGATTGAGAGATGAGATGAAGGATATTTTGGCTCAAATAGATCCTCAACTCACTACATGTACCGAAATAATAAACTTAACCTTACAGTTGGATGGCCGAATGTCTGAGAGAGTGGGTGAAAAGAAGCGGTGGGACAGAGGATATTTCAGGTTTGATATACCCTCTCGTCAACCGATAGATAACCCTGTGCCAGTGTCTGAGCCCATGGAAATCAGGGCGGTCCGTGTCCCATTGTCAAGAGAAGAGCGGGAGAGTAGAAGGGTGCAGGGTTTGTGCATCTATTGTGGTAAAAGCGAACATTACGTTAGGAAATGTCCCTCCAAACCTAAATCCTCGGGGGCATGGTTGTGGGAAAAAAAGGTGGCAGTGTCTACCTTGCTTCCTGTCTGGAGATTCCCATGGAGAAGGGGAGGTAGGAAAAGGTTGGAAATCCCTTCTCTAGCTACCATGGACTTGCAGGACACAGAGTCACATATAGTGCTCCCTATGAGCCTCGAATGTAACAAATAGTTTCATCAAGTCCGGGTCATGATAGATTCTGGGGCTACCAGAAACTTTGTAGATAATGGATTGGTAACAACGCTTGAGTTCAAAGAGTACCGTGAGAGACACCAGAAGAGGTTTTGGCGGTAGATGGCAAACCTTTGAAATCTGGTTTAATTCTGGAGCAAACGGAGTCAGTCTTTTTTACTTCAATTGTCGATAATGAAAGACATATTGATAAGTTGTCTTTGAATATCATTGAGGCCCCTCAATACGAGGTTATTTTGGGAATGCCGTGGCTGTGTCACCATAATCCCACCATAAACTGGAGAACTAAAACAATACGGTTCCTCTCGGAAGAATGTAAAAGTCATCTAGTGCCCTTAACGCTCTCACCGGCTGCAGCTTTGATACATCCATCCGTAGTAGCCACAGCTGCTGAGAAGGAAACCATATTACCCTTAGAATACTCCCAGTTTAAGGATGTGTTTTGCTAGATTCAGGCTGAACAACTGCCCCGCAGAGTATGATTGCCGACTAGACTTAGTGGAGGGAGCTACGATTCCGGCATGTAGGGTGTCTGTGCCAGAGATGACACACTTACGAGAATACCTGGATCATTATCTGGAGATAGGCTTTATCAGACCTTCATGGTCACCAGCTGCCTCTCCACTGTTTTTTATACCTAAAGCCAATGTCGACTTGAGAGCTTGTGTGGATTATCGCCAGTCCAATAAAAACACTGTGAGGAATAGCTATCCTTTGCCCCTCATTTCTGTGTTGCTTGATCAGGTGAGGGAGGCTAAAATCTACACTAGGTTGGATTTGAGAGGCGCGTACCATTTGGTACGTGTCAGAGAAGGCAATGAGTGGAAGACAGCTTTCAAGACTCGCTATGGATTATTTGAATATACTGTCATGCCATTCGGCCTTTGCAACACCCGGCGGCATTTCAGTATTTTCTGAACAACGTCTTGAAAGAATTTGTGGACCTGTTCGTTGTCGTTTACATTGACGATACCCTCATCTATTCCAACACGTTTGAAAGACATACATGTCACGTTTGTAGAGTGCTGTCCAAACTGCGTGCACATGGATTGCTTTGTAAGTTGAACAAATGCGAGTTTGGTATGGAACGAGTGGAATTTTTGGGTGTTATGCTATGCCCTGAAGGTTTGCACGTGGCAGAGAGAAAGAATAAGGCAGTGCAAGAATGGCCCACTCCTAAGAACGTACGTGATGTGCCATGCTTCCTGGGTTTTGCGAACTATTACCAAAGGTTCATCCTTCATTTCTCCCAAGTCGCAGTCCACATGACTCAACTCCTAAGGAATGGAGTGTCATTTCACTGGTCAAGCGAAGCTGAAGAAGCATTCACTTTTCTGAAGAGAGCCTTTACCGCGGCCCCTGTACTTGCACATCAGAGACGAGAGCATCTTTTCATAGTAGAGGCGGATGCCTCAGATGGGGCAATCAGAGCTATAATGTCACAAAGGAATCAGAATACAGGACAGTTACACCCTGTGGCCTATTTGTCTAGAAAATTTAACCCAGCTGAGAGAAATAATACCATAGCCGAGAAGGAGCTACTGGCTATAAAAAAAGGCCTTTCAAGAATGGAGGCAGTATCTGTGGGGGACTAGCCAACCTACCACAGTATACTGAGACCATAGGAACCTGCAATACATGAAATCTGCATGCCATTTGTCTCAGCAACAGATGTTTTTTGCATAATACAACTTTGTTATTACATTTAGACCTGGGGTGGAGAACCGCAAAGCAGATTCTTTGTCTCGACAGGAAACAATGTATAACCTCGAACAACCCAAGAATCTAGAATCTATCATGTGCTTTGTGCTATCCGGGTGGAAAACTTTCTGGAGAAAGTACGTAATCATGCATCCAGTGCAGTATGGGAAGTATGGGCACAGAAGGAGACGGAGCGCACAGTGAAATACGGACTACCTTTTTGCAAGAATAGACTATACCTTCCCACTATTGAACACCGGAAGAAGGCTTTCATGTGGTGTCATGTGTCTCCTTTGGCAGGTCATCCAGGAACCCGAAAGACCATACAGCTGACAAAACGCCATTTTTGGTGGAGCTCTTTAAGCAGGGATGTCACCTCCTGGGTGGCAAGATGTGAAGACTGTGCCAGAGCAAAAACTGAGAATATCAGGAGGAAGGGGAAGCTCATAACCATGCCCACCCCAGATCGTCCATGGCAAAGTATCAGCCTCAACTCTGTCACAGGGTTACCATTGGAGAAAGGGAATTCAGCGATATTGGTCATTGTGGATGACCAATATAGAAGATGGGGCATTTTGTTCCTTGTGTAAACCTTCGTATGGCCAGACAGACAGCGCAGTTACTACTGAGTAACATCATCAGATTACAAGGAATACCTGATGTAATTGTGTCTGATAGGGGACCCCGATACATTGCTAGGTTCTGGAAGATGTGGTGCAAGGTGTTGCACATTTACTCTGCATTATTCACAAGTTTCCACCCGCAGACCGACGGACAAACAGAACGGCTGAACCAAACCCTGAAGAAATACCTCAGGTGCTATGCGAAGGAAGCACAAGACTGTGGGCTTGAGCTGCTATGGTTGGCGGACCTGGCATACAACAATGCATGGCACTGTTGTATCGGGGTTTCTCCTTTCCGTTCTAACTTTGGTTATGACGCTTGAATTTTGCTTGTCACGTTTACCGAGGAGGTGGCACATCAGCCCTCTGTAATGTCTCAAGTGAGGAAACTACACGCAGTGCATCGTAAGCTTAAGGCCAATCTGGTACAGGCCAAACTGACCTATAAGAAATGGGAAGACCGACATCGGAGTGATGGGCCTCAGCATCAGGTGGACAACAAGGTGTGGTTGTCCACCAAGAACATTCGATTCAAGTTGCGAAGTATATTCCATCCTAGGTTCATTTGACCCTACGCCATTATTAGGCAAGTCAATCCGGTGACATACAAATTGAAACTACCTGGTTCTTTACGCATACACCCTGTGTTTCACTGTAATCTCCTGAAACCTGCTGTGGGTGCGCGTAGACGTGCTGCCCCGCCTGTGAAGTGTTATGGGGGATTGGAGTACGAGGTCAAAAGTATGAAAGATTCCAGGATGAGACTGGGTGTGCTGTGGTACCTGGTGTCTTGGAAAGGATATGCGGTGGAGGATGACTCTGCCCTGCCATAATGTGCATGCTCCGAGGGCTGTTCGCACCTTTCACAGATGGTTTCCTATGAAGCCTGGCCCTAGGTGGCGCCAGGTGAGGGGGACCTCCTGTCAGGGATCGGGTGTAGCGGTGTCTACATTTGCGATTCCCTGGAAGAACTACAACTTCCATGATGCTTAATGGGAGGGGATAAAGTCGCCGTGCGCGTGCAGGCCAACGCGCGTAATTCTGTTTTGATCACAGCTCTTCTTCGGTTGAGGGAGTGACGGCTGGTGGCGGAAGCCGTAGTTCAAGCTGCGCATCGGAACTTATCTTGGTTCTGGACATCTTCGAGATTGTACCCTGATTCGTGAGTAGCCTTGGTAATTGGTTACGGCCATTACTGGGGTATTGTGCTTGAATGTTGCCATAACGGAATACTGCGAGCGGCTGCCGCATATTACCGTGTTTGGTGGTCGGAGGCTTTTTAACCAGCATGACTGTTTTGGAAACTCAGCAGACGCAGACGCATAGCGGAGTACAGCGGTGAAGGAACCGCGTACTTCAGGGTATGCTTGATTGCCTCTTGTTGCCGGATTCGGAGGTTCTATACCAAGGCAGATTAAGCACACATATATCGTGGCACTTGAGGGAATTTGTGTGCTTTGTTAACATTTGCTTTTGGAATCACATAGCCAAATCTGCGGTGAATCTTACCGCATATTACCATGTATTGTGCTGGAACTGACAATCTTTATTTTGGAGGGAACTCTTTTCTTTCACTTCATCCTGGATGATAAACAATTCAGGAGAACTTGTCTTCATTTAATTTAATCCTGCTTTTCTGCTGCTGTGCCAGACCCTGGGGTATGTAGAAGTGTGAACTAGCTTATATGATTGGATGGCATATATGAAGTAACATGTGGATGACGCTTAGTTTTCGGTTTCAGATATGCTTTTCATCTAAAGACGTTGGGTAGACTCTTTAGGATTCTAGACTGCTATATCCCATAGACCTAATGAGAGTAGATGTTCTTTGAAATCTGTTTATTGTTTATATCTGTGTCCTTTGTTGTTTCAGGTTCTGCTGTCCCTTCCCTATCCTTTCCCTCGCCTGATCCCTCGAGCACCCAGTATACCTATAGGGGTGTTGGTAATATCAGGAGGTGGACCTTTTTCTGCTGCAACTGGATCCTGTGGAGCATAACCTGACAGACATGGCCATAAGGCGGGACAATCAAGCCTCATAATCAATCAGAATACAGAATTCACGAAGGACAAAGACAGAAGCCAATGAAAAATATGGGCGAGAGTGGACCATCCTGCTGGTGGACCATGCCAGATGGCTTATGCGGGCTCTGCATTGAGACCTGAGGTTCCAGTGGGCACAACATCAGGGGAACCTGTCCGAATGCATCCAGATCTCGGAGGACACTGCACACCAATTGCAGTGGTGGCTAACGAACCAGGATTGGGTCCACAGCAGATCCCTCTACCTTCCTGAACCAGAGTTCACAGTGGTGACCGATGCATCACTTCTGGGATGGGGCAGCCACATGGGGGAGGCGGAGATCAGAGGCCTCTGGTCTCCGGCAGGGTCCGGGCTCCACATCAACCTTCTGGAGCTTAGGGAGATTTGTCTTGCACTCAAAGCATTCCTTCCCTCTGTCCAGGGAACAGTAGTGCAGGTGTTCACGGACAAAACCAACGCCATGTGGTACTGCAACAAACAAGGCGGGGTGAGGTTGTGGACTCTATGTCAGGAGGCCCTCCGCCTCTGGGCATGGTTGGAACATAAGGGCATATCCCTGGTGGTTAAACACCTGGCAGGTTCCCTGAACGCGAGGGCGAACAAACTCAGCTGCATGTGCATGATGGATCACGAATGGCGTCTTCACTCGGAGGTGGTGCAAGATCTCTTTCAGCAGTGGGGAGAGCCTTGGTTAGATCTATTCGCCACAGAAGAGAACACGCTATGTCAGTAGTTCTGCGTGTTGTAATTTCCAAGGCGGCACTCGTTAGGCAACGCTTTTCGTAGCGAGTGGAGTTGCGGTCTTCTATTTGTCTACACCACTTCTGCACAGTATGCTGAAGAAGATCAAGCACGACCAGGCACAAGTCATTTTTGGGACTCCGGACTGGGCATGAAGAGTCTGGTATCCCAAGCTGCTCAACATGTCCACCAATCTGCCAATCAGACTGCCTCTTCGGGAGGATCTTCTTTCGCAGCAGCAGGTGACAGTCCTCCACCCGAACCTGTCCAGCCTCCTCCTTGCGTGGAGATTGAGCGGCGGCAGTTGACGTCGTTTGACCTGCCTCCCTAAGTCTGTGATGCTATCTTGCGAGCCAGGCGTCCCTCCACTAAGACGGTATACGCCGGGAGATGGAACAAATATGTGGCATGGTGCACAGCAAAGGCTCTGGATACCCTTTCCACTCCTCTTTCGGAGGTTCTCTTGTTCCTCCTTTCTTTGGCCCAGCACGGCGCTGCCCTGGGTACTCTAAAAGGTTACCTCTCAGCCATTTCAGCCTTCCTTAGGCTTCCTGATCAGCCTTCTCTTTTCAGGTCCCCTGTTGTAAATAGATTCCTGAAGGGCATTTCTCATCTTTTTCCTCCTACTCCCTTTGTAATGCCCCAGTGGGACTTGAACTTGGTTCTTACATATCTTATGTGAGCTCGCTTTGAGCCGTTACATAACTGTCCTCTCAGGCTTCTCACTTTGAAAACTGCCTTTCTGGAGGCCATCACCTCTGCACGCCCTTTCTTCCAAGCCTCCCTTTCTGGCTGTCCATCCGGAAAAGGTTATCCTTAGAACTAGACATTCCTGTCTTCCCAAGGTGGTTACTTCTTTCCACATTGGCCAAACGATCACTTTACCCACCTTCTTTCCGCCTCTGCATCCTTCAAAAGAGGAAGAGGCGCTCCACGGTCTGGATCCAAAACGTGCGCTTTCCTTCTACTTGGATCGCAACAAACAATTCCGGGTGGACGACCAGCACTTTGTTGGTTACTTGGGGGCTAAGAAAGGTCGGGCCGTGCACAAACTGACCATCTCCAGGAGGGTCTTTCTTTGCATCAAAGCTAGCTATTCTTTGGCAAAGAAGGAGCTTCCAGTGGGACTGTGCGCCCATTCCACCAGGGCAACGGCAGCCACCACTACTTTGGGACGGCGAGTCCCCCTTAATGACATCTGTCAGGCAGCTTTGTGGGTATCGCTGCACACGTTCACTAAACACTACTGCCTGGACAGCCAAGTCCGGAGAGATGGCTTCTTTGACCGTTCTGTTCTCCAGAAATTTCTGGTGTGAACTCGGTTCGCAGACCCACCTCCAGGGTTGGAATTGCTGGGGTATCTTTTCTAAGGTAAGGAATCTTTAACTGTTTCTTTCAGATGAACAAGCTACTTACCTTTGGTAATGATATATCTGTAAGAAACATAGGTTAGGTATAGATTCCTTACCACCCCACCCATTCTACCCATTCTGCAAACTGACTTCTAGGGTTAAGGACTTCCTTTCAGGGCCCTAGTTTTGTGCACCAGTTGTCAGTGTCTTGCATGGCTCTGCGCTTCCGGCTTGGAAAGTCCTGTACAGAACTGACGTCAGGGCGGCGTCTATGTAGTTACCGCAACATCATCCCCGCGACCACGACGCCAATGACGAACGCAGAGTCAAAAGATACCACCTTCCGACGCGCAAGGGTACTACTGACGAAAAACTTTCCGGATCCAGTCTGACGTCTGGGGGTAATTCTAAGGTAAAGAACCTATAACTAACCTATATTTCTTAATGATATATTGTTAGCTGTAAGTAACTTGTTCATCTGCAATACGGGGTGTTTTATTATCTGCCCTTGTTTCTGGATCACATGTGATCTATCACTTATTGTGTAACGTGTGCAATAAAGCTCAATGATCCTCAGCTCACCACTGCTCTAGATACAGCAGTTCCAAGTGCAGTTAGCCACTCTACATGTTGCTTTCTTCCTTATACGAGCCTTTGTGTATGCCCACCCAAAGACTCCCGATGTCGCCGAATTAAGCTTCAACAATTTTCCTTTGTTCTTCACATGAAGTCACATGGACGTCATCTCGTCAGAAATCATGTGGTGGAAATCATGTCTACTTTTAAATATTGGTTATTGACATTTCACCGGATGGTGACCCACAAGCTCAGAATTTGTAAATATGATGCTTAAAATGCAGACCGTCATTCAAGACATAGCAACATAAGTTGTCAGAGATCTCCAAAGCAATTGAAATGACTTTTTCCAGTTCCTGTTTCAAATAGTGGCTACCTCATACTAGCAATAGTGTTAACTATTGTGTCTGGTTTGTGAATTAGACATTTCCTTTAACCAGCAATTGCTTATGAGCAATTACTGTATAAACAAGCATTTGCAATGCAATAGGTCTCACATTTACGCGAGACCTATTGCATTTCATCGTGGACAGCGGGAGAAGCACCAACAACAGGAGTGCGGGTGGGGGCACGGACAAAGTAGTGCTCACCGTCTAAACCACATATATGTACTTTGTAACTTTCAAAATAAAGGGGCCAGTAGCCATGGGAGGGTACAAATGACAACATAGCCATAATAAGGAGGGACTAACGAGCCTAATAATCAATCTGAAGGCAGCATTTACGAAAGACAATGACACAAGCCAATTAAAAACATGGGCAGAGAGTGGGTGGAGCTTCGACTTCATACTCCATTACTGCATGCCTCGCAGAGCAAGCAGCGCATGCACGCTGCCGCTATATGCTAGACCTAAAAAGGGGTCGACAAACAAAGGGTCATAAAATACTGTCAAAAAGTGACAGAGGCAAGGTCTGTTCCCAGTTCAGGGCTTGACAGGCACGGAAAGAAAAGTACTGATTCCAGCGTTCCGAAGTGGCCCCTATATAGGTGATGCGGACATCACTTCCAGCGTGGAAGATGCAGACAATGTCATGTGGAGCTGACCAATGCCACCAAACGGCACACAGGGGTATTGCTTGAAAACAAATCTTCTGGATCCAGTCTGGCACCTGGGAAATTCAAAAGTAAGAACTCTGCAGCTAGATGTCTTAGATGCTTGGGATTATTCAACAGGTGAGGAATCTGCAGGTAGAAGTATCCATCAGAAGTACACATTTTTATTTGTGTTGAGGGTGAATTTGTTATTAAAGTTGTGCAGATTTACAACTGTAAAAATGTAGAGCCAATCATTTCAACTACAAAGGAAATACGGAGACTGCAACATTTTGAAATGTTTTTAATTTTTAATTCGTTCATATTGTGGAATTCGCTGTAGAAATACTGTATAAAATAAGGCCGAACTTTGACAAAAACTGAATTCTAACACTTAGGAGGAGTAAATCAAGAATCTCACACTGATTTGACCATAGCACACCTCCCAATAAACATTATACCATTACCAAAGTTTACTGAAATTACCTTTGTTCTTATGCCAATGGTGTACTCCTTTATGTTTTAAAAGCCTTCATTAAAACAGCAGATTGCAATTGAAAGAAATTTTAAAAATATTTAACCATAAGCATCTATTCTTAGAGTGCAATACAAATGTGTCATTTTATAGTATTTTTAATTTGCATTATGAAAATAAAAGGTCTATACATTATTCATATATTTTAATGATTATGAATCATGTAAATTTGAAATGCATCTAACGTCTGCTTTGGTGTTTGTTTATAAATTCATAGAAAATATTAAACATCTAACAAAATAAATAAAACATTTCAATCATAGATGCTAATGATCAAGTCATTTTATTTGTACATTAAATTACTAAATTTAAGATCTCACATATCAGTAGTGCTCAGAAGTGAACAATTGCATTTTCAGTTATGTGAAAAAATAGATTGCATCTATCTTTCAAAGATCAAAAACTCCTTCATGAAATGCTGCGTTATAATAATGTCTTAAATATTTCACCTCTAAGTGCTTAAAAAATGTACAGTGTTCTCGTAAACGGTCTGTGAAAAGAGACGATTTTACTTCTCCGCCTTAAGTTGAGGTTAAAAGCAATATCTTTCAGGAACACCTTTCGGTATAATAAGATGTCTCAAACTGGAACTGTGGGGCCACGATGTGATGTCTGAGAAGCTTGACGGTGTTGAGTGGATGGCCAACTTGCAGCCTGCAGCTATCATTCCAGTAATGATTCCTTTGCAGTCATATTGTCAGCAAGACTTTTCTCAATAAGACAGTTCAAAACATATCTTAAAAACCAAGAGTGGAGGTGACCTTCAAGGAGAATCCATGAATGTCTGATTATAAAGGGCGCACGTTAATCTAGTGGTGGCCGAAGAGTTCTTAGATGTTGGTCGTCTAGTCCTTTCCAATATTTAAAATTATTGTCAAGATGCTGCATTATGTTTGGCAGGTCTGCAAAGGCTAAAGAAAATGAAACATCAAGCTGTTACATATTTTACAACTAAACAGTAATCGAAAGAGTCCTTTTTGAAAAAATAAATTTACATATTTTAATAGCTACATTTAACTTTTACTTTCGCGTATTTCAAAAATAAACACAAGGATGATGAGGTTTTGGAGATGTGAACTACTTCCAAAAACCGAATAGTTTAAAGAGCAATTGCACATTTATTTGGATAGTTCAAAATAAAACAAAACATTTCACATTGCTAAGGACATTAGTTACACTTGATTTTGTTCGGGTGAGCTGATGACTGTGGAAGTGCTTGTAAATTCGAAGTTTAAACACCAATAAAATGTCGTTGGAAAACAAATTGATGATTTTGATAGCAAGAACCTGTCTCGGATCGAGCTTAGATCGCACATTTACGAGCTTAATATAAATTGGTTATTATATAAGCGATGGACAATAGGAATATCATCAAAGAGCTTACAAAAATCATAAAGAGTTGAGTGTAGTGTAAAGTATTTCACTACATAAACATAAGTGCATTACCAAACGCGTTGTGTATGTAAATCAGCATAAACAATCACAGTAATTCCGAAATATCTGTTTGAAGGCTGACTAGGATTACAGGCCATAGTACAATAAATCAGGAGTTTGACTGACAGACAGACACACATGTACGTATGTGTGTTTGTAGGAAATCCACCTGTTCTGTGGGGCCATCCCTGATGTTTCACTTTTGGTGGACCCTATATTTTTGTTGGCTTTAGAACTCTGCACACTTTACGCATGCTAACAAGCAGTAAAGCGTCTGTGCTCCCCCTGTAAACATGACTCTATGTGCATGCGTATAACTGACATAATTAACTTGCCTACAAGTCCCTAGAATATGGTACATGGCTTACCCAGGGGCTGGATGTTAAATACTACTAGTGGACTGCACAAACTATTATGGGGCAACCCTATGACCCTGGGGACCAGGTGGGTTTTGCAGTCTCACTGATATGGGGAGGGGGATTCATGACAGGGGTTCTAGAATTCTTACTAGTTAAGAAAACATTGTTTTACTAAAAAAAAACCTTGGTCTAAGCATATGCATGTGAGATACCCTATGAGTCCACTGATACCATTCACAAGATCAGATGCGACCTTCATGTAGCAGGACTCATCGGCAACTTCAGTGAAGATCAGTTTTGTTTTGAATGACAATGCCTTCCTTCCCATTTGTCAGCTGGTTTAATCACAACTTCTGGATTATTTTTTAGTGTGTGAATGGCTGGATTTGTAGCGTGACCTATAGTGTAGTGTGTATATCTATGTTGTTTACTCAGAGAATCTATCTCCTACATAACAATTTTTTCAAATGCCAAAATCTCAGTGGGTGTAGAGTGGAAAGGGGGAGGGGAGGTTACGAAGGATGATCATTTTCCAGCACTAAGCCTTTTTCACGCAAGCCCTATGCAGCAGGGATTTTTCCAAACACTATCCCAGCATTATTGGCAGCAGGGTTCCTAGCCTTTTGTCTACCATATATGCTATCCCAGTGCATAGTACATTACCATAACTCAAGGTGCTTATTGCAGCCTTGCGGAAGCAATTGGCTACCATTTTCATGGAAAGTGGTACACAATACAGCAGGGCTTAATCCTTTGATTTATATACATGCTTTCTCAGCATTATTGGTAACTCAGCTCCTATGACCCAGCTCCCCTACACCACTCATCCGCCACACACCTCACCATTCCCACGGTACACTCTAATCCCCTCAGACCCCCTACACTAAAGAACAGAAGCTCCATACCTAATAACCTTAGAAAAGTCCCCCTCTCTCTAGTACCCTCTACCTCCCTTGACACACCACGTCTCAAATGCACTCTCCTCAACTGCAGATCGGCCTCTAGACACTCCTCCGCCATCGCTGATCTCATCATATCATTGGACCTTGACCTAATCATCATGACTGAAACATGGCTAACTGAATCCTCTACACCTATAATGGACATCCTGGTCCCGCCAAACTATCACATCATTAGACTTGACAGGCCCGGCAAAATAGGTGGTGGAATCGCATGTATACACAGGAGCAACCTCTCTGTTCTGAAAGTCACCTCCTCCTCCCTACCCTCCCCAACTTCATGTGAATACATATGCCTCGATATTATCAGTGAGGGCAAACCGATATGCTCGCTTCACGGCATTTACCATCCACCCGGGGACAACGCTATCTTCTCCCAACAAATCATGGATATGATCTCAACCTATTCCAGACGGCAGCTCACCCAAATATACCTCGGAGACTTCAACCTCCGCTGGAACGATCACAATGACGCGGGGGTAAATAGTCTTAAAAATTTCCTCAAGGCCCTTGCCCTAACCCAAATATGCAACAGCCCGACCCACGAGAAAGGCTCTATCCTCGACCTTATCATCTCCAAAGAAGACTCTATCCAACTCGAATCGATCCAACCCTGCGACTGGTCAGATCATCATATTGTCACATTCTACATCAATGAAAAAGTAAAAGTTAACCCGGCTCAAACCACCAAGCCCAAAATTTGGAAAAGAGACCTGAAAAAACTCAAACCAAACTCTCTACCCCCTAACAGCTGCAATCTCCTAGCTCCCCCTGCCGGCATCTCGGACGTGCAATCCTTGACTGACCACTATCTCAACGCAATGACCACAATAATTGATGAGGCTGCACCTTTGCAACTAAAAAGGGTATCTTCCAAAATCTCCAACCCATGGTATGATGGGAGTCTCAACGAGGACCGACGAGCCATGCGAATGGCAGAGCGCACGTGGAGATCAGCTCCCTCTGCACTGCATCTAAAAACACTGAAGAAAAAGAGAAACGCCTACTTCAGGAAAATTAAACGCTCAAAAACAGTTTTCTTCAGCCACCAGCTCGACCAAGCAAGGAATAGGCCGAGGAAACTGTTTGATCTAATCAGAACTCAATGCAAGGAACAACCCCAGCCACACAGCAATATGCACGAGGCTCCCTCCTGTGAAGACTTCTCCACTTTCTTTATCCAAAAAACTGACAACATAAAGAGTGATCTCATCATTGACGCAAGCCTCTACTCCAAGCCTCATTCCATAGCATCCACTGAACGAAAAAACAATGCCACATGGTCATCCTTTGTCACCTACTCTGAAGAAGAAATAGGGAAACTGCTCAGCACCATTAAACCATCCAATCACCTCACAGACCCCCTCCCTGCTAACGCTGTAAAGGACTTTATCCCTCTACTCCTCCCACTCTGGACTAAAATTATCAACAGCTCACTTCAACAAGGAACCATCCCTGACTCCCTCAAAGTAGGACAAGTCACGCCTTTACTAAAGAAACCAACAGCCGACCCCTCTGACTTAAACAACTACCGTCCCATTACCAATATCCCCACTCTCGCCAAATTGTTGGAAAAATGCACACAACTACAATTGACTAAACACATTGATCAGTTTGGCCTCCTCAATCCTCATCAATCAGGCTTCCGAGCAGGGCACAGCACTGAAACGGCTATGACACACATAATTGACAACGCCCTTCAAATGCTAGATCAAAATGATACCTGTCTCCTCATCCTTCTAGATCTCTCTTCACCTATTGACACCGTTAAGCATGAGAAATTACTCGAACTACTAAACACAAGAATGGGTCTATCTGGGACAGTCCTCAAATGGTTCACTTCCTTTCTACACAACAGGTCGCAGAAATTCAAGAGTAACAACCTGATGTCCTCGGGTGTACCTGTTTCGTTAGGCATCCCACAAGATTCCTCCCTATCCCCAACTTTGTTCAACCTAGTCATGGAACACCTCACCACCTTGTTACAAGATTCCAATATACACTTTCACATGTACGCTGATGATACCCAACTATATCTCAAATTACAATCCCCCAAAGACATTTTGCTCCTGAACTCAACGATCAGAAGCACCCAATCTTGGCTTGCCGATAATCATCTCAAACTCAATGCTCTGAAAACAGAGTTCCTTCTTATCTCACCTCCCGCCAAGATCTCTACCACACAACTCTGGCTTAAAGACCTAACTGCACTCAATGTCCAACCCACCATCGTAGACTCAGCAAAATCCTTAGGCATTACACTTGACACCAATCGCAACATGCAGCAACATATCAGCAAGGCAACTAAGGGAGCGAACTACCAAATCAATACCCTGAGGAAACTTAAACCCTTCCTCCCTCCAATGACTTCCGAACTGCAGTACAAGCACTAGTCATCCCTCGAATAGAATATGGCAGCATCGCCCTCTGCGGACTCCCCCTAACTACTACTGCTCCACTAAGAGCTTCTCTAAACGCTGCAGCGAGACTCATCACTGGTTCAAAAAAACACTCACATATCTCCCCTGACTTTAAAAACCTGAACTGGCTGCTTTTCGAAGCCAGAATACATCTGAAAATCGCCTGCATGACGCACAAAACTGTCCACATGAGCTCACCAAGCTAAATCACTCAGAAGATGACAATCTCTGGAGGCTCTAGAAACACCAGAGGCACAAACAATCTTCTGCTGAAGCCTCGAAGATTCCGGAAGGAAAAAACGTATAAACGCTCCTTCTCAGGAATGGCACCCAGGATTTGGAACTCACTCCCCCCCGAAACGAGGCTTATCTCCTCCACTACACTGTTTAAGAAAGAAGTAAAAGCTATCCTCATGGCTAAATACACCTGAAGTGCTATTCTGAACTTTGTTAAGACTCCGCACTGTTCTGTACTCATTGTTCGACCCCGTGGCTTATTTGTTTTATATGTATTAATGATATATGTGATTTATGTGATTTATGTGATTTTCTTGGCTACCACATGTTTGTACTACTAGCATTTTTACTTACCTGTTTGACTGTGTTCCCTCATGCTCCCCTTTTCTATGTGAAGCGCTCTGATATCTGTAAAGATCTTGTTCGCGCTATACAAAACTTTCAAAATAAAATAAATAAATTATTGGTAACCTATGCAGTAGAATTTTAAGCCTTTGGTTTACTACAAGTGCTATCCCAGTGCTACCATACATTCACATAACTCTACCTATTGGGTATCTCTTGCTCACCACAGTATTTTGGGGTTGCATAAATACCATGGAGATGTTTGAAAGTGGCATCTCTTACATTACTCAGCATTTTATGCACTCTACATTAATGCCCTGGTTCTTCAGTTTTCATACGGTGATACACATCATAGCAAATTTTAATCCTTTACTTTGTAAAATGGACTTTCTTAGTGTTCTACCCATACCATAATCTTTGGCAATGCACATGTGAGATTGATGAAAAAAGGTTTTGACCTCTGACTTCATATTTATGTATCCTTTGCAGACACTACATTAATGTCCTAATCCATTCTTTTTCATATGGTGATTTTACCCTTTACACAGGTAGGTTTTCCTCAGTACATAATTCATTGTATCCGCTCCTACTATGATTAGGGTGCATACTTTCTTTCAGGCTGCTACCATCTCTTTGTTGCCCTGATGATGACCCTGATAAATCACTCCCAACAGCATTGATAGTTCGACGAATTAACTGGTAGACTGATATGGACAAGTCCCAAAATGTTTTCAGGTCGAACCACAGTTCTGAATCCGCTTTGTTGATATTTACAGAATCGCTTATAAGAGAAGCTGAAGAGGGAGGTTCGGCAGCCCTTATTCTCTTCGACTTGAGTGCAGCATTCGACCCCGTATCACATTAGGTGCTCTTTCAGCACCTCTGCGATATAGGTGTCGGCAGCAACATATCTTGGTTTGTCTCTTTTCTGAGTAATTGCTCCTTTCAGTTTATTTCTCCTCCTTATCAAAATAATTGGAACACAGGGTCCCACTGGGGTCCTCATTAAGCCCTACTCTGTTCAACATTTACGTCATGCCCATGGCAGGGTTTTTGAAATCTTTGGGGATTTCCATAGTATCACATGAAGATGATACTCAACTTATTGTCACCTTCTCTGCAGATGCCTTTCAAGACACTGTTAAGTTTAAGGAATGTATGATGGCAGTGGCCACCTGGATGGATTATAATGGTCCAACTTAACTCCAATAAAAGCGCAATTTTGTTGTTCGGCAAGCACAACTAGAAGCTGTGTGATCACTGGTGGCCGGTAGCTTTGGGGCCTCCCCCTCCACCCAAATCATCTATCAAAAACGTAGGCATCTAGCTAGACGACTCCTTTTCCTTTAAGTTGCAAGTGAGAACTCAGGCTCCTGCTTCAGTCTCCCCAAAAGCCTCAAACTTATCATATACTGTTTTCAAGTCAACAGATGATCATTCAGTCCATCGCCCTGTCACGTCTTGATTATTGCAATTTCCTATATCTGGGTTATAGGAAATCAACTCTGAAGAGGCTGCAATCAGTCCAGAATGCTGCAGGCCGACTTCTGTTTGGTCTTCCTATGTTCTGTCCCTCTTGGGAAATCCTGAAGCTCCACTGGTTGCAGATAGAGCAGCAAATCCAGTTTAAAGTTCTCAGTCCCGCCCATAAGATTATGCACTTCTCAGGGGCTCCCCATCTTGTCAGAACTCATGCTGCCCTATTTTTCCACCAGAGTTCTTCACTCTGCAGAACTCAATCTAGCAGTGGTCACCCGATTTGAGAGAATGAAATTGGGAGGTCGCTCCTTCCGGGTTTTGGCGCCTGTCCTTTGGAACAGCATGTCTCATGATCTAAGAAAAAAACTTAAAACATGGCTGTTCGCCACCCAGATATCTCAGTAGCTTCTTTGTCCTTTCTGTTGCTTTTCTGGATTACTGGGTCCAGCGCTGGGAAGGCCCGTCGCTGGGAAGGCCCGTCGCTGGGAAGGCATGTCGCTGGGAAGGCATGTTGCTGGGAAGACCCATCACTGGGGCAGCCATGTGCCCTACACATCTTATTAATATACCAAATGATTATCAAGATGTGCACACTGTACTCTTATTTTGAGTCTTTATCAGCCGATAGAGACAAATGTTCTTATGTCACCACTCACTTTCACTGCGTCGTTTTTGTAGCACCTTTAATGTGATATGATATATTGAATTAAACTGTCTGATTCTAAACTAATGTTTTTGAATCATAACTAGGGCTTATATTTATTTGTTCAACATTTCTGTCTATTTATCCATATTTATTTTTTGCTACTTTTTCTGTACTTATCCAATTTTATTTTGTGTTTTCTATATAAATGAAGCTGCAATGGGCATTTTTCCATATTTATTTAATTGATAAATGTATGCTCACATTTAAATGTCCAAAAGGTTTCAGCAGTATACAGTGCAATAGCGTTTTCTGACTTGCATTGTAGAATAGCATCAATAACTGTAGATCTGTAGTTAATTAAGCTTAATTAGGAAATTAATGTATTTGTTCATCTCCCCTAGCTCTCAATCGGTACATCTACAGACCTAGCACTGATGATTGACAATAGAAAAAAATCATCCAAAGAAAGCCTATTTTCCATATTTTCTGTATTTACAATATAGACAGGAAAATTAATAGTTTTCGGTCTGTATTTATCTGTAAAAATCAGTAAAAATGTAAAACTGGGAGCCCTAATCATAACACTTAGGAGGTTTAGGCTGAAAACCTCTCCCGAAAGGATCTATCAGCTTGTCCATTTATTCACTAATAGAATGAAGCACCTGCTATGCAATCCACAACAGTGGTAGTGCAAACATTGCATCAGGCCTAGCCTGACTGTAGCAGTTAAAAACTGTAAAATTCCACTTGTCATACTAAACCTTTTGAAAGGTCAAAACCTCTTTTTATAAGTCACCTCTATATAGGCATTTTAGTCCACAAGGCAGGATGCATGGTATTTAAAAGGAAGACATGCAGCAATTCAAAATTAACATGTTCTTACACAGACTAGGAACAAAAGCTTTTGTTCACTGTGGCATGTCTAGCTGTTATATGTAGAAGATTACAATTCTAATACTGTATCTCACAAAGGGGACAAGTTAGAAACAACCATTTCTAACAGTTAATAAAAATAAAATTCAAAGGTGAAGACGGATTTGTAATAAATGCCAAGGAAAAAAAACTTTTAGAATGTTATCTTTTCCCTGCCTGAAGCTCCTGGATCCTGCTGTTGACAGCTGATTTCCAAAGTGTTGCAATAATCCTGTTCTAGTTGATAGCGCGCTGTTTGACTTGGCCCTCTGTCCAGGGTCACCCCATACCTTTTGCCTGTACCCTCTACTTTCTGATGAAATTAGTTTTGTTGGCTCTAGGACTCTGTGCACTTTTCCTCTGCTAACCAGTGCTAAAGTGCTTGTGCTCTCTCTCCTAAACATAGTATAATTGGCTTACACTGGTTTGGCACATTTAACTTACTCCAGCGCGGGCCTTCATCAGAACGGATAGGCTCCCAACCTGATGGGCTGAGGTCGCCGGGACGTCAACACCGACGCCGCACGAGGTCTCGTAAGGGGCGCCGGTCATAGGTAGCATTATACAGATCCTCGAGCATAGCAGCTCCGGGTCTTCGGGACTCCTCCAGCCTGTCAGGCTCTCCGCCCCGCAACAGGACCCGATCCACCGAGGACATACCGGGCTCATCACCATCGCTAGCTCAGGTGGACCTGCCCGGGATGGACTCTACCCTTTTCTGCTCTCCTACTTTCGAAAGACCGATATGGTCAGGCTCGCTGCATGTCGACCATCGGGATGGGGCGACTCACCGGCGGGGTCCTTTGACTTTGGTAGAATTTTGTGTTCATTGACAGTGTCTTACTGCTGATTTATTACCAATCCGTACTTCTGGAGGGGTCCTCCACGCAACTAAACAGAGCGTTCTAGTTTGTTTTTTGTTAAACAGGGGGGGGGGGTCGACAGATTCTTCCGTTCTTGAAGTGTAGGGTGGGGGAGTGGAAAGAGGGGGGGGGAGGGACTGTTTTCTTTCTATGTTGTTGTTCTTTTTGTTTTGCTGTGTCAGCTTCCACAGATCGACATCTGCATCTTCCCCACAGGTCACACCCGCTCATAGCGCATGCAGCCACTCATGTACCCACGGGCTCCCACGTGCGTTCACACACCCCTACGTGATGTCAGGTCTTAGACCCAAGAAGCACCCACCATGACCGATGACATCACCTCCGAGGCATCTCTTCATGCCCTGTCGTGGAATGTTAATGGTCTTCTGAACCGGCTCAAGCGTACAGCAGTCCTGCGCTACGTGCAACGCCTTCACATAGACATCCTTCTGCTCCAAGAAACACACCTCATGGGCAATTGCTGCCCCTTTGTTGCCGGCTACGGGTACAACAGAGTATGGCACTACGGCTTCTCCAGAGGCTCCCGGGGAGTGGCCATACTTTTGTAGCAATTCGTTGCTCCTTGGCTGACTCCCCCCCCACAACCTCATGTCCATGTATTCCCCTCCCTCGATGCTTGCTCCCACACTTGCACAAACCGCGGCCCTACTGATCACCTTCCCTCTAGGCACTACTGTAGTTGGTGGAGACTTCAATGGAGTCTCCTCCCCAGCCATGGACACTGCGTGCCCTCCGTTGGCTTCCCGCACGGCGCAAGCGAAACAGCTAAGGACCTGGTCCGAGTCACTAGGCCTTATCGATGCATGGCGCACGTGACACCCACGCACCAATCACTTCACTCCCACTTCCGCAACCCACCATACACAGGCACACATAGACACAATCTTTGTCCCCGCTACTGATTGCTCTGTAATTGTTGACACCTGCATCCTACCTAGAGGAATTTCAGACCACTCTCCGGTGCTCCTAAGTACAGGGGCTCCCTCTGTCTCGGCCCACCAAACATGGAGAATGAATGCATGGTTCCTCCAAGACAAAGATTTTAAGAAGGTAGTAGGGAAGGAACTCGAACAATACTTTCTTACCAATGAGGGCTCAGTGTCCCCCCCGGGTACCCTGTGGGAGGCCGGGAAGGCGACCATAAGAGGTATCGCGAAGGGGCAGCTGAAAAAGCAGAGACAGGTGCAGCTCAGTGAAATTACTTGGAGGGAGGTCCAGGCGCTTTGCTTGGAACACTCACTTTCCCAGTCTGATGACGAAGCCCAAAGCCGGAAACTCGCTTACCTCCGGGCCGAGATTAGACAGTTATCCCTGGACGTGGCCAAACTCCTGTGGGGGTCGTCGATGACGAGGGTTTACAGGCGGGGAGACAAAAACAGCACGGTTTTGCACAGGCTGGCCACTTACCCCAGGGCGAACCGTATAATTCCAGAGGCGGTAGATGATCAGGGTACGATGCACAGTGCCCCATTAGCGATGGCCCACACTTTCGCCGCTTATTATCGGCGTTTGTATGCAGCACAAGCCCCCAACCTACCGCTTCATGCTCTCCTTGCAAGAAGTAACATACATCTTCCTCGGTTGGAGACGGTTGCCCAGAAAGACCTGGACCACCCCATATCTAGGAAAGAAATTGTGGAAGCAATTTCCCTCACGTCGTCGGGCTAGATGCCGGGACCAGATGGCATTCCTCAAGAATACTATGCGTATCAGCGACACTCTTGTGCCCCACCTGGACGATCTATCCCGGGAAGCCCTGGAAAAAGGCTCCTTTACAGCAGAGACGGACATTGCCACTATTGTGGTCATCCCGAAGTCCCAGCCCCCTCCGGTTCTTGTGCGGACTATCGTCCCATATCCCTCTTCAATATGGAGATCAAGTAATATGCCACCATTTTGGCCCAGCGCCTGAAGCCTTATTTGCCCTTATTGGTCCACCCAGACCAATGCGGCTTTATGCCCAAACGCGCGACCTGCCACTGTCTCTGGAAGGTGCAGTTGGCTCTGGCCCACCAACACTTACTCACCCCTTATTTAGCTCTTCTTTTTGTAGATTTTGAAAAGGCTTTCGACTCGGTGGACTGGACTTATCTGCACAAGGTATTGGCTGAGATGGGGTTCAGTCCCCGGTTCTTGGCCCTGGTCCGGGTACTCTACGCGCCTCTGCGCGCGAGTCCTGGTTAACGGTGTAATGTCCAAGGCCTCTCCCATTGCAAGGGGCATGCGGCCTCTTTCCTTCCTGCTGTTCGCTTTGGCGACGGAGCCCTTGGGGTCCATGGTGCGGGCCGAGGATCGCATTAGGGGCAGGGAATGGCCGAATACCGAGCAGGACAAAATCGCGCTATACGCAGATAATGTCCTGCTCTTTCTGGCCAAACCAGCCACCTCTGGGCCGCACTGCCTCCAGACTTTACAGTCGTTTGGGCAAGCCTAAGGTCTTCGACTGAACCCAGGGAAATCAGTGCTGGTCCACTCCATTTATCGAGAGACTGTTACAACTGGCAGTCCAACATACCGATTCGGCCCAATTCCTTTAAGTACTTGGGGATATGGATTACCCTGCTTCTAGAGCTGGGCAGGTCCCAAATTGTGTCACCACCTTGGTCTATAAAGGCCAGAGATGAACTCCAGAAATGGAAGACGTTACCCTTTAACCCCCTGGGCAGGGTCGCTTTGTTTAAAATGATGATCCTTCCCAGGTTTCTCTATGTCCTTCAGAACACTCCCTTCTGCTTCTCTAGGTCCTGGTTTAGGGAACTGGGTAGCTTAGTGACCAAGTTTCTATGGGGTGTGGGACCGGCACACCTGGCCCTGTCAACATACCGGATTCCCTCCTACAATGGGGGTATGGGTTGACGCACCTGTATTTATATTTTCTAGCAACGGGTCTCCTAGTGGTCCATGACTGGTTCAATGGGGGTTGGTCTGACTCGGCATACCGGCGGGAACTGAGCGAACTGGGACTGTCCAAAATCCAAGGCGTGATGTACGGGGGAACTATCTTATCCTAATTACCAGACGTGACGCGGTCAGTGCTGTTGGCTTGGCACGCATCGTTATGTCACACTGGCTGGTCAGGTAACTGACGGGGCATGGCTTCGGGAAGTTAGTGGTCTATGGGGGTTCGGAAGCTGATACCTTATTGGCATCACGCAACTTGGGGACATTTGGGCCTGCAGCCACATACTCTCCTTCCAAGAAATGCAAACCCATTACTCCCTACACCCCACCCAATTTTATAGGCGCTTACAACTAAGACATGCTCTTCGGACACACATCACCGCCGACACCAGGCTCCCGGAATACAGCCCTACTGAGCCCAGAGTCTGTTGGAAGATTTGGGTGAATGGGGCATCTCCCGAATGTATCGACTAATCAATAATACCCCGACCTCGCTGGACAAGTTATGGGATCAATGGGTAGAGTGGGTTGGCCCCTTGGACGAGGTGGACTGGCGAGATGCCCTATGTCACCCAAGACAATCACAGCCTCCGCCAAACTTTGGCTAATCCAGCTACACTTTCTACATGCTGCCTACCTCACACCACTGCGCCTCCATTGCGTGGGCTTGCACCCGACGTGTCATGCTCAAGGTGCGGCCTGATCCCGGGAGATTTCTTTCATGTGGTCTGGTCCTGTCCTAAATTAGACATTTTCTGGGGGGCGATTGAGGAAGAACTCACAGACGTCCTGGGATGGGAGGTTCCCCATGACCCACGACACTCACTAATAAGAGATCACGGTTGTGTTGGACGGGTCCAGAAATGACAAGATATTTTTTAACACTGCCATGATTGTAGCCAAGCGCGACATCGCGGCGGCATGGAAATGCACTGATCCACCAACTCTGGAGAAGTGACGCAAGGGAGTGGACTGGTCGTGACCCACGAAAGGGCCTTGTACATGGCACGTGGATGCCCTAAGAAATATCGTATGGTATGGTGTAAATGGCTGGGCACTGTGGGTGATTTTGAATGACTGCCTGCACCACTTCATTGATTTGTATTTTTGGGGATTGACCGTGGGATGCTTTTGTTTTTAAAAATGTAACAGTATTATTGTCCTCCTTGATTTTGTTGATTCGCTTCTGTGTTCTGAAATCAATAAACTTGATTATCAAAAAAAATATATGCTCATGGGAACAGCCAAGGCTGAACTGCCAAGCCATTTGTCTTAACCTCTAAAGTCAGCAGCAGGAGGTCAATAACTTTGGCCACCCTATGCATCACCATGGCATAGGAAGCGAATCCTCTGTGGCTGGTCCAAAGGGTGAGAGACCACCTGTTTCCAGAAAAGTGTCTAGGCTACTAGCCTCCTTTAAGTCCTCATACCAATTGTCATCCTGGTACCGCTGAGCAAACTCATCACCTGGGTCACAGTTATCTGAAGCTGTTCCAAAAAGGGAATGCAGAGTGTGTTGTCTCCTTTGTCGCGGTGGCTATCAAGTTCAAAGTGCCGCCTTGAGAGGACTGGGGTCCAACTTCGGTCGAGGTTAGACCGGCATTGAAAAGAACTATCAGGGCCTCTTCCTCTTTTGTTGGTGGAATCAACAGTGTCGACGTGTCCTGGGCACGCACAGTTCATTGCTCCACAAGCAAGGTCAGGACAGGAACAGGAGTCGGAGGGAACACAGACTAGGAAGGTCCAGCCGGAGCTGGGAGCAAATCCACCAGAGGAATTGCAGAAAATGAAGGACCAAAACCTCTTTCAAATCATTATTCAATGTCATCTAAGTAATAAACTCAAGAAAAAGAGAAGACACAAATTCAGTAGTTCTTCAAGAAGCAAGTCACTTAGGCCTCCAACTCCTACCCTTCTGGCATCCGATCAAGAGCAAACTTGTGAATATGATCCAGCTCCCAGCTCTCTATCAACTCCAGTGACTTCAGTTGTCCAGGAACCAGCAGCTCCATCTAACCTGGCACAGTTACAGCCAGTGCTCCACCTTGGCAGTGAATCCAAGGCCCTTGTCTGAACAAACAGAGTTTCCAACACCTAGGACTGATCCGTTACTATACCTGATAGTTATTTTCAGTAGCTTCAACAGGGCTGTGATCACCTTTGATGCACTGACTGGCCCCATGGTTCAAATGGCATACTCCCTGAAAGGTTCTCCGGCACACTGTCAGCTGACGTTCTTACTGTAATTACCTCAAGGGTCCAGTGTACCTGCAAACCGTACACCAGCAACTCCGGCATTATCTCCACCTCTGTTGCATATTTCAGCTTCATCTCTTTCGGTGTTACAACACAACAGATCTCTGGCGCTGATGTCAACTCCAGCAGTGTCACAAAGTATGCAACAGCCTCTGACAGATGCAAAAAAACAGTTGATGGACAGAATGCAGAACAATGTCACATTCACCCCAGTACAGAGATCTGGGCCTAAATCCATCGTTTTTCTGCTCACCACACCACCCCAGTTCAGACATGGCCATATGCAAATCAGACTTGACCCTGTGCCTCATGGGAACAGTCCAGCCCAAACTGCCAAGCCATGTCTTCCCTGGACCGAAATCAAGCATCCTAGGACCGGTTTCTGGCTATCAGCTGTCTTCAGCCATGATAGCTTGCCTCCAGTGGCGTGGAGAGCACGGGACTCACGTCTGAACATACCCGTCCCACTCGGTGTGACAAATGCAAAAACAACAGTTGATGGACAGAAAGCAGAACAATGTCATACATGCACCCCAGTACAGAGATCTGGGCCTAAATCCATCGTTTTTTTGTTCACCACACCACCCCAGTTCAGACATGGCCATATGCAAATCAGCCTTGACCCTGTGGCTCATGGGAACAGTGCAGCCCGAACTGCCACGCCATGTCTTCCCTGGACCGGAATCAAGCATCTTAGGACCAGTTTCTGGCTGTAAGCCGTTTTCAGCCAGGATAGCTTGACTCCAGTGGCGTGGAGAGCACAGTACTCACGTCGGAGCATACCTGTCCCACTCGGGGTGACAAATGCAAAAATAACAGTTGATGGACAGAATGCAGAACAATGTTACACATTCACCCCCAGTACAGAGATCTGGGCCTAAAACCATTGTTTTTTTGCTCACCACACCACCCCAGTTCAGACATGGCCATATCCCTTTTGGTATCGCTTTATTCGTCCTAAGTTGGCAGGGTATGCCCAGACGTGGGTCTCTTGCTGACCCTACCACTGGATTCAAGATAGCCTGGCTGATGAGGATTATGAATCCAAAACCGGTCCCAGAATGCTTGTTTCCGGTCCAGGGAAGACATAGTTTGGCAGTTTGGGCTGGACTGTTCCCATGAGATACAGGGTCAGACTGATTTGTAAATGGCCATGTCTGAACTGGGGTGGTGGAGTGAGCTAAAGAATGGTGATGGATTAAACCCAGATCAGTTGACTGGGGGTGAGTGTTTGATTTGCTCAAACGCTCCGTCCATCATCCCCTATGGTATCGCTTTGTTCGCCCTAAGTTGGCAGGGTATGCCCAGACGTGGGTCCCTTGCTCACTCTACCACTGGATTCAAGATAGCCTGGCTGATGAGGATATGAATCCGAAACCGGTCCCAGAATGGTTGTTTCCTGTTCAGGGATAGCATGGCTTGGCAGTTCGGGCTGGCCTGTTCCAATGAGCACAGGTTCAGACTGATTTGCATATGGCCATGTCTGAACTGGGGTGGTGGAGTGAGCAAAAGAATGGTGATGGATTAAACCCAGATGTGTTGACTGGGGGTGAGTGTTTGATTTGCTCAAACGCTCCGTCCGTCATCCCCTTTGGTATCACAGCCTCTGACAGAGGCACTACCAACCCTGCCACAACCAGAAACCTTGCCTCTTAGGCCTCAGAATTCTAAAAGTGAAGCGTAGGGGTGTGTAGAAGAGGAGAGAATTTTCTTTGGGACTATGAAGATCCTCAAGAAGATATACCTTCTGTAGAAGGTGCTGAACACATATTGATGGACTCGGACCTTGAAAGCTTGAAGGATGCAAGGAGCCTCAACACTTCCTCAGAGTGGGACCTCCTCCACCCAATGTGTTTTCCTTCACCTGAGGAGAAAAGCAGCTTAACACTTTAGACTTGCCACTTCCACCAGTGGAGGTCAAATCTAACTTCTTTACTGAAGTTCTGCATTCTGCCTCTTACTGTACTCTGCAGAACCAATTCTTTCTTTCAATAAAATCCTGACTATCGTGGCTATTTGGGAGAAGCTAGCGACATCTACAGATGTATCCACGTAGATAGTGTGTTGTTACAGTCCTGCTCCTCGGGACCCTGAACACAATCATCCCCAGAAAGCCTGGTAGTACAAGTTTCTTGCTCTTCAAACTAGACTACCGGATCATTTCCATCCACACCATGTGGCTAGGGAGTCAAAAAAGGTGTAACATTTTTCTGCCGGAACTATACCGTTGAAGTCCATAAATCCCACTTGCCTAACATGAAAATATGTGCATCCCTTGATCAAGCTGTCATCCCTAACCTGTCAAAGAAGCTTCAGGCCCATTTCGAAGAGGGATACATGGTGATCAGGCCACTGCAAAGCAGGGCATACAATCTGGCCATGACACTGTGGACATTACGCCTAGAGCTATGGAGAAACCAGTCTCCCAATGAAGACATGCCTGGTTGCGAAATTTAAGCTTCTCACAGGACATCAAGACAACACTCATGGACTTACCTTTTGACTGCTTTCGTCTCTTTGGGTCTAAGGCAGACTCTGCGCTTGAAACATTCAAAGACAGCAAAGCCAAATCTAGATCCCTTGGTTTACAAAACAGAATATTTACTAACAGTTTAAGAAATTTCAGGGTTTTAGTATAGGTGGTGGCTTCTCCTTTTGAAGAGCCAACAATATTCTGCTAAATAATAACAGCAAGAGAACACCTTCTACAGGCATTACAAAAGGTGTGGCGGAGGAAAACAACATGCTTCACATGCTCCTCAATACTTCATCCTCAACTCCAGCCACTAAAGAGAAGCAGCTCTAGTTCTGCATTATCGGAGCACACTCCACCCATTGGAGGATGTGTATCCTCCTTTCCACAAGCATGGAGGACGATCACTTCAAACCTTTGGGTCTTGCAAATTGTAGAAAGGGGGTATGCACTGCTCCTTCACCAATCACCTCCTTCGATCCCTCTCCCGCAAGACAATCAGGACATCCTTAGACAGGAGGTTCAATCTGTGCTCCAAAAGGGGGCAGTTGAGTTTTTTTCAGGGAAGGAAGAGAATCAAGGATGTTACCCTTGTCACTTCTTGATCCCCCAAAAAGGACAGCGGTCTTCGTCCATAGACCTCAGGGTTTTGAACTGGTTCAAAATGCTACCCCTAACTCAGGTTCTGCTGACCCTGGAAGCTGAAAATTGCATGGCGCGGTAGACCTGCAAGATGGTTCTTTTCACATCCCAATTCTGGAGTCGCACAGGATGTTCACTCACTTCACAGTCGGATCCGGACATTACCAGTTTGCAGTCCTTCTGTTTGGCCTCAGTTCTGCACCTCAAATCTTCACTAAGGATATGGCGGCGGTTGCAGTCCTTCGCAAATAGGCGGCATTGCCAGTATTCCCTTACCTGGATGATTACCTCATCAAAGCCAGCTCTCCAGAGATGGTCTCTTACCACTTGCAGGCAACATCACAACTTTTGTGTACGACCTGGGCTTTTCAATCCACAAGACCAAATCACCTAGTGCCCTCTCTGCGCATTCTGTTCATAGGTACAGCACTGGACATCACATCAAGCCTACTTTCCTCCTCAGAGCTTGAGATATTATGATGTTTCCAGTCATGATGGTCATAGACATGCTTGGTTTGCTAGCCTCCTGCATTCTTTTGGTGCACCCATGCATGCTGGCACATGAGGGCCAGCCAGTAATGCCTACTGCAGGCAGTAGTTCCAAAACAGCTGAGATCAATAAGCATTTAGCAAGATCTCCAGGGACACTGCAGTGGATCTACAATGGTGGAGTGCAAACAACAACCTTTCTCAAGGGAAACTATCTCACCCTCCTCATCTGGGGACAACAGTAATTGCGGATTCCTCCACTCTAGGGTGAGGATATTATCTATAAGGAACTGCAGGTCAGAGGCCTCTGGTCACCAGAAGATCAGATGTTGCACATAAATCTGTTGATATTACAGGCAATACATCTTGCTCTCAAGGTCTTCCTCCTTTCCCTTCATGGCCAGTCAGTCCAAATCTTTACAGAGAGTACGTTGACAATGTGGTACAGCAACAAACAGGGAGGAATGGTTGCAACTTACTCCTGACTAACTGGTATTACAAACCAGGGCTGTCTTCCTGCCTAAAGTGATAACTCCTTTCCACTTAGATCTGCCCATCGCCTTTTCCACATTTTACCCTCCTCCACATCTTACAAAAGAAGAGGAAAGATTTCATATACTTGATCCCAAGAGAGCGTTCAGCTTCTACGTGGACAGAACACGTGAATTCAGGCTCTATTTTCTGCTCTTTGTTTGCATGTTGGAAAGATGAAAGGCAGGGCACTCCAAAAAAGGAAATCAATATGGAATATCCTATGCATTAGGATCTGCTACACCATGATGCACAAGGAACCTCCAGAAGGTATCAGGGCTTATTCTACCAGAGCTAAATCTTTTACTTCAACGCGAGGGTGGGGAGTGCCTGTGATAAGGATCTGCAAAGCGGCAACTTGGTCCTTCCCTCACACGTTTGTGAAGCACTATGGTCTTGATTACGAAGTGAGTAGGGATAGTCACTGCTAGTTCAATTCAGAATTTTTGGGTATAGACAGCTGTGCTACCACCTCCAAGTAGGGGGATTGCTTGAGCAATCTATTCAAAAGATGAAGAATCTGCAGGTAGAAGTATCCATCATAAAAACTGTAATAGTTCTGTTGTGTATACTTCATATCACTGAAAACTGCACCTATCTCAGAATAACGTATGCTACATCCATTCACCTTGAAGGTGTGCAAAAAAAAAAGGAAGGTCATTGGTATCTGCATGTCAACTGGGGCTCTTTATGGTTCCAGTGAAATCACAGGGAGCCAGGTGTAATCTCGTGGTGGAGCTGATGCCTCCTAACAGCATGGGAGATATATTGAAAAGGTTCCGGATCCAGACTGACGCTTGGGACATTTAAAAAAATTAGGAATCTGTAGGTAGATATACACCAGAAAAACCATTATTGAAGGTTAGTAACTTTTCTTATGTGCACCTCAAATTGAGCTGAGCTGTCCCTAAAGATTGAGATTTCTGATAGAGACTTGTAGCTGCAGATTCTTCACCTTTTGAATATACCCCAAGCATCAGATTAGAGTCTGAAACTTTTCAGCAGTACCTCTGCATGCTGGAAGGTGGCACCATGTGGCACCGCACCCACACTGTTCTGGAAATGACATGCAGAGCTTATATAGGTGCCACTCCTGATTGCTGAGAACACTCTCAATGGCTACTGTACTGACACTGTTGTTACCCCCTCAGCAACTAGCACTAAACACAACACTGGCAGCACCAACTGTCAAGCTTTCTGCAAGCTATGTGTACTAGCTATGAACTACAAGGCTAGAGGTGAGGCTGCACTTGGGGCGCAATAAGGCACACAGCAACATGCAGTACAATGCAGCACAATTTGACCCAGTGTAACTATTTACAAGGGAACCCCAGGGCATACAAGGTGTACATGATTCTCGCCACCTACCGGTGTATCTTTCTGTTCTATTCGGCCGAAAAGCTACTCCTGCACACCCCACTTCGATTCACATAACATGGACAGTGGGGCAAGAGGTGGCTCAAAAGTGAAAATGACGTGTGTCTAGAGTGATGCCCAGGGGGAGTAAGTTAGTTTCTTGATATTGCTTGGATAACTAAAACCATATCAAATCATGAAGTGCACACTGAAAAGTCCACAATACTTGTCTGTCTTAAAAGTACTGGCCATACAGGAAAAATGTGTGTAAAACCTTAAAATGCATTCTAAACAATCTACAGGGCTTGACTGTGCTCTGCAGCAGTAGACTTGCTAAATATGTAGAAAGCCAATTACATTTCCACAGACTTACATTAAGGTGCAGCTTCCCAACAAACGCAAAAAACCGCAAACAAATACATAAAAACTCTACCTCATGTGCTCCCTCTATTACGATAGATGTTTGACAAGATTGCAAGGTTTCTGGGAGGATCAAGCTAAGGGAGAAGGGTAAACTCAATAAGATACAGTTTCCCAAACAAGCAACTAAACTGCTAAAGTATCCATGCTGAGATCTTTCACCAGCGCAGCTAGTATTCAAGTTTTCCGTCTCTTCTAGATCCCGTCAATTTGTACAAGACCTCAGTGGCTTCTAAAGGTGGAACTCTGACAGTAAGTTGTTTGTCAAAAATGTCCAAAGTTGCAAGCGAGGTCAGGAGCGCGAATGTGCATAGGCTCAATAGAATATGGCTTCTCAAGAAAGAAAATAGGGTGTTGAAAAGAAGTTTAGCTTGGGGTCTTTACATAAAATGTAATCAATCTTGGTCAGGGATAGTTAGCTAAGAAAAAAGGCAAATCAAAGACCCCCTGGTGCAGCCATCTTGAGGTCTTTGGCCTATTTTTATAGTGAATAGAAACTCAGCCAATTACCACCACAGTTTTTGGCATTCTGGAAATAAATTATAGTTCTAATCAAGTTAACTGCCAGCGAGTTTGAATGAAGCGGCTTGGAAGAGCCTACACTTGTTACTTGATATATACGTTGCCAGAGCACCCTTTGAGTGGCTGTATTTTGCTGCTTTGCAGGCTGGCACAAAAACATTTGTAAAGCCCTGTATGTGGAAAGGATCTTCAAGCCACGTGTCCAGGAGAAGGATAATATCAAAAGCGTGCAGGTAAGATACAAATTCTTGATCTGTTGTTTTACTTGCTAGGCCAATGATGTCCCAAGAGCACAGCCGTTGAGATCCTAACTGTTCCAGGGGGAGGAGAGACCAGCTAGTTAATGGTGATGCATGTTGGTCTGGAAGAAGAGCAATTTTCCATACTGAGTTTGTGCAATCACGAGGCAGGAGTGGGATGAGGCATCTATTGAGGATGGTGTTTCGTCAAAGATTTCTGAATATGTCATTAAAGGTTGGCCGTTCCATAAGTCAGTGTCTGAAGAGGAGAAGGATTTCTGGATGGTGACGGATGAGTTAAGTATGGATGATGGCATTTTGAGCAAGAAAGAGGTGCCTCCCAAAAGACTGAGGGAGCATGTGGTTCATTCAGCCCACAATGGACATTTAGGGCGGAAAAGGACTAAAACAAGTGTCAGTGAGCATTATTGGAGGTCTGGAATGGACCACATTGTGGATTCTGCAGTTAGAGACTGCTTGCAGTATGTAAGTTGTGGTAAAAGCAAGGCTGTTAGGACTGCTCCATTATCTCCTGTTGAAGTACCCCAGAGACTCTGACACAAGTGGTGTTTGAATGTTGGTGGCCCTTTTAATATTTTGCAGAGGTCACAAAAGCTTGTGATCATATTAGTGGATTACCACCCGGGTGCTGATCGAGTTTTTGAAGGAAGAATTCTCACAACAAGGGATTCGTAAATTTATTGTGTTTGGTGTGGTTCATGTCTGTGTAAATGCATGGGTGTCACTCATCAGCAAACTGCCTTGCATTGGCCCCAGGATAATCGTTTGGCAGAGAGTATGAAACTGTTGATCAAAAGATGTGTATAGTGAGCAGTACAAGGCTGATGCTCACTGAATGATGTACTGAAAGAGACCTTGTGGGCCCACAGAACGACAGCAAGTAATATACTTGCAGGCAGTACACCTTTACAGTTGCTGAAGAATAGACAAGCTGGAACCTAGAAGCAGCCTGAATAGTTGCATAGTAGGTGCAAGAATTGTACAGTGTTGAGCAACAAAGTGCATATTAAGATCCAGAGGTACTAAGGCAAGTACAAAAGTAGGTTTGTTTGAGTGGATGGTGTTAAAGAGAATGACTGGGGTTTGGGGGATAATGTTCACGTGAAAAAAAAACAGTTGCTGGAAAGAGGATGCATCAGGCTATTTAGGTATTTTACTGGCATAGAGATCAATATGAATGTTGTCAAAGTGGAAACTGGTGATGTGTGGAACATGTTAAGGTGAGTCAAATTTGAAGGGGAGTCTGAGGAAAGGAAGGTAATTGAAGAACTGTTAAGTCTAGTCTAATGATCGACGGCTGCCACGTCAACCCATAGCGCTTAAGGGATAGGTTTGCGATTAAAACCCTTGTTGTGCTTATATGGGATTAGTTCTGAATTTTGTTCTGTTTTATAGTTGACTCGTATGTTGTCAACAGTTGTCTATGCTACATTTTTGTTTTCCTTTACTGTTGCTCTCCAGTGGAGTCACCATACCACATTGTGTTATCTCTAGTACTACTTCTATTTTTCCATATCAAAATTGTAAGGATGTCTCTGTGTTAAAGTATACAATGTTCACATGCGGATTTTGGCACTTGGATCGAAACCTGGCGGCATGCTAGACTTATGGTGTTATAGCTACCATATGGCCGATAAGTACTTCAGATTGTTTAAGGCATGGATCCTTTATTTTTCAAATGAACACTGCAGTGGTCACAGCGATTGCTTGGTGGTTCAAGCAGTATAGGCACTGTTGCTAGGGGGCATCGGCGTACATCTTTTTGCTGTATGCAGGATGAGCAGATTTTGAAGACAGAGCTCTTCTTGTATTTGTATTTGTGGGTATTTATTAAGCGCAGCCTTTCGCTCCGAAGGGAGCATCTTGGCGCTAAGCGAGCGTGTGTAAGATTGGATGATAGAGGATCTAGATGGCTGCCATCACATAGGTATCGGATTGCTGATAGACCCAAGTCTTCAGTTGTTTCCTGAAAAGACTCTCAGTCTCAATCAGTCTGAGGTTTACGGGCAGGTTGTTCCAAGCCCTTGCTGCAAGGACTGTGAAAGTTTTTCCACCCCTGGTTTTGTATTTATACCTGGGGATCTTGGTGAGGTTGGTCCCTGAGGATCTCAGACAGCGTGCGGGGTCATAGTGGATGAAACGGTTGGCGAGGTATTTAGGACCTATGTTTTTCAGGGCTTTAAAAACTGTTAGTAAGAGTTTGAAAAGGATTCTCTTATGCAGAGGCAACCAGTGGAGACAATTTAATGCTGCTGAGGCTGAAGATTTCCTGGGTAGTTTTAACACTAATCTTGCAGCAGCGTGCTGTACACTTTGCAACTTCTTCAGAGTGGACTTTTTCACTCCGGCCATCAACCCATTGCAATAATCGAGTCGGGAGAGTATTAATGCAACCACGACCGATTTCCTAGAAGCAATGGGGAGGAAGTCAACATTTTTTTTTAGAGATTTGATGAGTCCAAAACAGCAACCGGCCGTACTCCTGACGTGATCGTCGAAGGAGAGGTTGCATCAAATTGTACGCCCAGGTTGCGAGCAGAAGTCACTGCACTAGGCAGGGCCTCTGAATCTTTGGGCCACCAATCCTTAGGGCAAAAGAGTAGATCTTTCCCTAATGGTATGATTTCAGTTTTCCCGCTGTTGCACTTCAAGTGGTTTGTATTCAACCACTGAAATACCTCCGTGATACAATTCTGAAACCGCAGCTCTGTATCCGTGCAGTTTTTGTCGATAGAGACGACGAGTTGGGTGTCGTCAGCATATGATGTGACAAGGATCCCATGAGACTCTATCACAGCCAGGAGGGGTGCCATATAGATATTAAAAAGTAATGGGCTTAATATGGACCCCTGCGGTACTCCCAATGTAATGGTTTTTGGTGGGGACCCAAAGACACAGATTGGGACCTATTGGTCAGGAAAGATTTTAGCCATGCCAAAGCTGTGTCTGTCACGCCAATCTCACGCATCCTATCAATCAGGATGACAGGAGAGATTGTATCGAACGCTGCTGTGAGATCGAGCAGGATGAGGACGGCTTTCCTTCCCTCATCCTGCAGGAACTTGATGGAATCGGAGACTTCTATCAGGGCCGTTTCGGTAGAGTGGCTGGGGCGAAAGCCAGATTGCTGTGGGTGCAGGATGTTATGGTTCTCCACAAATGCTTTTAGCTCCCAGTGCACTATCTGTTCCGTGATCTTTCCTAGAACAGGCAGGAGTGAGATGGGGCGCATGTTCGTCAGATCCGAAGGGGATTTATTCAGCTTTTTCATCAGGGGTTTCACGATGGCCTTTTTCCATTCGTTAGGCACTACCCCTGAGTCTAAGGAAGCATTTATGATAGCATTGATGTTAGGATTGACTACCTCAATTAAATGATGCAGTATGCGAGGGGGACAGGAGTCAGTTGGTGCTCCTGATTTGCAGGCCAGAATCGCCTTGCGGGTCTGTTGGAGGGAGACAGGTTGAAAGCCGCAAAGGGAATGATGGTGATCGCCTACCTGTTTCTGGGGTCCAAGAGTGGGAATGGTCAGGGAGGGCGGGAAATCCTTTTGAATGATTGCAATTTTTTCCCCCAAAGAAATCTGCAATTTGGTTGCACAGAGTTTCAGAGGGGGGGATTTCGGGCTGAAGAGCTTTGGGGTGAGTGAAGGATTTGACGATGGAGAAAACCGTTTTTTGCTTCTGATGGGCATCGTTGATAGCTTTTGTGTAATACTCCTTTTTGGCAGACTTTATGCTTGAGAGGTATAATTTCCTCTGCTGAACATAGAGGGCTCTTGAAGCCTCATCGTATGTTTTCCTCCACTTCCTTTCTTTTATTCTACAAAGAAGGTGGCTCTCAGTTAAGGCCTGGGTGTACCATGGGGCGCTTAGTTTCCTTCTGGGACACTTCACACGGTCACCTTTGGAATTAGAGTTTTCCGAGATAATTTGATCCATCCAGACGTGGAAGTTGCGAGAATCAACCGATACGTCTCCCACCAACTTAGGGGCCTGGGCCAGTTGCTGGGAATCAGGCTTAATACAGTCGGTCACCTTTCTCCAGTTTACCGAGAAGGAGGGTTGGGAGCGCTTTATTGTTGATGAAACTGGGACTTGTTGCTCAATGTCAAAGGGAATGAAACAATGATCGGTCCAGATTTGTGGAACGGGAGGGGACGTAGAAAAGGGACAAATGACCCCTTGACACAACTCACTGAAAACTGTAGCTGTAGTGGGGGCTGACAGAGATCAAGTCTAGCTGGAAAAAGGCTGCAATTCAGTTCAATGTAGCCAAACAGGCAGGGCAGAACACTGTTCAGGGACTCTCTCATACATGAAGTGCTGTAGAAGTATGATGGATAGTTGAGTACAAAGACAGTAGAGTGCCCAGCACATTCAACTAACTGTCTGAGGCCCGAGTCCTTTCAAATGAGGAGAATATAACGCTAAACAAACACTGTTGTTTGTGCCCAATGGACATTTGAACAAGATTTACTGGTATTTAAAGTTAGTGGGGAGTTCCAGCATGACGACAGGGAATGAGCGAGCGCTGTGGGGGCAGATGATCTGGGTGCAGGTTATAGCTAGAGATCACCACCTGGGGCATGACGCCTGCTACTGCAGTCACAACACAGTTATCACATTTAGATGGAAAAATATACAACTAATTTGCATTAATCACGATGAAAACCTCTGCAGATGTTTTCTTACCGTCCCAAGCGTCAAACATATCTGTGATGAAGTAATCAATGAAAGATATTTGGGACTTCGGAATGCTACATGTGTTTCTGTCAAAAACAGGCATGACAACAGGCAAACCTTGTCTTTTTTCTTCCTCAGTCTGCAAAGCAACAAGAAAATTATTCTCATAATGTACTTTCTTGTGCATTACCGGGTAAATATTTAAAAATACAATACTCTTTATTGGCATTTCTCGAGACATCTACCCAAATTCCATTTTCATTATTAGTATACGACATAATAAATCAGAGACAGTAGTACAAAATGTAGAGTACTGGCATCATGTGAGTTGGCTACATCATACTCTTACACTTATGTATTCATTATAAAAGCAATTTAAAATATATATAATATAATAATAAATGCCATTTTACGAGCAGGAATAGACAAAGGCAGAAACAAGTGGTGCATGGCACTCCTGTTCAATAAAAAATTTAAAAATAACTACTAAATAAATCTCCTGAGACCTGAAAGAAGTTGGGCAACCTCTCCTGAGATCGTTGCGTCCCGCTGTATAAAAATCAGTGGCAGCTCCTTCGATATGGTGGAGGAACGTTGCCTCACTGCTTTTAAGCAGTGCGAGCAGAAAAATAAAATGATAATAACTTTGCATTATTATCATTTTATGCTGCTTCCTGCTGCTCTGTGGGCAGGTGAGGTTGCTCTGATCTTGGAGCAGGGCAGGGGAGGAGTGGTTTGCCCACTCCTAAGTGTGCAATGACTGTTTGGTCGGCCATCTCGGGCCGCCTAAACCAGTCATACCCACTTTACCCGTTCTCCATGCAAGCAACATTATAGCCTGCATGGAGAACAAACCCAGGCTCCCATTCCCTGGTTGAGCGTCCAACCAGGACGCACAAAAACAATCACAACGTTGCATTGCAGTTTTGGGATTGGCATGGGAAGCCTGGCTGCCTACCAATCACAACCCTGCAATGCAGCATTGTGAATGGGCAGTGAGGCCTGGATGAGAAGAGCTTAGAAGAGCAGGAGCGGAGATGAGGGACAGGCGCAATGGTAATTTTTTTTTTTTTAAATGTGCGTAAGCCCAACACAACCCCAACGCAACTCCCAAGCGCCACCCACGACCGGCCGGCCAGCCGCGAGCCATGCCAACCGCCGCAGTTAAAAATGATGCACTTAATAATTCTAGAGACCAAAACTGAGTGCATGAGAGTCTATCTAATCTCTAGATAACAAAAGTCTAGCTATCTATGGATGAAGAAATGTACAAAAATGATTGAACACCAGTGAGATGGAAACTGGTTATATGTGTGACAGTGCATCTGCTGGCAGACAATTATGTGACAATCCCCCAGGAGAGGGGCTTCAGCTCTGCCCACATGTTGTGAGTCAGAAATAATGTTTTAATTGGGCACAACGTGTGTGCTTCCACAAAGAAAAGTGATTGCCCCCCCCCCCACACAGCTATGATCATTTTGTTTATGTATCTATCCAGCTGTCTAAGCCAGCAAAGTATGGCTACCTGAGCATGTTGCACTCTCACATTGTAATGCTATTAAAGTGTCTCAGATAACTAAATAGTTTATGGTGTTTTCTCTGGCAGCAGCACAGATGGGACGAGGGCAGTCATTAAGCCACGTGGACTTATATAGTTCTTGCTTGACAGCGCAACTGTCACCTGACCTTTTAATCTACTCCAATATATTCTACAGATCTTCATTTTCGCGAAATCTACGTGTAATACTTATTACCATGAACACCCTTTAACGCCAGACATTTTCGCATTGCCAATACTTGTGAACATTTTCTTCATCAGACAATCCATATCACCCTTTTTAAAACGGATTTTCTCATACTATTCTTTGATTGGTGGTTAATGTATAAGATGTGTAGATTTTCCTTCTATTAGACCCACCCTACCTCCACAAATCGGTTTGAATTTTTGCAGAAAAGGCAAAACAATCGTTCTCATTTAGGTGATTTTTCAAAATGGAGATTCACCGACCTAGGGACATCATCCTGATATTTTCCATGTTTTATCCAAATGAGGTTTAGCCATAAAAAGGCATAGCATCTGTACAGTTACCAGCTTGTGCAGATGTGATGAAACGCAAAATGGGGAGGAATTGCAAGATTGTCTCAACATCCTAATTTTTTAGAATATATTTAATGCCTAACCTGAAGAAATCTTAAGAAGCAATTATGAAATATATTATGTGAGCTAAGAACGCTGAGACATGTTCCATTCCTGAAAAGGACAAATAGTCATAGTCCCTCTGCCAAATGCTACTTCATCAGGCCCACACTAAGAGCAGTTAGAGAAGAAAAGGTGACCTACCTACTGTAACAACATTTTTGGTGGATTTTACACATTTCTGCAGATTGTTCACTTTATGGATACCTTCGAGGTGCTAGAACGGATCCGGAAACCTTTGGCCCCAGCAATACTTTTTCAGCACCACCAGGTGGCGCCATGCAATTGCAATCACAGCTTCATCGTCTTCATGTGTGCGGCAATGAGACTATGTATGGTGCGGACTGGAACACAGCCATCAGCTACTTGCATATTTTCTGCGGTCCAGAGGCATGCAGAAAGGAACTGGGTGTTTTTAGGACGGCAATATTAACAGCAGAGGAACATCTGCATATCCAGGAATCTAATTACAAATGGAACTAACTCATAAGCGGAGGAGGGTGGTAAGTTGAAAGTTTTCTCTACAAATATGGGTTCCCAGCCTAAGTAACATTTTCTTATGGTTGATACTTCTCGCAAGTTCTTCACCTTATGAATGAGTACCAAAGAAATACCCTCCAAGACATCCACCCTACCTTTTGGCATACTACTGTACTCTGATGGGCTTAAGTTGTACCAGTCTGCTCTAGGAGGGAAGAGGATAGAGGGTTAAGACAACACTAGATCGCAGCTACGTTTCAGAAGCGCAATCCAGTCTGCTGCTTCCAGATCTACTCCCCAGTGCGCCTCCTCCCCCATGTTGCCTATTTTACTGGAGGTTCCCCGTCGACAATTGGCAAAGGCTTCCATTGATGTACGACCCCGGTGGCTTCTCCTATAGAGTATTGTTCTCTTAATCGATTTGTTTCAGCTTTTAAACCAGGCACGTTACAGCTCTTTACTAAAACATGGAAGATGGCGGAACCTTCTTAGAAATGCACCTGATCCGAGTAACCTCTGTAGTAATTTTTTCGATATTTAAACGAGAATTATGTGCACACCGAAAAGACACCCGCCATCACAATGACAGTCCTAAAGAACAAGTTACTTACCTTCGGTAACGATATATCTGTAAGAAACAGTAGTTAGTATTAGATTCCTTACCTTAGAATATCCCCAGGCGTCAGTCTGGATCCGGAAACTTTTGCGTAGCAGTACCCCTGCGCGTCGGTAGGCGTCGTCTGCAGGCGTCCCTTGCGGCTCCGCATCCGTCGTCGGCGTCGTGCGCCGTGATGACGTCGCTGGAGTATATAGACGCCGCCTCCGCGCGCTGACGTCAGTTCTTTGTACACAGCTTTTCCGCGCCAGAACACGCAGAGCCATGTGAGAACCAACACTGGTGCCATTTGAAACTAGGGCCCTGAAAGGGATGTCCTTAACCCTAGGTATCAGTTCGCAGAACGGGGAGGATGGGTGGGGCGGTAAGGAATCTAATACTAACTACTGTTTCTTACAGATATATCGTTACCGAAGGTAAGTAACTTGTTCATCTGAAAGAAACAGGTTAGTATTAGATTCCTTACCTTAGAATAGATACCCCAGCAATACCAACCCCGGTGGTGGGTCTGCGAACCAATACAAACCTACACCAGAAAGTCCTGGAGGACCGAACGGCCAAAGAAGCCATCCCTCCGGACTTGACTGTCCAGGCAGTAGTGCCTCGCAAAGGTGTGCAGCGAGGCCCACGTAGCCGCCTGGCAAATGTCCTGCAAAGGGACTCCCCGGCCCAGGGCAGTAGTAGCCGCCGTGGCCCGAGTGGAATGGGCCCTCAGCCCAACCGGAGGCTCCTTCCGAGCCAAAGAGTAGCACGCTTTGATGCACAGAACGACCCACCGAGAGATGGTCCGTTTATGTACCGCCCTTCCCTTCTTCGCACCCACGTAGCCAACAAACAGTTGGTCATCCACCCGGAACTGGCGTGTGCGATCCATATAAAATGAAAGCGCACGTTTTGGGTCCAGACGATGGAGCCGCTCTTCATCCTTTGAAGGATGCGGAGGCGGGAAGAAGGAGGGTAAGGTGATGGACTGCCCGATGTGAAAAGCAGAGACTACTTTGGGCAGGAAAGAAGGTCTAGTTCTCAGAACCACCTTGTCTGGATGAATTGACAGGAAAGGAGGATTGACAGAAAGAGCCTGGAGCTCACTCACCCTCCTGGCAGAGGTGATGGCAACCAGGAAGGCCGTCTTTAAAGTCAGGAGACGGAGAGGACAGGAATGAAGCGGCTCAAAGGGAGCGCACATCAAGAAAGTCAGAACCAGGTTCAAGTCCCACTGAGGCATCACGAACGGAACAGGTGGATACATGTGCGTGATGCCCTTCAAGAATCTTGTTACAATAGGGGACCTGAACAAAGAAGGTTGATCAGGCAGCCGTAGAAAGGCCGAAAGGGCAGAAAGGTAGCCCTTGACAGTGCCCAGAGCAGAGCCCTGCTGGGCAAGAGAGAGAAGAAAGAGGAGAACCTCGGAAAGAGGGGCAGAAAGAGGGTCCACAGCCTTTGCTGTGCACCATGCCACAAATCTGTTCCACCGGCAGGCGTATACCGACTTTGTGGAGGGACGCCTGGCTGCCAGAATCACATCACAAACCTCAGGAGGCAAGTCAAATGGCCTCAACTGTCGCCGCTCAATCTCCACGCATGGAGGTGGAGACTGGACAGGTTCGGGTGGAGGACCGTCCCCTGCTGCTGCGACAGAAGGTCCTCCTGAAGGGGCAGGCGGATCGAGGGACCGACTGACATGTTGAGTAGCTCGGGATACCAGTACCTTCGAGCCCAGTCCGGAGCCACAAGGATAACTTGGGCCCGGTCGCGCCTGATCTTCTTCAGCACTCTGGGCAGAAGTGGTATAGGCGGAAAGGCGTACAATAGACCGCAACTCCACTCGCGCCGAAAGGCGTCGCCGAGCGAGTGCCGTCTTGGAAACTCCAACGCGCAGAACTGATGACATTGCGCGTTCTCTTCTGTGGCGAATAGATCTAACCAAGGCTCTCCCCATTGCAGAAAGAGGCCTTTCGCCACGTCCGAGTTCAGACGCCATTCGTGATCCACCGAGCACCGACGGCTGAGTTCGTCCGCCCTGGCGTTCAGAGAACCTGCCAGGTGTTGAACCGTCAGAGTCACGCTCTGACGTTCCAGCCATTACCAGAGACGCAGAGCCTCCTGGCAAAGAGTCCACGACCCCACTCCGCCCTGCTTGTTGCAGTACCACATGGCGGTGGTGTTGTCCGTGAACACCTGCACTACACTCCCGTTGACAAAGGGGAGGAATGCCTTCAGTGCTAGGCGAATCGCCCGCAGCTCCAACATGTTGATATGGAGCCGGGACTCCGCCGGAGACCAGATGCCTCTGATCTCCGCCTCTCCCAAGTGGCCTCCCCAGCCCTGGAGGGACGCGTCCGTCACAACTACGTGCTCCGGTTGGGGAAGGGAGAGGGATCTGCCTCTGACCCAATCGCGGTCCGTAAGCCACCACTGCAACTGTCTCGCAGTGCCCTCTGAGATCAGGACATGGTCGGATAGGTTGCCTTGATGCTGGGCCCACTGAAACTTCAGGTTCCACTGCAGAGCCCGCATCCGCCACCGGGCGTGATGCACCAGAAGGATGCAGGAAGCCATCAGCCCCAGCAGCCGCAGCGTCAACCTGACCGAAACCCGGGATAACGGCTGAAAGATTGGAATCAGAGCCTGAATATCCCGGACCCGTCGTTCCGGAGGATAAACCCGAAACTGCGCCGAGTCGAGAACCGCTCCGATGAAAAGGAGCTTTTGAGAGGGACACAGGTGTGATTTCGGCACATTGACGGAAAACCCCAGCTCGTGCAGGAGGTCTGCTGTCATCTGAAGGTGGTGGACGACTGTCTGGGGCGAGCCCGCCTTCAACAACCAGTCGTCGAGGTAGGGGAAGACTGAAACCCCTAACCGGCGCAGATGAGCTGCGACCACCGCCATCACTTTCGTGAACACCCGTGGGGCGCTGGTAAGGCCGAATGGGAGCACGATAAACTGAAAGTGCTCGTGGCCTACCGTGAACCGCAGGTAACGTCGGTGGGCCGGCAGGACGGGGATGTGAAAATACGCGTCCTGCAAGTCCAACGCCACCATCCAGTCTTGTGGGTCCTGAGCAGCCAAGACCTGAGCCAAAGTCAACATCTTGAACTTCTCCTTCCGGAGGAAGCCGTTGACGTTCCGTAGGTCCAAGATAGGACGTAGGCCCCCCTTGTCCTTCTTGGGTACCAGAAAGTAGTGGGAATAGCAACCACACCCTACTTCTGGCCCAGGAACGCGCTCGATGGCCCCCTTGGCCAAGAGGGCCGTACCTTCCTCCTGCAGAAGTGTCAAGTGGTCCCCCGACACACGGTGGTTCTGCGGTGGCATGGCTGGAGGAGTGCTCTCGAAGGGGAGGGAGTAGCCCCTTCGGACGAGCTGCAGCACCCACCTGTCCGATGTGATGGTGCGCCAGCGGGAGTGGTGATGGCGAACCCTGCCACCCACTGGCGTCACATGGGCCTGAAAGCTCGGACTAGGAGGATTTGGAGGTTGATGCTGCGGGGGGAGGTGTGGCCTGACCTCGCCGCTGTCCCAGACCGCCTCCACGGCGGAATCCACGGCCGCCACCGCGTTGAGAAGTGTTCTGCGGTGCGTGGCTGGCAGCACGTGTGGGACCGCCCCTTCCGTGGCCACGAAAGGAGCGAAACGAACCCGTTTGCTGGCGCTGGGTTGAGAGACCCAAGGACTTGGCCGTGACCCTGGAGTCCTTGAAGCGCTCCAGCGCGTGGTCCGCTTTGTCGCCAAACAGGCGACTGCCATCGAACGGCATGTCCATCAAAGTATTTTGGACATCCGGCGAAAAGTTGGCGGATCTCAGCCAGGCGTGGCGACGAATCGCCACCGTCGTGGACATCGCTCTGCCTAGCGAGTCGGTCGTATCGAGACCACACCTGATGGAATATCGTGCTGCGTCTCGGCCTTCAATCATAGCCTGACCGAGCTTTGCCCGTACCTCCTGCGGGCATTGTGGCAGACACTCCGCGACCGTATTCCACAGAGAGTGGGTGTAGCGGCCCAAGAGGCATGCGGTGTTGCAAGACCGCAGTCCCAGACTCAGGGACAAAAAGACCTTCTTCCCATACTGGTCGTACCTCTTAGATTCCCAGTCGGGCGGGGCCGACGGGAATGCGGTTTGGGAAGTCGAGGCCTGGATCACCAGACTCTCAGGGGTGGGATGGGTGGACAGGAACTTGGGGTCATCCGGACACGGACGGTGGCGTCTGGCCACGTTCCTATCAACAGGCGAACCTGAAGCGGGCCTGGACCACGTGCCCAAAAGAACGTCTGTCAAGGCTTCGTTGAACGGCAGCAGAGGCTCCTGTGGGCATGACTGCGGTTTGAAGACCTCAGTGAGGATGTTAGGCCTCACGACCGCGACGGGGAGCTCAAGGCGCAAGGCCTTGGCAGCCCTCATCAACACCACTGAATAAGCAGCCCCAGCCTCCGAGGCCACAGTAGGAGGCGAGACAAAACCAGGGTTAGGAGAATCGTCCAGACCACTGGCATCACCCAAGTCACCTGTCCAGTCCACGTCGTACTGACACTCGCGTGACAGAGGGTCCTCAGACCCCTCCCAACCCTCTCCATAATCTGCATCCTCACCATATTCTGAGTCAATGATGTAGACCGGCTCCTCGGGGTCAATGGGCCCCATCGGCGCCGGACTCGGCGTCGGACGACGCCGGTCCGACTCTGCGTCTGGAGTAGGAGAGGGAATGGGGGTGGCGCCGCCCGGAGCCGGTGCCGGAGCCCCGACGCCGGCGTCGGAGTCCCGGCGCCGCGCGGAGGCGGCACCATGGGTTGCCCCGATGGAATCGGCGCCGGAGAGGCCGGTGGACCAGCCGGCGTCGACCCTGAAGGGCCCAGCGGCGTCGGGGCCGGAGCACCCGACGGCGTCGGGGCAGGAGCACCCGAACCGCTCGGGCCCCCGGACGGGACCACCGGGCCCGCAGGCGCCGTAGGCCCCGTCGGAGGAGACAGCGCCCTCATGGCCATGAGGAACTCCTCTATCTCCTCGCGCGACGCGCCTTGCCCAGGGACCGTCGGGTATGGAGCAGGCAGCGCCGGCGACCCACGCGGAGCCGCGGGGGTGGGGCCACCCGAACCCCCGGCCGCATTGCGCGAGCGTCGGGGGGAGTCGGGGGTACGATGACGACGCCCCGACTTCTTGTGCCTCTTACCTGAGGAACCAGAGGAATGGTGACGACTTCCGGAGCGCTCGTGGTGGCTCCGGGACCGCTCCTGACGCGGGGCCGACACCCGGAGCTCGAGTAGCTTGCGGGACCGCTCCCGTCTAGCCTTACTCGTCAAGGCCCGGCAGTCGACGCAGGACTCCACGTCGTGGTCCGCGCCCAGGCACCGGAGGCAGAGTCGGTGGTGGTCCGTGACCGACATCGTGCGGTCACACCCGTCACAATTCTTAAACCCGGGCATCCTATCGGCACCTTAGAGTTAGAAAGAATCAAAAAACTTTGGTCAAAAGACCGGAGTACTGCTCTTCGGATCTGCGCTAACTGGCGCGGAAAAAAGAAGAACTGACGTCAGCGAGCGGAGGCGGCGTATATATACTCCAGCGACGTCATCACGGCGCACGACGCCGACGACGGACGCGGAGCCACAGGGGACGCCTGCAGACGACACCTACCGACGCACAGGGGTACTGCTACGCAAAAGTTTCTGGATCCAGACTGACGCCTGGGGATATTCTAAGGTAAGGAATCTAATACTAACCTGTTTCTTTCAGATCAGAACTTTAACATGTAATGAAAAAAAAAAGCACAGGTGCACCATAAATTTACAAATGTGCAAGAACAATAATATTAATGTTGGTCAGGAGCTATACGTACTGAGGGTGCACGGCGTCTGGGCTCCACATGACAGTATCGACTCTCCTCGCGAAATTTGGTCGAGGAGTAAGGGGATACCTTGAAATTAAAAGCCATCTGCTCTTTTGAGGTTCTCATTGCATAAATTCAGATCAAGGTGCACAGCCCATGGATGGTGCACCTTTGTAATCCTATATCGAGTACATAAGTGAATTTGTTTTATTACTGACAATAACTATAGTAAAACCTCAAGCCCAGTTGCATATTTTTTCTGGAGGATACAGACAATATATAGACCTCCAATTGCTGTTGCACTTTGAACTTCCTAATTTTTACTGCGAAACAGACTTCTTCTATCGGATCTATTCTGCACGATCATTCACACCGCCAAGGATTGGTCATTCTATTCTTGCCCTGAAGAAGTCCCACCTGGGACGAAACGCGTCGGCTGTTCGTTTTCTACTGTTGAAAAATAAAAGATTCAAACAAACAAGACTTCTGGACATCACTGTTTGTGCCTTGACATTAATATTATTGGTCTTGCACATTTGTAAATTTATGGTGCACCTGTGCTTTTTTTTTCCATTACACGTTACACCTCTTTATTGTTGTTTAAGCACCATACCACCTGACATCCTGGCTGCTTTGATTTTATGTTACACATTTTTCTTTACCTTGGAGACTCTGGCTCAAGTTGTGATAGAATACTGGGGCCCTTTTTGTCTTCTGCAGAGGTAAGAAATATTTATGATCATATTTGTGAATTATATTTCCAAAAGCATCAAAGCTGATTGTGTGGGCATGATCACCATCCTGATGGTGATCGAAGTTTTGAAGGAAGAACTCTTCCTACTTCTGGATCAAAACATATGTAACTAGTGATATTCATATGGCTATAATATACTAATGTATTACAGCCTGCTTTTTTTGAAGAAACAAATAACATCAATTGGTTAAAAAAAGCAATATCCTCCCAGAATATGTGACTGAGTAGTGGTGATTAACATCATACAACAAAGCCCTGCGGGAGTACCCATTACTGCTTGCATGACCCGTGAGTAAGATCAAGTGGCCACCATGTAGAAATAACCCAGTAGGACGGCCCAAGTAAGAAAAGCATAAGCTGGCATGACCCTCATGGAGTGTACATGAATGTCAGGTGGAAGGTCTTGTTTGGTCCAAAAACTTTAACAATAAATAAATAAATACCATTTTGTTTTTCATCTCTGGGGCTTTGGGGGGCCCTTAAGTGGGGTGACGGTCTTCTGCTCCAGTGGAGGAGCTGCCCCTGCAACGTTGTTCTTGCACAACCAATTTTCATATCTGTAGTTCCAGTATCTGTTCTCTAAAAAAGGCAAATGTGTCCTTAATTCGCTCCGGGTTATCCCAAAATTGATTCATTCCAAATCTGTTCATCCAGATTTTAATGTATTTAAACCAAGGTATCCGCCCCATTTCGTCTTGTATTCTTACTTCTGTAAAAGGTTGTCTTAGTGGTATTGGGGTGTTACCAGCCCAAACCCTAAGCCATTCAGCCAGTGGTTTAACAACTGTCATATGTACTATATTCTTTAGCCCAAGGGCTAATCGCATGGGTGTCAAAGGTAAACCGTGGGCGTAGTTCGTGTAGTAGCACTATGTGTAGCTACGCGAAGTGCACTTCGAACTACGCAAGCTACGCGAACTGCGTAGTGCGGTAGGGAAAATGCTGTTCGCACTGATTGCACAGGGCTTGATGTTTGTCGGCACTGTGCAATCATTGCAAACGGCATCTTGCACAGTGCAAGGGGTCATTTTCTGCCGCTCAAGCAGATTTGAACTCGAGCGGTAGCTTTCTCAATGCGGACTGGAAGTTTTACATCGCGAGCGGTCGCGGGTATACGCGGCCACTCGCAATGAGAAACCTGACCTCCCCGCGTTAAGAATCTCGCCGGGAGGTATATTTTCCACGCTTGTGATCGGCAACTTGATAATGCTGATTGCGAACGAGGAAAAAGTCTCGCCGGGATGTTGATTTTGCTCGCTCGCGGTCAGCAACTTGACGTTGAGGACCGCAAGCAATCAAAAAATGCCCACTGTGCGTTTTTGCACAGTGCTACGTGCAATTCATGTAGCGCGTAGTAGCGCGAGCGTAGCGTAGTCCTACGCCCAGGGTTAGTCAAAGGGGCATTCCGTGGCAGTATGATTACTGATCTCATGAAGCTACTTTCTGCTTTCTTGAATCCCCATAAATTGTTTATACCCCAAATCTCAGCTTCATATAATGCTTCCCCAAGCCGCTCGCAAGGTATATTTCTATTACCAGTGCAATTGGCCTATAGCTTGAACTTTTTTTGACCTTTTGCAATTGTTGACCCTGCATATTGTAAAGTTATCAGACTCTTGGTTGTGTGCTGCGCCTACGTGAGCCTGTTCGTAATTCATAATCAAAATATTTGACTTGTTCCAGGTGAACTGCCCCTATCTTAACATGACCACGGAATGCCTTGTGTGGATGCCAAGTCATACATTTTGTCTTAAGACACATTTACTTCCAGGCCATATTTTTCACGCAAACATGTGAATCAGTTCATTATATTTTGCAGACCCATGGGAGTTTTGGATATCAATAGGGTATTATCTGTGAAAAGGAGAGCTGGCACTCTATAGTCCGCCAGGTTCGGTAGTTCACCATTGCAATTAAACAGTGTCTCAATGAGCCCATGAGGGCAAATGGAGCCGGGGCTAAAACACATATTTGTCAGACTCCCCTATTAACACTAACAAGTTAGCTCACCATTCCTTCCCCTTCTCACGTGGGCGTAGTTGTCACTATGGAGCCACATTATATCAGGCAGTAGATTAATCAGCACCTCCATGTCTTTGAATGCTACCCAGAGTTTCTTTCTAGAAATTAGACAGAATGCTGTGCGAAGATCTACAAACACTACATGTATGTGCTCTTCATTAAAAACCACAGATTTCCAGAGTATTAGTAAAAAATGGAACACTAGGTTAATAGTACTTGTGTTTGCTCTAAAGCATGTCTGGAGGTGTGACAAAACTTGTTCCTCCTCCATCCAATTTTGGATCCTTATCAGTAGCGGTCTACAGAATATCTTCTGAGATATATCAATCAGGTTAATGAGCCTATAATTTGCTGGATCTTCCTTTTCTACTGTCTTATAACTTGGCGATGTAGTTTTCTATGATCATACGCAGTCGAATCCTTGTTGTCATCCGTGGAGTCCTTAAAATGTCCTTAAAATGTTACGCAATTAGCTGGGAGATACCTGGGTGTGGTCAATAAAGTTAGTTAAAGGCAGCACTCCAAAGAATAAAGAAGTGTGTTTGAGAGCTGTGTGTGGAGTGGTCATTTGCCTGCTGCAGAGCTGGGAAGGATGCAAAAGGCACTACTTCAGTGCTGTTCCAAGCATCTGGTATCGTCGTCCCTTTCACTAGGCATTGGATATTTGTTTTAGGGTATATATTCCTAGATAACTTGTTAAGAGGCAAAAAGGTCTCCTTGTGCTTTATCAAGGACTGGGGCATTACTTTTTTCAAGTTGACAATTGCCTCCATTGTCTCATCCATGGTGAAGGTAATCCAATAATAATCCTCTTCCTACCTACTACTACCAATAATCACCAAATCTTTATCTCCCATGGCCTTCATCACATCATTCTGCTTTGAACATAATGTACTAAAATGGTCTACCCATGTTTGTGGTTGAATATGAAAGTCTTCCACCTTTACCTGGTGTGGAATCCCTTTAGTTATCAGGTGACAAATGACATTACTCCCCTTCAGTGTTGCTGCCTTAGCCGAATCCCACCACAACTTATCCTACCAAATCTTCTTATCTTTTATATGGACTGATTTATATTGCTTCCTTTTATCATATCACCTATAGCATCTCTAATGCCACCTTTAACGGCAGTCATCAGCCTTTCTCTGGTCACCTTACATTGTGAATCATTCCTCTTGACCTCTTTGAGTTAAAACATTTAAATTGTTCCTATTAGTTTGCTAAAGTTGCAAGTAGTCGATTAGCGCGTCTTGCTCTTGATTATTAATGTGGATTATTATATGCATAACCAAAGTGTAAATTTGAGAAAGAGTGTCTTCGTTGCTTTCTACTGTGAGAGATTTTACCCACCTCCTGTTATCGCTAAGAAGAACTGGCGTACCAGTCTGTTGTAGAGAATAACAGTGGGGGAGGATACACATGTGTGCCAGATATAGTGCCACAGCGTCATGATCGCTATCAGGACATTCAATAACTGCCATATCTGCTGGTGGTGCCAGATATTAGAAAGTACTACTTGGCGGCACAACTTGTCAATGTTAACAGGTGGGTATTCTCTTCGACCTAGGAGCCAAGATTTCCTGGGTGATGTCTGAAAAAATGGGAAAATGTTAGAAACAGAGTACCAGATGGGGGAGGGCAAATATTTTCGATATCTGCAGCTGCAACATGCACTTCACTGTAACTTAAAAGAAGGGGATCCGCTGCCAAAGTACACACCACTGGAGGATAGGCTCCTGCTTGATCCCATGATAGATATGGCTATATCCCTCATGTATAAGAAGATGATAAATAACACACCAGACCCCTTTGGACCAGTGAGAGAGGCCTGGGAGTCGGATGTGGGTCTCCTCGAGGATGACGACTGGGTGGAGGCCCTGCAGAGCCCCAGAGAAATAGCTGTGAGGGCAAGGTTCCGATTAATTCAACTTCAAATTCTCCATAGGTCATATGCCCCCAGGACCGTGCAATATGGTATTGGACATTGTGTGTCTGAGGAGTGTGCAAGGGGATGTGGTGAGACCGGGACATCCTGTCATATACTGTGGGCTTGCCCCAGGATTCAAAGATATTGGGAAAACCTGGTCCGGGTGATGTCAACGGTTGTTGGGTCCACGGTCCCAGAAGATGCGAGGTGGCTTATCCTAGGAGTGACGGGGGATATAGTCTGGCCCAAATGGGCAACAATCTGGCTCGCAGTGGCGGGTGTGGTGGCAGAAAGGAACATTGCTTGGGGTGCCGCGGAGGTATCAACTGTGGAGTGCTGGAAAAATGACTTGGATTGGTGTCAACGGGCTGAACAGACTGTATATCAGAGCAGAGGGTGCCCACGCAAGTGGGAAAAGATATGGGGGGCCTGGATGAACTACAGGGACCACTGACTAGCTGTACTTGGGGGGCCCATGGCCAGGGAGCAGGTTGGTTGTGACATCTTCAATCACCTTGAGGTTAACGGCGGGCTAGTGGGAATGTGCAATATGAACGCTGCTACGTATTTGTATATTATACTGTTTTGTATGGAAGCATATGTTTCATGGTTAATAAAAAGAAATTAAAAAAACAAAAACGACCATGTCTTGAAGAATGTAATCAATTCTGCTCTTACTAGAGGCCCTATTGAATGTACTGCTAGCCCCTTTATCAGATGGTGAGTGCTCATTGTAAGCTCTAAAACTGTGCTTAAATGTTAGTAATGGAACCTGAATTGTTGCCTTGAAATTTCTGACTGTCATGAACTCCTCAGACTGGAAATGACCCTCCTTTTATCCTCTTCCTCAGTCAATCTTTGCATCACAACCTGGGGTTCGAATGTTTAATTTCAATCACCAGCCAAGATAGATGGGTTTGTGCTGTTAGAGTGATCCAGGTACTCATTTAAGATAAGGGAGGTAGGAGATTCCTGATTTAGAGTTAGAAACCAATTGTATATATTAAACAGCCAGTAAGAATACTCACCACTAGATGAGGAAACGTTCAGACCTAACATGTCAGTATTATTGATGTTAAGTGTTATAACGTTACATTTCAGTGTTGTCTTTATCCAAATAATTAACACACCTGATGGATGCTCCCATGGAAAAGGGGAGGCTTCTATGCTGTAATTCATAAAGCCCACTCAATAGACCGGCTGTAATGCCTGTGACTCCTGAAAGAGGCAGATGTGAAATGAAATGAAATGAAAAGGGGTTTTATTAAGCGCGGCTGCTGCCCTAAGGAGTCCAGGCGCTAAAAAGAAGGATAGTGCCTCATGAGGTCACAGCTTAAGGAGGAGTTTAATTAGCAAAGAGGAAGGTTTTAAGCTGTTTGCGGAAGGATGACAGGTTGGGATTGGATCTTAAGTGTAAAGAAAGTGAGTTCCATAACTTGGCCGCGTTGAAAGTGAAGGATCTTCCTCCTGCTCTTGACCTTTTAAAGCGGGGGACTGCCGCCAAAAAAGCTTGAGCGGAGCGGAGCTGCCTGTTAGGGCCGTAAGGGGAGAGAAGGGAGTGGTTGATCTTGGGTCCAGTTCTCCAGAAGGCTTGATGGGACACACACATGGCATTGAATTTTATTCTCTCCCTGACTGGGAGCCAGTGTAGGGTTCTCAGTTCAGTTTCTATTGAGGTTCTGCGTGGAATCTGAAGCAGCGTGCGTGCGGCACAGTTCTGGACTCGCTGGAATTTTTGCAACACGTATTCAGGTGCCCCCATATAAAGGGCATTACTGAAATCGAGTCGTGATTGTATTAGACCCTGAATCACAATCTGTTTAGCTTCAAAAGGGAGGACTGGGAGGATTTTTTTGAGCATCCTGATAAGGCCAAAGCAGGTTGCAGCTGTTTTGGTAGCTTGGGTGTTGGGAGTTAGAGATTTGTCCAACCAGACCCCTAGGGTTTTAATGTTATCTTTCGGGGTCGGTGGAGCACCCAAGCTGCTGGGCCAAAGATGGTCAAAGGTCGGCAGCCCTGGAGGACCGAGTAACATAAGCTCAGTTTTGTCCCCGTTGAGTTTGAGGGATGAAGTAGTCATCCATGCCCTTACCTCCTCCATGAAGGCCGCTAGGTTGGTCTGTGTGGGTACGCTGTTGTTCTGTGCAAGGGATACCACTAACTAAGTATCGTCTGCGTATGAAATGATCTTGATATCATATGGGCGGACGATCTCAGCCAGCGGCTCCATGTACACATTGAACAGCGTGGGGCTTAATGAGGAGCCCTGTGGTACCCCGCAGTTCAGAGGCCTGCTGGCGGAGGAGGAATCTCCCTCAAAGACTTGGAAAGTCCTTCCGCTCAGAAAGGATCTTAGCCAAGTCAGAGCATCTCTGGACACTCCCAGAATGGAAAGTCGATCCAGCAGAGTTTTGTGGCAAACCGTGTCAAATGCGGCACTCAGATCGAGGAGGATCACTGCCACTGATCCTCCTCGATCCAGAATCCGCCTGGCTTCTTCCGTTACTGCTAGGAGGGCCGTTTCCGTTCCATGTTTGGGACGGAACCCTGTCTGCGATGTATCGAGAAGATGGTTGGACTCGAGGAATCTGGATAAGTGAAGGTTGACATGCTTCTCCAGTATCTTACTCGCCCAAGGCAGCAGGGAGATGGGGCGGTAGTTGGTGAGGTTATTAGGATCCAGGTTGGGCTTTTTCAGGAGTGCTCTCACCATAGCTTTCTTCCAGCCAGATGGAACCGTACTCCTTATTATGGAGTTATTGAGTAACTCCATAAGGGTGGGAAGAATAACTTGGCTGGCCTCAACCATGGTGCGGGGAGGAGCTGGGTCACAGGGGGATCCCGATTTTACTTGGAGTGATAGTTTTTCCAGGGTCTCTAGGTCTAGCAGAGGGAATTGGTTCAGAGTTTCTTGGGGAGATTTCCCTACCTCCCGAGGGGGCTGGGGGGCAGTGAGTGGGTCTGTGATTGAATTTGCGAATGTTATGTAGATTTTATTTATTTTCTGAAAAAAGAATTCAGCTAGGTCGTTACAACGTGCGGTTGGATTATCTTCGGGGCCTTTAGGTGGGGGGAGCTTGGTTAGGCGCTTGACTATTTGGTAGATCTCGCGTGGTTTTGACCTGGCTCTAGTTATTTGTTCATTATAATATCTTGATTGTGATTTTTTTATTTCAAGTTTGTAGGCTTTGATGGCTTCCCTGTAAACAGCTTTATCTTCAGTGGCATATTCCAAGCGCCACTTCCTTTCGAGCCTTTTGCAGTGGCGCTTCTTTGTTCCAAGCTCCTCTGAGTACCATGGGGCAGTGACCCGTGGTCTTTTGAGGCTGACTTCTCGAATGGGTAGTATGGAGTCAAGAGATTTCCGAATCCAGTTGTCAAAGTTCAGACTGTCTGAGGGGGAATCTTGTGCGAGAGAGGGTCTTGAGACTGCCAGGGAGCTGGACCATAGTTCTAGTGGGATTTTGGACCAGTTCCTCATTTTTCGCAGAGTCGGAATGGATCAGACGGGTTTGTAGGTGGACCAAATGAGGGGAATTAAGAAATTGTCGGTCCATGGTAGACGAATGGTGGGGGCTACCTTGAGCTCGGTGGAGTTGCTAAACACCGGGTCGAGCAAATGCCCCTTGATGTGCGTAGGGGCTTGGATTAATTGCTCTAGCTGAACTGCGGCCAGGCTCGCGGTTAGCTCGTTTGCTGTATTGTCTGCGCTGTCGTCAAAGTGGATGTTAAAGTCACCCAGCAGCGTAAAGTTGGAGGGGGAAGAAACATGCTCTGCTGCTATTGTTGGCAGTAGAGTGTGGAATAGGTTCAGAGGACCGGGGGGTCGATATAGCAGGATTCCTGTGAAGCTCTCGTTGGGGGTGGGTTTTAAGGAGAAAAACAGGCTTTCACAGTCGGGGACGGTGGATGGGGTGCAATGACAATGGTATAGATCTTTAAAAATGATTGCAAGTCCCCCGCCTCTGCCCAGTACCCGGTCTCTGCGTATGATCTGATAGCCCGGGGGAAGTGCTTTTATCAAGTCGGGATCGGAGTCAGAGGTTAGCCAGGTTAAGAAGAGTGCGTCTGGCGCTAGGTCTTCTAGTGTAGTAAGATTTCCGTGCTGTGCTTTGACAGAGATCTACAGTTTAGAAGGAACATTGTAAAGTCCTGGCGGTCAGTTCTTTTCTCAGTAGTATTAAGCCTCGTCTTGCAGTGTGGGCAGAGGGTAGGTAGATCAGAAGGGTGGTAGGTGTTGTAACATTTATTTCCCAAAGGAGGTCTTAGTTTGTGGACGGAGTTTGAATCGTATACCTTCCTTGATGTCCTAGATGGAGGAACAGGGGTTGTGGCCCCTTGCCCCGGTCGGTCGCAGACGGACTTGCCTTTGGCGCGCCGCGCCCGCTGCGCGGCCGGGACAGGCACATGGCTTTAGGGGAAAACAGAGGGGGGCGTGGCCGAGTGGCGGTGGGCGTGACCTGGGTTGAGGGCTTCCTCGTGATGACGGCAATCTCGCGGCAGCTAAAGATGTGTAAGCAGTCTACATAGTTTTCCCATTCCACATCATTCAGTTTAGACCTCATACCCGCCACCTTTCTTGAAAGTTCTTTTAGCTGGGTAGAAGAGTCTGCAACTCTAGGTGCTTGTACTAATTTGGGTTGCTTCCCTTGTTCCATGGTCTCAGTATTGTTTATTTGTGCCTTAGTAAACTCTAGAATGATGGTGCTATAAGCGGCCTCTCAAACTTAGCCTCTGGTTTGGGGGCGAAAATCCCTCAACATGTCAATCTAACCTTCTTGACAACCGAAACAGCATTTCTCACTCCAGTAGCCCCCTGCTCTATTTCTGACTGTCGGCTAGGACATTCTTTTCCCTTGGCATCGTGTTTGCATCTCCTCTGAGATGGATTATTATATTTAAACTGAATCTTGAAGACATTGGGGGGGATGTGCACTGGTCCAAGTTCACCACACCTTTCCCAAGTAAGTCTTTGGTTAATTCCAGGGCTATGCAATCAGATTCGTAATTATAATGGCAAAGTTTCACAGCCAGAATATGCGCCAATAATTTCTAATCCAATGTATCACTTTTTTTTTTACTAGTGATTATTATTCTTTATTGCTCTGTCTGAGGGCCTATGGCCATCAATAATGTATAATTTAGTATCGTTGCCCCTGTGTACTCACCTTTGGTGCTGTTATCATTATCCCTCTTAATACCCTTTCCAGCACTGTACACTTTTGTTCCCACGCTGTGGTGCTTGCAATAACCACCAGAGACAGTAACTCATATTAGGTGGTATGGGTAATTCAGGTAATTGAGATCTTGACCTGCTCTGCCGTGGTGTGCTTTGGTGGGTAATTACAGTGTTACTATTTCTGAAGCATGTGTGTTCATTCATTAAAGGCAATGCCCTAATTCCCTGGCAATTTCTTTTGCTGAGATCCTCAAATCGTTTGATGCAGGAATACATTCCCCAATTGGTTTATAGCAGTGTCACTGAAACAGTTGGGCGCAGGTCTCCCCTCTTCTCTCAGACATCCATCCACCTCACACCCAAGAGACATTGGTTGCACTATACTAGCTTTTATTTTTTATTTTTATACCAATAATTCAATCTGTAACCTCAATTGCGTGAATTCTCCCCCATCTGTATAATAATGTATTTTAGCAGGCTTGTCTCTTTGATTCAATTGCAATTGGTGCAAATCTTATTTTGTTCAATATACTTCACTGGCCCATTCAAAGTTCCTTGGTTGGCACAGCCTCTCTCTTCTTCTAAAGTGGTGGGAGGACTATAACAGTAAAAACAAACAATCTCTGGGGTAATCTCTCCTAATAACCTCCCACCCGAATGAAGGCCTGGATACGTGCTTTCCTTGGGTCTCATTTTCCTGCAATCTGACTTTCTTAGCGCCCTCTCCTGTTATCAGGGGCTTTTTGTGGCGGCTTACTCGCAGTAGCAGTTTTATGGGTTTTGCTTGTGAAAATGTATGCTACCTTTGGGCTTGTTTCTAGACGGTCTGGCAGTTTCCCCTTGCTCAACATTGATTCCGCCTCTTCAATAAGATTATCAATATCATCAATAGTACAATTCTCTGCCGCATGACATTCCATTTTTTGGGGGGGAGCTCTTTACCACCTCCTGGTGCCTACTCCAGGCCATTCTTTTCCCCTTTATGACAGCACGCCCTTCAAATCTTTATTTGTTTAGTCTTACCACAATATTTTCTTGGGTCAGTACTTTTCAGCAATGACCATAATGTTCAAGGCTTGGGGCATTAATAAGGTGTCCTTGTGCTGCCTCTTACTGTCTTAGAGGGGCTAAGATGGGCGACAGATGACTGCTTCACTAGCAAACCAAGGGTCTCTAGTTGTCTCCGTTCAATCTCCATGAATGCAGCTAAGGATCTGAGAATTGGGGTGGAGGATCCAAACTTCCTGCTGTAAGTGCTAGTTTACTTTGTGAGGGAGAGATAGAAGGGGCTAAATACTTTGTTTCAACTAATCAGCCTACCAAATCCTTTTCGCCCAACTTGGGATGATCAGGATCACTTATGCTCAATCCTCCCAGACTTTCTGCAGGACCGTTACAAGCTATTGGACAGGTAACATATGTTACAGCAGACCCCACGACCAGTTGAAGCTTAAGGTGTCCTCAAAGGATTTTTTCAGAGAGAAGTGTATGGCACCAAACTGAGGACACTGTGTGTTCAGGTCTGTGAAAAAAAGAATGATACAGAGACATCCAAATCTGGAGAAGATTATGTATATTGCTCTGGCATGAGTTTTCATGGTCCTCTAGTGAGAGGGGACCTAGTGTATCCACAATCATATTGAGATTGCCCACAAGGTGGTGCACCACTGGTAAAACTCCTGCCGTTGGTCTCACTATCACAGGAGAAAGGAGTCACTACACAGGGTTTAGGAACCTATGTCACCCTGTCTGTTGATATAATGGATGGTGTTTGGACTATGTACTGGTGATGTTAGTACCTCACATTAAATCAGAGGAAATACCTATGAGCGGGAAGGATCAGCAGAAATAAATAAACACCCTCCAGGGTCATTGCAGGCCAGCAGAATCTAGCTTAGGAACATCATTTTGAAATTGTTCTGTTTAAAGATGGGGCGCCTCTGTCAAGACGTAAAGGGAGTAAAATCCTGTGCCTTGCCCCTTCAAAGGCACCACCTCTATGACCCTTTTGTGCAACAGGGCAAGATCTTCAGCCTCCAAGATTAAAGTGTGTTTTAGAGAGCGCTTTGTCAATGGATGAATGAAAGCCTTTTTTACTTGGTTCTACCTGTAGGTGCGCCCTGCAAATATATGTAACACATGAAACGTTACAAGTGTATCCTAGAATGAGTCTCACAGAAAGAAAAAGCCCGAAGGCCAGGGATGGGGATTTTCTATTGCCAAGTGCTATGGACATACTGTTTGGGGTGTAGGAAAACAAGTTTTTATGTTCATTTTGTTCACTAGTCAAGTAGGCCCAAACCACTGCAGCACAAACCCTTAGGCTGCATGTTACAGTGCCACAGTATGGAGTGGTGAAAGAGGATTGGCTTCCCCCAAGACAAGATGTGAAATTACATGGATAAGTTGTTCAAATGTGTACTATACAATTCAGCAATGAAAATAGCTTTACTAAGGGAATGCAGTAAGCTATTAGTTCAACATGCGGAACTGACACTGGTTCTTGTATAAAAGCATGTACACATGTTCGTACTATTTGAAGCTACTTATAAATAGGCTGTCCTGTTTTCAGAGTTTATTTTTGTGGATTTCAGTGGTGTTTTCTCAGTGCTTCCAAAACATTTTGAAATCAGTGCTCATCCGTGTTTACTCAGCTGCCTAACGCCCTAAAATAGGACAACATGTGTTTTTCCCGTGTTTACAAAACATGATGTATTTTTGCAGTGATATGATTGTTACAAAGCACATATTTAATTTAAAGAACAAGTAATGCAGCTATCCAGTGTCTTATGATCGTCTTAACGTCCAATGGACTAATGTTAGACTATTCTAAACATAGAACGCTTGTGTAGTGCACTCTCTCATACACACTCATTCTGTTACCTAACCATTAATGGATTATAAAGTATCCAAATGCATTCCTGGACACAGTTTGAGGGAAGTGGTCATTGGATGGATTATTATGAAATTTTTTGGGGGGGTAAACCTTGCCAACAGCATAGTACATTGTGAAAACCTCAAAATTGTGAATTACAACAGATTAATTTGTAGTCTTGAGACACCTGCAACCTGATGCCTTAATCATGCTGCCTCTGCTTTTCTGTACTATTTGACCGACTAAATGAAGGTGGTGTTGCTGTTGTGTGAAAATTCATAGCTGCCTAGTGTCCCCTTGGAAAATGAATCACCTTAAGGCGGACCTGACATTTTACAGACATCATATTGTATTCAGGTAGCCGTCACTACACCTTGCATTATTTGTTTAAAGCCTTGGGTGTTTAGCATGTGACCTTCTATTAATACTGAATTGTTAGAAAAAGGGGGCCACTGTATCAAAGGGTTTTACCCATTCTATGTCTATGGGTAAATGTGACAGAACATATTGGTCAAGATTCCTATGATACAGCATTTTTGCCAATCACTGAAAGTAAAAGACTGTCAAAAGATCAAATATGATTTGAATATTCCCCACATCTCTACACTGTATAATGAAATTAGATCAGACACAAAACATGCTTCTAAACCCTGCACCTGTAAACCCAGCTCATAAAAGTGGAACTGGAAGAAACAAAACAAAGAAGAAATCATATCAGAGTGACATGAATAATAAAAGTCAAGCAGAATAATCTTAGACCAGTCTGTCTTGCAGTTACCTTGCATACCAAAGTTACACTGATTGAGCCCTCTAACAAGAAATAAAAATGATGTATTCCTCCTTAATTTCCTTTCTCTGAATTGCATTTTAGTTTGTGGTTGAGATGGTGTTTACATGTTTACACTGATAAGGCCTGTTTCCCTTTCAGTGGAGTTCAGTTATTATGGGTTTTAACCAAAAAACAGGATAGCCTATTTATAACGCTTCCAGATTGCTTCTTTAGTATAAGCAAGTACACGCACATGCAGAAGCATGAAATCAAGATTGGTTTCGAAATAAAATGTATAAACAAAAAATGTCACTTGAAAAAAAGGTTTTGCTAAACTATTGTACAACTTTAAATACCATTTCTTCTGAGGCATTGTTTAGTAATATATGTGTGATATACTGAAGATATAAAAATTAAAACGAAGTCAACTAAGTGAATCTACAGGTATAGTTCCATTAGTGCAGTTTCATGACTTTCAGCAATTTACCAGAGATTACAAAAGTAGTCCCGGAAACTGTAACCCCAGCGAACTTGTGATTTCCATTTTCACATGAGCAAATATACAAATTGTAAGAAATTGGGTTATTGGCTCCGGTGGGTGAAACCCTACTCAAGCAATAACTGCAATCCCTGCAAAGGTGAATCACCAAAAGTCACTAAATTATCTGTGCTTACCCCTCTGGTAGCTTGACACAAAACCCATCAGTCTTAACTTAGAAGCAATGTCTAAAGTATTTATGCAGCTCCCAAACTTTTTTTTAACTTTATTGTTCTTTATTTCGGCAAAAGTATTTACCATAAAAGACATTTGTACATTATAAAACGTTTAAAATATTAAAATAAGCAGAAACATTTTCATCAGATTGCAGTATTAATTGTTTGCCAAGCAGCCTTGATACATTTACTCCTAAGAGACCAGACAGCACCACAGTACTTGGCTACTGTAAATGCAATGTGGTTGGATAAGTCAGTTTTAAGTACTCTGAAGGCGGCCGAACATTCAGTAAATTTCAAATTTCTACACAGAGGAATAATCCATTTCCTGCGTGTCACGTGATAAACAGGGCAGAAAAAAAATTATATGGAGCTCAGTCTCATCAGCCAATTTGCACACAGGACATACACTATTAGCATGTTCACTCCACTTGCTTGTGAATGCTCGGAGCGGGAGAGTCCCATGTCTCCATTGTAAATAGAGTTTCCTAAGCAGGGAGGGATAAACATTATCTAGTACTGGCTTGAAGGTATAAGTGTCCTTAGTCCGTAAAAATAAGTCAGTTAGTGACCCGTTATTTTGATGACGGTGCAGAGCTGGTAATTTGCAGTCATGGTATGTTTTGGCCAATAACTTTTTGGGAAGCAGTGGGCAGGTGGTTATAGGGTCGGACCACAATTTCAAAAGGCCCAGACCCTCTAGCTCTGTTTTTATAAATTTTAGCCATTTGATCTCTCCTGCATTAGGGATTGCAAGCACCTCCTGAAGTCCTTGTCTGTAGCTCTTTAGTTCCGGGACAGACCATATCCTGAGCCAATATGCTAATGGTCGGAAAGCCAGTTCTTCGTCAAGGGGTCGCATCCCAAGATCCATCCTTAGAGGAACCAGAGGAGTGCTGGGGGGAAGGGCTACAATCCTCCGGATAAACTTATTCTCCTCTTTTAGCAAATCCTGAGAGGGTACATGACCCCAGAGCTCGCACCCGTACATGGCAGCCCCCCTTGCCTGTGCCCTATAGATCTGCAGTGGTGGGCCAACAGGCCGGATAGATGACTTATTATTACAGAGAAGCTTCATAATGCCACCCGAGTACTGTGTCAATTTAAGAAGTGCTTTCTCTTGGTGGGTACACCAGGTCATTCTTTCATTTAGGATAATTCCTAGATACTCAAAGGTCCTCACCCTTTCCAGTCTCTTGTGTGCAATAGTTGGGGTGGATCGGAGTTTTGGGGGGGGATTGAACACCATAAATTTGGTCTTTGAGGTGTTGATTTCTAGACCATATTCCTCACAAAAACCCGCAAAACCGTCGAGTACTCTCTGGATACCCATCATGGACTTTGAAAGCAGCAAGGTGTCATCGGCGTACATGATCGCCGGTACTCGGGATCCTGCTAGCTTAGGGGCATCAGAGTTGGCCACCCCATTGAGGTGCGGAATAACCCCGTTGACGTAGAGGCAAAACAGGGCCGGTGCGAGTACACAGCCCTGCCTTACCCCCCTGTCAACGGGGAACCTATTTGACAAGGCACCATCCTTACCGCACCTTACTTGTGCAAAGTTGTCAGTGTGGAGATGAATAATCATCTCCAACAAGCCCTTGGGGACACCCAATTTGGCCAATACATCCCAAAGTTTTTTGCGAGGGACCAGGTCGAACGCCGCCCTCAGGTCCACGAATACAGTGTAGAGGCTGCCACCCCCCAACTGTACCGTTTTCCAATGAATGAGGGCAAGCCGAAAGACCTGGTCCATCGTTGAAACTTTCTCTCTAAAGCCCGCCTGAAGTGGACTCAGTGTGTCATGTTCCGTCATCCATTCAGACAGACGATCCAGCAATAGCCTGGCGAATAGCTTTTGAGAAACGTCTATCAGGCTTATTGGCCTATAATTGGCCGGGAGCAGAGGGCAACCCCTTTTAAAAATGGGTACTATCTCTGCCCCCAGCCAAGTAGGGGGGATCATCATGCCCTTCAGAATGGCGTTAAACAACACTGTAAGGTACGGGGCCCAAATTTTTGTTTCGTGTTTATATAGGTCACCTGGGAGCCTATCGAGGCCTGGCGCTTTTCCAGGCGCCAGTCCCATGATCGCCATAGTGACCTCTTCCAAGGTGAATCCATCCATAGGTGCCACGTTTTCGATGTGTGGATCCGTTGTGTGTTCTGAGGGGGTCGCTAGTTGTTCAAAATTGTGTGGACTATATAGATTTTTAAAATGTTCCTCCCAAACTGCGGGTGCTATATTTGCTTCAACTGCGGGTAGGGGTTCTGCTGATCCGTGCCTAACAATTTGCCAGAATTTCCGGCTGTCACCAGTGTAAAGGGCGGCCGTCATATCAGACCAATTCCCCTCATCCCACTCTATTTTGGCAGTATGTAGGGTGGATTTATAGGCAAGTCGGTTTGCCCTAATTTCGCTTAGGCTCTCCCTTGTTTTCAATGACTCTAGCAATGCAGCCTTTGCTCTCCTGCAAGAGGCACTAAACCATGTGGCTCTTGTCTTCTTATGTTTCTTAGGCCTGGACACGGGGTTTAGTACTTCTGTCAAGTTGGTACATAGCTCAGAGTGGATAACCCCAAGCACAGGGAAGTCAACAAAGTTGATTTCAATATTATTAGGTGACTTAGGTTCTTCTAAAACAGGAGGATCAGTGCGAATAGCTGAATGCTGATTAAGGGCCTCGACTTGTTCTATAGCGCATTGACCACCACTGCATACAATCTTTGGATATTATTTGGGGTCTCTAGGAGTTTCGGCCATTTAATTCTGCGCCTACTGCTTTGCAGGACCAAGGCAGCTGGGGAGGCTAAGTTTTCTTCTGCCCTATCCATAGGCAGACCCTGGGCCATAAATGTTAGTGAGAGAGCATTGTGGTCACTATCATTCCTAGAGACTATCCTAAAGTCCTGTATTTTATCCCAATCCTTCAACGAGACCATGATATAGTCTATTCTAGACTCATAGCCTGGCCTGTTGAAGGTGTGTTTAGGTGGGTTGTCTCCTTCGATTCGGCCATTACATGCCCTCAATGAGTGGCAAAGCATTAGGGAGGTAATTTGAGTGGCGATAGGTGTCCAAGCCTTTAGCGGTGGAGCCACCAGGGAGGGGATCCCCCAAAGATCATCCTCATCGCTCGTAATACCCACTAGATGGTCTGGAAGAGGCTCATATTGGGTATTAAAATCTCCCCCCACGATAAGTGTGGAACTTAGGCTGGCGGCATCAAGGAATTGTGCTAAATCCTCAATTGTCTTCGAGGTTCCTGCTACCCCTACCTTTCTTGCATATACATTAATTAGTGCTATGCTTAAACCATGTGCCCATTCCAACACTACACACTGGATGTCAGCTGAGTCTGTTTCGCGAAGTGTTGCCCTGCAGCCAAGATGAGAAGCCACCCAGATCAGAAGGCCCCCAGATGGGCGTCCCTTCCCACACCAGTTTGCCAAAGTTTCAAAGGAAGCATATCCCGTATGGGATTGCTTCTCCCTGGCCCATGTTTCTTGGAACAAACATATATCGTAGCCTTCTATTAATTCCAGCCACTCAGGGGAGCCTATTTTATTAGCCAACCTTGCGATGTTCCAAGAGAGTATGGAGAGTCGGCCAGGGGTCACAGACTGATCAGTGTCATTTTTCCCCTTAGAAGCCCCGCTTGCCCTTAAGTAACTGTGTGAATAATGAGGCATGCCTTCATTTATTAGTAGGGTTGATTGAGACATTTCTTCTAGAGGAGAATTATACTTAGTAATTAAATTTCTTTTGACATTAAGTGACTTATTTTTGAAATTATTGGGCTGTGTGTAGTGCCTGCAGGATGGTCAGTGGAAAGATCTTCTTCATGCCTATTCTCATCTGCGGATTTATTGGAATCTCCAGACCGCCAGTGCAATGGGTTGGAGGCAAGTCGTACCAAAGGGTGGGCAGAGCAGTTAGATAAGTCTACTTGAGGTAATTTAGTTGTGAGCCTGTGAGAGAGTCAGTCCACTTCCTCAAGGCACCCAAATCTGTTGTAGACCGGGGCTCCTAGCCACCCGCTATGTGTGTTTGCCCATTGATTGTGAGTCCCACCATACATACGTTTCCTCTCTGGAATCCAACTCCAGTTTCCTCCTGTGTTGTAGTGAGGCAGTGGGGGATAGAAGAAGGTTAGGGGTCTGGTTGCCATAGACGAATTCACGCTGTTATAATTCCAGGAGTAAATGTAGTGTGCGGTATTGGGACTTTCAAATGAGACAATCACACAATGACCATCAATGGTCTTACACGAGGTGCCTATCCAGGGTACCCGACGAACCATGAGAATTTTACTTCTCAGGTGGCTCGATATGGGCCTGTGGGTGTTAAGCCAGTGTATAACTTTGTTTTTAAGTGACCCATAGTCTTCCTGGTGATGATATGTCAATTCTGGCACCCCCGTGAGCACGACTACATATGGCCTGACGTCAGGGGGGAGATCTACATAGCCCCTACAGTGGTTTATGTTAGGTTTTGCTCTCAATGTTGTTAAATAAGGATTATTGTGCTCGTCGATGGTAGCTGTCTTAATCGTTGTAGCAGGGGCAGAGGGGATCACCTGCTCGTTTATGTCCGCCGCTACCTTATTAGCAGGAGTATCATTGACACCCTTACGCCGAGGTTTTGGGATGGGTTTGGCTTTCAGGGCCTCTGTGGGGTTTGGGGCGAGTAATGGTGTGGCAACAAGTAGTGGTAATAATGTGTTATTGGTGGCAGTCGGTGGACAGGGTACTTTATCTTTATCTGGTATACTAAGAGTGGCTAGATTTAAGATGCTTTTTTCAATCTCTAACAACTGGGTTTCTATTCGTATTAGTCTGGCTTCGACGGGCGTTAAAAGTTTTTTAAGTGTACCCCACACAATTGTCAGGAATTCCACATCCTTCCCGTTTATAGTACAAAATGGAACCCCGCCATCCTCGCTATCAATTACAAGATTATTTAAATCACTCTCATCCTTTGAGTTTGCAACGCTGGGTTCTATTTCTGAATTGGGAGGAGGTTTGGGCGATGTGTTAGGCAGTGCCTTGATGGGTAATTGGGCTTTAGCTACCTTAGCCTTTTTCCTTGAGTAGGCAGAGGTTTGTTTGCGCTTTCTTTTGGGGTTAAGATTAGGACCCTTGTGAATGGGGTGCGGAATCCCCCCGATATTTTCGTTAGATTTGGCAGTAGGGGCCGTCTTCAGCGGGGCTCCCTCACCAGTTATATCAAACCTAACCTCCCCGCTTGCTGGAGATGTTTGATTTGGGGGCGTTGCTTGTGAGGCCTCCGCCTTAGATGTATGTGGCGTAAGTGCTGATGGCTGATGGATTTCGGCCTGTGTAACAAACAAAATAGGAGTAGGTTTATCTGTACGGTCTGGTGATTTGGCAAAAGCAAAATGTCCTAGAGAAGATTTTTTTGCCATGGCCAGTTCCTGAGATAACCTTCTCGCTGCTTCTAGTTCACTGGACACCCTACGTTGCATCTTGCCAATTTCCTTATCTATGGCAATATTGGTCCTGGAGATGAAATCATCTACGGTTCCATTTTTTAAATTCCCCTTCGCAGCCCTACTTTTGTATTCTCGGGTCGACATACTGCGTGTTCTTAGGAGGGTTTTGGGTAGTATAGCTAGAGTCAAGTTGTAGAACCAAGAGCTATGGGCCAGTCCAGTCTCAAACAGCCTCAAACGGCCCGCTCTTTGCCCGGTCTTCGCCCCGTGCTGCGTCCCGCGCTGCGGGAGTCCGGATCTAAGATGTAGGGGGCGTGATGGGCGAGGGGCGGGCCAGCAGGGAGAGCGGACCGGAAGCTGGCTGTCGGTCTCGCAGGACTCCTGGTTGTTGGAGTCCCCGCACGCTCGCAGCCCCGCTGAAGCCTCTCATCCGGTACCGCCTTTCCTCGTCTCTTCCTTGGTTTTGCCGCCCAACACCCACCAGGACGATGCGGCACCCGCAGAGCGGGTGCGGCGAGATGTAGGGTTGGTGGATATACGGAACGCCGCTCTGCTTCTGTCCTTGCCAATAGTGCCTCCGTAAGGAACAAACTGCTAACCCACAAGGGGAAAGGTGAGGGACATTTTTAAAACTCTCAGGTGGGCGGGGGGCGGGCCAGCAGGGAGAGCGGACCGGAAGCTGGCTGTCGGTCTCGCAGGGACTCCTGGTTGTTGGAGTCCCCGCACGCTCGCAGCCCCGCTGAAGCCTCTCACCCGGTACCGCCTTTCCTCGTCTCTTCCTTGGTTTTGCCGCCCAACACCCAACAGGACGATGCGGCACCCGCAGAGCGGGTGCGGCGAGATGTAGGGTTGGTGGATATACGGAACGCCGCTCTGCTTCTGTCCTTGCCAATAGTGCCTCCGTAAGGAACAAACTGCTCCCAAACAGTACTAAAGTGAAAACAAAATTGAATAATCTTTAATAAATAAACTGACACCAAAACCCAAACAGTAGAAAAGGTGTTATGCAGTTTCAAAGATATGATTGCGCAGGACCGGGACAAAGTCACATGTTCAGGCTGACCACGATGGAGCACAGGCCGGACACAGGACAAAGTTTGGCCCGCTGAGACAGTACCTCGAGTCCTTGGACTCAAGATGCAAAGTCCACGTCAACCTGCGCTGGGCTGAGCCAAGGTACCACAGTCACGGCATGTGATGCTGGTGTTATAGTGTGTTGCGCTGTGTAGCTTTGATGAAGGCACAGGTCTGGGGTTGCATTACAGAAATGTGGGTCGAGATGCATAATACTGGAACGGTACTCGTGAAGCCACCGATCAGAAGCTGCGATACTAGGTCTGGTGCATAGGTGCCTTAGTACCAAGAAACCCTCTGGTCTTGAGCTGTCGATGTGAGGAATCGGGCCATAGTGCATCGCGTTGCGTTGGTTCCGATTGAGCCTGCTGTGCTCAAAATAGGAGGTCCGTCGACTGACCCTTGGAAGCACTCTGGTAGTCCTGGGTTCAAGCAGCAAGGCAGTCCTCAAATAGCTAGTAAGTCCTCCTTCTCGTAGAGTCCGCAGGTCCAGGAGTGTTCTAAAGAGTGGTTCTGAGAGTCCTATTTTTATACCTGGTGCCAGCTCCGAAGTGGAAGAAACTTCTGCAACTCACACCCCTCTCCCCCCTCACAGATCGTTTTGGAATTTTTATCCTCCCTGCCTAGTCCTAAAATTTCTGGGGTGACAAAAAGCTAGTGTGGAATTCTTTGTGAGTGCAGGAGGCAAGTGTGGGAAGTGACTACTCTGCCCCACCCATCCTGTCAAGGGGGCATATCCTGTCAACATCCAGTCCCCCTTTGTCACACCGTCTGGGAGGAATACACAAAGGCCAGCTGCTATCTACACCTAGACATGTGACCCTGGACACACACTGCAGGCACCAAAGGGTTAGAAGAAAATGCCAAATTTCTAAAAGTGGCATTTTCAGAATTATGTCTTAAAATTCGACTTTACCACAAAAAAGGATTTTACATTACAATTATTAAGATACCAAACATAACACTCCCAACCAAGCAAAATGTATCACCTATTAAATGTATTAAGGTAACCCTATGGGAGAGGTAGGCCTTGCAGTAGTGAAAAAGAGTGTTTCACTACAAGAACATATCCAACGTTTTAAAGACAATGCATCCGGTCTTATGTGTTGTTTGGGGCCAACTCTATGGGTGGCTTACAAGTATTAAAAAGGACATTTTAGGTATGGCAAAAAGGTTTGTTTTGCCAAGTCAAAATGGAAGTTCAAAACTGCACACAGTTTGCAATGACAGGCCTGAGACATATTTTAAAAAAACTACTTTAGTGGGTGGTACAGTAAGTGTTGCAAGCCTACTAATAGGTTTTGATGTAAAGGCCCTGGGTACAGGTAGTACCACTTTAGTATGAACTCAAAAAACAAAATACAATACAGCTCAGTCATTGTCACATGCACTGCAGAAATGTCCGAGCCTTGTTCTATTCAGAAAACTCTCTAGCACAAAACTGCCCCCAAAAACTTTTTAAAGAGGTCCAAGACCGGTCAGACCCCAGTAATACTGCTCCTCCCCCATCACTGTCATAAGCTGAATGTGAGGAGCTTGTTGACTTTTTTGTTAAGAAGGTGATATTTAGCTTCCTCTGACTAAAACTAGGAATGACAATACCCAGCCAGGGAGTAATAGTCTAAGGTCTAACTACACCATCTTGAATCAGGGAAGAACATTTCTTGGCGATAGACTGCTTGCCTGCAAGACTGCTGTTTCTGCTCCCCTTGGACTATCCTCATCTTCTGGACCTTATGCAGTCAATTAAATAGGGCTCGCTGTTAGATCATCTCTCCCCAGCCAAACTAGGCAGATTGAGCCAGCACCTCATGCAGCTGGTGGTAGAACTTTTAAACTCCTCTTTGCGCTAGATGCATCTGCCTAACGCATGGAAGGATGCCATGGTTCGCCCCTTGCTAGAAACAAAACCCACTCGGAAAATTGGTCCAATTTTAGACCCATTTCTTTCCTGCGTCTCCTCTCCAAGATATCGGAAAACATGTAGATGTCCAGCTTACATCATTTATGGAACCCAGTACAATCTCAGTCAGTCCTCAGAGTTGGACACAGCACTGAATCCACCCTTCTAGGAATCACTGAACATCTAAGGAGACTCCTGGATATGGGCGGCACAGACACATTGATTTTATTAGAAGTCTGCGAGGTATTTGATGCTGTGTTCCATGATATTCTTGCTGAAAGACTGACCCAACTGTACCCTCCAAGGTATGGCGCTTTCATGGCTATCCTATTTGAAGAACTGTACTTTTCAGGTTCTTGACAAATGTAGTGTCTGGCTCACACTCAGTTAACTTGGGATGCATTGCCTATGGGGCTACTGATCCGGCTGCTGCCTTTCTTGGCCAGGGAAGGAGGGGCCGCAATATAACACACAGGTGCTGGAGGGCCATAAATTTAGGGGAGCCAACCCGCGGCCCGTAATGCTTGCCGTACTGCCTACGGGGAGTATAACTCCCGCTGCTGCCTTCTCAGCGTGAGGAGGAGAGGCTGCATGTCACGCACAGGAGCTAGAGCACCACAAATTTACGGGAGCCATCCCGTAAATTGTCTGAGCTCGGCCCAGGCGAAGACTGGTGAAGACAGGCCCGTCTTAGCCTGGAATGGGCCATCCCTCTGAAGTCTTGTATCCGGGTCAGTAGGGAAGAGGATCTTTAAATAGAGGTATCGTTTTATATGTTTGACTGTTTTGGTTCTCTGGGTGTTCTGGGTTTCCTTCTGGTTCATCTATTATACCAGTTCCACCACTGCCCATATGAACATGGGAAAAAGGTAGGGCACTTCAGGTGCACCTAGCGCTTCACCACCACATACACTCTCCACGATTGACAACTACTTGACACGGGTCGCGGACATGGTCTCTAATGAGATTAGACTGTTGCAGCGATGTCTTTCCATCACTTTGGAGGATTTTGAACCAGCTCGACCCCCTACCCAGGACAACTCTTATGCCTCTGGTGCCTCCCCCCCCATAGCTTTCCTTTCTGAGGTTACCCAGTGCTTCTTCATCAAACCCACAACTGCTGAGGCTCATCCTGGGGTTAAAGGCCTAGTTAACATTGACATGCAATTGGTCCGGGTGGTGTTTTACATGCTCCAGCAAAAGTCCAAGTAGATGAGTTAAACCCTATCTGTACGGTGGCCCCAGACCAAGACTTTGAACTAGAATCTGGGCCAAGACCAAGGCGTTGGAGGCAAGCTGTGAGATCCGCCACAAATAAACCTCCTGCAACCAAGGACAAACCTGCGCTTTCAAAAAGTCCTTGTAATGAGGACCTGTCTGTGCTACCATCTGCCATCTCAGAAGAATCCTGGCAGCTCTTTAGCAGCCATTTAGGCAATCAGTAGGATACCAAATTGGGTCCTAGGATTGATCGCCTTGTTCACATTGAGACAAAACTGGCAGAGCCGTCTGTTGCCAGAGTATTAATCAGTTCCCAGGGAACCCAGTATTATCCAGTTACCTCATTATCCCAAGGCCCCGATAACAGGGGCAGAAGGGTTGTTAATAACCAAACTTCTGCTCCTGATAACGGTCTGAAACTGAATGGAGCTTCACGTCATAATGAAGAGCAACCTTCAACAGCCACATAGGTTGCCAAGCAGGCTGAAAGTCATCACTCCAGTCCAGTACCCACTTCCAGTGATGGACTCCTGCGCCTTCACGCTATGTAATTGTTTTAGCTAATGTTCACAGTCTCCCTGTTAACAGCTCAGAATCTACAAGGAGTCTTCTTCTCTGAGTTTCATATAGCTCAAGCTTGACCTGAAGGTATGGGGTATTAGAGCGCTTTACATGAGCACCAGTTGTGTTTACCCAAGCACACATTCATTTTTGTTAGGTGCGGGGAGATTAAGTGATTTGCCCAGAATCACAGGATGTTGAGCGTCATTGCCGAGACTCGAACTCGGTTACACAGCTTCGAGGTTGACTGCTCCAGCCGTAAGGCCACATCCTCTCCTGTCTCTTGTCTCAGGAACAAAATCATACACTGGTTGAACATTAATGTACGTGTCTATTGGCACTTCTCTAAAGAGATTTTGCTGGCAAGACGTGTGAGGGGGGATTGGTGGGATGAGCAACACTACAATGGTGATGATATAGTGATTAACTCCTGTAACCCGTCTGATATAAAATAAATATTGGGTCTAGCGAGGGCTGGAAAGGTCAAAACTAGTCCTGTTAAGATCTTGCCACTTTTTTTTTACAAGCACCTGGTAACCTCTATTGTTAGCTCAGATGGACCAATGGCACTAAAGAGAGAATTGTTTAGTTCCTCGTTTTCCATGTCAGTACCCCTGAAAAACAGATATATGGTGCTGGAAAGGCTGGAGGATAATGATTGACGGCATAGGAAGGTGAACATTTGCAACCGCGCTCTGGTCAATGGAGGTGTGTTTAGCAGTGAAACACCAATAGCTCACCCATCCATTTCCCCCCTTTATCAAGCCATGATAACCCGGATAGGGAGCAAGACCATGTTACTACTTCGATTTTACATGAAGGGGTTAAAGTTAGAATACCGGAAGTAGAAGGTGGTGAATATTCTCCCTGCCTTAGCCTTTTAAGTTGGAATGTTGCAGGCCTAGCTTGAAAAATCAGAATTGAAGGATGACAATCCCTTATCCTTGACTATGATATAGTTTTTATGCAAGAAACTTGGGAACTGAAAGAGGTAGCCTTTAAAGGATTCCACATGCTTTAACCTGCCAGTGGTAGTGTCGTGAGCTGGACGAACCAAAGGGGGGTTGTCAGCCTGGTTTAAAGTCAATATTTCTCCCGTTCTTTAGGATCAGTGGGAGGCGCAGGTCTTTTGCCTTTGCTGGAATGGTAATTATAGGTCTATATGAGGAATTTCTACAATGACAGCAAGTGTGACTATAATCTCCAGGTTTTGTTCTCTGTAATTGATCTGTTAGTAGAAAAGGAGGTTTGGGTGAATGTCTCTTTAACCTGCTGGTGGTAGGAGACTTTAAAACTAAATGAGAGCATCTGCCCCCTCCATCACCAACTTTTTTTGATCCATTTGCACAAGAAGCTGATCATAATGCCATGGAAGCCAGGGGACGCGTCCTGTTTTCTTTGATGGTTGAGCGCAATTTAGTCAACAAGACCTCTAATTCTGCTTGTCTAGAATTCCCAACTCTTATAGAAAGGGGCGCCACGCACACTATAGTTTACGTCTTTACTTCCCGGTGAATGTCATCAACCATTTTGAACAGGAAGGGGCTTGCACAGATTTATAGCGACCACAATTCCATTGCTGTGCAAACAGCAGCCCCGCAAATGCGACGTAAGCCTAAGGCTTTGCCTCCCCAAGCGCTAACTGCGAAGGGTGCTGGGCGTAGAGTGGCCTGGCGAACTGCAAACTTGAAGCATATCATGTCCCAGGTTGTCTTTACAAGTACGGCACTTGTAAATTGTGGTAAATTAGAAATATGTGACCAGTACTTACACGAAGTCACTTTATTGATCTTTTAACATGAATTAAATAGATGCTATCTAGACCGTATATTCAGTATATTCAGTCACGTTCCCATGTTAAATCCTAGTTTGACAAAGAGTGTAGAGCGGTAAATGAATCTCTGCGTAGGACTCTAAAACAATCTCCTAGAAGCCAGTCCATTATTGAGGCAAGCAGAAAGACTTACCTACGGCCACTAAAGAAAAGGAAATCGGCCATGAAGGAGGAGAATGGGAGTCTACAGTTCGAGCCTGCCAGCTTAAAGATTCCCAAGCCTTTTGGAAAGCAGTGGGGTCAGTCTTATCTTCCCTCGACTTCCCAAGGCTAAGTAACGGCTCATATTACGGCGGAGGCCTAGCTGGTGTATTTTGCTGGGATTTACACTACTGACAACAGGGCCACTGTAGAAGCGCCGACGGTTGATCCCACTTGTGTAAAACATGACTTTAGAGAGGAAGAGGCGCTCAAGGTGATTGTTGACAGCCGGAGCAAGAAGGCAACGCATCCAGATGGTGTTCTCCTTGATCAATTCGCATGGGGTTTTGGACTCCTGTACTCACCTATGTATGTATTAATTGCCATTTGTTGTTCAAGCATGTCTACGTTGTGGCGCACCTCAACCATTGTCCCAATTTTAAAAAAAGGAAATGTGCACGATGTAAAGTGCACATAAGTGTAAAGTCTCCTAGACTCTAAAGCAAAAATCATTGGGAGAGTAATTTTGGACCGCCTTCTTGTCTGGTTTAACAAAAATATCATTCTATTCCAAACTCAGTATGGCTTCAGGAAGGGGCTTAGGAATATTGAACAGTGCCTCAACCTCCACCTTATTGCGGCAAAATAAAAATATGCCAAGGGCGCCCCCACTCATCGGGTGTTTATGGACTTGTTGAGCGCTTTCGATTATGTATGTAGATTCACGTTATGGTCTATTTTAGTAGCATGGGTCATGATTTGGGTTTGGTTTCATTCTTAAGACTCCTACATTATGATCTCACATCTTCTGTAAGATTTTGCAATGCTGGTGAATGCACAGAACCCTTTAGAGTTGAGTGTGGAGTGCATCAGGGTGTGTCCTTGCTCCGATTCTCTTTTTACTTTACACATATGACCTGGAAAGAATATTGGTATCTGTCGGATGGATGTTCCCTATGTTGAGCAAAAGGCCATGCCTGCGCTCTTATATGCAGACAATGCGGTTCTCCTGGCAAGGACGGCCAATGGCCTTTAGAGCCTTATTGCTAGCTATGCTCGTTTGATGAGAGGACTGGCTTTGGAGACAGACCTAACGAAAACATTTACAATGGTATTTGGCCCCAGAATTACAAAAACCTGCACCTTAAATATTGATGGTAAGAAATTACACAGCTTAAGCCTGTTTTCTTACTTGGGCATGGAGTTCGATGATAGGTGTACCTGGTCAACTTGCATCAAAAACAGGATTACTTGTTATACCCGAGCTGCAGGCACTACCTCTGAGCTCGCCATGACTATTGGCAAAAAAAACGATTGCACCGATTCTAGAGATACATAACCTGAAATGTTTGCCAATATTAACTCATGGAATGAGTATCTGGGGATGCATGGATGTGGGCGTTATGCAGTTGGAGGAAAATAGATTTTGCTGCCGGCTATTGGGAGACCTCTCAACCCCGCATTTTTCCCTTCCTCAGGAGCTAGACATGGAGTACGTGCATAAAACCATCAACGCTGCCCCTTAGTCCTCTGGTGCTTGATATGGGAAAACAAGGAAGCTGACCTTAATTGGGCAGTCATCAGAAATTGCGTGCTTTTTGAGCATGGGTTGGCCATCCCGTGGCTAAAATATACTAAGGATTGCTTTTTAGCTCTTAGTTGTGCACATCTGTTTAAGCACCCGGAGACTCTCATGAAAAAGGACAAATACTGGGTTCAGGATAGCTTTAATAAGCTTAGTTAGGCCACTAGGGAATTAACGGAAGTGGCCAAACCCATGGTTAGGTATTATTGTATCATTTAGATGCTACCAACAATAGCCCCTTATTTATTATATGTGACAAATGTGCATGAGAGAACCCTACTGGTCAGGGTTAGGTCAGGCTCCTTTTGCTGGCTAATATGTTTTCCGCTCAGTTAATATTCGTCAGCTACCATTGATAAATGTCCATGCAACGAGCAATCTATCCAAACTCTACTACATTTTCTATTCTTCGGTCAATATTATCTGCTGTTTACAAGGAGGTTTTTATTACCATTGTTGCGAAGACATAAATTCTGAAAGTGTAAGACTGCCCTATTTTTCTTATTGCAACTTCATGATCGAGACACGCTACTCATATCTATATGTGTCACAAATTGTTGGTTCTTTACTATGATGTAGAATCTGAACCTATGCACTTTATCTCCCTTAAATTAGTTGTTGGGGGATGCGAGTTCATCTGATTAATACATAGCTATTTTTATACAGATGCACATTTACTACTTTGAATGTATATTATTAATGAATTTTATTGTAGATGTTTTGAATATTTCCATCCTTTATTATTATTTTATGGTTTTTTCTAATGTATCTTTTATGATCTACTTTTGGTAGACCAAATAAAGATCAAGATTGTTTGATTGATTTCAGGAGTTCCGCAAGGATCCATCCTTAGCCCCATGCTCTTTACAACCAAGTCCACCCTTTGGCCGGACTGGTGGAAAGTTGCGGATTCAACCTTTTTTCAAATATTCAAAACACCCATATCATGATTTATTTGTTGTCTAGGCAGGAAGTTAACTCAGAGGATCTTAACTTCTGCCTGGTCCTGGTCTCCACATGGATCAATAGGAACTCCCTGAAATTATATGGTGACAAGACCGAGGTTATGGTACTGGGTAAGAATAATCACCTCTGGGAGCCCCAACACTGGCCTGCTATGCTCGGGGCGCCTCCTGAAGTTTCTGAATTAAGTGAAGAACTTTGGCTTCTGGCATGACTCTACTTTTTCGATGATGCCACAGGCGGCTAAAGTAGCCTTCACATGTTTTGCCACCATGAAATGGCTTAAAAGATCTTGTGGATACTTTATTTCCCTGCTCAGTTATCGAAGCCATGATACTATTAAGGCTAGATTTTAGCATACTGTTCTTGGGGGCAGATAAGGCTGTGATAAGGCTCCTCCCGGTGGTTCAGAACTCTGCCGCCAGGCTCCTGTTCCACCTCCCCCAACACTCTTCTGTATCTGGCCTTCTTCACCATCTTCACTGGCTAACAGTGGGCAAACGAATACATTTCAAAGCACTTTGCTTTATGCACAAAATCAACTCATGCTCAGGACCTCATTAACTGCAAATATTTATGGTTCTCTACCTCCCCTCTCACATCTTGCGTTTGAGCAATCAAAGGCTTTTTACAGGCCCTGGAGTCAAAAGCACCCAGATAGACGACCGCTCCTTCTCTTTTTTGGGCCCCAAGTTAAGGAACTCTCTCCTCGATTCTTTGAGATGCTGTGCCTCCTTATCTATCTTAAGTAAAGAATTGAAGACCTAGGTATTTTAGCTCTCTTCTCTTAGCTAGTCTACCTGTCCTCTAAGCGATGGGAAACCCTGGGGGTAGCTATGCGCTATAGAAGAACTCAAAAATGAAATAATAAACTGTAAGTAAATTAAATGTGCCAGTTGGGTGTAAGCCAATTTTACAATGTTTGAAAGAGTCAGCACTGGCACTTTAGCACTGGCTAGCAGTGGTAAAACCCAGAGAGTCTCAAAATGAACAAAAACAAATTTAGCGAAACAAGAGGGGAGAAGGCAAAAGGTTTGGAGGAAGACCACCCTAAGGATGTGAGGTTTATACAAATGTATATTTGTTCATGTGAAATTCTAACAAGCACTTGCAAAATCACAACCTAATCTTCCCTTTTCCAAAATGTAAATAGTGCTGCTCCTACCTTTTTGAGGAGTAGATTTCTAACCTTTTCCAAAGTGGAAAGAGAGTGGAGAGGAGTTAGTGAATACTCTTAAACATGCTTGATTGTGGGTGTGTACAGACTAGCAAGGCATCTCAACCCTGAAATTACTGCTTCTTGTCTACTTTCAGCATTTGTATGGTACAGATTGCAAGTTGAAAAGAGTTAGTCATGAACTGCACTCCTCTTTAACACTATTAGCACAACTTTTATACAACAAATAGTCTGTTTCTTTTGGTGTGCAGACTTGGTGCGTGCTCTGTCTAAAACATGCATATAGACCTAGAGTCAATTGCTGGTGACCAAATGGTGAACCAAAGCCCAAGGCGTACTTCCGAAGTAGGCCCGAAGGCTTTAAAATTTTGAAACAATAAACAAAGCTTTAAACGGATTTAAGCAGATTCTTCAGTTTGATTTCATTAATGATTGTTTGAATGTGTACATTACCCCTTCTCGAGAATTTTGTAATAACATTGCAACTTTTTTCTCTGACAAAGTGACCAAAATTTACGAAAACGTCCCTGATTCTGTAATAAAGGAAGACAACACAATGATTAGCGAACAACCAGGTGAAAAGACTGAACTCGCTATCCCTTCTATATAAGAAGTGAGCTCCATTTTTTTATCTATTAAATCGGGCTCTCCTTTAGACTAAACCCCACCTACAATTCTTCAGCTAGGGATAACTGAGATCGTCCCCTTTTTAAGAGAACTTCTTAGGCTATCTATCACATCAGGTTCAGTGCTGAGACCATGGAAGCACGCCATGGTAATCCACATTAGGAAAAATCTCTCCTTGGAGCCTTCCATCTTGGAAAACCTTAGACTTATTTCTCTCTTTCCGTTCGGGGCAAAAATACTGGAGAAACATGTAAATAATTGTTTGACCAGTTCTGGAATCTATAGAGTTATTGGAGCCTACGCAATCCGGCTAAAGGGCAATGTACTGACGGAGTCTGCACTCCTCCTATTGTCAGGTTCTAGCCGGTTGCGCCTGCCTATGGATTAAAACTACATGTCCCAAGAGGCCTAGCGGTGGAGGAGTGTTTAAAATGAAGCGACGCGCACTTCCACGCGTGCGCAATTCAGTGTGCCTAGCCGCGTCGGGAGTCTCCGGGACGCGAAGAGTGGAGTGCCGAGGAAGCAGTTTCGGTGGCAAGGGAGAGGATTCACCCTGTAGGAAACCAGCAACCTCGACAAAAGCTTCTCGGTCAGGTAGGGGGAGAGGAGTTGGAGCCCGGCTCTGTCTCTCGTTGACTTGGCATTTTTAGAAAATGACGAGGGTTCTTCCGTGAAGGAACGGAAATGCCCTCAGGTACATTTCGTGTGGTTCCGATCGGGAACCAGCTGTATCGCTTCTCCGGACGGAGGAGTATCAGAGGCAAAACATTGTTGGATTGGGAAGCGTGTTGATCCCCCGTGAGGAGGAGCGCTACTGGCAATTAATTTTGGAATACTATTGTCTGCACTTTACAGCGTGTTAATTCCCAAAGTGAAGAGAAACGCTGAGTGGAAAAGTTGGAAAGAGCCTAGGGCACTCTAAGACTTGGGAAGAGGGGTAATTACTTTATAGAGCGTTCCCTACAAGACTTCGTGAATCGTAGAACGGGCTGGTCATACAGCATCTTATATTTCTGTTTGCATTGGTTTCTGGTTCGTTTAAGAAGCCTTGCTGGTACCTCGTTTCTGGAGAGGACCTATGGATTAAGCAGGAGTTCTTTGCCAAAGGTTCTGAGCTTATAGGTAATTACAATTTAGTGAGACCTAAATGAGAGTAGCAGAACTGGTGTGTGGAGTGTGTTAATGTTGTCTGCTTATGTATTACAGAGCCTTTGTCCCTGCAGCCCCCTTCCGTCCTTTATCCCCTGCCTGATCTAACTAGAACTCTGTGTATCACAGTCAGAGTTCGAAACGATCTGGAAGCGGAACCCTTATAGCATCATCCTGACCCTGAGGAGCTTGAGGATCTTGACAAAATTGCGCACCCAAGAAGGCGTGCTCCTCCTGGTCAGGTCAGTGGCTATAATGACGACGCTTGAGGATGTAGTGCATATATTAGAGGCATTACACCAAGAACTAGCCGCTTCACGTTTAGAAACGGCGGCATTACGGGAAAGAGTGGACAGGACCAATAGGAATCCCTTTGATGCTAACACAGCGGCAGTACCCCTGATACAGGTCACGGTAGCCCCTCCTATACCCCTGGCCACCTCTGAGAGGTATATAGGGTTCAGGTGTTCCTTACGCAGATCTTGCTGCATTTCTCCTGTTGGCTTTCTTTGTTTCCAACTAATCATTCGAGAGTGGCTTTTGCCATTTCCTATCTTAGTGGAGATGCAGCCAATTGGGCAGTTCCCATAGTGCGCAACAATGACGCAGTGCTTTCTGACTGGGACGCTTTCAGAAGTGCGTTTGAAGGGGTGTTTGACAGGAGAACGACCTCCTTCAGTGCTGACAAAGAGTTGCTTTCTTTGAGACAGGGACGGGGGGGGTCAAGTCACATACCTCACCAACTTCAACAGGTTAGTGGCGGAAGCGGCCTGGCCTGAGGAAAAACGCATGTCGCTTTTTTACCAAGGCCTGTGTGGAGAGCTTAAGGATGTGATAGCTAGGATAGACCCTCAACCCCGCACGTGTGCGGATTTGGTCAGTCTGTTGTTGCATCTGGATGGGCGTATACATGGTAGAGGTGGAGATAAGGGCCCAAAAAAGGAGGCTTCGCAAGGAGAGGCAGGAGGGGAACCAATGGAGATAGGGGCAGAACGGGCTCTGTTGTCACGTACAGAAAGAGAGACACGTCGCTCCCAGGGTTTATGTATGTATTGTGGCAATAGAGGCCACTATGTGCGTGAATGTCCTACAAAACCTAAGACACAAAACCCTTCCCTTAAGACCAAAAGAGCAGCGGTCTCCAAAATAGGGGTAGATGGAGGCCTTTCGGAGTATGAAATCAAGGATGAGAAGGCGGGAATGAAGATACCCTCTCTGGCGTCTGACCTTCCGTCCGCCACAGAGGCTCATATAGTGCTACAGGGAGGCTGGGTTGTGGGGTCACAAGTACATCAGGTACTGGCCATGTTGGATTCAGGGGCCACGGGGAACTTCATTGACAGTGGTTTGGTTTGTCTGTTGTCCATAGGAGTAGTAGCACGGAGGATTCCCGAAGAAGTGGTGGCGGTGGACGGAAAGCCGTTAAAATCAGGAAAGATCACTTCACAGACAGAGGAAATGTGTCTAGTCCTATTGGTGGATGGGAAGCAACATTCCGAGGATATAGTGCTCCACATCATCGATGCACCTCAGTATGAGCTTATTTTAGGGATGCCTTGGTTTTGTAAACACAACCCAGAGGTGAACTGGGCAGATAGGGAAGTGAGGTTTTCTTCAGAGGCATGTAGAGTACACTGTCTGAAGGCAGAGGATTCTCCTGCGACCAAACTGGTGTCGCCATGGTGTGTGGCGACGGTGGTCGAACAGGAAGTTAGTCTACCCGTAGAATATCAAGCTTTTGCGGGTCTCTTTAACAAAGCAAAGGCAGAGGCTCTTCCCCCTCATAGAAGATACGACTGTCGAATCGACTTGATCGACAACAGCGTGCTTCCGACCTCTAGAGTATATGCTTTATCAGAGCCAGAAACTGTGCGTCTTCGGGCGTACCTAGACAATTACGTTAAGCTGGGATTCAACCGCCCTTCCAGATCACCAGCTGCCTCCCCTTTGTTCTTCATTTCGAAGGCCAATGGAGAATTGAGGGCTTGCTGTGACTACAGAATGTTGAACAAAAACACGGTCAGGATCAGGTACCCGCTCCCCCTCATTAACGTCCTTTTAGATCAGGTTCGAGAGGCAGTGGTTTACACCAGACTAGATCTGCGAGGTGCCTACCATTTGGTAAGGGTTAGACTAGGGGACGAGTGGAAGACTGCATTTAAGACAAGATATGGGCTGTACGAGTACCTGGTAATACCGTTCGGGTTGTGCAACGCCCCGGCGGCATTCCAATACTTTTTGAATGAAGTGTTGTCTGAGTTCATAGATAGATTTGGTATAGTGTATCTGGATGATATACTTATCTACTCAGACAACATCCCGGAGCATAACCAACATGTGTGTAAGGTGTTAGAGAGATTTCAGAAAAACGCACTTTACTGCAAACTAAGTGCGAGTTCAGTGTGACTGAAGTGGAATTTCTAGGAGTAAACCTCAGTCCTAAAGGGTTGTGCATGTCAGAACGCAAGGTTCAAGCAGTGTTAGTCTGGCCCAAACCAAAAAACATCAGGGAAGTGCAAACTTTCTTGGGAATCGCGAACTTTTACAGACGTTTTATCAGGGAATTCTCTTTAAAGGCTCTTCCCATCACGCGTCTGTTGAGGAAAGGAGCACTATTTGTTTGGGACACAGAGGCAGACAGGGCTTTCGAAGTGCTAAAAAGAGCATTCACCACGGCCCCGGTGCTGAGACACCCGCAGTTGGAATTGCCTTTCATAGTGGAGGTGGATGCATCAGACATGGCAATCGGCGCAGTTCTTTCTCAGAGAGATAAGGAGACGGGTAGGCTTCACCCGTGGCTTATTTATCCAAGAAACTGGATACCGCTGAAAGCAATTACACCATAGCGGAGAAGAAACTCTTATCCATAAAGAAGGCCTTTCAAGAATGGAGGCGTATCTGTTGGGAGCCCCTCATCAGTTCACGTTGTATACCGACCACCTGAATCTGCAATATATGCAGTCAGCCCGCCATCTCACACAGAGACAGATGAGGTGGACTCTCTTCTTTGCGGAATACGATTTTCATATCACTTTCCGGCCAGGAGTAGACAATCGCAAGGCAGAAGCTTTATCTAGACAAGAAAGCATGGAGTATCAGGAAGCCCATGCACCGATGGCTATAATCTCAAAGGAGAAAGTGATTTGCGTGATAACCGCGGAAGAGTTCCTGGAAGAGGTACGCAAAAACAGATCGAAGGGTAAGTGGGTGAAATGGGCTGCAGAAGTGGAAGGAAGAACCTTAAGAGAAGGACTCCCCTTTGTTCATGACCAGTTGTTTCTGCCCACCACTGAGTTGCAGAAGAAGGTGTTTCGATGGTGCCATCAGTCACCCTTAGCCGGTCATCCGGGAATCAAGAAAACCATCGAGCTGCTGCAGCGCCAATTCTGGTGGCCGTCCATGACAGTTTTGTCCAAGAAGTGGGTGTGGGAATGTGAGACCGGTGCGAGAGGAAAAGCGGACCACACTAAAGCAAGGGGGAAACTTATGCCTATGCCCACGCCTCCTTATCCGTGGCACACCATCAGTCTCAACTTCATCACGGGGCTACCTAAGGAGGCGGACAAGTCAGCGGTGCTGGTAGTGGTCGACAGCCTGACCAAGATGGGTCACTTTGTGCCTTGTAGGAACTTACCCACAGCGGGTCAGACGGCCCAAATGGTGTTGAGAGAAGTAGTCCGTCTTCATGGACTGCCAACGGTGATAGTGTCAGACAGAGGCCCGCAGTTTGTGGCTAGCTTTTGGAAAACATTGTGCATAGCTCTACGTATAGAGGCAGCGGTGTCCACATCGTTTCACCCCCAAACGGATGGGCAAACGGAAAGGCTCAATCAGACCCTTAAGAAATACGTGCGTTGCTACGCAGAGGACGCCCAAGACTCCTGGGTTTCGTTGCTTTGGTTAGCGGAGCTCTCGTACAACAATGAGGCACACAGTTCCATCGGCATCTCGCCATTTATGGCTAACTTCGGATATGGTGCTAAGGTCCTCCCAGTGGAAGTACCGGCAGCGGTGAAAGGCCAACCCACGGTCCAGGCACGCATAGAAGCTTTGTTGCAAATTCACAAGAAACTTACTGGTCATCTGCGCAGGGCAAAGCTGGTCTACAAGAAATCGAAGGAGAGTGGAAGGGCCCGCATACAAGGTGGGTGAGCGGGTATGGCTATCCACCAAGAACATTAGGTTCAAGCTCAGGAGCGTGTTCCATCCTCGCTTTATCGACCTTACGAAGTGATCAGGAAGATCAACCCGGTGGCATACCAACTCCGGCTGCCGGGGAGTCTGCGTATACACCCAGTGTTCCACTGCAGCCTGTGGAAGCCTGCTGGACCTGCGAGAAGGAGAGCCCTTCCTCCTGTCCTCACGTCTGATGGAGCGGAGTACGAGGTAAGGAGGATCCTCGACTCGCAATACCGCTGGGGACGTTTGTGGTTTCTGATCTCCTGGAAGGGGTATTCGGAAGAGGAAGATTCCTGGGTGCCCGAAGGTGAAGTGCATGCCCCGCTTGCTCGCTCCTTCTACAAGTGGTTTCCGGGGAAGCCGGGTTCTAGAAGGCGCAGGGAAGGGGGGCCTACTGTCAGGTTCTAGCCGGTTGCGCCTGCCTAGGGATTAAAACTACATGTCCCAAGAGGACTAGCGGTGGAGGAGTGTTTAAAACGAAGCGACGCGAAGAGTGGAGTGCCGAGGAAGCAGTTTCAATGGCAAGGGAGAGGATTCACACTGCAGGAAACCAGCAACCTCGACAAAAGCTTCTCAGTCAGGAAGGGGGAGAGGAGTTGGAGCCCGGCTCTGTCTCTCGTTGACTTGGCATTTTTAGAAAACGACGAGGGTTCTTCCGTGAAGGAACGGAATTGCCCTCAGGTACATTTCGTGTGGTTCCGATCGGGAACCAGCTGTATCTCTTCTCCGGACGGAGGAGTATCAGAGGCAAAACATTGTTGGATTAGGAAGCGTATTGATCCCCCGTGAGGAGGAGCACTACTGGCAATTAATTTTGGAGTACTATTGTCTGCACTTTACAGCGTGTTAATTCCCAAAGTGAAGAGAAACGCTGAGCGGAAAAGTTGGAAAGAGCCTAGGGCACTCTAAGGCTTGGGAAGAGGGGTAATTACAGAGTGTTCCCTACGAGACTTCGTGAATCATAGAACGGGCTGTTCATACAGCATCTTATATTTCTGTTTGCATTGGTTTCTGGTTCGTTTCAGAAGCCTTGCTGATACCTCATTTCTGGAGAGGTCCCATGGATTAAGCAGGAGTTCTTTGCCAAAGGTTCTGAACTTATAGGTAATTACAATTTAGTGAGACCTAAATGAGAGTAGCAGAACTGGTGTGTGGAGTGTGTTAATGTTGTCTGCTTATGTATTACAGAGCCTTTGTCCCTGCAGCCCCCTTCCGTCCTTTATCCCCTGCCTGATCTGACAAGAACTCTGTGTATCACAGTCAGAGTTCGGAACGATCTGGAAGCGGAACCCTTATAGCATCATCCTGACCCTGAGGAGCTTGAGGATCTTGACACCTATCGCAGGAAGCCCTTAGAAAGAATGCAGACAAGGGCAAAACGTCCACCCTGATACTACTTGACCTATGTGCAGCCTTTTACATGGTGTCTCATGACATACTAATTCTGGATTTCGGGATAAGTGGCAATGCCCTTAAATGGTTTAGATTCTTCCTTCAGGAAAGGTCATTTCAAGTAACTCTAAAATAAAGTGTCTCAGACCTGTTCTGCTCTACTAAAGGAGTCCCTCAGGGCTCTATTCTGAGCCCCAAATTGTTTAATGTGTACATGAGACCTCTGGCGGACATCATTAAAAGACAATGATCAAGTGGTGTCATATGCTAACGACACACAACTTATAGTAAATCTGAACCCAGCTCTATCTCCGTCAAACTTTTTAAAACCGGTTTATCGGCTGTTGCCTCATGGATGACTGACAATTGTTTAAAACTAAATGCCAACAAAACAGAGAATCTGCTGGTAGGGAAAACATACTCAATATGAACATCGGCTTGGTGGCCAGTAACCCTGGATGAACCACCAGTCCCTAAATAATCTGGGAGTGGTATTTGACTAGAAACCTTCTTTCGAAGATCAAATCAGAAAAACAGCGGGAAAGTGCTTTGGCACCCGACAAAAATGATTGGCCTAATTCCCACCAAGTCGCAGCAAACCATAGTAAATGGACTCATTACTTGCCAACTGGACTACAGGAATGTACTATATCTGGGTGCTTCTAAAGTTAGTCTTAAAGAACAAGTTACTTAACCTACTGTAAGAGTATATCTGTAAGAAGCATTAGTTAGTGATAGATGCCTTACCTTAGAATTACCCCCAGGCGCCAGACTGGATCCGTAAAGTTTTCGTCAGCAGAACCCCTGGGCGTCGGAAGGTGGTGTTGTGCCGCTCCGCGTCCGTCGTTGGCATCGTGGACACCGAGATGACGTCGAGGCAGCTACTTAGACGCCGCACTTGCGTGCTGACGTCAGTTCTGTAAACAACTTTCCGCACCAGAAACGCAGAGCCATGAAAGATACTGACCACTGGTGCATAGAAACTAGGGCCCTGAAAGGGGTTACCTTAACCCTAGAAATCAGTTTGCGGAACGGGGAGGTTGGGTGGGGCGGTAAGGAATCTATCACTAACTAATGTTTCTTACAGATATATCGTTACTGAAGGTAAGTAAATTGTTCATCTGAAAGAAACACGTTAGTGATAGATTCTTTACCTTAGAATAGATACCCCAGCAATACCAACCCTGGTGGTGGGTCTGCGAACCAAGATCAGACCAGGAAGTCCTGGAGAACAGAACGGCCAAAGAAGCTGTCTCTCCAGACTTGGCTTTCCAGGCAATAGTGCTTAGTAAAAGTGTGCAACGAGGCCCACGTAGCTGCCTGACAGATGTCTTGTAAGGGAACACCAGGTCCCAATGCCGTAGCGGCAGCCGTCGCCCTGGTGAGAATGGGCGATCAGCCCCACCAGAGGTTCCTTTTTTGCCAGAGAATAAAAGGCGTTAAGACCCATCGGGAGATAGTCCGCTTGTGTATGCCCGACTTTTCTTGGCGCCTGCGTAGCCAACAAAGAGCTGTTCATCCACCTGGAACTGTTGTGTGCGATTCAGGTAAAATGAGAGTGCATGTTTTGGGTCCAGACGGTGGAGCCTCTCTTCCTCTCTGGAAGGATGAGGAGACGGAAAGAAGGTGGGCAAAGTGATAGTCTGCCCGATGTATAAGGCAGTGACAACCTTTGGCAGAAAGGATGAACGTGTTCTGAGCACAACCTTGTCCAGATAGACAGACAGAAAAGGAGGTTTGCAAAATATAGCCTGGAGCTCACTGACTCTCCTAGCAGAGGTGATGGCAACCAGGAGAGCAGTCTTCAAAGTTAACAGACGAAGAGGACAGTTGTGAAGAGGCACAAAGGGAGCGCATATTAAATCTGTGACAACCAGGTTCACATCCCACTGTGGCATTACGAAGGGAATAGGAGGGAAAAGATGAGTAATGCCTTTGAGGAATCTAATTACAACAGGGGACTTGAAAAGAGAGGTCTGATCAGGAAGCCTAAGAAAGGCCGAAATAGCAGAAAGGTAGCCCTTGATAGTACCCAGAGCAGAGCCCTGCTGGGCCAAAGAAAGAAGGAACAGAAGAACTTCTGAAGGAGGGGCAGAAAGGTGATCCACAGCCTTTGCTGTGCACCATGCCACAAACTTGTTCCACCTGCAGGCGTATACCAACTTAGTGGAGGGATGCCTGGCTGCCAGAATCACATCACAAACTTCAGGAGGCAAGTCGAAAGGAATCAACTGCCGCCGCTCAATCTCTACGCAAGGAGGTGGAGGCTGGACAGGTTTGGGTGGAGGACCGTCCCCTGCTGCCGTGACAGAGGATCTTCCCAAAGAGGCAGTCGGATCGGGGGATCGATGGTCATATTGAGTAGCTCGGGATACCAAACGCTTCGAGCCCAGTCTGGAGTCACAAGAATGACTTGGGCCTGGTCGCGCCTGAATTTCTTCAGCACTCTGGGCAGAAGTTATATAGGCAGAAAGACATACAACAGAAACAACTCCACTCGCAACGAAAAGCATCGCCTAGCGAGTGCCACCTTGGAAATTCCAACGGGCTGAACTGACATTGCCCGGTCTCTCTGTGGCGAATAGATCTAACCAAGGCTCTCCCCACTGTTGAAAGAGACCTTGTGCCACCTCTCAGTGAAGACGCCATTCATGATCCATCATGCACCTTCGGCTGAGTTCGTCCGCACTGGCGTTCAGTGAACCTACCAGGTGTTGAACCACCAGGGAAATGCGCTGATGTTACAGCCATGTCCAGAGGCACAGGGCCTTCTGACATAGGGTCCACTACCCCACCCCAACCCACCCTGTTTGTTGCAGTACCACATGGCGGTGGTGTTGTCTGTGAACACCTGCAATACCCTCCCCTTGACAGAGGGAAGGAATGCCTTCAGTGCAAGTCGGATCGCCCGGAGCTCCAGGAGGTTGACATGAAGCCTTGGACTTCCCAAGAGACCAGAGGCCTCTGATCTCCGCCTCTCCCATGTGGCCCTCCCATCCCAGGAGGGACGTATCCGTCACCACTGTGTGCTCCAGTTGGGGAAGGGAGAGGGATCTGCCACTGACCCAATGTTGGTTCGTGAGCCACCACTGCAACTGCTGTGCAGTGCCCTCTGATATCTGGGTGTGCTCGGACAGGTTCCCTTGATGCTACGCCCACTGGAACTTCAGGTCCCACTGCAGAGTCCGCATATGCAATCTGGCATGATTGGTCAACAGGATGAAGGAGGCTATGAGCCCAGCATCCTGACCGAAACCCAGGACAAGGGCCAAAAGATCGGAATCATAGCCCGAATGTCCTGGACTCGCTGTTCGGAAGGATAAACCCGAAACTGTGCCATGTCCATAACCGCTCAAATGAAAAGGTGCATCTGAGAGGGAATCAGGTGCGACTTCAGAATGTTGATGGAGGGCCCCCGCAAATGCAGGAGATCTACCGTAGTCTGGAGACAACTGTCTGGGGCTTGCCGCCTTCAACAGCCAGTCGTCGAGATACGGGAAGACTGAAACCCCTGATCTGCGCAGATGAGCAGCCACCACCACCCTCACTTTCGTGAATACCCGAGGGGTGCTGGTAAGGACGAAAGGGAGCACGGTGAACTGAAAGTGCTCGTGGCCTACCATGAACCGTAGGTAACGTTGGTGGGCCGGCAGGAAGGGGATATGAAAGTAAGCGTCCTGCAAGTCCAACGCTTCCATCCAGTCTTACAGGTCTACGGCAGATAAGACCTGAGCAAGTGTGACGATCTTGAACTTCTCCTTCCGGAGGAAGCGATTGACGTTACATGGGTCTAAAATAGGAAGCAGGCCCATGTCCTTTTTTGGAACTAGGAAGTAGTGGGAGTAGCAACTACGACCTACTTCTGGCATCAGAACACGCTCAATGGTCCCCTTGGCCAAAAGGGCCGCAACTTCCTGCTGGAGAAGTGCCACTCTCTGCCTTGTCGCCAAAAAGGCCAATGCAATCAAAAGGCATGTCCATCAGAGTTTTCTGGACATCCCCGGAAAAGCCAGTTCTCCTCAGGCAGGCGTGGCGGCGTAGTGCCACTGCTGTGGAAATCGCTCTGCCCAGCAAGTCGGCGGTGTCAAGGCCACAACAAATCGTCAACTTGGCTGCGTCTCTCCCCTCAGCAATAGCTTGAGAGAGCACCATCCGGGCCTCCTCTGGACACTGAGGCAGCACCTGCGCTACCGTGTCCCATACAGAATGGGAATAACGGCCCAAGAGGCATGCAGTGTTCACAGACCGCAGACCTGAACTGGGGGAAGTAAACATTTTCTTCCCAAATTGTTTCAGTTTCTTGGATTCTCTGTCCGGAGGTGCGGAAGGGAATGCGCTTGAGGGCGCAGAGGCTTGGACAACCAAGCTTTCAGGGGTAGGGTGTTGGGAGAGGAAAATGGGGTCATCCGGGGCCAAGCGATGGCGTCGGGCAACTATCTTATCTACAGGAGCCCCTGTGTTGGGCCTGGACCAGGTGCCCAAAAGAACATCCGAAAGTGCGTCATTGAAGGACAGCAGCGGCTCCGTAGGGGAAGATGCCGGCCAAAGCACTTCTGTCAGGAGGTTAGTCTTGACGGCCACCGTAGGTAGCTCGAGGTGGAGAGCCTCAGCCGCCCTACGCAACACCACAGAATATGTACCGCCCTCCTCCGTAGCCACGGTAGGAGAAGATAGTGTGCCAGGTTCTGGAGTAAACTCCAGGGATCAGCCTGACGCCGGTGCCGTTGGTCGTACTAGGTCAACTGGCATCGACTGGGTTCCAAGCATGTATTCATGGAGGTCTCTCAGGGTTGAGACGGGAGTCATCAACGATGTCGAGGCCGGAGCCGAAGATGTAGAAGAGCGAGGACCCCCAGTCGGACCCGCAGGGCCTGAAGGCGTGCCGACGGGCCAAAGACATATGCCATGGCTGATGGAACTCCTGCATCTGGGCCGGAGTCGCCGATAGACCGGGAAAGGGCGGGTAGGCCATCAGTAACTGCGAAGCCTCTGCCGGAGCCGCGGGGCGGCGCCACACGCACCCCCAGCAGTGTCGGCCGACAGGCTAGGGGAAGGCAAAGTCGTTTCTTCGACTTTTTGTGCTTCACCTAACCTGACTCCAAGTGCGAAGGCTTCATTGAACGATGGTGATAGCGGCTCCGTAACCGGTTCCTCGACCTCCCACGGGATCGGGGCCTTGAACGGTGTGGAGCCGACTCCCGGGTCTCCAGCAAATTTCGGGACCGCTCCCGCAAAGTTTTCGGAGCCATGGCCCGGCGTTCGGGGCACCACTCGGAGTCGTGGTCGTGCCCCAGACAGTAGAGACACTCACGGTGCGGGTCTGTCACTGACATCGTGTGGGGACAAGCCGCGCAAGATTTAAAACCGAGCATCCCTACACACCAGGAGTCAAAGAAAAAAAAAAAGAGGAGACAAAAGTCCCAAAAAAGTCAGTCAAAAATTGACAGGGGGTACCGCTATTCCGGATCTGCCCTTGCTGCCGCAGAAAAAGAAAGAACTGACAGTGCGCGTGGGCGAGTCTAAGTAGCTCCAGCGACTACACCGCCCAAGACGTACGCAGAGCCGTATGACGACGCCTACCAACGCGCAGGGGTACTGCTGACGCAAGCTATCCGGATCTGACGCCTGGGGTTATTCTAAGGTAAGGAATCTATCACTAACGTGTTTCTTTCAGAAATCTATTTCAGAGACTAAGTTAGAAGGTAAAGCCTTCAGCTGGGTCAAACATGGTCTCAGTATCTAACCTCTGCTCCATGGTGGTTGGCCTTAACTTCTCACTTTGGCCCGGTTTAGCGCAACCAGTTGCCTGCGGTTAGCGCTTTTTTGGCCATAAACCCAGATTTAAACTCTGGTTCCACTGATTAGATTTGTATCATTTTGGTGTCTATTTGTTCATTAAATACTTCTCTATTTCTATAAATGGAACAAGATTTTTATTGTGTGGGGTTTTCTACTTTTGGTAACGATAAATGTGTTAGAAATGTCTCTTAGGTTAAGGCTGTCTGCTCTGTGCTACAACTATCAAAGGTTGAGCACATGTTTACATTATTGAGACCTAACTGAACCTGGTATGGAATTTTGACATTAACTTGGTGGGGAATCACATCCTCCTTAATTAATAATCTTCACTATCACATCACCAGTGACCCGAAGAAGGGTGGTTGATCTGGCAGGCACAAAAAAGGCAGAGAAAGCTGCAATGAATTCTGTGACTTTGCAAATGCCACAGCCCGTTGTACTAAGGACAATGCAAACTACAGATATTGGTCAAGCTTTCCTTCAGAGGCTCAATACATTAAATGGAACACCAAGAAACAAATGTGTTCCATCTGCTAAAATAGACTGATTAAGGCGAAAGATGAAAATCTTGTAAGATAATGTCAACCACATCCGATGGTATACAAAAAGTACTCTGATGGCCACACACTATCTCGAGGTATGAAGGTACAAAGTCTGAATAATGGGGTGCTGAATTTGTCCTCTAAGTAGGGAAGAGAAGATTCACTGAATGAAAGTCTAAGCGGAGCTCACAAGGAGAGATTCAGAAGGCCTGTGTAACACACCTGTCTAAGCTAATCTAGGATAATTAAAATGACTTAGGCCCGGCCTTGGTGAAACTTTTCTCAGAACCCAGGGAATCAATGGTATGTGAGAAACATGTCGAGAAGTAAAAACGGAAAGGGATGAAGGGAAAGAAAGGTTGGGTGATTAGGATCTGGTCTGTTTCTCCGTAGTCCTGTTCAGGCTGATGTAGTGGTAGAGCAGGATCAGTGTTCCGTCACTATTTCTTAGTGTTTCATGAAAAGGGAATAGGTACATGGCTTGGAACTGAGGTTTGAATGACATATATCAGGAAGTTAGGACAATGCTGTACTGACAGAAGGGGAAGTTTAAGAGTCCTGGCCCTTTCTGGAAAACTAAATGAAAAGAGGCTACTTCTGGTGGAGCTGTGACTGGGGTCGATCTCTGTCTATTTCAGGAGAAGTGTCAAGACCACATTCTTCCTATAGGTTGGAAAAACAATGCCAGATCTGTTCCTAATACCAGAGCCTCAGGGTAAAATGATGATACTAGTGAGGAAGGAGAACGCAGAGGAGACTCCATAAATGTGTCTCCGACAAAGAATGGGCTGGGGAGAAACCCCTAAGTCTACCCTTATATCTGGGTCTACTGGGAGAAGAAGAATGCTTCTTCTACTTGTGGGAAAATTGTTTTTCCCTAGAATATTTTGAGGAAGTAGAGAAACAGGTAAGGAACCTTGATGTTGTCTTTGCCCTAAAACAAGATCTAGTATGGCAACGACTCTTATGATTATCTTTTGCTATGGAAAGCTTTGGTTTTACCCTGAGGCAAATATCACACTACAACAAATCATGTCTGGAGCAGAGGCACTAGTGAGTCATCGTGTTTATCTGTAATGGACATTTTTGCTCATCACATTTTTGACAGAGCTTGACCCTGACTTCTTAGGGAGATGACATTATCTCCTGCTTTGCACCAAATTTCTTTCCTCAAATGAGGTGAGGATAGGAGCTTCGGACACACATCATAAGGTGCAGACAAAAGGGCCCCTTCATGGCTCCAGTGACATCACCATAACTACACTCTCAGAGTCAACATGGAGCCAGAGCCCCCTACTGGCGTCACAGAACGATAGCAAATGTTTTCAGATAGAGTCTGAGTGAGGGATATTCAAAGATGAGGAATCTTCTGGAAGAATTATCCATCTGAAAAACAGAAACTGATTCCAATTGCCATCTTATGTACCATAGGACATTAACACATCCGGGTGGACATAGCAACAAATGGTGTAACTTGAGTAACTATTGCTTGGAAGAAAGCTTTCTGGGTCCAGTATGGTGTCTGGAGGATATTCATAAGGAGAGAAATCCGCGGGGAGAAGTATCCATCAAAAGTCTTAATTTGGCATTATTCGCAGCACTAAATACAAAGGAAAAACAGTGGCCTCTTGCTTTAGATTGCAACACTAAAAGAATACTTCTAAAGTAATACATGCTGCAGTGTTTTATATCATATTGACTTTATCAGTAGACCAAAGTATCGTAGCAAAGTGCATCTTGTTCTTGGATTTTCATATTCCCTCTACTCCTGTTTCTATGCCTGGGCAGCCAAGCCTTGCTCCCTTTCCTTCCACCACAGGAATATTTGTCGATAGAAAACAGGGTGCAGCGAACCTGGCTGGAAATTTCTGATGCCTGTCTGCTTGCCATAATAACGTGCTGGCATTGCTCAGCTCTGCTTCTCTCTCCCTGGCACCTACGTCTAGTTTGCATCTCTATGGAAAGAACTCTGTACACTGAACACCCAGCTTAATACAGAATGTCCGGACTGTGGCTCTTTATAGCTACTGCCTTTATTGTCCGGTGAAAGCAAGAACCTAGAGGTGACATGTATCCCCTATGCCTCACAGACACAGCATGGTGATTGCCGGAGAGATCGTTATCGTTCAATGTTCTCAGATTTCTAAACTTTACCTTAAGGTAAAGTGAAGCTTTGAAGTATGCTGGTATAAGCATTCTGGCATTAGAGAGTCCTTGGCCATTTAAAGCCCAAATAGGAATTAATTAATAATTCTACCATTTAAGTCAATTATTTCTCACTTGCTCTATCTCTTTTACCGAAATGGATATTTGCATGAAAGACAGGCAGAACAATCAGATTAAGGTTATAAATTTGCCTAATGTCAGGATCGGATATTCAGTCCACACTACTGAATGAGAAAGAAGCAATGTCAAAGTTAAATGGGTGACTATAACCCTACGACCAGACAAGCAGCCATGATGGCTCCTGGGAAAATTGCACCTGCAGTCGATGTATTTATGATTACGAATCAATATTGCACTTCACACTACGTGATGCTTTGAATGGATGGTTTAGGAGACATTCCGAAGTTAGTTTAGCTCATACTGAGAATTCCCAGTATGTCCCAATGGGCATACAAGTTTCTAGTTTTTGTGACTTTCCAGGTGAATTTCACGTGTCCAGCTCTCCGAGCTCCAAGCCAATCCTAAGAATTCCTTTTTACAAGTCTCTAGTACATATGTCAGCAACTATGGTGGCTAACGCCAATACAAGTTCAGTCAAAATTATTTTTCTTCTCAGTGCCATATCAAAGCCGGTATGCAAGGGCAACATTTGCAATGAGGCAAGGCGATGCCAATGCATTGCTAGATTGCATCAGATTCACCCTTATTACTGATCAAATATTGGAAATGTATTGAACATGAAATATAATTAATTACCATAAAATGTTAGCAATCAGAAATGACAGTATTAAAATATATTTAGTGACCATGAATACATTGACTCTGCAATATGTTACCAAAACACGTGATTGAAAGTTTACCTGTGCAAAATACTCTTCAGAGATGCGCCCTGCCCATTCAATACATTGTGGCAGTGCTCTGCAAGGGTTGGAGATATCAGCACATTTAATCAACATGCGTTTAATAAGAATGCGATTTTCGGGCGTTGTAAGCACTGTTTTGACAGTGTCCTCTTCTCCTATTGCACCCTGTAAATTTGAAAATAAAAAAAAAACATAACAAATTTCCTACAAGCTGGCATAATTAACTGAAGAAATTACGTAATTTTTCAAAAGCCTTGTCAAGCAGGACCAGAAATTATTTGATCATCAATATATCGCTTATACCTGGAGCCTATATTAGTTTCTCTGTTTGAAAGCTCAAAATACCTGTACTGAGAGCCCCCTCCTAACTCCCTTTTCATAAAGAACACTATTGGTGTACATATCAACAACAGCCTAGTTTGCCATTATTAACGAGAACGCGTTGTCACATTTAATTTTGGCCATTTAGTTGTGAGAGGGAAATGTAATGAACTCTTGCTGATCTCTTTTCAAATGAACTCTAACTAAACCCTTTCCCCATTTGTACTCATGCTGCTACACTGGATTCTTGAATTACTGAACTATTCAATTTATTCTACTTTGGAATGCTGGATCTTTACTACCATGAACAACACACATTTTTTACTACCTGCTTGTGTGCGCGCCCCTGGTTCTGCTCTTGGTGCCTGCCACAGTCGTGCGAGGCTGAAGGCCTCTTAGCTGACGGATTGCCTTGAATGGCATAGATAAAGCAGAGGGCCCGAGGAAAGAGCAGGCCTCAGACTCTCTGGGAACTCAAAGAATCAAAACACAAAGAGGGGGCCAAGGGGGGTGGGGGGTTAAATACCAGCAGGTACACACGTCCCAAAAAATAAACTCAAACACATACTAATGTACCCGGGTCTGGAACAATTTTTATAATCAACAGGTTCAAAACATTATTAGGATGAAAACCCTCAACCAGCATAAGGCGGCATGTTTCATCAGAGGGTTCCTCCTCACAACAGAACTAAAGTTGTGGTGTGGGCTACAACTCCTAAAATTAGGAGGAGCTCTTTGGTAGTTTTAAATGTTCCCCTGTGTGAGTAAAATATATGGTTGAGTTAAGCAGATTTTAACAGTATGTGTAACGTGAAATTAAAACTATTGCCTATTTAGAATATGATCCTTATTTGTGTCAGTTATGGACAGGATGAAAAACAAAGCGAGTGGTTTTGGGGAAAAATGTATGTGTCCCTAGCTATATTGGGGTCAACATGTTTCTACCCTTATAGCACCCTTCAATAAGGAGTAGGGCATTCATCAGGACCTATACCTAGGACAAAACCTCTGCTGCGCATCGCAAATGTGCTATTTAGTGCAAGAAAGAATTAATACAATTATGATACAAACAGTGGTCACCAGAGATTAAGGGAATCCACCTCTCAAAGACCCACAGTAGTTTGGTCCTAAAGCCTCCTCTTGAGGTAGCCTTTGACAAGAGGATCAGGGTTCAAACCGTTTTCCCCACAAGTGCTGCCATGCCTTGCGAGTAGGGCCTGGCCAATGCAATAGATGGACGGAATGCTGAACAATGTCAAATATTCATCCCCGGTACAGAGATCTGGGCCTAAAGCCATCGTTTTTTTTGCCAAACATGCCATTCCAGTTTAAACCCAGCAATATGCAAATCAGTCTTGACCCAGTGCCACATGGGAACAGTCCAGCCCGAACTACAAAGCCAGGTCCTACCTGGACCGGAAACAAGCATCCTGGGGAGAGTTTCGGTGTATTACACATCAGCCAAGCTAGCTTGAATTCAGCGGCATGGTGAGCACGGTACCCACATTTGGGCATACTCGTCCGACTCTGGGTGACAATGCAGAAAAAGGAATTGATAGACGGAATGCTGAAAATTGTCAAACATTCACCCCGAGTATGAAGGTAGGCAGGACCTGGCAAGGAATATTAACACTCGTGGGGAGAATGGTCCTTAAAATAAAAAAATTTCACACTTGTCAGAAACACTGACTTTCAGCTGAACCTGTTGATTACAAAAATTGTATCAGATTTGGGTATATTCATGTGTGTTTGAACTCAAACAATGCCGAACCTGTCTTGTATGTACAATACGTATGATTTATGGTGTAAACTGTCCACTTCTCGAATATTCCTGCCACGCATGCAATCTGTAAGAAACTGTATAAACACATGTTCAACAACGTGCGCGGTGTGACCCGTTCTCTGATCCCCGTTGAGGGCGCCACACCACATTGTACAATGCAAATACACTTCTTAAGCTTTTTGAAATACACGTTGCGTGCCTGGTCTAACTGGGCTGGCAAAAGGCAGTGTTGAGGAGTTAGAGACTCCTTGGTGAGTTCCGCAACAATTCCTGGTGTCAGAGCGTGGGATTGTCTAGTTCTCTGTCCAGGGGGGTCGCTGTGATGGGAACAAAGGTTTGCCAGACTGCTGTTTGCGCAGGGTCTCTTCCTGTCCATCATCCCAATGCAGACAGCAGTAATTAGGGGCCCGGAAGCGTCTAGTTAAGGTGTATGGGGCCCTGGGGTCAATTACAAGTGGCCAGATAGTAGAGGTATTCTCTGTTACATGGGACCCTCTTGAACCCTTTCCCGGTGAAATGCACAGGGTCACTCCCTGTTGTCCCCCCCCCTCTAGACAGTCCTGACACAGTATATAGGTCTGCCAGACTTCCAGCTGAGGAAGCTGCAAGTTGTACAAAATTTGGCAGCCAGAGTTCTGTTAAACATCTTCGGAAGAACTCATGTGAAGCAATATTTGCAGGACCTACACTGGCCCAATGGTTCAAATTCAAGGCCCTGTAGCCCTCCATGGCTTGGGTCCACTGTATTTGAGGAAGGGCTTCAGCTTCTATGTGCCACAAAGACTGTTGCGTTCAGCCTCTCAGCAGCTGGCAGTGATCCCTCAGTTCAGGCTAGTACGAGTGTGGGGTAGCTCTCTCTCTTTCAAGTCGGCTCAAGCCTGGAATGCTCTGCCTTACACACTACCGAACACTACTAACCCAAGGATGCTCACGAAATTGTTAAAAACTTGGCTGTTTGCATAAATGTGTTGCTCTGTGTAGCTACTTCCCTCCATCATTTGGCCGTGTGCGTTATAAATGATATTAACATAACACAACTGAAGAGCCCGCATGGGGTGACTAATAGGTTTTTAAGTGCAGTTACCTCAGATATAAGGAAACATATATCTGTTGCAAGTGGTGCTAGCACCAACTTACACAGGTTGCAATGACAGGCCTTTAGTTACAGTTTGAGTGGTCTCTCATGAATGAATGAATGAATGAGTGGAGTCTTGTAATGCGCAACTTAGCCCAAGGGCATCAAGGCGCCTGAGGTCGTACAGCTTGTAAATCTTCTTGTGCCGGACTACGAATAGGCCTCTACAAAGAGCCAAGTTTTTAATGCTTTACGAAAAAGCATGATGGAGGGTTGTCCTGCCAGATCAGGGGTAAGAGTGTTCCACAGCCTGGGCGCCAGGGAGGAAAAGGCTCTCCCTCCCCACCTTACCTTGTGAAAGCGGGGGAATGCCAGGAGGTTTTTATTAGAAGAGCGGAGGGTTCTACTGGGGGAGTAAGAATGTAGGAGGGACCTAATGCCCTCTGAACCTGAGGCATACAGGGCTCCATGGGCAAGACAGAGGATCTTAAACGAGATTCTAGACTGGATGGGCAGCCAATGTAGGTTCTTCCTGGCCAAAGAGGCTGAGGAAAGTCTAGGAAGATTAAGAACCAGCCTGGCCGCCGCATTTTGCACTATCTGTAAGCGCTGGATAAGATTCTTGTTAATGCCTGAATGGAGTGCATTACAGTAATCCAGTCTCGAGGAGACAAGAGCCACAGTGACTTGCTTCCGGGCTTCAGGAGAGAGGTAGTGAGCGATCTTTCTCAAGATTCTGATGATACCACAACAGGTGGAAACCGTCCTACTGACCTGACGGTCGAAGGCGAGCGTGGCATCTATCAGCACACCCAGGTTCCTGGCAGATTGAGAAGGAAGGGGACAAACCCCAAGGGACGAAGGCCACCAGTCACTCAACCAGATATCCTGGTCACCCCCAAAGATCAGAACTTCTATCTTCTCTCCGTTTAACTTCAAGGAGTTCTGAATCATCCATTGAGAAACTGCATCCATGCAGTTCCTGAAGTTAAGAGCGGAGGTACTCACCGAATGAGAGAGGGAGACCATGATCTGGGTGTCGTCAGCGTATGACAGTACCTCTAACCCAAAGGATCTTACTAACCTGGCAAGTGGGGCCACATAGTTGTTAAAAAGTGTGGGGCTCAGGGAAGATCCCTGGGGGACCCCACACTGCACAGGTTTGGAAAGGGAGAGGAATTCACCCAGCTTCACCCTCTGCTCTCTTTGGTTAATGAAAGAGGTCAAGAGGCTTAAAGCTGCGCCTCCAACACCAATCTCCCTGAGACGTGCGACCAAGACAGCGGGAGACAGGGTGTCGAAGGCTGCCGTGAGGTCGAGCAGGACCAAAAGAGTAGTCTGGCCCATGTCGACGTTCGAGCGGATGTTATTGATGACCACCGTGAAGGCGGACTCAGTGCTGTGAGCTCTGCGAAAACCATGTTGAGATGAGTCCAGGGAGCTGGAGTCATCCAAAAAGGAGCTTAAATGATGGCTAAGATGTGACTCAAGTATTTGTGCTGGTGCGGGTAGCAGAGATATTGGGCGGATGTTCTTAATAACCCCAAGGTCCAACGGAACCTTTTTCAGGAGAGGCTTAACCACCGCCACTTTCCAAGAAAGCGGGAAAGTTCCTTCCATAATTGCTAGGTTCAGCACCTCTAAAAGGGGAGGCATAACCACCTCCCTACACTTCTTAAGTATCTTAAGAGGGCAGGGATCCAGAGGGGAGCCCGATGTGATTTTATCAAGAAGAAGGTTGATCCTTTCCAGGGTAAGGAGAGGGAAGTTAAGAAGGCTGGGGCAGGGTTCATTCAGCCGGCAATCAGGAGTAGAAGGGGCAATAGGAGAAGGAGCTTCCAGTTAGAGGTTAAGTGATTCTAATGATGTATAGATATCCACTATTTTAGTATGAAAAAAGGTGGATATCTTATCACAAAACTCCTGAGATCCCACTATGGGGTCCGATGTCTGAGGGCCGGAAAGGGAGCCTACGATCTTGAACAGATCTCTGGGAGAGTTGAGGGAGGCCGTCAGGTTAACAAAGTGAGCCTTATTTTCTTCTATTATAGCCAGTTTATATTCTTTAAGGAGGCGTGTGTGTATATCTCTCTCCTTGGGATCGAGGTGAGCCCGCCAACAACTCTCCTGTTTTCTACAGCCCTGCCTTAGCAGCCTAAGGGAGTCGGAGAACCAGGGAGCCGAAGGTCTCTTTCTGGCAGAGTAGTGCTGTTTAGCAGGGGCCAAGATGTCTACTGCTCCCGAAATGGTGTTGGAAAATTCGAGGACAGCGGCATTAGTATCCCTCAAAATAGGAGACCTCAGTGTGGTCATAAATGGGGCAAGTGACTTATTATTGATCTCCCTATAATTCATGGCTGGCATATTACATGCCGCAGCCCATGGGAAACCCCTGGTGTACCTATGCCCAGGATAACTTAGTTCCATATACTTGGGACCGACCTGGGTACATCAGTAGCCTATCAGAAAGGTACAAAAGTACTTACCACTGCAAAATATATGGAGGAAGCACAGTGACTGGGGTCCTGATTTGCAAGATCCCAGTTAGACTACTCAGAAAACAGAATAACATCAGCAAAAAAGGGCGGTAACAATGAAAGTAAATCCTACTTTCCTACATTCTAGCTGCCAGTGATAGACCCGCTGGGAGACTTATGCACTCACTCACAGACCCACTCAGACACTCATACACCCATTCACTCACCCACTCAGAGACTCATGTACCCACTCACAGATCCAGTAGACAGTTACATACTTACTTACAAATGCACAAAGGCACTCATGCACCTACTCACAGATTGAGTGAGTCTTATGCAACCAATCACAAACCCACTGCAACACTGATGCACCCACTCATTGATGCACTGAGGCTGTCACGTAGTTCATTACAGAAGTATTGATAGACTGATGCATCGTCTTACAGATTCACTCCAATACTTATATAGTGAAGGAGAGATTTACTGATACAGTGATACATTCAGTTAAAGATTATGCTGAAAAAGTTATGCACTGTGTTATAGAGATATTATTGAAGTTGTGCATGCTATTCTACAGTCATTTAGATAGTAATGTGTTTAACATGTTGGTTATAATCCATTTTGCACTTATAAGTTTTTTATGTGGTTGTGGCTATTGAATATCTGCATTTGTTTTGTCATTTCGAGACGTATTTGTGATGACCGCTGATACAGATATCATCACGACACACAGGGTCACTGCAAAAATGGAAAATTGGTTTAAATTATTGTTTTTATCCAAACTCCCTACAAACATACGACTATAAATAGTGCAGTAATAAACCCCTAGTGTCTAAAATACTGTAAAATGTATGCATATATGTTTTTTATACCTCTTAAAAAAGGCACAATCGTCATGGTTAACTAAGTCATTCTGACTCTTGGCCTCACAGCTTTTTAAAAAGTTACTACAAATATATAGTAGAGATGTCTGGCGGGAAGGGGAGATGGTCTCCTTTGACCGTCTCCAGCAACAATACGAATTGGCCCCCACAGAATTGTTTAGATATACACAGATAAGACATGCCCTGATGTCGGTACTAACGCTCGGCTCCGAGGTTCCGGAGGCCTCCCTTATGGAGGATAGGTTGTTAACACACTATATGCCGAGGAAGGCCACCTCCCTTACATACCGCAAATTAGTGAACAATCTGCCCGACCCGACGGGACCCTTGAGAAATAAATGGTCTGAAGATATTGGTGAGTTTGATGACTCAGAGTGGCAAGAAGCATTAGCATCCCCAAGAGAGGTGGGCATACCCTCACGCCTCCGACTAGTGCAGCTCCGCATTCTACACTGATCATACTACACTAGACATACCTTGCATAAGATGGGGAGGGCTGAACATCCCTTCTGCATGCGCGGCTGCGGGGATGCGGGAACCTTTCTTCATACCATATGGGATTGTCCTAGGATAACGGAATACTGGGCCCAGGTAATGAGAACTATGTCTCAATCAGAGGGGGTGTCGCTTCTGCCGGAACCAAGACGATGCTGGTTAAATATATGGGAGCCGAATGACCTCACGCGACACGGGCAAAGCTGGGTAACAATGGCAATTATGGATGCCAAAAGGAACATAGCCCAAAAATGGTCGGGTGCGGAGGTGCCATCGCTCACAGCATAGGGAAGGGACATGGATGCGGCCATGGTAGCCGAAAGGGTGGTGTTTAGTTGTAGGGGATGCCCGAAAAAGTGGAGTAAAATATGGGGGGCGTGGAATAAATATAGGGGTTATATCTGTGCTCCGCCACCGGACCAGGAAGAAGATGATTCAGACTCTGATGAAGAATAAGGATCCAAGAAGGGACGGGTGGGGTCTGGTTTATATTGCTGTGAGTTTGCTAACCTGTGACTTTGTAATATTTGTCGATATGTATGGTGTTGAAGGGCAGGGCTACATTGCTTTTTTATGTATAAAACTGTATTCATGTTTTGCTGAAATGGAAAAGAATAAAAATCTTTTACAAAAAAAAACCTTACAAATTCAATAAAAAAATTATAGGTTACATGGACGTTATAGTTTGGAAATAGAATTTGGAAAACCTTAGTAATTCACTGAAAAAAAACAGGTTAGAGGGACGTTATAGATAGAAATTAGCATATAAAAAAACATAGAAATTCGCTGAAAAAACAAAGGTTACAGGGCTGTTATAATTAGGAAATAGAATTTAAAAAACCTTAGAAATGTACTGAAAAAACCAAAGGTTACAGGGACGTTATATTAAGGCTGGCATTTCACTCGTACAAAACCAGAGAAATTTAGCAGTTAAAGTTAGCAGAGCTATCTATAAATCGCGCCCCCACAATACACTACTTATGGCCTCACACATCACATCACTCATGACATGGTGAGTGACCTCACTCATGACATCCCTAATGACATCACTGATAACATCACTGATGATGTCATCCACGGAATCTATGATGTATGCACTCACACCCCATATAACCTTTCATACACCTACTCCAACTTCCACACTAACATTCTCAAAACCTTTGACACATCCATTCCACTACTTACACACCCACTCACTGATTCATAGGTCTATACATACATCCACCCAGTTACCCATACAGTCACTCATACACCAACTCACTAACCAATACAGCCACTGATATTTCCACTCATACAGCCACTCAAACAGAGCTTCTCACACACCTACCCACTCACCACTAGTCAACCATACAACCATTTACACACACATACACACACCCACTCAATTATTCATACTGATACTAATAAATACTCACTCAGCTATACAGTCACTCACACAAGCACACACTCACCCATATCACAATCCCTCACTCACACATAGTCACTCATATATTCCAACACTCACCTATACTGCTTTTCACATATCCAGTTACTCACCCATATACCACTGACACATCCATTCACTAACTGACACAGCTGTGCACACACTCAGTCACCTATACAGCCCCTCACTTATGCACTCACTAACCCATACAGCCACTGATTCACCCACTCACTCATCCATGCAGGCAGTCACACACTTATTCACCCACCCACACAGACACTCATACACCCATACAGGACTGCAGACCACCAATCAATCACACATACAGCCTCTAACGTACCCGCGAACCAACCCATACAGCCACTTAGACAACATCTGACAGACTGATAGAGGTATTCAGACAACCTAATCAATCACCCATACATTTACTGAGTTGCCTAATCACTCAACTTTACAGTCTGTCACACACCCACTGAATAATCCATATAAGCACGCATACACTAATTGATTCACCAATCCACCTAGGTATATATATTTAACACTCAAACATTTTTGAAACACTCACAGCCACCGGATGATGTCATTTGAGATGTCATCAGTGATGTCACTGACCATGTCATGAGTGATGTAATATGTGAGTTCATAAGAAGTGCATTGTGGGGGCGTGAGTTAAAGTTAGTTCAGCTAACTAGAACTGCTGAATTTCTCTGGTTTTGTACGAGTGGAATGTCAGCCTAACTATAAAGTCCCTGTAACCTTTCGGTTTTTTCAGTGATATATATATATATATATAACCTGTTGGTGCGTATAGTTTCCCTTCAGTACCTGGTCCATTCTTAGAAATATATATATATATATATATATATATATGTCACTGAAAAATCCACAGGTTTCAGGCACGTTGTAGTTAGTAGGACATTTCGTACAAAACCAGAAAAATTCAGCTGTCATAGTTGGTTCAGCCAACTATAACTCGCGCCCCTGCAATGTACTGCTGATGATGTCATCTTTCATGACACGGTCAGAGACATCACTGATGACATCTCAAATGACTTCACTGACGACATCACTGATGACATCATCCAGTGACTGTGTGTGTTTTTTTTAAAAGTTTAAATATGTTTTATATGTATGCCAAGGTGTATTGAAGAATGAGTGGGTGTATTGAAGAATGAGTGGGTGTATAAGTGTCTGGATGGAGAATTTAGAAGGTGCATGACTTACTGTATAAGTGAGTGATTAAATGTCTCTTAGTGAATGCATGGGTTAGTGACTAAACTGTGTGAATGTCTGTATCCATTTGTTTGTAGTTGTGTATGCTGCTGCATCAGTTGGTCACTAGCTATATGAGTGTCGATATTGGTTATTAATTGGTTGCCTGAGTATTTGTATGGGAGACTGAGTGTGTGTGTGTGTGAGTGTGTGTGTGTGTGTGTGTGGGTGGGTGTGTGTGTGTGTGGGTGGGTGGGTGTGTGTGGGTGTGTGTGTGTGTGTGTGTGTGTGTGTGTGCGTGGAAGGTGTGTGACTCTGTGCATAGATGTGTAAGTGATTGATTCACTGGGTGTATGGATTGAAGAGTGCATGTGGAAACAGCTGTATGGTGGGTGTGTAAGGGTGTGTTGGCGAGTGAATGGATGTCTCAGTGGTACATGTGTGAGTAACTGCATATGTGAAAGGCAGTGTATGTGAGAGTTGGAGTATATACATGACTACATGAGAGTCAGTGATTGTGAGAGTGGGTGTATGGATGAGTGTGTACTTGTATCAGTGATTCTATAATAGAGTAAGTGTGTGTCAGTATCTGAAAAAGTAGTGTGGTGTGTGTATAACTGTATAGGTCAGTAAATGGAAGTGTGATTGATTATTTACAAGACTGACTAGGTGTGTGAGTAACTCTGGATGAGTGGTAGTGTGTTAGTGTCTGTAAGGTATATGAGTGCATATGATAGCGTTGTATTGATGAATGACTGTATGTATGAGTGATTGTATGGGTGAATGAGTGGATGTGTGTGTAGACCTAGGAATCAGTGAGTGCGTATGTAGTAACTGGTATTGGTCTGTCATTGGTTTCGAAAATGGTAGTCTGTATTTTACAGAGGGTGTATCAAAGATTATATTAGAGTGTGAGGAGGTGCATCAGATTTTTACGTGGATGATGTCATCAGTGATGTCACTGACCATGTCATGAATGATGAAATATGTGATGTCATCAGCGGTTCCCTGCAGGGGTGCGAGTTACAGTTAGCTGAACTAACTATAAAGGCTGAATTTTTCTGGTTTTGTACAAGTGAAATGTCTAACTAACTATAACGTGCCTGAAACCTGTGTTTTTTTCAGTGAATTCCTAAGGTTTTTTAAATGCTAATTTCTAACTATAACGTTTTTAAAACCTATGGTTTTTTCAGTGAATTTCGATGGCTTTAGAAATACTAATTTCTAACTACAATGTCCCTGAAACCTATATTATTTTTAAGTAAATAAAAAAAGGTGCATACTTTTTGTAGTGAAAAACTAACTGTAACAGTAGTCTGTTATAAGTTATAATTTAATAATGTTTAAAATGTAATTAGTTCTAATTAACATCTAAGTGTGGAAAAAGTATGACGCAGCAGCTATGATACTTGACTTCGAACAATAGCGTTCACAGTTCGAATCCAGGCTCCAGCCGCAAGTTAGCCCCCCATGTCACTGTGGGCAATACCTTGATTAATCTTCCCGACGCCCCTAAGCGCCGGGACACCTCTCTGGATGTAGCTGTATGCTTTAAAAATACTGGCATTTTTTTACATCTAAAACCATAGTGAAGGGAAATATTAGCACTTTTTTTTCTTCTATTTTGAACAATATTTTTTTATATCTTCAATTTACAATTACGGCAAATAATAAATGTTTTTAGTCACGAGAAAGGAAATGACACGGTTTGCCGGGTACCAGTTTTTAAGCTCACCAATGTATGTACATATTAAGGAGCTTATACGTCTGAGGATCGAAATCGAAACCTTTACCGCTTCACATTTTGTAACATCGAAACCTTTACCGCTTCACATTTTGTAACATTTCACAACACATGCACAAGTTAAACAGTGAAAACGTGAGCGCGTGTCAACTGTAAAACGTGACATCTAAATGGGCTTAGCCGCATGTTCCTTCCATAGACTACTCAATAACCAAAAAGTATATAAACCACACCCGTTGATCGATTAGTTTTATTTTTGCGAGTTTTTATGCGTGTCCATTCTGTGATGCAGGTTCCATTTTCTAGAGACGGATTCTTCTTTTGCGACAACAAAACATATTACAAAGTTGTAAGTTGTTTGATTATGGCACAGCAGATATTTATAATACGTAGCTATTTGTGAATATTTAAAGATTTGTATTTAGAAAAAAGTGTTATTGATTGTTTTTGCCATTTATATGTAACATCAGCAGCTTCTATTCAGAAACAGACAGAATAGAGAAAAAACACTGTTCCTTTTCTCACTCCTTTGAGCTCATATAGTGACTCTGTATATTATAATAATGACACTATACTTGAGGTGTTGGTGACCCGTGGGCGCTAAGACTAAAGATTTATATGTAACATTAGCAGCTCTGGTTCTTAATCTGTTTCCCCCTGGGATCACATAGTGTGAGTATGTATATTGTAATATTCACAGTCATTATCTCAGAGGAGTTTATGACCTGTGGGCGCGAAGACGAAACATTTCAATGTCCCGGAGAAAAGAAGCTTTGAACATATTCACCGCTGAAAAATATTTCGTTATTCATCTTGTTTTGTGTTCTTAACTTTATTTTCTTTTTCCTATTGTCTGGCATCAGTGACACTCTGTATATTGTAGTATAGTGTTATTTTTTCGGACAAAAAGAGTTGGAGATTTGTTTGCGCCAGGAGTAAACCATCTGAAATACAGTTTACTGACCTTTATAAATTACTATCAGATATTTTTACAGTGAGAATATTTTTCAGAATTGCACTTTAAAAGAAGATTGTTTGCATAGATACTTTCTTACTGAATGCCTTTGATAAACCCTACATTTCTGAATGATATTTTGGTATTTCTCTTTTTCTCTGTTGTGGTTCCTATTCTCCTTCTCCCTATAGAATATATACCAATAGTAGTGTATATTATTCTACTATGCTATATGTTCTTAAAGGAGTACGTGATCTCTTAGCAGAACAGTGAGCGACCTCTAAGCACTACGACAGAACTTCCCAGAGTTCTATAGAATACAAAATTTTAAAAATGTTGATTTTTAGGTTTTGCCTGCAAGTGCGCACGTAGTGCGCATGCGCTAAAAAACCTCTTGAGGTCTATGTCGGATCGATGACCCGCCTCTGTCTCTCATTGGCTAGCTCCATAAATGGAGGCTAGCCATTGGGAGACAGAGGCTGTCAATCACGCTTTCTCGGGGAAAACGCGATTCGGGGGCGTTTCTCGGGCTTTTTTTAAGTCCCGCCCCTTTGTCCCGGGCCGCGCTGTGATTGGCTGCCGGCCCGGGACACTCATGTGACGTCATTTCCCGGGCCGCGCTGTGATTGGCTGCCGGCCCGGGACCTGACTTGTTTCCTCTTTGTCTCCCAGTTTTACATCCTTCTTTGTTCCCACCTCTTATCTATATATTTTTATTCCCTCCATTTTCATTTTGTTTCCTTCGTGCCTTCACTTCACTTTCATTCTTGTTACTTTCCCATTCTCTCCCTCGTCCTTTCCTTTTGGCTTTTTATTTCTTCCTCCCCTCCCCTCGCCCCTCCGCTTCTCATCTGTTTACGTTTGCCATTACAATGACGTACCGCTGCCAAGAAAAGCAGTGACCAGTAAACAAGTGATGCTGCTGCGTCATGCTTCAACCTTAGCAGTGATTTCATACTTTGGCACAGTGACAGAGACGATGCCGTGTTTTGCTTCCGGATACTTTATCACCGTGACCTGTGCTCGGTGATTCACCCATCATGTCCGTCAGTCCCCGCACCTTTTATCTCTCCATCCGCCCAGGGAGCAGGCTGGCAGGTGTCCCGGGGCATCCAGCAGACGCCCAGCCCTGGAGGGCTCGGAATTATTTCTTTATAAATTAGGGCTGTAAGTCGCCTGAGGTGTCCTGGTGGCGGAACGCGTGACTGAGCCGATTGGGCGCCGGGCTTGGGGTGAGATTGCAGGAATGCGCCGATGAGCTGTCCCCTCGGCATGAAGGGTTTTGTGGGATTGCACATTCTGTGTCAGGCTCCCGGCGGGGCTGCAGGGCTGCGCCGCGTCTCCAGTTACTAAACACAGTAAAAATGCCGTCACCCGAGCCCGTGCCAGCTTTCTAGGGCTTTTCCCGCCACGAAGCTGCTGCATCATTTAAACCCTCTCATTTTGGCTCTGGCAATCCGATTTTACAGCGCTCCTTTTTAAATTTTTTTTAATCTAACTCTTTGGCTGCTGGCGTCGGTCCGTGACCGGAAGGCAAAGGTTCACTTGCCAAAAAAAAGACTCCTAGGACGGGAGCAGCTCGTTTACATGAAGGCGTGCAACCATCATAGGCGATGCAGTTATACAATACTGTTTACACTGCTCTGTGGCAGGCTGGTGTTTATAGGGCACTGGCTGTGTATAGCAAAGGGCTGTCACTCTTGCGTAACTCCCCTCATGTAAAGTTACATAGGAGACTTGGCGCTAGTTGTGCAACAGCCAGCATTGCTACGAGAAAGGCTTCATGCGCATGCCCTTTCGTGTTTTTTATAAAGTCACACCAGCATGCAACATTTGGAGGGTGATATATGTGTGTTGTAGACAGTGCCCTTCTCTACTCAGTGAAGGCACACACCTACTAAATGTTACCTGTTGATTTTTCTCCACTTTTTGAGACTCAAAGAGGGTGAGATCGCACGGGTGTTGAGGGTGCGCCCATTGAAAGAAGCCAAATTGTGTGAGCCTTGACAAATATTTTATTTTTCCTTTTTTTCGCCATCGCTTATATAAAACGTCAATTAAGGGTGTGTGCGCTGGATAACAACTAATTGTGTTTAATTCAGTCGATTATAATATATGCGATTCTGCTAACCCTGCATAAAAACCCCATTGTTCATTTCTTTATAATAGGTGACTTGGTGACACACCCACTCGCTGATCTTAAAGAAATGACAACTGTAATAACTTATTACAGTTGCACTCTGAGGTCACAATGTCTGCTACCAGAGCAAGCACTGAGGGGAAAAGGAAAGGCAGGTCAGGTCAACCAGCATAATTAAAGCAGCAGTTTAAGGATCAAAAAAGTGTACTGTTCGTGCAAGAATTTCAGGATATCCTTAGGATAAATTTATCAACATTTAATTATAATAGAGTTAATTTTCATCATTTTGGCTATGCCTTCACCTAAAAGCCATAATGCTGTCCGTATTCCTGTACACGCATCCTTGCATCATCAGCAGCTTTGCGTGCAGGGACGTGACCTGTGATTGATTTGCTTCCTCCCCCTTGCCTCGGCGCTTCCTTTGTCCCCAGACTCACTGCATAAGGTGTGCGCAGTGTCATAACGCTCAGGGTGTCGTCGGCGCATGTGCGGAGTGTGGGTGGAAATGTGTCACCCCGGAGTCACACCTGTGCCTGCAGCCGGCGCATCCCTCAACTTTACTCACTGTCTGTCGTTAGCTGCCTGTGTCTCCTCTACACTGTTTGAGCTGCTGTTTGAAGACGGTTACAGGAAAAGCTATTTCTGTGCTTCTCTCTCTTTTTTTCCGTCTTGAGAAAGTGTTTCATTTTTAAAGAATGCTAGCCATTTCCTTCCCGTGGTTTTAGAGCAGGGATGTTTTTATAGGATCTGAATGTCCCCACGAACAGTTTGCCTTCAGACTCAATCGAACTTTTGTACACATGCCACCGGATAAAACCAATTAAAGCACTCTCTGTACTTTACCCCTGTAATGACATACCCCTTGCCAACTTTGTGTTAGACAGTTTCATCCTGGGTGCTACAGATCGGCGTTTTTGTTTAAATATTTGGAAGGCTGAGTAAAGTTTGTTTTTACGTCTGAAATTTTAAGGGACGAGAGAGGCACTGGAGTGCGGGGGAAGGGAGGAAGGAATCTTTCTGTGAAGAATCTTAGACACTTTCTAGAATCTGGATTGTTCAGTCCGTCACCTAATCATAAAAGCCAAGCGGAAGTCAAAGTAAATGAATTGCTGGGCTCCCCTCCCTCCCTCTCTCTCTCCCTCCTTCCCTCCCTCTCTCTCCCTCCCTCCCTCTCTCCCTCCTTTCCTCCCACCCTCTCCCTCCTTCCCTCTCTCCCTCCTTCCCACCCTCCCTCCTTCCCACCCTCCCTCTTTCTCTTTCCCTCCTTCCTTCCCTCTCTCTCTCCCTCCTTCCCTCCCTCCCTATGTCTCTTCCTCCCTCCCTCCCTATCTCTCTTCCTCCCTCCCTCTATCCTTCCCTCCCTCCCTCCCACTCTCCCTCTCTCTTCCTCCCTCCCTCGATCCTTCCCTCCCTCTCTCTCTTCCTCCCGCCCTCTATCCTTCCCTCCCTCCCTCCCACTGTCCCTCTCTCTCTTCCTCCATCCCTCGATCCTTCCCTCCCTCTCTCTCTTCCTCCCTTCCTCTATCCTTCCTTCCCTCACTCTCACACACTCTCCCTCTGTGTGCGTTGGGGCTCTGTGTGCGTTGGGGCTCTGTGTGCGTTGGGCCTCTGTGCGCGTTGGGGCTCTGTGTGTGTTGGGGCTCTGTCTGTGTGGCTAGCTTTTATTTTGTAGGTGGCTCTATGTGTGGGTGGCTCTGTGTGTGTGTGTGTGTGTGTGGCTCTCTGTGTGTGTGGGTGCAAATGCAATAGGTCTCGCATTTGCGAGAGATTAAGCTATTGGCATTGTAAATGACAATGCCATTTATTTATCTGTTTTCAAAACCAACACATAAATAAAAAAATTGTCATTTACAATGCCAATAGCTCTAACTCTTACAAAGGCGAAACCGTTGCATTGTAAATGCTTGTTTTTTATTGTTGTTCTCCTCTGGAATACTATAAACTCACCCTGTATATTTTAAGACTGTAACTATAGTAGTTCAAAGGGGTTGGATATCTATCTGTGCGAGAAATTAACAACTTATAATACAGTTATTTTCGTTGATAACTTACTACCTCACAGTTTATAACACTGCTAATGTTTTATAAAATAGAAGTTGCTAAAAAAACAATTGTATATACAGTGCTTCATTTAATAATTTGATAAGGCGTACATTTCTATGTAATATGACGTAATTTGTGTTTAACTGTTTTTAACTTCTTATTGTTGTTGTGACCTGAGATGATGTAGTGCAGGAGTGTTTCTTGTAGCACTTCTGTTCTACCATATCTAAAAGTAACTGATGCCCTTTTATATTAACAAGAATATGGGGCAACACTTTTACAAACTATAGGCGACAAAAAAAAGGCAGGGTGTGGCCACGCTTAAGGGATATTTTATGAATTGAGTTTTTATTTGTCACCCCTCTGATATATACAGCTTCACTTTCCTAAGAAAGTATATTTGTAATTGCTTAATTAAAACTGTTTCAAAACCTAGACTGAAATTTTTGCAGCGCAACCACACCTTGCGGTCAGAAAATAAACACCACATTGGAAGTAAATAGAGCTCCTTGGAATGATCTCACCCGCAGACTTAACAAAAAGAAGACCGCAACACACTCTGTTATTTTACCACCGTGATTTGTAGGTCCCACGCAAATTATATATATGGCCCTTAAAATATATAAAAACCTATTTTTACCTTCACAGTCCCTGTCCACCACCTTGTGACCTCTGTACAGAGTTAATAGTGTTCCTACCCTCCTCTATACTACTTTTTTTCCTGTACTCCTTTGAAATGGTTCACAAAATTGCTGACAACAATGAACCATTCCCAGCCAATAAGGGGCAAACTTGTACTCTGAACCATTTAGACTATAACATTTCCATGGTGTTCCGCAGAGGGGGAGGGAATAGCTGTCAACACTTCTACTTGCAATGGTTTACAGCCAATGAACATTAAGCTTGGGAAGGTCCTGCTTAGAACACGTCAGCCAATCAGATGTCCATGCTACTCCGCGGAGGGAAAGGGAATGGCTGGCAACATTTCTACTTTCAATGGTTCGCAGCCAATGAACATTAAGCTCATGAAGGTCCTGGTTGAAACATGTGAGCCAATCAGATGCCCTTGCTACTCCGTGGAGGGGGAGGGAACGGCTAGCAACACTTCTACTTTAAATGGTTCGCAGCCAATGAACATTAAGCTTGTTGTTGGAACACCTCAGCCAATTACAACGTTAATTTTGTTCAGCGCACAGGGACAGAACACGCCTTCCCACATAATATTACATTTCCTCTAACAAAGTGACAATATTCGTGATAAAAGTGAACACCGCATTATAAGTTAACATTACTGCGCATTATATTAAAGGAAGGCCTCATTACGGCGCATTGTTGTTTTCCCGATATGATTTCCGCAAGCCTACTAACCATTGCCACAATACTGCACACTGTTGTTTTGCAAACGTGATTTCCACGGCCTACGCAACATTCACACTACCTGTGTGTGCACCCTACACACTGCTTGCCGCAATACAGTGCATTGTTTTCCCGATGGGATTTCCAGAGACAATGCAACCTTGCCACAATACTGCGCACCGTTGGTCTGCGGACTTGATTTCCAGGGCCTAGGCAAAATTCAAACGCCCTGCCTTTGCACCGTACAGACTGCTTAAACCAAGTCCACAGTGTTCCTACTATACCCTCTTATACAATTTTTCTCTTTTTTTCCCCCTACTCCATTCAACTGAGTCACAAAATGACTGCCAACACTTCCTAGTTTCAACCTTTCATAGCCAACGAGCCGCAAGCTAGTGCGCGTAACGCCTCAGCTAGTCAGATGTCAGAATTCTCAAATATCTATATGTGTAAATTTTTATATTTCTCAAATTCTACTGAACGGATTTACACCATTTAAACAAAAGCGTGCTTTCTGGACCAAGACCTTTCTCCCTACTAAATGTGGCGTAATTTCGTTCAGCAGTTTGACCTTTAGCCTTGTATAAAGTTTTCAATGGAAATTGCATGGAGAAAACACGTTTTGGGACCCCCCTTTTTATCAGCCCCCCCCTTGACGAATCGCCCCCAAACTTTCAAGATAGGAGCAGATCTGAAAAAAATAATTGGGGGAAAATTTCGTAAAGATTTTTCAAACAACGCCAAAGTACTGAGCAAATAAAAAAATGCTTTTCCTATGGAAACTTGGTCCTAACTATAACTACTGCCAGTAGGAGATGCATTAATGGACCAGTAGTCTTGACATTGGGGCAGCTGTGAAGTTTGCAGAGTAATAGGCTGCAGGTGAGCCCTTTTGCTATTGGGCAAGGAGGAGCTTATTAAGGACACCTATCAGGCAACCCAGCTGTGAACTGAGGAATTTCGAAAAAGGCTTGTGTCCGAAACCGGTCATGCTGTTCATCTTTCAAATAAACGACCAAATGAGCCCGCTGTGTCCTTTGTTCAGCTCGCATAAGGAGGAGAAGCTGGTGTCATATGAAGCGTGCTTTCCCGTGGCACGCACAGAGGACCCTTCCATAAAGTGGTTGCGAATACATGGGAAAGTGGAACTGTGTTTTTTACCAAAGGATCGGATGCTCGCAACCCGCTGCCTATATACCTGGTGACTGAGATGCTGCTGCCATGAGGCGGTCTGACACTGTTTGGAGAGGCGCTGGCACTGTCCGTACGTCTCCAGCATTGGTTTCTACGGTGGGGCAGGCTGGAAGTAGGGGACAGGAGGTTGTTTATTTCCCTGGAATTTCGACGAGTTTCTGCCTGCAGCGCATTACATGATCAGCGTGCTGCATTATGGGACCAGTAGTCTTGACATTGGGGCTGCTGTGAAGTTTGTAGAGTAATAGGCTGCAGGTGAGCCCTTTTGCTATTGGGCAAGGAGGAGCTTATTAAGAACACCTATCAGGCAACCCAGCTTTGAACTGAGGCATTTTGAAAAAGGTTTGTAGCCGAAACCGGTCATGCTGTTCATCTTTCAAATAAACTACCAAATGAGCACCGGTGTGTCCTTTGTTTTGCTAGCATAAGGAGGAGAAGCTGGTGTTATATATATATATATATATATATATATGATCAAGGCCCGAGGAGGGGCTGAAACGCGTCATGGCGACTTGCACCATTAAAGAATAAATAAGCACTTAACTTCGTGGTCCGTATCCGTTTTTGCCATAGAACTTGGAGGAGAGAAACGGAAATCTTGGAGATATATATATATATGTGTATATATCATAGACAGAAGCCATCAACACTATGATGTCTGAAATATATATTATGACTGAGCTGAGTAACCAGCAACATAGTACTAATATGAGAAGATGGAGAGAGAGAGAGAGAGAGAGAGAGAGAGAGAGAGAGAGAGAGAGAGAGAGAGAGAGAGAGAGAGAGAGACATCACGTGCCTCAGCAAAAAGAAAGATGGCCGGAGCTTTGAAAGAATGCTAACTGACTGTAGACAGAAGCCATCACCACTATGATGTCTGAAATATATATTATGACTGAGCTGAGTAACCAGCAACATAGTACTAATATGAGAAGATGGAGAGAGAGAGAGAGAGAGAGATGGAGAAAGAAAGAGAGAGAGAGAGAGAAAGAAAGAGAGAGAGAGAGAGAGAGAGAGAGAGAGAGAGAGAGAGAGAGAGAGAGAGAGAGAGAGAGAGAGAGAGAGAGAGAGAGAGAGAGAGAAAGAGAAAGAGAGACATCACGTGCCTCAGCAAAAAGAAAGATGGCCGGAGCTTTGAAAGAATGCTAACTGACTGTAGACAGAAGCCATCACCACTATGATGTCTGAAATATATATTATGACTGAGCTGAGTAACCAGCAACATAGTACTAATATGAGAAGATGGAGAGAGAGAGAGAGAAAGGGAGAGAGAAAGAGAGAGAGAGAGAGAGAGAGAGAGAGAGAGAGAGAGAGAGAGAGAGAGAGAGAGAGAGAGAGAGAGAGAGAGACATCACGTGCCTCAGCAAAAAGAAAGATGGCCGGAGCTTTGAAAGAATGCTAACTGACTGTATAGCTCACAATCAGGCCACTTGGAAAAGAGAGCAGGTGGAAAGAACCTTGCTAGCATAGAAAAAACAGGTCCACAAAGTGGACATATAAGAAGGTGAAGGTGAAATAGAGGCCAATACACGGAAGGCCTAGAACAGGCATTCAATGGAAAGCTATATCAGACAGAGCAGGACCTGGCTGAAAAATGGCATAGAAAGAAAAAATACATAGTCCCTTAGGGAACAACTCATGAAAGTTTAACATCCAATACAAGAGCAACATGTGCTGATTATAGAAAAAGATTTGCGCACAGGAACAGAGGAAATCAATGTACAAGAAGGCACAAGGCGAAGCATACCTAGAGCCGTGATTATACTACTGTATATGGAGGAAGAAAACCTAGGCTCTTCTCGCTGTAAGTGAAGGACACAGCAAGAAGGGGGTATTCTCTAATGAAGAAAAGAAATCCCATTAGTAACGAAGAAGCATAATTCTAACCCAGAAGAGCAAGAAACATTATGACACCCTGTAGAGCAGAGTAAAAGAACCCGACCAGGAAAAGTGCACCAAGGGATTCCCAAATGCAAACAAGTTCCAAGAAAAATGGCACTATTATGTGCAATGAACATGCGCAAGCAACAAAGAATGCACTGCAAGATAGAAGATAACCACCAACACAGAAGGTGGCTACACAATGGCGCCTTCAGAATAAACATTTTGGCACCTTGATGCTACGGTTTATGAATGAACACTTGTAAGAGGTGGCTGTGTCAACAAAGGTAGAAGACCTTATCCGAAAGCAAGAAAGAAGTATCACCCATCCCTTGCAGGAAGAGGCAGTTGAAGGACACAAGATCGGTGGTACAAGAGAACAGTCTTTTGAGCATGACCCATACATAATATGAATGTAGGTGGGATGCCACAAACAAGGCAGACTAGCAGAGTAAAAGACTGAAAAAAATGCCTTTGTACAGAGAACATAAGAGGGAATGTGAACCCATGCACCGCAGATCCCTGAGCGACCGGTGGCACAAGCCCATCCTGCTGAGGTAGATAGAAAGGAGCTCACTAAGAAGCAAAGTCATAGCTGGGAACACTAACTAGACCAGTAACAGATGATGTACTGCAGGTTATGGACTTTACCACTTGTCCCACTGCTTAGTTTGGAATCAAAAAGCCAATCAGGAGAAGAGAATAATATCAAAAGCGGAGTATAAGTAATGTTTCATAGATTTTGACAAAGAAAAACGAGAGTCTCCGTAAAGCTGTTCTCATGGAAAGTGGTAAGTCATGTACATGGTCTCCAAGGGAGAGAAAATTATAAGCTCCTTATAAGGGATATGAAAAGTAACAATCATACCTAGTAATGCCCGCAAGGCACACACAAGATGCTCTACACAGAGTAGGGAAAAAGTACCATATAAGTAACTATCTTTTGAGCATGTAGCCCATCCGCAGCTAAAAGAAAAAGTAAAACTCTGTTCCAGCAGGTGTAAAACCCATATAGGGAAACAAAGAAAATACCTCCCAGGTAGTGGGAGCTAAAAGCTGTATACAGGCAAAAACACCTGACTTGAAGCCACCAGAAGGTGGGATGAGTCCTTTGCACTGCAAAGGAAAAAACCTAAAGGGGTAGGGTTTGGGAGTGAGGTTAAAGCTTGCTCTCAACAGAAAGAGGCTATGGAACTATACTTCGATATGGCCACATCTTTGACAATAATCAAATATGAATATCTCACTATCTGAGCAAGGGCTCCACTTTGAGTCCGCTCCTTTTTAATCTTTACGTTACTCCCCTTATCTATCTAGCAGAGGAATTGGGAGCTAAGATCATAGCTTATGCTGATGATACTTAGTTCCTCTTTACCTGGAAGGAAAACTACTTGTCCCCAGACCAAGCTAAAAAATGTCTTTCTGCCATTTTTAAATGGCTTGCATTTTTGTAGCTTAAGTGCAACAAGGACAAGTCGGAGATACTTCTGTACGGATCCTTCCCTCCTCATTTTAGAGAGGCACTTTGGCCTACAAAGTACCCCATGCAAAATTCCATCGGCAAACCTGCTAAGAATTAGGGGGTAAGATTTAGCGAGGACCTCCGGTTCACCTCGCAGATAAAAAAGACTTGCTGGCTTGTGCTTGGCATACTGAAATCGCTCAGAAAGTTTCTTCCTCTGCTACCCAGGCCAACTAAGGAAATGGTGACACGTGCCCTCATTTTATCATGCATTGACTATGCCAATGCATTGTATATTGACTTGCCCGGCTACCACCTAAAATAACTGCAAACAATACAAAATGCTGCAGTTAGAGTTCTGCTCGGCATTCCTGTAAGATCTAATATGAGACAACACCTTCGGGACCTACATTGGCTTCCTGTGGCCTGACGTGTCCAATTTAAAGCCCTCATTCTTGCTCATGGAGCTCTGCATGGATCTGGGCCACCCTATCTTAGGAGACGTTTTAGCTTCTACATGCCCAGGATACAACTGCACTCAGCTGCACAGCCTCTAGCAGTGGTTCCCCGCTTTCGCCTTACCCGAATGTAGGGCAGCTCTCTATCCTTCAAGGCCGCAGAAGCCTGGAACGCCCTTCCTTTTAAATTACGGAACATCCAAGACCTCAGGCTGTTTAACACCTTGAATGCTAAGGCAATTCCCGCTGGATGCTCAACTTGGACTTTTCCCATTGTTCATGACAAGGTCAGCTCGTCATAAGCACAGGTCCAGTAAACTGCATGACGAGCTGGCCTTGTCATTAGCATGGAAGTGGTTAACAAGCAACTAAAGACCTTGTTTTTTAGTTAAGCTGCGCTACTTTCAGTTTCACTGTCTTTCAGATGGCTTCCGCGCCGGGACACTCGAGTAGCCACGCGCGATACAAATGGCAATAACATAAGTGGGGAGCTTAGGAGCAAGACAAAAGAATAACAATTAAGAGTCTGTTCCACCCTTAATGGCTCTAAAATGCCACAATGCAGATTCGGCATGAGTGTGTGAACACAGGATGCCTTTGAAGGGCATGTCCTCCAGAGTGGCTTGGACAGCTTTGGAAAATCCAGAGTTGCCTAGCCAAAAATGACAGCCTAGTGCCACAGAATGAGCCATGGCTCGACCTACTAGGTCCGTGGCATCCGTACCGCATCTTATTGCAAACTTAGATGCCTCTCACCTATTCCTGGAGTGTCTGGGTGAGTTCTCCCTGGGACTCCTCCAGGATAAAAGCAGCAGGCACGCCACCGAATCCCAAAACATATGTGAAATTCAGCCCAGAACGCATAAGGTATTTATTGATTGGAATGCTGAGCTGCTGAGAAGATCTTTCTCCCGCAAGTTTCCAACCTTCTGGACTCCCTTTCCAGTGGAATGTTAGGAAGGTCACTGGGGTCAGAGGAGGCCATCAGGGACATCACCACAAAACTTTGTCTAGTTGGACGCCAGAAAAAGTCTGGTCCTCGGGGGCAGGCCGGTGTCTATGGGCTATGGACTGTTCTAGAGGTCATGCAGTGACTCACTGTAGTGCCACCCCCATTTGACCCCAATGAAGCACTTCTATCAAGGGGTCAGTGGTCACCGCCACAGAGGGGAGCTGCAAGTCTAGGACTGCAACTGCCTTCTTCGGCACCTCAGTGAGGGAGGAAATCACCTCTGTAACAAGGCTGGAGGGGGGAAGAAGGTGGTGAGGACTCAACACGCAACCAGCTATGTCACCCAACTATTCTTAGAGGATGCTGGACATTCACATCCAGGGAGTTCATAAAACCCAGCTCCACTCCTTCACCTCCAAAAGCCTGCTCACCCGTAGAAAAAACAGCAACGGACTATTTAGAAGGAGGAGGGAAGGTGTCCTACCCAGATGGTACTACCGGCACGGACCTGATGCCGTATGGCGTCAGTGCAGCATCGGAAAGAGTGCTCAGCACAGCATTGACCAGCACTAGCGACGTCGCTGTCGGCTGACCAGACTCCGCTGTCATAGGTGGGAACCCAGAATGGCTGTACACCAGAGCGGATACAGATCCAACCATGGATCCAGAGGGCATAAAGGACACCTCTAGGTGAACCTACCTGCGAGGATTCCGCGAGGACACTTAGAACCTCAAGTAAGTGTCAAGGCGCACCAGAGGGAGGAAGAGATCAGAAAATGACATGGAGAGAATTCTAGTACTCCCACATCTGGGCTAGTCGTCCAGGCACCAGGGAAATCAGGGAGGCATGAGGTAGATTGTTCCGCCAAATTCTCATCCAGACGATGGGAGAGGAGATCGGAAATGCGGGGCCTGTGTAGTGAAGTCAAGAGATGCCATGATTTCGACCATTTGCCTTTTGATGACTTACCCTGAGATGTGGACGGCGATGGATGCCAGCGGGAAAGGCTTCTGGAACGAACTTGGGAGCGGTCCAGGAATTTTGAATGAGACCAACAACGACGTGGGGTCTGCCCCAGTCGTTCCACCAGGACATTCATGTACCGTTCAGGAGCCGCAATCTTCAGACTTGTGGTGCTAACCAAGCTACCGCATACATATAGTATGAGGGCCAGGGGTTGACAAATGCCGCCCAAAGGACTCACAAGGTTTGAATCCCAAAGAAATGAAAAAAAAAGGGCACATTGTTCCTATGACAAAAACAATTGTAGAAAAAGGCCAAAAGAACCGCTCCACATACACATTGGAAGCACAGAAAAGAAGAAAACTGACAGCGTGTCACGAGGGGGGGGGTAATATGGACTCCATCCACGTCAAATCTGGTGGACGGTGTACTACCAATTCGCATGACGCCCTCTACCGACACGCAAAGGTACTGCTGAAAGATCAAGTCTGGCACCTGGGGAGAATTCAAAGGTAAGGAAGGAGTGGCAAGATGTGTCTGTAAGATCATAAAAACTACATCCAAGTCAAAAGGCATTGGAATTGCCCAATTGGTTCTAGATTATATACAAAGTTTCCTACAACGAGAGTATAGTTTAAATAATGGATATCGGAAAATTATCATAGAATCACTGACTAAGATCAAGGTGTGCTGCATAATGAGCTTGCTCAAACAGGAAGGGCAAGCAATTAAACACATAGCGCTTTATAATCTAGAATGTACCTTGTGGCGCTTGTGGGAGAGGATATTACTTTTGAACATGGAGTTGAACTATACTAAAATGAAATAGATGGCCCTATACAGTAGCTGATGTCCATCTGCCCAACTCTTCGCTCACCACCTCATTTTGTTTTTTTGGCTTTGTTATAGGACACAAACTCACTCCCTTCTATCCTAAGGAAGGCTGCTCATAAATAACTGTATATTTTGAATAATGTTTATAAAACAAAACTGAAATGACAGGATAAAATTGTTGCGTTAACTAATTAGATGAAAACATATAAACATTTGTGTGTCCTACCGTATTTTCTTCCAGTGACGATAGAGGCTTATTTATGCTGTTTACAAACTTGTTGACATGCTCAAAATGTTTTGTCATTTCTGTTGCTAGAACCATATCAATAATTGCTTGACGAAGTGTCCGGTATTCATTCCTATCAGAAAAATGTGTTAAATTCAATTATTAGAAATTGAACGATAAAACAACTTCATAAATCCCTAGTTTGCGCATAATGAGGCAACTAAAGTGAACCGCTGTAACTCAAGAATGTCCTCTATTCAGTGATTTTTATGTAACAATGGTGCAGAATTGTCTCAAGAAGAGCAATACAAGCAAACAAGAAAGAATAGATCAGAGGGGGCAATTGTGGCTGGTGATCTTTGAAATTAGTGCCTGCCAGGAATCCATCTCAAGTTTTTAGAAATTTGACTTGGGAGTTACTCATAAGTTAAGAACTGCCTTCATTGTGCTGCCACTGCTAACATTTTGGTATGGGTACCCCCATATGTCAAGAATTCCATACAATGTTCCAGTACCAGGAAGTTGCCATTGATACTACACATATACCATGTTTGGACCTGTTGCTCGAATTCGAAATACCTTAAAAATCAAGAGGCAAGAGGCGTTTGGCAAAACAGCAGCAGTTTGTTTAGTTAAACATAGCTGCCAGGAGAATAGTTACATGTGTAAGGTCTGAGGACTTTCTCAATTTACATTCAATTGGGACTGGCTTTAAATACAGTTTTCATCAGGCTGTAAAAGTTCTCTGGTGAGCCATATATGGTGAGGAATATTGGTTGTTGCCTTAGAGTAATACATTAATGGCCAAATGGTTACTACAGGTGGGGCTCTACCTTGTTTGGACACACTGTGTCCAGATATCTGGCACTGGGAGCGTGTGCTTATTGTGTGTGTTGTGTTGTGATTGGTTAAATGTTTCTAATTCATGTGGCTACTGACTTTATAGTGTTTTAGGAGTACCCGCACCCCCTCCGGCCATTTGTGCTTTATTGGGGCCATTCTCCCTTGACCGCTGCAATGTTGCTGCGCCTATCTGTGGGATTAATCTATGTTTTCTGTTCTTGTGGTTATATTCTAGCTACGAGCCATCCCACTGTGACCTATAAATGTGTAACTTCAGGCCCAAATCTCAGAGCTTGCCTGTATTGCGAGTATGGGTTGATGTATTTGCGAGTATAGGTTGATGTGGAGTTCTTGACAGGCAATTTTGTTAATAGGGATATGATTTCGTTTTCATAAATGAATGTAGCGTTTTCCATAGTCACTCTATTGGTTTCCATACTAACATCTTCCTCTCTAGTTGATTCTTCAACTACACTACCTAACTTATGCATTTCTACTATGACTTTATAAGGCTACTGCTGAGATTCTTGTTCTCTTTTGACAATGGCAACCTTTCTAGTTACTTGCATTCTACCAAATTTGAGGTCGTCATTTTTACAGCAGGTGATGCCCAATTGTATCGCTGCAAATGCCAATAAAAGCACTATGGTAACTGGCAAAAATGATTTACACAATCCAAATAACTATTGTGGGAGCAAGGAGAACCAACTGAAAAGCATTAAGGAATAGGGGCACCACCCTCCTCATAAATGTCTCATTGTAAATTGTGCAAAGCTTGTATGGCAAGTGTCAGAGTTCCATAATCCATATTATGCCATGGAATAAAAGTGCAACTGCCGCACCAATCTTGGCACACACCCCTCCCTCTTTCGCGGTCATTAAGTCCAACACATATGGGTTTTGCAATAACATGAGCTGCATTGATCGCAGTTCTTCCATGATCTAATTGAGGATGGGCTCAGTGCTGGTCATCATTTTTGGCATCTCCCACCGGGTTATTTGTAACCAGTGGGCATTAGCTTTTGTCTGCAGGGTAAAGAAGGGTATAGACATATCCGCCGATACTTGCGCATCTGTGAACAGTCTGAATTCTTCTGGAATGTCTTTGAACTGAGCCCAGTCAATATAGTTTGCAGATTTTTTGTCACGAGTTTGGCGCAGAAAAGTTAATCTTCTCTTTAACAGGAATGCCCAGGGTTGGGGTGTGCCTGGATACCAAGGAACAGAGTCCGCACCATCTGGGAATAAGCTGATTATAGGCAAACTCGCTGTATTGCTAGCAGTAATCCATCAGCATAGAGGTGCCCCATTACATATCCGGTATATGCAATGTCATGTCAAAGTGAGCATTTGTGCCGATCGGAAGCGTGCCTTTACCTCTAAAAAATAAGGAGTACGGTGTAAGCTTCCGAACAATCAGGCATTGCCCTTTTCCCCAATATTTCAGTGTCCCATATTTCCTTGCATGGGGTGCATATGCTCTCATTCAACCATCCCCATGTGACTCATTCTTAATTTTATCCTCGATCTGGACGGCACTACACAGGAACCTTGTGTCAGGATATGTAGGAAGGTGGCTTAGTATATGGTACACAATTGATGGACGGAATGCAGAACAAATCAAAGCAATCACCCCAGTCAAGAGATCTAGGTTAAATCCATCATTATTTTGCTCACCATGCCACCCCAGTTTAGACCTGGCCATATGCAAATCAGTCTTGACTCTGTGCCTCATGGGAACAGTCCAGCCCGAACTGCCAAGACAGGTCCTCTCTGGACCGGAACCAAGCATCCTAGGACCGGTTTCGGGGTGAATGTATGACATTGTTCTGCATTCTGTCCATCAACTTTTGTTTTTGCATTTGTCACCCCGAGTGGGACGGGTATGCCCATACGTGGGTCCCGTGCTCTTCATGCCACTGGTATCAAGCTATCCTGGCTGAAGAGGGGTGAAACCCCGAAACCGGTCATAGGATGCTTGTTTCCAGTCCAGGGAGAACCTGGCTTGGCAGTTCGGGCTTAGTCCAGAAGAAGTGTAAAGCAGCTTGTTTTACCGGTAAAAATCATATAGTCAAACGAATAAGAACCACACAGTGCAGTCATAAAAATAGTTATATTTATTTTACACAATCACTAACACATTGGTGTATCTCCTACCGGGAGATATGAACACAATACACACAATATTTCCAAAGGAAACAGGTAAGTAAGCACAAACACACAGTAGTCTCCAGGGGGAGACCAAACCATATACTAAAGAAGTGGAATGTGAACTGCGACCGAAGTCGAGATTTGAGCCAGAAGACTTAGAGGAGCTGTGGACCCAAAGATTCAACCAAGGTAAGTATCCAGAAACCCCATGGAGGCTATGTAGAGCGTGAAACCACAGCCACATACTCAATGCAAGTCAATGGGGAAGTCGCTGCTGCAGTTTTAAAGAAGAAGGGCCCTTCCAAGTGGACCCTGAAGAAACCCTATGGAAGATGGAAGGTTGGAGAGTCATCCCACCCGTGGATACCCCAGAAAGCAGGATACCTACATCACCTAAGCCGGGTGCATAGATGGGAAGTGGCGTCGGAAACCGCCATAAACCATAACGGAGGACTTCAGGAAAGATGCGCTGGTGAAGAAGGTGAAAGAGTATGGTGGAATCCTAGGATAGATTCTTCTAGAGAAGTACCTACAAGCAGAGGGGACAGAGGCTATGTCACTCTGAAGTGACCAGGAGACACGGAAGATCAATGACCACCAATGACGGAAGATACAGGAGACTTGGCGTGATCTTGTTGCTGCAGCTGTGAGGACCAGGCAAGCTGTGAAAGATCAAGAGCCCCATATGAGCTGTCCCACGTCGGACATCGAGAACCAGGGGTTCGGTGTCCGGTGGGAGCACCAACAAGCCTTGGCAGCAGCAACAGATGTGCTAAAAGAAGAAGGTGCAGTGTCGGGACCAGCAAGCTCCAGGGGACTCACCAAATGCAGGAGTCAGAGCAGCCCCGGAGCAAGCAGGGGAGCCCACTGAAGCCAAAGAAGACCCTCAAGAGGACCCAGAGGCCGCAGGCATAGGAGTCACAAGAGTACCTCTGGAAGCTCACCAAAGATGCAGGCCCACGGTGCAGAGGACACAGTGAGGACAAAGATCTTGACAGGAAGAGATGCTGGAGCTTCATATAGCCCGAAGATCTCTGGAGGACAGAGTCGCCAGGCCTTGGCAAAATCAAGTCAACGCGGTGCACAGGGGTGCAGTACTAGTGGTTCCGATGAGGGATACTGGCTGCAAACTTGCTGAGAAGACAGTGCAGGCCTCAAGGGAGTTGCAGAACCACCACCTGTGTTGCTGAGCCTTTCGAAGTCCATGGGATCTCAGGAGGCGCAGACCGGTCATCTTAGTTGTGGTGCCTGCAGATACAGGGGAGTGACTCCTTCACTTTAAGCAAGATTACTTCGGGTGTCCCTGATGCCAACAGGCCTGGAAAAGAACCTGGATGAAGCACAGGCACAGAAGATGCAGTAGACTGGCATGACGACGAGACCCAGGAGAAGCAGGATTCTTCCTTGATACAGTCTCGGGTCCCAAAGCGAAGTCCATCGAAGTCCAAAGTGCCCAGACGGTAGAGGTAGAAGTGGTTTCGGATCTGAATCTTGTCCCACAACAAATCTGAAGAGCTATCCACAGGTAATCCCTTAAGTATCCTAAGGAAAGTGTTGGGATGAATCTGGGCTCCCCGCCCAGTGGAGGGGCAGGACAGAGGGAACGATACTCCTATGCCATTTGTCCAGTTTCGTACCAGAGCGGGACTGTGTCACGCTTCCTAAACTTGTTTCAACTGGAATATGCAAGGAGGGCATCAAATGTGTCTGGTGGTGCTGGCAAGCGCCCAAGCCCAATGCGCCAAGTCCTGTCTGGGAGGTGGTCACACCTCCTTGTGACAGAAAACCTACCTTCAGCTGCTTGAGCTCAGCTTAGCAGCAGGAGGGCAGAATCATGTCTGTGGTCGGCAGCAGCAGTAGCTAGCTGTTAGACCCTGAAAGATGAGAATACAGGGGTCTCTCTAGGGGAGCCCCTCAGGACATGGGATCCTACATCCAACACTGGAATCGTTGTTGGGGAGGATTCCAACATGTTTGATACCAAACATGACAGTTTTCGCTGCAGTCAATATATATTTAGACATCTTGTATTTGACTTGATGTCCACTATATGTCTAAAGAACAAGTTACTTACCTTCGGTATACGATGTATCTGTAAGGAACATAGGTTAGTTATAGATTTCTTACCTTAGAATTACCTCTAGGCGTCAGACTGGATCCTGAGAATCTTTTCTTAGCAGTGCCCCTGCGTGTCGGTAGGTGGCGTCGGTCGACTCCACGTCTGTCATCGGCATGGTGGTCGCCTGGATGACGTCGCTGTGCCTAATAAGAAGCCACCCGTGCGCGCTGAGGTCAGTTCTGAAACAACTTTCCACGCCAGAAGCGCAAAGCCATGAAAGACACTGACAACTGGTGCGCCAGAACTAGGGCCCAGTAAGGGAGCCCCTATCCCAAGAAGTCAGTTTATAGAGTGGAGAGGATGGGTGGTAAGGAATCTATAACTAACCTGTGTGTCCTACAGATACGTTGTTACCAAAGGTAAATAACTTGTTCATCTGAAAGAGACAGTTAGTTATAGATTCCTTACCTTAGAATAGAGACCCCAGCAATACCAACCCCGGAGGAGGGTCTGTGAATCAAGTTTACACCAGAGAGTCCTGAAGGACAGAACGGGCAAAATAGCTGTCCCTCCGGACTTGGCTGTCCAGGAATATTGTCTGGTGAACGTGTGCATAGATGTCCACATTGCCGCCTGGCAGATGTCTAAGAGTGGGACTCCATGTGCCAATGCAGTAGTTGCTGCTGTAGCCCTAGTGGAATGAGCACGCAGCTGCACTGGAGGTTCCCTTTTCACTAAAGCGTAACAGATTTTCATACAAAGGATAACCCATGGTACGCTTTTGGGCAGCCTGACCTTTCTTGGCACCCACATGGCCAACGAAGAGTTGATCTTCCACCCAGAAATCTTTGGGGCAGTCAGGGTAGAAGGGCAGCACAAGTTTAGGGTCCAGATGGTGGAGTCTCTCCTCCTCTTTGGAAGGGTCCTGAGGCACAAAAAAGGGGGGCAAAGTGATTGTTTGTCCAATGTGAAAAGGTGTAACCAATTTAAGAAGCAACGAGGGTCTCGTCCAAGGCACCACTTTGTTCGGATGCACAGAGAAGAAAGTAGGGCCTAGAAGAAAGAGCCTGAAGCTCACTCACCCTGCGAGCAAAGGAGATGGGAACAAGAAAAGCAGTTTTGAGGGTAAGGAGAATGAGAGGACAGTTGTGAAGAGGCTCTAAGGGAGCACACATAAGATAAGTTAAAACGAGATTCAAGTTGCACTGGGGCATTATGAAAGGAGATGGATGAAATAAATAAATAATGCCCTTAAAGAATCTGTTTACAATAGGGGACTTGAATAAAGAAGGGTGATCTGGTAGCCGAAAGAAAGCAGATATAGCTGCAAGATAGCCTTTTTAGAGCGCCCAGAGCAGAGCTCTGCAGGATGAAAGAAAGGAAGAACCCAATAACCTCAGAAAGAGGGTCAGAAAGGGGATCCAGAGCCTTTGCTGTGCAACATGCCACAAACGTATTCCATCGACAGGCGTATACCATTTTCGTGGAGGGATACCCGGCTGCCAATTCCGGAGCCACAATAATGACTTGGGCCAGAACTCGATAGATCTCTCTCAGCACTCAGGGCAGAAGTGGTACAGGCAAAAAGATGTACAGGAGACCACAACTCCACTTGCGACAAAAGGCATCGCCAAGCGAGTGCTGCCTTGGAAACTCCAACGTGCAAACCTGCTGACATTGCACATTCTATTCCGTGGCAAACAGCTCTAACCAAGGTTCTCCCCACTGCTGAAAGAGACCTTGCACCACCTCCGAGTGAAGACTCCAATCATGATTTACCAGGCACTGTCGGCTGAATTCGCCCGCCTTGGCGTTCAGGGAACCTGCCTTTTTTTTTACCATCAGGGTCATGTCCTGTTGTTCTAGCCATGTCCAAAGGTAAAATGCCTCTTGACATAGGGTCTACGATCCCACTCCGCCTTGTTTGTTGCAGTAAAACATGGCGGGGTGTTGTCTGTGAACACCGGCAATACCTTTCCCTTGAGGGATGGAAGGAATGCCTTCAATGTTAGGTGGATAGCCCGAAGCTCCAACAGGTTAATGTGGAGCCCAGCTTCCGGCGGAGACCAGACTCCTCTGATTACTGTCCCTCCTAGATGGCCGCCCCATCCCAGGAGATATGCATCAGTCACCACCATAAGTTCTGGTTGGAGAATGGAGAGGGATCTGCCGCTGACCCAATCCTGGGCCGGTAACCACCACTGCAGTTGTTGTGCAGTTCCCTCCGAGATCTTGACATAGTCGGAAAGATTTCCCTGATGCTGTGCCTACTGGAACTGTGGAGCCTGCATACACCACCTGGCATGATCCACCAGTAGGATGCAGGAGGCCATGAGGCCCAGCAGCCTCAGGATCTTTCTCACCGAAATCCGCGATGGAGGCTGAAACCTCGGTATCATAGCCAGAATATCCCGAACTCGCTGTTCGGGAGAATTGGCCCAAAATACACTGTGTACAGAACAGCTCAGATGAAAGGGAGCCTCTGAGAGGGAGTCAGATGGTATTGTGGCACGTTTGCCACCCCAGCAAGTGCAGAAGGTCCTCTGTAATCTGGAGGTGGGAGATGACCGCCTGGGGCGAACCCATCTTCAATAGCCAGTCATCGAGATAGGGGAAGACTGGAACCCCTGATCTGTGCAGATGAGCTGCGATCACCGCCATCACTTTCATGAACACCACGGTGAACGGAAAATGCTTGTGGCCAACCGTGAACCGCAGATAACGTCTGTGGGCAGGCAGGAGGGGAATAAGGAAATAAGCGTCCAGCAAGATCAACACCACCATCCAGTCTCCAGGGTCAAGGGCAGATAGGACCTGAGCCAATGTGAGCATTTTGAACTTCTCCTTCCGGAGGAAGCAGCTGAGGACCCTGAGGTATAGAAAAGGACACAGCCCATTGTCCTTGGCACCAGAAAGTAGCAGGAATAGCAACCACAAACTACTTCTGGCGCAGGAACCCTTTTGATAGCTTCCATGGCCAAGAGAGCTGAGAATACTGACGGAGTAGTGCCAAATGATCCTCCACCATGAGATCGAAAGACGGTGGCATGGAGGGAAGGGGAGTCTCGAAGGGGAGTAGCCCTTTCGGGCTATTTGCAAAACCCACCAGTCCGACATGATGGATTGCCAATGGAGGAGATGATGGCGAATCCTGCCACCCACTGGCCATTGATGGCCCTGAAGGGTTGGACAAGGAGGGTTTGGAGGCTGCTGCAGGGGGGAAAGGGTGGACTGGCGCGCCACCTGGCTTCCAGACCCGCGAGGCCGCTGAGTACCCCGTCCGCGGCCACGTACAGGCTGGGTAGCTAGCATGGACCAGTGGCTGGACAGGTCCGGACGTGGTGGGGTGCCCCTTCCGTTGCCACAAAAGGGGCGAAAACCAGACTGGGGTGGACGGGAAGCGAGGCCCAAGGATTTGGCATAGCCCGAGAAAACCTTTAAGGCACTTGAGCGCCGAGTCTGCCAGAAAGGCGACGGCCATTGAAGGAAATGGCCAGCAAAGTTGACTGGACATCCTCCGAAAAGCCAAACGTCCTCAACCAGATGTAGTGCTTAAGGGCTAACGATGTGGCAATCGTTCTGCCCAGTGAGTGGGTGGTATCCAGGCCACATCTTATTGTGAATTTAGCTGCGTCTCTCCCATCTGCCACTGCCTGGAAGGGAATAGCCCAGGGCTCCTCTGGGCACTGAGGCAGCACTTGTGCGACCGTATCCCAGATACTATGGGAGTATTGGCCCAAGAGGCATGCATATTCAAGGACAGCAGTGCCAAGCTGGAGAAAGAGAACATGCGCTTCCCAAGATGTTCCAGTGGCTTGGATTTCCTGTCTGGGGAAGCAAAAGGGAATGCGCCCTTCAAAGAAGAAGCTTGTACCACCAAGCTCTCGGGGGAAGTATGTTGGGAGAGGAAAACTGGGTAGCCCGGAGATGTGCGGTGGCAGCGGGCAATTGACCTTTCCACAGCAGCCCCTGTGTTGGGCTTGGACCAGATGCCCAGAGGGACATCAGTGAGGGCTTTGTTGAAGGGCAGAACGGGTTCCGATGAAGTTTCCGCAGGCTGAAGCACCTCTGTCAGGAGATTAGTCTTCACTGCCACTGAAGGGAGCTCCTGGACCAAGGCCTCAGCTGCCCTTCGCTCCACCACAGCGTCAGACGCTCCCTCCTCCGTAGCAACAGTAGGGGGAGAAAGCATGCCAAGGTCTGGGGAAGGGTCCAGGCCACAGGTGTTAACCAGGTCCTCCCTCAAGTCTGGCTGTTCCAGCTAGTCTGCCAAAGGGTCCAGAGACCCCTCCCAATCCTCATCACCACCTTCTGGGCTATAGGCAACATCATGAATGAACAGGGAAACAAAAGTACCCTCCGGCATCGGATTCAACATTGGTTTTGCTCTGGGTACATCTCAGGGTTGCGGATGGGGACAGCGTCAGACGACGCCGGGGGTATTGTTGACAGGATCGGCACCAAGGAATGTTCAGTAAAGTCAACCGGCAACGATCCAGATCCAAGCCTGGATCCCCATGGATCCGGGGGGGCCTCCGGCACCGGAGCCGCCGTTATCGAAGGCCCCGTGCCCTCCGGCACCGCCTTTATCAAAGGCCTAGGACCCTGACCGGCTCCTCGGGGCCCGAAGTCACGCAGACGGAGTCGTGCTGCCTAAAGATACTATAGAGGGCTTTGTAAAATGAACGGCTTTTTGGGACACGGAGGGAGGCGCGGCGTCGTCCCTGAAGGAGGCAACAAAGATAGACCCTTAGAGCGTCAATTCTCCGATTCCCGTATCGAGTCAGCCAACCGACGGGGAGAAGGTGAAGAGCACTGGTGCTTCTTCGCCTACTTGTGCTTCGACTTACCCGAGTACTTTGAAGACTTGGATGAGGTGTGATGGTTCCGTGAGCAGTCTTGAGACCTTCACTTCGAGCAAGACCAGGAGGGAGCCACACGGAGCTGACTATCGGTTCTCCAAGAGCTTTCGGAACAGCTGCCGCAAAGACTTTGGATTCATGGCCCGGCAGTCGGAGCATGACTTCAGGTCGTGGTCGTGCTCCAGCCACCAAAGGCACACGAGGTGCGGGTCCGTCACAGAAATCAGTTTGTGACAGGCTTCACCAGGTTTGAAGCTGGTCCGATGATGCCACATCTCTCACGCACCAGGAGTCGAAGACTCAAAAAGGAGTCGACAAAAAGTAAGAAAAAGAGTAGTCAAAAAAGTGACTATGGGGGGGAGCACTAGAGTGCCAGCTGCAAGATGGGCACTACGTAGTGAGGCTCTGCAGGCTGGAATGCCAATCCATCAGTTATCCTGCAGTCTGGGGGCCCATTGTGGCTTGAAAAAGCGTTACTGTGCTGCCAATTTGCAGTAGCTGCCGCTACATACCAGTTTGCTGCGCCTTGGTGGTCCCTTGGGCGGATTGGAGGCACTAACTCAGCGGCTGTCGGGAGGATGAAAATGGCAGCCCCAGCCTGAGCGGAGCGTGCACCGGAGCCTGATTCAGCGGGCTCCGTCTCAAGCCTAGGTGACGCGTTCCTTGGAAAGGACCTGCGGTGAAGACTGGCTCCTCCGTTGTCTGGCCTGTGCCGGTCAGGAGACATGGGTCGAGGCTTCGCCCAGCGGGGGGGCGCAGAGGAGACTGCAGTGAGGTGACCTGTGGGGGTACGGGGGCCTGAGGTGACTGGGCGGCGCCAATCTTGCCTGCAGAGGTCACTCCTGGCCTTGCCCGGCCAGGCCGGTTTCCCCGTCATCTACTGGTGAGTGAGCTGCCACAACCTGCTAGGAGGCTGTGGGGGCCTGGTGCGGCGCAGTGGAGCTGCGGTGTGCAGGGATCTGAGCAGATGGCACTGGGGGGCCTAGAAGCACCTGAGTCTCTAGCTGCCGCTTGGGTGGGACGATACTGACCGGGACGAGTGGACCTCATGGCCAGGATTGCCGGAGCCCCATCTCCGCACCGGCCCGCCTTGATGACTTTTCTTCTCCCCTTTTGGCTGCCCCCTGTGGTCCCTCAGGCCCTGAGAGCAGCATCGGACTGGGCCTGTTTGCTGCCTGGGACCCACTGACTTTTTATGTAGGTGCCTTTAAATTAAGTAGGGGACAGCGTTGCTGTGCGGCGCTTGCTACCAACCTGGATACAGGGGCCCTGTAGGAGACACACTCTGAGGCCTGTCGCTCATCGGTCTTGATCCTCGACCTACAAACCCTCAGTGCAGCCTGTTTTGGAGCATGGAACTGCTCCCTTCTCCAGTCTTATGCTGGGGCACTTCTAACATGCCTACATTGGGAGAATGTAAACAGTGCATTAGAAAAGACTGCTACTGAGAACATATAGTCCGAAGAAAGTGCCCCCACTTCAAGCACCCTAATTAGTGTTTTCTGGAGGAGGACATTTGGAGGCCACGATTGCCGGGTGTTCCTTGAGTGGGTACGCTGTGCTGCACCAAGGGCACTGAAGCTGTGTTTGTGGGCTAGACCCAGTGGCAATAAGGCTCGTCTGTATTGAGTGCATTACTATGCCCACCCAGGGACCAGACGGATCTGCTCAGGGAGCAGCCATCTCTGGTTGTTCGATCTGTCAGCATGCCATGGGTAAGACGGACACAAGGCAACCTAAAATCTCGTTTGAGCAGAGGAAAACTCAGAGACTGACCACCTCGTCAGTGGAAGATCCAACCACAGTGGCCATGGATGTCACTTCTGCCCCTGAACCTAACATCCACAAAATGTTTGCAGATCTGAAACATTCTCTATCCGCCATAGACCTGAAGACTGACTCAATGTCGGATCGCCTGAATTGGCTCCGTGACAAGGTGTTGAATCATGATGAGCATCTCACAGAGGTTGAGCAGCAGACATCCACGCTGGAAGATGAGGAGGTGACAACCCGGGAGAAGCTGCTCGGTATGGAGAAAGTGCTAGCGGTCATCAGAAACAAAAATGAAGACCTCGAAGCACGGTCCCAGCGCAACAATCTGCGCATTCTTGGAATTCCGGAAACAACTGCGATGACCCGAGTAGAGGACTTCGTTGAAGAAATGCTGTGATACCTGTTTGGTGAGGCCCTATCTGTGATTTGCATTGTGGAGCGTGCCCACGGGTCTCTCGGCCTGAGCACCCTCCCCCCCCGGGCCCGTCTCGCCCCATCATTGTGAGACTCTTAAATTACCGGGACCGCATTACTGTGCTGGGAAAGGCTCAGGGATCAGCACGACCTCAGATACCAGGGCAATTTGGTTTGATTTTTGCCGATTTCACCTTGTCTGTCCACGCATCCCGACGAGAATTTGTACCGGTCAAGAGACTGCTGCAGCAACAGGACATCAAGTATTCCTTGCTTTACCCAGCGAAGCTTCGTATCTTCCACTCTGCCAAGACATCCTTTTTCACAGATCCTAATCTTGCTGCCAAGTTTGTACTTAGCCACAAGCATTCGAGATCGGAGGGCCCCGACAATGGGGATCAAATGGTAGAGAACCCTCTCAATGAAAATGACTGCGACAGTTTGGAAGTGCTTTGAAATGTACACCCGTATGGGGGGGCTCTTGCACCAGGCTGACCTGGCACACACTAAGGACCTTCTGTGTTTGCTGTCCCTGTGAGCACATGAGTCAGCCGGCATTGGACTGGGTTCCCTGACTGTTTGGTTTTGTGACTCTTTGTTGTTAGGATACACCGAGCCCCCTAGCGCCACCCCCTGGGATGAGTCCCATGTTCTATTTTGCTGTTGGCTTTGTTCAGCCTTGTAAGGGCAGGGTAGATTTTCTCCAGCCATGTTGGGCGGCTGCAGTGGAGGGAGGGGGGGTAGTTTGGGTGGCAGGTGAAATACTCTGGATGGGTTGATTCTCTTCCTATATGCCTCTTCTTTCTTTTTCCTTCCCTTCCCTCTCTCTGGTTTGTGGTACACAATTGCTGGACCCTGCTCTCCGCACGGCACGCATGTAAGCATGGAGATGGAGTGATCACTAACTTCTGGCGGGGCACACTCCCTCAAAGCTGTAACATTGAATGTGAGGGGACTGAATGATGTCAGAAAGATGCAATTGATGGCAGCGCTCCTCAGTCATTACGGGGTGGATATCGGCTTTTTGCAGGAGCTGCATCTCATGGATACCAGCTGTTCGCGTCTGCGGGTGGGGTGGATGGGCAAAACCTTTATAGCGGGTTACTCCAATTATGCCAGGGGCATAGCTAATATCATTAGGAAGGGCCTCCCTTGGCATACGCGCACCATGATCTGCGATTCCCAGGAACTTTATGCAATGGTGGTAGGGGTCCTTGCAGGTCGCTCAGTTAGACGCATGTCGGCATATGGCCCTAATACTCACAATCCCCAATTTTTCAATGACGTGTGGCAGTTGACGGACTCCTTAGGCCCCAGGGCGGTTCTCTGGGGAGCTGTCTTTAATGTAATTCTCAACTCTGACCTTGACAGATCAAGTGGGTCCTTCCAGCCTCACCCCCGTGCTGCCGTGCAACTTCGGAAACTTATGGAAGACCACAATCTGATAGATATTTGGCGTCACCTACACCAACATTGTCAGGAGGGAACTTGCACTTCCTCTGCGGGCCCCACTTGGTCTAGAATTGATTATTGGATTATTTCTCGTGATGTGGACACCTGGGTTCGACATTGTACCCATCTCGCCCAAACACTATCGGACCATGCTCCAGTACTATTAGAATTTCAGTTACCGGACGTGCCGAATAGAGCATTCAACTGGAGACTTCCTGCTGGCGCTCTTCGAGACCAGGTGTTCCGAGAGTGAATTGGGTCCGCCATACAGGACTACTTTGACACTAATGTTGGCTCGGTGGCCTTCCCGTCCGCACTGTGGGAAGCGTTTAAGGATATCATCGGGGGCAAGTGTGTCACCACACAGACGGGCGTTTTGTGCTCGTTAAGGAATGAGCTGCGGCGGCTTGAGAGGGAGATACGCTCGCTCGAATCAGAATTTTTCTAGTCGAATCAGCTTATGGTCCTTGGACAGATTAAAGCAAAGATAGAGGAGTTTGAGGAGGCAGCGCAGAGAAACGCATTACTTGGGACAGGAGGAGCATGCCCGCCAGTACGGCGAAACCCTGGTGGGTCTACTTAAGAAGCCATGGGCAAATGATTACATACGTGAGCTACGCACAGACGAGGATACGGTTGCGGTCAGGCAGGCGCCAGATCAAGCTGAAATGATCAAATATTACTCTTCACTACATGCTGCGCAGCAGTTGGAGGCACTTCCTGACTTGCTTCCCTACTTTGATTCTATATAATTAGTATGGCTCAGTAAAGCACATCTAAAGTATCTGGATGAGCCCTACACGGAAAGAGAGGTGATATGGGTAATCTGGGTTTGCCGAGAGACAAGGCGCCGGGGCTGGACGGATTGATCCCTGCCTTCTACAAGGAGTTTGCACCGCTTCTTGCACCTCACCTCCTCAACATGTACGAGGATTGACTCGAACGGAGCGCCCTCCCCTCATCTCTTTGTGAGGCACTAATAGTGACCATCCTTACGCCAGCCAAGGATCCATTACTCTGTGACTCCTACAGGCCACTATCTATGATCAATGGGGTTAATAAAATATTTGCTAAGTTATTAGCTACGTGGCGGCTTCCGGTTATGCAGGAGGTGGATTCCGCTCTCTGCACCGCCGCCATATTTCTGAATGCAACCAAAGCGTTTGATATGCTTGAATGGCCTTTCCTGTTCTTGCTACTGGCTCATATCGGCGTGAGCCCTGCCTTTCTGCAAAAGATCGCATTATTATATATTTGCCCGACTGCCAGATTGTGGGTTAATGGTGTGATATGCCCCCACCCCCGATTGCTGTGGCTCGAGGAACGAGGCAGGGGTGTCCGCTATCGCCCCTCCTCTTTGCCATGGGCATGGAGCCTCTGGCAGCCAGACTGAGGCAGCACCATGCTCAGAGGGGGCTTGATTTCACACCTAGGGTTATCTTAGAGTAAATGTACACGCACCATGTGACTCTTTACATCAACCACCCGGAGACTAACCTTATAGAGAAGTGTGGCTCAATGGTTAGAGCGGCAGACCCTGATGCAGAGATCTGGCCAGGACCAGGGTTCAATTCCTGCCTCAGCGGGAGCTCAATTTCCTCGGACCTGATAATTCTCGCCTCGGTTCCTATTCTAATCATGAGTCCCACTCTGCACCTCTGGGCAATAGCTTGCTTAATCTCTACAACAGCCCAAACAACGCTTAGGATGCCTGACTTCACCTTGGGGGTGCCCAGGAGTGGGCTCCTCACAGGGAAAGGCAAGGAAGGGTTCCTCAGCGGTATTCGTACAAGCGCCGAGATGCCTACGGGTAGTCGTGCGCTATACAAGTGCGTAATCATTTCATCATCATTTCACCTGAAATGACCAGATTTGGTAGACTTTCAGGCATTAATGTTAACTGGGGGAAGTCTATATTTTTCCACTCACAGCCACTATGGTCATATTTCAGTCCAAATTCCCTCTTAAATGGGCGGCCTCTCCAGTAAAGTTCTTCGGTATCTGGATTAGTAGGGACCATAAGGAACTGTGGAGATGCAATTATGGTAAGCTCATGGAGTGGTTGGAGAGTAGACTACCCCATTGGAGGGCGCTCCCTCTCTCTCTCTGGCTGGCCGGATCGACATTGCTAAGGTGGTGGTCCTACCAAAATTCCTCTATTTGTTTGCAAATCTCCCACTCCCCCTCACCTCCGAATTCAAGAGGAGGCTGCTTCTAACATGTCTTCCATTGTGTGGGCGGCGGGCAATCTTGTGTAACCTGGGAAGGCCTCATACTCCCTTTTGATCAGGGGGGCTTGGGAGCGCCTGATATGGAACTGTATCACAGCTGCGCGTAGACACAGTTTGGGTTTCACTGGATTTTTTTGACTCTTTTCATGGCACATACCGCTCCCGAAAGTGACCAAGCAGAACCTGTTCCATTCCACATGGCACTGTTTCGCACATAACTCTCCCCGCGGCATGGGATTGACACAGTAGGTTGTACGGTTTGGGCGTGGCAGCAACTGCGCAGCAGAGTGCTTCTGGATGCCATGTTCGCACTATCTGTACCGCTCACTAGACACCCAGTGCTACCTTTCACTACTGAGACGGGGGTATACCCGCATCTGCGCATGCTCCAGCTAAACACACTTGGGCTTGCTTACCCGGAAGGCGTCTTCATTGATCTAGACACTGCATTAGGAGAGGAACACACTGGCTTCCTTGACAAGATGACCTACTTCCAATTGCGGGCTGCGCTTCGGGCCCAGTATCCCTCATTCCCGATTGCCCCCCAAACATTTTAAGTCCTGGAAGCATTTTTTTTACTAATCCCTCGTCTGCAAACGTATTTTACGTACCTACTCTGGCATGCTGCACGTATCTCCAGTCTACATACCCCCCCGCACAGCGCAAATGGGAGACAAGCTTGGGAACTCCGTTTGGAGAAGGGGTATGGGCATACTACGGCGCAAAAGAACTGTCAACAAATTATAGACGTAGACTGCAGCTAATAATTTCAAATTCCTTCACCATTTATATAGGACTCCTGTATGGCTGTGCAAAGTGGGGGTTTAGTGTGGATGCGAGATGTATGTAATGCAGAATTCCCGACGCCCCCTTCATGCACCAGGCCTCGGAGTGTTTGAACGTAGCTAATTACTGGACCTATGTTTTTGTGGTGCTGGACAAGATGCTGAAGTGCAGGCTGGAGCGCTCCCCACTGATAGCTTTGCTAGGCTATGCCAAGGACCTATCCGACAGACGTTAGGAGACTGGCTGCCATGATGCTGCTATTGGTCAAGAGGTGGGTGGCTATTTGCTGGGGCAGTAGGAGTAAAACGCGTAGGGATGGCTGGCATAGAGACACTGCTTTTTGCAATAACCAATTGTCAGAATTCAGGGAACTCATGCCGACACTGTAAAACCCTCACGACAATAGGCAAACCCTGCAAAGTTTCCTACAACTTCATTCTGCTGACCGCGCAGATGCTCCGCTGCCTGGGGTGTGAACAGCAATAATGCTGCACGCGCCACTATACGGGGCTGCCCACACGTCGGAGTACTTTTCTCCCTAATTCGACCAGAGAGACACCCCTTTCCTTTTTTCTCTCCCTATTCCTTCTCCTCCTCCAAATCCCCACCCAATGCTGATCTAAGCTTCTGATCCCCCTATCCATTCTATCTTCTCTTCTTTCTTTTGGTTGACTGGCAACCGCTGTCCTCCGGATTGATGCACAAATTGGCACGAATACGAGTCACCACAGAAGAACAAGTTACTTACCTTCGGTACGCTTTTTCTGGTGGATACAGTATCTGCCTGTGGATTCCTCACCTTGTGAATATCCCTCTGCGTCAGCAACGTTCGGAAAATGCTTTTGTAGCATGCCAGCGTGGACGACGTTATAGGAGCACGGCATCGCGCGCAACTCCGACTGACGTCACTGACTTCTTATATGGCCTACATTGGCGTGATGACATCAGTTCCGCCCTTTTTTCCGTGCCTTCGAGGCAACCGGACGGACCAATGACAGTAGGTATACACATATACAGTGTACACAGTGCATAATGAACAAGTTACTTACCTTCGGTAACGATATATCTGTAAGAAACAGTAGTTAGTATTAGATTCCTTACCTTAGAATATCCCCAGGCGTCAGTCTGGATCCGGAAACTTTTGCGTAGCAGTACCCCTGCGCGTCGGTAGGCGTCGTCTGCAGGCGTCCCCTGCGGCTCCGCGTCGTCGGCGTCGTGCGCCGTGATGACGTCGCTGGAGTATATAGACGCCGCCTCCGCGCGCTGACGTCAGTTCTTTGCACACAGCTTTTCCGCGCCAGAACACGCAGAGCCATGTGAGAACCAACACTGGTGCCATTTGAAAACTAGGGCCCTGAAAGGGATGTCCTTAACCCTAGGTATCAGTTCGCAGAACGGGGAGGATGGGAGGGGCGGTAAGGAATCTAATACTAACTACTGTTTCTTACAGATATATCGTTACCGAAGGTAAGTAACTTGTTCATCTGAAAGAAACAGGTTAGTATTAGATTCCTTACCTTAGAATAGATACCCCAGCAATACCAACCCCGGTGGTGGGTCTGCGAACCAATACAACCTACACCAGAAAGTCCTGGAGGACCGAACGGCCAAAGAAGCCATCCCTCCGGACTTGACTGTCCAGGCAGTAGTGCCTCGCAAAGGTGTGCAGCGAGGCCCACGTGGCCGCCTGGCAAATGTCCTGCAAAGGGACTCCCCGGCCCAGGGCAGTAGTAGCCGCCGTGGCCCGAGTGGAATGGGCCCTCAGCCCAACAGGAGGCTCCTTCCGAGCCAAAGAGTAGCATGCTTTGATGCACAGGACGACCCACCGAGAGATGGTCCGTTTCTGTACCGCCCTTCCCTTCTTCTCACCCACGTAGCCAACAAACAGTTGGTCATCCACCCGGAACTGGCGTGTGCGATCCATATAGAATGAAAGCGCACGTTTTGGGTCCAGACGATGGAGCCGCTCTTCATCCTTTGAAGGATGCGGAGGCGGGAAGAAGGAGGGCAAGGTGATGGACTGCCCAATGTGAAAAGCAGAGACTACCTTGGGCAGGAAAGAAGGTCTAGTCCGAAGAACCACCTTATCAGGATGAACAGACAAGAAAGGAGGTTGAATAGAAAGAGCCTGGAGCTCACTCACTCTCCTGGCAGAGGTGATGGCTACCAGGAAGGCCGTCTTTAAGGTGAGAAGACGGAGAGGACAGGAATGAAGGGGCTCAAAGGGAGCGCACATCAGGAAAGTCAAAACCAGGTTCAAGTCCCACTGAGGCATCACGAACGGAGTTGGAGGATACATGTGCGTGATGCCCTTCAAGAATCTTAACACAATAGGGGACTTGAACAAAGATGGCTGATCAGGTAGCCTCAAGAAGGCGGAAAGGGCAGAAAGATAGCCCTTGATAGTGCCCAGAGCAGAGCCCTGCTGGGCAAGGGAAAGGAGGAAGAGGAGAACCTCAGACAGAGGGGCAGAAAGGGGATCCACAGCCTTTGCTGTGCACCATGCCACAAATCTGTTCCACCGGCAGGCGTATACCGACTTTGTGGAGGGACGCCTGGCTGCCAGAATGACATCACAGACTTCAGGAGGCAAGTCAAATGGCCTCAACTGTCGCCGCTCAATCTCCACGCATGGAGGTGGAGACTGGACAGGTTCGGGTGGAGGACCGTCCCCTGCTGCTGCGACAGAAGGTCCTCCTGAAGGGGCAGGCGGATCGAGGGACCGACTGTCATGCTGAGTAGCTCGGGATACCAGTACCTTCGAGCCCAGTCCGGAGCCACAAGGATAACTTGGGCCCGGTCGCGCCTGATCTTCTTCAGCACTCTGGGCAGAAGTGGTATAGGCGGAAAGGCGTACAACAGACCGCAACTCCACTCGCGCCGAAAGGCGTCGCCGAGCGAGTGCCGTCTTGGAAACTCCAACGCGCAGAACTGATGACATTGCGCGTTCTCTTCTGTGGCGAATAGATCTAACCAAGGCTCTCCCCATTGCCGAAAGAGGCCTCTCGCCACATCCGAGTTCAGACGCCATTCGTGATCCACCGAGCACCGACGGCTGAGTTCGTCCGCCCTGGCGTTCAGAGAACCTGCCAGGTGTTGAACCGTCAGAGTCACGCCCTGACGTTCCAGCCATTGCCAGAGGCGCAGAGCCTCCTGGCAAAGGGTCCACGACCCCACACCGCCCTGTTTGTTGCAGTACCACATGGCGGTGGTGTTGTCCGTGAACACCTGCACTACACTCCCGTTGACAAAGGGGAGGAATGCCTTCAGTGCTAGGCGAATCGCCCGCAGCTCCAACATGTTGATATGGAGCCGGGATTCCGCCGGAGACCAGAGGCCTCTGATCTCCGCCTCTCCCAAGTGGCCACCCCAGCCTTGGAGGGACGCGTCCGTCACAACCACGTGCTCCGGTTGGGGAAGGGAGAGGGATCTGCCCCTGACCCAATCGCGGTCCGTAAGCCACCACTGCAACTGTCTCGCAGTGCCCTCCGAGATCAGGACATGGTCGGATAGGTTGCCCTGATGCTGGGCCCACTGAAACTTCAGGTCCCACTGCAGAGCCCGCATCCGCCATCTGGCGTGATGCACCAGAAGGATGCAGGAGGCCATCAGCCCCAGAAGCCGCAGCGTCAACCTGACCGAAACCCGGGATAACGGCTGAAAGATGGGAATCAGAGCCTGAATATCCCGGACCCGCCGTTCCGGAGGATAAACCCGAAACTGCGCCGAGTCGAGAACCGCTCCGATGAAAAGGAGCTTTTGAGAGGGACACAGGTGTGATTTCGGCACATTGATGGAAAACCCCAGCTCGTGCAGGAGGTCTGCCGTCATCTGAAGGTGGTGGACGACTGTCTGGGGCGAGCCCGCCTTCAACAGCCAGTCGTCGAGGTAGGGGAAGACTGAAACCCCTAACCGGCGCAGATGAGCTGCGACCACCGCCATCACTTTCGTGAACACCCGTGGGGCGCTGGTAAGGCCGAATGGGAGCACGATAAACTGAAAGTGCTCGTGGCCTACCGTGAACCGCAGGTAACGCCGGTGGGCCGGCAGGACGGGGATGTGAAAATACGCATCCTGCAAGTCCAACGCTACCATCCAGTCTTGTGGGTCTAGAGCAGCCAAGACCTGAGCCAAAGTCAACATCTTGAACTTCTCCTTCCGGAGGAAGCCGTTGACGTTCCGTAGATCCAAGATAGGACGCAGGCCTCCCTTGTCCTTCTTGGGTACCAGAAAGTAGTGGGAGTAGCAACCACACCCTACTTCTGGCCCAGGAACGCGCTCGATGGCCCCCTTGGCCAAGAGGGCCGTAACTTCCTCCTGCAGAAGTGTCAAGTGGTCCCCCGACACACGGTGGTTCTGCGGTGGCATGGCTGGAGGAGTGGACTCGAAGGGGAGGGCATAGCCCCTTCGGACAAGCTGCAGCACCCACCTGTCCGATGTTATCGCGCGCCAGCGGGAGTGGTGATGGCGAACCCTGCCACCCACTGGCGTCACGTGAGCCCGAAAGCTCGGACTAGGAAGGCTTGGATGCAGCAGCGGAGGGAGGCGTGGACTGACCACGCCGCTGGCCTCTACCGCCACCACGGCGGAAACCACGGCCGCCACCGCGCTGGGGAGCGTTCTGCGTCGCGTGGCTGGCAGCACGTGTGGGACCTCCCCTCCCTTGGCCACGAAAGGGCCGAAACGAACCCGTCTGCTGGCGCTGGGTCGAAAGACCCAAGGACTTGGCCGTGACCCTGGAGTCCTTGAAGCGCTCCAGCGCGTGGTCCGCTTTGTCACCAAACAGGCGACTGCCATCAAATGGCATGTCCATGAGTGAATTTTGGACGTCTGGCGAGAAGTTGGCAGATCTCAGCCAAGCATGGCGACGAATCGCCACCGTTGTGGACATCGCCCGTCCCAGCGAGTCGGTCGTGTCGAGACCACAACGGATCGAGTACCGCGCCGCATCCCGGCCTTCAACTAAGGCCCGTGTGAGCTTGTCCCGCACCTCCTGGGGACATTGCGGCAGACACTCCTCGACCGTATCCCACAGGGAGTGGGTGTAGCGGCCCAAGAGGCACGCGGTATTACAAGACCGCAGTCCAGCGCTCAAAGAGGAAAAGACCTTTTTACCAAATTGGTCATACCGCTTTGATTCCCTATCGGGCGGAGCCGACGGAAATGCGGACTGCGAAGTGGAGGCCTGGATCACCAGACTCTCCGGGGAGGGATGGGTGGATAAAAAGGCAGGGTCGTCCGAGCATGGACGGTGACGCCTCGCGACATTCCGGTCAACCGGCGCACCAGAAGCGGGCCTGGACCAGGTGCCCAAAAGGACATCCGACAGGGCCTCATTAAACGGCAGCAGAGGCTCCTGGGGGCATGACTGCGGTTTAAACACTTCGGTCAGAATGTTCGGTTTGACCTTCGCGACGGGGAGCTCAAGGTGCAAGGCCTTGGCAGCCCTCATCAGGACCACCGAATAGGCAGCACCTGCCTCAGACGCCACAGGGGACGGAGAGACAAACCCAGGGTTGGGCGACTCGTCCAGGCCACTGGCATCACCCAGATCACCTACCCAGTCCACATCATACTGGCAGGCACGGGATAGAGGGTCCTCAGACCCCTCCCAACCCTCTCCATACTCATCTTCATCATACCCATATTCTGGGTCGACGATATAGACATCGGGGTCAACGGGCCCCATCGGCGTCGGATCCGGCGTCGGCCGACGCCGGTCCGACTCCGCGTCCGGAGTCGGGGAGGAAAGGGGGGTGGCGCCGCGCGGCGTCGGTGCCGGGGACCCGACGCCGGCCGGAGCCGACGGCGGAGTCGCTGCACCACGCGGGGGCGGTACCACGGGTTGGCCCACAGGAACCGACGCCGGAGAGGCCGGGAGACCAGCCGGCGACGAACCAGAGGGAACCAGCGGCGCCGGGGCCGGAGCCACCGGCGGCACCGGGGCAGGAGCACCCGAACCGCTCGGGCCCCCAGGCGCCGAAGGCCCCGCCGGAGGAGACCTCGCCCTCATAGCAATGAGGAAGGCCTCGATCTCCTCACGCGACGCGCCTTCCCCAGGGACCGACGGGTATGGGGTAGACGGCGTCGGCGACCCACGCGGGGCCGCGGGGGTGGGGTCACCCGAGCCCCCGGCCGCATCACGCGGGCGTCGGGGGGAGTCGGGGGTGCGATGGCGACGCCCCGACTTCTTGTGCTTACCTGACGAGCCGGAGGAATGGTGGCGACTCCCGGAGCGCCCATGGCGGCTCCGCGATCGTTCCCTCGACCGCTCCCTCGACCTCCGACCGGACCGGGACCGCTCTCGACGCGGGGCCGACACCCGGAGCTCGAGAAGCTTGCGGGACCGCTCCCGCCTAGCTTTTCCAGTCAAGGCCCGACAGTCGACGCAGGACTCCACGTCGTGGTCCGCGCCCAGACACCGGAGGCAGAGTCGATGGTGGTCGGTGACCGACATCATGCGGTCGCACTCGTCGCAACTCTTAAACCCAGGCATCCTACCGGCACCGTAGAAAGAATTAGTTTTACAAACACTTGGTCAAAAGACCGGAGTACTGCTCTTCGGATCTGCGCTAACTGGCGCGGAAAAAAGAAGAACTGACGTCAGCGCGCGGAGGCGGCGTCTATATACTCCAGCGACGTCATCACGGCGCACGACGCAGATGACGCGGAGCCGCAGGGGACGCCTGCAGACGACGCCTACCGACGCGCAGGGGTACTGCTACGCAAAAGTTTCCGGATCCAGACTGACGCCTGGGGATATTCTAAGGTAAGGAATCTAATACTAACCTGTTTCTTTCAGATATCCAAAATAACACACAGTGTGTAGGCAAAGTATGAAAAACACAATATATATATATATATATATATATATATATATATATATATATATATATATATACAAATACATATAAATACATTTAAATAATGTCATGAACTTCAGGTATAGAAGAGTGGACAACGGGGAGGCGGGTGGGCATGTGAGGAATCCACAGGCAGATACTATATCCACCAGAAAAAGCATTACCGAAGGTAAGTAACTTGTTCTTCAAATGGATACATCTGCCAGTGGATTCCTCACCTTGTGAATAGAGTCCCACAGCAGTCCCCACTACCGGAGGAGGGTGTCCACTCTCCTATACCAGAAAATCCTGGAGGACAGAATGCGCAAAGTGGCCGTCCCTCCTCACTTCGGAATCTAAGCAGTAATGCTTCACGCAAGTGTGGGGGGAAGCCCAAGTCGCTGCTCTACAAATGTCCTCTACAGGTACACCCCTAGACAAAGCAGATGTAGAGGACTTCGTTCTAGTGGAATGAGCTCTTATACCCTCCGGAGGGTCCTTACCCGCGAGGGAGTAGCAGATCTTGAGGCATAGTATAATCCATCTTGAAAGTGTGCGCTTGTGCACAGTTCTTCCTTTTCTGCAGCCAGCAAATCCAACAAAGAGCAAGTCATCCACTCGATAGTCTCTTGTCCTATCAAGATAAAAGCTCACCGCTCTTTTAGGGTCCAGGCGGTGAAGTCTCTCCTCCTCTTTGGAAGGGTGAGGGGGAGGATAGAAGGTAGATAGGGTAATGGACTGTCCTATATAGAAGGGAGTTACCACCTTAGGCAGAAAAGCAGCCCTGGTCCTAAGAACCATTCGTTCAGCATGAATGGTCAAGAACGGGGGCTTTGAATTAAGAGCTTGAAGCTCACTTACCCTCCTTGCTGAGGTAATTGCAACCAGGAAGACCGTCTTAAAAGATAAGTCTCGGGGCGTGGTCAAGATGGCGATGGAGTAGGACGTGTTGCTAAGTCCCTCTGGCGCCACCAACAGCTTAGCTTTGTTTAAAGCGTCTTACTTGCTTGAATTCGCCATCTCCCCTGCAGCGGAGTGCCCTGGGGTGGTGTAGCGAGGCCCGGAGCGGCAATCTGCCCTGCGGGAATGCTGAGCCGGCTGTGGCAGGCGGGCCGCGAGACCTGCAACGTGGTGAGGCCTAGGAATCCCCAGTCTGGAGTGAGAGGAGTAGCCCGGGATCATAGCAGCCGGTGCGGACCGGCGGATCTCGGAGAGCGACGAGGAGGCGTGATTACCGGGCCCTCCGGGGGAGCGGCTGCCCCACTACACAGCGACCCCACGGTCGGTTGAGCGACGCTATTCCTTGCCCCGAGACGACGGAGGGGATGCCCGGACCGCGACGTGGGACCCGAGGAGGGCTGGCAGGAGAGGCCGGGATCGGCGGCCTACTGGGGGATGGGCGGAGGCCCTGCGGCGCTTTTTCCCGCCCGCCTATTGCCTGATCGCTGTGTGCTGGTGAGGACTGCGACCTCCTGCTGCGGGTGGCCTTGATCGGCTGCCCGGTCCTGGGGGAGACCCTGATCCATTGCAGACCCCGGCGGCAGGGTCCACAGACTTCCTTGTCCCTAGCGTGGTGCGCTGCCTGACCGTTAGCGGAGCGGGCCAGTGCCTGACCCGGCAGAAGTGTGGATATCGGGTGGGCGGCTTGCTAGTTGCGGAGCCGCTCGACTGGACGCAAGGAGCGGAGCACTGGAGGGCATCAGCGGTCCTCTTTACCGGAGCCCCTGAAGGGACATGCGGTTCCGGAACTGCCAGCGCCTGGTGATGACCTAGGACGAGACTAGCCCTGATCGAGGGGTATGTGAATGCGACCCCCGGCGAAGAGCGGAGCGGAGCACGGGCGCCGGCAGGGGTGAGGAGACGACCGGTGGGGCGAGCTGCAGGGAGCAGGGGCCGCTGGTCCTACGCGGATCACCCATCCCTTGGAAGCGGAGCTGGTGGCAGCTGACGCTCGTGGAGCAGGCCCCTCGAGGTGCACTGCGAACAAGCCGATCCCTGTCTTGAGGTCCTCAACGCGCCTACAGCGCGGCGGGTGTGCAATGGTATCGCTCGGCCCGGACAGCAAGGAGCAGTAGCGGGTTGCTAGAGCCACGTGGAGGAGTGGAGTGAAGAGGCCACCGCCTCCAAGATCCTGCGTCCTACTCCGGGCCCCAGAGAGGAGAGAGAGTGCGAGACGAGTCGGGCCCACGACGCAACACTCGTGGCATACTAGGGCCCCTTGAACCAGGCGCCAACTGCTGAGCATACGCGCTGGATCCGAGTGGCCCTGATTGGCCACGCCACCCGAGGTAGTCTGCACCACTCCAGCGCTGGATCCTCTACCACACTGCGACAGCGGTGGAGTCTCAGGGCGACCTTTGGCGACCCACACCGACGGTGAGGATCTGTCTCCGCCGCGCCATCAGGGTGGGGTGAAGTCGGAGGCAACGCAATGTCTACCAAACCCCATAAGGAGAAGCCGGGCAAGGATGCCCAACCTAAAGAGACCCAGCAGACGGCATCCCCCGGTCCCAGCGTCTCACCTAAACGGAAAGACGATGAGGCGCCCGCCACTAAGGCTTTCATGCTGGTACTTTTCTCTGCCATCAAGGAGGACATTTCCGAACTCCGCTCCCAGCTTGCGTCGGACCTTCGTGAGGTGGGGAGGGACGTAGACAGCATCGGAGAACGAGTAGCCACGTTGGAGGACCACGACCTGGGAGTGGAGGAGGATGTGCACCAACTGCAGCAGGATGTGATCCGGCTCACAGAGCAGAATTTAGATCTTCAGGCCCATGCGGAGGACTTGGAGAACAGGTCCCGCCGGAACATCATCCACATCCGGGCGGTGCCATGAGACGGGGAGGCGGGAGACTTGAGGGGCTATGTGAAGGCCCTCTTCCTGCAGGTCCTGGGTGAGGAGGATGTATGAGAGATCCGGATGGACAGGGTCCACAGAGTCGGTCTGCCACGGCGCGGAGGGGCCCCACCCCCGACATCCTGGTTTGCATCCATGATTTCCAACTGAAAGAGCGCATCCTTCGTAAGGCTCGGGGAGCCCCCTCCTTGCAGTTCCGGGGCCATCATCCCCAGCTGTTCCAGGACCTGGCGGCTTCGACGCTCCAGAAGAGACGAGAATTTCGACCTGTAACCACCTTCTTGCGTGACCAAAATGTGTCCTACTCTTGGGGTCATCCCTTTCGCCTTATCTTCATATGGCAGAACAGGTTGGTTCAGGTCAGATCCCTGCAGGCTGCCAAGGACCTCCTGGGCCTAGATGACGCTGCCCCCTCCCCGGGGGGGCGGGGGCTCCCCGTCGAGAAGACGACGGCGCTCCCCATCCTGGCAGAGAGTGGGCCGGGAGGCTGCCTCGAGGAGGCCTGATCCGATGATTAGCCTACAGGAGAGAGGTGCAGCGGTTGCCTCTGTAGCAACGGTAACGGTGGCGCCAGCGCAAAATAGCTCCGGAGCGGCCTGAGCATTGGGAGATCGATTGGTTGTCGTCGGAGGGACACCTCTTCTTCAGGTACCGTGGGTAATTTTGTACTTTTGGGAAGACACCCCGGACCGGACCCTGGGAAGCACACTCAAAGGTGCCACGACCCTCATCCCCTGGGGGACCCTACAGACGTCCACATACTGGGACGGTCAAGGTTACTGTTCTCTTTGTGGTATTCTTTTTTTTTCTTTCTTCATGTTGCTTCTCACTGTTCTGTAGACGACCACATTCTGGGACTGTCGATCCCTCTGAACTGTTTGGTGAGATTTCCCTTCGAACTTCCCCATTGCTTCCCTCTGTTCTGTTGTTATTTGGTGGGGATTAAAGGGTTGGGTGGGGAGGAGATTTGTGGGGGGGCTCTTGAGGGAGGTGGGGAAGTTGGGTACTAGGGGACAGTGGTGGTGACCAAGATGTGTGCGTGCAGATGGATGTCAACTGGTGGTGTGCTGTGTTTTTGCCTTCTAGCCCGGCGGATCTGGGTTCATGGGGAGCATTGTGGCCGAGGGAGGAGGGGGGGGGGGCAGAGGGGTGCTGGCTGTCATACTTTCCCCTGGATTGGGCTTTCTGTGGATGTGCTTGTTGGGGTGCACCGGCACGACGTGAATCTTGGTGGCCTTGGGTGGGGAGGGCTGAGAGGTCTCTTTACTGCATGCGGGTAGCGGGGGGAGAGGTCTTCACTGTGTAATGCCGCTTAATATAGGAACATGGAACGTGAAAGGTTTGAATTCCCCGCAAAAACGCCAGAAAATTTGGAAATATGTGCATGATCACCAGCTGGATGTGGTGAGCCTCCAGGAGACTCACTTAGCACGCAAGGACGAGCTCCGCCTCAAACATAAAAACGTCCCCCTTATTTACAGATCATCGGCTTCCACGAAGCATAGGGGGTGGCCCTTCTCTTCCGGTCTGCCCTTCACTTTCAGCCCCTGGGTGAGCGCAGCGATAAGGAAGGTCGTTGGCTGATGGTCAAGGGGTTGATGTATGATAGAATGTGCACCTTTGTGGTAGTGTATGCTCCGAATGCGGGCCAGAATAGCTTTCTCCAAGACCTGCTGCGGAAAGCGGATGATTTTGTGGAGGGCGTCCTGTTTTTGTTGGGGGACTTTAATCTGGTATGGCACAAGGAAATGGATAGCTCTCATACTCAAAGATCCGATACTGGAGTGTTCGCCACTGACACACAGCGCCTGATAGGTGACTTGGGGCTGGTAGATGGGTGGCGCTCTCTCCATCCCCAGTCTCGGGACTACACCTTCTTCTCCCACGTCCATCACACCTATTCCCGCCTGGACCACATTTTTTCAAGCCAAGCCCTTAGAGGGGACGTCCGCGAGGCCCGTATGTTCCCGCTCTCTGTCTCTGACCACAGCCTACTCGTGCTGTGCTTGCGCTGGTCGGCGAGCGGTGACGGTCTACGCAATGGTACTTCCCGGCCTCGCTGGTCCGGGGTGAAACTTCCTGTAAGGGGCTGCGTACGGCCATGCATGAATTTTTCGATCTTAATCCAGTGTCCGATACATCGATATTCACCACTTGGGATGCTTTAAGGCGTCGATGAGAGGCACCTGCTTGGCCCTCAATGCCAATCTTAATAAACTGAGACGTGAGGAGCGTGAGGAGCTGGAAGGGGAACTCGCTACTCTTGAACAAGACCATAAACTGAACCCTTCTAGGTTGACCCTTCGCCCATTGACGGCGGTTAGGGGGAAGCTTAGAGCCCACTATAACAACAGAGCAGAGTTCACTCTGCTGAAACTTCAACACCTCTCCTATTCCCAGGGGAACAAAGTGGGGAGACACCTGGCTCGCCAGCTCCGGGATAAACGGGAGCGGGAGTATATAGGGGGCATCCAAGATGCAGCGGGGACTCTGCACCATCGGGACGAAATCAAGGCTGATCTCTTCGGGCGCTTTTACGCAGCGCTCTTTAGAGGGGAGGCCTCTGACCCTGAGAGCCAACGGACCTACCTGGATGGTCTCCCGCTCCCCAGGTTTCCGAGGAGTGGAATGGGTTGCTCGCGGCCCAGTTCACCAGAGAGGAAGTCCTGGATGCTATTAAAAACCTGAAGCCTCATAAGGCACCTGGGCCGGATGGCTATACTGCTCTATTCTATCAGACTTTCGCATCAGAGGTGAGCGACTTTCTGGTTTCCCTTTTTAATGCCATGGCGGAGACCGAGGAAACGTCAGGCTCAATGGCTGAGGCCGTGATTTCGATTATCCCCAAACCGGGGAAGGACCCGTCTAAATGCTCCTCATACCGACCGATAGCCCTCCTCAATATCGACGCCAAGTTGTACTCCTCTATCATTGTAGGGAGGCTCCAGGACCTGATGCCGGCACTCACTCATCCAGATCAATCTGGATTTATTAAGGGATGCCAGACCCATGACAACACGAGGAGAGTCATCCATTTGATTGAGAAGGCTCACAGGTTCAGGATCCTGGCGGTCCTGGTGGGCCTTGACTCTGAAAAGGCCTTTGACAGAGTGGACTGGGGCTTCCTCTTTCACATATTGGCCGGCTTCGGCTTTTCGGCTAAATTCCTCTCAATGGTGAGAGCGAACTACAGCAGCCCCAGCTCGAGGGTGGCGGTTAACGGCCACCTATCTGCGTTTTTCTCGCACTCGCGAGGCACCAGGCAGGGCTGCCCCCTCTCCCCTCTGCTCTTCGCCCTGAGCATTGAGCCGCTGGCGCTCGCTGTACGAGAGCACGAAGAGGTACGGGGCCTTCCATTCACGGGAGAGCAGCACAAGATTACCCTATTTGCTGATGACGTTCTCCTCTCTATTAAGGACCCAGCTCATTCTCTCCCCTACGTCCAGCAGGTTCTGCTGCGCTTCGAAGACGTGGCCGGCTTCAAAGTCAACTACGATAAATCCTTTGTCCTTAACCTTACGCTCTCCTCAGCGGAGGTGGATAGATTGCGGCCACTCACGCCCCTGTCGTGGGCCCCCCCATTTCATCCTGTACTTGGGGATCCGGTGGACTCCCTCGATTGGGCAATTGTACTCTGCAAACTTTCCCCTGTTACTGGCGAGCAGACCTGGAGCGCTGAAAACCGAAGTACATATCGTGGCTGGGTAGAATCCATACACTTAAAATGGTTATTCTCCCTAGATTCTTATATCTCTTCCAGGCACTCCCTATACCACTGGAGACTGACTTCTTCCGGCGACTCAAGACCCAGATGCTGCGGTTCGTCTGGCAGGGGGGCCGGGAGCGGTTCTCCTTTGCTACTCTCCGCCGGCCACGGAGGGAGGGAGGGGTGGGCCTCCCCGACATGCATTTATACTACAAAGCTGCGCAATTGCGGGTCTTAGTGGAGTGGTCCCAACAATTCTCGGAGAAACCCTGGCTGCACATGGACAGAAGTGTAGCGGGAAGATCGATCTGGGATTTGGCATGGAAGCCTAAAAAGGACAGGCCCAAAAATGCATACATTAGTACTCCCACCGGCACTACCCTGAAGGTCTGGGACACACTGGCTGGTGATGAGTGCTGGACTACGTTCCCCTCTCCCTTTACGCCAATACACTTTAACCCGGCCTTCCCGCCGGCACTGCAGAAGGGGCCCTTCGACGTTTGGAGAGAAGGGGATGCTGTGCTCTCACGCATCTGTTCCATGGCCATACTCCACTTACCTTTGACAACTGTATGCGGGACTACGGGGTGCCGCTATCCGAGCGCTTCCGTCACATCCAGCTGCTCCACTGGGCCACGTCCCCGGAAATCAACAATGTGGCCACGAGACCCCCCTCTACTTTTGAGGCCTTCCTATTGCGAACCTCCTCCATGAAAGGAGTTATCTCCTTCCTCTATAACCTTCTGCTTACCTCCGCAGTGTCACCTCGCCCCCGTTACATGGGTACTTGGGAGGACCTCCTCGGGCGAGATATTTCAGACGGGGAGTGGTCACACCTGTGGCGGGACATCGCCGCGCATAACCATTCGGTAGAACTCAGGGAGGTCCACCTTAAGACCCTCATGGACTGGTACTTGTACCCTGCCAAGCTACATCGCATTTTCCCGTCCTCCTCTGACAGATGCTGGAGGGGCTGTGGTTTGCTTGGGGATTTCCGCCACATTTGGTGGGACTGCCCGATCATCCGCCCATACTGGGAGGAGATTTTGTCCCATATCAAAGAGATTCTAGGATACCCTGTAGATGACTCAATGGCTCATGTCCTGCTGGGTCTTCGAGACCCGGAGCTCGAACACCAGATCCGAGCAGACAAAAAGTAACTGTGGTTATGTATCAGAACTGCTAAACTTACTTTGGTTGCAGCCTGGAAAAAACCGGAGGCCCCGATGATCTCCCTGTGGCACGCGAGGCTGTGGAAACTGATGAGCATGGAACGGGTGGCGGACATTTTCCTAGGCAACTTCAAAAACTTTATGTTCCACTAGGGACCCTTGGTACGCTTCCTTTCCAGAGGTCTACCGTCAGCGGTTTGTCCTCCCACGGTTCGGGCCTTCCATTTGTTTCAGGTATGAATGTTGTACTCGGATTGACTGCCAGAACGAATGCTGTCACCACCACTGGGGGGAGGGGAAGGTGGTATTTTCTTTGCTCATTGTTATTCTTGCGACACTCTTCATGACAATTGAGGCAGGCACAGGACCTAAGCAACAGGCAAATTTTTCTCAGTGTTGCTATTCTACCTAACTGAGCGTTGCTCCCCGCTGAGACTCTTGACTTGTGAATCACTTAAGACATTGCCTGGACTATCTTACTGCCTACTGATCTGTTCCTCCGAGCTGAATGATGTTTGCTTTATTGCCTTTCACGTCCTGGCGATTTGCCTCTCTGATTGCCCCCTGTGTGGGAAGTTGTGCGGATTTGTCGCTTTTTTTTTCTATGTCCTCTTTCCTTAAAACAAAAATAAAGGTTTTAAAAAAAAAAAGATAAAAGTCTCATGGGACACTTGTGCAAAGGTTAGAAAGGAGAACCCATCAGAAATGTATGCACAAGATTCAAGTCCCAATGAGGCACAATAAAAGGAGTAGGAGGAAATGTATTTGTAAGACCCTTTAAAAACCTTAGAACCACAGGTGATTTACATAAAGACGGCTGATCCGGCAGGCAGAGAAATGCTGACAAAGCCGAAAGATAACCTTTAACTGTAGCTACAGCAAACCCTTGCTGAGCCAGGAAAAGAGAAAATTGAAGTATATCAGACAAACAAGCCCTCAAAGGGTCAATGGACTTCTCCCCACACCAAGTCACAAATTTAGACCACCTGTATGAATAGATTGACTTGGTGGAGTCACGCCTGGCCGATAGAATGACACCCACCACATCATGTGGGAGAGAAAAGGAATTCAGGTTGCCCCGTTCAATCTCCAGGCATGAAGCTATAAGGTCTGGAGGTGGGGGTGTAGAACCTGCCCCTCCATCTGAGAGAGAAGATCGGCCCTGAGAGGGAGACGGAGCGGCGGGCACAAGGAGAGGTGGAGTAGATCTGTGTACCACACCCTTCTTGGCCAATCCAGGGCGATCAAAATAACTTGGGCCCGGTCTTGGCGAATCTTCCTCAGAACCCGAGGAATCAAGGGTATGGGAGGAAACGCATAAAGGAGCTTTGTGTCCCAACTCAACTGAAACGCGGCCCCCAAGGCTCCCTGCATCGGAAACCGGAGACTGCAGAATGATGGGCAGTGAGCATTCTCGTGAGTGGCGAACAGGTCCACCCGAGGAGTTCCCCGCGTCCGAAAGACGTAACGAACTACCTCTGGATGAAGCCTCCACTTGTGGTCGGCTGAGAACTGCCAACTGAGACTGTCCGCACGCACGTTCAGAACTCTGGCCAGATGATTTGCCATCAGACAAATCTGATTATCCTGAACCCAGGACCAGAGACGCAGAGCCTCTCTGCAGAGACACTGCGACCCTACTCCTCCATGCTTGTTGACATCGCAGTGGTGTTGTCCGTCAGGACCTGAACCGACCGACCGCGAAGGGAAGGGAGGAAGGCCTTGAGTGTAAGACGTATCGCCCGCAATTCCAGAAGGTTTATGTGAAGCAACCTTTCCTCTGGAGACCAAAGACCCTTGATCTCCAAATCCCCCAGATGAGCACCCCACCCTAGAGTGGATGCATCCGTTATGACTGTGGCCACCGATGGAGTTAGTTGGAAAGGCTTTCCTAGAGACAGATTGCCCTCCACACTCCAAGACAGATCCGCTGCAGTTTCTCTAGAGTTCCTGATCGACTTCCTGAGATCTCCGTTGTATTGATACCACTGTTGGCGGAGGCACCACTAGAGTGCCCTCATATGCCAGCATGCATGGTTGACCAGCAGAATGCAGGAAGCCATCAGACCGAGCAGATGAAGGACCTTCAAGACTGGAACGACCACTCCATTGTGAAATAAAGGAATCATTTCCTGTATGTCGCAAATCCGTTGTGGAGGAGGGAATGCCCGACATACAGTTGTATCCAGTACCGCACCAATGAACAGGTTGAGCTGGGAGGGCACGAGGTGAGATTTGGGTACATTTATCGAAAAGCCCAACCTGTACAACAACTGAGTTGTGACTTGCAGACGATGGAGCACTCTCTCTGGAGATTCCGCCTTGATCAGCCAATCGTCCAGATAAGGGAATACTGGAATCCCTGATCTTCTGAGATGTGCTGCCACCACAGCCATCACCTTGGTGAAGACTTGAGGCGCAGTAGTAAGACCAAACGGAAGGACCACAAACTGGTAATGCTGCAATCCCACCATAAAACGGAGATACTTCCTGTGCGACTTCAGGATTGGGATGTGAAAATATGCATCCTGCAAGTCGATTGACACCATTGAGTCTTGTTCCAGCAGCGCTTGAAGAACCTGCGCATGGGTGAGCATCTTGAACTTCTCCTGCTTCAGGTAAAGGTTCGAGATCCTGAGATCCAGGATTGGACGAAGTCTGCCATCCTTCTTGGGGATCAGGAAATACCGGGAGTAGCATCCCTGACCCCTTTCTTGCTCCGGAACCACCTCTAGCGCACCCTTTCTTAACAATGCCAGGACTTCCTCCTGCAGAAGTAGCAGGTGGTCCTCCGAGCAAAAACCTTGGCAAGGAGGGTAATTCGGAGGGAATTCTCTACGAGATTGAGAACCCAAAGGTCCGACGTGACCGATTCCCAATCCCGTAGAAAATAGGTAAGCCGACCCCCTACAGGACCCGCATGATGCGGAATGGCGGATCTAGTGCTGCTTTGCTGTAGTAGGAGGGGGGTGGGAAGAGGAAGAGGAAGAGGAAGAGGAGGAGACCTGACGTCCTTGAGAACGACCCCTTTGTTTTCCTCTGTAAGATTTATACAAAGGATTTTATTGCTGCTGCTGTTGCTGTGATTGCTTGTAGGGACGAAAAGCTGTTTTACAGTATTCATCAAAGCATGGATCTATCGACCCTGCAAACAAGTGGCATTTGTGGATTTTAGGGCCATACTGGCTGACGAAAAAACTTTTTTTGCATTTTGGTCCTGCTTTTTGGAATCCTTATCACCAGGCACCTGGGGAAAAGCACCTGCAGATTTTTTAGAGCAGGCAGCTTGTACTACCAAACTCTCCGGTAAGGGATGAGTAGATAAAAATTCAGGGTCGCCAGGAGCCACTCTATAACGCCTTGCAACGGCCTTAGAAACTGCAGGAGCTGTAAGTGGTCTATTCCATACCTCCAAGATGGGATCAGTTAGAGCCTCAGTAAATGGAAGTAAAGGCTCAACCACAGAAGAAGGTGAATGGAGAACTTCAGTCAGAATGTTCGACTTATACTCAACAGATGGCAAAGTCAAATTTAACAGTTCTGCAGCCTTTTTAATTACCACATGGTAGGGAGCCACTTCCTTTGAAGGAGCATCAGATACTGTGGCCAACTCCCAATCAGGAGACAGCTCCAGACCACTTGCATCCTGAAGATCGTCAAAATAATCTTCCTGATCTTGAAGCTCACCTTCTTCAATTTCAGCTTCTCCATAACTCTTCTCCTCCAAAAGGCATTGTGCTCTATGCCTCGACCACTCTATTCGAACCGAAGTCGTCGGATCCGATATCGACTCCGAAGAAGCCGGAGCCGGCGTCGAATGTGGAGCCGGAGCCGGCGTCGAACAAGGAGCTGGAGCCAGCGTCGAACATGGAGCTGGAGCCGGCGTCGAACTTCGATTTGGATCTTGAGGTCGTTCCGGACCCGGTGAAGCGGTAAGCGGCGTTGATGACTTCGGCGGCGCCGAGAGATGCCAAGGTGGAGCCGGAGCTGGCATAAACGGCACCGGAGCATAGGCTTGGGGAACCCCCAAATTGTATGCCAACGGACGCATGGGACCAGCCGGTGCTCCAGAGGGGTACATGGCTCTCGCATAAACACCATACATGGCGTTTAAAAAATGCAAAGGGTCCTGTACTGAATCCGGAAAAGGAGGGTACAAACCCACCGGATGCTTCTGAGGAGGCTGCACCGGAGTTGACTCCTCTTGTTCCTAGGGTTGGTGAACCATAGTCGTCGAACCCTGAGCTACAGGAACTTCTTCTTCCTCCTCATGTCCCAAAGACTGAGACGGATCAGGAGACGGATTCAACCCCGAAGCCGGTGAAAGCTCCCGTGACTTCATAGGCGAGGCCCCACTTTCAGGATCCTGAACTGGAAAAGGAGATACCATATCCTTTTGATGCCTTCTAGAAGACGACTTTGTTTTCGAATCCGACTCCTTACCGGAATGGTGCATTGAACTATGCTTCCTTCTCTTATGCTTCTTCTTAGATGACCTGGAAGCATGTCCCGAAGTCGACTTCGAAGCCGACCTCGACCTCGACTTGGACTTCGGGCGTCTCGATCTCGAACTCTTCCTGGCATGCTTACCCTTCAATTTGGCAAGTAGAAGTTTTGCCTCACGTTCTCGAAGAGCCTTTGGGTTCATCTTCAAACAGGATCGATAACCCTGGACGTCGTGATCCGAACCCAGACACCATAGACAGTCACCATGCGGATCTGTAATGGACATCATCTTTCCGCAGGAAACACATGGCTTAAAATCAGTCTTCTTCGACGACATCACAACAGAAGACTGCAACATCAAAGAGATACAAATAAACTCACAAAAGTAACAAAGTTACTATCAATCAACAGAAGATCCCTCGAAACCATTAGCGTCGACGACGCGGAAAAAAGGGAACTGATGTCATCACGCCGACGTAGGCCATACAAGGAGTCGGTGACGTCAGTCGGAGTCGCGTGCGATGCCGTGCTCCTATGACGTCGTGCACGCCGGCGAGCTACAAAATAATTTTCCGAACGTTGCTGACGCAGGGGGATATTCACAAGGTGAGGAATCCACTGGCAGATGTATCCATTAGAAATTCAAATGCATGGCTGAATTCTCAACTAGGTGACCTGATAACTGTACAGATGAATGTATGCAGTTGCTGATTTACCTTTTATATAACTCTTTAATACCCATCTTCCGGGGCAGCATGTCGCAGTTCTGTATTTGCTAAAAAACTATAAATAAAGTCTGAAAAGAAAATTTGACTAAAGGGGTAGCTCTCTCCGGATCTGCGCTAGGCTGGTGTGGAAAAAGAAAGAACTGACGTGAGCGTGCAGAGGCGTCGTCTAAGTAGGCACAGCAACGTCATCCCAGTGACGCCCACAACGGATGCGGGGTCAACCAACGCCACCTACCGACGCACAGGGGTAGTGCTAAGAAAACATTCTCCAGATCCAGACTGACGCCAGGGGGTAATTCTAAGGTAAGGAATCTATAACAAACTGTCTCTTTCAGATATGGCTGACTGCACTTACAAAGCCTGGAAAATCGACTCCCGGGTTTGTAGGTGGGTGTTCTGCTCATGCAGGGCACCCTCACACCTATAACCTGGCATCCTGCCTTCAGGACTGAAAGGCCTACCTTAGAGGTGACTTATAGGCTTTTAAGTGCAGTGACCTCAGATATAAAGAAACTTATATCTGTGGTGAGTGGTGCGTGCACCAGCTCACACAGGCTGCAATGGCAGGCCTGCAGTCACAATTTGAGTGGTCTCACATGGTGGCATAATACATGCTGCAGCCCATGGGAAACCCCTGGTCTACCTATGCCCTGGGTACCTTAATGCAATATACTAGGGACTTAGAAGGGTACACCAGTAGGCAATTGGAAAGGCACAAAAGTACTTACCAAAGTCCAATTTAGGGAGAGAGCACAGTGACTGGGGTCCTGATTTGCAGGATTCCAGTCAGACTAGTCAAAAAACAGAATGACATCAGCAAAAAGTGGGGGTAACCATGAAAGCAGATGCTACTGTCCTACAAAGGCCCACAGTGCAGAGGAGGCGATGAGAATGATGATCTTGGAGGGAAGAGATGCTCGAGGCTAGAGATTCTTGTAGCCTGAAGATCTCTGAAGTGCAGAGCCAAGAAGCCTTGGCAACAGCAAATCAATGCAGTGCACAGGGGTTCGGTTCAGACGAGGAATACTGGCCTCAAATTTACAGAGAGGACAGGTCAGGCCTCGTGGGAGTTGCAGAACCACCACCTGAGTTTCTGAGCCTCTGGAAGTCCATAGGACGACAGGATCAGCAGCCCAGTCAGCTTCGTTGCGGTGTCTGCGGATGCAGGGGAGTGACTCCTTTGTTCCAAGGGAGATTTCTTAGGGTGTTCTCGATACCCACAGGTCTGGTGAAGAACTTGGCAAAAGCACAGACACAGATGACAAAGAAGACTTGAAGAATAGCAAGACCAGGTGCAGCAAGAGTCTTCCTTGGTGCTGTCTTGGTTCCAATTGAAGTCCAAGGAAGCCCAAGTGTCCAGACGGTTGAAGAGCAACGAAGTTTCAGGGCTGAGTTTTGTCACATGACGAATCTGAAGACCCACCCAGAGGTACACCTAAAATACTCTAAGGAAAGGGTTGGAATCACTCAGGAATCCCTCCCAGAGTAGGTGCTGGACAGAGGGGAGGATACTCCCATGTCCTTTGTCCAGTTTTGCTCCAGAGCGGGAGCCAAAGGCTCCCTGAACTGGCTCAAACTGGAGTATGCCTAATACACTAATGTCTGTCTGGAAGGTGGTCACACCTCCCTGTGACAGGAAACCTATTGGTATACCTTAACCTGCTTCAGCTCAGCAGCAGGAGGGTAGAATCGTGTCTGTGGTCAGCAGCAACACTAGCTTCCCTGCAGACCCTATAAGGCTACCAGGAATACAGGGGGTTCCTCTAAAGAGCCCCCAAGTACATGGGATCAAATTTCTAACACTGGAATCGTTGTTGGGGGTATGATTCCAACATGTTTGATACCAAACATGATCAGGTTCGGTGAAGCCACTATATAGTTAGACATCTCGTAATAACTGATGTCCACTATATGTATTACAATGGCTGACCACACTTACAAAGCCTGGAGAATCAACTCCAGGGTTTGTAGGAGTATCCTGCTCTTGCAGGGGTACCCTTAAACTTATTACCGAGCACCCTGCCCCATGACTTATAGGTTTTAAGTGCAGGGACATCTGATATAAGGAAACATATCTATTGTGAGAGGTGCAAGCACCAACTCACACTGGCAGCAATGGTTGGCCGGTAGTCACAATTTAATTGGACTCCCATTGGTGGCAAAATACATGCTGCAGCCCATGGGGGATCCTGGTGTACCTATGCCTTGGGTACCTTAGTAACATATACTAGGGACTTAGAAGGGTACACCAGTAGCTAATTGTGGAGGTACCTGAGTACAATTGTCAATTTAGGGGAGAAAGCACAACTGCTGGGGTCCAGCAGACTAAGTCAAAAAAACACTGACACCAGGCAAAAAGTGGCAGTAACCATGCTAGAAGAATCCTACTTTCCTACAGAGATCACTTGTTGTTAAAGAAGACCGCCCAGAATACGCTAAGGCCACCCTTGATCCACAGATGGATGCAGAAGCCGACATGTTTGTGCACGGGGTTGGGGGTTCTGCTACCTCTAAGAATCTCTTTTCTGGGAAATTTCAGGGCCAAACATTGCCTTCCCCTATGGTGCCTAAAAGAGAAGGAAAAAGGGCATAGATAGGGCACAGAAGTGGCACAGCAGAGAAGCATCACTCTGTACCATCAGGGATGAGGCGCAGGGGGATGCCTGTGGGTGGAGAAGGGCCTCTAACTCGGACCAGCAAGGGTGGGAGGCAGCAGCTACTTCGTCGGAGCTGCGTGTGGAGTGAAGCACCTCACTGACAAGGCTCCAGTGCACTCTTGTTGTCTTCTCTGTTTTTAAAAAAAACTCAGTTGATGGTTAACTCTGAAACATTACATGTGCTTCCTAATTAATAGTTTTCGTAGTCTGTATTTTTATCCTAAGAGTGTGATCCCCACACTCCACTAGTCACGTTCTAGTGAAGCACTGGAAGGTGACCATTGTTGGGCATCTTTTGGTGATTTTGGGGAGTAAAGGGGGTTATTATTTATGTGGACGGATTAACTTTTTGTAAACAGTTGAGCCCCCCCTCCTCTCCAAATGGGATGCTTAGATTAGTCCAAAATATGTTTGTGGGGTGGTCTAATTGGCATAGGGACAGATACTATCATAGGGGGGAGGATGTGGCCTTACAGACTGCTAGAGTGGTCGACCTCAAAGCTGGGGAACCGGGTTCGAGTTTTCAGCAACGAGGCTCAACATCCTGTGATTCTGGGCAAATCAATTAATCTCTCCGTGCCTAACAAAAAATGAATGTGTCCATCTGTAACGAAACTGGTGCTCATGTAAAGTGCTCTGATACCTTCGGATCAAGTTCGCACTATATAAAACAAAACAAAAAAAAAATAGCATTATGTTTTGGCAGGTGTTCCATGGACGTTACTAGTTTTCACCAAACATGTTTTGCCTGGGGAGTTCATAAGGGCGCTATCGCTGTGAGTTGCGTTTTTCAGTCTACATGTGTGATGGAATGTGCAATGAGGGGGCGCAGTGCTGCTGGTGTTTGCAATGTGCCCCGGGATCACATGTTTGGGCATCTCTCTGTTACGACACGTGGTGCACTGTGGTGTGGCTCTCCCTCATGTCTTCCAGGTACCAAGCTTTTGCTGATCTTGACCTCCCCCCCTTAGTATCTGGACCCTTTTTTTGGGATAGCTTTGGGCGGTTTTCTTTTAGTTTTGGTTGTTTCCCTGAAATTTGCACAATCTATTGTTGTGTTCGTCATGCAGATGAGTGGGTCAAGGGTTGCTCTGTGCCCCCTTTTCTGAAACCCATGCCACCTCGTGTCATCCGATGTCGGGACCAACTGCTTACACTTGTCAAAGCCTGCAAGATTTGGAGCACCATTAGTCTCTATACTTGGTATGGAGTTGAACGCATTTGGGGCCCTACATTTATCTGGAGCCAGAGTGGAGTTTGGGATCCCTCTTCCCAGGCAACCGCCCTCTCCCTCAGAACACACCCCGTACCCTCTCGGCATGCTGTCCCTAGCTTGAGGCCGGGGTCTCTACGATTGTGTGATGCCTAATGAATTTTGGAAGGGTGTGGCAGGGTGACTAGACTTCGGAAATCAAAAATGGGACAGTTCACAAAAATAACATGGTTGGCTGAACTAGTTTTTTTCATGTAACTTCGAAAACGTATAGCCACGGTCCTTTGACTAAAAACTTTAAAGGCCTGCTGGGTAATGACTGAAAAAACGGCGACTGCTTTAGATAATCTGGAACACATGGTCACCCTGTTGAAACCCCCCAACTGGAGACTTGGATTCAATATCATGTTGAGGCTTCAACCTGTATTGGCTCCTTGTGTGTGCGCTGTGGAGTCTTTGGAGATCTTACCATTCAGGGAACATGGGAATCCTGGTTCCTGCCACCAAGGATAGCTTCTTTTTAGAACTCAAAGAGGGCCTCCATTGAGATGGAGACTTTTAGCTTTTTGGGGGTGCTGTCGGGACTATATGCCATGAAGGAAACATTGGCCCTGGCCAAGGTGCCCAAGACTGGGGACCATTCGAGCTGATTAGATGAACTTGTCCCTTTTGAATTTGGCTGTGGGACCTGGGTGGGTGCTTTTTAAATATTTTCTGGGTGCCTCCATTTGTCAAATTGGCTTCCCCCTTGGACGTGGCCAGCCAACCCTACCCTGGGGAATCAGTAGCAGAGTGGGGCGTTAGCTCCCAGATATTCACAAGGTAACCTGGTTATTCCACGCTTTCATGGAGGTCGCAATTAGTGACAAATATTTTAGTGAGGATACTAGACACAGCTCTCAGTCACTCTGAATTTCTGGACGCATGCAAAAAAATTGAATTTCCACTGTTGTCTTTTTCGGTTGGTACAGTTATCTTTGCGTAAAGAGTAAGTGGGTGCTAGTTATTAACCACAAGGTTTTAAGATGTTGGGTAATTCCTACTTATGCTAGGGGTTTGCATTACTTCACATTTTGCCTTTGTGATTGTTGAAGGCACTACCTCCCCACACTGTCACCCCTGCCTGCTGGGGCTACGGCCCTAGGCCTTATTGTGCTGAGTTCCCCGTCTGAGATTACTGTTGTCACATGTTTGTCCAATTACCTGAACCCTGCTGCAGTGGTGTGGCGGAAGACAGACCTTCCTGGGGCTGAGTATAGGGTGCATTCTGATTCCCTTGTGCTTGGTGTTGAGGAGGTGGTCCCTAAGGGGGAAGTGTACCGTTGACTTCCCCAGTGAAGTGTCAATAAGGTGGTACATACAACTCTAACACAAATAACTCACGGTTATATATTTATTTTGTGTGTTACTTCTCTGGTTTGAGAAACTTGTGTTCATTACAATGTGAACAAATAGTTATTCTATTAAAAACATAGGGTGCTCCAAAAACAGGGGATGACGGCGCAGTGAAAGTGACTACAACAGCAGAAAGTGCATAGGTGCTATATACAGAAATATATACATGTGGCTACTAGGGACAATAGAATGTTACAGATCAAAACCAGCTGAGTGAGTTTCGATATCCACCATCAATTTCTTTAAAAACAGCCTACATATGTTGTTTATTGTCATTTAGGGCCAGATGTCGGTAATCCCAGATTACCGATTCTTAAATACCGAATCGTACCGATTCGGTATTTAAGAACAGGCAAATGGGATGTGGGTAATTTTACCGAAAAAATTACAGAATCGGGAAGTTTCGGTAATCGGAGGCCCATAGGAATGAATGGCAATTACCGAATCGGTAAATACCGATTCGGTAATTGGGGGAAACATTGAAAGGTGGCAGGGTGTCACTTTGACACCCTGTTGAACAAGTTACTTACCTTCGGTAACGATATATCTGTAAGAAACAGTAGTTAGTATTAGATTCCTTACCTTAGAATATCCCCAGGCGTCAGTCTGGATCCGGAAACTTTTGCGTAGCAGTACCCCTGCGCGTCGGTAGGCGTCGTCTGCAGGCGTCCCCTGCGGCTCCGCGTCGTCGGCGTCGTGCGCCGTGATGACGTCGCTGGAGTATATAGACGCCGCCTCCGCGCGCTGACGTCAGTTCTTTGCACACAGCTTTTCCGCGCCAGAACACGCAGAGCCATGTGAGAACTAACACTGGTGCCATTTGAAACTAGGGCCCTGAAAGGGATGTCCTTAACCCTAGGTATCAGTTCGCAGAACGGGGAGGATGGGTGGGGCGGTAAGGAATCTAATACTAACTACTGTTTCTTACAGATATATCGTTACCGAAGGTAAGTAACTTGTTCATCTGAAAGAAACAGGTTAGTATTAGATTCCTTACCTTAGAATAGATACCCCAGCAATACCAACCCCGGTGGTGGGTCTGCGAACCAATACAACCTACACCAGAAAGTCCTGGAGGACCGAACGGCCAAAGAAGCCATCCCTCCGGACTTGACTGTCCAGGCAGTAGTGCCTCGCAAAGGTGTGCAGCGAGGCCCACGTGGCCGCCTGGCAAATGTCCTGCAAAGGGACTCCCCGGCCCAGGGCAGTAGTAGCCGCCGTGGCCCGAGTGGAATGGGCCCTCAGCCCAACAGGAGGCTCCTTCCGAGCCAAAGAGTAGCATGCTTTGATGCACAGGACGACCCACCGAGAGATGGTCCGCTTCTGTACCGCCCTTCCCTTCTTCTCACCCACGTAGCCAACAAACAGTTGGTCATCCACCCGGAACTGGCGTGTGCGATCCATGTAAAATGAAAGCGCACGTTTTGGGTCCAGACGATGGAGCCGCTCTTCATCCTTCGAAGGATGCGGAGGCGGGAAGAAGGAGGGCAAGGTGATGGACTGCCCAATGTGAAAAGCAGAGACTACCTTGGGCAGGAAAGAAGGTCTAGTCCGAAGAACCACCTTATCAGGATGAACAGACAAGAAAGGAGGTTTAACAGAAAGAGCCTGGAGCTCACTCACTCTCCTGGCAGAGGTGATAGCCACCAGGAAGGCCGTCTTTAAAGTGAGAAGACGGAGAGGACAGGAATGAAGAGGCTCAAAGGGAGCGCACATCAGGAAAGTCAGAACCAGGTTCAAGTCCCACTGAGGCATCACGAACGGAGTTGGGGGATACATGTGCGTGATGCCCTTCAAGAATCGTAACACAATAGGGGACTTGAATAAAGATGGCTGATCAGGTAGCCTCAAGAAGGCGGAAAGGGCAGAAAGATAGCCCTTGATAGTGCCCAGAGCAGAGCCCTGCTGGGCAAGAGAAAGGAGGAAGAGGAGAACCTCAGACAGAGGGGCAGAAAGGGGATCCACAGCCTTTGCTGTGCACCATGCCACAAATCTGTTCCACCGGCAGGCGTATACCGACTTTGTGGAGGGACGCCTGGCTGCCAGAATTACATCACAGACTTCAGGAGGCAAGTCAAATGGCCTCAACTGCCGCCGCTCAATCTCCAAGCATGGAGGTGGAGACTGGACAGGTTCGGGTGGAGGACCGTCCCCTGCTGCTGCGACAGAAGGTCCTCCTGAAGGGGCAGGCGGATCGAGGGACCGACTGTCATGCTGAGTAGCTCGGGATACCAGTATCTTCGAGCCCAGTCCGGGGCCACAAGGATAACTTGGGCCCGGTCGCGCCTGATCTTCTTCAGCACTCTGGGCAGAAGAGGTATAGGCGGAAAGGCGTACAACAGACCGCAACTCCACTCGCGCCGAAAGGCGTCGCCGAGCGAGTGCCGTCTTGGAAACTCCAACGCGCAGAACTGATGACATTGCGCGTTCTCTTCTGTGGCGAATAGATCTAACCAAGGCTCTCCCCATTGCTGAAAGAGGCCTCTCGCCACGTCCGAGTTCAGACGCCATTCGTGATCCACCGAGCACCGACGGCTGAGTTCGTCCGCCCTGGCGTTCAGAGAACCTGCCAGGTGTTGAACCGTCAGAGTCACGCCCTGACGTTCCAGCCATTGCCAGAGACGCAGAGCCTCCTGGCAAAGGGTCCACGACCCCACACCGCCCTGTTTGTTGCAGTACCACATGGCGGTGGTGTTGTCCGTGAACACCTGCACTACACTCCCGTTGACAAAGGGGAGGAATGCCTTCAGTGCTAGGCGAATCGCCCGCAGCTCCAACATGTTGATATGGAGCCGGGACTCCGCCGGAGACCAGATGCCTCTGATCTCCGCCTCTCCCAAGTGGCCACCCCAGCCCCGGAGGGACGCGTCCGTCACAACCACGTGCTCCGGTTGGGGAAGGGAGAGGGATCTGCCTCTGACCCAATCGCGGTCCGTAAGCCACCACTGCAACTGTCTCGCAGTGCCCTCCGAGATCATGACATGGTCGGATAGGTTGCCCTGATGCTGGGCCCACTGAAACTTCAGGTCCCACTGCAGAGCCCGCATCCGCCACCTGGCGTGATGCACCAGTAGGATGCAGGAGGCCATCAACCCCAGAAGCCGCAGCGTCAACCTGACCGAAACCCGGAATAACGGCTGAAAGATGGGAATCAGAGCCTGAATATCCCGGACCCGCCGTTCCGGGGGATAAACCCGAAACTGCGCCGAGTCGAGAACCGCTCCGATGAAAAGGAGCTTTTGAGAGGGACACAGGTGTGATTTCGGCACATTGATGGAAAACCCCAGCTCGTGCAGGAGGTCTGCCATCATCTGAAGGTGGTGGACGACTGTCTGGGGCGAGCCCGCCTTCAACAACCAGTCGTCGAGGTAGGGGAAGACTGAAACCCCTAACCGGCGCAGATGAGCTGCGACCACCGCCATCCCTTTCGTGAACACCCGTGGGGCGCTGGTAAGGCCGAATGGGAGCACGATAAACTGAAAGTGCTCCTGGCCTACCGTGAACCGCAGGTAACGCCGGTGGGCCGGCAGGACGGGGATGTGAAAATACGCATCCTGCAAGTCCAACGCCACCATCCAGTCTTGAGGGTCTAGAGCAGCCAAGACCTGAGCCAAAGTCAACATCTTGAACTTCTCCTTCCGGAGGAAGCCGTTGACGTTCCGTAGGTCCAAGATAGGACGGAGGCCTCCTTTGTCCTTCTTGGGCACCAGAAAGTAGTGGGAGTAGCAACCACACCCTACTTCTGGCCCAGGAACGCGCTCGATGGCCCCCTTGGCCAAGAGGGCCGTAACTTCCTCCTGCAGAAGTGTCAAGTGGTCCCCCGACACACGGTGGTTCTGCGGTGGCATGGCTGGAGGAGTGGACTAGAAGGGGAGGGCGTAGCCCCTTCGAACGAGCTGCAGCACCCACCTGTCCGATGTTATCGCGCGCCAGCGGGAGTGGTGATGGCGAACCCTGCCACCCACTGGCGTCACGTGAGCCCGAAAGCTCGGACTAGGAAGGCTTGGATGCAGCAGCGGGGGGAGGCGTGGACTGACCTCGCCGCTGGCCTCTACCGCCACCACGGCGGAAACCACGGCCGCCACCGCGCTGGGGAGCGTTCTGCGGCACGTGGCTGGCAGCACGTGTGGGACCGCCCCTCCCTTGGCCACGAAAGGGGCGAAACGAACCCGTCTGCTGGCGCTGGGTCGAAAGACCCAAGGACTTGGCCGTGACCCTGGAGTCCTTGAAGCGCTCCAGCGCGTGGTCCGCTTTGTCACCAAACAGGCGACTGCCATCAAATGGCATGTCCATGAGTGTATTTTGGACGTCTGGCGAGAAGTTGGCAGATCTCAGCCAAGCATGGCGACGAATCGCCACCGTCGTGGACATAGCCCGTCCCAGCGAGTCGGTCGTGTCCAGACCACAACGGATCGAGTACCGCGCCGCATCCCGGCCTTCAACCAAGGCCCGGGTGAGCTTGTCCCGCACTTCCTGGGGGCATTGCGGCAAACACTCCTCGACCGTATCCCACAGGGAGTGGGTGTAGCGGCCCAAGAGGCACTAGGTATTACAAGACCGCAGTCCAGCGCTCAAAGAGGAAAAGACCTTTTTACCAAATTGGTCATACCGCTTTGATTCCCGATCGGGCGGAGCCGACGGGAACGCGGACTGTGAAGTGGAGGCCTGGATCACCAGACTCTCCGGGGAGGGATGGGTGGATAGGAAGGCAGGGTCGTCCGAGCACGGACGGTGACGCCTGGCAACGTTCCGGTCAACCGGTGCACCGGAAGCGGGCCTGGACCAGGTGCCCAAAAGGACATCCGTCAGGGCCTCATTAAACGGCAGCAGAGGCTCCTGGGGGCATGACTGCGGTTTAAACACTTCGGTCAGAATGTTCGGCTTGACCTTCGCGACAGGGAGCTCAAGGCTCAAGGCCTTGGCAGCCCTCATCAGGACCACCGAATAGGCAGCACCTGCCTCAGACGCCACAGGGGTCGGGGAGACAAACCCAGGGTTGGGCGACTCGTCCAGACCACTGGCATCACCCAGATCACCTACCCAGTCCACATCATACTGGCAGGCACGGGATAAAGGGTCCTCAGACCCCTCCCAACCCTCTCCATACTCGTCCTCATCGCCGTATTCTGGATCGACGATATAGACCTCGGGGTCAATGGGCCCCATCGGCGCCGGATCCGGCGTCGGACGACGCCGGTCCGACTCCGCGTCAGGAGTCAGAGGGGGAATGGGGGAGGCGCCGCGTGGCGTCGGCGCCGGGGACCCGACGCCGGCCGGAACCGACGGCGGAGTCGCTGCACCGCGCGGAGGCGGTACCACGGGTTGGCCCAAAGGAACCGACGCCGGAGAGGCCGGTAGACCAGCCGGCGACGAACCTGAGGGGCCCAGCGGCGCCGAGGCCGGAGCCACCGGCGGCGTCGAGGCAGGAGCACCCGAACCGCTCGGGCCCCCAGACGGGACCGACGGGCCCGCAGGCGCCGTAGGCCCCGCCGGAGGAGACCTCGCCCTCATAGCTATGAGGAAGGCCTCGATCTCCTCACGCGACGCGCCTTCCCCAGGGACCGACGGGTATGGGGCAGACAGCGTCGGCGACCCACGCGGGCCCGCGTGGGTGGGGCCACCCGAGCCCCCGGCCGCATCATGCGGGCGTCGGGGGGAGTCGGGGGTACGATGACGATGCCCCGACTTTTTACGCTTACCTGACGAACCGGAGGAATGGTGGCGACTCCCGGAGCGCTCATGGCGGCTCCGCGATCGTTCCTTCGACCGCTCCCTCGACCTCCGACCGGACCGGGACCGCTCTTGACGCGGGGCCGACACACGGAGCTCGAGAAGCTTGCGGGACCGCTCCCGCCTAGCTTTACCAGTCAAGGCCCGACAGTCGACGCAGGACTCCACGTCGTGGTCCGCGCCCAGACACCGAAGGCAGAGTCGATGGTGGTCGGTGACCGACATCAGGCGGTCGCACTCGTCGCAACCCTTGAAACCGGGCATCCTACCGGCACCGTAGAAGATTAAGTAGTCAACAAGAAACTTGGTCAAAAGACCGGAGTACTGCTCTTCGGATCTGCGCTAACTGGCGCGGAAAAAAGAAGAACTGACGTCAGCGCGCGGAGGCGGCGTCTATATACTCCAGCGACGTCATCACGGCGCACGACGCCGACGACGCGGAGCCGCAGGGGACGCCTGCAGACGACGCCTACCGACGCGCAGGGGTACTGCTACGCAAAAGTTTCCGGATCCAGACTGACGCCTGGGGATATTCTAAGGTAAGGAATCTAATACTAACCTGTTTCTTTCAGATGCACCCCTTAATTGTGTATGGGTGCACATGTTGCAGACATACATGCTCTCAGGACATGTATGTCTGCAACATGGCACTGAAGCAATTTGCATAAAATTGCTTTTTGGGGTTTTTTCTTTATTTACCACCAACTTGTAGTTGATGGTAAATAACGAATCCCAAAAAGGGGAAAGCACTCATTTGAGTGCTCCCTACATTGCTAATTCGGTAATTTACCGATTCGGTATTTTAAGGAATCGGTAATTTACCGATTCCTTAAAATACCGAATCGGTAAATTACCGAATTAGCAATTTGGGCATCTACATCTCAGTAGCCTAATTCCCGTCGGTAACGGCAGAAATTCGGTAATTTCGTTACCGACCAGAATTACGCTTCCTACATCTGGTCCCTACTCTGCTAATGTTTTGCATGTGACTCAGGGAACTGAAACTTCGAAAGGAACGGCACGTTATCTTTAAAGATAAGCTGCAGTTGTGCTGGCAGCCCGAGAGACACCTGAACTTGGAGTGTTAAGAAAAAGCAATTGCAGCTAAAGCGCTCTTAAAAAAATATACAATTTTGATGATTTAAAGCTTACCTTCAGAGTTTCAGCACCCTCAGTCACATGCAAAATATTAGTAGAATATCCTGCAGGTACTCCATTGACTAACACATCCTCCATAAGGTACAGTTTACACTGACCGACATATATGAATACTTAGTTTGAAAACAATTCAAAGACTGTTGTTTAGAAATTATTTTAACTGGAGACGCGCGAGTCAAGATGGCCGCCGCCGCTTGAGCTCCGTCGTGCATAAAGCCCGTTTTTGTCTTAAACAACGATTTTCTAGTCAGGCATAGTGCGCAAATAAGGTCGCTTAGTCCATTTTGCGGATTCCTACCTTTGGAGGAGTTTTTACAGCGTTTCACGACCTCGAAGTGCTGTTTTTGGATCCATGGTTCTCACACCCAGCCTACACCTCAGGTACTGCTTGCCTTCTGTGACTAGGGGGATGAGTGTTCAGCAGGAAAGGGCCTGGCTTGGGCCTAGCCACACCCACAGCCCCGTTTAGCTGCTGAACCAGTATATTTGAAGATTATTTCAGTGTTTTTCTTCATTTTTGTGCAGCTTTTTTATTTAGTTTCCTTTACATCTCTCGTCTGGGTGTTTTTTCTCCTCAAAATGGATAATAAAAACTCTGCTACTAATAAAAGGAAGCAGCAAGTTTCCCTGCCTCCAGTCAAATCAAAGGTTGTGGAATTTTCTGAACCTTCCCTTTCATTGATACTTGAAGAAATTCAAGCTCTTCGAGTTAACACTGAAAATATTGCGTCAGAAATTAAAAGTGTGTGTAAGGAAATGGCTAGTTTATCTATGAAAATTTCTGATAATTCCATCAAAATTCATAATAACAAAACCAAAGTGGATGCTTTTACTCCGTTGGTGGAAAAAATTCTTCCTATGAAATCTCAACTTTTGGACTTGGAAAATCACAAAGACAGTATAATCTTCGCATTTTTAATTTGCCTGAAGAAGTTGAGGGTTCGAATTGTCGTCTGTATTTGGAAAATTTGATTCCTGGCCTCTTGAATATCAAATTTCCAGAAAAATTTGAAGTGGATAAGGCCCATAGAATGCCTTCTCATCGTAACCCTCGTAATGCTAAGCCAAGACAAATGATTTTCAAAGTCCTCCGTCATCATCATCTTGTTTTGATAAGGAAAGCTGCAAGAGAAATCCCTACAATGTTGGTGAATGGAAATAAAATCTTTATTCATCAGGATTTCACCAAAGAAACTGTTGCAATTCGTGAGGCGTTCGCTGCCCTTCGTCCAAAATTGAGAAGCCTTGGATTCAAATATGGTCTTTTTCTGAGTGCATTATGCATTTTGTTTTGGGCTCCAGCGGTTTGGCCATGCTTGTAAAGTGTGTGTGCGTTTCACTTCTCATGTTTATGTTTGTTGTTTGTCAGTTTGTTTATGTTTTTTCCTTTCCTTTCCCTTCTCTTATCTCTAGAGCTGCTCACTCTTTTTCTTTATGGAGTTTCTCTTTCACATTTTATAATCTTCAAAACTACTCATATCTTTTATATGTTCTTTTATCTACCATCCTCTTCTTCTCTTTCACTCCTTCATTATGGCTAATGTTAAAGTTATTTAGTTAAATGTAAAAGGTTTGCGTCACCCAATCAAACGTATTAAGATTTTAGATTATTTAGGTCGTTCCAAGGCAGATTTTTGTTTTTTACAAGAAACTCATGTTGAAGATAAAATATTAAATTACATGAATAAGAAATGGGTTGATTGTATAGTTTCTTCTCCTGCTCTTGGTAAAAAAAAATGGTGTAGCAATATTGATCGCTAAAAAGTCTCATTGCCAAATATTGAACAAAATTAATGATATTCAAGGGAGATACTTAATTGTTAAAGTTGAAATTCATGATTCAATTATCACATTAATAAATGTTTATGGCCCTACTGCAGATGAACCTCAATGTTGGTCTAATCTTACTACAGAGGTTCTTAAAGTTGGAAATGTTCCTCTGATTGTAGCAGGTGATTTTAACGTTATATCTGATCCTTTATTGGATAGATTGTCTCAAACTAAATTTCATACCTCTAGAGTCTATTTTGCTTTTAAACATTTTCTTCAAACTACGAAATTGGCTGATATTTGGCGCCTCCACTTCCCTACAGATAAAAATGTTACTTTCTTTTCTAATCCACACAATTCCCACTCCAGAATTGATTATATTTTAGTTTCGAGACAACTTATTGCTTCTATTACATCACCTGTGAGTGGCAATATTGATATCTCGGACCATGCCATGGTTTCTTGTATTTTGAATCTCCATAAAACTTCCTCTAAACAATCTAGATGGAGAATGAATTCTAACATTGCTCTTAATGATCATAATAAACCAAAACTTTTATCTGCTATATCTGATTATTTTCATTTGGATCCTGAAGGGTCTACTTCTTTGATTACTCGTTGGGATGCTTTTAAAGCGTATATAAGAGGGGCTACTATTTCTATTATGGCTCATGAGAATAAGACTTTTAATGCAAATATTACACAATTGGAAAAACAAATAGCGAAATATGAAAGACTTTTTATCACCTCCAATGATATAAAATATAGAGATATATTGCAAAAGTTACGTTATGAGTTCAATACTATTCTTAGTAAAAGAGCTGGTGTCCAACTTTCCAAAGCTAAAGCTAAGTTTAGTTTTAACGTGAATAAATCTGGTAAACTTTTAGCAAATTACCTTCGTATTAAGAACGATAAAACGCAAATCACCTCCATTCGCAACCCTATGGGTAAAGTGGCCATTTCGCATGCAGATATTGTCAATTCCTAGAATTTTACTCCAAATTATATGATAAACCTGATTTTAATGATGATTCGCTGGTGGACTCCTTCCTATCCTCCTGTAACTTGCCTAAACTTTCCCAAACAGACAAACTTAAATTAGATTTACCCATTACATTAGACGAAATTTTATCTGCCATAAAATCCCTCAAACAAAGTAAATCCCCAGGCCCTGATGGTTTTCCTGCAGAGTTTTATAAAGAATTTCAATCTCAACTTTCACCCTTTTTACTTCAGCTATTTACTTTATTTAATTCCTCAGGAAGCATATCTGGTTCTTTTTCAGAAGCTTTAATTATTGTTCTTCCTAAATCGGATAAAGACCCCTTCCTGGTTTCTAATTACCGTCCTATTTTTTAATAAATCAAGACTGTAAATTATATGCAAAAATTTTAGCTTTACGTTTATCCCCGATATTAGATTCTATCATTCATTCTGATCAATCAGGATTCATGAAGAATAGGTACTCGGCTAATAATACAAGAACGCTATTACATGTCATTGAACAAGCACAGACATTAACGAGTCCATCAGGTGTTATGGCATTAGATGCTGAAAAAGCTTTTGATAAACTTCATTGGCACTTTTTATTTCGCACTTTAGTCTCTTTTAATTTTGGTGCTAACTATATCCGTATGATTTCAACTCTATATTCTAATCCTACTGCTAGATCATTTATTAATGGCCAAGTTTCCTCTCAATTTTCCCTTTATAGAGGTACACGTCAAGGTTGTCCCCTTTCTCCCCTTTTATTTCTACTAGGTATTGAACCCTTGCTTGCTTCTATCAGACAATGTGATTCTATTAAAGGAATTGAGATCAAAGGTGTTGTGGTCAAAACGCTGGCCTATGCTGATGATGTGCTTTTGTTTATTAATGATCCCATATATTCATTTCCTTCCTTAATGAACATAATCTTTAAATATTCATTAGTGTCTGGATATAAATTAAATTCTAATAAAACTGAATTTTTTCCCTTAAATATGTTTTGTACTCCGGATATGATTCCCATGCGTGACATTATTTGGCAGAAGAAAAAGTTAAATTATTTGGGAACTTTGTTTTCTTCTTCTATTAAATCTACAATGACTCTGAATAGTGATTTTGTTTTAAATTATATTAAAGATAAAACGTCTAAGTGGTCTCCATTACATCTTTCATGGTGGGGACGAATGAATTGCATTAAAATGACTATCGCTCCCAACATTTTTTATACTTTAACTATGCTACCCATTCAGATTCCACTACAATTTTATAAAAATATTGATAAGTTTCTTTCCAAATTCCTATGGAATAATAAAGCAAAGCGCATTTCTTATAGCAAACTAAAGATGTCAAAAAATAATGCTGGTTTTGGTATTCCCGACTTTCATTTGTATCATAAAGCGTTTATTATAAAGCAAAGTGCTATTTGGTTTAACCATTCCTCTGTCCATAATCCTCCTACATGGTTTCATATTGAAAAATCTATTGTGTATCCCTTTCCATTACCCTCTTTGTTGACCATGTCAAATAAATCCTCTTGTCTTCATAATTCTCTTATTATTAAATCCACTAAATTAATTTTTACTGACCTTGATTCTATTTTTGAACATCCACTGTCTAATACAACAGATATATCACTATGGTATAGTAATGTTATTAAATTGAATTGTCATGTTAAATTTTGGTCCTCATGGATTAAAGCAGGGATTTTTTATCTTAAGGATATTTACTCTAGCAGTTACTCGCGGCAGTTGCGGTGTCTCAGTTCTTTTAACACCGGCGGAGAAAAATAAGCTTTGGAAACAGCTCCTGATCTGCCTCATTTTCCACATCAGCCTCCGTCTCCGTCTCCGTGTCCATCAATGTTACAGTGTAACTCATTTAATCGAGGTGAGCCCTCCAGAGTCCAGGTTGCTCCGCTGGTTGCTCCGTAATGTAGGTTTAATTGTATACCAGCAGCTCACGGGTCAGCGCTGTATACTGTGTCGGGTCATAGCGTGGCTATTGCTTCAGACCTGGACCCGGCTCAGCGCCCCCACTCCTGGCGGTGTCAATCCGCCATCTTGGATCCTTGGGAAAGCACCGGAATTGATTTGTGTGATGTTCAAGGACTCGGCGGAGTTGGGAAAGCCTGTTAGAGTGGATCAGGCTGGGATCGGCATCCGCATCAGCAGCGATCCGCTGGCCAGGTCTGCGTTCCTCCATAGCACCGGCAGCAGCCCAGCCGGAGAGAGCGAGCGTCTGCAGGATGGCGCCGAAACCTCCCACACGGACAACGCGCAATACAACAGCGAGCGGGAGAGCAGGAGCCTCGGCAGTTTCACTGTCGGTGACCGCAATCAACGAGATACTGGCAAGCAAGAAATCCACCTTGGTTACGGCTCAGAGCTCGGCTCAGAGCACCGAGCAGGAGATACAGCTTGGAGTAAGCGGGGGGACAGGAGCGGCGGCAGCGGCAGCGGCAATGGAGAACGTTGAAACGCTGCTAAAAAATAATCAAGGTAATGCAGCCGATAAGGGTCAAATGGGAGGCAATGCTGCAAATGTAGAGGAAGGGGAGCAGAATAACTTAAAGGACCCTGTGAAACAATCTCAAAATGACGCTATTACAGTTATCACAGCTCCCACAGCTCAGGCTAATATTGAGGTACGGGCCTTAGACACAGCTCTACTGGGAAACGGAGTTGCAGCAGCGGCGGCAGCGGAGAACACTGCTGATCTAAATCCTACCATTAGCACTACCATTATTAACAATACTAGTAGCACTTTTGTTCATCATATCGACCCTCAAGCACTTCAGTCTCCAATACTGAATTCATCCAGTACTGACACCAACGCTAAAACTGCCTCTAGCGTCATTAATGCTATTAATGTTACTAGTTTCTCCCTCGATAAAGGCTGTGTTGTGGAGGTGACAGAAACTGAAAGAATTGCAAATGATGTTAACGCAGACATAGGTGAAACAGATGAAGAATATGTGGATGTCAACGAACAGGGGAGTAACACGCCCTTATGTTTGATCAAAGACAAAAATAAAACTGTACCTAAAAAGCCGAAGGGGAAAAGTAAGAATAAGATGGTTAAAATGGCGGGCAAAACGAAGACAAACGCCTTGAAGGCTATCGCTGAAAACAGCCCTATCAGACAATGGGTGCAGGCTAAGGGTGGTGTGAAAACCATGGCTCTGCGACTATCTGGTAATAGCCCCAATGATGTAATCACTGTACCCACCGGCAAAACAAAAGTTGATGCTCCACTCTGCCCTACCCAATCTATTCTCACTGAGAAATTAAAGGTTACTGGAGCTAGCACTGGAGTTAGTACGATGGATCAGTTACAACCTTACTCTTCTGCATCCACCCTGATATTTACCGGAGACAATCCTGCTTCAGCTTCTGTGTTAATCGACTGTAGCAATACCAGCAGTAACAGTGGGGATAGTGGCAATAACGGTAGTGACAGCATAATTGATGATATGTGTGATATGCCCAAGGCTACTACTCCGGAGGTTTTAAGGACCCCATTAAGTGAATCTATACAAGTAACGCACTTGGGTGACAATACTTCATCCTCATCAACTGGGGCAACTGAGTGGATACCGCAGGGGGAAGTGACTGCTTCTTTCCAGACAATCTTGCATCTCCTAAATGAACAGAAACAAGAGGCCAAAACTCACTATCAGCAAATGAGAGAAGACAACAACAGAACTCAAATTTCTTTACAAGAGATGGCATGTAAATTGGGAGCAGTGTCGCAGGACATAGAAGAATTGCAGCAGAGAGTGGCTGTTATAGAAGAGAAATCGCAAAGTTCTGAGGCAGGATTGAATAGGCATGATTCACAAATAGCCCAGATGCAGGCCAAACTGGAAGATTTGGAGAATAGGAATAGAAGGCAGAACCTTCGTGTCTTTGGTATTGCGGAAGGAGCAGAGGGGGCAGATCCGAGGGCATACATTACTCATTTGTTTCAAAAGGCTTTTCCTGATATCTCAGACTGGGACTGGGACTCACAGATCCAGCGTGCACATCGATTACCCTTATTCCAGAGAGATAAGAGCGGGAAATTTCCAAGACCTATTCTGATTTACATTGGCAACTATCTGCTTCGACAAGCCATCTCCTTAAAAGCACGCCCTAATACCCCAGTTACTATTGAGTCAGTCACTTTCTTTGTGAGATCAGATTTAAGTAAACTGTCGCTAGAGAAAAGATGGAAGCTAAAACAATTTATAGATCCGATCAAAGAACTCGGATTTCAAGCTTATCTGCAAGAACCTGCAAAGCTAAAAGTGATAAAAAATGGCCGTTCATATTTTTTTTGGGATGTAGATGAGGTCGAAAAAGCAATTACCTCCTGGAAAACTGGGTAATGATTGAGCTCAAGACTAATGTTAAGTAAATACTGGTGTAATAGGGGTGTTATGTTTCTTTCTTTTTGGTCTTATTGGCCTTATTAGATATATTGAAGTCAATATCTTTTCAGTCTCTCGCCACTCACAAAATTTTCACAGGATATTAATTGATTGCTTATATAACAATGAAGAGGTTAAAACTGAGACAATGAGAAAATGCGTAGTACTGTGTCATATGGACTAACTATAAATACCTGGACTCGGTTAGCGTTCCACCCACCTACTGCCAGGTGAACGGCAGTCAACAGGGAGGGGGGATCCACAGGTAAAAACGGGGTGGGGGGAGGCAGTATCAGAGTGTGGGGTGGGTTAAGGGAAGTAATGGTTTGGGGTAAAAATTGCATCAAAGGACACAAAAATGACAAAGAAAAAATTAAGACGTTTTACAAGGCACTGATTGTGATTATTTTTGGTTACATAGGTAAGGAAATATATAATTTAGAATGCATTTAATAAAGTGCTTAACCTGGAATGTTTCAGGATTAAACAACAAAATTAAGCGCCGCCTTGTCTATGAGGAACTTAGGATGTATAGTCCGCAAATAGCAGTTCTAACTGAAACACATATTGCCTATAAAGACAAACAACTGATCAAACAATTAGGATTTGATCCAATAGTTTGCACGGAATTTCATGCTTCAATTAGGGGAGTAGCCATCTTAAAACATTAAGGACTGAAATGTGAAATAATTAAGACTCTAACCGATAAAGCTGGCAGATGGGCGATAGCGCAGATAAAGTTAGGAAACTTCAAACTTACAATATGTGGAGTTTACGCTTCTAATCAAGATGAGCCTATAATCTTTGACCAAATTAATATGGAACTACTGGGATGGGGGGGAGAGATTATTGTGTTAGGAGATTTTAATTGCATAATGAACTATAAATTGGATATCACAAGAAAAAATGCTTTTCAAAGGATGAGGAAAACTAGAGCTGCAATTGTGGATTTGGCAGCAATTCATCTTTTAAAAGATGTATGGAGATCTTTAAATCCCGATATAGCTGGATACACTTTTTATTCAGCTGCACATAAGGTATGCTCACGCATTGATATGATATGGGCCTCCGGCTTGATTCTTGATAAATGCAAATGTTCAATGGATATATATCCAAGGGTGACGTCTGATCATAACCCGATCTCTATAACATTTACACTTACAACTCAGGAAAAAACGACTCGCTCCTTCTCTTTTCCTCGTTACTTATTTTCTGACGCCATGTTTATAAATCAGCTCAAAGAGCATATAAAAGAATTCATTGATATTAACAGACAATCGAGCTTACCATGGATAGTCTGGGATTCATGTAAAGCTAGCGTACGGGGATTTACCCAACAATACATTTGGCGACAAAACAAAGAACTTCGAACTATAAATCAACAAAGGTTAAACGAAATCAGGGATATTGAACTCCAGATATCTGATGCTATCTGTAACAATGTTTTAAACTTAGAAGATTTAAACTTCAAACTAATTGAGCTTAAAGCAGCAATTAAAAACCTTTTGAGGGACAAAAGCATTAATAAACTTAAAAAATATCATTTAGAACAGTATGAAAATGGAGATAAAAGTGGGAAATTACTGGCTTACAAAGTTGCGGAAGATCGCTCCATTAATATGGTTAAAGAAATTAAAGGGGACAATAATCAATTATTCTGTGATCCAAAATCGATTCTACAACAGTTTGCTTCCTTCTATCAAACTCTTTATACACCGGAAGATGCTATCTTAGATGACTGTATTAATAATTATATTGATGTTAATAAAGTCAATAACTTAGATCCAGATCAATCGGCTCAATTAGAGGCCGAGATCACCCCTTTAGAAATTAGGGGCGCAATTAAATCTCTTGCAATGGGTAAAGCTGTTGGGGAAGATCTTATTCCTTTGGAATTGTATAAATATTGCACTGAAGAAGTATTACCACTATTTGTTGATGTGATTAGTGCTATTGGTAAAGGGCAACAAGCACCCAGATCATGGAATCTAACTCAAATTATTTTCTTTTTGAAAAAAGGTAAAGCACCACAAGAGAGGGGATCTTACAGGCCTATCTCTCTTATTAACAGCGATGCAAAAATCTTTGCCAAAATACTGGCTACTAGATTAGCTCCATATATGTCCCAACTTGTCTCTCCCCAACAACATGGTTTCATCCCAAAGCGTGACACCACAGCACATATTAACATGGCTATATCAGCTTTCGATGCAGCACGGATTAAACACACCCCATTCGGTATGATTTTATTAGACGCTGAAAAAGCATTTGACCGGGTGGGGTGGGGTTTTCTGTGGGCCGCACTACAGGCATTTGGTATTAAAGGAAAACATCTACGATGGATTCAATCTTTATATGATAATCCTATGGGCAAGATCTCATATATGGGAAAATGCTCTTCTTTGTTTTCCATTAAAAGAGGGACAAGGCAAGGGTGCCCTTTATCACCATTACTTTTTGCTCTTGCAATAGAGCCTTTTTTAATTGCTTTACAACGTCAAACACTAATCTGCCCTTTTTTTAATGGATTAGACAAATTAGATATAACTGTATATGCTGACGATATCGCAGTTTTTTCCCCAGATGTCGCTAAAACTATGAAAGGTATTTTAATAGAAGCTGGCATCTATGGCTCAGTTTCTGGTTACAAACTTAATACCACCAAAACTCAAATCGTCATGAATTACCAATCTACCACCCCTGTCCCTGGAATTAGCAATGTAGCCACCTACTTAGGTGTTAAAATATGCTCAGATATTGATTCCATCATAGGACTAAATTACGAACCTTTATTAAAAGAAACTGCCATGCAACTTAAGAAATGGCATAAACTTCCTATCAATATGATTGGTCGAATAAATTTAATAAAAATGAAAATTCTGCCTAAATTCTTGTATTTGTTTCGAACAATCCCTTTGCGGGTCAATAATTCCTTCTTCACCAGACTAGAAGGTATCATTGGCGGTTTTGTATGGGGATATAAAAAAGCCCGGCGTGCTGTATCACTGCTTAAACTTCCCTTTAGTCAAGGAGGACTGCTTTTTCCGGACTTTAAATTTTACTACTGGTCAGCATTTATGACTCGGATTTGCAGTTAGGCAGTTCTGGATAAATGCTTATATTTTCACAAGTTTCTACTAGGATTAGATGTCAATATGTTTTTGTATAGGATGAATGACCCCAACTATTTTAAAAGGGTTAAATTTAAGACCATAAGGGACACTGTGAGTATCTGGCGATCTATTATGGCTAAGTGCAATACATCTCTTTTTCACAGTCAAACACCTTTATGGGGCAATCCCGGCTTTCCTACTATTTTTCATGACACAGCCTGTCAAATGTTTTTAAACTCTGGTATTAGACTTCTGGGGGATTTATATGATCATCTTGGCTTTATGGCATTTGATAAAATGAAACTTTGCTACAACCTACCAGAAATAGCTAGGTTTAAATACTATCAGATTAGAGATTACTTAGTGAAAAAAATAGAACTCACTACAGTCTCAGAATCTGAGATATGGGACTGTATCTATAGGGATGCTGATAAATATATTATAAGTCTGGGTTATAAGCTCTTTTCTGATCTTAAGACCGGTGATGCTACTATTTTAACAGAGAAATGGAATAGGAAACTGGCAATGAGTATTCCTACAGATTTAATTGTCACATCATTTAAAAGCCTAAATACATCAGTCCAATCTTCCAGCTTAAAATTGCAGATGTTTAAAACAATCTGTCAATTATATTATACGCCTGAAAGGATACTTAAATGGGCAACGAACAACACTCATTCAGATAAAACGAAATGCCCTAAATGTGATTTGAGTGGTGCGGACATTGTCCACATGTTTTTTACTTGCCCTCACCTCAAGAAATACTGGGAAGGAATAACTAAGGCTATCACTGAGAGGTTGGAGCAATCTTTCTTATTCTCAAATATTGATGTTTGCGTAGGCGTCAATGGGGGTGAAAGGTTTAAAGATCTGTTGAATATCCTAATCACTTGTGGAAGGTTAATTGTTGCCAGAGCATGGATTCAAAAGAACCCACCAATAGTTTTAGAATGGTGGAGTTTAGTAAAGGAGATCCATAGTATGGAAGCCGCATTTGCAGATTCTAGGGGAGTGCAGGCCAGACGAAAAATCGACAGAATATGGGGGTTATTCATGTCTTAGCAAATATTTTTCAAAATACATGTTTACTCTTAATTTTATGTTTCGCACTGTTTAAATTATGATATATATTTATCTAAATGCAATTATGGAATTCTGTCATATTTCTGTTTCTTTTTTCTTTCGTGAAAAAATGAATTGTTTATTGCCTATGTGATCCTTTGATGCAAATAAAAATATTAAAAAAAAAAAAAAAAGGATATTTACTCTAATAATATGTTTCTCTCATTCCAGATGTTACAATCTAAATTCAATTTACCTACTTCAGATTTTATTAAATATGAACATTTAACTAATTCTATTTTAGATTCATTCTCCCAAGCTATTCCCTCTATTCTTCATACTGATTTATTTACTTATATTCAAACGATTTCATCTAATCCTCACTGTGTTTCTATTTTATATAAAAAACTGTCTAATGCTTTGGGTTCAAATATTGATACGATTGCACAGTTTTGGAACAATGAATTGTCACTTTCATTGTCAAATGATTTGTGGGAAACTATATGGCTTTCTCATATTTCTGGCTGGTTACCTGTTTCTCTGTTTCAAACTAATGCACAAGTTACTACTTGTGTAACGATATATCTGTAAGAGACATTAGTTAGTGATAGATTCCTTACCTTAGAATGTCCCCAGGCGTCAGACTGGATCCGGAAATTTTTGCGTAGCAATAAACCTGCGCGTCGGTAGACGTCATCCGCGGCTCCGTGTCCGTCGTCGTTAGCGCCGGAGTGACGTCGTCGGAGTACTAGACGCCGCCCATGCGCGCTGACGTCAGTTCTGATACACAGCTTTTCCGCGCCAGATACGCAGAGCCATGATAGAACCAACACTGATGCCAAGAAACTAGGGCCCTGAAAGGGAATGACCTTAACCCTAGATATCGGTTCGCAGAACGGGGAGGATGGGTGGGTCGGTAAGGAATCTATCACTAACTAATGTCTCTTACAGATATATCGTTACACAAGTAGTAACTTGTGCATCTGAAAGAGACACGTTAGTGATAGATTCCTTACCTTAGAATAGATACCCCAGCAATACCAACCCCGGTGGTGGGTCTGCGAACCAATAATCACACCAGAAAGTCCTGGAGGACGGAACGGCCAAAGAAGCCATCCCTCCGGACTTGACTGTCCAGGCAGTAGTGTCGTGCGAACGTGTGCAACGAGGCCTGTCAAATGTCCTGCAATGGCACCCCCCGGCCCAGAGCAGGAGTAGTCGCCATGGCCCGAGTGGAATGAGCCCTCAATCCAACAGGGGGCTCCTTCCTAGCCATGGAGTAACATGCCTGAATACACAAGATGATCCACCGGGAAATGGTCCGCTTGTGTACCGCTTTCCCCTTCTTAGTGCCCACGTAACCAACAAAGAGTTGGTCATCCACCCGGAACTGGCGTGTGCGATCCAAGTAGAATGAAAGCGCACGTTTTGGGTGCAGACGGTGGAGCCGCTCTTCCTCTTTAGAGGGATGCGGAGGCGGAAAGAAGGTTGGCAGGGTGATGGACTGCCCGATGTGGAAGGCTGTGACAACCTTGGGCAGGAAAGATGGCTTGGTACGCAACACAACCTTGTCCGGATGGACAGAAAGGAAAGGTGGAGTACAAGAAAGTGCCTGGAGCTCACTCACTCTCCTGGCAGAGGTGATGGCAACCAGGAAAGCAGTCTTCAGAGTTAGAAGGCGAAGAGGACAGTTGTGAAGTGGCTCAAAGGGAGCGCACATCAGGAAAGTAAGAACAAGGTTCAAGTCCCACTGGGGCATCACGAAGGGAACAGGAGGGAACATGTGTGTGATGCCCTTAAGAAATCTATTTATAATAGGGGACTTGAACAGAGAAGGCTGATCAGGTAGCCTTAAGAAGGCGGAAAGGGCAGAAAGGTACCCCTTGATAGTGCCTAGAGCAGATCCCTGCTGGGCAAGAGAACGAAGAAAGAGGAGAACCTCAGAAAGGGGGCAGAGAGTGGGTCCACAGCCTTTGCCCTGCACCATGCCACAAATGTGTTCCACCTGCAGGCGTATACCGACTTTGTGGAGGGATGACTGGCTGCCAGAATGACATTACAGACTTCGGGAGGCAAGTCAAATGGCCTCAACTTTCGCTGCTCAATCTCCAAGCTTGTAGGTGGAGGCTGGACAGGTTCGGGTGGAGGACCGTCCCCTGCTGCTGCGACAGAAGGTCCTCCCGAAGAGGCAGACGAATCGGGGGATCGACTGACATGCTGAGTAGCTCGGGATACCAGTATCTTCGTGCCCAGTCCGGAGCCACAAGGATAACCCGGGCCCGGTCGCGCCTGATCTTCTTCAGTACTCTGGGCAGAAGTGGTATAGGCGGAAAGGCGTACAATAGACCGCAACTCCACTCGCGACGAAAAGCGTCTCCGAGCGAGCGCCGTCTTGGAAATTCCAACGCGCAGAACTGATGACATTGCGCGTTCTCTTCGGTGGCGAATAGATCTAACCAAGGCTCTCCCCATTGCTGAAAGAGGCCTTGCGCCACGTCCGAGCTCAGACGCCATTCGTGATCCATCATGCACCGACGGCTGAGTTCGTCCGCTCTGGGATTCAGAGAACCTGCCAGGTGTTGAACTACCAGGGTCACGCCCTGACGTTCCAGCCACTGCCAGAGGCGCAGAGCCTCCTGGCATAGGGTCCACGACCCCACCCCGCCCTGTTTGTTGCAGTACCACATGGCGGTGGTGTTGTCCGTAAACACATGCACTACACTCCCCCAGACAGAGGGGAGGAATGCCTTCAGTGCTAGACGAATCGCCCATAACTCCAACAGGTTGATGTGGAGCCGGGCCTCCGCCGGAGACCAGAGTCCCCTGATCTCCGCCTCTCCCATGTGGCCACCCCAGCCCTGGAGGGACGCGTCCGTCACAACTACGTGCTCCGGGTGGGGTAGGGAGAGGGATCTGCCACTGACCCAATCGCGGTCCGTGAGCCGCCACTCCAACTGTCTTGCAGTGCCCTCCGAGATCAAGACATGGTCGGACAAGTTGCCCTGATGCTGGGCCCACTGAAATTTCAGGTCCCACTGCAGAGCCCGCATCCGCCACCGGGCGTGACGCACCAGAAGGATGCAGGAGGCCATCAGTCCCAGAAGCCGCAGCGTCAACCTGACCGAGACTCGGGATAAAGGCTGGAAGAGTGGAACCAGAGCATGAATATCCCGAACCCGCTGTTCGGGAGGGTAAACCCGAAACTTCGCCGAGTCCAGAACCGCTCCGATAAAGAGGAGCTTCTGAGAGGGACACAGCTGCGACTTCGGCACATTGATGGAGAACCCCAGCAAGTGCAGGAGGTCGGCCGTAGTCTGGAGGTGGCTGACGACTGTCTGGGGCGAGCCCGCCTTCAACAACCAGTTGTCGAGGTAGGGGAAGACTGACACCCCTAACCTGCGCAGATGAGCTGCGACCATCACCTTCGTGAAAACACCCGTGGGGCGCTGGTAAGGCCGAAGGGGAGCACGGTAAAGTGCTCGTGGCCTACCGTGAACCGCAGGTAACGCCGGTGGGCCGGCAAGACGGGGATGTGAAAATAAGCGTCCTGCAAGTCCAACGCTACCATCCAGTCTCCGGGGTCCAGGGAAGCTAAGACCTGAGCCAAAGTCAGCATCTTGAACTTCTCTTGTCGGAGGAAGCCTTTGACGTTCCGTAGGTCCAAGATAGGGGGCAGGCCCCCCTTGCCCTTCTTGGGCACCAGAAAGTAGTGGGAGTAACATCCACACCCTACTTCTGGCCCAGGAACGCGCTCGATGGCCCCCTTGGCCAAGAGGGCCATGACTTCCTCTTGCAGAAGTTGCAAGTGATCCCCCGACACGCGGTGGAATTGCGGTGGCATGGCTGGAGGGGTCGCCTCGAAGGGGAGGGAGTAGCCCCTTCGGACGATTTGCAGCACCCACCTGTCCGATGTGACAGTGCGCCAGAGGGAGTGGTGATGGCGAACCTTGCCTCCCACAGGCGTCACATGGGCCTGAAAACTCGGAAGGTTTTGAGGCAGGTGCTGCGGAGGGAGGTGTGGACTGGCCTCGCCGCTGACCCCGACCGCCGCCACGGCGGTTTCCACGGCCACCACCGCGCTGCTGGGCATTCTGCGGTGCGTGGCTGGCAGCACGTGTGGGGACACCCCTTCCGTGGCCACGAAAGGAGCGAAAGGCACCCGAGTGCTGGCGCGTGGCCGAAAGGCCTAAGGACTTGGCCGTAGCCCTGGAGTCCTTAAAGCGCTCCAGCGCATGGTCTGCCTTGTCGCCAAAAAGGCGACGGCCATCGAACGGCATGTCCAGAAGAGTGGCATGGACATCGGCTGAAAAATTGGCGGACCTCAACCAGGCGTGGCGTCTAACCGCCACCGTCGTTGCCATTGCCCTGCCCAGTGAGTCCGTGGTATCCAGCTCACACCGGATAGAGTATCGTGCCGCATCTCGACCCTCCACAAGGGCTTGGGCGAGTTTAGCCCGGACCTCCTCCGGGCATTGTGGCAGCACGTCCGCAACCGTGTCCCACAGGGTGTGGGTGTAGTGGCCCAAGAGACACGCGGTATTGACAGACCGCAGTCCCAAACTCAGGGACGAGAACACCTTCTTTCCGAACTGTTCATATCTCTTGGATTCCCGATCGGGCGGGGCCATCGGGAATGCGGTCTGGGAAGTGGAGGCTGGATAACCAGGCTCTCGGCGGTGGGATGGGTGGACAAAAAGCAAGGGTCACCCGGAGCCGGGCGGTAGCGTCTGGCCACGTTCCTATCCACAGGCGGACCCGTGGCGGGCTTGGACCAAGTGCCCACAAGAACGTCACATAAGGCTTCATTAAACGGCTGCAGAGGCTCACTGGAGCTTGCCTGCGGTTTAAGAACCTCAGTGAGGAGGTAAGTCCTCACGGCCGCAACGGGGAGCTCAAGGCCCAAGGCCTTGGCTGCCCTCGTCAACACTATGCTATAGCAGCCCCCTCCTCCGTAGCCACAGTGGGAGGGGAGACAAATCCAGTGTCTGGCGAGGTGTCAATACCACTGGCCTCCCCAAGCTCATATGTCCAGTCCTCTTGAGACTGGCACTCCTGTGCCAGAGGGTCCTCAGACCCCTCCCAATCACCTCCGTCACCAGTCTCCTGTAACCCAGGGTCAACAGACTGGACCTCCTCATGGAAATAAAAATCTTCAAAGGCCGTCTGGAGCGGCGCCCAAGGGCGCCGTTCCGGCGCCAGAGTCGGACCGAAGGGAAGATTGGGGACGGCGTCCACAATGGGCGCCGGGGGCGACACCCTCGGGGCCGGCGCCGGTGAGGTCGACCGGCGACGACCCGGATCCGGAAGCGGATCCGGTGAGGCCCTGCGGCGCCGGGACCGAAGTCGCCGGCGGCGCCGGGGCCGAAGCACCCGGCGGCGGCGGGGCCGAAGCGCCCGACCCGCTAGGGCCTCCAGCCGGGACCGCTGGGCCCGGAGGCGCCGCGGGACCCGGCTGAGGAGGGAGGGACCTCATGGCCATGAGGTACCGCTCGACCTCCTCCGGCGTTGCGCCGTGCCCAGGGACCCGAAGGTGTGGGGCAGGCGGCGACGCTTGCGACTCTCTTGGAGCCACGTGGGCGGTGTCGCCCGAACCCCCGGCCGCATCGTGCGAGCTTCGGGGTGGGTCGGAGGAGCGATGATGCCGCTCCGACCTCTCATGCCTCTTACCTGAGGACTTGGATCCCGACAACCGATGTCCACTCCCGGAGCTGCGGGGACTCCGACCCCGCGACCGGTCCCTCGACCTCCCGTGGGACCGGGACCTGGAATGGCGGGGGGCCGACTGCCGGAGCTCGAGCCGCTTGCGGGACCGCTCCCGCCTAGCCTTCGACGTCAGGGCCCGGCAGTCGGAGCAGGTGCGGTCGTCGTGGTCGAGGCCTAAGCACTTCAGGCACCGGCGATGGGGGTCCGTGACCGACATTAGTCGGTCGCACTTCGAACAGGGCTTGAACCCGGGCATCCCTACCGGCACCGATAGAGTCGAAGACTCAAGAAAGAAATGATCAAAAAAGATCAAAAAGTTTAGTCAAAAAATGACTAGGGGTAGAGCTTCTCCGGATGTGCGCTAGCTGGCGCGGAAAAAAGAAGAACTGACGTCAGAGCGCATGGGCGGCGTCTAGTACTCCGACGACGTCATTCCGGCGCTAACGACGCCGACAACGGACGCGGAGCCGCGGACGACGCCTACCGACGCGCAGGGGTATTGCTACGCAAAAATTTCCGGATCCAGTCTGACGCCTGGGGATATTCTAAGGTAAGGAATCTATCACTAACGTGTCTCTTTCAGATTCTTATATTTTGTTTAATTGTTTATGGACACCATTACGTTTATATAAAGCTAAAATCCTTCAATCTGATTTATGTTGGAATTGCAAATTACATTCTGGTTCATTGCAACATATGCTTTTTACTTGTCCTTTGCTATCTACATTTTGGTCAGAAGTGTGGGACATTGTTAAAAAAATTCTTCATATTCAAGAAGATTTATCTAATAAATTGTTAATCTGCAAAGCTGTACTCTTATCACAGGATTTAAATGTACTTGAATGCAAACTCTTTAATTTCCTACTGTCTTCTGCGTTAAAATCAATTACATTTTGTTGGAAAGATGTTTCAAAGTTATCAGTTCATGCATGGTGGTCATGGGTTATTTTTACACGAAGAGGGGCACAATTATCTTTATCTGGGGTCTGTCAAAATTCTATTTCTTATCAATTATTTTGGACTCCTATTGATGTATACTAATCTCATTAATTTTAATACTTGCTTTTTTCTATGTTGTTATACTTATGTATATATTGTTCTTATATAAGTAGCTCATTTAATTCTCTATTAACTATATAGTATTCTATGTTTCCCTTCCCTCTCCCCTTTTATTAGTTTTCATTGCATATTTCTATCTACATATTTTGACATGCAATTTTCATGTATGTCTTGCTTCTTATACTGAAAACCTCAATAAAATATTTTGAACAAAAAAAAAATTACAACAATGCAATGCTAGTGTCATAATAAAGACAGTGACAGTGTTTGTGGATAAAAAAAAAAAAGAAATTATTTTAACTGGCGGACTTATTCCCCCAATCAATTGATGTCCCCTATGTAAGTTTGCATCCTGATTATGACCCTGTTTTAAATAATCTAAGCCCCGGGGTCGAAACGTAGACTAAAATAACATATGTGGACTGTTTTTAAAAAAAATGATGGTGGATATCGACACTTGCTCAGTGGGTTTTGGTCTCTAACACTCTATTGTCCCGTTCAGCCACATGTATATATTTGTGTACATAGCACGTATGCACTTTCTGCACTTATAGTCACTTGCATTGCGCAGTCACCCCCTTTTTTGGAGCACCTTATGTTTTTTAGAGAAAAAAAATGTGCTACTCCACGTTGTAATACATTGAAACAAAAGTTTTCTAACCAGAGAAGTAGCAAATTAAATAAATATATAACTGAGTTATTTGTGTTAGAGGTGTTTGTACCCCTTCTTGCCACTTCGATGTGGAAGTCATGGGCTACACTTCCCCCATAGGGTCCACCTTTTTGCTATTAATTATCCAGCCCAGGCCCCTGGATTACCCCTTTTGTTTCAGTGGTGTTTAGGAGGGACATTCGGTGGATTTTGTGATGACTGGCCCTGTTTCATCAATCTCTGCTGCTTTTGATGCTCATGGTATGGCTTTAACTGGAATCACTCTGCCAGGTGACCCGGCCTGTGGCAATAGTAGCACTAACTAGGGTTTGGTTGCTGCCAGCCTCCTTGACCTCTACTGCCATAAACATTGAAAACGTCACTCTGTGTATTCTTTTATTCCTCTGAGCAAAAGAGCAGGAGTGTGTGAGCAAAACGGTTTAGGAGTGTTACCACGGTTCCTGTGGGAACAGGGTTGTCATGTTCGGTGGTTGCCAGAACTGTTTGGTCCCTGTCTGGGTTTAGGGGTGCTTATGGTGGCACTGTGAACCAGCTGGTCCAAGGGACAACATGTTCAGTGGGGGTGCACGGAATCAGTCTGACACCACCCTTAAGTCAATGTCGCCGACAAATGCACAGTTCCTTATGAGTGCAAACTACACAACACCACAAGCAATAACCAGGTAGGTGTACTAACCTGTGCAGTCACGCCTAAGGCCTACACTGTATACCTAATATACCTTGCGTAATATATTTTTTAAACTAATTACATATATTCACGTTGCTTTCTATCACTGGCATGAACCTCTTAGCATTAGAAACACGTTACTATTTCTCTAGAGCACCGACCAGGATTCAAATCAGTGACCGGCCGCTTACACGGACAGACAACTCTAGTAATCCCATGAACCAACCAAGCTTTCCCACAGATACATTTAAGTAACATTTATTTTTCATTTAAGGTTTGTGAACTACATTTTATATGTTGTTACCTGTAGGTGAAAGAACAACAAAATAGAGACTATTTTGTTCTTTTCAGCCTCGTCTCTGACCCTGCCAGCACTCGCCGACTCCGCCCCACTGTAGTCAAAATCATAGCTCCCATAATTTCTTAATGCACTTCAGCCCAGCACTGACACAGTTCTGCCAGTTAAGTACTGCCAATGTACGAGTTACACGATATTCAAGAAAGAGTTAATATTTTTTGTAGGTCATTACAAGCACTGGTGTAAAACCAAGATGAAAAGACTCACCTTTCCATGTTTTTAAATATATTGCATTTTTCATCTTTTGTTGTAAGCTGGAATGCAAGGGCTGCATGATGACTTTCTAACACTGCTGTATCATTATATAAGATCGCCAGCTCACTTCCTGCATTGCAAAGGAATGAGTTTGTTCTACCCGGGTGGTCCACGTCGTGAACTGTTGCAGCAATCAGTGCGGCAACCTCATCAATCTGATCCAAACATTCCTGAAAGGAGAAAGAATCTCTTACAATGCAAAGCCAAAATGAAATTCAAAATAATTATAGTCATTACAAACGTGTAACGTCTAACATGTATTATTAATAATACTGCAACATTTCAAAGTTAATTTAAAAACTAGATTTAGATCATCATGCTGAAAACTTTACATTTTGGTTTCAATAGATTTGACAGCATTGAACGAAGGGATGTCACCTGTTCCAGCGACAGAGGTACACCTCCAAGCAATTACACCGCCATGTCGGAAAGAAACACATTAATATTTAACAATAATACAAGGGCACAATTCCTAACAAACATAGAAATGGCGGAACTAACTAAGTTAGGCCTTGTGCAAGTGTAAGTGTAAGAATGACTCCACCTGTCATATCACATCCGACCTTCAGGGTGCGCCCCAAGAAGCGAGAGAAATGGGAGTAACCCTGGGGAGAGGGAGGCAGGAACTCCACCCCCCAATATTTATTGTCTATAGGGTAAAATGTACAAGGTGGGTGACTGGCCTAGTCGGCACTTTAGAAATTATGCAAGACTGTTTCACTGTCATGCAGAACGAAATGACGAAACTGTGACAGAGGTCCAGGGCAGACTGTGGCTATAATCTTAGCACTGACAGGCCCCTTTCAAAATTGACACAACATAATGGATCTGTGATAACAACTCTATGAGTCAAACAAAAGAAATTTACATAATTGTGTCTCGTCTACTAGCAACAGACTTCGTTTATAAACAAGCATTTGCAATGCAATCAGTCTTCCCTTTGGGACCTTATATGTATTTAGCTATGCAGCAAATTAGCCTGGGTGCTGAAATATCTACTGTTCTTTAACATGAAGGGAAAGTAGGCACCAAACCTCGTGACACGCCAGGTATGGTAACAAATGGAAAGAAATATTGCCTTTCAGCTGGAAAAGGTATAGTCCAAAGCTCTGTTTTTAATATAAAATCAGGGCCTTCAGTGGTCATATCACTGAAAATAGAAAATTTGAAACAAAGATTATTGTCTACGGGTGCTTCTAGAAGACAATTTCTATGGACTGGAATGTAGAAAATGCTAAAATGATTCTGGTATTTTACTGACCTCTGCTGGTCGTTTTCTATCAAGACTGTTAAATAGAGGCAGTTGAACAGAAAAAAAGTCGCTAAGCGGAAACAGACAAGTTCTGGGGCTGATCTCCAGAGCCCAAAAAGTACATACACATATAGGTATATACTAAAGTATATACAAGAGGTCTCGAATGCTCGACCTAAAAAGATAGGATTCAATCAGGCAGCCTATCATCTGAATCAATTTTAAGGAGCGAGTGGCAATGGAACCCATCTATTAGTGTGTGTACACGCATGTGAGAAACTGAATGTTTGTGTAGAGGTGAGTTTGTGTGCGCGAGGGAGTGCACAAGTATTCTATTGGGTTTTCTTCTAAAGCGCATATATCACCCCAACAGGGGTCTCTCAGTGCTATAGTCTTGGAAAACGAGGCAGAATCTGTGAGGCCTGCACAAATACCATGACTACATTTGTCCTTCACTGGGAACCAAACACCCAATTGTAGCGCCTGACTCTCAGAGGGTAGCGTTGCAGAGCAGTCCGAGGCTTACTCAAGGGAGGTGGTGTGGGCTAGTAATCGCCATTTGCAAGTGCGCAGAAATAACACTCAATAATTGATTGTCCAGTCTGTACTTTGCTTTATAAAAGTAAGAGTACATTTATTAAACACACACACTACTCAATACTATGCACCAATTTACAAATATACATAAGCTGTTGGAATTACTTTGTGACATTGCATAAAATCTCCACCACTCTAGCAATGGGGGGCGGTGTCTAGTACCACCACTTCCATGTATGCACATCATCTTGCCCCTAATGCAGCTAGTGGATCTTAACCTGGAGCAAGGGCCCTGCGCACTGGCACCATCCCAGTGGCGACCCACCCCAGTACTTCAACCAGCATTTAAAATAGGTAACCCTGCCTTGGTGACACACAACCCTGACCGAGCATTTCCTACAAATCATAAGGTATGCACCGCTTTATCTTAAGGGCTAACAGTCTGGGTTTTTCACCTTAGCGCAGCAGCAAGAATACATGTTTAAGCATCCCTTTACAGTGACAGTCTTCATAACATTTGGATATCATTAGAATGCATTGCAATTACAACCCCTAAATGCATCACAGATAAAATCACAGGTTTGAGTAAATACAGTCAGACACCCTTGCAGGAACGTCTAGCCACTTAAATCCACTTTGCTTATGACTCCACATTCACCATGTACTTCACATTAGACCCATGAACTTATAATAATATAATATTAATACAGAAGTTTGTATAGCGCGAACAGCTACCTCACAAGGAGGTGTCCCGGCGCTCAGTAAACAACACGATGAGCTGCATAGTAACAAAACAAATAAAAAGTAAATTTTACTGATTAAAAAGCCATGTCTTTAGCTGTTTCCTAAAGACAGGCTCAGAGATAGCATTACGAATAGAAAGCGGCAGAGTGTTCCATAATTTAGCAGATCGTGCAGAGAAAGCTCTTCCACCAAGGCGAACCTTGGCGAAACGGGGGACAGAGATCAAGTTCAGAGCATTCGACCGCAGAGGCCGTACCTGCCTGTAACTAAGGAATCTAGCTTTAAGATAATTTGGGCACTTACCCTGCAGAGCCCGATAGGTCAGTGTCAAAGCTTTAAAATCAATCCTGGATGCCACAGGCAGCCAGTGAAGACTGCGCATATGCGGGGAGATATGATGTCTATAAGGAATGTGTTTAATCAATCTTGCCGCCGCATTCTGCACTAACTGAAGTCGCTGAATCACATACTTAGGCAAACCAAGATAGAGTCCATTGGCGTCGTCCAGCCTTGATGTTACAGTGGCATGGACTACTAATTTGCGACAATCTTCCGGCAGAAGATCCAAGAACTTTCGAAGGTTTCTAAGTTTATTGAAGCAACTCGCCGCAATTTGATGAATATGGGCAGAGAAGGAGAGGTCAGCGTCCCATCTCACGGCCAAATTTTTGGCACTAGTACTAGGGGATGGCGGAGGCCCCATTTCAGTGGGCCACCAAAGATCAGGCGAGGGCACCGGCCCCTTTCCAAAGAAAATTACTTCAGTTTTCCCTGCGTTCAATTTCAATTTCAATGTATTCGAGTTCATCCAAATGGCAATGTCTCGAAGACAGCCCTTGAAATTACTAAAGGCCTCAGGTGTCAGCTCTTGATAAGAAAAAAACAACTGTGTGTCATCCGCGTATGATATCGCTTTGACACCCCAGTTGGCTATCAAAGTGAAAAGGGGGGCTAGGTACACATTAAAGAGCAGGGGCTCAAAGCAGAGCCCTGGGGAACCCCACACTACAAAGGTTTAGGTGTGGATGAAAACGGGCGTAAGGCGACCTTCTGTGAGCGGGCGGGATGTGCTCCTATTTGTGAATATTATAGCAGCTGCTCTTCCGCTGAGACAGGGAGAGCCGCAATCTGTGCCTCCGGCCACTTTGACTGCCTGTTGGAGGGCCCGTACCCACCCGGATCCTCAGGTGAGTAAGACGGCTCAGGGAGCCCACCCCTGGCCACTTATGCAGAGTCTACAGGGCCCGGTCCCACCTGGGACCCTGGCACCGCTTCTTTTCCTCCTCTTCCTCTTCCAATGCAGGGCCCGGTCCCACCCGGGCCCTCCGCAACCTTAGCACTTCTGGTGGTGGGGGCAGCCCGGGGAGCCCACCCCCGGCTGCTCTGGCTGACTCCCGCCCGGCCCGCACTCTTGTGAGCAGCCACGGGAGCCAGAGCTGGTCTCCGAGTCCGCCCGCTCTGGCGGGCAGACGCCGCGGCTGCCGCCGGACTGGCAAGTCTTCGGGGGAGTGGCATTCCCCCCGCCTCCCTCCAGCCTTGGGGCCCGGGGATGGGGTCCTGGGCCTCCTCCATTACTTTGGGGCCCGGGGATGGGGTCCCGAGCCCCCGGACATCTTCCGGGGGGGGGGGGCGTGATGGCGCTTCCCCGCATCCTGGCACCTCAGGCCCGGGGATGGGGTCCCGGGCCCCTCTTCCTCTCGATGAGGTTGCGCGTCGGCACTCCCTGGCCATCCTTCTCGCGGGGTTGCCCGATGGCGCTCCCTCGCCTACATCGTCAGTGGGGGCCAGAGTAGGCTCCTGTCCCCCATGCAGGGCACCTTCACCTTTACTTCTCCTTGGGGGCAGCCCCCAGGACCTGACCCACCCCAGGGGCATCTCTGAGACTGACGGCGGAGCCCCACGCTCTTCGTCGGTCTTCTTAGGGGTCAAAGGTTGCCTACCTTCCGGGACCATATCTCAGCACCTGGAGGTCCGATCTGCCCCATTTTCGCGTATTCTTGCTCCTGAGGGTGCCCCTCCAGCCACTGGGAGCACTCTCCGTCGATTTCCAGATCTCCAAGAGGGTGCATTATGCAGGGAGAGGTCTTCTCTGGCTCCCTGCACCAGCCTTTCGCCTGGCTCTCCTCCTGGGCCTCTCTTATCCCTGCGCTGAGGTTCCTGCTTCTGTGCACCGGTCCTGGGATCTTCTTCTGGTGCTGTTAGGGCCCTGGGAGGCAGTCAGGGGGTACCTCCTTCCAACTGCCCATTGCCAGGCTCCAGCACCTTTCGCCTCCGCAGACCACACCCCAGAGAGAGCTTCTCTTCCTGTGCAAGTACTTTTTAAAAGTTGAGTAGGGGGCTGGCAGGAAGTCTCTGTGTGTCCTATCAAACAGCGACACATCACTTCCCTGCCCCTGCTCCCTCCTTCTTGTCCAGCCTCTGGGTTTGTTCAAACATGGCGTCGTCCAGTGCCTCTGGCCACATGGCCTCTGAAACCTCAACTCCTTCCCCCCTCACTGCCTTTACCGTGGTTCCGCTGAATGCCTGGCACCCAGCGACAGCGGTTGATGGATTGGTCTGTAGCTCCACCTATCTCCCTTCCTTGGAGGGAAGATCTTCGCTCAGGGAAGAAAGGGCATTAATTTAACCTGCCAGGGCCAGACCCCAGGCAGGGACTCAGAGAAATATGAAATTTCTGGACGACCCAAAAGCAGTAAAATATGACTTTGGACCCTGCAGAATACTTATTTTCACCTACACTACAATGTACTTTAGTGCGTTTCTGGAATCTGTAGGCCTTGTGGAAGTCATTCTAGCCATGGACCCCACATCCCCATAGGGGAATAAGGAAGGGAAAAACACAGTAAAACACACTGACTTGCCTTGGCATGTTTCTTTCCTGTGTATAAAGCCTATTCCATGTCATCACCCAATTCTGCATAAGTCCTGCCACATCATTCAATTTGTACCTGCTCCTAGACTGCACACACTATGAATCTCCCCTGCGCAGCCCCCCAACACGTGTGCACACGCATGTACACATGTGTCTGCATGTAACCAGCCCGGAGCCCCATACTCCAGCTGCTGCGCGGCGGCCTAGTCAAGCCAGGGGGACACCAGTAAAATCTCCATGCAGTCTCCTTCATTATGAGTTCACTGTGGATGAGTCCCAGATTATGAGGGTCCCCCACAGTAAAATTTCAACAATTAGGTGCTCAAAAAGTGGAAAATCCAGGCGGCCCCTAGTGTCAGAACCACCTTCTAACATATAGCAACTCCAAAGTTGTAAAAGCCCTGAATAGAAGAGTGTCAAAATTCTAAAACTAAAAGAGCCAGGTCTTCAAAGATTTTTTAAATTGTTTAAGATCAGTACATGCTCGCAAATGCAAAGGAAGCGGACTCCAGTGCTGGAAGCCTAAATGTGAGAATGAGCGCCCACCATACCTGGTGGTGCAAATACGCCAAGGAGGTAGTAAGAGTTTCCCACTTGATCTTAAACACCGAGAGGGGGCATATCACTGCAGTTTATCTTGCAGATAGGGCGGCCCACTTCCATACAGAGCTTTATGGATCAAGCAGAGGAGTTTGAACACAGTCCGTGTTTTTTTAAAGATCAGCCAGTGAAGGGTTCTGAGAATGGGTACTGAGGGCGAGCAGGGCGGAAGAAGCCTAATTAGCCATAGCGCAGTGTTTTGAACCACCTGGAGTTTGGAAAACAATTCTTCATTCATGGCACCCATTAAATTGTCGGAATCTTTTAAAAACTTGTTGCAAACGCTGCTATTTCAAACTATTGGAATCGTTTAAAACTTTTAAAACCTGCTAACTGTACCTTGCACTTACTTGTGATTTGCACTGTCATTGACTTGCGCCCAGCGCTCCCCCTTACAGATTATTCTGTGGACTATTTGCACACAAGTATTTGGTTGCGTGGACATAGATTCAAGATGCAAAAATACTTTGATGTTTATTTTAATGTGATCGCGTTGCTCAGGGAATTCAGAGTTAAAATATCGAGTGGTTTTGAATAACTATACAAGATAGCGCCTTAAATAGGGAAAGGAAACCGAGGGTGGGTAATTCTTAAAGCATTCAGGTTAATGAAGTCTTATGATGAGAGCATTATATAAGAACACACATATTGAGCGCTTGTTGAAATCTAATTTAAGTGGCAGTGCATCGTAGATTGGGAGAGTTTAATTCCGGTCCGCACTTTAGGTAAAGCACCACAATACGAAAACAGAACTCCTGGGGGAGGGAGGGGTGAGAAATAACAGTGAAAGCTGAGAATGGTATAAAGCCGTTAATACTGAATGGACAGGAACGGGGGCACACCGCAGATAAACCGTGAGATGGTACTGGAAAGCTTTGAAAAAAATGTGAAAAGCGAACTTCAATAATGTTTTTATATTTCAAGAGTTTTTAAGGAAAAGTTTACAGATATAATACAAATACAGTACAGTAGTGATGCGGGGGCACATACAGATGAGTTGATGGATTCTCGTGGATGACCGGCAGCGTTTCGTTTTGTTGCTGATGCTGGTAAGTGTCGTATATGTAGGCCCGAAGAGTGAAGAAGAGAAGAAAAAGAGGGGGGGTCAAATCGCTGTTGACCTTGGCATGTCGTTACAATGGTGTGCAGCCTGTTGTCAGTCTAGGGGTGTTTGTCCAATTCTAAATGTTTGTCCAAGGCGCCCCACATCTCACTTCTAGCTGTGTGGTTGGTTGAGTATTTTGCTGTGATGTTGTCCGCGCCTCTCAGAAAGGTCACCCAGTTTATCCATCTCTTAAAGGTGGCTTTACTAGTGCATTTCCAGTTCGCTAGGATTGTTTTAACCGCCGCTGTGAGTAGAAGGTCTACCAGTTCTCTGTTGTCCCTGCATTCTAGGTTTGGAGCCATGAATGTGGTGGCTATTCCAATAGTCATTGAACACTTGTCATGATAAGCGAGGTTCCGGGTTTTATTCTTTGGTTGCTTAAGTTGGAATTTAGATAAAAAGAAGGGTTTAGGGGTAAATTGGGGGTTGTTACGTACTTTAAAGTTTCCTCAAAGGCTGCTATTCACAATTTGTGAACATGTAAGTAACTTTTACTGTTTAGCTTTCATTATATATATATATATATATATATATATATATTCACTGAAAAAACCATAGGTTATAGACCATATATAGTTAGGAATTAGCATTTACAAAACCTTATTTTACTCACACAAAACCATTGAAATTCCATATATAGTTAGTTGTACTAACTATATATCGCGCACCCTCAATCCACTGCTGATGATGTCACATATTACATCATTCATGACATGGTCAGTGACATCACTGATGACATCTCAAATGACATCACTGATGACATCACTGATGACAACATCCAGTGACTGTATGTTTCTGTAAAGTTAAAATATGTCTTATATATTGAAGAATGAGTGGATGTATAAGTGTCTGGATGATGTATTTAGTAGGTGCATGACTGACTGTATAAGTGAGTGATTAAATGTGTCTCACTGAGTGCATGGGTTAGTGACTAAACTGTTTTAAATTGTGCATCATTGTGTCTGTTGTTTTGTAATCTGATGCATGTGTTGATCATTAGCTATATGACTAACTATATGGGTTATTGATTAGTTGGCCAAGTATTTGTATGGGAGACTGAGTGTGTGTGTGGGTGTTTGGGAGGTGTATGACTCTGTGCATAGATGTGTGAGCAGTTGATTCACTAGATGTATGGGTTCAAAAGTGCATGTGGAAACAGCTGTATGGGCGGTTTACTGTGTGCATGAGTGTATTGGTGAGTGAATGGATATCTCAGTGCTACATGTCAAAGTAAGTACATATGTAAAACACAGTACATGTGGTAGTTGACATATATAAATAACTGTGCATAAGAGCCAGTGAATGTGTGAGTGGCTGTATGGATTATTGTGAACTTGTATCAGGGATTGTATAACAGAGTAAATATGTGTTATTATATGTTTCAATAAGTAAGGTGTGCTTAACTATATAGTTGAGGAAATGGAGGTGTGATTGATTCTTTGCAAGACTGACTAGGTGTGTGAGTAACTCCATGGATGAGTGACAGTCTGTGAGTGTCTGTTTACACTGAGTGTATCTAAGGTTATATTAGAGTCTGAAGAGGTTCATCGTATCATCACATGAATGATGTCATCAGTAATGTCAAATGAGATGTCATCAGTGATGTCATCAGTGATGTCATTTGAGATGTCATCAGTGATGTCATCAGTGATGTCACTGACCATGTCATGAATGATGTAATATGTGACATCATCAGCAGTGGATTGCGGGTGCGCGATATATAGTTAGTACAACTAACTATATATGGAATTTCAATGGTTTTGTGTGAGTAAAATAAGGTTTTGTAAATGCTAATTCCTAACTATATATGGTCTATAACCTATGGTTTTTTCAGTGAATTTTCAAGGTTTTGTAAATGCTAATTCCTAACTATATATGGTCTATAACCTATGGTTTTTTCAGTGAATTTCATAGGTTTTTTAATAGCAAATCTTTATAAAAATAATACATTTTAAATCGAATTTTATATTTTATAATTCTGTCATTTTTTTTAATATTCTTTTTGGTGCGCTCCCGGGGCGCGGACAGGTGAACGCACGGGTAAGCGCAATCTTGCGGCGCGCCCCGGGGCGCGTACTGATGCGCGTCCCGATAGCGCTATTGCCGCGAATGAAAACAACATCGTGACGTATCGCGTAGCCGCCACGCCTTGCGTCATAAGACACATATCGCGTAGCCGCGAGATGCGTCTTATGACGCACCGCGTAAGCGCACCCGGAAGCGCATACGATCGCGCAACGTACGCGCCCCGATGCGCTTACGATACACGCCCGGGACGCGCCCCGGGGCGCGTAGCGTAAGCGCGTCAAACCATGTGACTTTAAAATAACACTTTTCATTGGTTCAGAACTTTTTTTTTCCAAATTGTGTGAAACCCACCCATTTCTCTCACTATTGCTTTGTACTTGGAGAGAGCAAGAGCTGTTCTGTGTACTCTGTTTATCTCCTACTTTTCTGATCTCCAGCAATGGCTGCAAGAGAGTCATCCAGCAGTGATTCAGAGGGATTTTTAGATGAGGACCCTCCTCAGCAAAAGAAAAAAACCCATTTCATCTGGAAATTTTACGACATCCCTGAAGGACAAAAAAAAGTCAACGCTCCCAAAGTAACCTGCAAAATATGTGGGAGTAGTTTATCCAGAGGCAATCCTCTGAAAAAATATAGTTTTGGAAATGCTAATTTAATCAGGCATGTGAAAAGAAGACACCCTAACAACTTTGCCAGGGAGAGTGTCAGAGAGCTGGCACGGAATGTACCCACAGATGGCGGCAGCACCTCCACTGGTGGAGCAACACCTTCGGGACCACCCCGTGGAAGAATGGTCCCTAACATTCAGCCGGTGTTTGCAGGCATCAAATTTCTGTGCACGGAGTGTGACGAACTGCTCTGCTATGGGGAGCAGAGTGTTGAACTCATTGCCCTAAAGAAACAGCAACACCGCTGCTCTGCCAGTCCCTAAATTTTCAATTTTTTTTGCTCCTGTTGAGCAGTTTTGGAATCCTTGTTTTTGTTTTTCCCTTGACAAAAATCCCCCAAAAATATAAAATTGTTTTAAAAAGTCTAAAAAAAATATAAAACAACAAAAACAAAAATAAAATATATATATAAAACAACAAAATCAAAAAAAAAGTTCTTTTCAGAACTACCTCCAATTTATAAAAAGAAGCTTTTTTTTTTTTTTTTAAAGTCTGTCATTTTTTATCTCCTGGTATGCTCCCCCGTAAGCTCCCCGGTGCGCGTACCGGGCGCTCCCCCCCGCGAAAATCGAAATTTTTTTTACATTTTTTTTTCACCCGCGGGAGCCTTTTATGGCCCCCACATCAAAAGTAGGGGGTCAGGGGGGTGTGCCCTGCCCCCTTTTGCTCATTTCCCCCCTTTGATTCTTGCCACCTCTTGTGTCTCAATCCTACCGAGACACAAGATGGCGGCCGCTGCGGACTGTTTCGAATGTTTACAGACACCCGAGAACCAATCAGCTTGCCGTGCGCAAGTCGCGTGGCGCGCCCGAAGCGCTCCCCGGTACGCGTACCGGGTGCGGCTCTAGATATATATCTTTTTTCAAACCTAATTTACTCAAAATTCACAGGACCACATATCTTGAGACCTAGCAAAGGCACATCGGGCAAACAATATCTACAATTTTGCCAAGTTTCGTGGAAATCCATTCAGCCGTTCGAGCTAAAAGTGAGGCCAACCGCCCTATGGAAAATTGCATGGCAAAAACACGTTTTGGGACCCCCCTTTTTTCTCGGCCCCCCCTTGACGACCCCCCCCCCCCAAATTTTCAGGGGCTGCTCAGAAACAAAATGTTCCATTTTTTGAAAATTTCAGCCAATTCCGTCCACAAACGCCAAAGTTATTAGACATAGAATTTTCAAAAATCCCATAGAGAAAAAATCCTAACTATATATACCTACTGGCGACCGCCAGTAGGTAATATATATATATATATATATATATAAAAGGGAGTTACGGGATGCGTTCAATTGAGGTGGATGTGGTAATTGAGTTTTGGAGTTTGAAAAATGAGTAGCGGCACATTGAGCAATGTTTCATTACTGCAGTAGATTGTACTGAGAATTGACGTTTTACACCTGGCTTGATGTTTATGCAAAGTATTTTAAAATTTGGATTTTACTGATGTTTGTGTATATTTCTTTCCTAGATAACCCCTGATGAAGGGTAATCCCGAAATGCATTGGGTGTTTTTGAATAAATTGTGACTTGTGGAAACACTTTTCTCTTGTGGTGTTGTGGAAAAACGATGATGAAGAAATGAATGAGTAAAATAAATCGATGAAAACAAAGGATAAAAAATTGATAAAGTCGGGCAAATATATATTAACTGAAATAAAGCATGAGTTTGATTTATTGGACACATTTGAAGGCACGGCTGCGCAGCTTGACGGAGTCACAATTGACTCCTCTTCAGTTTGGTTTCGCAAATGCAAAGGAAGCGGGCTAAAGTGCTGGGAGGCTAAATGTGAGAATGAGCGACCCCATACCTGGTGGTACAAATACGCCAAGGAGGTAGTAAGAGTTTCCCACTTGATCTTAAACACCGAGAGGGGGCATACCAATGCAGTTTACCCTGCAGAAAGGGCGGCCCACTTCCATACAGAGCTTTATGGATCAAGCAGAGGAGTTTGAACACAGTCCGTGTTTTTTTAAAGATCAGCCAGTGAAGGGTTCTGAGAATGGGTACTGAGGGCGAGCAAGGCGGAAGAAGCCTAATTAGCCATAGCGCAGTGTTTTGAACCACCTGGAGTTTGGAAAACAATTCTTCATTCATGGCACCCATTAAATTGTCGGAATCTTTTAAAAACTTGTTGCAAACGCTGCTATTTCAAACTATTGGAATCGTTTAAAACTTTTAAAACCTGCTAACTGTACCTTGCACTTACTTGTGATTTGCACTGTCATTGACTTGCGCCCAGCGCTCCCCCTTACAGATTATTCTGTGGACTATTAGCACACAAGTATTTGGTTGCGTGGACATAGATTCAAGATGCAAAAATACTTTGATGTTTATTTTAATGTGATCGCGTTGCTCAGGGAATTCAGAGTTAAAATATCGAGTGGTTTTGAATAACTATACAAGATAGCGCCTTGAATAGGGAAAGGAAACCGAGGGTGGGTAATTCTTAAAGCATTCAGGTTAATGAAGTCTTATGATGAGAGCATTATATAAGAACACACATCTTGAGCGCTTGTTGAAATCTAATTTAAGTGGCAGTGCATCGTGGATTGGGAGAGTTTAATTCCGGTCCGCACTTAAGGTAAAGCACCACAATACGAAAACAGAACTCCTGGGGGAGGGAGGGGTGAGAAATAACAGTGAAAGCTGAGAATGGTATAAAGCCGTTAATACTGAATGGACAGGAAGGGGGGCACACCGCAGATAAACCGTGAGATGGTACTGGAAAGCTTTGAAAAAAATGTGAAAAGCGAACTTCAATAATGTTTTTATATTTCAAGAGTTTTTAAGGAAAAGTTTACAGATATAATACAAATACAGTACAGTAGTGATGCGGGGGCACATACAGATGAGTTGCTGGATTCTCGTGGATGACCGGCAGCGTTTCGTTTTGTTGCTGATGCTGGTAAGTGTCGTATATGTAGGCCCGAAGAGTGAAGAAGAGAAGAAAAAGAGGGGGGGTCGGGGGGGCAAATCGCTGTTGACCTTGGCATGTCGTTACAATGGTGTGCAGCCTGTTGTCAGTCTAGGGGGGTTTGTCCAATTCTAAATGTTTGTCCAAGGCGCCCCACATCTCACTTCTAGCTGTGTGGTTGGTTGAGTATTTTGCTGTGATGTTGTCCGCGCCTCTCAGAAAGGTCACCCAGTTTATCCATCTCTTAAGGGTGGCTTTACTAGTGCATTTCCAGTTCGCTAGGATTGTTTTAACCGCCGCTGTGAGTAGAAGGTCTACCAGTTCTCTGTTGTCCCTGCATTCTAGGTTTGGAGCCATGAATGTGGTGGCTATTCCAATAGTCATTGAACACTTGTCATGATAAGCGAGGTTCCGGGTTTTATTCTTTGGTTGCTTAAGTTGGAATTTAGATAAAAAGAAGGGTGTAGGGGTAAATTGGGGGTTGTTACGTACTTTAAAGTTTCCCCAAAGGCTGCTATTCACAATTTGTGAACATGTAAGTAACTTTTACTGTTTAGCTTTCATTATATATATATATATATATATATATATATATATAAAAGGGAGTTACGGGATGCGTTCAATTGAGGTGGATGTGGTAATTGAGTTTTGGAGTTTGAAAAATGAGTAGCGGCACATTGAGCAATGTTTCATTACTGCAGTAGATTGTACTGAGAATTGACGTTTTACACCTGGCTTGATGTTTATGCAAAGTATTTTAAAATTTGGATTTTACTGATGTTTGTGTATATTTCTTTCCTAGATAACCCCTGATGAAGGGTAATCCCGAAATGCATTGGGTGTTTTTGAATAAATTGTGACTTGTGGAAACACTTTTCTCTTGTGGTGTTGTGGAAAAACGATGATGAAGAAATGAATGAGTAAAATAAATCGATGAAAACAAAGGATAAAAAATTGATAAAGTCGGGCAAATATATATTAACTGAAATAAAGCATGAGTTTGATTTATTGGACACATTTGAAGGCACGGCTGCGCAGCTTGACGGAGTCACAATTGACTCCTCTTCAGTTTGGTTTCGCAAATGCAAAGGAAGCGGGCTAAAGTGCTGGGAGGCTAAATGTGAGAATGAGCGACCCCATACCTGGTGGTACAAATACGCCAAGGAGGTAGTAAGAGTTTCCCACTTGATCTTAAACACCGAGAGGGGGCATACCAATGCAGTTTACCCTGCAGAAAGGGCGGCCCACTTCCATACAGAGCTTTATGGATCAAGCAGAGGAGTTTGAACACAGTCCGTGTTTTTTTAAAGATCAGCCAGTGAAGGGTTCTGAGAATGGGTACTGAGGGCGAGCAAGGCGGAAGAAGCCTAATTAGCCATAGCGCAGTGTTTTGAACCACCTGGAGTTTGGAAAACAATTCTTCATTCATGGCACCCATTAAATTGTCGGAATCTTTTAAAAACTTGTTGCAAACGCTGCTATTTCAAACTATTGGAATCGTTTAAAACTTTTAAAACCTGCTAACTGTACCTTGCACTTACTTGTGATTTGCACTGTCATTGACTTGCGCCCAGCGCTCCCCCTTACAGATTATTCTGTGGACTATTTGCACACAAGTATTTGGTTGCGTGGACATAGATTCAAGATGCAAAAATACTTTGATGTTTATTTTAATGTGATCGCGTTGCTCAGGGAATTCAGAGTTAAAATATCGAGTGGTTTTGAATAACTATACAAGATAGCGCCTTGAATAGGGAAAGGAAACCGAGGGTGGGTAATTCTTAAAGCATTCAGGTTAATGAAGTCTTATGATGAGAGCATTATATAAGAACACACATCTTGAGCGCTTGTTGAAATCTAATTTAAGTGGCAGTGCATCGTGGATTGGGAGAGTTTAATTCCGGTCCGCACTTTAGGTAAAGCACCACAATACGAAAACAGAACTCCTGGGGGAGGGAGGGGTGAGAAATAACAGTGAAAGCTGAGAATGGTATAAAGCCGTTAATACTGAATGGACAGGAAGGGTGGCACACCGCAGATAAACCATGAGATGGTACTGGAAAGCTTTGAAAAAAATTTGAAAAGCGAACTTCAATAATGTTTTTATATTTCAAGAGTTTTTATGGAAAAGTTTACAGATATAATACAAATACAGTACAGTAGTGATGCGGAGGCACATACAGATGAGTTGCTGGATTCTCGTGGATGACCGGCAGCGTTTCGTTTTGTTGCTGATGCTGGTAAGTGTCGTATATGTAGGCTCGAAGAGTGAAGAAGAGAAGAAAAAGAGGGGGGGTCGGGGGGGCAAATCGCTGCTAACCTTGGCATGTCGTTACAATGGTGTGCAGCCTGTTGTCAGTCTAGGGGTGTTTGTCCAATTCTAAATGTTTGTCCAAGGCGCCCCACATCTCACTTCTAGCTGTGTGGTTGGTTGAGTATTTTGCTGTGATGTGTTAAGGGAAGAGCCAACTTCCACGGGAGCGAAGACAAATCCCCACACCTCCAAGACACAGCAGCAGGAATGCGCTAACAAGGTAGACCACACTCCTATCTGCTGTATCCTAAAAGTATGAGGGAATTTACCCAAGGAGTGTCCACCACTCTCCTCATACGTGGGGTAACAGAATAGTAGATAAGGCGTCTCCGGGAGGGGTGGTCCAGGCTAGGAAACAAAGATCAAGTTAGGAATAAACACAATCCCTATGCTTACATGAAACACCCTAAAACATTGACAAGTGTGATCACTCTTGGTTCTTACCCCAAATGTAGATCGGGCCAGCGTCAACGATGAGTCCAGGCAATCAGGGAAGGGGTCCAACAGGACTCACGAGGGACTCAACCCACCTCTGACGCAACGTAAATGGGAAGGGCAGGTGAGGTGAACTGGCCGGCTGACTAAAGAGGATCAGGCCAGCGGAGCAGTAACACCAAAACACCATACAAAACAAACACAAAACAGAAAAGGAGTGAGGGGCACCAACCGGCTGCACAGGGGGCGAGTACAGCGGAGCAGCACCCACTCAGGAGGTGAGACACCCGGCCCCTAGGAGGATAGGGCGGAGCGCTCACTCTCAAGAGGAAAAAACCACTTAAGTAAAGGAGCAAACCAAAGAGGTAACAGTGGTAGCAAAACCAGTATATAGCAAAGAGTGAACCGATAACGCCCGCAAAATGCGTGAGGAATAGCAGGGCGTCGCGTTCACTGAAAACGAAGCGGAAAAGAATACCGCTTTCACAACCAGACACCACACGCACACTCACAGGGCAGAAAAGCGAGTAGCAGAGGGTCAGGAGAGTCTGGTATCAGGCGACTAGAAGACAGAGCCCAGCAGAGCTCTAGACGGCAGCACAACAACTCGAACAGGAACCAGGAAGTGGGAAGGGGGCGTGGTCACAGAAAGTAAGCCAAGCAATGATGGGAGGGCCCAGCTCCTCCTTATCCCCCTTAGGGAGCGTCAGGAAAGTACGGGTTTAGGCGCTAAGGGGTCAAATACAAATGCACAAACCGGAATGACGCACACTTGCCAATGTTAATTCCTAACATGATGTTGTCCGCGCCTCTCAGAAAGGTCACCCAGTTTATCCATCTCTTAAAGGTGGCTTTACTAGTGCATTTCCAGTTCGCTAGGATTGTTTTAACCGCCGCTGTGAGTAGAAGGTCTACCAGTTCTCTGTTGTCCCTGCATTCTAGGTTTGGAGCCATGAATGTGGTGGCTATTCCAATAGTCATTGAACACTTGTCATGATAAGCGAGGTTCCGGGTTTTATTCTTTGGTTGCTTAAGTTGGAATTTAGATAAAAAGAAGGGTTTAGGGGTAAATTGGGGGTTGTTACGTACTTTAAAGTTTCCCCAAAGGCTGCTATTCACAATTTGTGAACATGTAAGTAACTTTTACTGTTTAGCTTTCATTATATATATATATATATATATATATATATATATATATAAAAGGGAGTTACGGGATGCGTTCAATTGAGGTGGATGTGGTAATTGAGTTTTGGAGTTTGAAAAATGAGTAGCGGCACATTGAGCAATGTTTCATTACTGCAGTAGATTGTACTGAGAATTGACGTTTTACACCTGGCTTGATGTTTATGCAAAGTATTTTAAAATTTGGATTTTACTGATGTTTGTGTATATTTCTTTCCTAGATAACCCCTGATGAAGGGTAATCTCGAAATGTATTGGGTGTTTTTGAATAAATTGTGACTTGTGGAAACACTTTTCTCTTGTGGTGTTGTGGAAAAACGATGATGAAGAAATGAATGAGTAAAATAAATCGATGAAAACAAAGGATAAAAAATTGATAAAGTCGGGCAAATATATATTAACTGAAATAAAGCATGAGTTTGATTTATTGGACACATTTGAAGGCACGGCTGCGCAGCTTGACGGAGTCACAATTGACTCCTCTTCAGTTTGGTTTCGCAAATGCAAAGGAAGCGGGCTAAAGTGCTGGGAGGCTAAATGTGAGAATGAGCGACCCCATACCTGGTGGTACAAATACGCCAAGGAGGTAGTAAGAGTTTCCCACTTGATCTTAAACACCGAGAGGGGGCATACCAATGCAGTTTACCCTGCAGAAAGGGCGGCCCACTTCCATACAGAGCTTTATGGATCAAGCAGAGGAGTTTGAACACAGTCCGTGTTTTTTTAAAGATCAGCCAGTGAAGGGTTCTGAGAATGGGTACTGAGGGCGAGCAAGGCGGAAGAAGCCTAATTAGCCATAGCGCAGTGTTTTGAACCACCTGGAGTTTGGAAAACAATTCTTCATTCATGGCACCCATTAAATTGTCGGAATCTTTTAAAAACTTGTTGCAAACGCTGCTATTTCAAACTATTGGAATTGTTTAAAACTTTTAAAACCTGCTAACTGTACCTTGCACTTACTTGTGATTTGCACTGTCATTGACTTGCGCCCAGCGCTCCCCCTTACAGATTATTCTGTGGACTATTTGCACACAAGTATTTGGTTGCGTGGACATAGATTCAAGATGCAAAAATACTTTGATGTTTATTTTAATGTGATCGCGTTGCTCAGGGAATTCAGAGTTAAAATATCGAGTGGTTTTGAATAACTATACAAGATAGCGCCTTGAATAGGGAAAGGAAACCGAGGGTGGGTAATTCTTAAAGCATTCAGGTTAATGAAGTCTTATGATGAGAGCATTATATAAGAACACACATCTTGAGCGCTTGTTGAAATCTAATTTAAGTGGCAGTGCATCGTAGATTGGGAGAGTTTAATTCCGGTCCGCACTTTAGGTAAAGCACCACAATACGAAAACAGTACTCCTGGGGGAGGGAGGGGTGAGAAATAACAGTGAAAGCTGAGAATGGTATAAAGCCGTTAATACTGAATGGACAGGAACGGGGGCACACCGCAGATAAACCATGAGATGGTACTGGAAAGCTTTGAAAAAAATTTGAAAAGCGAACTTCAATAATGTTTTTATATTTCAAGAGTTTTTATGGAAAAGTTTACAGATATAATACAAATACAGTACAGTAGTGATGCGGAGGCACATACAGATGAGTTGCTGGATTCTCGTGGATGACCGGCAGCGTTTCGTTTTGTTGCTGATGCTGGTAAGTGTCGTATATGTAGGCCCGAAGAGTGAAGAAGAGAAGAAAAAGAGGGGGGGGTCGGGGGGGCAAATCGCTGCTGACCTTGGCATGTCGTTACAATGGTGTGCAGCCTGTTGTCAGTCTAGGGGTGTTTGTCCAATTCTAAATGTTTGTCCAAGGCGCCCCACATCTCACTTCTAGCTGTGTGGTTGGTTGAGTATTTTGCTGTGATGTTGTCCGCGCCTCTCAGAAAGGTCACCCAGTTTATCCATCTCTTAAAGGTGGCTTTACTAGTGCATTTCCAGTTCGCTAGGATTGTTTTAACCGCCGCTGTGAGTAGAAGGTCTACCAGTTCTCTGTTGTCCCTGCATTCTAGGTTTGGAGCCATGAATGTGGTGGCTATTCCAATAGTCATTGAACACTTGTCATGATAAGCGAGGTTCCGGGTTTTATTCTTTGGTTGCTTAAGTTGGAATTTAGATAAAAAGAAGGGTTTAGGGGTAAATTGGGGGTTGTTACGTACTTTAAAGTTTCCCCAAAGGCTGCTATTCACAATTTGTGAACATGTAAGTAACTTTTACTGTTTAGCTTTCATTATATATATATATATATATATATATATATATATATATATCAAAGCTCCACTTGCATAGTATAGCCCATTCAGGGCGTAATTTTGTCGAATGAGAATGGGGACGTTATGAAAATTGTACATATGCAGCCCATCTGTGGGCATTAGGTAAATGGCAGACAATGAGTGATGAATTTTTGACTCTTTAAATGCTTTAATCCTGATTTATTTGCATATATGTGGCTGTGTGCTGCTGGTAATATAGAGCGGTAAGCCACGTTGATTTCATTTTGACCCATTCAAAGATGGCGACCATTATCACTACTCTGGCCCTATCTTTGTTTCTAAACAAACATCACGTGTTACATGCAAAGTATTTGAAACCTTGCGCCGCACTGTTACTCTGAACACTGACGAAGGCCGAGTGCCGAAAGCGCGTTTTGATCAATAAAACCTGAAACTGTGAACTAACCCCGGAGTGCTGCTACCTAATTCCCAAAATTGTGGGGAGGGACTGCTGAGCGGATATATATATATATATATATATATTCACTGAAAAAACCATAGGTTATAGACCATATATAGTTAGGAATTAGCATTTACAAAACCTTGAAAATTCACTGAAAAAACCATAGGTTATAGACCATATATAGTTAGGAATTAGCATTTAAAAAACCTTATTTTACTCACACAAAACCATTGAAATTCCATATATAGTTAGTTGCACTAACTATATATCGCGCACCTGCAATCCACTGCTGATGATGTCACATATTACATCATTCATGACATGGTCAGTGACATCACTGATGACATCACTGATGACATCTCAAATGACATCACTGATGACATCACTGATGACATCTCATTTGACATCAATGACCACATCACTGATGATATCATTCATGTGACAATACAATGCATCTCCTCACATTTTAATATAACCTCTGTTTCACCCAGTGTTAAATACAGAATATAATTTTTGAAACCATTGACACACCAATACTAGTTACTACATACGCACTCACTGATTCCTACGTCTACACACACCTTCACTCATTCACCCATACTATCATTCATACATACAATCACTCATCTTTACAACACTATCATATGCACTCATACACCTATACAGACACTCACAGTCTGCCACTCATCCATGGAGTTACTCACACACCTAGTCAGTCCTGTAAAGAATCAATGACACTTCCATTTTCTTGTCTATACAGTTAAACATAGAGCACCTTACATTTTCAAACATATACTAACACATACTTACCTTGTTATACAATCATTGATACAAGTACACATTGATCTGCACAGAGTCACACACCTCCCAGCCAGCCACACACACACTCAGTCTCCCATACAAATACTTGGACAATCAATCAGTAACCCATATAGTTAATCATATAGCTACTGATCAAAACATGCAGCAGTTTACAGAACAACAGACATAATGATGCACAAATTAAGACACTTTAGTCACTAACCCATGCACTCAGTGAGACACATTTAATCACTCACTCATGCATTCAGTCATGCACCTACTAAATCCTTTGTCCAGACACTTATACTTCCACTCATTCTTCAATATGTAAGACACATTTTAACTTTACAGAAACATACAGTCACTGGATGTTGTCATCAGTGATGTCATCAGTGATGTCATTTGAGATGTCATCAGTGATGTCATCAGTGATGTCACTGACCATGTCATGAATGATGTAATATGTGACATCATCAGCAGTGGATTGCAGGTGCGCGATATATAGTTAGTGCAACTAACTATATATGGAATTTCAATGGTTTTGTGTGAGTAAAATAAGGTTTTTTAAATGCTAATTCCTAACTATATATGGTCTATAACCTATGGTTTTTTCAGTGAATTTTCAAGGTTTTGTAAATGCTAATTCCTAACTATATATGGTCTATAACCTATGGTTTTTTCAGTGAATTTCAATGGTTTTTTAATAGCAAATATCATAAGCTGTCGAATGTCAAGTACGTGGTAAGTGAAAACATTTTCGTGTTTATGCACACTGATCTGCTTTGAATGGTGCCCCCCCCCCTCATTTCTATTAGGAGTACTCTCTCTTTGCAGATAGTGAAAGGTAGTTAACGCAGGTCTTTGCCCCCATTGTAATCCGTCGTGCCTGCTTCTCTCTCCATTTGATTCATTGTTATCCAAGTATTTACTGTTTTAGAATTAGTTCTCTTTGGTTCATTCTCTATTTACAAACAAACACAGAGTCGCAATACTCTGTTTAGTCTTTGCAGATAACGAAAAATCGTGTAAAAAAAAAGAAAAGGAATCGAGCAAAATCAGTAGGCCACTAATGGGATCTCTTTTTGACCTCGCTAAAATAGAAACATTAGGAACAACCCCTCATGACAAATACAAAACTAGTGAGATGAACTGAACTCCACACAATGATGGCTGCAAAACAGCTCTGCTCCGCCACCCACCCCGCCCAAAATAACGATAAAGAACGGCTGCCATGATTGGTTGCGGAATGACCACGACGGAGCTACGAAATGGTGCTGCTCTCATGCTAACCCCAGCTTCAGTCTGAAACATCCAGAAACACTGTAGACTACCAATTCGATCAGTTCCGGTAGCGCCCCAATGTAACCCGGTAGAGAAGAACTAGCCCTCCCCTCTTTGACTGATGGTTCTTGTTGCCTGTCCCTTCTGTTGTCATTTAACAGAACTATTTAGCCTGCTGAAAGGGGTTGTGTTCCGACCGCTGGTTGGTGGAGACATTTTGACTATATTCTGTACCTGCGTTGTTGCGTAATGCGTCATATGACGCGCCGCGTTAGCGCATCCGGAAGTCATCCGGGGCGCGCAGCGCGTAACGTAAGCATAACAAGTCATGTGACTTGTTAATAAAACTTTTCATTGGTTCATTTTACTTTTCTTATTGTAATGATGAAAGGCTTGGTCATATGACCTAAAAATTACGCTTTTCATTACTTCCGAACATTATTTTTTCTTAAATATATGTTATAATGTTCCAGGCTAATGTACTTTCCCGGAAATTTTACAACTGTCCTGCAAGTAAAATATATTCTTTTTTCGAGAAAAAGAGCGTTTCTTCGTCCCATGACGGAGCCGTTGAGCAAAAGAGGGTCGACCTGCTGTCTTAGTCGCCGATACGCCTGAATATGAGATTCTTATCGATCACTTTATGTTGCAGGAATAGAAAACACAACAGCCCTTGACCATTTATCTTTACTGCGTTCCTTCGTATTATACCTTTTACCCTTCATGTAATTGGTCTGCTTTATTTCACTTGCCTTTTAATGATTCTAAAACAGTGACTATTATTAAAAACTTTACCAATGTATATACTACTACCATGTTTTCTTTTAAAAACCTTTATTGTGAAAATTTCATTATACAAATACGAGCCTATAACCACGTGGGCCGGCCACGGAGCAAACTGTAATCGTATATGATAAATAGACATTTACACTGTAGAGGAACGTAACGGGCGGGCCATTAGGTTGCAAGAACTAAGGTGTCTAACAGTTACGGAATCGGTGGACGTACATTTTATAATTAAAATACGACAGGGCCAGTTACAATAAAATTATCTAGATATACATTTGCGGGCAAGTACCATGGGTGACGTTAATTCGAACTTTCAACAGTACAGTAATCAATAACACATCAGAACTTAATATCAATAGGGATGTCGAAATATTCAATCAATTCTCGTCCCCGCCCGCCATGTGCTTCAAAACTGCATACGTATCTCGTGATTTCAAGGTTCTGCAACCAGTACACAACAAGGAGTTACGAGTCCCATTTATTCTGGCGCCATTTTGGGCGAGGACGGGCAGGTCCAGGATATAGTCAAAATGTCTCTACCAACCATCGACTATGATGATGTTCATATGCTGTATTTATTAGAGTAACACTCAGATGTCCACATGAAATAAATTTGCCACAATCTAAACATGTCATTTTAATCTTTCCAAAGTTCTTCTAAATATTTGGGACCGTTTCCCTTGCCTCTGAAGCTCTCAGTGCCACTTCTTTGATGAATGTACTAGCAGGTCAGGGGTTCTCCTCCAAATCTCTCTTTTATGCAGCACTATAATTAATTGGTGCCACCTCTCCATATGACGATGCATGGTATAGTTACCACAACTATATTTTTTTTCGGTTCCTCTAGAGAGTTCATCGTGGCAGATGAAGCGTGTAACGTACCGGGCATTTACCTTTTTTTGCATGTACAGGAAAGGAAAAAAAAATCGAGCGTCCGAGTTCTAAGGTGTCCCAGGGCCATTTTAGTGGACCAGGCCCAAATCCAAAGAACAGGCCGCCATTTTGAGAGTCCTGTTGCAGCCGCCTGTCGCTGTAGCATCAAGAGCAGCCGAAACTCAGCTGAATGGCAACTGAAACGGTAAAGGGGCGCCCCACTACAGCAGACGAGCCAGGCCCAAATCCAAAGAACTGCTATCTCACAGGCTAATGGGGCGACCCACGCCGAGTTTCAGCATTGTAGGATGACCACACAAGTACAGCAACTTGCTAGACATCACCTCGGTGCCATCCGGATCTCGGCGCCCCACTGCAGATGAAGTGCCTCTCAACTATGAAACCACCACGGTGACATCCGGATCTTGGCGCGTTGTGCTGCCTTCGGCCTATTCGCACATCGGTCCGCTACTGACGCCATCTCACAGGCTAATGGGGCGACCCACGCCGAGTTTCAGCATTGTAGGATGACCACACCAGTACAGCAACTTGCTAGACATCACCTCGGTGCCATCCGGATCTCGGCGCCCCACTGCAGATGAAGTGCCTCTCAACTATGAAACCACCACGGTGACATCCGGATCTTGGCGCGTTGTGCTGCCTTCGGCCTATTCGCACATCGGTCCGCTACTGACGCCATCTCACAGGCTAATGGGGCGACCCACGCCGAGTTTCAGCATTGTAGGATGACCACACCAGTACAGCAATTTGCTAGACATCACCTCGGTGCCATCCGGATCTCGGCGCCCCACTGCAGATGAAGTGCCTCTCAACTATGAAACCACCACGGTGACATCCGGATCTTGGCGCGTTGTGCTGCCTTCGGCCTATTCGCACATCGGTCCGCTACTGACGCCATCTCACAGGCTAATGGGGTGACCCACGCCGAGTTTCAGCATTGTAGGATGACCACACCAACTTGCTAGACATCACCTCAGTGCCATCCGAATCTTGGCATCTCAACGCCTAGTGGTATCTTCCATACAAAAAATATTGTTACGCTGCCTTTGGCCCCATTCGCACATCAGTCCGCAACTTAGACATCACCTCGGTGCCATCCGGATCTTGGCATCTCAGCGCCTTGTGGTGTCAGTCAGAAAATATTGTTGTGCTGCCTTCGGCCTATTCGCACATCGGTCCGCTACTGACGCCATCTCACAGGCCAACGGGGCGCCCCACGCCGACTTTCAGCATTGTAGGATGGCCACACCAGTACCACAACTTGCAAGACACCACCTCGGTGCCATCCGGATCTTGGCATCTCAGCGCCTTGTGGTCTCTTCTACACCGGAAATATAGTAGAAAATATTGTTGCGCTGCCTTTGGCCCCATTCACACATCAGTCCGCTACTGACACCATCTCACAGGCCAACGGGGCGCCCCACGCCGACTTTCAACATTGTAGGATGGCCACAGAAGTGCGACAACTTACTAGACACCACCTCGGTGCCATCCGGATCTTGGCGCGTTGTGCTGCCTTCGGCCTATTCGCACATCGGTCCGCTACTGACGCAAACTCACAGGCCAACGGGGCGCCCCACGCCGACTTTCAGCATTGTAGGATGGCCACACCAGTGCGGCAACTTCCTACACACCACCTCGGTGCCATCCGGATCTTGGCGCGTAGTGAAGCTGCAGCAGCTGCAAATAAGCTTCAGACAGTGTTACAACCGCTGCTCAGAACTCTCAACTATGACACCACCTCGATGCCATCCGGATCTTGGCGCGTTGTATTGCCTTCGGCCTATTCGCACATCGGTCCGCTACTGACGCCGCCTCACGTGCCAACGTATTTTCTCCGCATTTTATACCCTATGCCGCATAACAGGTCATGTGACTTGTTTATAAAACTTTTCATTGGTTCATTTTACTTTTGGTTTCCTAATGATGGAAGGCTTGATCATATGACCTAAAAACAACACTTTTCATTGGATGAAAACTTTTTTTTCCCCCCAAACGATGAAAGCCCCACCTTGTTTCTGGATGTTTCAGACTGAAGCTGGCGTCACCATGAGAGCACCACCATCTCGTAGCTCCGTCGTGGTCATTCCGCGAGCAATCATGGCAGCCGCTCCCCACCAGAAGCCTGCAGGAGTCGGGGCCCCCAAAACTTTTGATGAATTCTCAAGGCGGAGGGGACGCTTTCGAGAATGGGGTCCAAGACCTAGCAGACAAGCGTCCGATTTCCAAGGTGTCCCAGGGCCATTTCAGTGGACCAGGCCCAAAAAGGAAACAGCCTGCCGCCATTTTGAGAGTCCTGTGACAGCCGCCTATCGCTGCACCGCAAGAGTGGGCGCAACTCAGCTGAATGGCGGATTTTGACACAGTGGACCAAAAGCGGACGGAATGGCAACTGAAACGGTAAAGGGGCGCCCCACTACAACAGACGAGACTCCACCTGGAGAGGCCCGTTCACGCCGCCTCCCCCGGGGCGCTCCACGCCGTTATTCGGAGCAGCATTGTAGGATATCAAAACCAGTGCGGCAACTTACTGGACATCACCTTGGTGCCATCGTTCTGCTGCCTTGGAACTATTCGCACAACAGTTTGCTACTGATGACCCACCCCCCGCGACGCCCCACGCCGTTATTTGCTGGGTGGCAACTTACTAGACATCACTTTTGTGTCATCTAGATTTCGGCGCGTTCTGCTGCCTTGGAACTATTCGCACAACAGTTTGCTACTGATCACCCACCCCCCGCGACGCCCCACGCCGGAAATCTGGACGTTGTGCTGCGTTGGGACTATTCGCACAGCCGACCGCTACTTCGTTGTTTTTCTCTAAAAATGTTTATATGTTATTACTATTTTTGTTTTCTTGTATATATTTATAAATTATTAAAGTTTTATAATCTTACTACTTTGTCGGAGTGCTATATATTTTTAATGTGACACATAATTGTAAAAACTTTGATGTACAAAGAGTCATCCCTGGAATCTTCCGCTTCACGCTCGGTCCCCTCCCCAATCACAATACAGAATGGTTTTCAGATAATAGCAACGCTTCTGCTGTGACGGATCTCATCGAGTGTGGGCCTTGATCTACTATAACTCCTTTGAAGACGGGTGATTCTTTACAGCTGTGGCCATAAACTACATCTGCAGGGCTAGCTGATAGCCTAGGACCGGCCTGGACAATCGGACACAGAGGAAAAGGAGTGTCAGAGGGTGCGGTAGTGAATAGGGCGAAAGGGAGGTGTCGGGCGGGCACAGGGTGTGATTCTCAGGGAAGAACAGCGCAGATGGGGGGAGGTTTATTACCCATGCATAAAACAGAGAGCGGGGGTGACCACTGCCTGGGGGAGATGCTTGCGAGGGTGGGGAGCCATGCTAAGGATCGACAGCGTTCACAGAGTGGATCTGGTCAAGGCATCTAAAATGGCTGCCGTGCACGACAAAAGTGTGGCATTTGAAAAAAGACAAGATGGCGCACACAATGTTTTTCAACAATTCCTGATTTCCTTCGAATCGAACGTTAACAGACGTTGGGGCATATTACCAAAGTTAAGCGATATTTATCCCTAACGATGCATTGCAAAGATTTTTTTACCGTCAGAAATTATCGCAGATAAACCTTGCTATTATCAAGGTTTATCGCAAATACGATAAAAAACGAGCGCAATGCATTAATGTCGCTGAAAACTCCGCGATATTCATGCATTACCGAGCTAATGCTCTTAGCCATGTTATCCACCTCCCATTGGATAACATGGCTAAGAACTGCTCAGGGCAGCTGTTACTTTTTGGAGATATTCGCGCTTATCTCGAATATTTCCAAAAGTTGATAATAGGAGATAGCGATGTTAGCGACTGTTTCCAGTCGCTAACATCTTGGCATGCCCACTTTGCATGTCATTAGTGATAAATATCACTCACATGCAAAGTGGGACCCAAGATGGTCGCTATCTCCTACTAGCCGTCGCTAACTGGTGTTAGCAACAGCTAGGTAATACACATATAATTTTATCTCCGCGAAGCGGAGCGCTGTTACAGATATATATCTTGTTTTTGAACGTTAATTTCTCAAAATGCACTGAAGCACATATATTGAGACATAGCAAAGGCACATCGGGCTACCAGTCCCTAATATTTTACCAAGTTTCGTGCAAATCCATTCAGCCGTTCGATTATTATTATTATTATTTTTTTTTGCCCCGCGGGGCCCTTTTAAAACCTCCACATCAAACCTAGGGGGTCAGCGAGGATCTACTATGCCCCCTTATGGTCATCAGCCGTTCGATTATTATTATTATTTTTTTTTTTGCCCCGCGGGGCCCTTTTAAAACCTCCACATCAAACCTAGGGGGTCAGCGAGGATCTACTATGCCCCCTTATGGTCATTTGCCCCTTCGCTTTGGCCTCCTCTTGTCTCTCGATCCTACCGAGAGACAAGATGGCGGCCGCTACGTACTGTTTGGAATGTTTACAGACACCGGAGAGCCAATCAGCTTCGCTTCGCAAAGCTCCGTAACGCGAAAAGTACGCGAAGCGGTGCGCTGTTACAGATATATATCTTTTTTTGAACGTTAATTTCTCAAAATCCAGTGAAGCACATATATTGAGACCTAGCAAAGGCACATCGGGCTACCAGTCCCTACAATTTTGCCAAGTTTCGTGCAAATCCATTCAGCCGTTCGATTATTATTATTATTATTTTTTTTTGCCCCGCGGGGCCCTTTTAAAACCTCCACATCAAACCTAGGGGGTCAGCGAGGATCTACTATGCCCCCTTATAGTTATTTCCCCCTTTGTTTTGACCTCCTCTTGTCTCTCGATCCTACCGAGAGACAAGATGGCGGCCGCTACGGACTGTTTGGAATGTTGACAGACGCCGGAGAACCAATCAGCTTCGCTTCACAAAGCTCCGTTGCGCGAAAAGTCCGCGAACCAGAGCGCTAACCGGTCCGCTGTTACAGATATATATCTTTTTTTTAAACGTTAATTTCTCAAAATCCACTGGAGCACATATATTGAGACCTACAAAAGGCACATCGGGCTACCAGTCCCTACAATTTTGCCAAGTTTCGTGCAAATCCATTCAGCCGTTCGGGCTAAAAGTGAGGCCAACCGCCCTATGGAAAACTCAATGTTAAAAACACGTTTTGGGGGGGGCGTGGCTTAGCGGGCGATCATGGCGGACGTGGCTGCCTAAGAGCTCCCGCCGGCCCGCCGTTTATCCTGGGATTATCCTGGCCCCTGAACCCCGATAAGTGTACCGGTCCGAGGTGGTCGTGGCGGAAGACACTGGGAATCGTCCGGTGCCGGAGACAGCGCACCGAGACCGTCTGCGGCAGTGGGGCGAGTGAGTGCGGTGAGCGGCCTGGTGCCCGCCGAACGAGCCGGGGCCTCAATTTTGGCGCCCCTGACCGGAGGACCTGACCCGGAGCCGGCGCTGCCGCTCCCTGGCCGCGTTCCGGGACTGCCTGCTGTCAGCGGCCCACAGCGGAGTGCCCTGCCCATCCTCGTATTGCCGGCGGTGGGGGCCTGGGCCGGTGAGGGGCCTCGGAGGGACTGCGGCCTACCTGGCCTAGCCGGAGCCGGGGCCTCGAGTTTGGCGACCCCCGCCTGAGGTCATCCACGCTGGGGCTCAGACACTCTGCTGCTGCTATCCACTGCACACTTCGCCTTCCGGGGGCGCGGCGCCCCCCACCGCTGGCGGCGCATTACCCTCCACTGGGACTGGCGGCGGCGCTCCACGGCCGGTGAGAGCTACATCCTTCATTTTTGTTGACGAGTGCTGTGGGGGCTGTTGCGAGGAGCGGTGCCGGAGGGGGTCGCTGCAGACATCGGACGTTTGACCAGTGCTTATCCTCCCGGGGCTTGGCTGGTCCTGCAGGTGGTGTGGACGCGGCGAAGGGACCGGAGCGGCAGGGGCGGCCTGGTGGCCCGAGCGCGGCCGGGACCTTGATTTTTACAGCCTGTGCAGGCCACGGTCCGGGGCTGCCTGCTCCTGACGACCTACAGAGGGGTCCCCTGCCCTTCCTCGCCATCTCCGCGGTAGGGCCTGTGACTGGAGGGGGTATCGGAAGATCCGCGGCCTACCTGGCCTTGGTGAAGCCGGGATCTCAAGTTTGGTGGTCCCCGCCCGGAGTCACCGGCCCGGATCCATTGCCCTGGTGAGTGGACACAGCAGGGCCCCCCGGGAACTGAGGGGTCAAACAGGCGCCTGGCCCAGAGAATTGCCCTATCCTGCTCCGGTGGTACCTGGGGCGGCGGTTGGAAAACGTGTGGCTTGAACTGGAGTGGCCCATATCTGCGCCGTGCCAGGAGTGCCGGTGGGCGCGACGACGACTTCATACACCTTGGCGGGGCGGCATTGCCTGGGGTGTACCCGGTCTGTGGACTCGCGAGCGGCCTGGTGTGTTCAGGACGCCTCGGCTGGGGTCTAGTTGGTGGACTATCGCGAGAAGCGGCCCTGATACAGGTGCGTGTCACTGCTCTGCCGTCTGAGCGGCCGCCATGACGAGGGGCTCGGCCGCCACTAAGACAGGACCCATAGACAAATTCACTGGCCATGGTGGAGGAGCCGGGGCGGCTGGTGGGGGTCATCCTGCTGGACCGGACAACGCGGCGTTGATGACGGCCATTACGCAGTCCCGCGACATGCTGGATGCGAAAATTGGCGCGGTGGGGGCCGATGTGATGCTGCTGCGTCAAGATCTTCGCAATGCAGTCGCCCGCATTACTGAAACTGAGACCAGGGTCACGGCAGTGGAGGGAGATGTTGGTGCCCTTAAGAAGAAGATTGCCGACATGGAACAGATCCAACGGGGCCTGGCGCATCGTGTGGAGGATGCCGAGGGGCGGGCGAGGCGGAACAACCTGCGCTTCGTTGGCTTTCCGGAGGACTGCGAGAATGGGCCTATGGACGCTTTTCTGACCCGGTGGCTGGAGAGCTGGCTACCACCGGACTCCCTGTCGCGATGCTTCATAGTGGAGCGTGCCCACCGCGCCCTGACGCAGAAGCCACCGGCCGGGGAACGGCCTCGCCCGATCATCGCCAGGCTCCTCAACTTCCACGACAGGGACGTCATTCTCCGGGAAGCAAGGCTAAAGGACACCCTGCTATACGACAATCATAAAATAATGATATTCCCGGACTATACCAGACTGGTCCACCAACAGAGGCACTCCTTCCTGGATGCTAAGGCCAAGCTGCGTGGCCTGAAAATTCAGTACTCGCTGCTCTACCCGGCCCGCCTCCGGGTGATCTACAACTCCAAGACCCTCTTCTTTGATACGCCGGAGGCCGTCTTCAACTGGACCGATGAGACGGTCAGGATCCGACCTCACGTCCAACCGGGGCTGCACTCTGGATCGTCGCGTGGCTCGTCTCAGGACAGGAGCAACCCGCCTGGCAAAGGGAAACGTCATCGCAAGTCCCGCTCCCGGCGGAGGTCCCTGTCCCGGGACCCCCTTTTGGGGGACACACAGCCTGATACGGATCAATCTGATAGAGGCTCCTGATCGCCCTTCATGGGGACTGTCTGCTGGTGGCCTTTTCTCTGTGACTATACCTGGCAGAGGCTGAGCTGTGGTCGGTGGGACACGCATTGGTTGGTGCAGTATTGACCTCTTCTTGGCGAATGCAGGGGCCTCCATGGTCTGTAACTTTCTTGTGGTGCTTTGCTTATGACTCTACTGTATGTTTGTTGGGGTTCGGGGCACATACTTTGGGCTGCCTCCTCCTGTTGGGACTGGGGGGTGGTTCTGGGAGTGTGTCTGATTAGTTCGGGGGGGGACTAGTTGGGATCCATTGGTATGGCTGGCTTTAGGCGCTGTGTTCTGGGCCTGAAGTACCGTATACCGCGACAGATACTTCATTGTTCCTTGAGGTATGGGGGTGGGGGTGGGGGGAACTGGGGTGTTTGGTTGCTAGTGGGTTGGGTTGGGATTGGTGGGGTAGTGGGGTTTGGGGCTTCGGGGTTTGTGGGGTTTGGGGTTCTGGTTCTGGGGGGGCACGTGGTCTCTATGTATTTTGCAACTGTGGGGTCTGGGGCATGGGCCGGGGGTCGGGGAGTGCGGGGCTGGGAGCATTGTGATCATGGTTGATGCTCCTCACTTAGCGCCCAATGGCGCTTCTATGCGTGTTCTTAGCTGGAATGTACGGGGACTATTGGACAAGATTAAACGGGGAGCGGTGCTTCGCTGGGCTAAGAGGGACTTGGCAGATGTGCTCCTTCTTCAAGAGACGCACATGCTGGGTACGAAAGCCCTGAGCTTGCAGCGCTTTGGCTTCCATCAAGTGTTTCATGCCGGATTTACCAGGGGCTCCAGGGGTGTGGCCATTCTTATTCATAGACGGCTGGCGTATGTACATGAGCGTCAGTGGCTCGACCCCCAGGGACGTTTTGTCTTTATACAGGGGAGGGTCGGTGTGGAGCCGGTTGTGTTTGGCTGTGTGTATGCCCCCCCCCCCTTGCAATGGGCCTTAGCGGAACGTTTGTTTGCCTTATGGGCTGAGTTCCCCCGCTCCATGGCTGTGATTGGCGGCGACTGGAATGATGTGATGGATGTGGCTTTGGACCGGCAGAGGAGGCCTGGAGTGGCGCTTGTGTCCTCCCCTTCGCGGTTGGGGGCTATGGTTGATGGTCTGGGTTGGGTGGATGTGTGGCGACATCTACATGCGGAGCGGCGAGAGTACACATTTGTTTCGGCTGTCCATGGCTCCCTGTCGCGTTTGGATTGTGTGTTTGTCCCGAGGGCCTTCCTTGACAGGGTGAAGGGGGCGGCGATTCGGCCTCGCGGGCTCTCTGATCATTCCCCTGTGGCAGTACAAATTGACTTGTGCAAAACACGCTCCCCTTTCAGATGGCGAATGTCCGCGTGGCATCTGCAGCGCCCTGATTATACACAGCATCTGCGTAGCGCGATCGCCCATTATTGGCAAGACAACCTTACCGGAGGGATAGATGCGGTGACGGTCTGGGAGGCTATGAAACCCACCCTGCGGGGCGTAGATATTGCTTGGTGTGCGTCTGCTCGCCGGACTCGGCTAGGAGGCATTGCTGCGGCCGCGGAGCGGGTGGAGGAACTCGAGGCTCGGCACAGCGAGGCGCCCGATGATATGGCACTGCGGCTACTCCTGCAGGCGCAACAGTCCTATTCCTCGATCCTGTTAGACGAGGCTCGTCAGGCGTGGTTGGCCACCCGTAGCAGGGTTTACCAGTGGGGCGACAAGTCTTGCACCATGCTCCATAGGCTGTGCCAACAGAACCTGCAGCCTCTTACACTGCCGGGCCTTGTTGACGGTGCAGGAGTGGCGATCACAGATCCGGCAACTCTTGCAACGAGTTTTGCGCGCTATTATGGGCACCAGTATGCCTCTCGGGAGACTCTCTCCCCTGCCATTATCGCGGATTATATTGCATCGGTTCCCCCATCTGCTGTCTCTGATGAGGTGCGCGAGGCCCTGGACCTTCCCCTGTCGGCTGAGGAGCTGGGTGATGCACTGGGTCAGTTAAATGTGGGCAAGGCGCCGGGGCCGAGCGGATTCCCCAGCGAATTTTATAAGAAATTTCATCTACAGCTCGGGCCGCACTACTTGCGGGCCCTGGAACAGGCGCGAGAGCATGGCCGCCTCCCACCGGACTGGCGTCATGCCGAAATAGTGGTATTTTTGAAGCCAGGTAGGCCCCCTGACCGCCATGACTCCTATCGCCCCATATCCCTCATCAACTTCGAGGCCAAGCTCCTGGCAAAGGCGCTGGCAAACCGCTTACTTCCACACATTTCAGCCCTTGTCCACCCAGATCAGGCGGGTTTTATGCCGCGCAGGGCGACGAGACACAATATACGACGGGCGCAGGCCGCGATACAAGCGATTGAGTCTTCGGAGGACCCGGCGGCGCTCCTGCTGGCTGATATCGATAGTGCCTTCGACTCGGTCAGCTGGACCTTTCTTTTTGCTCTGTTGCCGCTGCTGAACCTGGGCCCGATCTTCCTTTCCTATGTCAGGCTGCTCTACACTGAGATCACGGCCTCGGTGCGTATCTCGGGGACGGCGTCGGCTCGTTTTCCAGTGTCCAGGGGCACACGTCAGGGGTGTCCGCTCTCCCCTTACCTTTTCGCGCTGGCCATGGAGCCGCTGGCCGCCAGGGTGCGCCGCGATGAGCTCTACCGTGGCTTCGTCTGGGGCGCAGATCATTCAGACCGCATAGCTCTATACGCGGATGATGTGCTATTTTTCATGACTGACCTACAGCGTACGGGTCCTCGTGTTCTGGAATTGATGCAGGAATTTGGTCGGGCATCGGGGCTCTTCCTTAACCCGCGCAAATCGACCATGTGGGTGCTGGGGGGTGCCGCAGTGGCCTGCCCTTGGGCTGCATCCCTTCAGATGGCTGTGGAGGGTGTGAAGTACCTGGGTGTCTTCCTCTCTGCCTCGCCTGCAGTGGCATGGGACCGGAACATCCTGCCGGTATGGGATCGGGTCCAACTGGACATCAAGACATGGACGCGCATGCCTCTTAATATCTACGGCCGGTCGGCCATCTTCAAGATGGTGGCTTTGCCCCGTCTATTATATCAACTGCAGAACCATCCCTTCCAGGTTGATCCGCAGTGGTTCCGTACTGTTAATTCTGTGCTGGGCCGGTTTCTGTGGGCTGGCGGTGCCGCCAGGGTAGCGCTGCGCACATGCTTCCTCTCTACCTACTGCGGCGGTTTGGCGGCCGCAGATATGTTGTCTTACTATCAGGCCTCCCATCTCCTTGTGCTTAACGAGTGGTGGTATGGGGACCGTAGTGATCCGGCTTATGCCCTTGAGCACTCACTGATGGGTGGCGCCTCCCTTCACACCCTGCTGTACTCGGCTCGGCAAAGGCGACTGCTTCCGCAAGTCACCCAAGTGGTCTTCGCTGTCTGGCGGCGGGCCCTGCACCGGGTGGGTTGGTGGGGTCGGCTTACAGCTGAAACCCCGTTGTGGCGCAATGGCCTGTTACCGGCACTGGCGTCTCTGTCCGGATTTGACGGCTGGGATGCAATTGGGATCTCGTCCCTAGGCCATGTCCTCTCGGGTACTACTCTAAAGTCCTTTCGGGATCTTAGTTCCGAGTTTAGTATGCCCAAGACCCAGTTTTTCCGCTACCTTCAATTTCGCCACGCACTTACTCCTAGCCTGGTGGGCCTGGAACAGCTCCCTGATTTTAGTCCTATCGAGGCTAAGCTGTTTATGGGAGACCTAGGTGACAAGAAGGTCTCGCAGGTATATCGCTCTCTGGTCACCCACTGTTCCCCTTCACTCGCGGCGCTGAGAGCCTCTTGGGAGGGTGATGTTGGTCCATTGGATGATGACGACTGGCGTGAGGCCTTGGAATCTCCCCGTGGTGCTGCTATAGCCATCCGCCTTCGCTTCATCCAGTTCAAGTACCTCCATCGGGCTTATTATACCAGACACCGCCTATGGCGGGCGGGCCTTGTTGCGACTCCGGAATGCCTGAGGTGTGGTTCTGAAGAGGGCACCCTGTTTCATACGGTATGGTCCTGTGAGAGACTGACTCGATTCTGGGCTGGGGTTTGGGACTGCCTATCAGAGGTGTTGGGTTGGGACCTGCCCCGTACCCCCAGGCTGGGCCTTCTTCATGTTCTGGAGAATGTTGGGGGCAATATTTACAAACGCCATTTGCTGTTGCTGGGGCTGGTGGTGGCGAAGAGAGACCTGGCACAGGCCTGGAAGAGCGAGCGCGCCCCCCCAATCGGGGCTTGGAAGGCGGGCCTGGACTTCCTCATGGGACTAGAGCAGCCTGTTTTTGAAGCCCGGGGATGTCCCCGCAAACACTACAAAATCTGGAAACGGTGGGCGGAATACCGGGGCCTGTTCCTTGACCCCCCCGTAGACATTGATGATGCATTACAGCTGGATGTGGATCCCGCACTCTAGGCTGCTGGCCGGCTCCACCTTTGTAGGTTATATCATGTTGCTGGACTGTGATCACGTGCTCTGGGTTAGGGTGGGATAAGGGGTGGGTAGCTGCGGGCGGGGCTGGTTGGGGTTTTTGGGGTTGGGTGGGAGGGGTAGTTCGTTGTCGTTCACTATATAACGCTGGGTTCGATGCTGTACTAATGATGTGTCTCTTTCTATCTGTCGTTGACAGTCTCCTCCTGACTGTGGAGGGCTGTGTTGAGCTTTGCTTGAACTCATAATAAAATTGGTTATGAAAAAAAAAAAAACACGTTTTGGGACCCCCCTTTTTTCTCGGCCCCCACTGGACGAACCCCCCCCAAATTTTCAAGGGCTGCTCAGAAACAAAATGTGCCATTTTCCTGAAAATTTCAGCCGATTCCGTCCACAAACGCCAAAGTTATTAGACATAGAATTTTCAAAAAACCCATAGAGAAAAAATCCTAACTATATATACCTACTGGCGACCGCCAGTAGGTAATATATATATATATATATATATATATATATATAAAAGGGAGTTACGGGATGCGTTCAATTGAGGTGGATGTGGTAATTGAGTTTTGGAGTTTGAAAAATGAGTAGCGGCACATTGAGCAATGTTTCATTACTGCAGTAGATTGTACTGAGAATTGACGTTTTACACCTGGCTTGATGTTTATGCAATGTATTTTAAAATTTGGATTTTACTGATGTTTGTGTATATTTCTTTCCTAGATAACCCCTGATGAAGGGTAATCTCGAAATGCATTGGGTGTTTTTGAATAAATTGTGACTTGTGGAAACACTTTTCTCTTGTGGTGTTGTGGAAAATCGATGATGAAGAAATGAATGAGTAAAATAAATCGATGAAAACAAAGGATAAAAAATTGATAAAGTCGGGCAAATATATATTAACTGAAATAAAGCATGAGTTTGATTTATTGGACACATTTGAAGGCACGGCTGCGCAGCTTGACGGAGTCACAATTGACTCCTCTTCAGTTTGGTTTCGCAAATGCAAAGGAAGCGGGCTAAAGTGCTGGGAGGCTAAATGTGAGAATGAGCGACCCCATACCTGGTGGTACAAATACGCCAAGGAGGTAGTAAGAGTTTCCCACTTGATCTTAAACACCGAGAGGGGGCATACCAATGCAGTTTACCCTGCAGAAAGGGCGGCCCACTTCCATACAGAGCTTTATGGATCAAGCAGAGGAGTTTGAACACAGTCCGTGTTTTTTTAAAGATCAGCCAGTGAAGGGTTCTGAGAATGGGTACTGAGGGCGAGCAAGGCGGAAGAAGCCTAATTAGCCATAGCGCAGTGTTTTGAACCACCTGGAGTTTGGAAAACAATTCTTCATTCATGGCACCCATTAAATTGTCGGAATCTTTTAAAAACTTGTTGCAAACGCTGCTATTTCAAACTATTGGAATCGTTTAAAACTTTTAAAACCTGCTAACTGTACCTTGCACTTACTTGTGATTTGCACTGTCATTGACTTGCGCCCAGCGCTCCCCCTTACAGATTATTCTGTGGACTATTTGCACACAAGTATTTGGTTGCGTGGACATAGATTCAAGATGCAAAAATACTTTGATGTTTATTTTAATGTGATCGCGTTGCTCAGGGAATTCAGAGTTAAAATATCGAGTGGTTTTGAATAACTATACAAGATAGCGCCTTGAATAGGGAAAGGAAACCGAGGGTGGGTAATTCTTAAAGCATTCAGGTTAATGAAGTCTTATGATGAGAGCATTATATAAGAACACACATCTTGAGCGCTTGTTGAAATCTAATTTAAGTGGCAGTGCATCGTAGATTGGGAGAGTTTAATTCCGGTCCGCACTTTAGGTAAAGCACCACAATACGAAAACAGTACTCCTGGGGGAGGGAGGGGTGAGAAATAACAGTGAAAGCTGAGAATGGTATAAAGCCGTTAATACTGAATGGACAGGAACGGGGGCACACCGCAGATAAACCATGAGATGGTACTGGAAAGCTTTGAAAAAAATTTGAAAAGCGAACTTCAATAATGTTTTTATATTTCAAGAGTTTTTATGGAAAAGTTTACAGATATAATACAAATACAGTACAGTAGTGATGCGGAGGCACATACAGATGAGTTGCTGGATTCTCGTGGATGACCGGCAGCGTTTCGTTTTGTTGCTGATGCTGGTAAGTGTCGTATATGTAGGCCCGAAGAGTGAAGAAGAGAAGAAAAAGAGGGGGGGTCGGGGGGGCAAATCGCTGCTGACCTTGGCATGTCGTTACAATGGTGTGCAGCCTGTTGTCAGTCTAGGGGTGTTTGTCCAATTCTAAATGTTTGTCCAAGGCGCCCCACATCTCACTTCTAGCTGTGTGGTTGGTTGAGTATTTTGCTGTGATGTTGTCCGCGCCTCTCAGAAAGGTCACCCAGTTTATCCATCTCTTAAAGGTGGCTTTACTAGTGCATTTCCAGTTCGCTAGGATTGTTTTAACCGCCGCTGTGAGTAGAAGGTCTACCAGTTCTCTGTTGTCCCTGCATTCTAGGTTTGGAGCCATGAATGTGGTGGCTATTCCAATAGTCACTGAACACTTGTCATGATAAGCGAGGTTCCGGGTTTTATTCTTTGGTTGCTTAAGTTGGAATTTAGATAAAAAGAAGGGTTTAGGGGTAAATTGGGGGTTGTTACGTACTTTAAAGTTTCCCCAAAGGCTGCTATTCACAATTTGTGAACATGTAAGTAACTTTTACTGTTTAGCTTTCATTATATATATATATATATATATATATATATATATATATATATATATATATATATATATATATAAAAGGGAGTTACGGGATGCGTTCAATTGAGGTGGATGTGGTAATTGAGTTTTGGAGTTTGACAAATGAGTAGCGGCACATTGAGCAATGTTTCATTACTGCAGTACATTGTACTGAGAATTGACGTTTTACACCTGGCTTGATGTTTATGCAAAGTATTTTAAAATTTGGATTTTACTGATGTTTGTGTATATTTCTTTCCTAGATAACCCCTGATGAAGGGTAATCCCGAAATGCATTGGGAGTTTTTGAATAAATTGTGACTTGTGGAAACACTTTTCTCTTGTGGTGTTGTGGAAAAACGATGATGAAGAAATGAATGAGTAAAATAAATCGATGAAAACAAAGGATAAAAAATTGATAAAGTCGGGCAAATATATATTAACTGAAATAAAGCATGAGTTTGATTTATTGGACACATTTGAAGGCACGGCTGCGCAGCTTGACGGAGTCACAATTGACTCCTCTTCAGTTTGGTTTCGCAAATGCAAAGGAAGCAGACTAAAGTGCTGGGAGGCTAAATGTGAGAATGAGCGACCCCATACCTGGTGGTACAAATACGCCAAGGAGGTAGTAAGAGTTTCCCACTTGATCTTAAACACCGAGAGGGGGCATACCAATGCAGTTTACCCGCAGAAAGGGCGGCCCACTTCCATACAGAGCTTTATGGATCAAGCAGAGGAGTTTGAACACAGTCCGTGTTTTTTTAAAGATCAGCCAGAGAAGGGTTCTGAGAATGGGTACTGAGGGCGAGCAAGGTGGAAGATGCCTAATTAGCCATAGCGCAGTGTTTTGAACCACCTGGAGTTTGGAAAACAATTCTTCATTCATGGCACCCATTAAATTGTCGTAATCTTTTAAAAACTTGTTGCAAACGCTGCTATTTCAAACTATTGGAATCGTTTAAAACTTTTAAAACCTGCTAACTGTACCTTGCACTTACTTGTGATTTGCACTGTCATTGACTTGCGCCCAGCGCTCCCCCCTTACAGATTATTCTGTGGACTATTTGCACACAAGTATTTGGTTGCGTGGACATAGATTCAAGATGCAAAAATACTTTGATGTTTATTTTAATGTTATCGCGTTGCTCAGGGAATTCAGAGTTAAAATATCGAGTGGTTTTGAATAACTATACAAGATAGCGCCTTGAATAGGGAAAGGAAACCGAGGGTGGGTAATTCTTAAAGCATTCAGGTTAATGAAGTCTTATGATGAGAGCATTATATAAGAACACACATCTTGAGCGCTTGTTGAAATCTAATTTAAGTGGCAGTGCATCGTAGATTGGGAGAGTTTAATTCCGGTCCGCACTTTAGGTAAAGCACCACAATACGAAAACAGAACTCCTGGGGGAGGGAGGGGTGAGAAATAACAGTGAAAGCTGAGAATGGTATAAAGCCGTTAATACTGAATGGACAGGAACGGGGGCACACCGCAGATAAACCGTGAGATGGTACTGGAAAGCTTTGAAAAAAATGTGAAAAGCGAACTTCAGTAATGTTTTTATATTTCAAGAGTTTTTATGGAAAAGTTTACAGATATAATACAAATACAGTACAGTAGTGATGCGGGGGCACATACAGATGAGTTGCTGGATTCTCGTGGATGACCGGCAGATTTTCGTTTTGTTGCTGATGCTGGTAAGTGTTGTATATGTAGGCCCGAAGAGTGAAGAAGAGAAGAAAAAGAGGGGGGGGTCGGGGGGGCAAATCGCTGTTGACCTTGGCATGTCGTTACAATGGTGTGCAGCCTGTTGTCAGTCTAGGGGTGTTTGTCCAATTCTAAATGTTTGTCCAAGGCGCCCCACATCTCACTTCTAGCTGTGTGGTTGGTTGAGTATTTTGCTGTGATGTTGTCCGCGCCTCTCAGAAAGGTCACCCAGTTTATCCATCTCTTAAAGGTGGCTTTACTAGTGCATTTCCAGTTCGCTAGGATTGTTTTAACCGCCGCTGTGAGTAGAAGGTCTACCAGTTCTCTGTTGTCCCTGCATTCTAGGTTTGGAGCCATGAATGTGGTGGCTATTCCAATAGTCATTGAACACTTGTCATGGTAAGCGAGGTTCCGGGTTTTATTCTTTGGTTGCTTAAGTTGGAATTTAGATAAAAAGAAGGGTTTAGGGGTAAATTGGGGGTTGTTACGTACTTTAAAGTTTCCCCAAAGGCTGCTATTCACAATTTGTGAACATGTAAGTAACTTTTACTGTTTAGCTTTCATTATATATATATATATATATATATATATAAAAGGGAGTTACGGGATGCGTTCAATTGAGGTGGATGTGGTAATTGAGTTTTGGAGTTTGAAAAATGAGTAGCGGCACATTGAGCAATGTTTCATTACTGCAGTAGATTGTACTGAGAATTGACGTTTTACACCTGGCTTGATGTTTATGCAAAGTATTTTAAAATTTGGATTTTACTGATGTTTGTGTATATTTCTTTCCTAGATAACCCCTGATGAAGGGTAATCCCGAAATGCATTGGGTGTTTTTGAATAAATTGTGACTTGTGGAAACACTTTTCTCTTGTGGTGTTGTGGAAAAACGATGATGAAGAAATGAATGAGTAAAATAAATCGATGAAAACAAAGGATAAAAAATTGATAAAGTCGGGCAAATATATATTAACTGAAATAAAGCATGAGTTTGATTTATTGGACACATTTGAAGGCACGGCTGCGCAGCTTGACGGAGTCACAATTGACTCCTCTTCAGTTTGGTTTCGCAAATGCAAAGGAAGCAGACTAAAGTGCTAGGAGGCTAAATGTGAGAATGAGCGTCCCCATACCTGGTGGTACAAATACGCCAAGGAGGTAGTAAGAGTTTCCCACTTGATCTTAAACACCGAGAGGGGGCATACCAATGCAGTTTACCCTGCAGAAAGGGCGGCCCACTTCCATACAGAGCTTTATGGATCAAGCAGAGGAGTTTGAACACAGTCCGTGTTTTTTTAAAGATCAGCCAGAGAAGGGTTCTGAGAATGGGTACTGAGGGCGAGCAAGGCGGAAGATGCCTAATTAGCCATAGCGCAGTGTTTTGAACCACCTGGAGTTTGGAAAACAATTCTTCATTCATGGCACCCATTAAATTGTCGGAATCTTTTAAAAACTTGTTGCAAACGCTGCTATTTCAAACTATTGGAATCGTTTAAAACTTTTAAAACCTGCTAACTGTACCTTGCACTTACTTGTGATTTGCACTGTCATTGACTTGCGCCCAGCGCTCCCCCCTTACAGATTATTCTGTGGATTATTTGCACACAAGTATTTGGTTGCGTGGACATAGATTCAAGATGCAAAAATACTTTGATGTTTATTTTAATGTGATCGCGTTGCTCAGGGAATTCAGAGTTAAAATATCGAGTGGTTTTGAATAACTATACAAGATAGCGCCTTGAATAGGGAAAGGAAACCGAGGGTGGGTAATTCTTAAAGCATTCAGGTTAATGAAGTCTTATGATGAGAGCATTATATAAGAACACACATCTTGAGCGCTTGTTGAAATCTAATTTAAGTGGCAGTGCATCGTAGATTGGGAGAGTTTAATTCCGGTCCGCACTTTAGGTAAAGCACCACAATACGAAAACAGAACTCCTGGGGGAGGGAGGGGTGAGAAATAACAGTGAAAGCTGAGAATGGTATAAAGCCGTTAATACTGAATGGACAGGAAGGGGGGCACACCGCAGATAAACCGTGAGATGGTACTGGAAAGCTTTGAAAAAAATGTGAAAAGCGAACTTCAATAATGTTTTTATATTTCAAGAGTTTTTAAGGAAAAGTTTACAGATATAATACAAATACAGTACAGTAGTGATGCGGGGGCACATACAGATGAGTTGCTGGATTCTCGTGGATGACCGGCAGCGTTTCGTTTTGTTGCTGATGCTGGTAAGTGTCGTATATGTAGGCCCGAAGAGTGAAGAAGAGAAGAAAAAGAGAGGGGGTCGGGGGGGCAAATCGCTGCTGACCTTGGCATGTTGTTACAATGGTGTGCAGCCTGTTGTCAGTCTAGGGGGGTTTGTCCAATTCTAAATGTTTGTCCAAGGCGCCCCACATCTCACTTCTAGCTGTGTGGTTGGTTGAGTATTTTGCTGTGATGTTGTCCGCGCCTCTCAGAAAGGTCACCCAGTTTATCCATCTCTTAAAGGTGGCTTTACTAGTGCATTTCCAGTTCGCTAGGATTGTTTTAACCGCCGCTGTGAGTAGAAGGTCTACCAGTTCTCTGTTGTCCCTGCATTCTAGGTTTGGAGCCATGAATGTGGTGGCTATTCCAATAGTCATTGAACACTTGTCATGGTAAGCGAGGTTCCGGGTTTTATTCTTTGGTTGCTTAAGTTGGAATTTAGATAAAAAGAAGGGTTTAGGGGTAAATTGGGGGTTGTTACGTACTTTAAAGTTTCCCCAAAGGCTGCTATTCACAATTTGTGAACATGTAAGTAACTTTTACTGTTTAGCTTTCATTATATATATATATATATATATATATATAAAAAAGGGAGTTACGGGATGCGTTCAATTGAGGTGGATGTGGTAATTGAGTTTTGGAGTTTGAAAAATGAGTAGCGGCACATTGAGCAATGTTTCATTACTGCAGTAGATTGTACTGAGAATTGACGTTTTACACCTGGCTTGATGTTTATGCAAAGTATTTTAAAATTTGGATTTTACTGATGTTTGTGTATATTTCTTTCCTAGATAACCCCTGATGAAGGGTAATACCGAAATGCATTGGGTGTTTTTGAATAAATTGTGACTTGTGGAAACACTTTTCTCTTGTGGTGTTGTGGAAAAACGATGATGAAGAAATGAATGAGTAAAATAAATCGATGAAAACAAAGGATAAAAAATTGATAAAGTCGGCCAAATATATATTAACTGAAATAAAGCATGAGTTTGATTTATTGGACACATTTGAAGGCACGGCTGCGCAGCTTGACGGAGTCACAATTGACTCCTCTTCAGTTTGGTTTCGCAAATGCAAAGGAAGCGGGCTAAAGTGCTGGGAGGCTAAATGTGAGAATGAGCGACCCCATACCTGGTGGTACAAATACGCCAAGGAGGTAGTAAGAGTTTCCCACTTGATCTTAAACACCGAGAGGGGGCATACCAATGCAGTTTACCCTGCAGAAAGGGCGGCCCACTTCCATACAGAGCTTTATGGATCAAGCAGAGGAGTTTGAACACAGTCCGTGTTTTTTTAAAGGCAGCCAGTGAAGGGTTCTGAGAATGGGTACTGTGGGCGAGCAAGGCGGAAGATGCCTAATTAGCCTTAGAGCAATGTTTTGAACCACCTGGAGTTTGGAAAACAATTCTTCATTCATGGCACCCATTAAATTGTTGCAATCTTTTAAAAACTTGTTGCAAACGCTGCTATTTCAAACTATTGGAATCGTTTAAAACTTTTAAAACCTGCTAACTGTACCTTGCACTTACTTGTGATTTGCACTGTCATTGACTTGCGCCCAGCGCTCCCCCACTTCCGTTGGAGCACTTCTATTTCAATTCACGGTCTAGTGCTCAGAGATAGTCAGCTGCCTGCATTGTGGATGTGAGGAGTTTTCACGCATATTTAGCAAAGCTGGTGCAAGCGCGCGCCTAAGGCAAGCCCGTCTGTGCCCAAACAGGACCAGGGGCCAATACCCCTGGCCCCCGCCACCTATACTCCGTGGAGGAACTCCTGACCACAAATCTAGGTATAACGCTACTTGACAACAACGTAGCTGTCGCACTCAGGTCGGAAGGGCTATTAAGGTCACAAGCAGGAACTGGTAGCTTAAGCCCCACAACACATCATCTTAGGCCCCCCAGGCCCACTGGCCCAAGGGGACTACGGGTAGCTACCCTTAACACCCGTTCCCTGCAGAAACATAATCTTGAGGTCTTCTTGCTCCTCGAAGACGACCCGCTGGACATCCAAGGAGTCACAGAAACCTGGCTCGAGGAGTCCTCAGCCCCGGACTTGGTAGCTGCTATACCCCCAAACTATGCCGCCCTTTGCTATAATTGACCAGGCAGCACCAGAGGGGGGAAGTCGCGATTCTGTACAATCATCAATAAAGGCAGAGACTCTATGCGCAGAAAGCATTGAGGGGGCAGATGTGTTGGGCGCTAAGATCTGCTTCCAGACCACCTGTCTTGTTATTTTGATAGTGTACCGTCTCCCGTGAACGCCACCTAGGTTTGTCGAGCTCTTTATGGAACTAGTTAACGATATCCACTCACGGTATCAATGTATCCTGGTGATGGGGGATTTCAACTTCCATTGGGATCAGATTCCTAAAGATAGCCAGGCCAAAAAGTTGGATGAGGCACTGACCTCTTTAGAACTCCGACAGTTAGTGAATGGTCCCACTCATGAGAAGGGCCATATACTTGATCTGGTTTGGACATCCCATCCATTTACCAGCCCAATAGATATGAGTCCCTGCGCCTGGTCTGATCATCATCTAATTAGAGGCTGGTTCCCACCCACAAAACAAGCAGCCCATTCCCCACCCCCGGAGTGGAAAGTGCTACGGGCTGGAATAAAATTAGAGCAGACGACTTGGTTAATATCCTACATAAATCAGCTACCCTAAGTCCAATACAGGGTAACCTGGGTGCTACCCTGTCCACAAGGCTGAAGAACGGCATTGACATGGTAGCCCCAATGCGTAGGGAAAGAGTAAGGGGCAAAGGGGCCCCCTGGTTCAACGATACATTAAGAAACATGAAACAAACCCTCCGCCAGCGCGAGAGAGCCGGGCATAAAATCTATGACCCAGGTTCCCGGCTAGAATATCACTCTATGTTTGCAATCTATAAAAAGGCAACCGTAACAAGGAAAGTGAAATTCTATGAAGCTTAGATCTCGGCAGCTGACAATACACAAAAAGAAACCTTCTAAAGGAGCTGAGACAAGCTCAGGAACAGAAGCCCTCCTTCTGCCTGGAAGATTGCAATAAGTTCCAGTCCTTCTTAAAGAAAGTGAAGGACCTACTGACGGAAATTCACTTTACTCCTACTGTCCACTGTCCCTTAGCTTCGGAACCGCTGCTCCCCACCTATGATAAACCACTCACAGCCTTCCCCATGCTACCCGCGACTCCCTGTCTCCCTTAATGGGGCGGGCCAAGTCAGGGTCACCTAGGGACCCTTGTCCACTGAGTATCTATAAGGTGGCGCTACCAGGGATTGAAAGTGAGGTTCTCTCGCTACTAAATCAATCCCTAGAATCGGGCCACGTCCCCACCAACTTTAAGGAAGCCCGGGTCATCCAGATCCTAAAAAAAAACAGGGGGAGACGTGAAGAACCTAAAAAATGTTAGGCCAATCTCTCAACTCCCATTCCTGGCGAAAGTGCTGGAACAGCAGGTGTTGAAATCCCTGTCACACCACATAGAAGGAAACCACCTTCTACAATACTACCAGGCAGGGTTTAGGATTCATCACAGTACGGAAATGGTAATACTGTCAGTGCTGGATGAACTCAGGTTAAGGGCTGATAATAAAAATCCATGTGCCCTGGTTTTGCTGGACCTATCCAAGGCATTTGATACGGTCAACAATGACCAACTTCTGTCGCGGATTTCAGAGTTAGGCATCCAGGGCACGGCCCTTATGTGGCTCACATCTTTCCTCAGGGATCGATCCCAGAGAGTACAGCTGTCCGACCATGTGTCCGACTCCGGCAAACTCTCGTGCGGGTACCACAGTACTCGGCGCTGTCACCTCTCCTATTCAACGTCTACCTCCAGCCCCTGATAGCTGCACTGAATCTCATGGAGTGTCAGATTTATAACTACGCCGAAGACACGCAAGTTATCATCCAGATAGACAGCTCCCCGACTGCCCACACTAGAATGCAAAACATTCTAAAATTCACTGTCAACTGGATGACGGCCTACTCCTTCAAAATGAATCTGATAAAACAAGGTTTTGGCCGTCACCACCGATGCTAACCCCTGGAGAGACCTTTTTTGGCCACAAGAACTGGCCAAAATCCTGAACCGGCCCCGGCCGTAAAAAGCTTGGGCATCAATATTGATGCCAAGCTTTAGATGACCCAGCAGGAGTCGGCAGTAGTAGGAACATGTATCGGCATGCAGAGACAGCTATGAAAACTCACCCCCCTCCTCACGTTTGCCACACTTAGAATGGCGGTATCACCATGATACTGTCACGCCTAGATTATGGGAACTCCCTGTACATCTGCCTCCCAGGAAATCTGTTGGCCAGATTACAGGTCATCATGAATGATGCCGCCAGATTAATTTTTAGTGAACACCAAATGGGGGTTTGGCCCAAGCGACAGGACCCAGGCAGGGCCTTAAATAATACGTGAAAAAGATATACCTGGAATCCCACTGATTTAATTTTTAAGGAACCACACTATATACTTTTGGCGGTTTGGGTTATTTATTTTGCCCATCAATTTATATTTTCTTTTTTCAGCAACGCAATTTTTTTTTTTATAAAAGAATGATCTCTTTTTTTCAGAGAAGCACACTGTACAATTTAACATTCCATGTTTAGACATAAATGTATTCAGACACTGTACTACATGAAAAACTACACATACATAAATGATTATTCTACAACATATATAGAAAATGTATGACAAATTGAAAAAAATCAAAAAAATGTTTTTGTCGCTATATACGTCCTCGTGGTTACGGGCTTTCATCAGGGCTTCTTACTCTGAATTCAACTGGTCATATCTATAATAGCAAGGGAAAACTTTATGTCACTGTTTTTCTCTTAACTTTCCAGTTTATAACTTGAAGACGAGGCTTGAAAGGCGTCGGCAGTCATAATTCATTTATGCCTTCAATCTCCAAGGCAGATAGAATTAATTTATGCCTTTTTGAGCCAAATTGACGAATTGTTTTTCCAAACCAGGATTGAATTCATGATAGTGTTTATGCACGTGATAAATTGTTGTGCAGGTTGTGTATATATGTGATGTATATAGCGTCAAAGAATTTTTTTTCAATTTGTCATACATTTTCTATATATGTTGTAGAATAATCATTTATGTATGTGTAGTTTTTCATGTAGTACAGTGTCTGAATACATTTATGTCTAAACATGGAATGTTAAATTGGATAGTGTGCTTCTCTGAAAAAAAGAGATCATTCTTTAATAAAAAAAAATTGTGTTGCTGAAAAAAGAAAATATAAATTAATGGGCAAAATAAATAACCCGAACCGCCAAAAGTATATAGTGTGGTTCCTTAAAAATTAAATCAGTGGGATTCCAGATTAATTTTTAGAGCGCCTTTGAGGGCTCACGCCACCCCCCCTCCTACGTCAGCTGCATTGGCTCCCGGTTAGGCAGAGAACCAAGGTCAAGGGCCTCTGCATTGCGCATAAAACCATCTATGGCCAAGACCCAACGTACATCAAAAATCATCTAGTCAACTATACTCCTAGCAGGGAGCTACGGTCCCCGGAGGCGGGCTGCTTGCCTGCCCCCGCTTTAGATTGACCACTAAAGGAGAAACAGCCTTTTCAACCTCCAATCCTCAACTCTGGAGCAAGTTGCCAGAGAATGTTCGCAAGGAACATGCCCTTCTACCCTTCCGGAAGAAGGTAAAAATAGTCCCTTTTTGCGGAAGCCTGGGTCCCAACCTAATTATTAAACATCTCCTGATGTGCTAGGGCAGGACTCGCCTCACAGCGCTTAGAGACCTGACGGTGATAATGCGGTCTACAAATGCAAATTACAATTACAATTAAAGCATTCCCCTAATCCAGGTGGCTTATTAGGAGGGCCTGGACTAGGGATGTCCTAGTCTGCATTGGTGGCCACCAGAAGACATTCCTGGGGAGGTTCATGGCTCTAAAACAGGCTCCAGCAATTAGATCCATATGTGCCCTCATAGAGAGGTTTTCATATAGAAGAATTCCCAGATTTCTTACTGACACTCTAGGGGTAGGAGCCGGGCCCAAACCCTGCAGCAACCAATTCTCCGACCACACGGAGTGGGCTTTTCCAAAAAGCACAATTTCTGTTTTGCTTGTATTTAGCTGGAGATAGTTTGACTGCATCCAAGAGGCAATCTTATCCATAGAATTACGGAATCGTTCTTTGGAAAAATGACAATCAACTGAGCCAAAGGGGTCACATAAATATTGAAAAGCGTAGGACTCAAAGGAGACCCCTGTGGCAGTCCCCTGTCCAAGGCTATCTAATGAGAGCAAAAGGACCCTTGCTGTTCATGAGTGTATGTGTGTGCCCCTGATGCGTGAGTGTGCATGTGACAGTGCACATAATAGTAACTTGTTTTTAGGTTTTGCCTGCACAGTGACTGCGCTGTGCTTGTGAAATCCATTGTATTTAGTAGATCTGGAAAGGGGCTCTTATCAGAAACCGTAGTACTGTGTTCATCCGCTTTTGTGTGGGGACTTCTAGTTTAACTTCCTACTGCTTCTGACGTAAACTTGGCAGCACGGTGAGACTGAGATCCGTAATCAAATGTCACTGCCAGCCCAGGAAATATGTTATAGTCTTCTAAATGCTAGCAGCTACATGTACAGAAGGCCAGTCTTCTCCAAAAATCTCTGAACAAAAAATTCTATCGACAAAATCTTGTCTGTACATCAAAACAATAATGGAAGTGAGCAGGCAGACATCGCAGGCATGCCCAGGGCAGAGCTTGTTGCAAGGCGTCGTTCTCTTTACCCGTGAAGACCAGTGTGGACTCCCACGCAGTTCAAGCGCTTCATTGCGCCTTGGTATGATCGTGCTGTTCATGAGGCTCCAGCCTAGCACACAACAGCAGGAACCCAAAGTTGCTTCTAATACAGCCAAAAAGGAAGTGTTTTAGAAGCCTAAAAGCAGCAAAGCGTGGGCGAGCTGCACACAATCACATTTCACCTCATCTCAACTATTGAGTCACCATACCATCATCTACAATTCAGTGTACACATTTCTAAAGCAAGTAGTGTGCATATTTGAGCAAAAAAGTGATGCGTGCTATTGTTCACAGGGTACACTGCTGCTTTTGCAGAGCCCTCGGCCTTGCATCTCACATAAACCACCGACGTGTCCCATTCCAATGATTTAATGTAATGAAATGCCATTTGTGCATAGCGCACTGCATGAACACCACGAGAGGCTGTCCTTATCAAACAGTATAATTCTAGCGCCTGGAACGGTTTTGCGTTATACCCTTCCGAAAGATGAACGGCGGAGTCTGCTCCTTGTGCACAGCAATCTGTAGCCGCCAGGAACACAAACTCTGCAAATGGTGAGTAAATATGCAAAGCTGTGTGAAAGTGCATTCAGAATTTGTAACAATGCACTCTATTTTCCATTTGGCAATACGGACTTCTTAACTGACAAAAGAGAGAGCCCTCCCTCCTCCCTCGCTAATTTGCTGATCCCACTAAAAGTGAATAGTTATCCCCTCTCTTCTCTCAGCAGACCCCCACAAGCAAACACCGTCTCACCCTGCGAGGACATGTGCATAGGAAAATCAGATTTTATGTTAAACAAAGAGAGGGACTAGGGGCTAGTTTAACGAGGTCCAGCGTACATGCCCCAGGAGGCTGTGTTGCAAGATGGGTACAGAATTCCTCTGTTTTAGTAGGTTTGAGAAGTTTGGAGCATGAAACGGTAGTAGGGTCACTAGAGGACCACTAATGTGTGAGGGAAGGAGAGGGAATTCTCCTTGTTGGAACTAGGGCTCTCGCACACCCAGCAAGAGAGGTGTCATGCTTCATCATTTGAGCCTGCACCTCCTCAGGTCGGCGCTGCAATACCTGGTGGGCACCCGGAACCGGGGCTCTTTATCGGGGATCTTTTGTTCCTGCCGGTGGGTGCAGTGGGGGTGAGGGACCTAGTGTGTGTAGATGTAGGGGAAATGTGAGTTAAAATAGGTCATTTAGTCCTATCCAAACTTTACTCTGAAGGTAAACTGCCTAATTAATAGGTGGAGAGGGACCAAACCTAGTCGTGAAGTGTCTAGTGGTAAGAGCCCTGCACTCAAATGATCTACATGTTTAGTGTCTCAAATGTCAAACTAATCGGGACACTTCTTTAGGATCAACGTCACACTATTTACACTACAAGGTAAGTCAAAAACGACATACCCCGTATTTTCATAGTAGACCTGAATGTGGGACAAAAATGGGTAGAGGAATATGTTAAAATCACACATTAATGAATACATTATCTTTAAGTTAACCATTACTATCCAGTGAAGTGGTGCTCGTGAAAGGAGATTGTATTAGATGTACAGGAATTTTGTACAGGAATTTATATAGCGCAAATCACCGAGCGGTTTCTAAGCGCTTGCTTAGGGAACCCGTCCTGGTATTCCCCTGTGAGATAACCCCGGCAGGGTATCCGCAAGGTGAAAGCCAGGCATCCCACCGCGAGGGGCCGTTGTGGAGATTAAGCAAGCTATTGCCCAGAGTCGCAGAGTGTGAACCCGTGAATCGAGTAGGCACCGGAGCGAAAAATGTCGAGTCCATGGGCATTTTAGGACTCAAGACCCCGCCGAGCCGGGAATTAACCCTGGTCCCGGGCTGACCTCTGCTTCCAGGTCTGCCTCCTCTAACCAGTGAGCCACACTTCTCCACACTGCTCTGGCACACATGCTCTGTCACACATAGAATCATAGTGAGTAATAAGTATAAAACAGGGTATCTTCAATATTCAAAACATACTCTGATCGTGTCACCCATTCATAAGGTTGAAGCACTAAATTAATTAAAAACAGTGAAAATGGTAATCAGGACATAGTAGGACTCACCTAAACTGTCAGCAAAAATTGTTTGCTACAGTAGCCGGCGGTTTAAAGGACACAGATTGGGTCCTGGGAGAGAAAAGGAAGAAGAAGTAGCAGTCGAGCTCCGGTTAACATGCCACCAAAATTGGCCATAGGTGGTAGCTCAAGGGTCGTAAATATGGTGGTCAATTCACAAAAGGAAGGTCATCCAATAGGTGACCTCGCCCCACCGAGGATCAAAAAGAATGTCCTGGGTCACGGGCGGTGCCGAACCCCCGCCCCAAGTGCACCCCCGCGGCACCTCCAGCGAAGCTAGAGTGTGTCTCGTAAGTACATCAGAGCAGGTGCGGCTGACGCGCCTGCCAACCCAGCACACCAAGAAGAGTTCCCTCAGTGGGTAAACCCAACAACGGAATGAGCCCAGAGCTTCGGTCACTCACCTCGGGAGGAGAAAACAAGTAAGAACACTCACCAGCATGTGGTACGCTCTCAAGCGTACGACCTACCCTGCCGCTGACACCGGGATGGTGAAGGTACGTCGGCGGCGGGTCTTGCTGTAGTGGTGAGAACCGGTCGTGTGACTGGTCACGTGTGTAGCCAAAACCGTGACATAGAAGAAGGACAGTACCACTAGGCTTATTAGAAATGATGCCGCGGTGGCGGCCATCTTGTAAATGGGTACGTTCATACTGATCACGCATTGTATAGAGAACCGTAAGTGCCTAATATCACCATAGAGCAGAGGTCTTCAAACTTTTGGATGCCGAGACCCCCCTGTCAACATTTTCAGACGTAAGGACCCCCTCATGAAAAACATATCTAGAACTTGATACTCATCATTATCGATAACCATACACACTCCCAGTTCCCACAGAAAATAATTTTTACAGTGGGAAAATATTATTACATAAAACAAGCCCACACACTGAGCTGCCTAGCCACCCCTTTGGGCACTGCCTGTAGGCAGGGCTACTGGAATTATGAGGCAAGGGAGGACCAAATGACGTGGCAGTTTTAAACTTGTAAAAGTCAAGCTGTGTAAGTGTTTTGCAAGGAATGGGAAACTGCATGCCTTCGTGCTTGCTGCAGACAATATTTGTGGTCATAGCACAGAAATTAACAGTAAAAATAGCCCACCAGACCATACAACAGACGAGCAAACAGCAACAAAATAAAAGCCCAAACACTGACCTGACTGCCCATCCCTTTGGGCACTGCCAGCCTGCCCTAAAGGTAGGGCTACCGGAATGATGAGGCAGGGGAGAGCCATATTTGGTAAGAAAATGTAAGTAATGCTATGTGATGCAGCATATTTTGGGATAGTATTGCTTCAATATTTTGACATTTTTTAAACACGGAAACACTAAGCAAAGATTTCACCTCATCAGTACCAGTTTATAACCAGAATACAGCAATAAACAACAGAAAGATGTCTATATGAAGGGCCTTCCACTCCACAGTGTCGCCACATTAGAAGCTCACCTGGCCCTGGCAGGGAGCAGAATGGGGCCCTTAAAACCCTGGCGGTCTTGTGCAGTGTCAAGCAGTTCACACATACCTCTTTCCTGCCACCCAGTCCCCTTTATCCCTCTCTCCCTTTGCAGGCCATTTTCTTTCACCCCTTTTTACAACTGCTGAACAATCCCCATTCAACCTCTTACTGCACCTTTAATCATCTCTCGCTGTTCTGTTTTTTCAATCCCCTCATCTCTAACAGTCTCTCTTATTTATCTCATGGCCTCCCTGGCCCCATCTCCTCTCTCAACCCTCATTACTTCTCATTCACCTCAAGTCTCTCCCTTTAAATTTCTGTCTTATCTATTTGTATCTTACACTTCTTCAGTCCCACCATTCATCGTTCCCATCTCACCTGTTCTTCCACACCTTCTTGAACTAAGTTCCGTTTCACCTGTTACCTCAGCACCCACCCCAGTATTCACTACATTCCCCTTTTGCTGCTCCCCCTCACCCACGTAGGAACAAATTCTCTTTATACCTCATGGATCACCTCTCAGCTATCTTCACTCACCCTTTAATAGTAGCTCTCCTCTCTGCCTTCACCTTTCTCTCACACTCACCTCTCCTCTTGTGTTTCCCCACTTCCTTCACCACTTCACATTTATCTTCATCCCTGACCTCTCAAATTGAATTCTCTGACTCCCTTGCTGCCCTCCTCACTTCTCTCATCTGTCTTCTCCCATCCCGTCTCCCCTCACCCTCATCTCTCCTCACCTCTCACATCTTCCCCTCTCACCCCTCCCATGTCTCTCACACTGCCTCTCCTCAATTCTCTCACACCATCCACCCTTTCTCTCCAGTCCCCTCTCACACCTGCATCCCGCCTCTCACCTCTAGCTCCACACCTCTCTCTTTGCCTCCCATTCGGCCTCGCACACCCCCATCTCCCGTCAGTTAAAGTATGTCTGGCCCTGACTTTCAATACCTAATAATCACACACACAGTGCCTTGTCGGTCCAGGCTCCTCCCCTTCATCCCTACAGTGTTATCCCCCTTCAAACCCTCCTCTGTCTCAACCAAGCACACTGCCCTTCTGTCACCTGCATGATAGCAGTGCCATTTCTAAAGGGGGAAGAGCACCTGCAGCCTTCACCACAGCCGCACTGGACCAACCCTGTAAAAGGCACACACCTAGCACACAACATATGACGCCTCTGGCTGGATTCTCCTTATTTTCATATGTTGAATACTCAATGATAACACATAAGAATGGCTAGTTTTGTGTTCAAAAAATCTTTTTTGTTTGAAAAGATTGTTTTTTCCCAAGGCGCAGGTGGGAGTGTGACTGCCTACCTTGGGAACTATAAAGCACAGATGGAAGTGTCAGATTGGAAAGCATGTGGGATAACATTGCAATAAAAGTCGAATAACAGAAGTCAGTAAGTGAAATTCATGCTATTTACCAAATATAACTGGCTTGGTAGATGCCACTGGGACAGTGCACAGTAGGGTTTTAAGGTGTGTAGGCAGTTGTCAGGGAGAACTGAGCTGATTGCTCAATGCCCATTTGGCTCAAAGGGCTTCAGCTCCAGCCTCCGCCCCCCCCCCCCACCCCCCTCCTGTGTGTGTCAGCCTGGGCTGAGACAGCTTCCCGGGCACACACAGAGACAGTTTTAGAGCTGTTGTGGTCTGACATTGTTCTCATTGCAGCCTCACTCAAGTACTTCACAGGTCTTTAAAAGAACATTTACTAGTTAACAAGGCTTTGTTTTTCTTTCACCCGTTCTTACAGCACCTGCATCTTCAATCTGCCAATTGCTAGAAGAATTGCCCCCCCCTCAAAGGTTTTATTAGCACCACCAGAAACTTGACACTAGTTGCGCCTCTGGGCCTGCATGCTCACTACCAGGGAAGCAAGTACACAGAGAAGTGTGACCTACACAGGGATTTCCATTTGCACATAGTGCATTTATCTCTGGGGTTTGGTCCTTAGCTTTTGTTAAAAATAGCAAATTTTTTTTTCGAAAAAACCCTTTTTGTTTGAAAAGATTGGTCCCGGTGGCGCAGGTGGGAGTCTGACTGCCTCTCCCCATCCTCCCCTCGCCTCCCCCTCCAACTCCACACTACACCAGAGCCCGGGATAGCCTATGTGGGCTTTCCCCAAGCCAAAACGGAGGTCAGAGTACGGCAAAAGTTAACAACGCGAGGGCAGAGCAGAGTACTTTTTAAAGACAGCAGTGTGGGAAAGGGCGGGCGTGAAAATAAACAAGTGTTCTGGATTCCAGATCCCAGAAGAGCAACTGGGAATGCGCGACCCCCGATCTACGACTCCATGCCCCCCATGGGGGTTGTGCCCCACAGATTGAAGACCCCTGCCATAGAGGCTAGTCTGTAGTGGCATCACTGGCTTGTATGTAATGAGTGGTAGTGTTAATACCTAGGTCATCAGCGGTAATCACTGAATCGCATGTATTTATGTCTAATGAGTGGCAGTATTATTTTTTTGGTCATAAGCAGTAAGTCGGTAATTTAACTGGGTGAGTGTCTAAAGCAATAAGCCGGTAGCGTTGTGCAGGACCTCACCTCACAGGGATACTAAGCAACACTGGTTTGTATGTAATGAGTGGCAGTGCTAATACCTAGGTCATCAGCGGTAAGCACGGAATCGTATGTATTTATGCCTAACGAGTGGCAGTATTATTTTTTTATTTTTTAGGTCATAAGTGGTAAGCCGGTAAATTAACTGGGTAAGTGTCTTTAAGCAGTAAGCGGGTAATTTTAACTGGGCGAGCGTCTTTTTTACAGGGTGGTCACGATGTTCAGTAGGTAGACCACAAAGCGTGGTGCTATTGTGACAGTTCAAAAAATGAATGAAAATATGAAGCATGACACCTAGCTTGCTGGATGTGTGAAAGCCCTAGTTCCAACAAGGAGAATTCCCTCTCCTTCCCTCACACATTAGTGGTCCTCTAGTGACCCTACTACCGTTTCATGCTCCAAACCTCTTGAATCTACTAACACGGAGGAACTCCGTACCCATCTTGCGACACAAAATCAGATTTTACTCACTTATGTTGTGGGTGAAAGTGTTTTTATCTTTGAAGCTAGGTCTTAACCACAGGACCCCCAACCATTAAAATAAACGGCCAGCTAGCACACACTGATACCAAAGTCACAGTTCAGCTCACACCCAGTTCACCAGATGCCTCCTTATGTAGAGTTGGCTTCCCTTTTTAGGTTTTGCCTGCACAAAGCTTGTGCTGTTTGTTAAATCTATTGTACTGAATATATCTTAAAAAACTTCTTATTGGTCCTAGTGCCTGTCACTTTGCTTTTCCTAGTTTCAATTGGTTGTAGGCATTCTATTTCCTGTTCTTCAGTGTGTGTTTCTATTACCAGGGGGCCGACACCTAATGAGGTGTCGCTGCTTTTGATATTATCACGGACACTCCAGTCAGGGGGATGATACCCCAGGAGCACGCAACAAACTTAGAAATTGGATCCTCATTAACTGGGTGCGCACTCTACTACCTTTTGATCTATTATCAGTTTCCCATTGGCAAAGTACTGTGTTCATCTGCTTTGTTGGAACTTCTTTCAAGCGACTCAAGCAACAATTAGGAAAACAAAATATAAACAAGAGCTACATCCTTGGTTTAAAGTTACAGAACTGTCCATGTGCCGTGGGCTCAGAGCGCTGTGCTGGTCTTAGTGAAGACCTTGTTATCCTGTTCTGGCATGGCAGTACCCCCTGGGCAAAGCGCACTCACCAGTCCTCCTGGGGCCGAAGCAGGTACTCACTCTAGTGCTCCCTTTAGTAGCAGAGGCCGGTGCTTGCAAAAACCCCGCTGCTGCCATATCAAAGATATCAAGCATGCAGGAAGATTGAGGTGCACAGCATGGCACTCTCCAGTACCTCCATGGCACTCTCCAGTACCCCCTGGGCAACGCGCACTCACCAGTCCTCCTGGGGCCGAAGCAGGTTCTCAATCTAGTGCTCCCTTTAGTAGAAGAGGCTGTGCTTGCAGAAACCCTGCTGCGGCCATATCAAAGATATCAAGCATGCAGGAAGAGTGAGGTGCGCAGCATGGCACACTCCAGTACCCCTAGGGCAACACGCACTCACCAGTCCTCCTGAGGCCGAAGCAGGTACTCACTCTAGAGCTCCCTTTTGTAGAAGAGGCTGATGCTTGCAGAAACCCTGCTGCGGCCATATCAAAGATATCAAGCATGCAGGAAGAGTGAGGTGCGCAGCATGGCACTCTCCAGTATCCCTAGGGCAACGCGCACTCACCAGTCCTCCTGAGGCCGAAGCAGGTACTCACTCTAGAGCTCCCTTTAGTAGAAGAGGCTGATGCTTGCAGAAACCCTGCTGCGGCCATATCAAAGATATCAAGCATTCAGGAAGAGTGAGGTGCAGAGCATGGCACTCTCCAGTATCCCTAGGGCAACGCGCACTCACCAGTCCTCCTGAGGCCGAAGCAGGTACTCACTCTAGAGCTCCCTTTTGTAGAAGAGGCTGATGCTTGCAGAAATCCTGCTGCGGCCATATCAAAGATAGCAGGAAGAGTGAGGTGCACAGCTTTGCACTCTCCAGTATCCCCAGGGCTACGCGCACTCACCAGTCCTCCTGGGGCCGAAGCAGGTACTCAATCTAGTGCTCACTTTAGTAGAAGAGGCCGGTGCTTGCAGAAACCCTGCTGCGGCCATATCAAAGAATATAACACAAACAAAAGATGTGACAGTTTCATATCTTTATGCATTGAAAATCAAAACGCTCCGCAGCTTACTCTTCCTGCATGCTCGATATCTTTGATAGGTGACAGGTCTGTTGGTCATTTCAAGACCTAGGTCAGAACTTCTTCAATCCAATGCCAGCACTCTAAGATCTTAGAGCATTGTCGGACCATGTGGAAGAAGTAGGCATCTGGGCAGCTACCGCGGAAGGAGGAGGGGATTTTGCCTACACGCCATAGTTGGCAGGCAGTAAGGTAGGTCACTTGCAACTAGTTGTGTTGGTCCAATCTAAAGTGAAAGGATATAGCAAGCTCACTGGGGGACACCCATGTGTCCAGCTAATCATATCATATAGAGGACCAACCCACCCCTCCAATTTCTGTCTGAGGACAACAAATATATCAGGTACATAAATTACCAGGTTGAAGTACATGTGGTATATGCCACTCTTCTCCAAGCTCCCCATCAAGAACTTGGCTTTAAGTGGGTTGTATTCAGGCAAGACTGCTATGTCAGTCTTGCAGCCAGAGAGGGTGTGTTGGAGCTGTAAATATTTATGAAATTGAGTCCAAGACAGCTAGAAATGAGTTTGCAAGTCTTAAAATAAGCGTATGACATGCAATTACCTATTTTGTAAGCCCTTAAGTACCCTAAGGAAAGAGTTTGGATGATTCAGGGGTCCCTCCCAGAGGAGGGCATTAGACAGTGGGAGGATATTCTCATTACCTTTGTTTAATATGTGCCAGAGTGGGAGGCAGCAGCTCCCTGCACTGGTTTGAGCTGGAGTATGCAAGGAGGGCACCAAATGTGCCCCTCAAGCAGTCTGAGTGGCAAGTGCCCCCACCCTGTCCCAATACACTAAACCCTGTCTGAGAAGTGGTCACATCTCCCTGTGATAGGATACCTATTGTTCTGCCTTCCCCTGCTCGAGCTTGGCTCAGCAGCTGAAGGGCAGAATTGTGTCTCAGGTCTGCGGCAACCCTAGCTTGCTGTTGAGTTCTGGAAGACTTGTACCGGGAGCAATGAGGGCCGCCCGGATGAGATTTAACGTGCATTGAATCATACCTCCCACACCGTTTACGGTGTGGGAGGTATGATTCCAACGTGTTTGATACCAAACATTACAGGGTTTGTTACAGCCAGTTTAGAGATGGTCATCGCGTAATGACACATGGCCACTCTATATGTTGTAATGGCTGATGCACTTACAACCCGGGAAAATGGACTCCAAAGGTTGTTGGGGTGCCCTGCTCAGGGAGGGGCACCCTCACACTTAGAAGCGAACACCCCGCCTTCAGGTTTTAAGTGTAGTGACCTTAGATATAAGATTTATATCTGTCATAAGTGGTCCTAGCTCCAGAGTATACAGGTGGTAATGGCAGGACTGTAGTCACAATTTGAGTGGTCTCTCATGGGTGACATAATATATGCTTCAGCCCATGGGAGAGCCCGGATGTAACTATGCCCAGGGTACGATATACTAGGGACTTAGTAGGGTACACCAGTAGCCAATCTAGGGGGTACTTAAGTACTCACCATGTACAATTTAGAGGAGAAAGCACAGAGGCTGAGGTCCTGATTAGCAGGTGGTGTGCGGTGATGGTTGCTCTGTAGGCAGGCGTGTTTCTGGGGTTTTGTTGTTCCTCCATGTCTTTTCGAGTTGTCTGCAGGAGCTTCTGGATTCTTGGAGTGCAGGTGTGAACCAGCGTGCTTTCTTGATGTGTCTTCTGGTCGTGTCCTTGAAGGGGGCGATTGTGTTGGCACACTTTGTGATCCAGTGGTGGAGGATGGGTGCTGCAGTGTTTGCGTTTGATGTAGTCGTTGGTGGAGTGCTGATAAGGGCGGAGGTGAGTTGGCCTTTGGTGATTTTGTTCCAGCTTCTGCGGACAAGGCAGTGGGCGTGCTTGTGTACGGTGGATTTTTTGAAGTACAAGCGAATGCAGTGGTGATCTGTCCAGAGGAGTTCCATGGTGTGACTGTAGAAGATGCTGTTTCCACCGGTGAAGACAGGGACGAGAGTGTGTTCCACTGTGAGCGTGGGGGAGGTGACTACTTGTTTAAGTCCTAGGTTGGTGAGGTTCTTTAGGAAGGAGGCGGTGTTTGAGTCGCGGTTGTTATCCAGGTGAAAGTTTAGGTCTCCGAGTAGGATGTAGTCTGTAGATGCTAGGGCGTGGGGTGCGATGAGGTCGGTGATGGCGTCGGTCGAGGGAGTGCGGGGGTCGGGAGGCCTGTAGATGAGGGTTCCGTGGAGAGTAGTTTTGGGGTTGGTCTGGATCTGTAAGTGGAGGTGCTCCATGAGGGTTGTTGTGTCGTCCGGAAGGGTGGTCATATGAAGGGTGCTTTTATTAACAACCGATGGGGCAGTCCTAGCGCAAGATTGTATCCATCGGGAATGGTGGTGGCTATGTTGGGAGCAAAGTTGGCACTGGTCCAGGTTTCCGTGAGGAAGGCTACGTAGGGTAAGTAGGTGTTGACGGGGTCCCAGATTTCTATGACGTGGTTGTGTAGGGAACATTAGTTGAGAAGAATGCAGCTGAGTGGTTTGTTAGCAGTGATGTCAGGTAGGCGTGGTGATGCTACTGGGGTATGAAGGTGGGTGAAAATGCAGCGGCAGTGTAGACAGGAAAGAAGGCCTTAGGTGTTGGTCGGTGTCGAGAGCTGGCACTTGTTATTGCGTCTGGGGTTGAGATCATGGAGGGTGCTGGAGTTGTAGCGGAGGTGGGTGAGTGGACCTGGGTCCCTGGCGTTGGTCGCAGATGGGCACAGACCGGCTTGCCTTTGGCACGCCAGAGGCTGCCATTAAGGAGGGATCGGGGAGGGGGGTCAGCTGGGAGGCGGGAGCAGAAAGGACACACTGGAGGGGAGAGGGGCCAAGGCGGGAGAAAACGAAGAAAAAAGTGAAGTGAAAACAAAGGAAAGAGTGAGAAGTAAAAAGCAGAAAATTGACAGAAGGGCAGAACGAAGGAAAGAGGAAAAGGGGCACAAAAGGAAAGAGGCCAGAGAGGCAGAGTAGCAGAAGAGCAGAGAGATCTCCCACTGGACCACCAGGGATGATGCGCAGACAGGAGCCTGTGGGTGGAGAAGGGCCTTGAACACCCTGCAACAGAGCTCAGGGGGCAGCACTTAGTGGTGGAGCTGCACAGGGGGATAGCAGTCACACTGAAACCAGGTCAGTGCTCTTGCTCCTCTTGCCGCTTAGTGGCCACCATTAAGTAGAGATCGGGGGAGGGCATGTCAGCTGGGAGGCGGGAAGGCCACACTGGAGGGGGATGTGCCGCGGGGCAGCCGTTGTGGGGGAAAAGGATTGAAAGAGTAAGAAGTGAAAAGTGAAAATGAAGGTAACGTGGAAAAGAGCGAGAAGTGAAAAGGAGAAAACAACACGGAAGGGCAGAACGGAGGAAAGAGGAATAAAGGCACAAAAGGAAAGAGGCAATAGAGACAGAGCAGGTTGAGGAGGGCCTTGAACAACGTGCAACAATCGACTGCCTGTCCGTTCATGTTCAGAAGTAATGGTGTCTCTTCTGGACCAGAAAATAAATATGTATGAAACAACTAATGCAGTTACATGGCCGCCTTATTTTAGACACCAAGCGTGACTCACTGAGGGAAAGCATTTGCAGACCTAACAGCACCAGTCTCCTCTTTCCAAGGTAGGTAATTGAAACACTCTGGCACACGTCATTTTGACAGGGAACAACCGCTTCATATCTCATATCACAGAGACAAATATAAGCATTAATGAAGTGATATTTTGGTGGTGTACAACACTGAGTAGCGGCTCCCACCAAGTAGCATGGGTGAGGCGGGGGTTGGGATAAAAAATATATATATATTTACTTACCTTGCTCCCAGAACGTCGCCTCACATCGTCCTCTTCTGTTCCTGCTTGAAGTGGTTCGGCACTCAGACAGATAGTGGGAGTATGAGCATATTTCTCACCTGGCTGTGAATTACAGCCTGGTGGGGAACATGCAAAGTGCGCATAATTGTTAGGCCGAGCCAAGATGGCTGGCCAAGCAGTCAGGCCCACTTAAATGCCCACCACTCCCCCCATTGTTGGTTGTGACACAGCCAAGCCCGTCCCGCCAACCAGAAAAATAAAATGATGATAACAGTGTACTAATCATTTAATTTTTCTTTTATCCATTGCTCGAAATGCAGTGGGGCGACGCTCCTCCGCCTTAGTGGAGCAACCGTCGCTGCTAACATCCAAGCAGACACTTCTAAGGGGTTGACTTAGAGTTTGACGGAAGGGTCCTCCATCGCAAACATAATGGATATCCTGTCCTTCATAATACAAATACATTATATCCTATACCCTAATGCACTTGCAGTAAGGGGATGGGATATTGGTCACCTTTGGGACAGTACCTGATCATCAAACTCTAAATCAGGCCTCAAGTGTGTCTATGATTGAGCTTCCACATCAGTGTGCTGACTAACACTATGCATTAATCCCTCAATTCCGCTCAAGGTTTCAAGGTCCATTAGAACCGAGGACAAATGCACTGCTGAGTCCACGGCCTGTTCTATCCTTTCTTCAACATCCCTTTGTGACTCCATTTTTAACAAAGGACGGGGTATAGCAATCATATACAAGAACAGCATCTCTGTAACGGAAACTGACTACCTCAAATAGAACTCTTTTGAAGGTCTTACTACAACCATAAACATGAGTGACAACAACTCACTACTCCTGTCACCTCCTCTACCATCCGCCAAGAAACACTTACTTCTTCGGAGAGCACCTCTCTGACCTATTAACTCATTCCTCACTCCGGAGCCCAAACAACATACTTCTAGATGACCTCAACTTAAACTGGAAAGATGAAAAAATCGCGCTAATCAAAACCCTCAACTATCTTATAAGCAACCTCAATCTCACCCAACACTGCACCGAGGAAACCCACAACAAAGGTTCTATTCTCAATACCATTATTGCTCATGCAGACTCAGTCTCCATCGACCACACCTTGCCTGTGGACTGGTTGGATCACCATATCATATTGTTCCACCTAAACCAAAGGATCCATGACAAACCCGTGACGCGGGACCCTCTGCGCTGGGTGCGAAATCTAAGTCAAATCCCTCTTGCTGACCTGGAGGAAAGGGTAAGCTCCCTCCTCCCCTTACACACAGTTGATCTATCAGCAACTGAACTCACTTCTCAGTTCAACTCCACCTTGACCTCCATTATGGACCAAATAGCCCCCTGAAACTAAAAAAAGTCAGGAACATTCCTTCCAGATCATGGTTCAATTCAGACTTAAACTCAGAAAGAAGAGAACTAAGAACAGCGGAAAGAATGTGGCAAAACAACCTGTCCACAATCCTACGAGCTAGACTCAAAGCAGTAAGAGGGAAATACAACAAACACATAATAAATGAAAAAACGTCCTTCTTTTGCAACGCCCTAGACAAAGCTAAGAACAGACCCAAGGAACTATTCATTCTCATCAAGCAACAAACCTCCTACGACACAAGTTGTAGCCTCTAAAGACCTGTGCGACAACTTTGCCAATTTCTTCAACGACAAAATCTCCAAGATAGAACTCTCCTTGGTCGTACTGAAAAGCCCCCTCAACAGCAAACCGCCCACTGTGTCACAAGATTTCACACCTAAACACCCCCCCAACTTTTGGAAATCCTTCAATCCCATCTCCGAAGCAGTGGTCATCAATATGATTTCTAACACCAAACCCTCAGCACACGCCATGGATCCCCTACCGGCCCAACTCGCCAAAAAGCTCAAACTATGCCTAGCCCCGCACTGGACTAAGATTATAAATAGCTCCCTAAGCACCAGAGTCATGTCTGATTGTCTCAAAATTGGCCAAGTCACTCCTCCATTGAAAAAACCTGGCTCGGACACAAACGATCTGCAATACTTCAGACCCGTCTCTAACCTCCTACTCCTAGCGAAAATACTGGAAAAACGTGCTCTCACCCAACTCACTCCACACCTAGACAGCACCAACCTTCTTGATCCCCATCAACCAGGGTTCAGAATAGGATGCAGTACAGAGTCAGCGATATTAAATGAAATAGACGATATGCACAAATCTCTGGACAAAGGCCAATGATGTCTACTCATACTCTTGGATCTATCAGCTGCCTTCGAAACGGTTGACCACAAACTACTCATCAAAGCACTTCAAGAAAGGGTGGGAGCAGAGGAGGTGGTCTTACAGTGGTTCGCCTCTTTCCTACAAAACCGCACCCAAAATATAAAAATCAAAAACTACTCGTCTGACCCACTCCCTGTACGTACGGGTGTCCCCCAAGGATCTGTACTCTCCCCACAACTTTTCAACATATATAAGGAGCCCTTACCGCCATACTAAAAAAAAAAAAAGATTTCCCTTACACCTCTATGCAGACGATACCCAAGTTTACCTGGAAACTTCCTCCATCGAAGACATCCAGAGATTGAACGTCACTCTACGAGAAGGCCGCCACTGGCTCGCATGCAACCACCTAAAACGAAATCAGGACAAGACGGAAATCCTCCTCATCTCCAACAAAAGAGGAGAACACCCAAATCACAAAATGGATAAAAACCATTGAGGCTCTCAATCATAACCTCATCCTAGCTGATTCCGCAAAATCGTTGGGAATCACTCCGGACCCCAAACTAGACATGAGAAAAAACATCAAAAACACAGCAAAAAGGGCATTCCTCAACCTTAAACTTCTCAACAAAATTAAACCTTTCATCCCTCTTAGTGACCTCAAACAAGCCACAAAATCGCTGGTACTGTCCAGACTGGACTACGGAATTGCAACCCTCACAGGAGCACCAAAATCCCATCTAGCTCCACTCTGATCAACTATTAATGCACAATCAGAATGGTCACCGGAATAAAGAAATATGATCACATCTCGCCTGCACTAAAAGAGCTAAAATGGCTCCCTGTCGAAATGCGTGCCAGCTTCAGAACTGCTTGCCTCACGCACATGTTGCACACTGGGAAACCGGCCTACCTGGCAGCTAAACTACAGAAGGCCAGGCAGTCAAGAACCCTGAGGAGCACAAACACTCTACTCCTTATCCCCCCGAAATCTCGCAGACAAAAAAACGCATCTCGATCTTTTGCCGGAAATGCGCCGAAAATATGGAACTCCCTTCCAGTACAAATCAGGACTAACCCCTTCTACATAAAATTCAAAAGGCAACTAAGGACTTCCTCCTCAAGCGATCTCCCCCTAACAGATAGCTACAAGCTAGTCGCTAAAATTCATACCATAGTCGCACACAGAAATGTTGGCCTCATTGACCTCCACCTCACTCTCTGTAGTGACTACCTCTCGCCACCCACTCACCGGCTGAACCCATCTATGAGTCTTGGTGTTTCCTTCAACTGCCTCATACAGTCCCTGTACAGTTTACTGTGATATCTTAGTTATGAGTGACATGTTTCCGTTATATATACTAAATTGCTTAATGTATCCCATGATTGATTCTTGCTGTAAAGCGCTCCGATACCTTCGGGTCTGGCTAGCACTATATAAAACTCATAATAAATATAAAATAAACAAACTTACAGTGAGACAGGGCACAGGTAATAGTGGGCTTTTTCTGCTGGCCAAGACCTTGGTTGCCCTGTAAGTTACTATCAATGTGAAGAGGTGCAAAAAAAATTTTAATATCTTTTTTAAGGTTTTTATGAAGATCCAATGAAGTGCTAGGCTCTCTCTTAGATGTGAAAAGACAAGAGCACAATGTGCTTGTTAAATTACCCCTCACAAACTAAAAAAATCCTTTAGTGTCATGCTTCATCATAGGGGTCTTCCCGTCCCTATAACGGGGCGGGGCGTGCTACGACCAAACGAACTACGCGGGAGCACTATAGATGTGACAGGGCTATGTGTCGGTGTAGGTGTGTCAGTGAAGTGTAGGGACCTAACTAGTGAGTGCAAAAAAAATACAAAAATTAAAAATTCCCTGGCTTAGTAGAAAAATATATTTTATTTGCTTCTCTAGCTGGGAACGTTAAGAAGGGGAGTGTGAGGTAGAGCAATAGCTAGCTACCTAGTCGACATGTTTCGTAAGCAGTCCCCTACTGCCTACTCATCAGGACCATATCGTGGTACCTACTGCTAATAGCTCAGTTCTACAGTGATAAGCCTGTTGTCCTACAAATAAAACAGCAAAAATAAGCTGAATATTTGAGCTTCAGGGCATGAGCTGGCCCAGGTGAAGCGTGGTACTTCGTAATGAATACCAAAAAGAAATAGTACAATAATGACCAATGGTCTTCTCTTTTTCAATGTTCAGTGCCCCATGAGCTTGCAGGCGGAGGGTGTTCGGCGCGGTCGAATCACCGGCATCAGAGTATGCCTCTGTTCCTACCTCCGTGCTGCTCCTTCAAAGAAATAGTACAATAATGACCAATGGTCTTCTCTTTTTCAATGTTCAGTGCCCCATGAGCTTGCAGGCGGAGGGTGTTCGGCGCGGTCGAATCACCGGCATCAGAGTATGCCTCTGTTCCTACCTCCGTGCTGCTCCTTCAAAGAAATAGTACAATAATGACCAATGGTCTTCTCTTTTTCAATGTTCAGTGCCCCATGAGCTTGCAGGCGGAGGGTGTTCGGCGCGGTCGAATCACCGGCATCAGAGTATGCCTCTGTTCCTACCTCCGTGCTGCTCCGAGGAGCAGCACGGAGGTAGGAACAGAGGCATACTCTGATGCCGGTGATTCGACCGCGCCGAACACCCTCCGCCTATAGGCTCATGGGGCACTGAACATTGAAAAAGAGAAGACCATTGGTCATTATTGTACTATTTCTTTTTGGTATTCATTACGAAGTACCACGCTTCACCTGGGCCAGCTCATGCCCTGAAGCTCAAATATTCAGCTTATTTTTGCTGTTTTATTTGTAGGACAGCAGGCTTATCACTGTAGAACTGAGCTATTAGCAGTAGGGACCACGATATGGTCCTGATGAGTAGGCAGTAGGGGACTGCTTACGAAACATGTCGACTAGGTAGCTAGCTATTGCTCTACCTCACACTCCCCTTCTTAACGTTCCCAGCTAGAGAAGCAAATAAAATATATTTTTCTACTAAGCCAGGGAATTTTTTATTTTTGTATTTTTTTTGCACTCACTAGTTAGGTCCCTACACTTCACTGACACTCCTACACCGACACATAGCCCTGTCACATCTATAGTGCTCCCGCGTAGTTCGTTTGGTCGTAGCACGCCCCGCCCCGTTATAGGGACGGGAAGACCCCTATGATGAAGCATGACACTAAAGGATTTTTTTAGTGTGTGAGGGGTATTTTAACAAGCACATTGTGCTCTTGTCTTTTCACATCTAAGAGAGAGCCTAGCACTTCATTGGATCTTCATAAAAACCTTAAAAAATATATAAAAAAATTTTTTTGCACCTCTTCACATTGATAGCATCTCATTGTTTATATGAAACAGCTAGGAGGGTGATTCTATCAGTACCTCTATGCTTCCTCTTTTTGTTTTGGAATGCCCTCTAAGTTACCCACCTGTGCGACTTACCTTTAATTGAAACAATTGCCATGAATGTTGAAAGGAGAGAGCTTATGAATCTATGTCTAATCTAGCCAAGCTTCCAGCAGAACTGAAAAATCCTAGACCTTCACTAGGCTTCTTTTAAAAAAAGGAGTCAAGTGAGGCATTTACCCCAGAGACAAAGAACGTCTGAGAAAGTGCTTCTAAACAAACAAAATAATTCTTCCCTAACTAGGGAAAATGGAGTGACAGAGAGGGACTCGATAATCTATGCAAAAAAACTATACACTGATGAAAAAGCAGGCGGTCAACACATCAACTAGGCTGCAATTGTCTCTAGTCCAGCATACCAGTCAATCAATATCATCATAAAAGCAGCAATAAGGAAAATGAAGACAGGCAGCGCACCCGTCCCAACAGCCTACCCGTTGAAACATTCAAGACTGTGCAGGATTTATGGGCTAGCCTACTGGTCCCGCTCTACAACTTCTCATTTAAAAAAGCAACTATCCCTGAGTCATGGAGGGGCCCAATCCTTTTCCCAATGCACAAAAAAAGGATATCGCTCAAGCCCTACCAACTATCGGCTTATTGCTCCATTAGATCTGGAAGCCAAGGCCTATGCCAAAATAATGCTTGAGGAATTAGAGATTTGGGTGAAAGAGAATGATATTGTACCTTTTTTTCAATCAAGTTTACCGGGGGGGCAACCTCAACCACCAACAAAATCACAGTAGTTGTGTGATATACCATGCAACCAGGAAAAAACAACTGCTGTTTTTTTGCTGTTTCATTGATTACAGCATTTAGACATGGGACAAAGGCAATAATATCCATACATCAGGGGGGTGGCTCCACATAAAAAACGGTCCCTTTACTGCAACCACCAAAGTTACAACCAACAGCGATCTACAGCAGGAGTGTGTGTTAGACCCCCTGCTCTTTAACCTGTACACAGCAGACCTGGGTAAAACCCTGGAAGGTGCCAGCCTAATTACACAGAGACTGGGAACATCAAGGACTTGCAGTCTTCCAGTACGCTAATGATAACGTGGTGATGGATCCCACTAGGTCAGATGTAAAGAAAGCACTCAACGCTCTCCACAGGTGGGACGGCGTCAACGAACTGCAAGTTCACCAAGACAAAACAAAAGTAATCATTTCTGGCAAATATCATCACAAAAACATGCATAATGACTGTTTTGGGAGATGCAATTACCACAACAACTAAATATAACTAAGTAGGTGATTGGTTTTCAGTAGGGGCCAAACCAACGGTACACTGAAGGCAACTTATATCCAAGGGAGTTGGTGCAGTTTACGGCTTTAAACGCCTTAACAGTTGCCTAATGAGCCCCTTAGCCAAACCCATCCTGAGAGTACTAAAGGCCAAATTGCTACCATCACTAAACTATGGCCACCAAGACTTCCCAGGTGCATTGGCCTAGCTTCTGGATTCCATCAAATGTGTAGCTTATTAGAAAATGATGCACCTACCTCGGCACATGTGTAGGACGAGGCACCGATTAGAGTTAGGCCTTGTGAGCCAAGAATTGAAAAGCCAAGGCTCATTCCTGAAATATTACATCCGGATTATGCATGCATGAGAGAACTCCCTTAAAGCCCGGCTTAAAGAGGTATTTGAATTGACCAACAATCCATGGCATGACTATCTCACTAAAGCAATTAAAAACGTACAAATTGAAGACAGCACCCAACAGCATTGTGACATACCATTCTCGGCTAAGAAAAAAAAGCGAACCACCGGTAAAAAGCATCTTGTAAGAGCAAGAAATGAGCAACATGTGTAGTTCTACAGTAATGAAGGCACTTAATCATGCTTGCATACCAGGGAAAGCACAGTCCTGCTTACACCAAGCATTAGGCACTCACGCCAGTTGCAAAATTCTACATATATAAATGCCTCTTTGCCCACCAATAACAGACTTTGATCCATTAAGAGCAAGAGCAGGCAAGAGTAGATCTTGCAGTCTGTGCAAATACTGCAACACATCTTTGTACCATCTGCTTTGCTGCTGCCCACAAATTAAATAACAAACATAAACACTTGACAGTCCCTCCACTATTGGCCCACAGGTTAAGCACCTGCAAAGCGGCAAAGGAACTGTGATTCTCTCAATCAGCTCCTGCAATCCTAGCAAGGTTTCAGATATTCACTGATGGAACATGTTCAGCACTGTATTCCTTGACGACAAGCCCCAACGGTTAAGCCATCAACTGGCCTCGGACAAGCAAACCTTGGAACGCCAACAGCAGGTTCAACTAGCCAATCTGTGAAGACTGAAAAGCCAGCTTAAAAACTCAATGACTGTTGAGGCCTCCCCTTGACGAACATCCACTTATCTTTGTATCCTCCCCTGCCGCACTTATAAGCATGAGTCTTTTCTCAAAATGGACAGCTTAGGAAACACAACCAATCACACATTGAATCTTTTAACTTACTTTTAAACAGAGCTGTCGTGCTGTTAAGATACAATATACCCCCTTATGCCTATGGCACTACTGTACTGTCGAGCACAACCACTTTCCCAATCTAGATCATTTAGGACACACAGAATACTACATATTGAACTTTTAACCTATTTCCAAACAGAGTTGTCGTACTGCCAATATACGACATGTACATATCGTTGTCTCCTACAGCTATGTAATCTTGTATGACTCTACGTTGTTATATTGAAATACATTGCTCTCTGCCATTTTCCAATTTTAATGCATTTTGATATTAGTCACTAATTTTAGAACAACCTGCAAGTGCACTTGGATTCTGCTGTTTAAGCTTTTTTATCATGTAATAATTTTAAGTAGTCGATCATGAATAAAGACTAAAGTGCTTCTATTTTTCATGGTGGTTTCGAAGTAGGCCTGGTCAGTCGCCTTCTTGCGGTTGCAGAGATCGGATATTAAAACCATTTTCACCCCTTCTGTGGAGTTTATCGATTGAGATCTAAGCGAAAAGATGTTGACTCCTCCTTGGGAGCTCTCTCTTATTTTGCCAGTCATGTAGTCTCTGCCATTTGAACTCTTTGTAAAATAATTTGTCCTTCAAGGTCTTATTTTAGTAGCCATGATCAGTGTAAGGAAGCCTGGGTAATTGGGTGCTTTTGCTGGCTTCTCTCCATATCTGAATGTGTTTGAGGATCAGATGTGCTTTGATGTTATTCTCTAAATTGACTCAGCATTTCACAGATATCAAGGGGTGACTCTACATCTCTCTGATTAAACCCACCTTTTGAGCAGGCTAAACAGTTACAAGCGCTTAATGTAGTAAGTGCTGTTAACAATTCTATTCACAGGTCCACTGAGTATAGATGTACAACAGGCTGCTTATAGAACACGTTACTTACCTTTGGTAACACTTAATCTTGTAGAGACTATCTAGCCGCATATTCTTTATTTTAGAACTTTCCCAGGCGTCACACTAGATCCAGAAACTTTTCAAGCAGTATCCCTGTCCACCGGTAGGTGGTGTTGGTGTAGCCCACGCCACAAGAGATGTTTGTGAGTCTATATAGGCACGACCCCAGTGCAGTGACATCAGTTATTTTTCTCAACATTTATGCGCCAAAAGCATGGAGCACCAAGTCTACTCATGTAGCAGTGTGCCGGCACTGGGGACCTCAAAAGGATCTCCCTACACAGAGAAATTCTTTCACAGAGAAGTGAGGATGAGTGAATCAGAAAGGAAGCTGCAGCTAGATAGTCTCTATCAGATATGACATTACCGGAGGTAACTTCTTCATCTGCTAGAGACCTCTAGTTGCAGATTTCTTAACTTAGAACAGATACCCAAGCAATGCCTCCTCGGAGGAGGGTCTGAGAACTGATTTAGACCAGGAAGTCCTGGAGGACTGAACGGGTAAAGTGCCCGTCACAAAAGGCCTGCTTCATAAACATGTGCAAAGATACCCACCTTGCAGATGCCCAGGACAGGGACTTGGCATGCTAATGTACTGATTGTAGCCTTGGCTCTAGTGGAATGAGCCTGCAAGCCCTCAGGGGATTGCTTCTTGGCCAGTGATTAACAGATTTTAATGCAGAGCAAAATCCATTGTGAGATGGGCCGTTTCTGCAAAGACTTTTCCAGTCTTCACCCTGACAAACCCAATGAAGAGTTGATCATCCACTCGAAATTCTTTTGTACGATCAATGTAGAAGGAAAATGCTCTTTTTGGATCCAGATGGTAGAGTCTCTCCACTTCTTTGGAAGGATTAGGCCGAACAAAGAACGTAAGCAGTGTGATGTTCTGGTCTATGTGGAAGGAAGTGAAAACCTTTGGTAAAAAGGAGGCACACGCTCTAAGAACCAGTCTTTCTTGGAAAAAAGGATATGTAAGGAAGGTGCCCAATTGTTATGGCTACCAAAAAAGCTGTCTTGATGGGCAAATGACAGAGTAAACCGACAGGTATGCATGGGCTCAAATTGCGAGCACATCAAGACTGTAAGGACTAAATTCAGGTCCAATTGGGGCATAATGAAGAGCTTTGGGGGCAAACACATATTGGAGTACATACAAGAAGAGAGTCAAAACAGGTGACTTAAACAAAAAGGGTTGATCCAAGAACCGCAAGAGAGCCAAGATATACTTTAATGTTGCCTAAAGCAAAGCCTTGCTGGGCTAAAGAGAGAAAGAACAATAGTATCTCGAATGAAGGTGTGGAAATGGGATCGGCCTGTTTTGAGGTGCACCATGTCACACATTTGTCACCTGGCATGCGAATACTGTCTTAGTTGAGGGACACTTGGCTGCCAGAATAACATCAAAGACTTACGAAGGGATATCAAAAACTGTCAGCTGTGGCTGCTCATCTCCACGCATGAAGGCGGAGTGTGCGCAGGTTTAGGTACAGGATCCTGCCCTGCTGCTGAAACAGAAGATCCTCCCAGAAGGGCAGCCTTATCAAAGGACATATGCCCAGACTCAGCATTTCTGGATACCAAACACTCGGTTTCCAATCCGGAGCCGCAAGAATGACTTGGGCCCGGTCTTTCTTGAGAACTCTGGGCAGCAGTAGTAGTATTGGCGGAAAGGCGTACAGAAGGTCTGAGCTGCGCTAGAGACGAAAAGCATCTTCAATCAATCAATCAAAAATCTTTATTCGAATATGATATATCCATAAAAGCACAGATAAAATCAAACAATAAAACCATAGCAATGCATGATCAATAAGGGGTAGTGCAATATCTTAAAAGAAACAGTTTCTAATATAGGCCATGCTTCTTCGAGCAAGAGTCACCTTGGGAACTCAGTGTGCAGAAGTGCTGACACTGTTCATTCTCGGCGGTGGCAAATAGGTCTAACCAATTTCTCCCCATCCTCGGAGTCCTTGCACCACCTCTGGTTGGAGACACCTTACGTGATTTGCTGGGCAGAGACAGTTGAGTTTGTCCGCTCTTGCATTCAGCGAGTCTGACAGATGATGAAGCACAAGGAAAATGCCCTGACATTCTAACAATATCCGGAGGCACATAGAGCCCGCCCTGCTCGTTGCAATCCGACATGTCAGTGGTGTTATTCCTGAACACATGCATAGCCTCCCCTGGTGGAAGGAACAAATACTTTCAATGCCAGTCGGATTGCTCTTGGCTCCTACATATTTATGTGAAGCTGAGCCTCCAACGGATACCAGAGTCCTCTGATCTTCCCCTATCCCAGATGGATAGAGTCAGCTCTGAGAAGGGCCGGGAGATGTCTCTACCACTGACCCAATCTCAGGTTGTTGGTCACTACTGCAGGTCTTTTGAAGTTCTCTCAGATATCTGGACCAGGTTGGAGAGGTTCGCCTGATGCCCACTGGACCTTCAGGTCCCACTGCAGAGCCCACATATGCCAATGGCATGCTACACCCTGGACTTGACATCTAAAGGATAGGCTGGAGCCTGCACTGTATCCAGAAAAGCTCTGATGAAAGGGAGACTCTGAGAGGAAGACAGGTGTGACTGTGGTATGTTGATAATGAACCCCTGTGGGTGCAGGAGGTCCACCGTAGTCTGGAGGTGGGAGACGACTACCTGGGGCAAGCCTGTATTCAAGAGAAAATTGTTGAGGTAGTGCAAGATGGGAAACTCCAACCACCACAGATGTCCTGCAACCTCCATGATCATCTTGGTGAACGCATGAGTGGTAGTGGCAGGCCTGAGATATGTTTAAAAGGCTATTTTATTGGGTGACACAATCAGTGCTGCAGGCCCACTAGTAGCATTTAATTTACAGGGTATGGGCACTTATAGTGCACTTTACTAGGGACATATAAGTAAATGTAATATTCCACATGTGGCTAAACCAATGCTACCATGTTTAGGGGACTAATCCAACTACTTTCGTTAAACAATACAGACTAGAAGTGGTTCAGGGAATTCAATTAGCTTTTGGCACATGTGTTCTGTTGAATAGTGCTGTACCCTAATTGTTTGATTCCAGTTTTTGGAGAGATGTATTTATTAATAGATGAAGAATTGCTAATTTTTCTGTTGACAGAATGGAATGAGGAACTTACCACTCACTGTTCACTGGTAAACGTCATTATTATTCTCTCTTCTTCATCGCAGTACTTGTGTTCTCAACTGCATACATTTTTAAGTGCGAGATATGACCCAACATCATTTTGCTCTTCCATATCCCAACTGCTGGGCAACCTCCAATTGGACGAGAAGCCTTTTTGACTTCTGGCTTTACATTTTTTCGATTTTTTACCTTACTTTGGTAGCTTACCCTGTATACTTGCATACATCATATTTATAAACTTACTGTATCAGTAATTTTTCTCTTTTTGTTGCTTCTTTCCTTCCATATGTGGCAGTTCAAGAGGTTTTTTACAGTGTATTTTTGCCACTGTAATCCTAGTTCTTTATCTATTCGCCCAAAACGTTAATGAAAATAATAACTACTGAAATTTAGGACAAAATAAAATGTTCGTCAAGACTCTGTAAAGGAGCTCTTTAAGTATTTCGCATAGATAAAATACATTTACACTATTAGCTAGAAGCTTATGATTTAATAAGTGCAGTTTATTGATCTATATCTTACCATGTTCAACTTACCTTTACTCTTTCTTTACACAGAAAATAGGAAGTGGCCTGAAGAACATCAGCAGAATGTGTAGAATTATGATAGGTGTTTGTTGAATGATAATTTGTTTCAATAACATGTAACCAAGATCTTAGGGTTGATTCGGAACACTTCAAAAATTCACAGACTCCAAATTGAGCAAATATTTTAAGACCAAGATAGACTAAAGGCCTACATGGAAAAAAGAAACAAGTCTATGTTTATACAATAAAAGGTGGTGATTAGAAAAACAGTTAAAAATATAAATGCACGTTTAGTTTTATGACCTGTATGTCATCATATCACTCTTACAGCAACATGGAATATATAATCATTTAAAACACTCAGTTTAGACAGCATAAAATATATTAAAATATAATACCAAATCTAATCCAACCTTCTCTAAGGAAGTATCAACATAATTTGTGCTTAAAATCAAACATTCACATTCTGTGAACCACTATATTCTACTGTCAAGATTTAACCTGTGGAAGTTTCTGATCCAGCTCACAAAATAATAATATGTATATATTTGTTTTCTAAATGTGCAATCCTATAAGGCGAATTCAATAAAGACTTTGGCTCTGTAGCCTAAAAATTAATTGAGACAAGCACATTTTGCAAAATCCAGTCATTTACAGAAATGAAAACGTTGCATGCAATTTACAAACTGCCGTTTATAAATTTACAAATTCACTCTAAGTCACCAACTCATGAATTCACAAACATTAATTTGTACATGTTTTAACAAAAAAATAACAACATTGCATATTGAGAGGTGGTGGCCTCATTGACAAACATAAAAAAGTTCCAAACCAACAACAATCCACATCAGTCGTGATAGAAATGTCCACCAGAGGCTGTTGACAATAAAAGGACAAGCAGGAAGTGCAAAAAGATTGACTGAGTATGAAGTGAACATCTGAGATGAGCAATTGACTAAAGGCTACAATACATGTGTTTACACAACTGCCTTGAAGGTAACTGAAAGCACCAAAACACAATACAGTCTGGCATGAAGAGAAAAACTATATGCATCATACATCTTGACATGGAAAAATGTCAAAAAAGGCTGTATGAATTCAGACGCTCTACCAAGGCGATGTGTGACATCATTTTAACTAAAGATATGGAAGGTCCAGGTGGAGAGCCATCAAATCATATTTCCATAATACTCATGCTTAGTTCAGAATAGTGGCCAGCAACTAGACAACAATGCTATTACATATAGGGCAACAAACACAATCTTCCAACAGAACATTTGAGACACGCCACTTTGCATACATCTAAGACAACAAAGATATGGCCATATAGGCACTCTTTACGAGTTGGCCAGTAAAATTGTACAATGATACTGTATCCAGAATTACCATTAGTGCAGGGTGAATCTGCCCATCTCTCATATGATTCAATGTAGGATTCACTCTCCACAATAATCTGCTTGCGGAATATTCCCATTAGCTAATATTGCATACATAAAATCATCAAAATATGTGAAATTGGAGAATTCGATGCCCCTGTATGAAGTAATACTGCACCAAGTAGACCATAGAAAAGATTGCCACCTTCATGGTATTATTTTCGTATTTGATGCAGAGAACACGACAAAGCAATCCTACAACCTGTTTCTGCTACCAAATTTCAACACAAACCAAACATTTTGGTTGCAAAGGAGTGCTGAATTAGAATCAGTAATAATCTGCTGCTATGCTCTATAATAAGTGGTCGTCTTGTTACAACATCCTGCAAATACCACACACCGTGTCAGGCAGCTGAAAATGATATTTTGGAACGGAGATGGAGTCCTCTCAGATGAGGTTGTCAAAGATGATGCACCTATTTTACAACTTAATGATGAAAACACCTTTAAAGGTATGCTCCTGATGTCGCTGGTTAGCTCTAATAGAGAATGGGAATAGGTGTGCCCGCTCAACCTCCCTATCCCAATCCCATTTTGGAACTTCTGGCAATGCTTTTTTTAATAGCTCAATTATAAACCCTCGAGGATCCGACCCCTCCTTCCCTTCAGGAATTTGCAAAAACCTCACGTTATTCCGGCGAGACCGATTTACGATGTCCGCTAATTTCCAATTGATATCTTCCTTGGTAGCCAAGTGTGTCTCAATGACTGTCTTCTGTTGCGCTAGATCGTCCTCCAGGGTCGATATACGTGCCTCCGCTTCATTCGCTCTTGAAAGAAATTTTGCATGTGACTTAACCAGCCGCCTGACCGAGTTCTGTAATTTTCGACAAGAGTTCTGCACTCTCAAACTCTCTTCTAAATCAGGCCCAATGAAATTTCTTCCACCTCTGTCCCTGGAGCAGCAGCAGCAGTTTGATTTTCCTCGACTGCAGCATTTCCCATATCCACTACTTCCCCATTCCCACTCAAATGGAGTTTCCGCACTGTTCGAGAGTCAGTCTCTACCTGTTCCTCAAAGTCGAAACTGCTATGTATACTTCTGTCCTCCATACTCATGTGGGTCGCATACTGTTGAAAAAGATCCTCTGAGGAGGACATTGACTGCTCTGAGAGGGAGTAAAAATCAACAGAATCTGACTCAGTAGCATGTGATGACATCTCCTGACTGCGTGGATTATCCCCTCTAAGATTAATATGGCTCTCCTCATTTACCAGGGGGTTGGGACAGTTCCTACTGCAGTCATTTGCCTACTATTAGTGGCTACAGTTACAGTTGCCCTGATAGCTCCATCTGTTATTTCCTCTATGATTTCAAAAGCCTGTACTTCATCCTGGATATTAGCCGCCAGGCTCCCCTGTGCCTCCTCACAGTTCTGGCCAGAATTCTGGACAAGCACTGCCGCTCCCCCTTCAACCGAGACAGCAGGGCTATCCACTGCTACCTGACTTTTGCTCCTCTGCTGCTGTCTATCCAGCTCCTTATTTTTAGCAGAGAAAAATAACTCTGGAATTTTCTTCCCTGTACTTGCTGCTACCGCCGCCACTTTAGCCTGAGTTGCAGCTGCCCCAGACCCTGCCTCCATTGCCTTACTTTGAATGTCAGTTTGCGTGGCTCCTTTCGCTCCTTTCGCCTGTTTCGCCACCTCCACGGCATCCTGCAGCTCCATTGCATTTCCCTGTGCTCGACCTCTCCCCGAGGAATTTTCGGCGTCATTGCTCTCCGCTGTTCTCCCCGCTGCTCTCCTTGCCGTGAGCCGTCCTCCACCGAGCTGCTAGCTGCCGCCCAGGTGAGCCAGGTGAGCCACTTCAGCAGGAACGCCCACCGGCTCCTCCGCGTGCACCGCACTCTCGAAGCCGCCGCCAGCCGCAGCAGCAGCATTCACGCCCGTAGTATCAGCACACAAACGCAGCCCTCGGTATGTGCAGAAGATCTAGTGAGGGTGAATATCATCCACCTTTCCCCTTCTGCTCCGCTTACTCCGACAGTAACATGCCCCGCGAGGTCCGGCAGGAGCAGCTTGCTCACTCGTCCATCACGGACGCCATCTTGCCTCTAGTGGCGTTTAATAGTTTCCTTGCTCGTGAGGAGATATTTTTGAAAGCGCGACAGGATAAGAAAAGAAATGGACTTGATTGTGAATTTTTTGTACGCCCTGATTTATGTAAGCAGTCAGTTGAATTACGTTGGCAGTATCGACAGTTAATCCCAGAATTCCAAGCTAAGGGGGCGCAGGGATTTTTAATGTTTCCTGCAAAAATGAAAGTAATTTACAAGGAGCGCACCCGCTTCTTTACGACAGTTGTTTCTGCTAAAGAATTTCTGGGCTCAATGTAATATAGGCTGCATTTAATTAAGTGGCTTGAGTGTACAGGGTTGTTGGAAATGGGATCCCTCGCTGGCCAGGGCTTTCGCCAAAGTCAGTCAGAGACCACCACTCCCAAGTCAGGGCAAGGGAGTTACACGCCAAGATAACCCCTGCTCACCCTCTAGGTAACGTGGTGCGAGCAGCAAGGCTAAACTTGGAGGCGATGTAAGTTAAGTATTTGCGCATGCACCCCAGCAACAACACCCAGGCCCACCACAAAGGAAACTCCACACAAGGTTATATAAAAATAGCCTTTGTATTACACCAAAACACATTAGATAAAACACACACTTTACAATGTGCCAGAGGCACGGGCAGAATTTACAGGGGATATGTACAAGACAGGGCCACCTGGACCACTGTCAGGAATCAGAAGTAACACTTTCAGAAATAGCACTTAGAATGTAAAATGTAAATTTACTTTAGCACAAAATAAAAATAGAGCACACAACCAGTAACTACTGGTAACCAGGACCTCACTAGCACCACCTGTACTAGGGAGAAAACAACCACCTACACATCACAATACCTGTAGGGGTGTAAGAACATAACACATGATGCAATGCATAACATTCATTCAGAGGTGTAAGGAGGAAAACACATGATGCATCAACAACACATTCAGAGGTGTAAAAACAATAACAATTGCGCCAAACTCACAAGTCACCACCTGTGACTGTCCCTAGGCCAACTGGCCTTGTTGGGGCTAGGACGCCCTGTGTCCAATGTCAGGGTCCTAAACGTGGCAGCTGCCCACGAAGTGCTGGGCAGCTGTGACAACACTGGTGGGGGCAACGTTGGAGCCTCACAGGCTCTGGTGAAATGAGTGTCCCCCGAGCCCCTCTGGGCCCTACAAACAAGTGAAGCCCCCTAGAGCCCTCGCTGGGCCCTAAATAACTGTGGCGCTTTTGAGCTCCTCTCAGGGCTCGTGGATCAAGTGACTGCCTCCTCGGGAGACTCGGGGGCTCAGACAGCCCTGTGCACCTTCTTGAGCCTCGTGGGCTCTTAGCCAAAAGATGCCCCCAAGATACTGGAGCCTCGTGGCCCCAACAACCATAGCAATGCACAGGGGGGCGGGGCGCGGGCACCGGCAGTGTGCCCAGACACCTCCCCCTTCCTCTTGAAGCACTCACCGGGTCTGGCGCGGGGGCTTCCTCTCCTCTCGCTGGACTCTACCGCGGGCGGGGCTCTCTCCTGGCACGGGAGCCCCGCGGCCTCACGCGCTGTTTCCGCTCTCCCCTCTCACCCTCCGGGGCTCACCTCTTCACTTCTTTGGAGCCTCGGGGAGGGGCGGAATGTGCCGGCTTCTTCTTCTGCTGCAGGAGCGCGGGGTGGGCTCCCGTCCGCTTCCTGTTGTCCCGCCGCAGCTTGCCTGACTTCCGGGTCAGACCTCGGGGACGCGCTGCAATTGGCCGGCCGGCCAAGCACTTCCGGGTCGTCGCGGGCAGCGCGGCGGCCCGTTCCAGGCACTCGTAGGCGGGGGATGAAATTTACCGAGGAGTGGGCTCCCTCGAGGTAAATAAATCAAACAAATATGCGGCGTGGGCAGCCGCTCGAGCCGCGAAATGCAGGGTGGGCACCTGCCTTACAGAAAGCGCTCCCAAGCGCTCTAAGACGATGAACAGCGCTCCTGGACAATAAAGCGCTCCCCAGCGTTGTGGGCACAAACTACAGCGCCAGGACAAAATAAAGCGCTCTCAAGCGCTAGAGGCCCCACTGAAGCGCTCTCAAGCGCTAGCCAAGGGATTTCAGCGCTCCCCAGCGCTGAAGGGCAGAGAGCAGCGCTCTCAGTGCTGTAGGCACAGCACAAGCTCCAGCAGGGGCTGGAGGCAGGCAGGGGGGCAAGGCTGGGCCAGAGCCAGCACACTGGGTCTCCAGGCAGGGAGACAGTCCAAGTGGCGGTCCTCCTGGCCCCAGCAGCAGCAACAGCCCCCTCTGGCAGGATCCAAAAGTAGAACCACATCTGTGGAGACACAGCCCCATTTTTATACACCATTTTCCTTTGTCTGAAGGTGCAGGCGGAACCAGTCGCAGCTGGTTCTTGAGTACTCTGTTTACCTCAACCACCCTCTCTATTCACTGGCAGGGCTTGGGTCATTAGACACACCACAGGGGGGCGGAGCCAGCATTGTGTGGGGAAAACCCAGCCCATCCAGGACACAGGTACACTCCTCCCACACATCACTCATGCTAATCTCACACTCACCACCGGGCAGACCCATCCAGACTTCCTGGAGCCTGGCATGCCAGCCAGCTCCAGCCAATCACGCTCCAGCACCCTCACTGCACACATATCTCAATGTCCAGAAGTAGCACTTCCCTTCTAGACACATAAATGCCGCATACACCATCTCGCAACATTCACTCTCACGAGTTCACACATACCAGACTCGAGCCTGTACACCCCACGCATCAGGAACTACCAGGGACACATACATTCCCCATGCATTCCTATGGGCGGGCAGGCCTAGCTCAGCACATGCACTCAAAGTGCGCACGCACTTTCCACTGGGACACAGTGAAAGTGCGCAGAATCCCAAAAATCACCATTGCCAGGTACCATTTAAAGCAAAAAGTCTAGGGGTGAACCTGCCCTAAGGGCCAAAGTCCAACACAACCCCCTTCCAGCCAAAACGCAGGGTAGAACAATCACCACCGTGATGGACTTCCCTGCTTGGGGCGATAGAACACGGATGCAGGCCCGCAACTGCAGGGACACCCTCCTGTTCTACGCCACGGTGAACCCATGGGATTCCTTCTCAACACACTGTCTGGACCAACTGGGCTACCCCACTGGTACTCCCAAGCTGTCCGCGGCCAGGACCAGGCCCTGGGCCACCCAGGTGCCACTGGTCCTTGCCAATTTGCAGAGCGGGGGGTAGTAACCCCTGGCACATAGCGGCCATTTTCCACTCTTCCTGTCTGCAAGACAGGACTAGACTGCCACTGGTTCTCCAGCCTAGGGTCTACAACCTCAGGCGGACCAGGAGTCTCAGGGAAGGCTCTCCTCCCCCTACCTCTTCTTCTAGGGTTCCTCCTCCCTCTGCGAGGGGTACCCTTACAATGCCACTCCAACCCAGGGTTTAACCGCTCAAGTTGCACCGGGGTCAGAGGTGGGCTCTCCCACCCTCTGCACCCCCTTCCAGAGGTCTGCCCTCTCCCACCTGGAGAAGTTCCTCTGGAAGAAGAACTGGTCAGGACACTGGTCACAGTCATCCTACCCTTCAGGTCAGGCTGATCCTGAACCTGGCCTTCCAACCTCTGGTCTAAAACCTTCGGTGGAACAATTGCCTGGCACTCCAGGACTTCTGGGGATTCACACACAATCCCCCTGAGGCTAACAAATGACACATATGTTGTGTGACTGTCTGTCTGGCACAGATCTCCCGTCCCCTGTCCACCTGACAGTGTGTGACGATCCCCCAGACCAGAAGTGGCGCCACCCAGGTCCCCCCAAGAAGATCTAGCCCAACTGGCTAGTCCCTGGTCCACTGGTGCCTCCACTGGGAAACTCATCCCCCAATCACTCCTCACGCTGGACTCCTGTACCCTCCCTACCGGAGCGGTACTGCCAGACTCTAGAACCACAGGAGCTCTGGTTACAGACGCTCCAGGTCCTCTACTCACTAGGAGATCTTCCTCAAATGGACTAACAGGACAGCCTAGGTCCCCAACTTGGTGTTCCCTACAGAAACCATCCAAGTCCTGAGGCAGGGCTTCGGGCGTCTGGGGAACCTCGGTCTCCCCCTCACTCCTGCTCCACTGAGCCAGGCAGTGAGCCCCTACACCCTCCTCGCTATCCTGGGACCTAGCTGGGCTACACTGAGCCTCTTCCACCACGCTGGGCTGGAAGATACCTGAACCACTACTTTTGGAGTCACTCCCTAATGACTCTAGAGAACCTCTAGCACTTTCCAATCTGTCTGCTTCCTTTGCCAGCTCCCAAGGATCAAAGGTCTCCAACCTCAACAGGTGTTGCCGCAACTCCGGCCAACAACAACTGAGCACCTGCTCCTTGAGAATAAGATCAAACAGCTTGTCAAAATCAGGTCCCGTGGGAACCTCTAACCACTCAATCAGTGCACACTGACAGTCCCCTGCAAACTCCTCCCAAGACTGGTGAGACAGTTTCCTACTGTCCCTGAACTTCAACCTATACTCCTCCTCTGGGGAAACAGGTACCAGACTGTGGGAACTGGGGGTGGGACTTCTTGCACTGGGCTCTATATAGCTGCCACCACTGGACTCAACCCTCCCCGGGAAATCCAGAAAATTAAAACTGCACGCAGGGGATAGTCTACCCTCCAGAGCTACTTTGCCTCTGGTGGAGGCCCTCTCAGCCTCCTCTATCCTCTCTTGTGCTAAGACCCTCTCGGTCTCTAGCTGTTGCTTCCTAAGCTCCAGCTGCGCCATAGCCTGGGCATGCTCTAACCTGAGCTTTTCTAAAGCCAGCTGGTGCTCCCTTTCTCTCCTCCTATCTTCCAGCTCCTCTGGGGACAGGGAAAGGGATGAGGCACTGCCTCCTAAACTGGACCCAGCAAGGGACTCCCTATCTATGGGGTCCTCACTCTCTACTGGCATCCAGGTGCTGTCATCTTCTTCCTCCTCTTCTGAATCTTCAGGGCTCCCCACAGACCCACCACCCTCCTGGTGTGAGGCCCGGGCCCTTTCCTCACTGCGCTCAAGATCCCTTTGTACCTTACACCATTGGACCAGGTAGTTCCTAAGTTCGTACTTAGTATCTGACCCATCCACCCCTATGTCTCTCTCTCTACAGAACCCTTCCAACTCCTGCATATTGTACCAAACTAGATCACTGAGATCAAAGACAAGCTCCATCTTGGCAGGACGTTCTAGAGAAGAGATCACACAGGGAACCTAGGGGTCTGAGCTAACACAGGAGTACACAATTCACAAGGTATCAGCAAGCTCTCTACCCCAGAGAACTCACACTCACTTGCCTAGTGCCACACACCATTCATCCACACACAACCCTCCCCTCGGACTGGTAAGGCAGTTTCTACCACCCCTGACTTCTCAACCTGACCACAAGTGACAGAGGTACCGACTCTGGGCGCAGGGCGGGGGACAAATGTACTGACACAATTGCACAATGATACCTTCAGGAGAAGAAAATATGAAACTTCAAAAACAATACAATCCCCTAAAATGTGGTCATCTAAAATGCAGAGTTTTGTGGTGCAGCCAGTTGCTACTAAGGTACAACGCAAACACAAATCCTTATCCTCACCGCTTGCCGCCAATGTTGGAAATGGGACCCCTGGCTGGCCAGGGCTTTCGCCAAAGTCAGTCAGAGACCACCACTCCCAAGTCAGGGCAAGGGAGTTACACGCCAAGATAACCCCTGCTCACCCTCTAGGTAACGTGGTGCGAGCAGCAAGGCTAAACTTGGAGGCGATGTAAGTTAAGTATTTGCGCATGCACCCCAGCAACAACACCCAGGCCCACCACAAAGGAAACTCCACACAAGGTTATATAAAAATAGCCTTTGTATTACACCAAAACACATTAGATAAAACACACACTTTACAATGTGCCAGAGGCACGGGCAGAATTTACAGGGGATATGTACAAGACAGGGCCACCTGGACCACTGTCAGGAATCAGAAGTAACACTTTCAGAAATAGCACTTAGAATGTAAAATGTAAATTTACTTAGGCACAAAATAAAAATAGAGCACACAACCAGTAACTACTGGTAACCAGGACCTCACTAGCACCACCTGTACTAGGGAGAAAACAACCACCTACACATCACAATACCTGTAGGGGTGTAAGAACATAACACATGATGCAATGCATAACATTCATTCAGAGGTGTAAGGAGGAAAACACATGATGCATCAACAATACATTCAGAGGTGTAAAAACAATAACAATTGCACCAAACTCACAAGTCACCACCTGTGACTGTCCCTAGGCCAACTGGCCTTGTTGGGGCTAGGACGCCCTGTGTCCAATGTCAGGGTCCTAAACGTGGCAGCTGCCCACGAAGTGCTGGGCAGCTGTGACAACACTGGTGGGGGCAACATTGGAGCCTCACAGGCTCTGGTGAAATGAGTGTCCCCTGAGCCCCTCTGGGCCCTACAAACAAGTGATGCCCCCTAGAGCCCTCGCTGGGCCCTAAATAACTGTGGCGCTTTTGAGCTCCTCTCAGGGCTCGTGGATCAAGTGACTGCCTCCTCGGGAGACTCGGGGGCTCAGACAGCCCTGTGCACCTTCTTGAGCCTCGTGGGCTCTTAGCCAAAAGATGCCCCCAAGATACCGGAGCCTTCCGGGTCAGACCTCGGGGACGCACTGCAATTGGTCGGCTGGCCAAGCACTTCCGGGTCGTCGCGGGCAGCGCGGCGGCCCGTTCCAGGCACTCGTAGGCGGGGGATGAAATTTACCGAGGAGTGGGCTCCCTCGAGGTAAATAAATCAAACAAATATGCGGCGTGGGCAGCCGCTCGAGCCGCGAAATGCAGGGTGGGCACCTGCCTTACAGAAAGCGCTCCCAAGCGCTCTAAGACGATGAACAGCGCTCCTTGACAATAAAGCGGTCACCAGCGCTGTGGGCACAAACTACAGCGCCAGGACAAAATAAAGCGCTCTCAAGCGCTAGAGGCCCCACTGAAGCGCTCTCAAGCGCTAGCCAAGGGATTTCAGCGCTCCCCAGCGCTGAAGGGCAGAGAGCAGCGCTCTCAGTGCTGTAGGCACAGCACAAGCTCCAGCAGGGGCTGGAGGCAGGCAGGGGGGCAAGGCTGGGCCAGAGCCAGCACACTGGGTCTCCAGGCAGGGAGACAGTCCAAGTGGCGGTCCTCCTGGCCCCAGCAGCAGCAACAGCCCCCTCTGGCAGGATCCAAAAGTAGAACCACATCTGTGGGGACACAGCCCCATTTTTATACACCATTTTCCTTTGTCTGAAGGTGCAGGGTGGGGGCGGAACCAGTCGCAGCTGGTTCTTGAGTACTCTGTTTACCTCAACCACCCTCTCTATTCACTGGCAGGGCTTGGGTCATTAGACACACCACAGGGGGGCGGAGCCAGCATTGTGTGGGGAAAACCCAGCCCATCCAGGACACAGGTACACTCCTCCCACACATCACTCATGCTAATCTCACACTCACCACCGGGCAGACCCATCCAGACTTCCTGGAGCCTGGCATGCCAGCCAGCTCCAGCCAATCACGCTCCAGCACCCTCACTGCACACATATCTCAATGTCCAGAAGTAGCACTTCCCTTCTAGACACATACATGCCGCATACACCATCTCGCAGCATTCACTCTCACGAGTTCACACATACCAGACTCGAGCCTGTACACCCCACGCATCAGGAACTACCAGGGACACATACATTCCCCATGCATTCCTATGGGCGGGCAGGCCTAGCTCAGCACATGCACTCAAAGTGCGCACGCACTTTCCACTGGGACACAGTGAAAGTGCGCAGAATCCCAAAAATCACCATTGCCAGGTCACCATTTAAAGCAAAAAGTCTAGGGGCGAACCTGCCCTAAGGGCCAAAGTCCAACAAGGGTAATGAAACTACTTGCCGAATCTACTTAAGGATGGTTTTCCTGATGGGTTTTTCTTAATGTTATGTGTGGTTTGGTTGGTACAATGGCCCGCGGGCAAAGGCAGGGGCTTGTGGGCAAGCTCGCATCAAGAGGACCATAAGTCCTAAAGCCTCGTTGGGGGTGGGAGGGGCAGGTAGGGGGGCGGGATGAGCTCAGGGGGGGTAGGGGTACTGGAATCAGGGGATGGTGGGTAGCATGTGGCAGGTGCAAAAAAAGGGGAAACATTTTATCATAGCGACTAACACTAGAATTATATAACTGCTTCAAAGATCAGTTCGATTGTTGGTGGATAATATTCAGTGGATCTGAAAGGATAAGCGCCTCTGAGCTTTGGCTTTCTGATTTAAAATGTCAATTAAAGGAATAAGAATTTGCTCAATGATTGTGTCTGGGCTGAATAATCCCATTAAAGCGACAAAAAGTAGCAGCTGAATCGAGACATATTTGCCCAGACGTACTGTGTATTCAGGAAACCCACATCCCATGGACTAAGAGAGAAGTGCTAAAGGAATTGGGATACTCGTTAATTGTTTCAACAGGCCAATCTAGTATGATAAGGGGAATAGCCATCCTTGTTAAACGAAATTATGTTAATATAGGCCAGAAACTAATGGATAAGAATGGGCGGTGGGCTATAGCAGAGTGCAATCTCGAAGGGCGAAAGGTAACGCTTTGTACGGTATATGGAGCTAATGTGGATGATGCGGGGATCTTGAATGAAATAAATTCTGAACTGGCTACTTGGCCGCAACCGGTGGTGGTATGTGAAGACATCAATATTAATTTGACGAATAGAGCACTCCAGGACGGTTTTGATAAATATAGAGGGCGGAAACCGTAAGTTTATAGGGCACTTTATAATATAGTTAGGGATCAAGGGATAGTGGATGCGTGGGGTAGTTTGAGGGGACAAGATAGTGGCTTTACATTCTACTCCTACCCCCACAAAAAGCTGGTTAGACTTGACTATTTTTTCGCACCTGTTTCATTACTGGTTGGGGCCACAATAAGTGTTTATCCAAGGATTACATCGGATCATGCTCCAATTGTACTGGAATTACTGGGCTGCCTCAACAGACCTAAATCTCTAAACTTTACATACGATCGGAAATTAGGTTTAAATACGGAATTTAAGGAGCACATGGATAGGTGGATTCAGTTTTTTTGGGGAATAATAAAGGGACGGCCACAGTTAGTATAGTTTGGGACACTTTTAAAGCGTGTTTTCGAGGTGAATGTATTAGTTTTACCTCTTGGCAGCAAAAGAAGCTTCAAAAAGAGTTGGCTACGCTTTATGAGCATTTAATTGAGGCCGAAAATTCATTAACTAAGGGGGTTGTCAACGGCCTGAATGATCTATCTGAGTTGGAGAATGAGGTGGCAAAGGAGAGGGCTAATGTTTTCGGGTTTTGGAGCGCAGAGAATGCCAGAAAGTTTTTAACATCTAGAATGCAAAGACATGAATATGGCGAAACAATTGGAAAACGGCTTGCTGTACGATTACGGATGAAGGAGTCAGCTAGAAATATTCAGGCACTGAGAGATGTAAATGGGGTATCGCATTCCGAACCCCATCAGATCCTTAAGATCTTTCAGCAGTTCTATTCTGAATTATATACGCAGCAAAGCGGGGTAGAGGTGGGAGGGGACTGGATAGAAACACTGGAAGAGGGCTTGAAAGTACTTGATCCTACAAACATACAGGAATTGGAATCCCCGATTACGATGTCGGAATTGGAAAGTGCAGTAAAAAGCCCTGCTTTAGGCAAGGCAGCAGATCCTGATAGAATCCCCGGGGAGGTCTATAGGCAGTTTTTTTATATCATCAAGGACGAGCTACTGAGAGTTATGCAGATGGCGCAGGTGCGTTATCCTCCTAGATCTTGGTCGGATGCCACGATCGGGGTGTTCTGTAAGAAAGGCAAGGCCCCTACCGCGAGAATCCTCAAAGACATTAGGCAACAACTAAATATTCGGGAGGGTAAATTGCGCGATTTAGAGTGACGGTATGAACACACGAGAGACCCTGCCATATTGGGTGAAATCAAATTGACTCTGGCAGAACATCAAACATATGCCATGGACGAACTTAACTATGTGTCGAAACGCAAACTGGCGAGAGCGTATGGGGAGGGTGGTAGGCCTGGGAGGGCACTGGCACAGAAAATCTGCACGGGACATGCCCCGCAACACATTCAAGCGGTAAAGGACCAAGCTGGCACTCTCAAATATGACATAAAGGGTATACTAGACGAGTTTAAAGCCACTTACGGACAGTTATATGAATCACGCCCCACGGTTCCAACGACTGACATATCGTCTTATATGGCGGACATTGAAATTGCATGGCTATCAGATGCGCATAGGGTATATTTATCTCGGCCTGTTACGGTAGAGAAAATCACGGATATTAATAAATCTCTCCCTAATGGCAAAGCGCCGGGACCAGATGGATTCACAGGTGAATTTTATAAGGCATTTGCAGATCTACTGGCCCCACATCTAGTTAGAATGTACGGTCTGCGCATGAAGCCCAAACTCTTCCCCCATCGCTGCGTGAAGCAATGCTGATAGCTTTGCTGAAGCCGGGTGTGATTCTTATAGGCCCTTATCACTTATTAACGTAGATACCAAGATTATAGCGAGTGTAATGGCTACACAACTCAAACCTTTAATGCCACTTTTGGTTAGGCCGGATCAATCTGGCTTTATTCCGGAGCGATCCACGGCACCCAACACACGTACATTATTTGCATTATCCCACTACCTGACCCCTGAGACCAAAGCGGTGGCGGTTCTACTGGATGCCGCCAAGGCGTTTGACACAATTTAATGGTTATATCTCCATACCGTCCTAAAACGCATGGGCTTTCCGACTATATTCACACAGTGGATATCGATGCTGTATACTGATCTCTCTGCCCGCATAAAAATAAACAATTATGTCTCAGACCCTATCAAAATAAGCAGAGGCACTAGACAGGGCTGCCCTTTGCCCCCAATACTATTTGCGTTGGTACTGGAGCCCCTCGCATGCAAAATTAGGTAACATCATCATTACTCGGCCCTTCAATTCCCGACGCGACCCCTACATATCTCTTTATATGCGGACGACATGTTACTGTATGTCAAGAATCCAGTACAACACCTTAACCCCCTATTACGTGAATATATAAAATTTGGCCAACACTCAGGGCTACAAATAAACTGGTCCAAGTCACAAATTATAGCACTGACGGATAGCACTATCCCATTTGCGTTGGACTACCCATTAGAATGGCAGGAGGAGCCAACACGCTACTTGGGAATGTGGTTTCACAGGGATCCAGAATTAGTCATCCGCACAAATTATGGAAGAGTCATCTCTTCGTTGGAGGAGAAGATCAATCGCTGGAATAAACTGCCGCTATCACTAGCGGACAGAACTGCAATAGTCAAAATGGTGCTTTTACCAAAGTTCCTCTATTTATTTAACAACATTCCAATTAAGCCACCATCAGAAGTATTCCGCAATATAAACAAATTAGTGCTTAGTCTCATCTGGGCAGGTAAACAGGCCAGATTAGGACTTCAAACTTTGTCTCTGCCCTATGCACAGGGTGGGTTCAAAGTACCAGACTTCTTTCTCTACTATTTATGTGCGCAGGCACAATTTGCACATTACTGGTATCATGAAATACCGTTCATGTCACATATTGCTGTCGAAACAGGTGATGCGTTTCCTATACCCCTGTCGGCCATACTGCCATATAAACGACCGCTGTTACATGCTCGAGATATAAACATCATTGACACCACTAAGGAAGCCTGACGACTGATGGGCAGGGAAGCTGGTAAACTACCGTTATATGCACCGGCCTTACCACTACCGCACTATCAGTCACCCAGGAACCTGTTGGCATGCATCTACTCCGGCAGGCCGGGATAGATACAATGGGTGATCTATATGTTGACGGTCAGTTTAAGCCACAAGAGAGCCTAAGCTATATTAGCAATCCAACACTACTATTCACATTCACATATTACCGTTTGCAAAGGGCGATAAAAGAGCTCTATCAAACATATCCGGTGGAACCCCAACAGATGTCCTCATTGCAATTTATACTAACGGCACCTACTGCAGCACACATGGTCTCGAGATTATATACCAAACTGCAGGAGGATATAGCAAGTAACACTGAGAAAATGAGGGCTAAATGGAACACTAACCTGGCTGAACCTCTCTCTCCTGAGGAATGGTACGGACTTGCATGTTGACGGATATGCTTACACCAAATGGTAATCCGAGAATCATTCATTATAAATACCTACACCAAATGTATTACACTCCGCAGAGGCTTCATAGATATGGTTTGTGTGCAGATTCTAAGTGTAAAAGATGCAGAAGAGAAGCTGCTGATTTTGTTCACCTGGCATGGCATTGCCCGAAAGTTGCGGATTACTGAGTTCAGGTGACGGAGGATCTAAGTACTATGTTGGGGACACACATTGAATGCACGATAAGAGTGTGTCTGCCGGGCCTCGTTCCTCAGATCAGAGCAAGGAAGCGCAAGTTCTGTGTTGTAGCGTTGTTGATGGCAAAGCCCAGAATCTCACTCCACTGGAACAGTAAAAGATGTCCAACGATACGGTACTGGTGGGAAGACCTCACCTACTGTAAAGATACACTGATAACATATGAAGAGGAGCTCCCAGCTCGATCACGACCCAAAGACTATTGGTTTTATTTACTTGATTATTTAAAAACGCAGTCGCTGGAACAAAATGAGTGAAGTATGGATAATATACATGACATGCTGCCTGAAGCATATAATGCACTTGTGCAAGTGATGGGAGCGAGAATGCTGTGGTGCAGTGGTTGATGTTTTCTTATTTATTGTTCATTTTGGCCTTTTTCTTATGCTTAATTGCAAATTTGTATAACTGCATATTTTAAAAAGGCAAGGCCCCTGACTTAGTTGGATCTTATCGCCCAATATCATTATTAAATGCGGATAATAAAATTTACTCCAAGATCCCGGCTAATCGATTGTCTAAAGTTATTGTGTCCTTAGTGTCTCAACAACAACACGGTTTTATACCGAAAAGAGGCACGGTAGATCATGTAAATAAAGTGGTTACTTTATTTGATATTGCAGGTGTAAAGAAAAGCGAGCTAGCGCTTATCCTACTCGACGCTGAGAAAGCGTTCGACCAGGTTCATTGGGGCTATATGTTATGTTATGTTATGTTATTATACACTTATATAGAGCATTATCACCCCGAGGTATCTAAGCGCTACCAGCGGACATACACAACCCATAAAAATGCAGAGCCGTCAAATCAAAGGGGCCCCCAGGCTTCCAGGAAAAGCACAGTCTTCAAAGTTTTCCTAAAAGGGAGTAGATTAGTTTCCTTCCGAAGTTTCACTGGAAGACGGTTCCAAGCCTGAGGAATGGTACTGGAGAACGCTCTACCGCCCATGGACACAAGATTGAACCGGGGGCAAACCAGATTACAAGCATCAGTTGACCGGAGGACCCTACTCGGCGTGTAACTGATCAGTCGGTCCTTGATATAGTTAGGGGCCGAGCCGTAACTAGCCTTGTGTGTGATACAGAGGCTTTTAAATTTAATTCTCTGGGCAATTGGAAGCCAATGTAAGTCCTGAAGTAGAGGCGTGGCCCGGGTTCGCCGAGGTTTTTTAAAAATCAGTCTGGCAGCATCGTTCAACACAACTTGTAGCCTGGCCTGCAGGTTTTTAGGTAGGCCATAGTATAAAGAGTTGCCATAGTCGAGGCGTGCCAGAATCAGGGCAGAGACCGCCAATCTTAGAGTGGAAAAGGACAAAAATGAAGATAATTACCTAAGTTGGCGCAGCAGATTAACACAAGTACCCACCACCGCCGATACCTGCTGTGTCATGGATAACCGGGCATCAATTTTGATGCCCAGGCTTTTTACAGCCCCTGCAGCTACTGGGAAAGGCCCCACTTCCGCTGACCAAAACGACTCACACCACGGATTAGAAACTGTTGTGACCACTAGGACTTCGGTTTTATCAGGGTTTATTTTTAATAATAATCCGACATCCAGTTGATGGTGAATTTGAAAATGTCTTGCATTCTCAAGTAAGGCATAGGTGAATGGTCGATCTGGATCAGGATTTGAGTATCGTCGCCATAATTATAAACCCTGCAGTCCATCCGGTTAAGTGCTGCTATCAGGGGCTGCAAATAGATGTTAAAAAGCAGCGGTGATAAGGCTGAACCCTGAGGCACTCCACAAGTCAGCTTGGCTGGATTAGACACTAGATCAGCTAGTTGGACTCGCTGGGAGCGGTCTTTAAGAAAAGAAGTCAACCAAGCCAAAATCGAACCCTGGATCCCTAGCTCCTTGATCCGCGAGAGTAGGCGGCCATGATTGACGGTGTCAAACGCCGCGGATAGGTCCAATAGGACCAAAGCACACAGCGTTTTCTTATCAGCCCTGATTCGCAGGTCATCCAGCACGGAGAGCATGACCAATTCCGTGCTGTGATGGGCTCTGAACCCAGCCTGATTAGGCTCAAGAATATCATTGCCTTCCAGATAGCGGGTGAGAGAATGTAAAACATGCTGTTCTAAAACGTTTGCCAAGAAAGGCATCTGGGAGCTGTGGAGACTTATGGACAAAATGGGTTTTGGCCAGAAATGTATTGCTGCTTTACAGTCTCTTTATGTATCCCCTAAGGCTAAGATATCTGCTATGGGATTGCTTTCGGACTCCTTGAGCATCACTCGGGGAACTCGGCAGGGCTGTCCGTGTTCCTATCTTTTGTTTGCCCTGTACATTGACCCTTTTATTGAACAACTGACCCGGAGTGCACTCATCCCACCGTATCGAGTATTTGACTATTCTTTTTCCGTGTTTGCATACGCGGATGATATCGCCGTTGCTACAGTGAATCCTGCACGCGCCATTGAAGAAATTGGGAGATTGGCTAAAGAGTTTGGTAGCGTAACGGGCTATAAACTCAATGAATCAAAGACTCAGATTTTGTGCTTGGGTACCTTAGTATGGCATGACGATAGGGTTGTAAAAGAAGTCACGTATTTAGGGATTCAGATTAGAGCAAATATGAACGAACTGGTGGATGCTAACTGGAATGGGTTGATTGCAAAAATCAAGACCTCTTTAGATAGGTGGGAGCGATTATATTTTGCTATTATTGGTCGGTCTAATATTGTTAAAATGAATGTGCTACCAAAGGTTCTTTACTTGTTTAGGTCAATACCTTTAGAAATATCTAAAAAACGATTACAGGTTTTGCAATCAATGTGTGGTAAATTCATTTGGAGCCCAGGCAGACCTAGACGGGCAATGAAATTTATGACATTACCCCTGGATGGGGGGGGTTGGCGGTGCCTGATTTTTTCCTTTATTACGTTACTTGTTTTTTGTTAAAAATGAGAGTAATTATCACGGGGAAGATGGCTGACAATATGGCTATTGCTCCTACTATTTTTGAAATGTTATTAGGCCCAATCGCGAAGTAGTGTTTATTTATTGAGTTAGATGGTAGCTACTGTAAACATACGCGCTTTAAAGTACTGCTTAGTGCATTTAAAGTTTGGAAATGGTTTTCTAAAATAACCGCAATGGGGAAAATTTCTTATTATACACCCTTCAAAGCCTATAGGCTTTTACCAGGAATATTTTCAGATGATATGTCACAAAAGTGGCAGAGGAAGGGGGTGAGATGGTTGGGTGATCTGTATATGGATAATGGAATTTGTAAATCATTTGACGAAGTAATGGCTCAGTTTGCTTTTCCTAGAACCTATTTCTTCAAATTTCTTCAAATATGTGACTTTTTATCTCGCCTTAAGGTGGCTATGCAAACAAACACGGTGGTTGAAGGGGTTAGAAGACAGGTTAAAATTGGAGTTTTTTTTTTTTTTTTAAAACCTTTATTGTGCATAAAAGGAACAAATACGGGCCCACAACCTCCAGGCCGGGCACGATACAGTAAGCACAAGAGCAAATAGGACAAATTCCCAGCAGCACCAGGATTTATAGCAACAATCATGAAATAACTCTGCAAACGAGTACGTGTCACCAGGAAACAGGAGCATTGAAGGTTAGTTTTAAAATTTATAAAAAGAACTTAAACAGTAAGGAGAGAGATCAAGGAGTACTGAGTCCGAAACATTACGTCACAGCAGGAGGAAACAAGAGCATAGTGTGGAAGCAAACACATAAGCGAGCATCAAAAACAACATGGCGGATCAGGATCAAATAACAAGAGCTGCGACTAGCAAGTACGCGCCACGTAGCACGCCACCCTCTTCCACTGACCCGTCCCCCGGACCCAGAACAGAAATAGATAAAGAAAAGCGCAGAAAATAGATAAGGCCCATAGAAATGAACTGTATGAAATGAAAACCCACCCCCCACCCTACAACAAAGCGGAGGCTATGGCCTACCCCCCCCGGCAGCGTGTCTGTCGCCCACTAAGGAACCCGAAATATAGAAAAAGAAAAAAAGAAACAGAAAAAGAATACCCTAATAACAGAGGAGGGCCAAATTCCAAAGCACCCGGACTCCCCGGCCAGTAAGTCTCTCCACCACCCAGAACAACAGAATTAGAGCGACCATACAGAAAGAAAGCAGGGAGAGACATCAGAATCATTGTAGCACGCGTCGATGAAGCGTCCCATCCCGGGCCCCCACCCGCCCATCAAGAACAATAAAACGAACAGGATCACCCCTAACCCTGGCCAGATTTCAAGCGTCCACCCAAATACGACCCCGGATAGCACATCGCCCCAAAGAGAACAAAGGGGTAAAATGGCCGCCCTTTACAAGGAGAAGGGCCCCCTGCACAAATAGCACAAACCCAGTCACTAAGCGTGGCACAGATCCAGAATATCGCCGCACCAAAGTCCACCCAATCCAGCATGAAACAGCGATAGAAACCCTCAGCATCGCCATCCTGATCAGCGTAGGAACATAGTGGCGTCTCCAACCGAGCCGCAAACGAGGATAAGGGTCCATCAGCTGACAGTGAAAACCGAGACAGGATAGGAAACAATGTAGCTTCCACGAAATACGGTGGCGGCAGTCCTGCAAAGAATCCAGTCTCAGAGCGTTGCACCCGCTGAGAAGTACGCCGCAACAATGTCTCCATTGCAAGTCCAGGAGAAATTCGGTCGACATCATAAGGGGGCCCAGCTGGTGGGGCACTCCCCGATCCCAGAGCGCCCGCATCCAACTTCGCGCCGAGCGCACAGGAGCAATCACACCATTCTGCCCTCAAATCGGCCAGCGCTGCAAGGATGGAGGCATGAGTGATGCAAGGCGGCAGAGCTAATGAATCGGCAGCGCGGAGTTCAGCGGGGTGTGCCAACCGCCACTGAGAGCCATGGAGGGCGACATCTCCAGGGGCAGAGATGGAGCCCAGTCGCGCTACTGAGGGGACGACCGCCATATTGTGCACCAACACAGGGGCAACTACACACATGAGTGGGTCCCAGGATAGGCAGCTGGGGTGCAGGCACAGTCGAAGTCCTGAACTCCCTTTAATAGCGAGCGACAAAGCATGTAGGTCCCGTCATGGAGACCCGACCCGGCGTGGAACAAAGGCGAGTCGCAGCGGCCATTTCCTCCTCTCCCCACACAAAACAGCGCAGCTCACCACACACCGCTATGAAGGGAGGAAGCGATGAAAACCATTGCCGGTCAAGCAGCTCCGCCACAGGAGGGATCAATACGGGTACCGAACAAGCCATAAATCGTAGCAGGGGACACAGGCTCACCACCCGTCTGTGGGATCCGAGAAGCTCCGGCCGTCCCCAGCAGGGCACATCGACCCGGGGCACAGGTCCAGGGCTCGGCACCGGTCGTCGAGGAAATCCGCAGTTACTACCAGTAATCGGGCCGGGAAGAGCACCGGAGAAACGCCACCAGCGACAGCGCACCTCCCTCGTCTTTTCGCGGCCACTGTGCCTCAGGATAGTAATCAGGATAAAGTTTTAGTGGAACAGGCTCGGGGAGCCGGGCGACTACACGTCCGTCACCGCCGCCATCTTGGCTCCTCCCCCCCAAAAAAAAAAAAATTGGAGTTTTATATCAAATTTTACTTTTGGGAAGAACAGACGCCCTCGATAAAGTCAGGTTGAAGTGGGCTACTGCGCTAGGGGATTCGGAAATTGAAGTAGAGGACATGCTTATGTTGGTGAGAGAATCATTAATGTCTGCAAATTTAAAAGTTCAATTTTATAAGACCTAGTTTGACCTATATTATACTCCGGCACGAATGGCAAAATGGGGGGTGGGTACGAGGGCAAATGCTTTCGCTGTAGGGACGATGACGCGGATAGTATACATATTTTTTTGGGTTGTGTTAAACTTAAAAGTTTTATTGCAGTAATTGAAAAGTTTTTGTCACGGGTTATTAAAATGCCTTTAGTTATCACACCCGCCATGATGCTACTGGGGAAAATTCCTACAAATAGGTCATCGGATGTATTATATCAATATCGCCACTTTATTTTTTTCTCCATGACGGTAGCACATCTATGTATAGCTACTGAGAGGTTGCAGGAAAAATCACCTGTATTTCAACAATGGCGAGCCAAAATGTACAGTCTATTTAAATTGGAATGGGGGCTTTTCTCAGTTAGGGGTTCTAGGAAGAGACAACTGGGCTTAAAAATTTGTGGCGCTTTCCGTGACTATTATGAGGATTTATAATTGTTGAAATGATGAAATGTGCAGGAAAACGTTGGAAATGATGATCTGTGCTGATTCATTCCTTTTAAGGTTGCGAACTGTAAAGGTTTTCTCTTTATTTTGTATATGTGTTTTCGTTGTGAATATATAAATAAATAAAAAATAAAGGTATGCTCTAGGGAGCAGAAGAATATCACAGATAAAGTATTTCTTTGTAAAATATTTGTATTTGAGCCTAACAAGGCTCACAAACATTCCATATACATTCCTAACCTAACACAACAAATGAAACCATTAAAAAAAAACATTGCCATAAAATGATTCAAACCCACCCATCCCTCATCTCCGTCAAACTACATTTGGGTTACCATAATGTAAAAATATATTATCGGTATAGCAAATAATCAGAATACTGTCTGACTTCATCCAGTGTGTACAAACATCAGAAACAGCATCATACTAGTGTAATTGTATAGAAGTAAAAATAACATGTTTAAAAAATACAATCAAAATTAATATTTTATATCTACCACCTCTATTTGTCAACCCTGTAGCATAGTTTAATATAGCTGCATTCCAAAATTCGAGATAATAGGTCTTGAGTATATCGAATCTGGAGCTCTCTAAAACTTGGTATTACCATTCTTTCCTTGCAATTTTAAAAGCACTACAAAAAAATTAAATATGACAGTGTTAAAGTACAATGTGCGCAACATGGGCAGAGATAGTCTATCTGACACACAACTCGCTCTCAAACACCGTCTCCACCACCTACACACGCAGACCCATCAAAATGCCTTCTTAGCCTGCTGGACGAGGAACATGATACAGAAAAGCTACACAATTGCTATCCTCATATATCTAATACCAACACTAATGACACACCTTCTGCAAGCCAACAAAATACTGCTCACTCCTCTACAAAGTCACATTATCACCAAATCACATTCTCTAAATGGTCTACTATAAACACTCGATCGCTTTCTAAAAACAAACATCACATCTACAACCTTCTCACTAATGCACAACCCCGATTAGAGCAAGAGGGGGACAAGGAGTCACTGATTAACATCTGGCAACCTTTGTTAAGATGGGGCCGGGATTTTGTATTAGTTTTTTCATGACATCAGTAAGCTGAAGAGTGATGGTTCTCCCCCCCCCCCCCAGTCCTATGATTACATGATTACACCAAGCCCTCACTACCCGGGTCAGGTCGGGTTGACCTAGGCGAATGCAGTTAGCCGTGGAGCACCCAAGTGTAAGTTATGACGGCTTGTTAAATCTGCAGATGTCTATTGGTGAGATGAGGACAAAAAAAAACTCATGCAAAACCTGACATACTATTCATAACTGAATCATGGTTGGTAGAAGATATGGCTCCAGTCCTACTTGAAGCCATTCATCTAGACTATCAAACGATCACCCAAAATGGTATTGGCGAAATGGAAGGTGGCTTAGCTGTTGTGTTCAGGCAAACATTAAATATCACTAAAGTTGACAAAGTACTTCTCGGACTTCTACATTTACGGGTTGGTTACAACGTCTGTGGCAGGTTTTGGGATGGAGAAGATGAACATTACATTAGCAGGGAAAGGCTCCGCCTTCGGAGAACTCTGGGAGCTGTTTCTTCCCTCCAAATTTCGGGAAATCACCTGCCCATGGTACCTACGCCTCTTGCGACTCACTTACACATAAACTCCGGCAACACAGAAATCCCCGCTGTACAATGAGCCATAGTGGATATCTCCTTTTTCGGTAGCTTCAGTGGCCGGGGGTCGGGGAGGAGGGAGGGGGAGAGGTAGTATAAGTTTCATTTTTGTCACTTTCCTTTTACTTCAGTTGTTCATGCTCACTCACTCTGGACACTAGCATCTGCCCTTTTTCGGCCTTGGGATAACTTTAATTTCGATTTTGCAAGCATGTTGTTTGTTGATAAAACTCATTAAAATATTTAAACCATAAAGTTGACAAAGTCTCCATAAAAAATTGTGAGGCCCTTTACACCAGATGTAATCCTACACCATCTTCCTTCAGTAACTTCCTATTAATTTACAGACCTACCTCCGCCTAGCAATGCAACATTCCCACACACACTTCTAGACAGAGTTTCAAACCTGATAACACTACTCTCCAACCTATGCATTCTGGGTGACCTCAACATTTGGTTTGACAAACCCAATATGCCCCATCTCAAACCAATCACAACTGGCTTAGACGCACTGAACCTGCATGAGATCATCTACGAAACCACACACATCGCTGGACACATCCTAGATGTCATTTTTAGTAATACAGAACTAGTTACCTTTCTGTTTAAGCCATAAGAGGGGCTTATGGTCTGTCTGAACAAAGAAGTGAGTACCAAACAGATATGGCCTCAACTTCTTCAAGGTATAGACTACTGCAAAGGTATCCCTTTCAATGGCTGACTAACGTTTCTCCCTGGGGGTCAACCATTTGCTTATATAAGGTACTGGTTGGTCCTGGCCCTCTGAATTAAGTTGTGTCAAAACAGCTCCTACCTCTATCTCAGAAGCATCTGTCTGGACAATGAAGGATTTGGAGTAATCAGAACTTTGCAGAAAGGGAGAAGAGCACATGGTCTGCTTCAGGTCATCAAATGCCTTTTGACAAGTAACAACGACCACTGTACTAGCCCAAGGGCTATCCGAAGGCTCAATGACCCCCAATTCTAGCATCTTTTGGAGCTCAGTCCTGATAAAGTCTCTGACTTGGTCAGGCTGTCGGTAAATTTTATTCTTCACAGCCAGACTGTCACCTGTGTCCACTTCATGGGTACATCAGGTGGTTTGACTGGGAGTCAGAGAAAAAATGTGTGTGAACTGATTGCGGACTTTCCTGCAATCAGCTTACTGAAGGTTAGTGAGGCTGCCTGCCAAGGCTACTCCATCAGCTGACCCATCAAAAGGGTCTTGAGAGAGGAGATCAGAGAGAGGGTCACTCTCTTCATTCTGTCCCTCATCAGTGGCCATGTCAGCCCTGTCAAAAAAGGCTTTAGGCAGTTCACATGAAGTGCCCTGTGGGGACTTCTAGGTGTACCAAGGTCAACTAAATAGATGACCTCACCGTTTTTCTCAAGAATGGTGTGGGGGCCACGCATTTGTCCTGGAGAGCTGCTGGGTTCACAGACTCCAACACACACTTCTTTTTGTCCTGGCTGGTAAACAGTCAGTACAGCCTTTTGGCCATGCCAAGATTTCTGAAGCTCCTAGCTGGGTTTTGCTGGCCTTCTTCATGTAGTCAACCATATGTGAAAGCAGGCGAAGGACATAGTACACAATATCCTGAGGTTTGAGAGGCTGCTCCCAGCCCTCCTTAACCAGACAAGATAGACCCCTAACAGGATTCCCAAACAAGTTCAAATGGACTGTATCTAACCCCCTTCTGTAGAAGCTCTCTGTAGGCAAAGAGAAGGCAGGGTAGTAGGACATCCCATTTTTGCCTGAGCTTTTCTGGGAGCCCCATGATCATACCCTTGAGGGTCTGGTTGAACCTTTCAACAAACCCATTGCACTGTGGATGGTAGGGTGTGGTAAACTTGTAGATTCCGCCACACTCTTTCCACATAATATAACTAGACATGAGGTTTGTACCTCTGTCTTAAGACCTTCTTAGGGAAAGCCACTCCGGAAAAGACTCCAAAAAGGGCCCTGGGCAACACAGGAGCTGTAGAGGTCGTAAAGGGAATAGCCTCTGGATACCTAGTGGCATGGTCCGCCACCACTAGGATGTAACTGTGTTCAGATGCTGTTGGCGGGGTTAAGGGACCAACATTGTCTATACCTACCCTCTCCAAGTACACCCCAACCACTAGGAGTGGAATTGAGGGGGTCTTTGTAGTGCCACCTGACTTACCACTGGCTTGGCAAGTGACACAGGAGCGACAAAATTCCTTGGTGTCTTCAGACAAGTGGGGCCAGTAAAAATGAGGGACAAGCCTGTCCCAAGTCTTTCTTTGCCCAAGATGTCCTGCAAGGGGAATGTCATGTGCCAGGGATAGAAAAAAAACTAGCTTGCTATTAGACCCTGAAAGGTTGTAACTGGAAATTCCTCCCCCCCCCCCCCCAGTACATGGTTCGACTACTGGGTTTCTAGGGGGTATCCTGCTCATGCAGGGCACCCTCACAATCATAACTTAGCACCCTGCCTTCATGATTGAAAGGCCTGCCTTAGGGGTAACTTATAGGTGTTGTGCAGTGACCTCAGATATAAGGATACATCTATCTCTGGTGAGTGGTGCTAGCACCAGGTCACACAGGCAGCAATGGAAGGCCTGTAGTCACAGATTGAGTGGTCTTTCATGGGGGGCATAATACAGCCATGGGGGGCTGTAGCCCATGGGAGACCACTGGTGTACTACCTATGCCATGGGTACCTTAGTACCATAAGAAGGGACATAGAAAGGTACACCAGTAGCCAATTGGGAAGGTAACAAAGTACTTACCATAGTCAAATTTAGGGAAAGAGCACAGTGACTAGTCAGAAAACAGAATAACGCCAGCAAAAAGTGGGGGTAACCATGAAGGCAGATCCTACTTTCCTACACAGCCCCTTCAGACACCTATTTGCAGTTGGAGACCTAAAGAGAGAGGGTTGGTCTGGCAGCTGCAAACAAAGCGGATAGAGCAGAAAGATAACCCTCAAGAGTACCAAACCCAGAGCCCTGCTGGGCAAGGGTTAGAATGAATAGAAGAATAATATAAAGAGGGTCAATAGACATTTCTGTACAGTATGACAAATTTCTGCCAACAGCAGGCGTAAACCGTCTTAGTGGAAAGCCGCCCAGCCGCCAAAATAACATTGCATACTACAGGAGGAAGGTCAAAAGCCATCAATTGCCGCCGCTCATTGTCCATGCACGGAGGCGAAGAGTTGACAGGTTTGGATGGAGGACACTTCCCTGCTGCTGCGACAGAAATCCTCTTGAAGGAGCAGCCTGATCGGAAGATCCTTGCTCATTTTCAGAAGTTCTGGATACCAGACTCTCCTTGACCAGTCCGGAGCCACAAGAATGACTTTGGGCCCGGCCGTTCCTGATCTTCTTCAGAACGCTGGGCTGGAGTGGTATTGGTGGAAAGGCATACAGCAGGCCTGAGCTCCACTTGCAATGAAAGGTATCGCCGAGCGACAGCCACCTTGGAAACTCCAGCATGCATTATCGCTAACACTGTGCATGTTGTTCAGAGGTGAACAGATCTAACCAAGTAAATCCCCAGTGCTGAAAAGGACCTTGCGCCACCTCCGACTAGAGACGTCATTCTAGGCATCAATGTCAGATTTTTTCGCCCTGGCGTTCAGAAAACCTCTCGACAAAGGGTCCACTACCCCACCCTGCGCCCTGCTTGTTGCAGTACCACATGGTGTTGGTTTTGTCTGTAAATTCCTGCACTAACATCCCCTTGACAGAGGGAAGAAATGCCTTCAATGCCAATCGAATCACTCGAAGCTCCAACAAATTCATGTGGAGGCAAGACTCTGCTAGAGACCAGTATCCCCTATTTCCACCTCTCCCAGATAGCGGCCCCATCCCAGAAGTGACTCATCTGTCATAACTGTGAGATCTGGTTGGGGAAGGGAGAGTTTCTTCCTAGATTTGGACCACATCGTGAGATTTCCCCGATGCTGCGCCCACTAGAACTTCAGGTCCCATTGCAGAGCCAGCATACACCACCTGGCATGCTTTAGCAACAGGATACAAGAGGCCACAGGAGGCTGTGAGGCCGAACAGCGTCAGAGTCAGTCTCACCGAAATGTAGGATCGAGGCTGAAACATCAGAATCATATCCTGAATATCCTGGACTCACTACTCAGGAGGATAGGCCTGAAACTGCACTGTGTCCAGGCAGCACTGATGAAAGGAAGCATCTGAAAACGAGACAGGTGTGATGTTGCCACGTTTATAGAGAACCCCAGGGAATGCACGAGGTTTGCCATAGTCTGAAGGTGGGAGACAACAGCCAGTCGTCGAGGTAGGGGAAGACTGACACCCCTAAACTGCGCAGATGAGGTGCGACCACTGCCATTACCTTGGTGAACACCCGATGGGCACTGGTAAGGCCGAAGGGAAGCACAGTAAACTGAAAGTGCTTTTGGCCTACTGTGACCGCAGGTAACGCCTGTGGCCAGGAAGGATGGGGATGTACAAATACACACCCTACAGGTCCAATTCTACCATCCAGTCTTCTTGGGTTAGGGAAGACAATACCTGAGCTACAGTAAGCATCTTGAACTTTTTCTTCTTGAGGAAGAGATTGACGGTCCGAAGATCTAAAATGGACTGCAACCTTTTGTTCTTTTTCAGAATCAAAAAGTAGCAGGAATAACAGACACTGCCTACTTCTGAATACAGGACCCTATCTATAGCTCCCTTGGCCAGGAGAGCTGCAATTTTAAATGATCCTCCGCCAGCGGTTCTTGAGAAGAATGAGAGGAATAAAAAGGAAAGGCAGAGAATAGTTCTCCTGAATAATCTGCAAGACCCACTTGTTCGATGTTGTGGACCTCTAATGGGGGAGATGATGATGGATTCTCCCACCAACTGGAGTAGTGTGGTCTTGCAGATTCAGACTAGGAGTGCTTGGAGGCTGCGGCTGCCGGGGGCAGGGTGTCTGACGACTTCTGGCTTCCATTCCTTGGTTGGAATGAATCTTGTCCATGTCCCCACACAACTTGGAAAGTCTGCGCAGGAAGATGGCTGGGATAGGGCTGATGTACCTAGAAACCCCTTCCATTGCCACAAAAGCGGCAAACACTAGACATGCCACTTGGAGTAGAAGAGAGGCCCAAAGACCTGGCCGTAGCTCGAGAGTCCTTGAACAGCACTAGGGTTGAGTCTGCCTTCTCCCCAAAAAGATGGGATCCATCAAAAGGCATGTCCATCAAGTTTGACTGGACATTGCCGGAGAAGCCAGTTGTTCTAAGGCAGATGTTGCGCCGCAAGGCCACTGTCGATGAAATCGATCTGCCCAGCAAATCAGTCATGTCAAGGCCACACCTTATGACAAATTTTGCTGCATCTCTCTCATCCTTAACCACCTGAAAGAGCATAGCCTGGGCCTCCTCCAGGACTTGTGGCAGCACTAGTGCAACCATCTCCCAAAGAGAGTGGGAGAAACGGCACAATAAGCATGCAGTATTCACCAACCACAATGCCAGGCTGGAGGAAGAAAACATCTTCTTTCTAAGTGATTCCAGCCTCTTGGACTCCCTATCTGGAAGTGCGGAAGGGAACGCACCCTGGGAGATAGAAGCCGGCACCACCAAGATTTCAGGGGTGGGGTGTTGGTTTGCCCAGAACTCAGCGATGGCGGCATGCAATTGTCCTATTCACAGGAGGACCTGTGCTAGGCTTGAACCACGTACCTAGAAGGACATCAGTAGGTGCTTCAGTGAAGGGCAAAAGGGGTTCAGCGGTGGAAGCCCAGGCTGAAGCACTTCGGTCAGGAGATTAGTTCTGATCTGCACAGAGGGCAACTCCAGTCCGAGGCCTTCAGCTCCTCGCTTAACCACCGTGGCTTAAGATGCCCCCTCCTCCATAGCCACAGTTGACGGGGTGAGAATGCCAGTAACCGGGTAAGTGTCCAGTCCACTGGCCTCCCCAAGACCCCCATACCAGTCCATCTGCTCTGCAAAAACATCCTCTTGTTCTAAACGATCCATTAACCCCTCACAGTCGTCTCCCGAGCCAAAAACATCATCAAAATGTTCAGGCGACACACAGGCCAACTCCAGTCCCTGTCCTGAGGAGAACCCCTGAGTGTTGTAAGGGTTCGAAACGCGTTGACTCTACGCTGGAATATTAATTTTTAAGGGTGTTGCAGAAATGCAGTTTAAATAATCCTTTCTTGCAAATGAGACCCTGATAAAAAAGCAGTTTTCAGTGTAGTTGATAGGCGGGCCTATGAAAATTATTGTTTGTCCGCTTGTTTGTATATATGATATTAGGACTGGTGCCCCATCAAATGTAATATTTGGAGGCATCCCCCCTTGTGTTTATATATGGTGTCTATATGAATGTTTTTCATTTCTCCATTGTCTGTTATTATGAATGCTTTTCATTTATTCATGTTTTCATTGTTTGTAATATGTGTAGATGGTGTTCAATGTATTTTCGCACTTTTTGAATTGGAAAAATATGTAAATAAGTAAAAACTATCAGAATGAAAACGTAGCCCGTTTAGGAATATTGGCTAGGTGTGGTGTCAATGTTAATATTTTGAATGTATTTACCTGGCCATCGTTAAAATGAATGAGGCACCGGTAGGGTCTCCCTCCCTGCCAAGTTCAACTCCCTTACTTTCTCCCAAAACATGCTGCTCTCTTGCGCCCCTTTTGCGTGCCTTTTACAGCTCTTCTGTGACCCACTTGCATTTCCATGAACACCGCTTGGGGCTCATCTTCGGTTGTCCCGCGTCCCAAGAGTGCCCATTCGGCCCCCTCATTCACTTGTATTACTGGCAGGTGCCTCTCCTGCATATCTTATAAGCCTCTTATCCATGAACCTCCGGCCCCTCTGATCCTCACTAAAATCTCTTGTTTGCACGACCTGCGCTCTTCCTGCGCAAATCCTGACCCGAGTGCGGTTGTCTGTCTCCTGTGCTGTTTTGTACTGCTTCTGCACCTTTAGCATGTCTCTTCTCTACCCTTCGCGGCCGTTTTCTGCTACACCCCTCTACTGTGCGTCTCTTACATGCCCCACCTATGTATTTCATGTCCCCCTCTCCTGCGTATCTCTTGTCCCTCTGCGCATTTCCTAATTTAACCCCCCACCCCCGAGTTCCTTCTTCTCATATTCTGCCCTCGACACTCTCCTGCACCACTGCTGTTTGTCTTTCCTGTATCTCTCCGCAGCATTTCATGTGCTCCACTCCTGCGCATCCCATGCTCCTCTGCGCCCCTCTAAGGTCTCTCTTTTGCCTGTCTTTAGCCCCTACTGGACAAAAACCGCACCAACAGTCTCCATGTGTCTCTTTTGCCCCCTCCTGTAGTAGGTTTGCGTCTCTTCTGCGCCTCTCTTGCGCCCTTCCTGTCATCTCCGGTCTCATTGCACTTCCACTGTAGAACATGCAGTGCGCAGCCTTTGCACCCCTAGCGCCTCACCTGCACCCCTCTTGCGCCTCTTCAGCACCTCCATTGAAGCTTTTTCTGAGTATCTCCAGTTCCCCCCTCTATCCTCTTCTCCTTTTGCTTCCCTCCTGCCATCCACTAGTGCCCCACAGGAACCCCTCCAGCACCCCCACAGGAACCCCCCACCCCCAGTGCTTCAGCCCTCTCGTTTCTTCGATTCCTCCGCCGCCACTTCTTCTACGCCCGCCGGCGCACCTTTGAGCTCTTTATTTATCCTGCACCCACGGATAAGAATTGTGAAACATGCCCCGGATGTATAAATCTACAATGAAACCGAATTCTTGCTTTACTTTGTCGATCAGCCGAGTTTCCGTTGCTGCTTTTCTTTGAACTTCTGGATAAGCACGCGCCATACTTGCTATTCTATAGACAAGAGGACGCTCCTTAGAGCGTATAGCTGGTTCATCCGTCATGGACCCTTTAGCATGGGGGTGGGGATGGTATCCACCTGGAAACACCCCAGCCTATGCACAGGGGGGCAGACAGAGACTGCCGGTCCCTGTTGGCACGTGCTGCCTCTGAGAGCCCAAGTATGTGGGGTAAGAAAGCTGCTTATCTGCGCACTGCGACTAGATAGACGTGCATTTGGTTTAGGGGTGGGGGGTGATTTATTTATGTTCGGGACAACACCAAGGATAGCCCTTTAAATCATATCCAATGTGTAGAGCGATGACCATCAATTTATACTGGTCTCATACTATAAAATGTATACAGGCCCCATCTGCCCCCTCCCCCTAGACGTTTTCTGTCACATGCCCCCTACTTAGGATCCAGTTTGTAGACGGAGCGGCGCCAGCCTGGCAAAGGGTACAGTGGTTCGCAATTTGCATTTTAAAGTTCAAGTGGCAGACAGCTCCTCCCAGGCCAAGCGGTGGTTGGCCACGCTGGATCCTCAGGCACTTGGAGTACAAGGTTTGCATAAGCTGCACTACTCCAACAGACCGACTTGCCAGCTTCGGGATACAGAAATCAGGAACTTTCCATAGTAAGCAAAATAGAATACATTTCTGTTCATAGTGAACGATATTTCTTTTTCAGGGCATAAAGAAGTTCTGCGGCACATTTGTGCCCATTCTTTATATAACAAGTAGAAATCAGCATTTAGTTTACCGCTACCGTGGGACACGCTGGTATCTTTTTCAGTCTCTTCACTTTTTAAAGCTATGCGATGTGACAGAAGGCTGTGCTAAGTAACCGGAGGCTGTGGCCCACAGACGGCAGAGATATCAGAAGCTGCAGAAGTGTGCGACATGAGCATATAAATCCATCACTCCCGCAGCAAACTACATTTCGCACCCCTCTCCGTGAGAGCTGATTTTACATCACGCTTAATTGCCTCCGACATTACGCACTATTGCGTGTCACATTCTGCAAATCCATGTCATAGATATTAACTAGCATTGGCATAGCCAACAGGTCTCGCCGTTGGGACCTTATAAGTATTTAGTTATGCAGCATAATATCCCTGGTGCAACAACATCAACTGTTGCATGGCTAAACACTTATACGGTTCCAAAGGCGAGACCTATTGGCTATGCCAATGCTTGTTTCTATTAGAGTCTAACACCCTCATTATAATGTCGGTCGGACGGCACTCAACTGCTTGCCTGTTGTGGTCTGACTGACATCTAGTGCTGCAAGCGGCATGCGGAGGGACCGACCGCCAGGCTCAAGGAGCCCGTCAGACCGTTGATCGGAAAGTAATTCTCTACAATGCAGCAGTGCCTGCTCAGGCACCGCTATAGGGATCAAAATTCCCCTTTCAGACAGCCGTTCTATGGTGGTCCGACTGCCATAGAAAGGCTGTCGGTAATGGACTTTAGGGGCCCCTTGCAAGGCCCCTGTCCCCCGCAGCCTCCGCTACGAGGCCTGGGGGCCACATCCATGCTTTGTGGGGTGGCACCAATTTGGGAGCAAGACGCACAGCTGGCAGAGTCCAGGAGGAGAGTTCAAGGTGGTCTGTCCCCGAGGTTCCGATCAGGAGGCCAGCCAAGTAGCCATTGGAGTCACTCTGGTTCTCCTGGGTTTAAGATGCATGTCCAGTCATATAGTCGGGCAGCCGAGTAGCATGGCAGCACAGTAGCACTCCTTCTTGTAGCACAGCAGCACAGAAGTCCTTCTGAGTATTCCACAGGTCCAGATGTGAACTATTGAGTAGTACAGCCTTTGTGATGTGCAAGTGTAGTGGGTGACAGATCCTTCCCCCTATCAATTCAGAGATGGCCCATCCTGCCAACACCTATGCCCCCTTTGTCTCACTGTCTGGGAGTAATATACAAAGATCAACAGCCAGCTATAACTAGTCATGTGACACAGGATACAAGCTGCAGGCATTAAATGGTTGGGACAATAAAATAACAACGTAGTAGCTTTTTCAGAATTGTGTCATAAGATTCGACCTTACCATTCACGAGGGCTTTAGACACCAAACTCAACATTCCTACTTTCTCCCAACTGAAAGTTATCAATTTTTAAATGTAATACGATAAACTAATGCTGTCCTATAGGAGAGGTAGGCCTTGCAATAGGTATATTTGGCCAGGTCGAAATGGCAGTTTAAGACTGCAAATACAGGCTGCAATTGGAGGTCGGGAAATGTTTAAAGAGCTACTTAAGTGAGTTGCCCAATCAGTGTTGTAGGTCCATCAGTAACATTTCATTTATAGGTACTGTTTTCATGTACCACCACTTTATTAAGGTCTGACAAGTAAATTAAATCCGCTAATTGAGTATAAGCAAATGACAACATATTTTAGGGAGTGAACAAGCACACTTTAGCACTGGTCAGCAGTGGTAAAGTGCAACAAATAGGAGATCAGCAAAAATGGAGTAGTAGGCAAAAAGTATGGGGGGAGACAACCCTAAGGCTCACCGGTCTAAGAAGCAGTAATTTTATTCTAGATTTCCTAACTTCATGACAGCCTATGTGCCACCCGACAAGCCCTACCATCATTTATATTCCTGTGTATACTATTTGAGGCTACCGAAGGTTATTTAAAAAAAAAAAAAATCTTTTTATTAACAATATTATCATTGCATTACGATGCATTAATTCTACATACTCATTTACCTAAGTTTTATTGTTAGCCTTACTACAGTTCAAATCAAACCATCATTGCACTGGTCTGTTGCGCATAAAAACAAAGGGAACTGAAAAAACGAATCGCGACTAGATATTCATAGGATGAAATAATGTAGGAGTTAAGGCTAGACTCTTGTGGGCAATTTTAATCCTTTGTTTGGCAACACAGACTATTTGTTTAGATAGAATCCTAGAATCCGCTATTTTCCAGCATAACATCCTACACCTTCTATGGTAACTTCTCTGCATTCCCTGTAATCATAAGCCTGTGTGAATATGTTGCCAAATGTAATGCGGAGCTTAAGTGGAATGTGATCTCTAAAAGTACAGGGAAGGATTTCAAGCCAGTCAAATAGAGAACAAATGATTCGGAAATAAAAATATGATCTACAGAACTACAAACTACTCTAGTGGCAAAAGAAGGAAGTAATGAGGCAGATGGAAAAGCAGTGCTGGCATTCCTTAAGTTTTATTTCACCAATAACTCCATTAATAGTGTTAACTATGCATCCCAAGACCATTTGGTGGGTGTAAACATTCCTTCCTACACAAAATTGTTCAGTTTAATATTAAAATCCCCATTCATCTAGTATCCCATCTCCAGGTCCTTCCAAGTGGCCAATACGTTATTCCATTTCATCAGACAGCCCAGCTTTCATATATCTCCTTTTACATACCCAAATATTCAAGCACCCACCTAAACCACAGCACCACTCATCCAAGCATAGCTTGTTTTTAACCACTCTAACCAACACTTTCTAAAAGTTGTCCATTTCAATATCTTCCCACAATCTAAGGATAGCCTACGGTGTGCCCAACACAAACTGCAGGCCAGCAGCCAACATCAGGTCACCTTTGACTAAACAAACCCCAAAAATGATGCAGAGCTGAGCACTCTCACCCTGTGTGGCAAATTGCACCCTCCTGTAACTTAAACCTAATACAGGCGAGTCGGAAACCAAGCCCCTTGAAACAGGTGTAAATCTATTGTAATATACTCTACATGTTATATTGAGTAGGACTAATTGGACCGCACATTGTATGGCCACCTCCTTAGAATGAGCCTGTGCCGCGTCTCAGTCCATATCGTCTAATGTACCCCAATTATCCATCCACGTATCTTTCAATTTACCCATTAAATATTTCATGTTATTCCTCAATGTTCTAAAAGTCCCAGCTGTTGCCTTTTCTCTTATTTACTCCATGCAACCCTGACCTCAAGTGGAGTCTGATGCTGATTCACAACCTAGTCCAACCCATTAATTCCCTAATATATGTTGTACACATAAATCTCTATACATTGCAAGTTAGGTAACCCACATTCTGTTTTAAGCTCCTCAGATGATTTTAACCTTCTCCTTTCCATTAGTTCTCACAACTTGTAAATTTGTAAACGACCATAGTGGTGCTTCCCTAATAACCATACCATCCCAACCTGCAGTAACTATGACTTCTGACAAGGTACTCCATCGCCCCTGTACAGAAAATACTGAATAGGTCAGTTTCCCCATAAGTAACCCAACTAACTGGACCAAGGGCTCATCAAATGGTAAGTATGCCCACATGTTCACCCCTTCAGGCTGTGACGTACAACAATATTGCAGAACAATACCCCCACTGTTAACCGGTTGACCATTAGTGCTAATGAGATCACAAGGGCCTTCAAACCCCACAATAGTGTCCGAAAGATGGCATCTATCTTGCCAAAGGTGTACTCAGGCAGCATATATGGAGAATTTTGTAGAACATATAAGAATCCCAGAAAATATATCATTTTGCAAAGCATTGCTCTACCTCACGGGGATAGAGGCAGAGAATTACAATGCTGAATGTCCTTTTTGAACCTCTCTCTGGAGGAGCTTTGTCATCATACAACATATAAAAACGTGCCTGAATGCCACCCATACAGGTACACCCATGGTTATTTCCACTCAAACCATCCCAGGCTATTTTTCTTTACTTAAATTTGATAATCCTTGAGCTCATTCTTTCCTGTCTGATCCAGTAAATGAGGATGTAATTGTACATCATCTAAAACACACATCTCCAGAAAGAGACATTTTAGTGGAAAATAGTCAACTGGACAGTTCATTGGAAAATCCCAAATCCTGTGTGGTAATGCAAATATGGGGGCAATGTACTACATTAATGATTTGGATTCAATGGTCAGAGACAAGGACCTCTCGAAAATAATATCGGAAGATTCATAAACATCAGATCAGCTGTTAATGATATATGAGTCAGTGATCGAACAAATAGAATTGTCCACATAAAAAATAGATAATGTACCACAAGTGAAAATGATAGATTCTCCTATATCCAATGAGATGTCTTCCCTCCATTCGATACTATCCACAAGTTTAAAATGATTACATAAGTTATTATGGTTCAAAAGCAGTTATTTTCTATGCTTACTTAAATTTTAAAATCACTATTAACCTAGCTGCTAAATAACCCAACACGTTGTTGCAGGATTCTGTTTAACAACATGCATGAAAAGAAGTATATTAAGCTATTTCAAAGGTCTTGAATATCTGAACCATAAAATGAATCAATGATATTTGAAAGCAGTAATAATCATTTACTATATAATGAAGAAGAAGCAGCAATTACTCTGAATCAAGCAACTATTAAAAATTAAAATCTGGTGTCAATTTGGTGATGGAAGATGAGAACTGATCCTGACTCCCAAGTGCACTCTTTTCTTCTTAAGTAACTATGTCTGTAAAAGGGAGACTAATGGTGGACATTTGTCCTTTATCAAAATCTAGTTTGAATTGGAAAGCAACGCAACTGGTGGCTTCTTTACAATGTGTACTATGTCATTCAGTAACCTTTTTAGGCTTAAATGATATTCTACATGAATTCCTCACTTGCAAAGTCTACTTTTCTTCTTCTAGTAATTTTGAATCTTCATTGTCTGAATTACTCAATGTTAAGTAACATTAATTGATATATTTTTAATGCAGTTTTAAATAGTTGCAGGAGATTTCAATACTCAACTAACTACTTCTACTTTGTAGATTGAGATGGTCTGTGACTTGTCATCGTCAATTTTGCCAAATAAGAACAAATAGCTTAGCAGTTTGGGCTCTTGAGCTAAATCTTGCCTTAATAAATGGAAGCAGATAATTATTCCTGGAATTGAGGATCAAGGATCATCGATTGCTTACTAGCTCAGGATCTAAACTAGCTAAAAAAAATTAAATCAAATCCAATGTGTAGAGCGATGACCATCAATTTATACTGGTCTCATACTATAAAATGTATACAGGCCTCATAGTATAAAATGTGAGTATTATCTTTTGAAGTGCAACGCAGCTCAAACTATTTATGCATATGAAAAATAATGATTTAACTGAAGGCATGACAACATGGTTACAAGAAACTATTCATGAAGTCATGAACTTTTTTAATATTGATATTACCAAAGATCTATTATGATCTTGAAGACAGATTTGGTAGGTTGAAACTTTCCACATTATCACCAGATATAGCTAATAAATTAATGTTATATAGGAAAAAATAAAAAAAAATACAAAAGAAACAAATCTAAGACACCATGTTTTCTAAATGTTGGTTTACCCTGCATGCTGTTGCTAATTATGGCAATGTGTGCCAATTTTGGTGTCTAACTGCTAAATGTTTAGGCAAACACTGGGTTTAAAAAAAAACTCTATCCCAACATATATACAGCAACAGTGTGAATATTTTAAAAAATGAGATCACTTGACAGAAAGAATTCCACCAGACATAAATTCAGATTTTCTTGCAGCAAGTTTCACCTGGGATGGGTTAACAAGAGGATTTAACTCCTGAGCACAAGGTCCTAAACTATATCAGTCAATACACCTCCAATTCTGTGGATTGAATTACTCAGCCTTATATTTGATTTATTGTTTTAGAGTTGACCTAATTCCTCGATTATGGAAAGATAGGTCAAGAAGGTCATCCAAAAGCCATTCTTGATGTCATAGGGAAGGTATTTACTAAAAATATTTGATATGGACTAACAGCCTGGATTAATTTACAACAGCTTCTTCCCACTGAACTATCTGGCTTTGGGAAGGATGTTTCACAGTTGATAATATTTTATGTTTCATTTTGAAGAGTGAGAAATATGTTCAGCAATGCAGCTCTAGATGGCTTTTGTAGTTTTAGCAGTACATTCGACTGTGGTTAGATCCAATAACCAGATGGAATAAATTAATCAAATTAGTCCTCCGACTAATTTATTGCGACTATTTAGGAATTTATATACAGAAAACAGGATGAAAATCCTTCTGGGCTTGGCTAATGATTATTTGGGTAATGTTAATAAAGATAGAAAACCGGGCTAAATACTTGCCCGATTATATTTGTTCTTTGCTTATCCAATTTTTCCTGAACTAATAAATAAAGTTAACTCTAATCTTCAAAGAGAATACAGACATATCTACCCTATTGTATGCGGATGATTCAATACTTATGGATCTCACTCCTATAGATCTATAGGCAAATCAATAAACTTGCATCATTTACTGACCAACACAACTTATTGGTTAACAAGGGGAAAACTAAAAATATGATAATAGGCGCAAAGGGTTTGACTATCCCTTGAAATTGTCGTAATAAAGGGAAATAATTAGAAATTGGAAAAAATTATAATTATTTGGAAGTGAACATCTTTAATAATCTCATTATCTACACACAATAGGAATCCAAATTGCTAAAACAAAATCAATTGGATATAGTCCATTACAATTCTTCAGAGTGCAAGGCAAAAGAGATGTGCAATCTCTACCTCAGTTTTATATTGCAAAAATCCCGGAATTAGCATTATATGAAATTGAAACCCAGCATTTCTTTAAAAAGGTTGTATGGAGAGAATATAATCATGATTTGAATGAGATTTATAAATGTTTTCAAAATCGTACTGGTTGTTTGAACCTAAAGGGGACAGCACTAGCACAAAAAACACAAGTAACTTACCTTCGGTAACGCTATTTCTGGTGGATAAAGTATCTACCTGTGGATTCCTCACCTTTTGAATATCCCAATGCGCGGACCCTACATAAACTTTTCTTTTCAGCTCTCCAACGTAGAGAACGATGTCATAATGCAACAGCTCCACATGCGACTCCGTGTGATGTCAACAGAGCCATTAGAAGCCCTTGTCAGTGTGCTGACATCAGTTTCCACCCATTTGTTTGTGTGCCTTAAAGCCGAACAGGTGAAACAAACAGTACCAATGCAAAAGCATATGGCAGACCTTAAACCAAAGTCTACATATATAGAAACGCATATTTACACATATATATCTTCGCAAATAAAAATAAAATACACACTGTACAAATAGCCTTATTTTTGGTATAAGCAGACAAGCAACACAAAGGCAGGTGGGTCAGTGAGGAATCCACAGGTAGATACAGTATCTGCCAGTAAAAGCGTTACCGAAGGTAAGTAACTACTTCTGTTAGATACATCTACCTGTGGATTCCTGACCTTTTGAATAGAACCCTAAGCATTCCAGTACTCGGAGGTGTTTACCTGGCTGCCTATACCAAAAAAGCTTGCAACAGAACAGGCAAAGTGACCGCCCCTCCTCACTTCAGAGTCTAAGCAACTGTGCTTCGCAAAAGTGTGGAGTGAAGTGCAATTTGCTGCTTTACAAATGTTAACTACAGCAACACCTTTAGCGAAAGCAGAAGCAGAAGCAGAAGACTTAGCTCCAGTATAAAGAGATCTAATACCTTCAGGTAATTATGTGTTAGTTATGGCTTAGCAGAATTTAATGCACAGGATGATCCATTTGAGCAATGTCCTTTTATGCACTGCTTTTCCTTTCATCTTGCCCACATAACCAACAAACAGCTGATCAACGAGCCGGAGATCACGAGTTCCGTCCACATAAAAGCTACCAGCCCTATTAGGGTCCAAAGGATGAAGCATTTCCTCCTTTTTCGATGGATGTGGAGGAGGATAGAAAGTAGGAAGAGTGATAGACTGGCCCAAGTGACCACCTATGGCAGGAAAGCAGCCCTGGTTCTCAATACATACTTAGCTGCATAGAAAAGAGTGAAGGGGGGTTTCACACTTAATGCCTGCAATTCACTATCACATCTAGCTGACAGTATGGCGACCAGAAAAATCATTTTGAAAGTAAATAGTCTCAAAGGACAACTATGATAGGGTTCAGACAGGGTACCCATAAGGTAAGTTAGTACCAAATTAAGATCCGGCTGAGACATAATAAATGGAGTTGGAGGCTATTTGTTAGTAAGTCCCTTAATAAACCTTACAACTATAGGGGACTTAACCAGAGAAAGTTGAACGGGTAAACCAAGGAATGCTGAGACGGCCCAAAAATATTTCTTAACTGCTGTAACTGCACAACCTTGTTGCGCTGCACCAGTGAAAGCGCAAAAAGTAAAATATCAGACAAACAGCTTTTGAATAGTCAATCGAAACACCCTTTTACAATATAGCCCATCTGCCAGCATAAACCGGCGTGGTAAAGTGTCTTCTGGCCAATAAAATAATATTCACCACATCAGGGCGAAGAGAAAAAACTTAAGTTGCCCAGTCCAATCTCCAGGCATGTAGGTGCAGGCCCTGGAGGTAAAGGTGTAGAAATTTGCCCCTGCTACTGTGAGAGGAGGCCTGCACTGTGAGGGAGACAGAGCAGAGGGCACAGTGAGAGGTATAGAAGGTCTGTGTACCACACCCTTTGCGGCCAATCCAGGGCTATTACTATAACTTGGGTCCAGTCTTGGTGAATCTTACTCAGCACCTGAAGAATCAAGGATCTGGAGGGAACCCCGTAAAACATCTGTGAGCCCCAGTCCAATTAAAATACGTACCCCAGTGCTCCGTGCATTGGGCACTGGAGGCTGCAGATAGACAGGCAGTGATTATTCTCAAGAGTGGCAAAAAGGTCAATCTGAGGACTCCCCCATACCCGGAAACTGTGCTGAGCCACTTCCAGATGAAGACGCCACTTGCGATCTGCTGAAAAAGCCAACTGAAACTGACTGCATGCAGGTTCAAATCTTCAGACAAGTTATTTGCCATAATGCAATTCTGATGGACATGAGCCTAAGATCATAGTCTTAGAGGATAAGACCCTATTCCTCCCTGCTTGTTTATGTACCACATTAAGGTAGTATTGTCTGTTACAACTTTAGTGGACTGACTGCGAATGGAAGGGAGAAGGGCTTGCGAGACACACCTACTACCCGCAATTCCAACAAATTGATATGCCACAATTTCTCTTCTGGAGACCAAAGTCCTTTGGTCTCCAGATCCTCCAGATGAGCCCCCCACCCTAGAATGGAGGCATCCATTGTCTCTGTGGTCACTGGCAGTAGAGGATGAAACAGCTTCCCTTGAGACAGATTGCTGGACACACACCACCACTGAAGATCCACTACAGTGTCTCTAGAGATCTTGACCGATTCTCTGAGATACCAGTTGTGTTGAAACTACTGCCTGTGGAGCCACCACTGGAGGGCCCTCATATGCCAGCGTGCATGGGTGACCAACAGAATGCAGGAGGCCATCATACCTAGCAGGCGCAAGACCTTCAGGACTGGAACCATAGGTTTAATGTAATGTATCATAGCCTGACTGTCCAGAGGCCTCTGAGGAGGAGGGTAGGTTCGATTCAACATAGTGTCCAATACTGACCCTATGAACAGGGTACACTGGCAGGCTCTTGGAGGGATTTGGACACATTGATGGAAAAGCCCAGGTTGAACAACAACTGCTCTTTCAACTTCAGGTGGAGCAACACTAACTATGGAGCCTTGGCTTTGATCAACCAATCGTCCAGGTAAGGGAATACTGGTATTCCCCACCTTCTCAGATGCGCTGCAACCACTGCCATCACCTTCATGAAGACTAGAGTAGTGGAAGTAAGACAAAACAGACGGACTGCAAATTGATCATGATGAGACCCCTCCATGAAACCAAGATACGTCCTGTGCGATTGCAGAAGAGGAATGTGAAAATACGCATCCTGCAAATCAATCGAGAATATCCAGTCTTCCTTCCCCAGCGCAAGAAGCACCTGTGTCAAGGGGAACATCTTGAAATTTTCATGTTTCACGCACCAGTTCAAAATACTGAGGTAAAGTATAGGCCTCAAACGACTGTCCTTTTTGGGAATCAGGAATTACCGGCAATAGCATTCCTGACCCCATTCCAACTCTGCAACTAACTCTACTGTGCCCTTTTGAAGTAAGATTCATACCTCTTGTTGGAGGAGCAGAAGATTTTCTTCTGAACAAAAACCTTGTTGGGGAGGAAAGGGTGGGGGAAGCTCTTGAAGGGTAGAGAATACCCATTTTCCACAATATCCAAAACCCAAAAATGTGCGGTAGAAAATAGGCCTGCCGTCTTCACACCTGCAAAGCATGCTCAAGATATCAAAACTAGGGCTACTTTCCTACAACAATGGCTGGGAAGGAAAATGGCTGATTGGAGGGTTGCTACTTTTGTTGGTATTGGCTCCTTCCAAGATAGGAGAAGATGCTGCCAACCCCCCGGAACCTACGTAATTGCCTGTAATCTCTACGCTGTGTTTGAAGACCGCAATCGACAATGCAGATGCAATTAATCCCAATGATTCTTGAATTTCTCAGGCGTCAGGCCGGACAATTTTGCAGAGTGATACCCCTTGCGCATACCGTCAGGTGGCTCCACATGACATCTGCATCATTGGCGTCGGTTTTGAAGTTGCGGTACTTATGTAGGTGACACCCAGGTGCGAGGATATTCAGTACTGTTTGCTTTTTCCACGACAGATGCACAGACCCATGGAGTAACCTACGTAGTTGGGTGCAAAACTAGGGTCCTGAAAAGGGGGTAACCCTAGCCCTACAACATTAGTCCGCAAAGCGCAGCTAGATATTATCTCCACCAGACAAAGACTTCTAGCTGTAGATTCTTTTACCTTTGAGTTAGATACCCACGCCATACCATCCCAGTGGTGAGTTGCGGACCAATACCTCAAACTAGGAAGTCCAGCAGGTCCGAACGTGCAAAATGCCAATTACATGCAGACTGGACTGTGCAGGCAGTAGTGTTTGGCAAACATATGCAAAGATGCCCACATTGCTGCCTGACAGTTGTTCAGTACTCGGGACTGGGACACCTCGAGCCAAGGCTGTAGTTGCAGTCTTTTCCCTGGTGCAATGAGCCCTTAATCCCTCAGGGGGCTGCTTCTTTGCCAGGGCATAGCAGATCTTAATGCAGAGAACAACCCAGCTAGAAATGGTCCTTTTCTGCACTGCCCTTCCCTTCTTAGCAATCACGTACCCCACAAAGAGTTGGTTGTTCACCGAAACTCTTTTGTATGGTAAAGGTATAATAACAGCGCTGTTTTGGGGTGTAGTCGATGGAGACACTCCTCCTCTTTAGAGGGATGCGGGTGAACAAAGAATGTGGGCAACATGATGGATTGACCCAGATGGAATGTGGTCACAACGTTTGGTAAAAAGGAAGCCCTGGTGCAAAGCACCACTTTGTCTGGAAAAGACATCATATAGGAAGGCGTGCAAGATAATGCCTGCAACTCATTCACCCTCTGGGCAGATGTAATCGCCACTAAAAATGCTGTTTTGATGATCATCAGCCAGAGGGGACATTTATGTAAAGGCTTGAAGGGAGCACCCATTAGGTAGGTGAGGACCAAATTAAGGTCCCACTGTGGCATAACAAAGGGCGTGGGTGGAAACAAGTGAGCCAGCCCTTTTAGAAACCCATATACAATTGAAGACTTAAAGAGAGAGGGCTGGTCTGGCAACCACAAAAAAGCAGACAGAGCAGAAAGGTAATACTTGATAGTTGCCAAAGCAGAGCCCTGCTGGCCAAGGGTCAGAATGAATAAATAAACAGTGAATAGAGAAGCAGAAAGAGTCAATAGATCGTTCTGTACAGTATAAGAACACATTTCTGCCAACGGCAGGTGTACACCGTCTTAGTGGAGGGCCCCTGTCCACCAACATTCTGTTACATACATTCAGAAGGAAGGCCAAAAGCCATCAACTGCCCCCACTTAATCTCCTTGCATGGAGGTACAGAGTCGACAGGTTCGGGTGGAGAACCCTCCCCTGCTGCTGCGAAAGAAGTTCCTCTTGAAGGGGCAGCCTGATCAGAGGATCGATGCTCATCTTCAGAAGCTCTGAATACCAGACTTTTCTCACCCAGTCCGGAGCCACAAGAATGACCTGTGCCCAGTCGCTCCTGATCTTCTCCGGAACCCTGGGCCGGAGTGGTATGGGCAGAAAGGCTTACAGCAGGCCTGAGCTCCACTCGCGACGAAATTCGCAGCCAAGCGATAGCGGCCTTGGAAACTCCAGCACGCAGTATTACCGACACTGCAGGTTCTCTTCGGAGGCAAACAAATCTAACCGAGGTTCTCCCCACTGATCAAAGAGACATTGCACCATCTCCGACTGGCGATGCCATTCGTGATCCATTAGCCATCGACAGCTGAGTTTGTCTGCCCTGGCGTTCAGGGAACCTGTCAGGTGTTGAACCACCAGAGTTATGCCCTGCTGTTTGAGCCATGTCCAGATACGCAGGGCCTCTTGACAAAGGGTCCACGACCCAACCCCACCCTGCTTGTTGCAGTACAACATGGCAGTGGTGGTGTTGTCTGTGAACACCTGTACTAGCTTCCCCTTGACAGAGGGAAGAAATGCTTTCAATGCCAATCAAATCGCTCAGAGTTGTGGAACAATGACTCCTCCTGAGACCAGTGTCCCCTAATCACCACTCCCAGATGGCAGCCCCATCCCAGAAGTGACGCATCTCTCAAGACTGAAATCTGGCTGGGGAAGGAAGAGGGGTGCGCCATTGACCCAATCGTAGTTCGTCAACCGCCATCGCAGCTCTCTCGTTGTTCCTACAGAGATCTGGACGACCTTCATGGGATTTTCCTGATGCTGTGCCTACTATAACTTCAAAACCCACTACAGAGCCCGCATACGCCACATGGCATGCTTTACTAACAGGATGCAAGAGGCGATTAGGCCCAACAACCTCAGAGTCATTTTAACCGAAATTCAGGATAGAGATCGAAACATCGGAATCATTACCTGAATATCCTGGACTCGCTGCTCGGAAGGATAGACCTGAAACTGCACTGTGTCCATAACAGCTTGGATAAAAGGGAGAATCTGAGACAGTCAGATGTGACTTTGGCACACTTATAGAAGCCCTAGCGAATGCCGGAGGTCTGCCGTAGCATGAGGTGGGAGATGATAGCCTGGGGTGAGGACGCCTTCAACAGCCATTCCTTGAGGTAGAGAAGGACCGACACCCCTAACCTGTGCAGATGAGCTGCGAAAAACCGCCATCACCTAGGTGAACACCTGAGGGGCACTGGTAAGGCTGACGGCGAGAACGGTAAACTGAAAGAGCTCGGGCCTACCTTGAACCGCAGGTAACGCCTGTGGCCCGGCAGGATGGGGATATGAAAAAACGCGTCCTGCAGGTCCAACGCTACCATCTAGTCTTCTTGGTCTTTGGCAGACAAGACCTGAGCTAGAGTGAGCATCTTGAATTTCTCCTTCTTGAGGAAGATATAGATGACCCGAAGATCTAATATGGGCTTTAGCCCCTTGTTCTTCTTCGGAGTCAGAAAGTAGCGGGCATAACAGCCGCTGCCGAAACCGGGACCCTCTTTTCAGCACCCTTTGGAAAAAGAGTTATAACGTCCTCCGGGAGCAATTTTAAATGATCCTCCGTCAGCCATTCCTGATTTTACAGAATGGGAGGAGGAAAAGAAAGCAAAGGCAGAGAATAGCCCTTCTGAATGATCTGCAAGACCCACTTGCCTGATGTTATGGACCTCCAGTGGGGCAGATGACAATGGATTGTCCCACCAACTGGAGCGGTGTGGTCTTGCAGAGTCAGGTTAGTAGTGCTTGGAAGCTGCGGCAGCCGAGGGGAAGGGAGGCCGACGACATCTGGCTTCCATTCCTAGGCCGTAATGAACTTCGTCCACATCCCCGCCCAGCTTGGGAAGTCTGCACAGGACAATGGCGGGATAGGGCCGACTCGGCAGCAAACCGCTTCTGTTGCCACAAAAGGGGGAAAAGGTAGACTGGCCGTGAGGAGTAGAAGAGAGGCCCAAGGATCGGGCTGTAGCTCGAGAGTCCTTAAACCTCACTAGGGCCGACTCTGCCTTTTACCCAAAGAGGAGGATTCAATCAAGGGCATGTTCATCAGATTTGCCTGAACATCATCCGAGAAGCCAGTTGTCCTAAGCCAGGCATGGAGTCTCAAGGCCACTGTCTTGGAAATCGACAGCGAACCCATCGTATCAAGGCCACACCTTATGGGGAATTTTGCTGTATCTCTCCCATCCTTAAATGCCTGGGAGAACACAGCCCTGACCTTCTCCGGGACTTGTGGCAGCACTTGCGCAATCGTCTCCCAAAGGGAGTGGGAGAAACGTCCCAATAAGCATACAGTATTCACCGATTGCAATGCCAGGCTGGAGGAAGAAAACATCTTCTTCCCAAACGAATCCAGCTTCTTGGATTCCCTTTCTGGAGAAGTGGAAGGGAAAGCACCGTGTGACGTAGAGGCCTGCACCACCAAACTTTCTAGGGTTGGGTGTTGGCTGAGGAACTTTGGGTCACCCGGAGCTGGGTGACAGCGGTGTGCGATTGTCCTATTCACAGGAGCCCCTGTGGTAGGCTTGGAACACGTGCCTAGAAGGACTTCAATGAGTGCTTCATTAAAGGGCAAAAGGGGTACTGATGTGGAAGTCCCAGGCTGAAGCACTTCAGTCAGGAGATTAGTCCTGACCTCCACTGAGGGCAGCTCCAGTCCAGAGACCTCGGATACCCTATAAACCACTATTGAAAAGATGTCCCCTCCTCAATAGCATCAGATGGCGAAGAGAGCCAGCCAGTATCTGGAGAAGTGTCAAGTCCACTGGCTAGCCCTAGTTCGCTATACCAGAACAGCTGCTCTGCAGAGTCATCCTGGAGTTGCAGAGGGTGCATAGTCCCCTCTCATTCCTCTCCCGAGCCGAACACGTCCACAAAGTGTTTAGGCGACAATATAGAGCCCCTGGGTTCAATCGACGCATGAATCAGCGGTGTGCGAAGTTGTTCCGACGCCGTGTTGTTGGGGATAAGGATGGGGCTGGCGCTGGTGGCGCAGCAGATACCAACTTCGGGTAAAATGCCAGGGGAGGTTGCAGTGGTAAGACCGGCGTCAACTGAGATCGGATCTCTGAGGCCCCACCAGCGCTGTGGCTGGAGCGGACGATGTAAAATCCAAGGACCCCTTCCGACCCCATGGGGCCCGAGGGCCCATCACTCAAATAAGCGACGCATGGCCTCTAGATGTCTTTGATCTGAGCAGGGGTTGCTCTGGCTCCTGGAAAAGGAGCGAGGCGTGAAGTAGAACCTGGCTCAGGCTACGTAGAACCATGCTTAGAGCGTCAATGCCGCTTACCTGCTTTGTCAACGGACGACAGTTTAGGTGAAGATGAAGTCCGCTTGGACTTTTTCTTAATGTGCCTCTTCCCCAAGTGTCCCGATGACCTTGGGAGGGTCGAATAGTACTTTGGGGTCCGAGAGCGGTCCTGTGACCTCCTCTTCCTCGATTGGGACCTCCGAGGAGTCTCACTTGACTGTGTCAGCTGTCGGGCAGCAAGGAGCTTCAAAGCCTGGATCCGTAAGGTCTTAGGAGCCATGGCTCGACATTTCGAGCACCAACACGATCCAAAGTCGTGCTCGAGACACCAGAGGCAGACGAGGTGGAGATTGATGGCCAACATTGTGCAGGGACATGCCCGCACAGCTTAAATCTAGTCTTCCTCATAGACATCTTCGCACACAATGGAAAAAAAATCTGGAAGTTGAGAAAAAGACTGTCAAAAAGTGACAGAGGGGTAGCTCTTACCGGATTGCCGCTTACCTGGCACGGAAAGAAAAGAACTGACGTCGCACACCTGGGTGGCACCTATATAGGTACCGCACTGTCATAAACAACACTAACGATGTTGACGAATTGACATGGAGCCGAATTGAGCCACCCGATGGAGAGCACAAGCAATATTGCTCAGCAAAAGTTTATGGATCCAGCCAGACGCCTGGGAAATTCAAAAGTAAGGAATTTGCTGCTAGAAGTCTGTATCAGAATCCTAAGCCTGGTAAGGATCACAAGACTCAAAGGACCTACAGCCATCCTGGAAAAGTAAAGACCACGCAGCCCACTGTCGAATATGTGGCTACTTTAACGAAACAATAACTCACTTGTTATGCGCATGCCCTGCAGTCAAGGATTTGAGAAAATAGCTTTTAAAATCCATTTTTATTGAGTCGAACATCCGAACATGCAGGCAAGCTGTGATAAGCTGGATGGAAGGTTCCTCAATCATTTTGTCTTGCCGGGGCGTAAAATATTTTGCTGAATTAAGGAAACTTCTGCGTCAAGCAGACTTAGAGAAAAACTGAAGGATAGAACAGCTTCAGGAACGTGTTCTAGTCCAAACTCTGTTGCACTTTATACATTCACATAAGCAGGAGTCCAGGTACAATTTATAAACTGGACAAAATTTACAGCAGGATCTTGAAGTATGCCCAACATTTTTATTAATTTCCAAATGCACTGAACTTCCTGTTTTAAAGTTTTTTAAACATAAGCATCACTATGGTAGCCAATACCTTACAGGCCCAATTCTTCTACACTTCAGCACTTTAGATAAATGGCTTGAGTCACTGCAACATCTTCAGATTAACTGTCCGCCTATACTTCATTAAGCAGCGAACGACGACGGCTGCTGATTAAGAATTCTTATAATGCTATTTGCATTCAGAAAGACACCTGCGTCTGTTCAGGAAGCATTATTATGATACTTGAACTTAGAAGAACTCTCGCCTGCCGTACAGCACTAAGCACTTTACACCAAGACCCACTTGTGTATTTCATGGGGCCATGAATATCCGCTGCGTGGATCTGAGCCCGAAAGGGAGGACTTTGAAATGGAAGTGGCTACTGGCTACTGTAAAGCATAAAAAACTTCCTGTGTGCTGGGTAGATGGGGACATGAAAGTATGCGTCCTCGAGGTCCAGGGTAGCCATGTAACCTCCAGGATTGAGGAGCCGCAGAATGTCCTGTAAGGAGACCATCCGAAACGAGAACTTGATGTGATAGGTGTTGAGCTCCCTCAGATATAAAATAGGACGCCACTTCTCTACGGTCCTTTGAACCAGAAAGAACCAGGAGAGAAACCATCTCCCGTTGAAAGAGAGAGAGAGACAGAGAGAGAGAGAGAGTAGTTGATGAACTTCTAGATGTAGAAGATGAAGATGTCTTGATTCGGTGGCTAACGGGGCTTTGGATGGTAGAATTCCAGAGAATAGCCAACATGAACTACAATCAGAATCCACCGAACTGATGTTATCCGTTGCCAGCTTCTGAAGCATTGGGATATCCTGCCCCTCCCCTGGTGATACCGGGGATGCAGGAGAAGTAGGAAGAGCCATCAAGCCGCTATTGGCGCTTAGAGGAATCCTTCCCCTGGCGCCCTTGTCGTCCTCTAAAATTCGAGCGAGAGAAAGACGACGATTGGCCCGGCTGCTAAATATAGTCAAGTCAAGTCAGAAATTTGTATAGCGCGCTACTCACCCAGAGGGCCTCAAGGCGCTTAAGGAAGAGGGGTTCGCTACTGATCGAACAGCCAGGTCTTGAGTTGCTTCCTGAAGGAGAGGTGGTTCTGTGTGAGACGGAGGTGGGTGGGGAGGGCGTTCCAGGTCTTGGCCGCCAAGTAGGAGAAGGATCTTCCTCCCATGGTGGCTCTCCGGATGCGTGGAATCGCGGCGAGTGCTTGGTTTGACGATCGTAGTTGGCGGGTGGGGGTGTAAAAGGTCAGGCGAGAGTTGAGGTATCTGGGTCCTAGGTCATGGAGGGCTTTGTGTGCGTGGGTGAGGAGGCGGAACGTGATTCTCTTGTTGACGGGGAGCCAGTGCAGGTCTCTCAGGTGACCGGATATGTGGTTGTGGCGAGGTATGTCTAGGATGAGTCTAGCGGAGGCGTTCTGAATGCGTTGAAGTATTTTCTGTAATTTGGCTGTGGTTCCGGCGTAGAGGGTGTTTCCGTAGTCCAGTCGGCTGGTGACAAGTGCTCGGTGACCGTCTTCCTTGTTTCGGTGGGGATCCATCGGAAGATCTTTCGGGGCATGCGTAGGATGTTAAAACATGATGATGAGACGGCGTTGACTTGTCTGGTCATCGAGAGGGGGGAGTCTAGGATGAATCCCAAGTTGCGAGCATGGTCCGTTGGTTTGGGAGCGCTGCCTAGAGCTGGGGGCCACCATGAGTCGTCCCAGGCAGAGGGAGATGATCCTAGGATGAGGACTTCCGTTTTATCTGAGTTCAGTTTTAGACGGCTGTTCTTCATCCACTCGGCTACGTCTTTCATTCCTTCGTGTAGGTTGGTTCTGGCGGTGGCTGGGTCTTTGGTGAGGGAGAGGGTGTCGTCTGCATAGGAGATGATGTTAAGGTTGTGTTGGCGAGCGATGGATGCAAGGGGACTCATGTAGACGTTGAATTGGGTGGGGCTGAGCGATGATCCTTGTGGTACGCCGCATATGACTTCGGTGGCTTCGGATCTGAAAGGGGGGAGGCGGACTCTCTACATTCTTCCGGCGAGGAACGAGATGATCCAATCCAAAGCCTTATCTTCTATCCCGGCGTTCCTGAGGCGTTGTACAAGGGTGTGGTGGCAGACCGTGTCGATTGCTGTTGAGAGGTCCAGGAGGATGAGAGCCACTGTTTCTCCGTTGTCGAGCAGTGCTCGGATGTCGTCTGTGGCTGCAATGAGGGCGGTCTCGGTGCTGTGGTTGGCTCGGAAACCAGATTGTGAGGGGTCGAGGGAATTGTTAGGCTCAAGGAAGGCGGCGAGTTGACTGTTGACGGTCTTTTCTATGACTTTGACGGGGAATGGGAGGAGAGAGATGGGGCGGTAGTTCTTAAGTTTGGTGGGTTCTGCTCTAGGTTTCTTCAGGAGTGCGCTGAGTTCGGCATGTTTTCAATTTTCCGGGAAGGTAGCGGTGTTGAAGGAGCAGTTGATGATGTCCCGGAGTTGGGGTGCGATGATGGAGTCTGCCTTGTTGAAGATGTGATGGGGGCATGGGTCGGTTGGCGATCCGGAGTGGATGGAGTTTATTATGAGGATGGTGTCTTCGGTGTTGATCGGGGTCCAGGTGCGAAGGGTGGCTGTGGGGGGCTTAGGTTCTGTGGTTGGGGGAGCGGACAGGTCTCCGAAGCTGTTGCGTATGTCAGCGATCGTGCTGTGGAAGAATGAGGCTAGAGAGTCGCAAAGGTCTTGAGAGGGGGTGATGTCGTTGTTGGCGGCGCTGGGATTGGTGAGCTCTTTGACAATGTTGAAGAGTTCCTTGCTGTTATGGGCGTTGTTGTCTAGTCGATCCTTGAATGCTGATTTCTTGGTGGTGCGGAGCAGCTGGTGGTGTTTGCGGGTGGCGTGCTTGAGGGCGGTCATGTTGTCTGTGGTTGGGTTTCTTCTCCAGGCTTTCTCGAGGGTGCGGCAGTTCTTTTTGGAGATCTTGAGGTCGTCGTTGAACCAAGAGGCTTTTTTGCTTCCTGGCATCTTGGGAGGGTTTTTCAGGGGTGCTAGTTCAACAGCGCAGTGGGTGATCCATTATATATATATATATATATATAGTGGCCGGTAAGACTGAGAGGCTTGTGAGTAGGAAGAAAAGCGTTGTTGATAACCTCCTCTGTAGGAGGCAAGGCCTCTGCCCCTAGCTCCATGGAAGGGGACCTTTCCACGAAGCCTGCCTTGGCAACGAAGAGAGATCGGAAGGCCGTGTTTGCAATATCCACTGCACCGTCGATTATTTCGGAAGATGATCTTTCTCCTTAAGGAAGAATCTTCTTTGCCTCCACCTTAGAATCCCCTGGCAACTGGTCCTGAAAGGGGACAGATCGCTCCACATCTGACGATCATACCGACCAAGAATTGCCAAAGCGTTAGGGGTGCCCTGACGAGAAGACTAGACCTGGAGGAAAAACTCTTTCCAGCGTTATTTAGACGGCCACCCTCTTCATTCTTTATCTGGGGGGGTGCTGTAAGTGGTGCTGCAGGATTCATATACTTCCTCTGGGCCACCTGAGAAATTGCAGAGCCCAGTTTAGGCTGGTCTACCAGGTAAGCAGGGCTATCCTCAGGTAGATCAAAATCTCTTGGCCGCCCTTTCTATCAGATTGTGGACAAAACACCAATATCCCCTAGAGGAGAATCCACCAGGACCAGCGAAGGAGAAGGAGTAGAGATATAATAAGCATACCACTTCGCTTGCGGGTCTGGAAGATCCGCATCCCCTTGGTCATCAACCAAAGTATCCTGATGGATAATAGGAGTAGTTGGTGGAGGATGGTCTATTCTTTGCAGTGGCTGTGAGGGTAGCCGGGGTGTGAAAGACACAGAGGGCAGCCCAATGGGACTGAGTCCCGTTTCGGGGCTGCAGTTGATGTTGGAAACCTCCGTTTAAAGTCTGATAGCATACACTGCAAGCCCGAAAACAACGAGGGCAGCATACAGATGATCATACTCCCCTTGATAATCTCTATGCTAGTCCTGGAGAGGATTATAAACTTGTTCCCATTCATACCACTCTTTAGAATCTTTCTCGTGGCACTTAACATGCAGCTCCGAAGGGCTGTGGGCATAACCGAAAGGACCATCCTCATCAGAGCCCTCTTCTTGCAGGAGGTGCAAGGGCAATTGAGGGGTCACCCTGCTAGGTGAAGTGACTTCAAGAGTCATGAGGCACTTCCTCTTTTCTCCTGTAATAATATATACTTCTGTCGTCATCTACACTGTCATCATTGATGGTGTCGTCTACACTGCCATCGTCATCGACGCTGTCGTCGTCGACACTGCCATCGTCGTCGACACTGCCATCGTCGTCGACACTGCCATCGTCGTCGACACTGCCATCATCGTCGACACTGCCATCGTGGTCGACACTGCCATCGTGGTCGACACTGCCGTCGTGGTCGACACTGCCGTCGTGGTCGACACTGCCGTCGTGGTCGACACTGCCGTCGTGGTCGACACTGCCATCGTTGTCGACACTGCCATCGTCGTCGACACTGCCATCGTCGTCGACACTGCCATCGTTGTCGACACTGCCATCGTCGTCGACAATGCTGTCATCTTCGTCGACGATGGAGACTTTTGTGTCCTGTCGTTCCTCACAAGGAAGAGAGGAGGTTTGAGCTAGACTTCCTCACACCAGTGTCATCTGTTATAAGTCCCTTCCTCTCCTTTACACCTCGGTGAGGAGATTTAGGTGGACTGCGCTTGTCAGTCCCCCAGGAGGTCTTTTTAGAGGCTTTTTGAGGAATTTCCTTTGTAAGTCCCTTCCTCTCCTTTACACCTCAGTGAGAAGACGTTTTGAGTGCGATGCTCACGAGAAACAGGGTGAGATTGTATTCCTTCTCAGATATTCACGAAGACACAGCAGACGGGGCCTCATCACTGTCATACTAGAAACTGGATCAGTTCTAGATTTTAGCTTCTGTAACCAGGTAAAAAGACGGCCCTCATGGACCCTTATGTTTCTCTTACCTAGAACTTGTGGTCTGAATACATGCAAAAAATGCCATCTTTATGAGGGTCATTCACCTAACGCCTCCTTTTACAGAAGGTAGCAAAAGCTCTAAAGAGGCCTTTTTTCTCCATGTCTGATGATGATGAAAAAAGGGGAAAACAGCTTCCTGAAGAGAATACAGTTGAAATCCAAAAGTTGAAGAGAAATCTGAGCTGAGCTCAGAGGAGACTCCCTTAGCACAACGTGCGGTAGAAAATTTGAGGCTTGAGGTTCTCTCAGGAGGGTTCTATGGGGTGAGGCTAATCTGATTGGTTGTTGCAAGTTTTTGGTCTCTTTTACAAAAAGAGGTGGATATGCTACAAAATGAGATGAGGCCTAGGCCTTTTTTTCTCTTTTTTACCTACTGCTATGGTATTTTTGTATTTACCGAGGCTCCCATTCCGACGACGGGGAATGATACAAGCTATGGGAATCTATGAAAGTTCCAATACTGGGGCAAGCAGTGGATCTTCCTTGCTATAGAGAAGGCCTTCAATACTTTTAATTGAGAATTCCTGTTCCGTGGCTTGGACTGAATGATATCGGTGTGACCCAATAGATGTATACTATCATGACAGCCTGGATTAGGCCAGAGTATGATATGGGATAGATGAACACTGCAGTGGTTATCCGGTAGGGCTCCCCTTTTGAGTCCAATGGTCTTCACCTTGGTTATGGAGCCACTCATGGCAAACCCTAAACAAACTGTGCTTGAATGTGGAGTGCAAGTGGGGAATATGAATCAGTGCCTGCCTTTAAGCAGTGAGTTGCAAGATGGTCTCCATAAAGGACCATGAGGGAGTAATGCCTTATCTATTGATAGAGCTGGAGATGCAACTGACCTAGGCACCAGTATTCACATGACAGTCCGATTAAATTAAATATTTAGGCATCATGGTGGCGGATTTGCACCAAGATCTTTTGCATATAAGTATAGGTTGACAATTTGAGTTTCTGGGCCTGATTAACAGTTTAGTGGATGGGTACTTAGTCACAAATGTTATGGCTATCCTGCCCACTTATTTCAAAAAGATATGATGCACTTCTAATAAGGCAGATGGGATATCTGTAAAGATTGTAATTGAGCAATCCATCTGCCAAACTCTAAATTAGATGATTCAGAAAAGGGGGTGGTGATGAACAGAGTGTCTGAATTAAGCAGACCACTCTTACTCAGTCCAAAGATCAGGGCTTGATCCATCACCGTTTTTTAGCTCACTGCACCATCCCAGCTCAGAACCTGGCTACATGCAAATTAGTCTGTTCCTGTCCCAGTGCATGATGGGAACAGGGCAAACCAAACTACCAAGCCAATTCTTATACTGGGAAGGCAACAAGCTTCCGGGGACCAGTTTCTGGCATTTCAGCCGTCGTCGGCCCGGCTTGCTTGAATCCTGATGGTGCAATGAGCAAGGGACTCACATCTGAGTATACCCTTCCACGCTTATGGTGGACAAAATGATTCAGAAAATGGGGTGGTGATGAACAGAGTGTCTGAATTAAGCAGACCACTCTTACCCAGTCCAAAGATCAGGGCTTGATCCATCACCGTTTTTTTAGCTCACTGCACCATCCCAGCTCAGAACCTGGCTACATGCAAATTAGTCTGTTCCTGTCCCAGTGCATGATGGGAACAGGGCAAACCAAACTACCAAGCCAATTCTTATACTGGGAAGGAAACAAGCTTCCGGGGACCGGTTTCTGGCATTTCAGCCGTCGTCGGCCCGGCTTGCTTGAATCCTGATGGTGCAATGAGGAAGGGACTCACATCTGAGTATACCCTTCCACGCTTATGGTGGACAAAATGATTCAGAAAAGGGGGTGGTGATGAACAGAGTGTCTGAATTAAGCAGACCACTCTTACCCAGTCCAAAGATCAGGGCTTGATCCATCACCGTTTTTTAGCTCACTGCACCATCCCAGCTCAGAACCTGGCTACATGCAAATTAGTCTGTTCCTGTCCCAGTGCATGATGGGAACAGGGCAAACCAAACTACCAAGCCAATTCTTATACTGGGAAGGAAACAAGCTTCCGGGGACCGGTTTCTGGCATTTCAGCCGTCGTCGGCCCGGCTTGCTTGAATCCTGATGGTGCAATGAGCAAGTGACTCACATCTGAGTATACCCTTCCACGCTTATGGTGGACAAAATGATTCAGAAAAGGGGGTGGTGATGAACAGAGTGTCTGAAGCTTGTCGGAAGCTTGTCTCCTTTCTGGTGAAGAATTGGCTTGGTAGTTTGGTCTGCCCTGTTCCCATGATGCACTGGGCCAGGGACAGACTAATGTGCATATAGCCAGGTTCTGAGCTGGGATGGGGCAGTGAGCTAAATAACGGTGATGGATCAAGCCCTGATCTTTGGACTGGGTAAGAGTGGCCTGCTTAATTCAGACACTCTGTTCATCACCACCCCCTTTTCTGAATCGTTTTTGGCCACTATAGGTGTGGCAGGGTATACTCAGACATGAGTCCCTTGCTCACTGCTCCATCAGGATTCAAGCAAGCCGGGCCGACGACAGCTGAAATGCCAGAAACCGGTCCCCGGAAGCTTGTCTCCTTTCTGGTGAAGAATTGGCTTGGTAGTTTGGTTTGCCCTGTTCCCATGATGCACTGGGCCAGGGACAGACTAATTTGCATATAGCCAGGTTCTGAGCTGGGATGGGGCAGTGAGCTAAATAACGGTGATGGATCAAGCCCTGATCTTTGGACTGGGTAAGAGTGGTCTGCTTAATTCAGACACTCTGTTCATCACCACCCCCTTTTCTGAATCGTTTTTGGCCACTATAGGTGTGGCAGGGTATACTCAGACATGAGTCCCTTGCTCACTGCTCCATCAGGATTCAAGCAAGCCGGGCCGACGACGGCTGAAATGCCAGAAACCGGTCCCCGGAAGCTTGTCTCCTTTCTGGTGAAGAATTGGCTTGGTAGTTTGGTCTGCCCTGTTCCCATGATGCACTGGGCCAGGGACAGACTAATTTGCATATAGCCAGGTTCTGAGCTGGGATGGGGCAGTGAGCTAAATAACGGTGATGGATCAAGCCCTGATCTTTGGACTGGGTAAGAGTGGTCTGCTTAATTCAGACACTCTGTTCATCACCACCCCCTTTTCTGAATCGTAAACTCTAAATTAGGCCATCAGATTAATTCTATTGTGTCTTGGTCTTTTCGTACTCCTTTGGTGATGGGCTAAAATGCATGGCCAGAATGTTAATGCTCGACATATGTCTGTGCATGTTCAAGCACCTGCATGCCCAGGGTAGCCCCAGCTTTCCTAATTTGACTTATAATCATATTAATACTTGTTGAAATGGTTTGATGAAGGTCCAAACACAGTGACACTGATTTGCACCTCTAATTCATGTCCTTAAGGATGAAGGAGCCTTGGATGCTATTTATGGTCTCTCTCAAATCACAATTGTGGGACTAGTATGTGCAGATGGTGTTTGAAAGAATCCCTGATTATCCTGCTGCTTTATTGTGAGGTTTGTTCACTTTTAAAAATTGAGACAGGAAGCTGATGTCAAAAGATAGGTTAAAGGCAGATATCCTGCTATGTAACATCTGTTTGTAGGCAGTGAATTAATTCAGTTTGAGGATGCACAGGCTGATTTGACTACAGATAGGACCATGTTTATATATGTAAGGTTATTCAAAGTGATAGGAATGATGTGAGAAGGTTTTCTGGGCTCAGCCTTCTACCTCTATGACTTAGAAGTTCTTCTGCAATTGTTAGCACTGATTGTAGGCAAGGGATATTCACAAAATATAAACCGATATTTCTGAACTGTCCCAGGAACAAGTTGGCCCTCAGAGATAGATTCTTTAGGGAGTGTGACACCCCTGATGACTGACAAAGAGGATATGGCCTATATAAAGTTTAAGAAAGTGTTCAGAAATACATGTTTCAAGCTTACTTAGGTAAGCTGTCTTACTTCTATATACAATATCTCTGACCAAAAGAGATATGCTGCCATAGAGGTGGCGACCACCATGTGAAGTGGGTTCTACATATGGTGTGGATGTGCTTGGTGGTTTCAGCACATTGGTAGATAGTAGTATCTAGGATAGTAGTGCATCATACCTTGCGGCTTAACTCACAGCTGCACAGAAGGAAAACATGCTATATATTTATTGTGTTCTTCATTGTATTGGCCTAATGCAGAACTTAAATACATTGACCCTACCTTAACCCCATTGTACTAAGCCTCCCCCACCCCCTGTGCCAAGCATTTTTGTCTATTTGGGGGAGTTTATGCTTAGGCCCGGTAACTTTTTGACCACATAAGGTATCCACGCCAAATTTGCGTCCTTTTCTTCCAGCATCATGGGGATTTTAAAAGTACCCAGGGTTTGTCAATTCTCCTGGAGGGGACCCAGAAAGGATCCTAAATGCAGCAAATGTTTGTTTTATGAGGAGGAGGGGGGATTGGAAAAAAGTGCTGCAGATGAAAGCGTCTTGTTTTTTCCCTGCAAATGGTATCAACAAAGGGGTTGTGGTGCTGAAATCACCATCTTCCCAGCTTTCAGGGACTGACAGACTTTAGTCAGAAAACCAACATCTTTTACACAGTTTTCGCATTTTACTGGGGCATAGCCTATTTTTTGCTATTTTTTGTGCTTTCAACCTCCTTCCAGTTAATGGTAAAAAGGGGTATGAAAGCAATAATGGATCCTGAAAAGCTATACATTTCAGAAACGTAGACAAAATTCTGAATTCAGCAAGGGGTCAATTTTGTAGATTCTTCAAGGTTTTTGTAATAGAAACTAACAGCTGAAAGCAGGAAAAATTGAAAATGAGTTGAAAAAAACAGCCATTGGTGCCAACGATTTCACCTGTGACTTTTTTCATGTATGACAGATATTTGAAAGCAATATACAGTTACATCCGCTGGACCCTTCTGGTTGTGAGGATACATAGGACTTGTAGGTTCACCAAGAACCCGAGGAACCCAGAGCCGATAACTGAGCAGTGTATTGCAATGGGTTTTTATTATTGTGTACCGGGTATATAGCAATTCATTTGGGAAAATGAAACCAGTGAAAAATTGGTATGAAAGAAACCTATGTATTTCTGAAATGGGAACCAAATATAGATTTTAGAAACAGTAGCTATTTGCACATCTCCGAAATTGTGGGTACCCATACTAGCATGTGAACTATAGGACATTTTTTAAAGTGACTTATTTTTTCACATTGTCTTACATTTGGAAGGCAGAAATGCAATGAAGGTCAATAGGTAATAACTGTTGCTCTACAATTCTGTGTTCCCCTAAGTCTCCAGATAAAAATGGTACCTCACTGGGAAGGCCTAGTGCCCCTGACAGGAAACGACCCAAAATGCAACGTGGACACTCCACATTTTTACAGTGAAACAGAACCTTTTTGTGCCTAGCTCTGGATTTCGAACCATAGCTCGGTCAGCAACTAGGGAAACGTAGCAAACCTATACATTTTTAAAAACTAGACACCCAGAGTAATCTAGGATGGGGTGACTTGAGTGGCTCGCAACAGGTTCTGTTACCCAGAATCCCTTGCAAACCTCAAATTTTGTAAAAAAAAAAAACACATTTTCCTCACATTTCTGTGATGGAAAGTTCTGGAATCTGCATGGATCCATAAAATTCCTGCCATGCCGCATTCCCCAAAGTCTTCACACACTGTGCATACTCCTGCCATCTAGTGCTGGGCTTGAATGTGGCGAGTTGTTCTACTTCGAAGATTTCTTTTCAAGTAACAAGGTAGTGTGACTCCACTTCTTGCTTGCAGAAACGCATAGTCATCGGCTCCACTGATAGATTGTTTTTTCCGCGCAATGGGTAGGGATAACTGGAGTAGTGTGACACAGGAAACAAAGATGTAGAGAAGATCATGCAAGGGAAGCAGAAGGTAATGGTAACTGCAAACAGCCAGAAGCGTCTAGGGAGGAGGGTGGGCACATGTGAATCTATAGTAATTCATGTCACAAACAGATAATTACCCAGTAAGTGGTATTTTCCATTTGAGGCATTTCTGGCTATATATACACATGCTGTGCATAGACTGTAAAACAGTCTTCCCCTAAGCAGTGGCTGATCTGTGCATGTTGCAGAAGACTGAAAAAGGGTACGTAGTACAGATTGACCAACATTTGCTTTTTGGCTGGCTAATAGGTCTATGTTTTGTGAAAGTGTGTGTGGTGCAGACCAAGTAGATGCCTTATATATGTCAGCTATTGGGATGTTCCCAAGGAACGCCATAGAGGTCCCCTTTCTTTCTAGTGGAATGGGTCCTAGGAGGAACAGGCAACACTGTTTGTGCTTTTGAATAACAAGTTTTGATGCAGTTAATTATCCATCTGATTATGCCTAATTTCGATAAGGCCTTTCCTTTATGTGGTTCAGAATAAGCAACAAAAGGTTTCTGGGTTTTTCAAAATGGTTTTGTTCTATCTATAGAGTACATTACGGCTTGTTTGATGTCTAAGGTAGGAAGAGACCTTTTTGCAATGGAGTCAGGTTGTGGAAATAAGACTGGAAGTTCTATAGAATGGGTAAGGTGGAAAGAAGAGCTCACCGTAGGATGAAATTTAAGGTTGATATGAAGGACCACCCTAACTCCATGAAGCTGAAAGAAAATTCTTCCAAGGTGAAAGCCTGGAGCTCAGTAACATGCCTTTGTGATGTGACAGCTACTAGAAAAGGTACTTTCTAAAAAAAAAAAACTGTAAGGGACATGACTTGAGGGGCTCGAACAGGAGATCCATAAGTCTTGTGAGGACAATATTAACATTTCACACCAATGCCGGTAGCACCCAGGGAGGAATTACTCTTTTGAGCCCCTCCATGAAAGCTTTGAGGACTGGAATCCTGAGAAAAGTCACATGTTGCCAATGTTGGAGTTATGCAGCCACAGCTGCCGGGTGTAGTCGAATGGAGGTGAAGGCTAGACCACAAGTTTGGAGGTAACAAACGATGTTCTGAACTGTGGCTGCTGGGGGCCAATGTGGTTTGCATGGCAGTAGCAGACAATTCTTTTCGATTTTGCAGTGTAGCATGCATAGGAAGTTGGCCTGCAAGAATATTTATGCATTCAGGAGGTAGAGTGAGAGAAACAAATTTTAAGGCCTCTTCAGCCAAATCGCAAGGTTGAGACTCTTTGTGTGACCGTCCTGCTTCCATCTGCAGAGGTCGCTCCCACCACGCTCCTCACCAAGCCTCCTGCGGTATCGTTGCTTACACCCACGCTTGTGCCTACGCTTGCCTGCACTTTGTATTTCAGCCTTAACACTAGCGCTATTGTGCCTGCGCTTGATTAGTTGTATTTCAGCCTAACGCTAGTGCTATTGTGCCTGCGCCTGATTAGTTGTATTTCAGCCTAACGCTAGCGCTACTGTGCCTGCGCTCGATTAGCATTGTTGTTGTGTGCCAGGACTGTATCCTCGTTTGGTGCGCTAGTTGCATATCTGCTGCCTTGGCTGTTTTCTGTACCGACTAGACCGGCGACCCTGCCCACCCCAGCCCCGTCGTCCTCACTTCCGCTTTTGCCCGCCATCTTGTTGTTGTTGTTTTGTCCCAGCCTGCAGCTCCACCCCGCATCCCGCCTCCCAGCTGACCACCCCTCCCACAACAGAGTAGAGAATCGTATCGCCCAAGGAAGCGCTGTGACCGTCCTGCTTCCATCTGCAGAGGTCGCTCCCACCACGCTCCTCACCAAGCCTCCTGCGGTATCGTTGCTTACACCCACGCTTGTGCCTACGCTTGCCTGCACTTTGTATTTCAGCCTTAACACTAGCGCTATTGTGCCTGCGCTTGATTAGTTGTATTTCAGCCTAACGCTAGCGCTATTGTGCCTGCGCCTGATTAGTTGTATTTCAGCCTAACGCTAGCGCTACTGTGCCTGCGCTCGATTAGCATTGTTGTTGTGTGCCAGGACTGTATCCTCGTTTGGTGCGCTAGTTGCATATCTGCTGCCTTGGCTGTTTTCTGTACCGACTAGACCGGCGACCCTGCCCACCCCAGCCCCGTCGTCCTCACTTCCGCTTTTGCCCGCCATCTTGTTGTTGTTGTTTTGTCCCAGCCTGCAGCTCCACCCCGCATCCCGCCTCCCAGCTGACCACCCCTCCCACAACAGAGTAGAGAATCGTATCGCCCAAGGAAGCGCTGTGACCGTCCTGCTTCCATCTGCAGAGGTCGCTCCCACCACGCTCCTCACCAAGCCTCCTGCGGTATCGTTGCTTACACCCACGCTTGTGCCTACGCTTGCCTGCACTTTGTATTTCAGCCTTAACACTAGCGCTATTGTGCCTGCGCTTGATTAGTTGTATTTCAGCCTAACGCTAGCGCTATTGTGCCTGCGCCTGATTAGTTGTATTTCAGCCTAACGCTAGCGCTACTGTGCCTGCGCTCGATTAGCATTGTTGTTGTGTGCCAGGACTGTATCCTCGTTTGGTGCGCTAGTTGCATATCTGCTGCCTTGGCTGTTTTCTGTACCGACTAGACCGGCGACCCTGCCCACCCCAGCCCCGTCGTCCTCACTTCCGCTTTTGCCCGCCATCTTGTTGTTGTTGTTTTGTCCCAGCCTGCAGCTCCACCCCGCATCCCGCCTCCCAGCTGACCACCCCTCCCACAACAGAGTAGAGAATCGTATCGCCCAAGGAAGCGCTGTGACCGTCCTGCTTCCATCTGCAGAGGTCGCTCCCACCACGCTCCTCACCAAGCCTCCTGCGGTATCGTTGCTTACACCCACGCTTGTGCCTACGCTTGCCTGCACTTTGTATTTCAGCCTTAACACTAGCGCTATTGTGCCTGCGCTTGATTAGTTGTATTTCAGCCTAACGCTAGCGCTATTGTGCCTGCACCTGATTAGTTGTATTTCAGCCTAACGCTAGCGCTACTGTGCCTGCGCTCGATTAGCATTGTTGTTGTGTGCCAGGACTGTATCCTCGTTTGGTGTGCTAGTTGCATATCTGCTGCCTTGGCTGTTTTCTGTACCGACTAGACCGGCGACCCTGCCCACCCCAGCCCCGTCGTCCTCACTTCCGCTTTTGCCCGCCATCTTGTTGTTGTTGTTTTGTCCCAGCCTGCAGCTCCACCCCGCATCCCGCCTCCCAGCTGACCACCCCTCCCACAACAGAGTAGAGAATCGTATCGCCCAAGGAAGCGCTGTGACCGTCCTGCTTCCATCTGCAGAGGTCGCTCCCACCACGCTCCTCACCAAGCCTCCTGCGGTATCGTTGCTTACACCCACGCTTGTGCCTACGCTTGCCTGCACTTTGTATTTCAGCCTTAACACTAGCGCTATTGTGCCTGCGCTTGATTAGTTGTATTTCAGCCAACGCTAGCGCTATTGTGCCTGCGCCTGATTAGTTGTATTTCAGCCTAACGCTAGCGCTACTGTGCCTGCGCTCGATTAGCATTGTTGTTGTGTGCCAGGACTGTATCCTCGTTTGGTGCGCTAGTTGCATATCTGCTGCCTTGGCTGTTTTCTGTACCGACTAGACCGGCGACCCTGCCCACCCCAGCCCCGTCGTCCTCACTTCCGCTTTTGCCCGCCATCTTGTTGTTGTTGTTTTGTCCCAGCCTGCAGCTCCACCCCGCATCCCGCCTCCCAGCTGACCACCCCTCGCCCCTCCCCCTCCACTATCTACTTATGGTCGATCTTCTAACGCGCAGCGTCCACGCGCAGCGGTCACGCCCCAGTCGCGCCGAAGGTGTGCCAAAGGTAAGCCCGTCTTCGCCCGTCCGCGCCTGGACCGCGCCCAGCGCCAGAACCCCTGGTCCCCGCCGCTCCCAACCCTCTAGAGTCACATATGATGCCGCAACTCTCCACGCCCTCAACCCCGGACGCACCCCACTATGCTGCAAAGCTTCCCCAGGACGTACCCACGGCCCATTCGCCTGCCTCTCCTGCAAGTTCAACTGCTTCAGGACCCTCACCAAACCCACTTCCTCCACACACAGCTCCGAACTCAACAGCCTGAAATGCATCCTACTGAACACCCGCTCGGTCCACAGACATGCAACAGAACTCTGGGACCTAATCGACACTGCGTCACCTGACATCGCCTTCCTTACTGAAACATGGATGAACGCATCTTCTGCCCCCGACATTGCCATAGCCATACCGGACACTTACAAGATCATTCGAAAAGACCGCACCATTAAAAAAACTGGAGGAGGCATCGCCATCGTCCATAGAAACACCATCAAAATCACAACCAGCTCTGACGACAACCTTACAACCGCCGAACATCTCCACTTTCAGATCCACACCGACCCCAGGACCACCCTTAGAGGCACCCTCATTTACAGGCCTCCAGGCACCCGATCTCAATTCAGCGACGACATCACAGACTTCATCAGCCCGCACGCCCTCGCTTCCGAGAACTACATTCTTCTAGGAGACCTCAACTACCACCTTGAAAACATACTCGACAAAAACACCACCACCCTTCTGGACAACCTGTCCAATCTCGGACTCAAACAACTTGTTGACACCCCCACTCACACAGCCGGACACACGCTCGACCCTATCTTCACCTCCAGCAAGCACATCTCCTTCGATCGCACTACAGCTCTCCACTGGACGGATCACAGCTGTGTTCACTTCAGCTACAAAACCACCCTATCCCACAACCGTCCACAACCCATTCCCAGGAGAAAATGGAATAAAATCACCACCGACCAACTCCTCACATCACTCAACCAAAACCCTCCCACCCTAGCAATGGACCCAGACCAAGCGGCCACCAACCTCAGACATTGGATTACCCACAGTGCGGACGAACTTGCACCCCTGAAAAAACACCAGTTGAAATCATCCAGCAAAAAGGCTCCCTGGTTCAATGATGACCTTAAAAAATCCAAAAAGACATGCCGCACCCTGGAGAAGAATTGGAGAAAAGAACCAACCCCAGACAACATGGCATCCCTCAAGACAGCCACCCGCAAACACCACCAATTGATTCGATCCGCCAAGAAATCAGCATTCAAGGACCGTCTCGACAACAATTCTCATAACAGCAAGGAACTCTTCAATATCGTCAAAGAATTCACCAACCCTTCCGCAGCATCCAACGATATCACCAACTCCCAAGACCTCTGTGATGCGCTATCCTCCTTCTTCTATAACAAAATTGCCGACAATCAAAACAGCTTCAAGAATACTCCCAGTGACCAACCCGCCCCACCCCCTTCAGATCCCACCCCTCCAACTAACAACCTCAGCTCCTGGAACCCAATCACCATTGAAGACACCATTCGCCTCATGAACTCAATACACTCTGGCTCGCCTTCTGACCCCTGTCCCCACTACATCTTCAACAAAGCTGACTCCATCATCGCTCCCCATCTCCGCGATGTCATCAACTGCTCTTTCAACTCTGCCACCTTTCCAGAAATCTGGAAACACGCCGAACTCAGCGCCCTCCTGAAAAAACCCACAGCAGACCCCTCAGAACTGAAAAACTACCGACCCATATCCCTCCTCCCTTTCCCGGCCAAAGTCATCGAGAAAGCCGTCAACAGCCAACTCGCCGCCTTCCTTGAATCCAACAACTCCCTGGATCCCTCACAGAACGGCTTTCGAGCCAAACACAGCACCGAAACAGCCCTCATTGCGGCGACCGACGACATCCGAGCACTCCTAGACAACGGAGAAACAGTGGCCCTCATTCTACTCGACCTCTCCGCCGCCTTCGACACTGTCTGCCACAGCACCCTCATACAACGCCTCAACAACATCGGCATACAAGGAAAAGCCTTGGAATGGATCATCTCTTTCCTAGCTGGGAGAACCCAGAGAGTCCGACTCCCCCCATTCTACTCAGAGCCCACCGAAGTCATCTGCGGCGTTCCTCAAGGCTCCTCACTCAGTCCCACCCTCTTCAATGTCTACATGAGTCCTCTCGCCTCCATCGCACGTCAACACAACCTCAACATCATCTCCTATGCCGACGACACCCAGCTAATCCTTTCACTCACCAAAGACCCCAACACCGCCAAAACCAATCTTCACGAAGGTATGAAAGAAGTAGCCGAATGGATGAAACAGAGCCGCCTAAAACTCAACTCAGACAAAACGGAGGTGCTCATCCTAGGATCCTCCCCCTCAGCTTGGGATGACTCTTGTTGGCCTTCCGCTCTAGGCACAGCTCCCACACCCACAGACCACGCACGTAACCTTGGCTTCATTCTAGACTCCTCTCTCTCAATGTCCAGACAAGTCAACGCCATATCGTCCTCCTGCTTTAACGTCCTTCGCATTCTCAAAAAGATCTTCCGCTGGATCCCCCTCGAGACAAGAAAGTCTGTCACCCATGCACTGGTCACGAGTCGACTAGACTATGGCAACACACTTTACGCCGGAATTACAACAAAATTGCAGAAAAAGCTCCAGCGTATCCAAAACGCGTCAGCGAGACTCATATTAGACATCCCGCGCCAAGAGCACATCACTGGACACCTAAAAAATCTCCACTGGCTTCCCGTCAACAAGAGAATTACTTTCCGCCTTCTTACCCATGCACACAAGGCCCTTTATAATCTGGGACACGAATGCCTCAACACCCGACTGTCCTTCTACATTCCCACCCGCCAACTAAGATCATCCAGTCAAGCCCTCGCCGCAGTCCCGCGCATCCGAAAAACCACCATGGGTGGCAGATCATTCTCCTTCCTGGCTGCCAAAACCTGGAACTCACTCCCCACCCACCTCCGCCTTACTCAGAACCACATCTCCTTTAGAAAAGAACTGAAAACCTGGCTATTCGACAAATAATGAACCCCTCCCTCTAGCGCCTTGAGACCCTCTGGGTGAGTAGTGCGCTATACAAATGCCAGAACTTGAACTTGAACTTGGGTCGGGATGTCGGACTATTCCATGGTTCAGCGTGAGAAGGTCAAGCCTGTTAGGGAGCCTCTCATTCGGAAACCACTGAATGTTCGAGGAGAGTGGTGAACCAGGGTTGTCTGGCCCAGATGGGGTCCCTAGGATGAGGGTGAAAGAGGTCTGTCGTAGCTTCCAAACCACGAATGCAGTGAGGGAGACAGCTGAAAAAGCAAAGGCAAAAATCCCTGGCCTGTTCCTCCATAGTGCATTGCCTGTGGACTGTGAGTGTGGGTATCTGAAGGTGAAGTTTAGGCATCTTCCGTTTTCTGCTATTGCGAAGAGATCGACGTCTGCTATGGCGAAGAGATCGACGTCAGGAAACCTACATCTCTGGAAGTAGCGAAAGAGGACTGCCGGATGGAGTTTCCACTCGCGGATTTGCTGTCGCATTCTGCGAAGAAGGTCGGCAAAGTCGCTGTTCACTCCCAGGAGTTATTCTGCTAACAGGTGGATCCTGTGGTGAAGAGCCCAGCACCAGATGGACTGGGCTAACAGAAACAGCTGAGGGGAGCAGGTGCCCACCTGCTTCTGATTGTAATATATAGCTGTCATGTTGTCTTTCCATACAAGGACTACCTTGTCCACTATGTCAGGTAGCAGCTACATAGTTAATATGGAGATTCCTGTGAGTGGAACCCCACTGATCCTGGAGAGTCAAATATTATAGGTGCGCCCCCCACCCACTGAGGCATGCATCCATTGTGACTGTGAGCTGAAGAACTTGGTCCCCACAACACGTTGCATAGAACGATGAGTGTGGGGGCTGATCAACATGTGATCTTCCTAATGACCCTCCTTTTGAGACGGCTGATGAGTTAGATACTTCTGCAGTGGATGCATATACAATCATGCGTGAGGTACTATAGCGATGCAGGAGGTCATCATGTCTAGCAGGTGCATGACTGTCCGTACTGTGACCTGTTGATTTGGCTGAAAAAGAGGCAGCAACACTTGGAAACACTGGAATAAGCTTTGCTGACCACTGCATTGAGGATGGCTCCCAGACAGGGTTGAATTTCTAGGGGTTGGAGATGAGGCTTTACAGAGTTGATGGAGAAGTCCAGTTTGTGCAGTAGATATATTGTGGCTTGGGTGTGTGCAAGGCACTGGAGTTGTGCTGCGCTCTTTGTCAGTCAATTGTCCAGGCAGGGAAAACATGAATGCCCTGTCTTCAGAGGTGCACTGCTACTATTGGAAGGTATTTTGTAAAAACTCACAGTGTGGTGGGGACCTCAAAGGGCACCACTTTGAACTGGTAATGATGACCACTTACCACAAACCGGAACTGGTGGCGATATGCCAGCTGAATTGGAATGTAGAAGTGGGCGTCTTTGAAGTGGAGTGCCGCCATGAAGTCGCCTTGATGTAAGAGAGGTATGACTTCCTGTGGAAGAGTTCTGATAGGATGTAGTGGGTAGCGGTTTAAGGTCCATTCTGGACCTGAGGGATCTGTCCTCTTTAGGAAGGAGGAAGAAGAGGGAATACACTCCTGAGCACCGTAGGTGTTGTGGCACAGGATCTAAGGCCCCCTTGAGGAAAGTGCTTGGACCGCTTCCTGAAGCAGACATTGGTGTTCTGGGGAGAGGACGTGTCTGTGGAGTGACATGTTGGGTGGTGTGGAGGTGAGCACTAGGCAGTAACAATGTTAGATGATGTCTAAAGCCCACTGGTCTGAGGTGATGTGTTGCCAGCGGGGAAGAACATCTGCAATCGTCCCTTTCCAGGTTTGTGTGATCCGGGGGAAGGAGTGAAAAGCCATTTCTTGGCTGGGGTGGCTCCTTCGGGAAAGCTATCTTTGCCTCTACCTTTGACGCTATTTACACAATAGGCAGCCCTGAATGGCTCCTTGTGGAATTGGTTGGGCAGGCTCATGTTGGAAAGACACAGAGGACGTGTGGAGCCGTAAAAAGATCCCCATAGGCGCCTATGGCTTACGCTTTTCATTTGATTTTCTCCAGCATCTCATCAAACTGAGACCCAAAGAGATGATCCCCATTGAAGGGCAGGGTGGGGAGATGCTGTTCAATGTATGGCTTGAAGTCACAGACACGGAGCCAGGCATGCCTGCTGAGGAGGAGACTTGAGTTAATCCCCCCCAAGCAGCAGTGTCTGCAGCATTCAGGGCATACCTGATGGTTGTGAAGGGACTGGCAAATGCATCAGTGATTGGCAGACTATGCTGCAAATTGTTTGTCGTCGTGTCTATCCTTGCACTCTTTTCGCCTGGTGGAGGAACATCGCTGGTACCCTGAGCATTCGCCCTCTTATGAGCGGTATGAACCACTAGGGAATCTGTTTGAAGTTGGCCTCTAATATAGATAGGGCCTAAAGGGGAGGCTTTGTATTTTTTGTCAACCTGTGGAGTAATACCCCGGCTCCTTGCAAATATCAGGGGCTGGCTTGAGCATCCCCTTCAGCATAGGCAGATATTGCAAGGAGTGATGACCCGAAGAAAGAGTCTCAAAGAGGAAGTCCTCCTTGACAGGTTCCTTATGCATGTCCACATTGCGGTAAGCAGCAGACCTACCTAAAACCTCATGGTGAGAGGAGTAACATCTGGTTGGGAAGGTCGAGCAGGGTAGAGGCCAGAGCAGTATCAGCAGGCGGATCTACATCATATGAGTCCCATGCGTCTCCCTGTGGGGGTATGTCAAAAATGCCCCCTGCCCCCAACACGAATGTGATTGTGGAGGTATGGGTGGAGTGTAAAAGGGTGGAGGCAGTCCGGTGTCAGGGACAGGACTGTTGGCTCTATCCTTCTTCTTTCTCTGCTTTGGATGAGGAGGGGGTTCCAGAGCTTCTTCAAAGCTGAGCTGTCTCTTAGGATGCTGAAGATCAGGCGACGGAGACTCAGTTGGTATGCGGCCTATTTGGGTGTGGATGACAATTTGTTTGGTCGGGCATCGAGCTGCTCCTGTAACTTCTGAAGGCCTAGTTCAATTGGTTGTGGGCTGGTCTTCCAGTCAGAAACGAGTGTTACAATGCTGACTTATGCTTCAAGACCGACAATTTCAGATCCAACGGTCAGGTCGGTGATGAACCTGGAGCAGGTGGCGCTTTGATTGTGTCAGTTTCAGGATTTTCTCCAGCGCCGAGCCGAAGCTGGGTGTCGTGTTCGAAGGCTTTATACCCCTTGTAGCGGAGAAGCTCTGAGTGATGTCAAGGGGGAGTGGGAGCTCTACTCACAACCTGTTATGCCGGTGAACGGTTTTCAATCTCAAGGTCAGAACTGGAACTCTCTTTGGACAAGAAAGCCTTCTTATCAGCAGCCAAAGGCTCGGAATGATTTTCCCCCTTTATGCCCTCGGTGCCGGAGAGGTCTGGATTGTCTTCTCTGCTCCTGCGCAACATCTTGAGTCAGCAGACCTGGAGTTTTCAAAGGGTCTTCTTTAACCGAAAGGACCAACATTAGTCGCAAGAAACCTTGTTGTGCTCGGGTGAGAGGCAGAGATTACAGGCCTGGTGGTTAGCGGCTCAAAGATACGTCGCACAACACCAAGGGCAGTATCAAAAGGGTGTTTGTTCCATTATAAGTAAGGCATGGTGACAGTGGACCGAAAGAAAAGAGCGGTCCCAACGGGCGGGGGCCAGCGTCAACCTGATATGAGAGAAAAGGGTCAGAAAAAGACCAAGACCAACACTAGATGACAGGAGTATGCTCAGCATGTGTATCTACAGCCACACTTGCCTCGAACAGATGTTTTCTATTGAGACATACTTTCATGCAGAATATTATGTTGTCATCATGGGTGTGAAAAAAGAGGTCATTGAACCTAAGTAGAGTCATCATGTTAAGCCTAAAGATATGAAAAAGAATAGTCAATAAATGGGAGTCTTGGGAGACCCCACCATTTGACATTAGAGGTATAGAATGAATGTCAAGTTTCCCTTGATGAGTGACGTGCATAGGAAGGATGAAAACCATACAAGAGTAATGGCATGCTGGGGGGGGCGTGGCTTGAGCGCCGAGGGAGATGGCGGCGTGAGCTCGGAGCTCCGTGCCTCTTCCCCACCAGAATCCTGAATTAAGGGCCGGAGAGCCCGTGTGTGCCCCGGCGCCGATAGCTTGACCGGCGGAGACCACCTGGACGAGGTTTGGGCGGCCGGCGGCATCGCATCGCCGAGAACGGCAGCCGATCGTTGTGGCCGCTGGAGAGGAGGGGAGGACGGCGCCGCGCAAGATGGCTGCCGCGGCGGAGCACTGAAGGACGGAGGGCTGTGCCGCGGGACACACTGCCGGCGCGCACAGGGGAGGCGCGGTCTCCACCAGCGTCGAACCCCGCACAGCGGAGGACGATCCTTGGACCCGGCGGCGGGGAGCAGCGGCCTCGGAGGCGTGAGGTACAGGCCACCCGGGTGCGCCGCTGCGGGAGAGCCTCACGGCCGGACTCCATTGCCGCGAGGGTGGGTCCGGAGCTTCGACCCGGGCCGGTGCGCCACACGAGCCAACTGGTGGACGGGGGCCGCCTGGAGAGGGGGTTTACGGGGGACGGTGCACGGCGCTGGGCAGCTTGCCCCCCCCCCCCCCCCCCTCGCCCCCACAGCGGAGGCCTGAGAAGCACTAGGGGGCAAACCGAAGGCGCCCATGGGCCGGTGGCGGGTCTTTGGCGGCATCAGGCTTCCGGTAGAGCGTCCAACCTACCGCGCCGCTCAGGGGGAGTGAGAACAATCCTCCACAGCACCCGGGGATTGTGCGACACGGCGGACGCCACCTCTGATGCGCAGTGTTCGAACAGCGAGGCCCCATAGCGCGCAGGAGCTGGCCACGTAGCGGAGGCCCGGAGACAGCAGACAGCCGAATAAGGCGAGGACGGCGAGGCCGGCTACTATGGGGAAGCCAAGAGCTAAGGCGGAGGAGGCGGCGACGTCAGATGTGGCAGAGGGGGGCCCTGCTGAACCGACGGAACTACAGCGATTGCAGGATCGAATATTGGACGCCATAACGGCCACTAGAGACACGCTACATAACGATATAGCGCAGGTGGCGTCGGGGCTGGGCTTGCTCCGGGCGGACCACGACAAACTAAAGGACAGGGTCAAGGATGCTGAAGCGGTGCTCAATGACCTGGCGCCGGCTCACAAGGTGATGGAGGGTAAGCTAACGGAGGCCCTGGACCGCATCCGCACCCTGGAACGGCGAGCGGAGGATGCAGAAAATAGGAGCCGACGCAGTAATGTGCGGGTCGTAGGCGTGCCAGAGACGGAGGGGACGGGGGACATGATTGCCTACATGGAGGAATGGCTGAAGACCGTGGTGGCGCCGGAAGGGCTTTCGCCATTCTTCACCCTGGAGCGTGCTCATAGAGTCCCCTCGGGACCTCCCAAACCCGGGCTCCCACCCAGACCGATCATAGCCAAGTTACTCCACCACAAGGACAGAGATCTACTTCTGCAGAAAGCTCGAGAGGATGGCCCTTACCAAATAGCGCACAGCAGAGTCACACTTTTCCCAGACTTCACTTTCGAGACGCAGAAGCAACGGGCCTCCTTCCTCACAATCAAGAAGGAGCTCCGAAATGAAGGAATTACCTACTCCTTGCTTTTCCCAGCCCGGCTAAGAGTGGTAGTGGACGACAAGGCGATCTTTTTTGCAACGTCAGCGGAAGCCTGGGACTGGTGGGAGACATATAAGGCCGGGACTGACGGCGCCAAGGCAAGAGAAGAGCGGGAGAAGGTGCGGGAACGCTCGCCCAAACGGCTGCGGAAATCGAGGAGACTATGGAAACGAGGGCGGGGGAAACTGGGACCGACGGCCTCCCAGACTGAAGCGGAACGGCAGGCCGCGCTGCTAGAAGTAGAGAGGCTCGGACGGGCGGAAGGCACCGGATCTACAGGGGCCATGGACTCGGACACTCATGTATCGGCCTCTGGCTCGGAGTCGGATCTGTCGGAGATCCACCGCACTGAGGGACCGCTAGTGACACCGCAGACGGCGGACGAGATCCTGAATGTTTGAACTGCTGGCCTTGCTCAGTGGGTAATGTTTGAGGGGCTGGGTGGGGAACCATTGCCTATGCACATAGCGGGGGTCGGGGCACACCAAGGGGTTCGGGGCGAGGTGGTTGTGGGGATTTGGGGAGGAGGCGAGGAGCTGGGCGGCGCAGCCCCCCACTGGACGAAGCCGCGCTCCGTAGGCCCTTAAGGCACCCACAGCTACGGCTGTGTAGTTGAGACCTGGGTCATCAGGTGTGGGAGTTTGGATGGGGACTGATATCTCGATATTGGGGCCTGTTCTGGGGGAGGGGGGGGGCTCCACGGTTGGGGATTGTTTACCTTTTTTGAAGTTGTTGACCCTGGGTGTACCAAGGGATGGGCTGTTGAGAAGTTTTGTTTTGTTCTGGGGGGGCACCACCACCGTCGCAGGGCTGGAGCTGGAGGGAGTGTTTCGTCCGGATTGCTGGGACAATGGCTAATGTGAATGGGTTGACCTGTATTACTTGGAATGTCCGGGGCCTACACACTATGCAGCGCAGACACAAAGTACATGCCTATTTGGTGCGCAGGGGAGTACACATCGCGATGCTACAGGAGACGCATCTTACACGACAAGAGGGGGCAGCGCTACAGAGGCGATGGCGGGGACAGGTTTTTCACACCAGCTACTCGGCCTATGCGCGGGGAGTACTTATATGGGTTAGAGCAGGCACGCCTTTCCAACTCACGCGCCAATGGGTAGACCAGGATGGGAGGTATGTGGTGGCAGAGGGGAAGCTAGAAGGTAGAGATATAGTGTTAGCTAGTATATATGCCCCAAACACAGACCAGTTGGCTTTCCTCGCGACGCTTTCAGGGACGCTGGCCCACTCCCTGGCGGGCCCGGTCCTGCTGGGGGGCGACTTTAATTCCATTGCCGACCCCTTGCTGGATAGGTCCCACCCCCCTCTGCGTGACTCCCCAGTTCACAGGCTATCCAGAGGTAGGAGGGAATGGCAGGAGCGCTGGGAACTAGTAGATGTCTGGAGAGGGCAGCATCCGACTGACAGGGATTACTCATTTTTCTCTGGACTGCATGATCTGCATGTCCGGTTGGACACGATACTCTGCTCCCGGGGGGTGCTACCATGCGTCACTAGATCGGAGTACCTGTCAAGGACAATCTCGGACCATAACCCACTCCTGGTTCGGCTAGCGTGGATAGCAGAGAAGCCCAGGGTTCCGCTCTGGCAACTGCGGCCTGAGACCCTGGAGGACCCCCTCTTCGGGGAGGCCCTTGCGGAAGGAGTGGCCTTATATTTCACCGAAAATGAAGGGACGGTGGACTCTAGAGCGACGGAATGGGACGCCTTTAAGGTAGTGGTGAGGGGTATCTGTATCAAGGATTATGTCGGCGTGCGGAAAGTGTTGCTGGGCGACTTGGCTAAGGCGGATGCTAAGCTGAGGGAGGCGGAAAGGGGGCGGCCTGGACACCCAGAACTCCAGGAGACACTTTGTTCGGCCAGGGAGGCGGTAGCCGTTGAAGTGGAGAGGCTCCGAGCCTTTGACTACAAGCGATATATGCTGCGCTCCCATGTTGAGGGCGATAAGGCGGGCACCCTCCTAGCATGGCTCTCGAACCCCACAAGACGATGCGCTCCCATACTTCAACTGAAGGATAAGGCGGGCGTGGTACAACACACTCAGCTGGGCATAGTCGCCGGCTTCCAGGAATATTACGAGGGCCTGTACAAGAGTACCCCGGGAGATAGGAGGGGGCTGGTAGAACCCTTCCTGGCTGATCTACCCCTGCACCGGCTGGAAGCAGAGCAGGCGAAAGACTTAGGGTCGGACATTGACGCGGGAGAGATACGATCGGCGGTGCGGCGCATGGCAAGGAACAAAGCGCCGGGAATAGATGGGCTCCCCATAGAATTCTATAGCAAATATTTTGACGTACTGGCTCCACGACTCCTGACCGTATATAAGGAGGCCAAGGCGACGGGCCGACTACCGCAGTCGATGCGGGAAGCATTGGTGGTCCCGCTACTGAAGCCGGGCAGAGAGGGTAATGACCCAGCGTCCTATCGACCACTCTCTATGCTCACCGCGGACTATAAGATCCTGAGCTCCATACTAGCGGCGAGGCTTCTGCCTCACATGACGGGGCTTGTGCACGACGACCAGAACGGTTTTATACCACAGCGCAACACCACAATAAATATCAGAAGGCTTGTCCGTCTCATGAACGGGCTGGACGGCGGGGCAGGGACGGAACTGGTTCTCTCGGTCGATATTGAAAAGGCCTTCGACAGTCTCGAGTGGGACTATCTATACGTTGTCATGGAGCGCTTTGGGCTGGGAGCTGGTTATATTCGTTGGACGAAGGTCCTTTATGCGGGGGCGTTAGCGAGGGTGAGGGTGGGACCGGCGGTGTCCCACCGCTACCCAGTGGAGCGGGGCACTCGACAGGGCTGTCCCCTATCGCCGCTTCTGTTTGCGCTGGCTATTGAGCCGCTGGCGGCTGCGGCCAGAACGGGGCGGCACGTCCGCGGAGTGCGGGCCCGAGACGGGCAACATTTCATTTCGCTATATGCCGATGACCTACTACTGTTCCTCTGCGACGGGGGTGAGGACTTACGGAGAGCGGAAGCCCTCCTGGAGAGCTTCGGAGAGATGTCGGGCCTAAGGGTTAACTGGCCCAAGACGAGTTTGTTCCCACTGTTGGAGGGCGCTGCCCAGCCGCACCACCGGTCGGAGGTGGCCTGGAACCCTACCTGTATTACATACCTGGGGGTCCATATTTACCATAAGCCGGAGGACCTGCTTGAGGGCAACCTGGGGCGATGCATACGCGGACTGAAGGGCTGCATGGCCTTCTGGGCCACGCTGCCACTATCGGTAGCGGGCCGGATTTCCCTGCTGAAGATGGTCGCCCTACCGAGATTATTGTATTATTTCCGGACGCTCCCAATCTGGCTACCTAGCTCCTTCTTCAGACTCTTTAAATCTCAAATTACGACGTTCATTTGGGGATCGGGACGATGCAGAGTAGCGCTAGCCACGCTTTCTCGCCCGAAAGATGAGGGGGGTCTGGCGGTGCCGGACTTTGAGCTTTATTACCTTGCGGCCCAACTGCAAGTCTTCACGCAGGAGGTAGCGAGGGTGTTTCGGGGCCCTGAGAACGACAGCTTGCGAGGGACGCCCAGACACGTCCTGGCATATATAGTCCTCCGGCAACGGCTGGACAGTCGGGATCTGTCGTTGGAGCAGTGCACGTATCGTCAATGCTGGAATCGGGCCCAGAAGAGGGCGGGTATCCAGCGCCCATATGCGCCTGAGATTCCCCTGGGCATGCTAACGGCCTTGCCACATGGCGGCGACTGGTCGCGCCTACAGGAGTGGGAGGAAGCAGGAATACAGGTGGTTGGAGACCTCTTTGAGAACGGCGCACTGCTCCCATTCCAGGAGTTAATAGAACGCTTTGGCATACCGAGAGGGGGATTTCTACTTCATGCAGCGGTAACCAGGGCAATGCAAGCCCACTGGGGTACGGGACTTGAGGAACCTGGGACGGCAGCGGCGTGCCAGTACACCATGATGGCGGCGGGCACGATCAAGGCGGTGACGTGCCTCTATAATAGAATGATTAGGGAGAATATCCCTCCTCTCACGGCCCTGAAAGCCAAGTGGGAGGCGGACCTGGGTAGGGACGTACCTGACACGACGTGGGCACAGCTGGTCCGTAGGGCTCGCAACAGCACGAGAAACGCTAGGTTTCAACTGATCCACTACTATGTGTTGCATAGGGCGTACATGACCCCGGGTAGAATCAGGCGGTATTTTGGAGATGGGACAGTGACCTGTCCCCGATGTCCGGAAGAGGGGGCTGAGCTAGTGCACATGTTGTGGGCATGCCCGGCCCTGCGGGACTATTGGCAGGACGTTGGGGAGGTGCTGAATGAGGTGACTGAAAGATCAATAGAATATGGGCCAGGGGAATGTCTTTTGCACTGGTTTCCCCATACCCCCAAAAATAAACTCACGAGTAAGTTTATCGACATGGGACTGATGGTGGCTAAGAGGGAGATCACTAGAAACTGGAAGGCGAGAGTGGGGCCAACTCCGCGGAGGTGGCGGCAGGAATTTCTAAAATGGGCTACGGCTGACAGCACGCATAGGTACCAGCTTGCGCGCAGGTCCCCCAGCCAAACAGCAGCTGACACTGCGACCTCATGGGAAGTAATGGTGCAGGCACTTAGGGACAGCGAGGCTGAAGACGAGGAGGGGGCCCCCGGGGCGGAAGGGGCGGAGGAGGCAAGCTGAGGCAAGCTGAGGCCCTAGGAGCAGCAGGTATGCAGGGGGGTTGATGCCAGCAATCCAGACATAATCGCAACGTGGCCTTAGACGGGGGGTGGTGTGAGGGACGGGATAGGGGGGGAGTTTTTAGTTTTGCGCAGGGAATGGGAGTTGGGGATTAGCGCGTAGGTTGGTAGGAATATAAAAGTAGTCATGCACATAATCCGGACACTATCCACTCCTCAATATTGAACGTCAGGCAAGGATGAGCAGAGATAACAACGCCGCCCAACCCCCGGGTTGTGGGCATGACGGCTGTGTACCGATTGACGAAGCATATTGTGTATCTGCTAAATTTTATGGTGCTACTTTTATATGTAATGACCTGCACATGCATGACTACAATAAAAATTATTTACAAAAAAAAAAAAAAGAGTAATGGCATGCTGCATCTCTCCGTGATGGTATCAGTTGGGACAAGGAGCATATAGAGTCCGTGGAGTGGGTGAACCTATCAAATTCTACCTGAGTCAGCAGCCAGCCTTGCCATATTCCAGAAAGCCTGTACTCGAGGATATGTTGTAACTTAACTACACATAGCTTCTACAGCATACTTACAGCGTAGGTAGGCTAGGAATGTGTTAGTACTGTCGTAGCGTTAAGAAAAGGCTTTCAGTGCATGGAGGTAAGGGTGGCTTGCTTGCAGGCACTGAAGCTGAAGCCAGAAGTCTGCCGTAACGGATCAGATAGTTATTTCTGTTAGCACAGGTGCGTGGATGGCTGGACATTACTGGTGAGAGTGCATCAGATGTCTGTTGAGTGCAAAGGCTTGGACTGCAGTATAAAGTTTCTTGTGAGAGTGAATCAGATGGCATCAGCAGAGGACAAGACATGCCTGGCGGAGGACATGGGGGATTCAATGCTGGGGAAAGATGGGACAGGAGATCAGTGGAGTGGTGTTGGTAGGTGTTGATGGGTAGATTGTAGATGATGGTTTTGTGAGTATCACAAGCGTCTTACGTGGTTGGCTGTGGCTGAAGTATATGTGGGATGAAGGCGGTTTGCAGGTTTAAAAGAACTTTAGTGTCCTATAATGTATTTAGTAGCGCATGTATATTTAAGTGACTAACCTTTTATGTGAAGCAGACTCCAGTTCAAATATGTTGAAGTCCCATTGTTCATCGTTTTCCATTGCTTGTGCTATCTTCGGTGGGATATCAGTAAGAGACAAAGCAGAAATAAAATGGCTCGGAATAGTATGAACATCTGTTGAAAAATATTCATACAAACGTTTCAATACCTCTCAATATTGAACATATAAATAAACAGATTTGCTTATAAAAAGTTAACTTACGTTTAGATGAAAATATGTATTCATTCCCTGATAATCTTCGTAAACCATCCTGTGGAAAACATGTGCAATAAAAGAAATCAAACTACTGCATTTAGCCTTACGTGGGTTTATTAGGACAGCAGGAAAAAATTAATGCTAATTAATGAGATCATTTTTTCAGCATTAACTTTGCAAAATATTTAGACATTCCGTAAAATAAAAGCAGAGTTCGAACGTGTAGTTTGCACACACTACCGTGATTAGCTATACTTGTATCAAATCATGAAACCCTATCATTTATTCATAAAGTGTATTCGTTGTATAAAAACAAGCTCGGTAAACCTGGTGCTCTTGGTTCTCCTTTTTAAAAATGGCTGGAAACCCTACTGTACGCAGACCTGTGTGGAAATTACTGTAAGAATGTTAACCTGTAAAAATGTTAAAGGGCACAACTGGACATATGTATGCGCTGTGGCAAACACGACAAAGTGTAACTGCCTCGTATGTGATACATATTGATTCATGCAGACATAGTGGTTCACATTGTAACTTTATTGGTTTATCCATGAAAAATATCAAATGTATCTTTGTGCAAACTACACTAAGTCACACGAGTTATAATTGTTTGCCTCGACTATACAAGTTTATATCCCATAACATTGTTTTGGGGAATCAATTTGTTGATAAATTCATTGCAAGCACTTTGGTTCATACACATGGTTTACAATGTGCATTACGTAAGTATTATCATTATCGTCGTGACTTCCAATATACTGTTTTTAACAGCAGCATCCTTCTGTGTTTGTTTAGATCATTGGTGGATTGACAGTAAACATTGGTTTATGTGTAACACTGTGTATGATGTACTGGTTCCCATACATAACCTTCTGGTTTACATGTGCATCATACAGATATGCATGCATAATGCACTAGTGGATGTACATAATTGCATGTTATATATATCTTATATATATTTATATACAGATATATATAAAATATATGGGATCACTTTTGAAATGTACAGGTTTTCAGACTAAACCTATTGTTAAAAATATACAACCTATTGGTTTGAAAGAATGTCATGCTGGTTTGCAGGCAAGATGAATGGTCTCCATGAAAAACCCACTGGTTTACATCAAGTGATGCTGATTTACAAGCGTCATGTACTGGTAGGCATGTACACTTGTAAACATACAATATTGGTTCGCGTTTGTGTGTACTGGTTTGAACATGTTAAATACTGCTTTACATTCAGAAACTTTTGGTTTATTGGTTGCTGATTTGCATTCATGATGTAACAGTACGTATTCATTATCTGCTGGCTTTCACATGTACCACACTGATATGTATGCATAATGTGTAGCTGGACATACCAACATGTGTGGCTCCCAGGATTAACATTGGTTTGCTAGCGCAATATCTGTTTATATAAACCTATTATTTTCTAAACATCACCTAGTGGCCTGTGTGCATAATATACATGTATGTATTTGTATATGCCCATTGCACCCTACTCGTTTGTTAGCGAATAACATTCGGTAATCAGTAGCAAGCACTTTTGGCTGGATGTGCCCTACTATGAAGCCTGTGATCGGCACATTGATTAGCTTCCACTACACTTTGGTTTGCCTCGCAGATTTGGAGGCTGCGTCCTGTGAAGTTCTTGCAGTTAACCAGCTGAGGTGCATGCCTTGGATCTTTTCCTTATGTTATTTGTTGACAACTGGTATATACCGGGTTATTACTCCACAGGTTGACAAACAATAAAAAGCCTCCCTTTAGGCCCTATCTATATTAGAGGCCAACTTCAAACAGATTCCCTAGTGGTTCATACCGCTTGTAAGTAGAGATGCTTCACCATAGAATATCCCCCAGGTGCCAGACTGGATCTGGAAACTTCTGCAGCAGTGCTCCCACACACAGCCAGGTGGCATCATGCGACTGCGTTGGCTCCACACCACCCAAAGGTGATGGAGCAAAGCCACATACAAGCACCAGTGCACTGACGTCAGTTTATTGTCTTTTCCTTTACTGAACACCATGAACAACTACGAAGCCTCAGAGCCACCCTTTATAAGAACCTGGATCAAGCCTGAAACATCATGCTCATAGTCTGGACGCCCTGGATTTGTTCCTGTGGAGGAAAAGGCCCGAACTCTACCGTGTCCAAGATCTCCCCAATGAAGGGAAGCCTCTGGTATGTAACCATATATGAGGAAACAAAACAAATTCAAAAGTTCAGCCGTCTTCCCGAGGTGGTCCATGACTGACTGCAACAAGTCCACCTTTAGCAGCCAGTAATCGAGGTATGGAATAAAGGGACACACATCCTGCAAAGATGAGCGGCGACCAATTATATAATTTTGGTGAATCTTCCTGGGGGCGCTGATGAGGCTGAGTGGGAGCACTCCAAATCTATGTTACTAGGATTTGTATGGCACAGCTAATCACCCATGGGGTTATCCAGGTGCACGAGCAAGTGTGTAGGCCTACGACTAGGGTGTCGCCCGCAGAGTTAGTCGAAGTGCCAGGTCTCAGGTTTCTTGCTGAATTCAAGAAGTGAGGAGGAGACCCTGAGTTTAGGGTGTGATGTAGTTGAAAGCTCAACCTCCTGCTCGGCTTTTGTGTATTGGGGGGGAGGGGTGAGAGTGTGGCTGAGCCCAGATGACTGGTGGGTTGGTGAAAGAGGTTGTTCAGGTACGGTTCTTCAGTAACTGAACCAGTCAGCACTTGACTTTGTGGTAGCGTGGGTCAAGCAGTTCAAGGCACCTCATCAGGGAGGTAGGTGTAAGGCTTACATTGGGGCAAGATTCAAAGCACAATAACACCAATAGGCTGACTATCTGGACAAATACTTACTTACATGAAAAAAAAAGTATTTTAATATAAAGAAGTGTGATGTGGTAGTGTTGTCCTGGGAAGATTCCAGAGTCCCTCTTTCCCTTCTAGTGGAGTTGTTTGCTCCACATTCGATAATCGAGGCAACTTCTAGGTGAAGTCCATGCTAGTCCCCATGAAACAAAGTCTAAATTTAGCCTGAGGGGTCAAAGTTAGCAGAGTTAGGTGCTAACTTCATGCATGTCCCAGGCTCGACGACCTAGAAGAGTCGTACCAGACGTGATGGCAGCAGACAAGCGAGGGCAGACTGGGGATCTTCTTCGCTAGCTGCAGGCTCCCGATGCTGAGGACACACGACCTCTTCTGTAAATGTAAATGTAAATGTAGTTGAGCTTATATAGCGCACAGCTACCCGCAGTGGGTTTCCCGGCGCTTGCTTAGGGAACCCTTCCTGGTATTCCCCTGTGAGATAGCAGGGTATCCACAAGGTGAAAGTCAGGCATCCCGCCGCGAGGGGCCTTGTGGAGATTAAGCAAGCTATTGCCCAGAGTCGCAGAGTGTGAACCCGTGAGTCGAGGAGGCACCGGGGCGAGAATTATCAAGTCTGTGGAATTTTTAGCCCAAGACCCCGCCGAGGTGGGGAATTGAACCCTGGTCCAGGACCGATCTCAGCTTCCGGGTCTGCTGCCTCTAACCCCTGAGCCACACTTCTTCTGGTCTTTACCCTATAACGTGTTGGGATTCCTCAGTCTTTGGACGGCCTACATCGGTGTCGGATTTACTCGCTCGGCTCCTATGACAATTCTAACATTTGTTCAAAGCATCCTTAGCACAAACCTCTAGGGAAATGACCCAGACCTTCGATGGCCCACATCTGGCACACGGGGGTAACTGACTTTGGCTTACTTAAAGCCATATCTTCATGGTAGCGCCCATTCTGGTCACAAGGGAGTCACTAATTTTGGCTTGCACACAGGCGATGGCATTATTTTCACAGTGGCCCCCTCCTGGTCACATGGGTGTCACCAACTTCAGTCTACACACAGGCGACAGTCTTAATTTCATGGTGACCCCCCTCCTGACACACAGGATGTCATAATTTCAACGTGCACAAGGCAAAAGCCCTAAAGCTTCATGTCGGACCCTTCTGCTACACGGGGTACATTATCTAAACTCTTGCAAGAGGAATGGCCTTAGCTTCATGGTAGCCGAATCCTAGCATGTAGGGGTCGTTTATCTCCGCTCACAAAGTTAACAGCCCTAGGTTCAGCAAGTGTGGGTTCATGGCCCACACACTAGCAATGGTCCAAACCGGACTGGATATCTCTTATTGCACACACCGGAATCCACTCAACAGGATCCCGCTGGCCCTCACTGCCTACAGCCACTCTCATCCTCCTCTTACCAGGATCTGCAGGCCTTCACAGCCAAGTAGAAGACTGGTGCTCCAGGCGCAGGGCAAGTGGTCTTGACTTCCTGGGTGAAGACCCCTCACCCAGTAGGGAGAATAGCGGACCCTGGTCCCGATCCTGGTTCCAGCAACTAGAAGTCATGGTGATCTTCTCTCCAGCTGAAACCGGCAGTAGAACAGAGATGTTGAACAACTAATGGAATTCATGCTCCCACCTTTATAGCGCAAATTCAGACTCAGATGTGATTAGGTGCCAGGATAATGGATATTTTTACTATGGGTGTCAACTTTTTTGAACTCCTCTGCCCTGCCCTTTCTTAAATAGACAGTCTGCCACAGTACGAGTGGCTCCAGTTTTGAATGACCCACAACATAGGTCAAAGGAGTAACTGGAGATCACACCTGGCTCTCATATTCCAATATGCCACACAAGCGGTTCAAAGCCTAAACCTTACACTCTTTCATGATTCTCTGGTCCTACAAGTCCAACCTTATCATACCCACAATCTCTCCTGACAGTAAGTCCAGGCCCCACTGATCGTTAACATTTAATTGAATCAAAGAGACCTTCAATGTGTGAGGAGGAAGCTCTACTCCCCTTCCTCCGTTATGGGTGGTCTACCCCAGCCCTCAGGAATGTTAGGGCTCCACATCTCGTGTATGAGAATTTCTCATTTCCAACTACCCTTACCAGGTATTTGGCTTACAAAGTTCATCACAGAGAGGTCTTTGTTACGTACCATGCACAGGCAATTGCAACATAACATGCATACACAAGCATCATGCGCTGCCCAGTGCTACATATAGTCATTATGTAGGCCAAAGGTGAGTTAATTACACAGCAGTGGAACCTTACATGAGTGGGCTGGCAGGCACCCTTCCAGTGACGCATGTCAAAATGCCTGTTCACACTATTCACTCTTATGAAACACAAAACAGGAGTGCTGCAACCACTGCACTTGTGATACCTAACTCGTGGCAAGGGCAGTATCCCTCTACCACTTTGGGGGTACCACTTGTGTCCTTCCTGGTCTATCAAGACAGAATTATCATGAGGATGGTCTACGACATGGCATTTACAGACGATCCATGTATGCCCATGACCTAAAATCAGTACCAGGGGTCGACCTATCCATACAGATGGGGCACACAATGCAGGGGGGACAGGTTTGTCACCATGTAGGGAACTTCTCTGTCCCAATAGGCATCCTTGGGGAGAAACAGGCATACCTCCTGTAGCAGGACAGACAAATGGCCTTCTGAAATCTGATCTGGTGTGGAAGGAACATTGGGTGGAGAGAGAAAATATAGAACGTAGCTCATCTTTTGAAAGTAATGGATCACCACCATGGGAGGAAGTGCTGTATCTTGCACCCCACTGGGATGACGTGTCACTAAGAACAAACAAAAGCAGTTTGTTCACTGTGGCAGTAGGAGAAGAGGAATTTGAGAACTGATAAACCCTGGTGGCGTGCATGCTGTCTGCCAGCTTTGCGACACTGAAAAGACTGGGCTGTCTGTTTCATCCCTGCTCTAGCCCCGGCAACGGTCCCTAATATTCCTGAATTGGTGTGAAAATAGTTTGGCAGAGGTGAACTGTCCAAGGCAGGAGTAGTTCTGCTGTCTTTAAAGTATTCCAAAGTGGAATCCACCTCCTCATGAACTAAGAGAGACCCATCAAAGTGCATATCCATTAGTAAAGAAGCCAGTTTAACTCATCCATGTATGCCTGTGGAGGACAACACTGGTACCAGCGGATCTGACAATGCAGTCCATGGTATCCAAACCAGCATGTATAGTAAACTTGGCTATGTGCTGCCCGTCATGAACCGTCTCAGCCAAAAAGGCCCAACGGTTCTCTGGTACAAGATTTAATTGACCATGACTCACGGGGCATGCATTTACCAGCCAAACATTCAGACCACAGTTATGGATTGCAGTACCAACCTGGAAGAGGAAAGAACAAGCTTTTTCGGGTGGATAATCTAACTGCAGATTCCTCACCTTTAGAATACTCCCCAGGAATATTCAGATTTGAAAAGAAAAGAATACCCCTTAGCTGCCAAAAGGGATCCAGATGTTTTCACAGCAGTGTTCTGGCGTGCCGCTAAGTGGCGTTGTGCAGCTCCCCATCAATCTTGTCCCATCCCACAGGTGATGGAACAGAGCTGCATACAGGCGTCACCACGGCACGGATGTCAGTTTCTTGATTGACTTTTCCTGCACCTTCAGAAGCAGAGCACAAACAATTATTCGTAGTAGTCTGCAGATTTCTAATTTTGGCTATTTTGGATGAAAAAATAGACCACTTCACAGAACTGGTAGGAGGGAGGGATGCTAGGAATCTGCGGTTTAAAAGAGTATCCATCAAAAAAGAGTGTGACTGAAGATAAGTAACTTGTTCTCCAAGGTGGAGGATCTGTGGCGTAAACTCAGACCAAAAAGACCTGTAGGACCAAACAAGCCATTGCTATTGGACCTGACCTCCAAGGTAGTAGTGCATTATGAACATGTAGACTGATAATCATGTCGTGGCCTGATAGATGTGAAAAAATGGCACTCTGCATGCCAACTCTGCTAGCTCTTAACATTTAAGGAGGGTGGTCTCCTTCAACCAAAATAATACCATTATTAATTCGTGGAAGAATCACATTCAGGGGAAGTGATGTTCTAAGGGGGCTTTAGCTCTTTAAAGGTTTAAAAATCTTTTGGGAAGTAATCATGGATTAGGGAAAGCTGAAATGGAGCTATTATTGTTTTGTACATAGATGGGAAAGGGTCACCGATGGCAAGAAGTGGCAACTCTAACGAACATTTCATATTGCAGGAACTACAGACCTTTTTTCTTTAAAAAGTAAATAAATGTTTTTCTGCCCTCTTGTCCTCCCCATGCAGGAAAATAAATGTATGGGAAGATTGTGTGATTAAAACATCCCCCAATAGAGCTGTTTAGAGATTGCTTAACAATTGAATTGTTAAGCAGGAATGTTTGTTGAAAGGATGGATTGTTTAGCAACTCGCTGTATCCACATTGATCTTCCCCCATTAATGCTGTTATCCAAAGAATCAAGAGTCTGTTTTACAATTCCTACTTCCTGTCGGGCATTCTGTCTAAGGCACAGATGTAAAAAGGAGTGTGGGATACTGTAGTCCAACAACTTACATGTGTATAAGCCAATATCACAGAGTCTAGTTATTGCATTTAGTTCCAACTCATACTTTGAAACCAACCATGTTCCAGTGAATGCCACAGGCAGGAGCAGAAGTTAATTCCCAATGCCCTACTACCACTACACACACCACAATTAAGATAATTTGTTGTAGCGTAACATTATGGGGGAAGTGGAAGACAAAAGAGACTGCCTCAAAGATGTCAATCGCACCGAGGATGTTCTGATTCTATCACCATCTTCACCCCCCCCCGCTCCCACTCTGTCCAGCTTCTGTCCTCTGCCCTCATCTGCCCTTGCCCTTTGTCCCCACCCTGTTTTTCTGTGAACCTCTTCCTTCACCACTTGAGACCAAACTATTTTGTCTGATGCCCGATGGAGCTACCTGGTTTAGCTATAGGGGAGATGGGCCGTGGATTACCTCCTTGGCCGTCACCTACCCAGTCGGTCTTTAGACAGACTTCCTTTCGTCTCTACAGTTGTCTCCTCCCTTATCCTCACTTTCTCACCTCCCCTACCACCCACTACTTTTCTCTCTCCTTTCTCTCCTCTCCTAATGTATTGCTTATTATTTGATGTAATGTGTAATTGTTGATCTTTTTCTGTTATACTGTTGAACCACATTCGCTGAACTTCCTTTCGTCTCTCCTGTCGTCTCCTCCCTCACCCTCCCTCTATTTATGTCTCTCCCTCTCTCCTCTCTCAATGTACTGAGACTGAACTATTTTGTCTAATGCTCGATGGAGCTACCTGGTTTAGCTATAGGGGAGATGGACCGTGGATTCCTTCCTTGGTCGTCACCTACCCAGTCGGTCTTTAGACAGACTTCCTTTCGTCTCTCCTTGTTGTCTCTTCCCTTATCCTCCCTTTCTCACCGCCCCCTCCACTACTTTTCTCTCTCCTTTCTCTCCTCTCCTAATTGTATTGCCTATTTTTTGATGTATTGTGTAATTGTTTAACTTTTTCTGTTACATTATTGATTCTCATGTAAAGCGCTCTGATACCTTCGGGTCTAGCCAGCGCTATATAAAACTCTTTAAATAAATAAATAAAAATAAATGTTAGCCATGCCCTAAGTTCTTCCAAATGCATTTTGGCCAGTGCGTCTGTCCACTAGACAAAGGTTTTTTTCTGCACTATCTTAACTCTCTGTGCCCCAGAGAGCCCCACAAAAAGCTAATTATCCACATGATGCTTTTTGGTGCAATTGATGTAAACATTTAAGGCTACGCTGGGGTCCAGCCAGATAAGTCTATCCAACTCTTTTGAGGGGAGAGGTGTGGTAAAAAATGTCAGGAGGTGGGTGGATTGACTGGCATAAAAAGGCATCACAGCTTTAGGTAAAAAAAATCTCCCTGGTCCTTAACACCAGTTTGTCTCGCGATAAGGTAGTGTAGGGCGGCTACACTCAATCTCCAAGGATGGAGGCGTAGGTTGTGCAGGCTCGGGTGCAGATCCATATCCTGCCTTTGCTATAGAAGATCATCCCAAAGAAGTAGCTGATTGGAGGACAAATGCTAATGCCCAGATGTTTTGGGTACCACACACTCCAGGCTCAGTCTAGAGCCACAAGTATGACTTTGGCCTAGTCATTCCTGATCTTCAGAAATCTGGGGGGAGAGTCAGATGACAAAGGCATACAAAGGCATACAGGAGTCCCGTGCTCCACTCTAGCATGAAGGCACTCCCTTCAAAGAGCTTTCTTAGGAACTCCAAACTGCAGAAGTTAAGACATCGGAATCATAGCCCAAATGTACTGAACTCACTGTGAGTGAGAAAAGGCCTGTAACTAGACCATGTCCAGCAGAGCACCTAAAGAAGAAGTCCCTGTGGAGCTTCTTGCAGAAAGATCAATAGGTGCTCCACCTAAACCTGATCTGATGTGGGGGAGAGATGAGGTATGTCAGAAAAGAATGGAAGAACAGTCCTGCTGGACGATCCGGAAAAAATAATGGTATTCCACACTGGAAGAAAATTCCTGATCCTGCCTGCATTAGGAGGCTGTGCGCTGCTAAGGGCAAACTTGAGATGCTTGAAGACTGATTCTTCAGGGACAAAGGACTGCATGGAGGGGTATCCCTGGTGACCTTCAAGATGTCTACTTGATCCCCATCCCACCCCCCAAAGTTCTGGGGTGACTGCAGTGGTGGGGTAAACATTGTTTACCACTAATCCGGAACACCGCATGAAATTACAAGGTGGTCGTTACGACTGCGTTGCAACAACGCGTACCATTATTCCGCAAGTTGGAACAATGATTTGCGGAGGGGCCAGAAGGTGTTGGATTTAAAATCCAACACCTTCCCTACTGTTGCACAGACTGGAGTAGGAATAGTAAATTATACTATTCCAACATCCGGCATCCCCCCCAGAGCAAGTCGTTATTCCGAACTGCGGAGTAATGGTATGCGTTGGTACAACACGGTCGTTGTAACAGCTGCGTTGTAAGATGGCATATTCCGGTGGTGGTGTGGCCTGGGGGTGTTAATATGCCAGGACCCTGGAGTAGCCTTGGAAGGGTCAGGCTGTTAGGAAACTAGGAAACTCAAGAGCTGGGGTTTAAAGGCCCAAGGAAATGCACTGTGGCTCTGTTTTCTGTGAAGTTTTCATGGGTACAGTCTTTTCACCAAAGTGGCGGGACCCATCACATGGCATATCCATTAGAGACGCCTGCAAGTCTAGCAAAAGCCAGTGAATCACATGCATGCATGGCAACAGAGCACCATATTAGTGCCCACTGCACACACCAAGGAGTCATTAGTATCCAGGCCAGCACTAATGACATTTTGCAGCATAATGGCACTCTGGACCGATTTGAGCAAACGAGGCCTGAAACTCCCCCAGGACCGCCAGCAAGATCTCACTGGCCATTTCCCAAAGGACTTGTGTATAAGATGCAGACTGTATTGACAGACCTCAATGCAAGATGGTGGACGATAACTTCCATTTACCAATATCGTCAAACCTTTTCGACTCACTGACTGGATGGGTCATGGGAAACACATTAAGGTTAACTTTTCTGGTGAAAGCTTTAACCCCAAACTCTCAGAACATCCGGGTCGCCCGACACCACTCTATGGTGCCGGATGACCAGCCTGTTCACCCATGGGCAAGAGCAAGGCTTCGCCCAAGTACCCATAAAGGTGTCAGTCAGTGCTTCATTAAATGGAGCAAAGGCTAAGATGAGGCTGGCCTGGGATGCAAACCTTCAGTGAGGACATTTGGTTCAACTTCATCTTATAGCAGCTGTAGGTCAAATACCGCGGCTGCACTTCTAATCACCAAGGCAAATTATGCACCCTCATCTGTTGGAGGTCCAAAAAGTAAAGCCAACATTGTTTTATGGGAGGTATCATGCTCACTGGTCTCATGCAAGTCCATGTAGATTTTATCATCATCTCAAGGTGGGGGTAAATAATCATCATCATCAGATGGTTGAGTCAAAGACCAGAAGGCGATGAAGTGTCTGAGGAAAGCCTTATGGAAGAGGAAGTATTTTGTCTGAATCACAGGGTAAGGAGAGCAACAGCGCTGGAGTGGAAGCAGGGCACAAACTCAGTAGGGGTTGAAGCGGATTTGGCTTGAGGTAGAATATTAGAGTCAACAGTACATCTACCTCCAGCACTGGTGATGTCAGAGCAGGCATCAATTGAGTAGGGGCTGGAGCAGATATAAGAGCCGGAATGGAAGTCAGCACTGGACTTGGTGCAGAACCTGTGGCAGGTTCAAAGAGACAGGTGGCACTGAGGACTGACCTGCTGGCAGTAACTTGACTGGAGGTCCCGGCAGATTGTTGGGCCCTGAAGAAGTATCAGAAGAAGCAGGAAGAGTGCCAAAATTATGCAGCATGGCATCCTTGAAGGCCTCAATCTGCGGTCACATCACCCGTTGCCTGGCATATTTGGGTGCAACAGTCCAGTTGATGAATCAGCTCTATGTTTAGGGATCACGTGCAAGATCTGTTGGCACTTTGACAGCCTCCCAACTTCTCTTTGAACAGAGAGTAGCGGGATTGACTCGAGTCCCACTTCAATTTCTGGTACTGCTTTGTATTTTTAAATTTTTACTCACACAAAGACAGCGGACACAAACAGGACCTCTGCACACAGTTCATAATCAAACCCATGGATTCAGATTGTAAGTCGCCTATTTATTTTTGTTTGAAAGATACATATCTCAAAAACACTCGAGGACCAGAAAACCTGCAGTAAAGCACGTGTATAGTCTGGAGGTTCCTATTCCTCTTGAATCTTTCAAGAAAAAATTATGGCTATAAAGAATTATAACTAATAAAGCAGTACTTCAATTGTAGGCGTCAACGTTCTGGGACCTTTCTTAAGTGATGGTGTTGATCATCAAGACACATTTAGTTGTCTCCTTGATATGCACAATATTTAATTAGTGCTCTAAGAAAATATTCATACCCCTTTTATTATTTCAGATTGATCAGAAATCCGAGTATAAACTGTACAAAATAACTATCAGTTAGACAATCCATTATAGGGGACATTACGTTGATTTCAGTAACATAGAAATACATTACCAATAGATGTGGAGGTAAAGTGTGTGTAATATCATATCAAACTACATTAAACATTGTTGCATTACCCACGTTCTCAAGGCACAATGTTATTGAAATATTAATCTAATTATATATCAGTATAGCCACAATTAAAGGTGACGGTAACAGCTTATTCATTTTGAGTTACTCTGAATATTGGTGATGTTGCTCTAATTTCAGTCACATAGAAATTCATTACCAACAACCATGAGAGTAAAGTACATATAGTTCACTCTCCTTAAGCATCAAGCATTATTTTATTACCTCATTTTTCTAGACATAAATTCATTGGCTTGATCATATACATCAACAAAATTATAATTCAAAGTACTGAAAGACCACTTGCTTAATATATAAAATTATTATAGTTTGATAAAGCAAATCTTCAGAATTTGGCTATTGTTGTAGAGGCACTGTAGTACAGCATCCATGCTCATGAATCGATAGATCTAACTGCAACTACATCTGTTACAAACGTAAATAGAATCAGTTCAAGCGAGCATGTGACAATATTGAATTGAATAGTAGCCCACAGATGAGGCAGGCTTAATTTAGGGCAATGTGGTAAGTATTTATGCAGTAAAGAAACAGTAATAAAGTCAAAACATCAAACGATAAAAATTCCAAAACAACTTAAAGATTGGAAAGAAATGTAATAAACAAAATGACACCAAAATTATCAAACTCCATTAAGAGGAACCAGAGATATGAATTTCTAAGGTCTAACTTAAAATACACATTAAGCACCAATGAAAATCTATGGGAGCTGGAGACAGGGACCTATACACAATTTCAGGCTGACTGCGATAGAATAAGGTTGGATACACCAAGCATGTTCGTCCTAGACAAAGATTTTACCTTCTGAATTAGTGTTTTTTATAGAGCTCAAAATCCTCTTGCTGGGCAAGCCTGATGCTGCAGCTGAGGTAAGTGCATCGAAATCTGACTTCTTTGCCTGAGGTCCCCCTAACAGCTCTGGAGGTATTGGAAGCCCAAAAATGTGCTTCCCTCTAGAACTTAGTCTGAAGAGCGTTCTTTGGGGTACCACATTTATGGTTTGCATTAGCCAGAGGGTGGGAGTGCCTCCTGGTTTACATTAGCCAGAGGGTGGGAGTGCCTCCTGGAGTGCCTCCTGGATACACTCACTAGCCAATGGGGAAAAAGTTCCCAAGGGCAGTCCTACCCATGTTTCAGTAGTTCCTGTGTGCCCTTCTACAGACAACCCACAATGCACCTTAATCCTAACAATTAAGATACCCTTCCTCACTTGAGCACACACTATGTGGCAGACAGGGAAATTAGCAGTACCCTTCTTTGTGGTTACGTGAACCCGGTTCTGGAGGTAACTCCCAATTCATTGGGCTTGGTGCCAGCCTGGCCGAGGTCACAATGGGCTGCCTTCTCCAGCACTCATCCCACATTTACTTGTAAAAGGACAGGACCCGTTAAAAGTTAATTAAGTTCCACGGTCCACCCTAACTGGTCTTCCCGCAAAGAGGAACAAAAACACTTCCCTATACACATACAGCATTGTTCTTTTGGGAGCAGTTTCCAAACTCATTAAGACCAAGCACTGGCTGGGCAACTGCTAAAGAGCTAGTGCAAATGTGCCTCCAGGAGCTATAGGCTGGGACAAGGTAACATTCTAAAAGTTACTTTTCCTAAATATTTATTACAACTCTAACTCCACCAATGAATTGGATGTGTAATAAATATGGAACACTGTCTTTGAATGATTCCTTTAGCCATTTCCTATCAAAAGTTACAGATTAAAGTTTATAATCTGTATTTGACATGTTCAAGGATTCCATCACTGCGAAAATAGTTATGGTCCTACCCACTGAAAGAATATACTAATTTTAATTTAGCAGTTGTTTCATTTTTAAATATCAGGCACTCTACCAAGTGGGCAACAAGGTGTACGTAGGATTGACATTAATATTTAAAAGGAGGGTTACCCGTCTGTCAAATAGGGTCATTTTGACAGTAGGTTTTTAGGCTGCACATGTTTTACAGGCCTACTCTAAGAGTAGCACAATAGGTGCTTCAGTCCAAAAGTGGCATTTAAATTCCATGCACTGGTTGCATTTTCTACACCACATATTAGCAATGTATAGGCAAATTAAATATGTCAATCAGGGATAAGCCAATTTAACTACGTTTAAAGGAGGAGCACAGGCACTGTACTCCTGTTTAGTGTACAGAGTTTTAAGCCTAGCAAAAATAGGGTCTCAAAAAAGTAGAAAAATCTACAGTTATATTTTATTTTTTTAGAATAATGACTGAATATAGATCTGTTTTAGAAACACCGAACATTGGACATTCAACATGGATAAATCACCCATTACTGTCCTAAATTAACTTCATGCTGTTGCCCATGTGCATCACTGAATGTGTGCACTGTGACCCTACTCTGATTATAATGTACTTTGACTTGCCATCTGCTGTAGGTCCACCTGCCGCAACCTGTGAAGGGCTCCCAAGCAATCGGCATCCGAATACAATGGAGATACTTACATGTGAGGTGAGGAGGTGTGATTGAAACCCCAATAGACCGATAGAGGGGTGGTACCGGTGGCTTCAGGACACTGGCATATGACACTGGGAGGAATCCAGAGCAAAAACTACCCACTGGGCACTGCGACTGTGTGGCAAGCACAATCGTATTGGTGGAGATATAGAGGGGGTAATTGGGGGGCATGAGGCAAGGCCCAGACAGGCCGCCAGGCACAAAGTACTTACCCGGGCAGACAGCAGGGAACACTGTCTGGTGTCTGCTTGAGCCTTCACCCACCCCCCTCGAGTGAGAGGGACCCTGATCACAGGTCCGGAAGAGGAGAGCCATGACTGGCGGCAGGGGATCACGTAGAAGCCAACAAACAAAATTAGATTCGACACACTCCCTAAGGAATCAGCGGCGAGGCACGTGGCGGAGGCTGGACCGGTCTCAGAGCCACTTCATTCCTTGGTATAAGCAGAGCCCACATTGCAAGATGGTATGGTGGTCCTACAGGGAGTACGAACAGATCTCGCAGAGACAATCAACACTGTGTCATCTGAAGTCTCACTGCTAAGAGCCGACTTCTGAAATTCTGGGCACCCGAGTAAAGGAAGTCATGGAAGTCAGGAACACCCTAGTAGCTGACAAAAAACACTACAGAAGAAAGTACAAAAGCTTACCACTACAACCAAAGTGCTAGAAGCCAAGCTAGAAGATCAGGATGGCCACTCACGCTATAATAACGTGCATATTATTGGAGTTCCAGAGAGGGCGAAGGGCCCAGCAGTGGACCTGTATGTTGAAGATTTTATACTGAAATTGCTCCAACCAAGGGGGCTGTCAAAATATTTCTCAGTAGAAAGGGCCCATAAAGTCCCGGGCACACAACCACGACCATGGCCCCTACGAGACCAATTACTGCCCTTATTGTCAAATATCGTGACAGGGATGTGATCCTCCAGGCCCTCCGTAGTGCCCCACAGCTCAAAGTGTACAACCCAACAGTCACCTTTTTCCGTGACTTTACTATGAGAGTGCAACAAGCGAGACAGACTTTTCTGGAGGTAAAAATAGCCTTTCGGGCAAAAGAGATCAAATACTCCATGCTCTTTCCATCAACACTTCGAGTGACTGTGGAGGGGAAATTGTGGAAGTTGGCTACCCTGCAGGAGGCCTGGGACTAGCTGGAGGGGTGGCGAACCGTGGGGAAACAGCGACCCACGCCCAGAGACTCCGGCACGGGGTCGGGTAACGAGACCGAATTGGCGACGTGCACTCCAGTCAATAGAGAGGATGGAGATGTGTGAGACAGAGAAGATTCATGAACTACCATGAAACTGAAACTCAATCCCAACCGCAGAGAGGGAAAGCCGGCTCGACTCCGGGCGCTCAGATAAGACTACGGCTAAACTTTTCTCTATCTGTTAATCACTTAACTTCCCATAACACATTGAATGATTAAATTGCTTTATAAATCAGAAGCCAAGACAGTTCTTCCGGGGGAGGGACGGGGGAGGTGGCCCGGCATGCCCATGTTTGGCTTAAGCCAGCCCTGATGTTTAATGCGTCAGTTTTGGGGTGACAGGTGTGCTGCAGATTAGGGGGGTGGGAGGTTCCAGTCCCACCATGCAAGGTAGCAGGGAGGGGGGGAGTTCTATGGGGTTAGGTTTAAAGTTTGCATGGTAGGAGATGTTCCTCCGTTGGTCAATGGATGTTGAGACCTGATATACATGGGGAATAGGGAGGGGGGGACCGGAAAGGGTCAGGAACATACCTCAATGCATGTCCAATAAGACAACAGGAAATCGAACAGGGTTACTACTAGTTGAATCTGATGACTTCACAGACCCATGACACATACCCACAGATTCCGATTACCCAAATTTTTCCCGGGTAGACGAGTGATCAGAATCATGACGTGGAACGTGAATAGGCTAGGCAACAAAATAAAGCGTACAATGGTAATGCAATATATTCAAAGGCAAGCACCTGACATAGTACTGCTGCAGGGGACACACTTGATTGGTGGCACCTGTAGAGATCGTTAGACAGATTCGGATACAAATTGCAGCAACATGTGGAATTTACCACAGGGTCACAGGAGGTGGGGATACTTGTTAAAGCAAACACGGCTTTTGTGCCTAGAAGGATAAGGCAGGACCAATTAGGTAGATACGTGGCCCTCAATGGGGCGTGGGAGGGTCGACACCTAAACTTGTGCTCAGTCTACATACCACCTAGAGTGCATGACACGACAATGGCTGACTTAAGCTCATGGCTCCTAGAGCTCCCACTGTGAATATTAGTTTTGGGTGGGGAATGGAACTCAGTAATGGACCCAGACAAAGACAGGATATCGAAAACAGGGAGAGAGGTAGGGTCAGACGCCCTGAGGACGTTTGTTAATGCTCTAGGGCTGGGTAACCTTGAGTGGGAGCACAATCCCTCTGGGGAACAATTCATCTTTTTAACACCACACATGGTTTTTTCGCTATTAGATTACTTATTAACGCAATCCACCGAGGCAAGTCACTTTAAAGGGCCAATACACAGAGCGAGGGGTATATCTGACCACTCACTGGTAGAGCTAGAAATGTTGGTACCCAACAGAACAAATGCACTACCTCCATGAGTTGACCCGGGGCCCCTTAAAGATAAACAAGCCCAAGATGAGATTCGAGGACAGACGGAACAGTATTTTCAAGAGAACGTAGGGTCTGAAGATTCGACTTGCAATTTGTGGGAGGCCTACAAGACAGTAATAAGAGGGCATGCACAAGCTATAGCTGAGATTCAAAAGAAAGAACAGAAGCTCCAATACGAAGCTCTGGAAAGGGATATAACCCAGCCAGAAAGAGCTATCGGGGAACCCCGGAAATCTAGCCCACACACTAACCACTTATTCCGTCTTAAGCAACAAGAGTTGCGTGATTTACCAGAAGGGAAAGCCAAAGACCACGCTAGGGCGTCCCAGAGGAGAATCTATGTAATAGGAGACAAAGAAACTAAATTCATGGCCCGGCTGGAAAAGTGGGACAGGGAGAGGAACTGGAGATTAAAACCCCAAATGGTGAAAACTATAGAACAGGAGAAGAAATTTGCCAGTGAGTTTGCGAATTACTATAAACAACTCTATGAATCCTCCATGACAAGATCACAACTAGACTACGCAGAGCTCCTGTAGGAGATGAGACTGCCTACCATAACACTAGAGGACCAAGAAGACCTTGAAAAAAAACAGGACCACGGATGAGATCTGTGGTGCGATAAAAGCTTTGCAATCAAGCAATGCTGCCGGACCAAATGGCATACCAACTGAACTATACAAAAACACTGCAGCGCTGGTGCCCCCACATATGTTAGGCATAGTCAGTGAGTCGTTGGATTGGGGTAGCTTACCAGAAGACCAGTGACTGGCAATGATTGTAGTCATTCCTAAACAAGGCAAACCCCGGGAGGAGTATGATTCCTACAGACCGATCTTGCTCCTAAACGCTGAAGCCAAAATCCTGACAAGGGTTCTAGCGCTTCGGCTCACCAGAGTGATAACCACTATCATTCACCCCGACCAGTCCAGTTTTATACCCCTCCAAAGTACTACACTAAATTTGCAACGCCTTTATGGAGTATGTTACACCACTAAAGGTACACCTGAGGAAAGTGCAGAACTAATGTTCCTAGAAGAATTTGTGGCTTTGGATGGCATAGAAGAACAAGTTATTTACCTTTGGTAATGATATATAAATAAAACGGTTAGCACCTGCTGTTCTATTATCCGGACCCTAAAGAAGATAGCCCCGTTCTTATCCCCTGAGGCGCGTAAACAAGCTACAGTCGCCCTGGTATTGTCCAGGATCGACTATTGTAACGCCCTCTATGGTGGTATAAACAAGAAAGCGATCCAAAAACTACAGGTAACACAGAATGCGGCCGCCAGGCTAGTTCTGAATCTGCCCAGTCGATCGTCAGCGACGGCGGCTAGAAGAGAACTGCACTGGTTGCCCATTCAGGCGAGAATATCATTTAAGATTCTCTGCCTTGCCCACAGTGTGTTTTTTGGATCAGGGCCAGAAGGTGTCAAATCTCTATTGACATCTTATACTCCCAGCAGATGTCTCCGATCTGCCTCCAAAAATCTGCTCACGGTTCCGAGGTTTAACAAGGTGAGATGGGGCGGAAGAGCGTTTTCCTTGCTGGCCCCTAAATTGTGGAATTCGCTCCCGCCGGAAATTGCTAGACAACCCTCTCTGATAATCTTCCGCAAACTTATAAAAACTTGCCTGTTCTCCTTAGCTTATTAATCTGACACTATCACCGCTTTCACTCCTCTCTTTTATGCTCTGCCTTAGGTTATGTTTTGCTGTTTCCATCGTATAGCGCCTTGATGCCCTTTCAGGGCTAAGTTCCTCCTTGCGTGGTATAAATAAACACTCATTCATTCATTCATATATCTGTAAGAAACATTCGTTAGTTATAGCTTCCTTACCTTAGAATTACCCCCAGGTGTCAGGCTGGATCCGGAAAATTTTGCGCATCAGAAGGAGGCGTCGGTCGGCTCCGGGTCTGTCGTTGGCGTCTTGTCACTGGGATGACGTCGCAGTGGCTACTTAGACGCAGCCATGGCATGCTGGCGTAAGAAAACGAGTTACTTACCTGTAACTACGGTTATCCAGTATTGGTATCTTTCATAGATTCACATGCCTGAATCATTCCCCGTCGTCGAGGCGGGAGTCCCACGGTAAATAAAATATATAATAGCAGTGCCTAAAATTTCTTGTAGTAGGCTGGAAAAGCCTAAAGGCCTAACTAGGCCTCAAAACTTAGCAGCCTATCTACATCATTATGTAAAAAGACCTGAAATATTAGCCTCAGCCAATCAGCTGTCCTCACCCTCTAGAACCTTCCCTGCTCAGGCAGTTCTCCTCAGATTTTCCCAGCACAAGTGAGAAGTAGTATCCATAGCCAGAACTGCCCTACCGGGGAGGAGGGTGGGTGCATGTGAATCTATGAAAGATACCAATACTGGATAACCGTAGTTACAGGTAAGTAACTCGTTTTCTTATCCAGTATTAGGGTATCTTTCATAGATTCACATGCCTGAATCAGAATAGCAAGCAGTAACATCATGTCTGTCGATAGAGGAAGGTGGGAGACAAAGAAAATATAAATCAATCCCCACACAACCAGGAAGGTAATAGAGTACAAAACATGTCAACATAACATATGCATCAAAACCTTCAAATATAACAGATAGGACAGCATTATAAATATGTAAAGTTTAAAATATATAATCTTTCCAACCTTAGTGAAGAAGATGCTGCAGCACTGCATCACCAACAGCTGTGTCATCTTGAACTGCCGACTGCAGACAGTAATGTTCGGTAAAAGTGTGCACACTTTTCCAAGTAGCAGCTCGGCAAATGTTCTCTAGAGTCACTCCAGCGAAAAGGGCCGTAGATGTCGACACTGTTCTTGTGGAATGAGCTTTGACCTTCCTTGATAAAGGTCTATTGGCCTTGTCGTGACAGAAGGTAATTGTGGAGGACAACCACCTGGCAATAGTTGCTTTTGTGACAGCTTGACCGAAGGTGGGTCTTCCATAGGCAACAAACAGTTGTGTAGATTTACGTATGTCTTTTGTCTTTTGCAGATAGAATTTCAGACATCTTTTGACATCTAGAGAATGTAAAACCCTTTCTGCAGGAGTTTTCGGATCCGGGAAAAAGGTTCTAAGTTTGACCGGTTGATTAATGTGGAATTGAGTTGGCACTTTAGGAATGAATTTAGGGTTGGTCCTAAGTGTAACAAAGTCCTTAGAGAACTGCAGAAAAGGGGGAGTAATAGTGAACGCCTGTATTTCACTAACTCTGCGAGCAGAAGTAAGAGCCAACAGAATTGCAACTTTCCAAGTCAGAAACTTCAGTTCCGCTTTATGGATTGGTTCAAAGGGCCTTTTAAGAAGTTGGGAAAGGACTACATTAAGATCCCATTCCGGAGGAGGAGGACGAACTGGAGGAAAAACTCTGAAGAGTCCTTTAAGGAATTGTTTGATCAAGGAGGAAGAACATAAGGATGGTTTGTTGGAGTTCTTCCTGAATCTGGAGATTGCTGCCAGATGTACTTTAATGGAAGAAAAAGCTAGACCTGATTTAGCTAGAGAAAGCAGGTATGGAAGGATAGCTTCAGGAGGAGCCTGCAGCGGATGAACGTCATTATCTCCACACCATGAACAAAACCTCTTCCACTTGAAACGGTATGTTTTGATGGTACTTTGTGCACGTGCTTGCGACAATATTTTCCTGCATTCCGAGGGAATGTTTAGGTCTTTGAACTCTAGGAAATCAGGAGCCAAGCGTGCAAGTGCAGCGATTGAGGATCTGGATGTTGAATCTGACCGCCCTCTCTTGTCAGCATCGACATAGTCGGTTTGAGCCGAAACGGAGGCTGTTGAGACAGCAGGAGAAGCTCTTGAAACCAATATTGTCTTGGCCAACGTGGAGCAATGAGAATGAGAGTGCAGTGTTCCCTCTTCATCTTTTGCAGGACTTTCGGAATGAGCGGAATCGGAGGATAAGCGTACGCAAACATTCCGGTCCATCTCATGAGGAGGGCATTTCCTCTTGACCCCCGTCCTGGGAACCTGCTGGCATAAAACAGGCACTTGCTGTTTTGCTGCGTGGCAAACAAATCCAGCGTTGGTCTCCCCCAAAGGCGAAAGACTGTGTCTACTTGATGTTGTTCGAGTTCCCATTCGTGACAGTCCACAAAAGTTCTGCTGAGACTGTCTGCTAGAGAGTTTCGATTTCCTTGAACATGCTCTGCTTTGAGGGATATGTTGTGCTGTAAGGCCCATTCCCACATTTCCTGAGCTTGCAGTGACAGGGTAAGAGATTTCGTTCCTCCCTGTTTGTTTATGTAGAACATGCTGGTGGTATTGTCCGTGCGCACCAGGACGGACGAATTCACGATCCTCGGTAGGAAAGCTTGCAGGGAAAGAAAAATGGCCCTGAGTTCCAATATGTTGATGTGCATCTGTTGGTACTGATGAGACCATCTTCCCTGGATTTGAAGGTCCTGAAGGTGACCTCCCCAACCTTCCATGGACGCATCCGTAGTCAGAGTGTAGTCCGGAATCTCAAGTTGTGTGTCTTCGACCACCAGAGAAGAGCCTGTTTCATTTTGACAGTGACCTTGATGCGGTCGTCGAAAGATCCTTCGACCTGCTTCCACTGACGAAGCAACTCTTCCTGCAGCGGTCTCATTCTGAGTCTTGCCATAGGAATGAGATTGATCGCAGCTGAACACATCCCCAGAAGGGAAGCATACATCCGAACTGAAAGTGACTTTTTTGCGGATATTTGTTTTGCCAGTTTGACGAGCTTGTTTTGACGCTCCTGTGTCAAGTATGCCTTGCACTGGCATGTGTCCAAGACTGCACCCAGAAAAGTCAGTCGTTGATGAGGGTGGAGCTGAGATTTTTGAGAATTGAGGGTCAATCCTAGGTTCGAGAACAGTGAAAGTGTTTTGTTGACTGCCTCCATGGTCGAGTGACTGGTGGGACCCTTTAACAGCCAGTCGTCGAGGTATGGGAACACCTGGAGTCCCAGGGACCACAACATTGCAGCCACTGGAGCCAGGCATTTCGTGAAGATTCTGGGGGCCGATTTGAGGCCGAACGGGAGGACTTTGAATTGGAAATGGACGCCGGCCACTTGAAACCTTAGGAATTTGCGGTGGTTGGGGTGAATAGGGATGTGAAAATATGCGTCTTGCATATCCAGAGAAGCCAGAAAGTCTCCTTCGTTTAGACAATTCAGAATGTCCTTCAACGTTACCATGCGGAAACTCTGTTTCTTTAGATATTTGTTGAGTTTGCGCAGGTCCAATATTGGACGCCACTCTTCTGAATTTTTCTCCACAAGGAAGAAACGTGAATAAAAGCCCAGCCCTTTCTGAGAAGGATGGACTAGTTCTTTTGCGTTCTTGCGTAGCATCTTTAAGGCTTCTTTGAAGAGTAAGCGCAGGCGAGGGGGAGGGGGACCCCTGGGCGGCGTTGTGGGAGGCTTTTGTAAAAACTCCAAAGTGTGTCCCTTGCTGACCAAATCCAGGACCCACTGATCTGAAGTTATCTTCCGCCATTGATGGTAAAAGGCGGAAATCTTGGCGCCCACGGGAAGGGAAAGAGGAGTGGCCGACATCCGGCAAAGCTCATTGGCGCTTGTTAGAATCTCTTCTTTGATTGCCTGAGCGCCGTTGTCCTCCTTGCCGAGAGAAAGAACCAGAAGCAGGCTGCCGGTTAGAAGATTGGTAGTAGGGTTTGTTGTAGGAAGATTGATACTGTCGATTTTGTTGGTTTGAATAATTTCCTCTGGAGGAGTAACCACGACCTCTTGCACCTCTAAAGGACCCCCTCTTGTATTGCAGGGTTCCCAGAGATTTCGCTGTATCAGTATCGGTTTTTATAGCCAATAAAGCGTCATCAATGTGCTTTCCAAACAAGGACTCACCATCGAAAGACATGTCCAAGATTTTGGTTTGGACCTCAGGTCTAAAGGTGGTAGCCTTGAGCCAACCTTGACGTCTAAGGACAATTGCTCCAGCCAATTGTCGAAAGTTGGTATTAGAAATGTCTAGGGCGCAATCAATAATTTCTGAGGCCGCCCTTTCACCTTCCTGCACAATTCTGCGTACATCCATCTGTTGATCCTCCGGGATCAGCTCAAGATATTCTGAGAGCTCAGACCACATTTGCCTGTCATATCGAGCCAGGATAGCTAAGGAGTTAGCCGCTTTAATGGATGCTGCTGCGTTTGCTGAAAATTTCTTCCCAATGGCGTCAAGCCTCCTTCCCTCCTTGTCAGGTGGCGTTGAGATGGGAGCAGAAGGATTCTTGGACTTTTGCCGCGCAGCCTGAGAAATGACCGAATCCGGTCGAGGATGGCCGATCAAACAAGCAGGTGTATCGGATGGTGCTCGATACTTTTTATCAATCCTTTGTAAAACTGCTGGAATGGAAGCTGGTGTTTTCATTATATTGAGGCCTTCCTTCCATATATAGTCAATAATAGGTATGGCTCTGATCACTCTCCGATACCCTTCCTTAAAGTCATGTAAAAAGCAGTCCGACTGCTCAACTGTGACAACCAATTGAAATCTATTAGCAGCTCTCTGCATAATATTGTGAAAACCCCCAATATCTTCAGGCGGAGAGTCTGAAGGACGGGGAGGAGGCGGAGAAGGTGTAGGGATGACATAATCCTCCCAAGGGTCCACTGGAGTGTTATCCGGTAATTCTCCCTCCTCTCTACTTTCGTCACCATCAGAGGACGAACTGTCCACAACCTGAGGAATTGGCGAAGTACGTGGCTGTGGAGACAAAGGAGCTCTTGGCGACGGAGGTCGTGGCACAGAAGCCGGAGCAGATGACCCAGCGGGCGCACCCTCATTGGGTGGAAATCTCTGTCGATAATCTGCCAACATAGCTTGCAAGTCCTGTATTAAGGAAGTAGGCAAATGTGTTGTGTCCTCAGACCGAGGAAGTCTAGAATGAGGTGACTGATATGGAGTGGAGTAGACGTCATGCGTATATTGTTCCTGAAACTCCTCTTCATCATCCTCTTGAAGTTTAATATGCAATTGAGAAGGGTGACAGGCAATCCCAAAGGGGTCATCATCCTCTTCTCCTTCATCTGACTCTCCTTGCATGTATGTCTCCAAAATGTGCGATGGCAAGAGCGGAGAAATATGTGAATAATCCTGCCTTTTGTAAGTTTTCATTTGAAAATGAGTGAATTGTATCTTTGCTGGCGGGGAACCGTGCAGCCGATGAGCAGAAGTCCCAGTAAACGGATTCTCCGTCGACGGCGCTGCCAACGCTAAAGATTTTGCCGTCGACGAGGTCGTCAAAGGTATTGTCATTGACGAGTCCTTCGATGTTGAGATTGTCGATAACGCCGTCATCGACGAGGCCGTCCTCGGCGGGTCCCTCGTCGTCGAGACCGTCGCCGGCGTCTTCGTCGACGAGTCCCTCGTCGACGGGACCGTCGATGGTATCTTCGTCGACGGGTCCCTCGTCGACGGGACCGTCGATGGTGTCTTCGTCGACGAGTCCCTCGTCGACGGGACCGTCGATGGTGTCTTCGTCGACGATCCCTTCGTCGTCGGGGTCGTCGATGGTGCTCTCGTCGACGACGCCGTCGTCGACGTGTCCGATGTTGGCGTCTTCGTCGACGAAATCTTCGTCGACGAGGTCGTCGATGATGTCTTTGACGACGAATCTTTTGGAGACAATGTTTTCGTCGACGACGGCCGTGCGGTCGTCGACGGAGCAGACGTTTTAGTCGATGGAGCCTTCGTAGAGAAGGATTTCAAAGACTGTGACTTGGTTTTTGATATCAAAGGTGGAACAGACATCAAAGGTGACGTGATAGCTGAAGTGGTAACCATAGAAGTAGAAGAGGAGGTAGAAGTCCAAGTAGTAGTAGGTACAGACACCAGAGATAAAGTTTTGGTCTGGGTAGTACTCACATGTGAAGAAGCCGATGCACTCTTAGAGGGTTCTGAAGCTTTCTGAGAGGATTTCAATATTTTCTTTCTCTCAGGAGAAGCATTGTCCGTGGATCTAGCTCTCTTGCTAGAAGTTGAGGCTTTGTCCTCCTCATCCGTGGATGAAGACTTTAGCCACAAAAGAACCCTTGCCTCCCTATCCCTGATGGTTTTCTGAGGGAAGGTACGGCAAATTCTACATTCCTTCACCACATGTGAAGGGTGTAGGCAATAAATACAATCCGAGTGCTTGTCATCCACATGGACTCTCTTCTTGAAGCAGGTTCCACAAGGTTTGAAAAGAGCTTTCCTTTCAGACATTTTAAGCTTGAAAATCCCAAAAACTGAGTAGGCACTCAGGGAGACTCCCTTACACACGAAGTGCGGTGAAAATCTGAGGAGAACTGCCTGAGCAGGGAAGGTTCTAGAGGGTGAGGACAGCTGATTGGCTGAGGCTAATATTTCAGGTCTTTTTACATAATGATGTAGATAGGCTGCTAAGTTTTGAGGCCTAGTTAGGCCTTTAGGCTTTTCCAGCCTACTACAAGAAATTTTAGGCACTGCTATTATATATTTTATTTACCGTGGGACTCCCGCCTCGACGACGGGGAATGATTCAGGCATGTGAATCTATGAAAGATACCCTAATACTGGATAAGTTCTATATACACAACTTTCTGCGTCAGACACACAGAACCATACAAGACACTGACCATGGCTGCACAGACCTAGGGCCCTGTAAGGATGTCCTTATCCCTAGAAATCAGTTCGCAGAACAGGGAGGATAGGTGAGGAGGTAAGGAATCTATAAATAACTAATGTTTCCTATAGATATATTGTTACTGAAGGTAAGTAACTTGTTCATCTGAAAGAAACACGTTATAGAGTCCTTACTTTCGAATAGATACCCCAGTAATACCAACCCCGACGGTGGGTCTGCAAACCAATATTACACCAGAAAGTCCTGGAGAACAGGACGGCCAAAGAAGCCATCTCTCTGGACTGGACTGTGTTTCATAAAGGTGTGCACCGATGCTCATGTAGCGGCCTGACAGATGTCCTTCAGAGGAACTCCTCACCCTAAAGCAGTAATGGCCGCCGTCGCCCTGATGGAATGGGTGCACAACCCAACAGGAGGCTCATTTTTCGCCAGAGAATAACAAGACTTGATACACAAAACAACTCACGGAGAGATAGTTCGTTTGTGTGCGGCCCGACCTTTTTTGGTACCCACGTAGCCAACAAAGAGCTGGTCACCCACCCGGAACTGTCTAGATAAAAAGACATTGCACTTTTTGGGTTCAGACGGTGGAGCCTCTCTTCCTCTTTGGAAGGAGGCGGAGAGAAGGTGGGCAAAGTGATGGTCTGCCCAATGTGAAAGGCAGTAACAACCTTAGGCAGAAAGGATGGACGGGGTCTGAGGACAACCTTGTTTGGATGCAGAGAGAGAAAAGCAGACTTTGAAGAAAGAGCCTGGAGCTTACTCACTCGCCTGGCAGAAGTGATGGCCACCAGGAATGCTGTTTTGAGAGTTAAAAGCCTCAATGGATAGCTGTGAAGTAGCTCAAAGGGAGCACACATTAAATAAGTTAAAAATAGATTCAAGTCCCACTGAGGTATAACAAAAGGAATAGGAGGAAAGAGATGAGTTATGCCTTTCAAGAATCGATTTACAACTGGGGACTTGAAAAAAGAAGGCTGATATGAAGCCAAAGGAAGGCAGAAATGTCCGAGAGATAGCCCTTGACAGTGCCCCTGCTGGGTCAAATAAAGGAGGAACAAGAGAACCTCAGAAAGTGGGGCAGAGAGAGGATCCACAGCCTTTGCTGTGCACCATGCCACAAATGTGTTCCACCAACAGGCATATACCGTCTTAGTGGAGGGACGCCTGGCTGCCAAGATTACATCTCAAACTTCGGGAGGCAGGTCAAACAACATCAACTGCCGCCACTCAATCTCCATGCAAGGAGGTGGAGGCTGGACAGGTTCGGGTGGAGGACCGTCCCCAGCTGCTGCGACAGAAGATCCTCCCGAAGAGGCAGTCGGATCGGAGGATGGATGGCCATGTTGAGCAGCTCGGGATACCAGACTCTTCGTGTCCAATCCAGAGCCACCAGAATGACTTGGACCCGGTCGCGCCTCATCTTCTTCAGCACTCTGGGCAGAAGTGCTATAAACAGAAAGGCATACAACAGACCGCAACTCCACTTGCGAAAAAAAGCGTCGCCTAGCGAGCGCCGCCTTGGAAATTCCAACACGCAGAATTGCATACATTGTGTGTTCTCTTCAGTGGTGAATAGATCTAACCAAGGCTCTCCCCACTGTCGAAAGAGACCTTGCACCACCTCAGAGTTAATACGCCATTTGTGATCCATCATGCACCTGCGACTGAGTTCGTCTGCCCTGGCGTGTAGAGAACCTGCCAGGTGTTGAACCACCAGGGAAATACCTTGATGTTCCAGCCATGTCCAGAGGCGCAAAGCCTCCTGACATAGGGTCCACGACCCCCCCCATTTGTTGCAGTACCACATGGCGATGGTGTTGTCTGTAAAAACCTGCACTACTCTTCCCCAGACAGAGGGAAGGAATGCTTTTAGTGCAAGAGGAATGGCCCTGAGCTCCAGAAGGTTGTTGTGGAGCCCGGACTCCGCTGGAGACCAGAGGTCTCTGATTTCCGCCTCCCCCATGTGGCCGCCCCATCCCAGAAGTGTTGCATATGTCACCACTGTGAAATCTGGTTGAGGAAGGGAAAGGGATCTGCCGTTGGTCCAATCCTGGCTCCTGCAGTGCCCTCCAAGAACTGGACGCAATCGAACAGATTCCCCTGATGCTGTGCCCACTGGAACTTCAGGTCCCACTGCAGAGCCTGCATATGCCACCTGGCATGATCAACCAGCAGAATGCAGGAGGCCATGAGGCCCAGCAGCCTCAGGGTCATTCTGACCGAAACCCAGGACTGAGGCTGAAAGATCGGAATCATAGCCTGAATGTCATGGACTCGTTGTTCAGGAGGATAGACCCGAAACTGTGTCGTGTCCAGAACCGCTCTGATAAAGAGGAGCTTCTGAGAAGGAATCAGGTGTGACTACGGCACATTGATGGAGAACCCCATCGAATGCAGGAGGTCAGCCGTAGTCTGGATGTGGGAGACGACTGTCTGGGGCGGGTCCGCCTTCTACAGCCAGTCATCGAAATAGGGGAAGACTGACAACCCTGATCTACGCAGATAAGCTGCGATCCCTGCCATCACTTTCGTCAACACCCGATGGGCACTGGTAAGGCCAAACGGGAGCATGGTAAACTAGAAATGCTTGTGGCCTACCATGAACCGTAGGTAACGCCGTTGGGCAGGCAAGACGGGGATGTGAGAATAAGCGTCCTGCAAGTCCAACGCTACCAACCAGTCTTCCAGGTCGAGGACAGACAAGATCTGAGCAAGCGTCAACATTTTGAACTTCTCCTTCTGGAGGAAGCGGTTGACGTCCCTGAGATCCAAGATAGGACGCAGGCCCTTGTTCTTCTTGGGACCAGAAAGTAGTGGGAATAACAACCACGACCTACTTCTGGGACAGGGACGCGCTAGAAGGCTCACCTGGCCAAGAGAGCAGTAACTTCCTCCAGATGAACATCTGACATACAGCGGTATCTTGGTGGCATAGCTGGAGGGGTAGTGTCAAAGGGGAGGGAGTAGCCCATTAGGACTATCTGCACAACCCAACTGTCGCACAAGTTACTACTTGTGCAACAATATATCTGTAAGAGACATTTGTGAGTATTAGAATCCTTACCTTAGAATATCCCCAGGCGTCACACTGGATCCGGACATTTTTGCGTAGCAGTACCCTTGCGCGTCGGTAGGCGTCGTCTGCGGCTCCGCGTCCGTCGTCGTGGGCGCCGTGATGACGTCGTCGGAGTACTTAGACGCCGCCTCCGCGTGCTGACGTCATACAGCTTTTCCGCGCCAGAAACGCAGAGCCATGTTAAAAACCAACACTGGTGCCATTGAAACTAGGGCCCTGAAAGGGGACAACCCTAACCCTAGATATTGGTTCGCAGCACGGGGAGGATGGGTGGGTCGGTAAGGAATCTAATACTAACTAATGTCTCTTACAGATATATCGTTACACAAGTAGTAACTTGTGCATCTGAAAGAGACACGTTAGTATTAGATTCCTTACCTTAGAATAGATACCCCAGCAATACCAACCCCAGTGGTGGGTCTGCGAACCAATAATCACACCAGAAAGTCCCGGAGGACGGAACGGCCAAAGAAGCCATCCCTCCGGACTTGGCTGTCCAGGCAGTAGTGTCTTGCAAACGTGTGCAGCGATGCCCACGTAGCTGCCTGACAGATGTCTTGTAAGGGCACACCCCTGCCCAGGGCAGTGGTAGCCGCCGTGGCTCGGATAGAATGAGCCCGCAAACCAGCAGGAGGCTCCTTCCGAGCCAAGGAGTAGCATGCCTGGATACACAAGATGATCCACCGGGAGATGGTCCTCTTGTGCACCGCTTTCCCCTTCTTCGCGCCCACGTAACCAACAAAGAGTTGGTCATCCACCCGGAACTGGCGTGTGCGATCCAAGTAGAAGGAGAGCGCACGTTTTGGGTCCAGACGGTGGAGCCGCTCTTCCTCTTTAGAGGGATGCGGTGGCGGGAAGAAGGTTGGCAAGGTGATAGACTGCCCGATGTGAAAGGCCGTGACAACCATGGGCAGGAAAGAAGGTTTGGTACGCAGCACCACTTTGTCCGGATGGACAGAAAGGAAAGGTGGAGTACAAGAAAGGGCCTGGAGCTCACTCACTCTCCTGGCAGAGGTGATGGCAACCAGGAAAGCAGTCTTCAAAGTCAGAAGGCGAAGAGGACAGTTGTGAAGTGGCTCAAAGGGAGCGCACATCAGAAATGTAAGAACCAGGTTCAAGTCCCACTGAGGCATCACAAACGGAACAGGAGGAAACGTGTGTGTGATGCCCTTAAGAAATCTATTAACAATAGGGGACTTGAACAAAGAAGGTTGATCAGGCAGCCTGAGAAAGGCTGAAAGGGCAGAAAGGTAGCCCTTGATAGTGCCCAGAGCAGAGCCCTGCTGGGCAAGAGAAAGAAGGAAGAGAAAGAGGGGCATTGAGGGGATCCACAGCCTTTGCTGTGCACCATGCCACAAATATGTTCCACCTGCAGGCGTATACCGACTTTGTGGAGGGACGCCTGGCTGCCAGAATGATGTTACAAACTTCCGGAGGCAAGTCAAATGGCCTCAACTGTCGCCGCTAAATCTCCAAGCATGGAGGTGGAGTCTGGACAGGTTCGGGTGGAGGACCGTCCCCTGCTGCTGCGACAGAAGGTCCTCCTGAAGAGGCAGACGAACCGGGGGATCGACTGACAAACTGAGTAGCTCTGGATACCAGTACCTTCTCGCCCAGTCCGGAGCCACAAGGATGACTTGGGCCCGGTCGCGCTTGATCTTCTTCAGCACTCTGGGCAGAAGTGGTATAGACGGAAAAGGCGTACAACAGACGGCAACTCCACTCGCGACGAAAAGCGTCTCCGAGCGAGTGCCGCCTTGGAAATTCCAACGAGCAGAACTGATGACATTGCGCTTTCTCTTCGGTGGCGAATAGATCTAACCAAGGCTCTCCCCATCGCTGAAAGAGGCCTTGCGCCACGTCCGAGTTCAGACGCCATTCGTGATCCATCATGCACAGACGGCTGAGCTTGTCCGCCCTGGCGTTCAGAGAACCTGCCAGGTGTTGAGCCACCAGGGTCACGCCCTGGCGTTCCAGCCATTGCCAAAGGCGAAGAGCCTCTTGACAAAGGATCCACGACCCCACCCCGCCTTGTTTGTTGCAGTACCACATGGCGGTGGTGTTCTCCGTGAACACCTGCACTACACTCCCCCGGACAGAGGGGAGGAATGCCTTCGGTGCCAGACGAATCGCCCTGAGCTCCAACAGGTTGATGTGGAGCCGGGCCTCCGCCGGAGACCAGAGGCCTCTGATCTCCGCCTCTCCCATGTGGCCCCCCCAGCCCTGGAGGGACGCGTCCGTCACGACTACGTGCTCCGGTTGGGGGAGGGAGAGGGATCTGCCGCTGACCCAATCGCGGTCCGTAAGCCACCACTGCAGCTGTCTCGCAGTGCCCTCCGAGATCAGGACGTGGTCGGATAGGTTGCCCTGATGCTGGGCCCACTGAAACTTCAGGTCCCACTGCAGAGCCCGCATCCGCCACCTGGTGTGATGCACCAGTAGGATGCAGGATGCCATCAGCCCCAGAAGCCGCAGCGTCAACCTGACCGAAACCCGGGATAACGGCTGAAAGATGGGAATCGGAGCCTGAATATCCCGGATCCGCTGTTCGGTTGGATAAAACCGAAACCGCGCCGAGTCCAGAACCGCTCCGATGAAGAGGAGCTTCTGAGAGGGGCACAGGTGTGACTTCGGCACATTGATGGAGAACCCCAGCTGGTGCAGGAGGTCTGCCGTCGTCTGGAGGTGGCTGACGACTGTCTGGGGCGAGCCCGCCTTCAACAACCAGTCGTCCAGGTAGGGGAAGACTGAAACCCCTAACCTGCGCAGATGAGCTGCGACCACCGCCATCACCTTTGTGAACACCCGTGGGGCGCTGGTAAGGCCGAAGGGGAGCACGATAAATTGAAAGTGCTCGTGGCCAACCATGAACCGCAGGTAGCGCCGGTGGGCAGGCAGGACGGGGATATGAAAGTAAGCGTCCTGCAAGTCCAACGCTACCATCCAGTCTCCTGGGTCCAGGGCAGCCAGGACCTGAGCCAGTGTCAGCATCTTGAACTTCTCCTTCTGGAGGAAGCCGTTGACGTTCCTTAGGTCCAAGATAGGGCGTAGGCCCCCTTTGCCCTTCTTGGGTACCAGAAAGTAGTGGGAGTAGCAACCACACCCTACTTCTGGCCCAGGAACGCGCTCGATGGCCCCCTTGGCCAAGAGGGCCGTAACTTCCTCCTGCAGAAGTCGCAAATGATCCCCCGACACACGGTGGTTCTGCGGTGGCATGGCTGGAGGAGTCGCCTCGAAGGGGAGGGAGTAGCCCCTTCGGACGATTTGCAGCACCCACCCGTCCGACGTGATAGTGCACCAGTGGAGGTGGTGATGGCGAACCCTGCCCCCCACTGGCGTCACATGGGCCTGAAAGCACGGACTAGGAGGGTTTTGAGGCGGATGCTGCGGGGGAAGGTGTGGACTGACCTTGCCGCTGCCCCCGACCGCCCGGACGGCGGTTCCCACAGCCGCCACCGCGTTGGGCATTGCCCTGCGGAGCGTGGCTGGCGGCGCACCCCTTCTGTGGCCACGAAAGGAGTGAAAGGCAGCCGATTGCTGGCGCTGGCCCGAGAGGCCCAAGGACTTGGCCGTAGCCCTGGAGTCCTTAAAGCGCTCAAGCGCATGGTCTGCCTTGTCGCCAAAGAGGCGACGGCCATCGAACGGCATGTCCATGAGCGTGCTCTGGACATCTGCCGAGAAGTTGGCGGACCTCAGCCAGGCGTGGCGTCTGACCGCCACCGTCGTTGCCATCGCTCTACCTAGCGAGTCGGTGGTATCCAGCCCACACCGGATGGAATACTTGGCTGCATCCCGGCCCTCCACAAGGGCTTGGCCGAGTTTGGCCCGTACCTCCAACGGACACTCTGGCAGCACTTCCGCGACCTTATCCCACACAGAGTGGGTGTAACGTCCCAAGAGGCAGGCGGTGTTGGAAGACCGCAGGCCTAGACTAAGGGATGAGAAGATCTTCTTCCCATACTGGTCATACCTCTTGGATTCCCTGTCCGGCGGGGCCGACGGGAATACGGTCTGGAAATTGGAGGCCTGGATGACCAGGCTCTCGGGGGTAGGGTGGGAGGACAGGAAACATGGGTCGCCCGGGGCGGGCGGTGGCGTCTGGCCACGTTCCTATCTACTGGCGAACCCGTAGCGGGCTTGGACCAAGTGCCCAGAAGAACGTCGGTCAAGGCCTCATTAAAGGGCAGCAGAGGCTCGGCCGAGCTTGACTGCAGTTTAAGGACCTCAGTGAGGAGGTTAGTCCTCACGGCCACGACAGGGAGCTCAAGGCACAAGGCCTTGGCAGCCCTCATCAGCACCACACTATATGTTGCCCCCTCCTCCGAAGCCACGGTAGGAGGGGAGACAAAACCAGTATCTGGAGAGGTGTCCAGGCCACTGGCCTCCCCAAGGTCTCCTGTCCAGTCCTCATGAGACTGACACTCCCTGGTCAGAGGGTCCTCAGACCCCTCCCAGTCCTCTTCATCACCCATCTCCTGAAACTCAGGGTTCTCAGCTAATGGGGCCTGTTCATAGAAGTGAAACTCCCCAAACGACGTCTGGAGCGGCGCCCATCAGGGCCGTCCCGGCGCCGGAACAGGAACGAAGGTGGAACCGGGGACGGCGCCGCCCGAGGACGGCGCCGGAGGCGACACCTGAGGGTCCGACGCCGGGGAGGTCGTAAGGTCCACCTGCGACGAACCACATCCCGAAGGAGGCCCAGCGGCGTCCTGCGGCGCCGGGCCCGAAGGTGCCGGCGGCGCTGGAACAACTGAACCCCTCGGCGTCGGGATAACGGGAACCTGCGGCGCCAGGCCCGAAGGCGTCGGCGGCGCCGGGGCCGAAGCACCCGACGGCGTCAGGGCAGAACCCGACCCGCTAGGGGTCCCAGACGGGTCCGCTGGGCCCGAAGGCGCCGCGGAGCCCGTCAGAGGAGAGAGGTTCCTCATGGCCACGAGGAAGCGCTCGATCTCCTCCGGCGTCGCGTTGAGCCCAGGGACCGTAGGGTATGGGGCTGGGCGCGGCGCCTGCGACTCAGTCGGAGCCGCGTGGGTGGTGTCACCCGAACCCCCGGCCGCATCGCGCGAGCGTCGGGGGGAGTCCGAGGAGCGATGATGCCGCTTGGACTTCTTGTGCCGCTTACCTGACGACGACTTCGACCCGGAGGAGTGCGGCCTACCCTCGGAACTGTGGTGGATCCGAGCCCGCGACCTGTACCTCGACCTCCCATGGGATCGGGACCTCTCGCGGCGCGGGACCGACTGCCGGAGTTCGAGCCGCCTGCGGGACCGCTCCCGTCTGGCCTTCGAAGAGAGGGCCCGGCAGTCGGAGCAGGCCTTGTCGTCGTGGTCGACGCCGAGACAAGATAGACACACGCGGTGAGGATTCGTGACCGACATCAGGCGCTCGCAATCATCGCAGTGCTTAAATCCGGGCATCCCTACGGCACCGTCGGAGTCGATAGACTTCGAGAACAATCAAAAGTGATCAAAAAGTTAGTCAAAAAATGACTAGGGTTACTGCTTTTTCCAGATCTGCGCTTGCTGGCGCGGAAAAAAGAAGAACTGACGTCAGCACGCGGAGGCGGCGTCTAAGTACTCCGACGACGTCATCACGGCGCCCACGACGGACGCGGAGCCGCAGACGACGCCTACCGACGCGCAAGGGTACTGCTACGCAAAGATTTCCGGATCCAGTCTGACGCCTGGGGATATTCTAAGGTAAGGAATCTAATACTAACGTGTCTCTTTCAGATTGACATGATGGTGCGCTAGTGGGGGAGGTGATGGCGGATCCTGCCGCCCACTGGCGTTTGATGGGCCTGAAAGGTCGGCTGGGAGGGTTTGGAGGCTGCTGCAGAGCCGGGCGGGGGAGTCTGGCAATCACCCCGTCCACGGGAGCCCCCGTGTTGAGTCCGGACCAAGTGCGCAAAAGGATGTTGGTGAGGGCCTCATTAAATGTAAGCAAGGGCTCTGAAGAGCTTGCAGCCAGTTGAAGCACCTCAGTCAAGAGGTTAGTACTGACCGCCACCGCAGGAAGCTCGAGGTTGAGAGCCTCGGCCACTCTATGCAACACCACTTCGTACGACGCTCCCTCCTCCTCCGCAGCCACGGTAGGAGGAGACAACATGCCAAGGTCAGGCCAGGTGCCAAAACCATCGGCATCCCCCAGATCCTCTCTCAGGTCCTGTACACTCTCCTGGTCAGCTAGAGGGTCACCTGACCCCTCCCAGTCCTTCTCCTCAGTGTCTGGGTGCCATGCTGGTGAAAAGGGACTCTAGGAGTGAAGAGGGGCATAAAAACCCCTCTTGGCACGGGTCCATGTCTGGATGGAGGCCTGGGTCGACGCAGGCCGGGGGGGGGCGACTGGCGTCAGAAGCGGTAGTGGTGCCGGATCAAGCGGCGCGGGTGGGGGCGTAATGAGGTTAACCAGCGCTGATCTGGATCCAGGCCGGAGCCGCCAGCAAACACCTAGGCTCCCCAGCCGCGTCCGTGGGTCCGAAGGCACGCCGGAGGGTTCGGGCTGCCCAAAAATGGCGTGCTTCACTACGTAGAATGTAGAAAGCTGGGCGGGAGTCGCTCCAGGTCCCGGAAAGGGAGGGTAACGCGGAGTCGACCCTTCGGGCTCCGTGCACGGATCTGCAGGAGGGGAACCACCGGCGTGCCTTCTCGGGTCGGCCAACCAACGAGAAGTCGAAGAGCGACGATGCTTTTTCGACGACTTCTTATGCTTTGACTTACCCGACCCGAGTGCGAAGACTTCAAAGACTTGGAAAAGGAATGGTGGGGTCTCAGCGACCGGTCCCTCGGCCTCCCTCGCGACCGGGACATCGAACGGCGCAGAACCGACTGCTGGTGCTCAAGCAGCTTTCGGGACAGCTCCTGCAAAGCCTTCGGTGCCATCGGCTGGCAGTCAGAGCATGACTTGGAGTCGTTGTCGCGCTCCAGGCAAAAAAGACACACCGACATCATACGATGACAGGAACCGCAGGGCTTGAAGCCAGGCATCCCTCGTGCACTTTAGGAGTCGAAGCCCCGAAAAAGACATCGACAAAAGTCGAGAAAAAGTTTGTACAAAAATGACTGAGGTACCGCTCTTCCCGGACCTGCGCGGGCTGGTCCTGAAAAATAAAGAACTGACGTCAGCGCACGAGGGCAGCATCTAAGTAGCTACAGCAACATCATCCTGGCTACACAACGCCAATGACGGACAAGGAGCCGACCGACGCCATCTTCCGACGCGCAGAGGTACTGCTGACGAAAAAGTTTCCGGATCCAGTCTGACACCTGCGGATAATTCTAAGGTAAGGCATCTATAACTAATGTATTTCTTTCAGATTGGCAATATTTGAAGCATGTGGTCCTTGGCCCCAAATTCTATATGCGAACCCCTGAGCAAGAGTTAGATGAATGGAGTGGTTTCCAAACAAGTGACGCTGTACAAGGGCTTGAGACAGCGCTGCCCACTCTCCCCCTGCTCTTTGCCTTAGAAATGGAGCCTCTGGCGACATGGATTAGGGGAGACCCGCTTATAAGAGGTATCTCCAGTGGTGGGGGGGAGATTGGGAGGAAAGGATCTCATTATATGCTGATGACATAAATCTATACGCCACAAATCCCCGCTCTACAATAAACCATATACTTTATGCATTTCATCTGTTTGGGAGTTATTCTGGATATCAGATAAACTGGAATAAATCCCTGGTGTTTGTCCTGGACATAGAGACGCCAATCTGCCAACCATTGGGAAAGATCTAGTGATTAGGTCAAATTTAAATACCTTGGAATGGTGATCTCTCAAGCTGAGGTAGATGTCCTAGATGATAACTTACTGCCCCAGCTGTATAGATTACGGAGGGATGTTTCACATTGGAAAACACTGCCACTTTCACTGATGGGGAGAGCAGTCTTTTTTTAAATGATGGCGCTCTCGCGCTTGCAATATGTTCTACCGAATAACCCATACAGGATACCCCTAGATTTCTTTTGCAAAATAGATTCAGAAGTTAGGCAGCTGCTGGGAGGAGGGGGAAATTCCAGGATAGCACTCCACAAACTACAACGAGGAATATATGAGGGCAGCTTAGCAATCCCAGACATTAGGAAGTACTACTGGGCTGCACAGGTGGTCACACTGAACAAATTGGGTGTTTGCAGATAGGGAAGAACCTGTGTACCGGGTTGACCATCATGCGATCGGTCGGAATGGGTACCTGGAAGCACCATTCACTAGGAAAATGGAGAATGCGCTGCCAAAACATACACAAACTAGTTTATGAACATGAGGGAGGCTACTGAATTCCTGGGTTGGAAAGGAAGACTGACAGAGCGCACTTCTCTGTGGTGCAGTGGTCTTCTAAAAGAGGTAGGCAGACTACGGGGCCCATTGCTGGGCATAGAGTACTCGAGAGATGTCTGGAATAGACAAGGGATGATGGATTTTCACTACTTGCAGACCGAATATTAAATGTCGGGTACCGAACAATTCAGCTACATACAACTGAAACATGCCCTTAAAAAACACATCCCGCTAGGTGACCAAATACTCACCACATGAAGACAGAGTGCTAATAGACCCAAAAGGACGTCCCTGGGGCCCAACTGCCCCTGCTGTTACCTCCAGTAAGTCCCACGCAGTGGGATTGCCAAGACATCGTAGGAGGCCACATGCCCTTTCTCCACCACTCTGCAAATGTGCCTCAAGACGCACTACTAGTAGGAGGATCAAGTCCTCTTGACTAGTGAGGGTCCTTGGAGCCCCCTACCCTTCATATTACCTCCAGCAAGTCCCACAGAGCGGGTTTGCTAAGAGGTTATTGGTGGCCACACCCCCTTTCTCCACCACTCTACAAATGCGTCTCCTGAGGCACTGATGCTTGGAGTCCACTTTAGTCCCGAGACCATCCGGAGGCAAGTGGACCTCATCCCCTCATCAGCAGTGTGTCAAGAGGCATGTTTGTAGGGTGGTGGAGAAAGGGGACGCAACCTCTGCCTACCTCTCAGCAATCCCACTGAATGGGGCTACCTGGAGGTCTTCTTGGCCCCTAAGGACCCTCGGCAGCCAAGGGGACTTCATTCGCCAACCAGGAGCACGACAGGAGGCGCATTTGCAGAGAAGTGAAGAAAGGGGGAGGCGCCTTGGCGATCTGACAGCTTTTTTTTTTTTATATTCTTTTTAGGAAAGGAGGATGCTTCCCCCCTTCCCTAAACCATTGTGGGCCCCCATCCCCTGGGGCCTAACTCTTTTTATTTAAAAAACAGGAGGGGGCTGCACCGCCCTCCCTTCCGGGCCGATTTCGGCCCAGGGACCCAATCCCCGAGCCCAGCCTTTCATTTTCTTTTAATTCATTAAAGGAAAGGGGCCCCCCTCCTGAGGCCAATTTCGGCCCTGGAGACCCCGTCTCCCGGGGTCAGGCCTTTACATATTTTTTTTTAAGGGGAGGGGGTCCCATGGCCTGATCTCATCACAGAGAGACTTACACGTGCAGGGCTTGTTCTCCTGAACTCATTTCATAGAGAGGTTTCTCAGCACCTGCTCTTACGGTGCGCTTGGCGCTGCCCCTATGCCACCTGAGAAGGCAACAAATAAAGTCTCCCGCTACTTTGCAGCGCCGGAAAAGGGCACCTCACCCACAGAGACTGACTAGGCGAAGAACATGGCGCTCACCAGGGAGGATCTGATAGCCACACTCTGTGATTTCAAAGCTGAACTGTGCCTAGAAATTAAACAAGATCTACAGACCTCCATGGACCACCTCAAGGCTGATCTCACCGAAAAAATGGCGACCCTTCGACAAGATGTGGACGCTGTAAGCACCAGAGTGTTGGAAGTGGAGGAACAGACACAGGAACTAGATGCCCGCTCCCCCAAACTGGGAGAATCCCAGCAAACCCTCCAGGTTCAGCTCGAACAAGCAATCTTGAAAGCAGAAGAGTTGGAGAACAGATCCTGAAGGGAGAACATACACATCCGGGACCTGGAAGAAGGTGCGGAGGGACCGGACTTAGAGGGGTTTGTGGTAAGCCTCTTTGCGGAACTCCTAGCTCCCCACCAATTGAAGCTTAAAATAGATCAGGTCCATCGTGTGGGGATCCCATAGTCTGGGGATCGCAGACGGACACGGGACATCCTGGTCAAGATGCACTCTATTAAAACAAAGGAGGCCATCTTGAGCGCAGAGAGAAAGAAGGAGGAGACTTCCTTCCAAGGCTACAAATATGCCCTCTTCCAAGATCTAGCGCCCTCCAACCGCTGGACATTTCTTTTTGGGCTTGCCTTGGAATACAAGAACAAGGTGCGTCATGGGACCATTCTGACTGAGGCTCTCCCTATCTGGGGCCTCCCACTCCCAGAAGGCGAAAGCACTGATGGCTCCTCAACCGACACAGGACAACCCCGGAGAGGCTCCCGGCCCTGGCACGCAGTCACGAAACCTGTGCAAGCCCCTAGATGATTGCACTCCGAGAGGTGCTTTCTATAGACACTCTGACTCTCATGGTCATCAGTCTAAGAGACCTCTCGTTGAACCGTGATCCACTGGAACCCTGGTGACGCTGGGTGGACAGGTCCTCATGACTGGATAAGGAGACACCGCAAGAGTTCATCAATGACACTGAGTTTATTGTTTTTTCTTGTCTTTTGAATTGTTCCCTAGGTTCCCAATGCACAGCAGTCAGGGGGATGCGGGTCTTGTCTGAACCACCCAGAATTCTTCTATCGTTCTTGGAAGAATTTCGAGCCGAAAGCCTGTTGGCCACTCGGCTCACACTTTTTTGGGGATGTTGGGGATTTCTGTTTTTGGGGGAGGGTTACTGGTGGTGGTGTAGGGGTACCATTAGTTTATGGCTTTTCAAGAGACGTGCAGCATAGGGGTGGGGGCGCTGTGAGGTGCGCGTTTTCCAGGAGGGGGAACTTTGACACAATAGGGACAGCAGCCGCAGCACTCGAAGGGGGGTCATGATCCACAGATTTGGGGAGGGAGGTAAGTCCTGCCAATGGTTTCCATAGCGTCCTGGAATGTCAGGGGCCTGAACTTGCCCCCAAAACTCCAGAAAATCTAGGAATATCTCACGGATCGCCGATTTGAGGTTGTAGCGCTCCAAGAAATTCACCTCAAAAAGTCTGAGGAAACTCGGCGGCGCCCCAAATCATACCCCTTAATTTATAAGTCATCCGCTGGCACCAAACACAATGGAGTGGCCCTGCTTTTTCGTAGCACAGCCAAGTTCCAACTCGAAGCAACCAAGACAGACCGGGAGGGGAGAATCATAATGGTCAAGGGGAGACTACAGGGCACCCTATGCACATTTATCTCCCACTATGCACCCAACTCGGGCCAGACGACATTCCTATCCAACACACTGGACTTGAAAAGTGGCTTTGCGGAGGGCCCAGTGATCCTACTGGGAGACTTCAACCTGACATGGCAAGACACCCTGGACAGTACACACTCACACAGGAAGACTCCCAATAGCTTTTCCAAAGGGGTCAAGCAGAAAATGCTCACATTGGGCCTATGCGATGCTTGGCGGACATTACATCCTCGCACCAAAGACTACATGTACTTCTCGCATGTCCACCAGCCATATTCTAGGATCGACTATATTTTCATTAGACAGGCACTAGTGGGCTCCCTACAGGCAGCACAGATATTGCCAATTTCGGTATCAGATCATAGCCTAGCAACCATCAGTCTGACATGCGGTGGGCAAAGGTCTGACCCATTGCGGTGGTACTTCCCGACAGCGATCACGCGAGACAAGACCTTACGTGAGGAACTGAGGGTCTCTATTAATGAATACTTTACACTCAACACCCCGCAGGCCACTACACTACAGAATAATAGGGATGCTTTTAAAGCGGTATTGTGGGGCAAATGCATCCAACTTAACACGGTTCTAAATCAGAGGGCGAGGGAGTGCTTCGCCCTTGAATGGGAAATGGAAGTAGTTGAAAAGCACATAAGGAAACACCCACTTGAGCACTGCAGCAACAACTTACCGCTGTAAGGGGCAGAATGTGCTCCATTTACAATAATAGAGCTGAGCATACACTGCTGAAGCTGCGTCGGACATCATACCTGAAGGTCTTACGGCACGATTCTATAAATGCTTTGCATCCGAGCTAATTCCCCATCTCACCGAACTATTCAGGGCGATAGCAGCAGATGCCAGGGTCTCGGCATCAATGGTTGAGGCTGTGATATCTGTCATTCCCAAGCCGGGAAAAGACCCCCAACACTGCGCCTCGTGTAGGCCCATAGCCCTTCTTAACCTCGACGCGAAGCTTTACTCCACGATCTTAGCCACCAGGCTGGAGGATCTGATGCCTGCACTAATCCACCCTGATCAATCAGGCTTCATAAAGGGAAGGCAAACACATGACAATATCCGGCACACTCTACAACTCATTGCAAAAGTGTTCAAATTTAACCTCCCAGCAATTTTGGTGGGTCTTGATGCCGGAAAAGCCTTTGACAGGATGGACTGGTCATTCCTTTTCCTCGCCATGCGGGAATATGGCTTTGGGGATGCATTCCTCAACATGGTCAGGGCCAACTATCACCTTACGCACTCCCGAGTTTTGGCTAACAGCTGTGCATCACTCCCCTTCGTCCTTAGCAGAGGCACACGGCAGGGTTGGGCATCAGGGACCCTGAGTTGGAACACCAACTGAAAGCCGACAAGGCGATAATGTGGACTCAGGGCCGGCGCTAGGCATGGGCAGCGTGGGCGGCTGCACAGGGCCTCGCACTCAGCCCACCAGCATGGGGCCACGCACTGGTGATGTGACCTGTTGTTTCCCTGGCGATCTATTTCAAAAAAAGTTGTCGCCTTGCAATTAAGGTCCATTGGAGGGGGCCCCCTCCCCGGGACTCTCACGGATGGTGTCTGTCTGGAGGCATAGGGGAGGGAGATGCTCCCTCGATTGCAAGACCATTCACAGACACTGTGGGGGGCCCATTGTCCAGCATTTTGGCGCCCCCACAGTTTTAACTTTTAGACCACAATCAATTCTCACACCTATCGGACTGAAGGTGTGAGAAATGCTTGTAGAGTAAAAGTTAAAACTGTGGGGGCGCAAAAATGCTGGGCAATGGGCCCCCCCCAGTGTCTCTGAATGGGCTCCTTGCAAGGGCCACTTATCTAAATTATAGGGGGCCTCGCACGGTCCCTTTTAGCCCAGGGCCTCGCAAATCCTAGGACCGGCCCTGTGTGGACTTGTCTGGGGCGGCGGAACTCAAGATAGCGGCTGCATGGAAAAGGAAAGACACACCAACAACATCGATGCGGCAATCCCGCCTGTGGAGAATCCTCTCTATGGAGCGCCTCGCAGACATCTTTAGGGACGATTACAAGAATTTACCAGAAAATAAATGGGGCCCTTTGGTAACCTATATATCCCGTGGTCTACCTTTGGCGGTATGTCCGCCCTCTCTTAAGGGCTATGTATCTCTTACAACTCTAATCTTTCCGGAGATAGAACTGGTTGGTACATTCTCGATTCATTGATCGGATAGGACCCCACTCTTACTTCCCAGCTTTATAGATGTACCTATGCTGCCCACCCACTCCATCATGTGACACCACCACCACCAGGGAGGTGGGGAGGAGGGGGGGTTGTTTTTATGTATTTTGTCTGAGGAATAATCCTTAAGAATTGTTTCTCAAAAACAGTCGTCTTCTACTTTGTCTGTGGGGGGTTGTACGGACCCTGGGACATATGAATCTGGGCTCTAATTAGCCGGATGTTTTTGACCCTGGGCCTTACACACTCTACTGTATTATTGTTGTGATTTTGGCTTAAAATGCTCAATAAAAATAACTTTGACAACAAAAAAAAATCGTAAAATGTTCTCATTGAGGTGCAGACTTTCCAAATGTACCCTATAGAGCTTTCATAACTGGATTGTGAAAAGATATGAGTGTGGTATTTCCTTTCATCCGCAAATGCAGCAAGGGCAACCTTTAAGGCAAAAACTGTAAACCACTTTGCTATAACTAAAGACATTACGAAAAAATATCCCTTTTTTGTGCCTTCTCGAGGGCGAGTATTTGTTTTGATTTTTAAGTGAAAAACGTTTCTAATGGACGGATGAGTCTCACTTCCATACAGAAGTAAAAGTTATTTAGCGTTGGTAACAATCTTTTGGTGGTTACTTCATTTTCCTGAAGATTACTCACTTTATGATAATCCTTCAGGTGACGAGCTGGATCTGAAAACCTTTTATCCCCAGTAACAGCTCTCCACTGCCACCTAGAGCCACCACGCGGCACTAATCATGGCTCTGAGGACACATGCTGCATGCCGCGCTGCTGTCGGTACATTGTATTTTCCCATGTCCTACAGAGACGCGAGGACAGCAAGTGACAGAGCTTATTGACATCAAGCAATAACAACAAGAATGAGAAATAATATGCTTCACCATCACTTTGTCTCGAGTAAGCTCCGCGAGGCCTTCGAACAGCTGAACCAACCCTCTCTGTCCTGCCTGGTACAATCAATGCAGAAGCGGCATCAAGTCTGGGGTCCAGTCCGTGTATCCTTCCCTCTTCTCCTCCTTGGAAGGGTGACACGGGGCCGGCTTCAGGCATGTGCAAGCTGTGCACCTGCACAGGGCCACCAAACCCAGAAGGAAAGAAGGATGGACTGCTTACAGACCGGACGATGGGAAAGGCAGCTTTAACTGCTTGGGCAGAAAGGATGAGCCAGCTGACCAGCTTGTCTGGGTAGAGCACAATAAATGGCGGTTGGACTGACAAAGTCGGAAGCGCGCGGGCGCTATGGGTCAAACAGACTGCACTAGAAATAGTTTAAACAGTAAGAGCTCAAACTGAACAACTCTGCATCGGTTCGAGCCATCGTGCCATTGGAATGGTCAACGCGAACTTAGAAGAGCACTGGAGGCACCCTCGAGAATTGTCCCACGAGTGGCAGCCTGAGAAAAGAAGGCTGATCTGGAAGAATGAAAGAGAAGCCCAAAACCCATTCCAGGTAGACACTGGCAATCTTTGTAGAACGAGGGAAAGTACATAACCTCAAAGAGGTATACATGTACCTTTGTTTGGTCCAGCTCCCTGCATAGACAGACTTGGCATCTGCGCAGCAAGATGATTTCTGCTACCTCTAGCAGCAGGTGGAATACCTCTGGCAGACACTGCTGTACCTTGAAGCACGGAGAGGAATACTCTGAGGACAAGGACACAGCCTGTGAAAGCAGAACCATTCTGTGCGGAGCGCAAGAGAGGGTCGAGTGACTGCACAATTGGAGGCAACAAGAATCAGTTGGGCCTGATTCTCTTGCACCTCCTGCAAGACCTCTGAAAGCAGAGGAAGTGGAGGGAACACACAGGCAAGACCTCGCGACTGCTTGAATCAGGAGGTGCCCTGTGTTCACTTCTTTCCAGGATTCAGGATTCCTCACTTGAGCCTGCTACAGGTACGGAGAGCACGTGAAGTGAAACAAGGCATACCACAAGCCCCAGTCAATGACTGACCGCGAACCCCTGCCTGTACTGCAGGCAAAGCATCTGGCGGGGTTGCACGCAGGCAGCCACTGATGGATCGATCGTTCATCGAAGGTTTTAAGGATCCCCGCCAGAATAATGTACTGCATCCGAGACTGTTCATCCTGAGAGTACGTAACAAGCAATGAGATGCCCGGCTGCAACCCACTGTGGCCGTCTACTCTCCGTGGCTGGTTTCTGACGGACGTTTGCAACTGTGCTCAGAATAGGGCAGCAAGCTGAGAAGAGAGCATCAAACCATCATTTGGCAGATTCCACGGAGGCTGGTATACGAGAGGTCATCGTATCATCTCGTGTCCAGCTCCACAAAGCAGCAATAATAATTAAAGAAAAGTGATTCTTTATATAGCATCAGATGGAAATCGGCATCTTTGTAGACTCGCAGAGACAACTGTTTCATGGTTTTTGGATGGGGTTCTTACTGTATAGTTTACTTGACTACATGCTGGCATTCATATCCAAAGCATTACATTTGTTGTGGAATTTATAATGGCATTCTTTACCACAGCTAGATACTGATGGTCGTTATCAGCTTTGGAATTTTTAAGGGAACTTCCACCTATGGAATAAAACAAAAGCGTAAGTCTCTGGCTGAATATATACCAGAATGTCATTGGAAAAAACTCCTTGTGGATCAATTTAGACGAAAACAAACTGATGTATCTTTGAGGTACATGTGAATCACCTCTAAGCGGTGTGCTTGAATATTTCCTTTGCAATGATGAAGCCTGAAATAATGGTGCTTGTCAACTGTCTATGCAAATCCAAAATTCAATGGTAACACCTTATCCAAAATTCAATGGTAACACCTTGTCCAAAATTCAATGGTAACACCTCATGCTAATTCTCCTGCATTGTTTCCTGTCAGAACCATCATAATAGCACATATGAAATTAAAAATCACTTCAGAAGAACAGTTTACTTACCTTCGCTATGCTTTTTCCAGTGAGCACTCTATCTAACCACAGATTTCTCACCTTGTAAATACCCCCAGGCGCCTGAGTGGATTCGGATATCCTTCTCAGCACAGCTCCCGTGCACCAGAAGGTGGCATAGTGTGGCTCCACATCAACACGGTCCCACCCCAGAAATGATGCCGGAGCCATATAAAAGCACCCCCACTGCACGCTGCCATCAGTTTATAGATGGAACGAATCGGTGGGAAGGCGGTGCAGAATAGTATCCACTAAAGATTGTTCCCGAAGTAAGTAACGTAATTTTGATGGATGCTTTTAAACGCACATTCCCCACCTCGTGAATGGATACCAAAGCAGTACCTCCCCAAGGTGGTTGGTCTGTGGAATGGCTTGGAAGAACCGAGTGGGCAAAGTGTCCCTCCCACTTGGCCTAGCTATCAAGGAAGTAGGGCTTTTTGAACATATGAATTAACGCCCATGTTGAAGCCTGACAGATGTCTAAAACATATAGTCCATGTGCCAACATAGTGATATCAGCCTTGGCTCTGAGTGAATGAGTCCCCCAGAGCTCCTTTGAGGTTGCTTCTTGGCCAATACACAGCATATCTTAATGTAAAGGACTATACACCTCGATATGGTCCTTTTCTGCATCGCCTTTGCCCCAGCAAGCACTACACAGAGCTGATCGCTAACTCAATGGTCCCTAGAGCGATTGATGTTTGAGCTCAAGGTACTTTTAAGGTGGTGTACTAGTAGCTCACTTATTGGATGAGCTGAAGTTCTCTCAATGAGAAAGACTGTTTTGAGAATTAGTAGACCTTCTAGTGTACCTCATTTGAGTTAACACACCACTTTGATGCAAAGACGTCACCTATACATAAGGAAGGTGAGATCCAAATTAAGGTCCCACTGCAGCAGCACAAAAGGCTTGGATGGAAATATGTAACCCAGTCCTTTAAGATAACACATCATGATAGGTGCTGTAAGTAAAAATGGTTGGCCCAATACATGCAAAAAGCCGAAAGGGCTGATGAACAACATCTAACAGTGCCCATGGCAAATCTTTACAAAGCTACAGACAGCGCAAAAAAAGCAAAACATCTTTGCATGTAATGGATGTGTATGGCGGATTGTACACCTGGCCACAAACCTATCTCAGTGTCCAGCTTTAACAGTTTCATAGCAGGATCCATGGCTAATAAATAGGCTGACACCAACAACTTCGGGAGGAAGATCTAAAGTAGTCAACTGTTGCTGAACATCCTGCACACATGGAGGTGCAGACTGCACAAGTTCAGGTGCAGGACCCTGCCATGTTGCTGTAACAGGAAGCCACCCTGAAGCCCATCAGAGTACAAATACTGATGCCCAGAAGGTCTAGTTACCAAACTCGTCTGGTCCAATTGGGAGCCTCTATAATGACCTGGTCCCCATCATTCTTTAACTTTTTTTAGAAATCTCGGCAGGAGGGGCAGATGTGGGAAGGTATACCGAAGTCCCGAGCTCAACTTTACAAAGAACGCATCTCAGAGAGAGAGAGAGAGAGAGAGAGAGAGAGAGAGAGAGAGAGAGAGAGAGAGAGAGAGAGAGAGAGAGAGAGAGAGAGCGAGAGAGAGAGCGAGAGAGAGAAGTTACAGTGGTAAAATCAGATAAATAAAGCCCTAATTGTTATTTCGCATAGATTTGAAGCAATTCTACAATCAATTTCCCCAGCCTTAGAGGCCTATCGTGCAAAGACCTTGAGTGCTGCACTTTACGGTGCAGAACTTTGGGGATATACTGATAAACAGAAACTTGCATTAACAGAACATTTTATCAGGGCTCTGGCAGTGGTGCCAATAAGCACACCTCTCATGCCGCTTCATTACAATCTAGGAATGAAGGTGTTTCTGATTTGGCACAGCTGAGACCATTATTATTTTGGGTACACATGTGGTAAACATTGGAATTACATGATTATGGCGATTGTTTAAATGTCTAAATAAGTCAGGATCATACCCCAAAAGTTCCCTGGTTAGGATTCATATACAGGTGGTGCAAGAAGCTGAAACTACATACATTCTGGGAATCTCTCAATGAAATTGGCAAGGCGAGTGGCAAGGCTTTGATGGCCGATTATTGGCTGTATATCTATGAGTTACAAACTAAGAATGACAAATTGGGCCACTTGACAGAGGTTCCTAGCGTTTAAACCGGCCCCTTCTTTTGAACAGTGTTTGGATTATTTAACTCTGCCGCTTGCCAAAAGCCTTTCTCTTAGATTTAGAAATGGTTGCTTGCCTTTGAGAGAGTTTTGTAGCAGCTGGAGTAACACTCAGGATTCTAGAATATGCCCAGTTTGTGAACTAAATTCGGAGTCACTAGATCATATTTTGGTCGAATGCCCCGGCTGTAGGGACTTACGTCATAAGTGACTCTCACCAATTTTCTTGAATTTGGGGATATGTCATTACTGGCAGGCTCAGCTCTAGCTGAAAGTAGATACTTCAGAGCCTATTGTATTCTCAGTCAGCCGCTTCATCTTTAATGTTTGGTTTAAGCAAGAAAAGTATATGAAACAAAATCACTGAATGAGTCTTATCTAGGTAACTGTTACTGTAAACAAACGTGATAAGTCCTGAATAAGAGATCTTGTTGGTGGATCTAAAAACTTTTACTGGATTTTTAACTGATTGAAGGCAATTTGTAATATATCATTGCTTTTAATTATGTTTCCTCTTTAAAAAACTTTTTTATTCCAGTTAAACTTTTAAAAATGTGTACCTTTTTTGGTATACTTTGATGGTATGTTTTTACCGAATAAAGTATTGTGAATGTTTGAAGTTGGGGGACCAGGACAGAGAGGCATCATAAGCTCTGCATGTCTTCTAAGGATAACAGTGTCAGGACGGGGAGGAATCCCGCTTTGGCTTCTTACTTATTTCTTGAACTAACCTAAAGACGCAGAATGGGAAGAGGATCTAATAAAAGAAAGGCTTTGAGAGCGGGAGCAGGTCCGCGCCAAAGACTTTGACCTGGAACAGACTTTATTGTTTTCTGCCAGTGTTCTGTATTGTAAAGTTTGGCTTCATAGTCCAAGATCACCTTGGGATTCATCCATGTGAAGTCCTTGCAAGCCTTGGGGTCGTGTGACAGCCCTACATATCAGATGCCCACCACATGCTTATGGGAGAAAATTACAGTAGTGTTGTACGAGAAAATTCAGACTAGGTGCAATGGGTATTGAAGACTGATCAAAACTGGCATGTTTAACCTCTATTTTCAACAAGGTCCCTCAACTGGGTCCCTCTAAATGTGAAAACTAGTACCCCGTCTTCAAAACCCTTCTCATTTTGGGGATATTGCAAAAAAGGAGTCATATTCTAACAGCAAGTATTTCTTGAAAGAATAATGCTTCAACAACTGGCAGTAAGCCTTTACGCCAAAATGTGCCAACGAATCGCTATACATGTTGAACAATTTACAATGCTGGACATCATTGAAAAAGGTTTAGGAGAGGTGTTGGCAATTCCTGATCTACCAGTGGCTTTCTACACCTTTGACCTCACCACAAAAACTGAGGAAACAGTGGGAGTATTTCACCTAACCATGATCTGATTCATCTCTTTTCTCAGTAGCAGATGGGTTCAGTGTGTGCATTGGTAAACACAAAAACAAAACTTGCCTTGTTTTCTTACAAAACTTGGAATCTCTCTAACATGAAATTCAAACCATAGTCCCGTAGTCGCCCCCAACTGCTCTGTCAATAGGGTTAAGTCAGCACCGGGACACTTGCATGAGTAGCCGTGCGCTTTACAAATCCCTATAACATACAACATAATGATCTAAAACAATGTCACTATACCGAAACCAATCAACTGACTATGACAATCAATCCTGTGTAGTTGTATAATCCATGTCCCCTTTTTTATTTTAGGGGCTGCTCTTTTTATAATTATACATTAGCAAAATCTATGTCTGTTCAGAATCAGGAGACTTGACGCAAAATAGGAATTTTATTAACTGCCACTGCCTTTTAATACACATGCATGATTGTTTTCCCAAATGTTTTAGAGGTGAGCGTCTCAAAAACATAAGCAACAAAAGCTGCAGGTATTACAGAATTGAATTGTAGGGTTCACAGCGAACAGCCCAACAACAACACTGCATCACCCCTCTTTCCTCCTGTGAACCCCCTTTGTTACACCATGTGCGGGCCTTGGCCATTTTTATTGTACCACACACTTGTCGTACCTGTGCCTGACGTGCGAAACATTAGAATTTGTATCATTTATGATTTTTTTTTAAATCGAATAAATAAGTTGAAGTGAATTACGATTGCGGATAACCATGGATTGACTGAAAGGGACAACAAAATAACAAGTCCTTGCTGTGATGAATGAACACCACCACAACTGATAAACGGACCTGAAAAGGTTGGATATACAGAGAAGTACACCAAGCAATACATTTGTTCCGGCATCCAGCAAAGATGCTTTTTGGCAGATGGATGCCTAGGTGCCAAAATGACATCCATGAATTTGGAAGGGAGATTTAAAGCATTCCACTGTTGCACCCAATCTCTACATATGGAGGTGTAGTTTGCACAGGCTTAGGTGCAGTACTCCGCCCTCTGGCTGCGACAGGAGATCTGCCTGATGTGGCAGCCAGATCGGAGGACAGACACTTATGGCCAGAAGTTCTGGGTAGCAGACTCTCCTCATCCAGTCTGGCGCCACCAAGATGATTTGGGCCCTATCCTTCTGCAATCTTTCACCCTAACCTGCTTGTTGCAGTACCACAGGAGGTAGTGTTGCCCATGAATACCTGCACCCGTTCCCCCTTGATGGGCAGGAGGAAGGCTTTTAGTGCAAAGCGAATCACCTGCAACTCGAGCAGATTGAGGTGGATCCCAGTCTGTGCTGGAGAACAGAGTCCTCTGATTTCCACCTCTCCTAGGTGGCCAACCCAACCCAGCCACATGTTCCCATCACAACGGTCAGCCATGGGTGGGGTGAGAAGTCTGCCACTGGTCCAATTGTTGTCTAGCAACCACCACCACTGATCTTTTACAATCTCCAAAGACACCTGGATGGAATCCGATAGGTTCCCTTGGTGTGGTGAGCCCACTGAGACTTCAGATTCCACAGCAGAAAACACACAAAATGAAAGGTCAAGGCACCCAAGACCTGCACTGGTACATGTATGGTTTTGTGAAGTATGGGCGATAATTGTAGTGCAAGAGCTGGGAACCTCACCTCCCTAGTTCCCTCAATTTTCGATGACCAAAAACACAAGATTCAGAAAGGCTCAGCACATACCCAAATGTTACAATTTCATTAGAAATATAACAGAAAGTCACTAGATCAATTCTCAGTATCAATTTCAGTTTCCTTCATGATCAGACAAAATAATCTCCCTAGAAAAAATCATTAGAAACTCCAATTGCTTTATGGAAAACTTGTTCTTCTTTTATTTTGTATTTGATAATGATACTTCATTCGATTATTTTAAAAACACAGTACAGAATCATAGCCATCATAGCCAGCCTATGAAATAGTCCTTCATCCTTCTTCTGCACTAGAAAATAACAGTCCCTGTTTCTATCTCGACATTTTTTCAATGGCTCCCTCGTCCACTAGAGCCTGGACTTCCCTTTGTAGTACAGACAAGTGTTCCTCCGGAAGTCACTGTGCTCTAGGTGGCATATGAGGAGTTGTGGACTGGAAATGTGCAGCACCATCATAGAAATGTGCAGCACCATCATAGAAATGTGCAGCACCATCATAGAAATGTGTACATTTATCTGTCCAATGTGATTCTTTGCCACCTGCGAAGGTATTAACTTATCCTGCCTCGACCGAGTGACAATGTTCCGGCAAGGGATTTGGGCGGAGTGGGGTGGGGTGTAGAGACTGGTGCATTGCCCCAGAGGATCTGGATGTTGTCGGCGAGATGACTGGCCTCTAACTCAAAAAAGATTGGGAGGTCCGTTGTTGTGGAGGCAGTCACTGGTGTTGCCTCTGCTGAATGCCCCTTTTGAGGCCCCCAATAGGGTGGCACTGTTGGGGGCACAGGTGTAAATCACTAAAAAAAGTGGAAGGAGTGCACTGCAGTTCTGCTTTCTTTGAAGTTCTCTAGGTCCAAATACACATATTTTATTAAATAGTATGTCCATCAGAGAGAAGAAGATTGTGGCTCTTATCCAGGAATGGCAGCAAAATAGCATACTGGTACTGACTGACCTACTGATACAGTAGATCTAATAATTTACTACATAGTGTCTTGACCATGTTGTATGATCTGAAGCAAATTGGAACAAAACTAATCAGGGGTAAAATTACACTCACCACGTCCCATAACACATGCGAGTAATGTCCTAAGAAGCAACTGGAGTTCACCGATCTGAGGGCTTTCTTTCCTAATGCCTCCATCAGTGTGGGTCCCTATCTGGGGGCTCGTAGTGAAAGAGTTAGATTGCAACCTGCTCACAGAAGCTTTCATCACAAGGGCTTTGGAAGTAGGGGGTTGGATGAGGAAAGATGGGTCTTCCAGAGCATGCCTGTGCTGTTTGGTAATTTCCTTATTCACATACAAATAATATACAGGTTTGGCCTAAGTGCTTGTTGGGGTATTTGTTAGGACCTTGTTGAATGGGAGAAGCGGCTCTGAAAAAGTCTGCTGAGGAGTCAGAACTTCTGTGAAAAGCGAGAACATTAATTTCAATGTCTATCAATGGATGGCAGTTGGAGGTCGAGGACTTCCACAGCCCTACAAATAGCAAAAGTTTCTGACTCTTCGGAGGAAGGGCAAGATGGAGAATTCAGGCCAGTGTCAAGAGATGCATCAAGGCCACCAGCATCTTGATGGTCCAAAAATAGATTTTCTTCCTCAAAGTTGGGAATCACCATCTCCGTCACCACCATCATAGGGTTCTGGAACTGAACAATGTGTTGGAAATGGCAACAATGTCCCATGGTACTGCATGGACAGTGTCTGCGGTCAAAGTGGGTGTACCTTTGATAAAGGTAATGGTGGATTCTCCGAGTCCAAAAGGCCATGTCCATCAGTGTCCATGACCATCCCATATCCTTCCTTCAGCATTCATGAGGCCAGCGCCAGCCCATGGGGAACCGGAAAGGATGCTGGGTCCGGGTGAGAAGTTGGGGCAGGCATAGTCCCAGGAATTGGCAAGGCCCCGGAACTGGTTCAAAAAGAATGTGTCCGCTTGCAGTAATCCGAATTGAGTATTCCTTGGATTCTCAGGACCCGAAGGCCTACCAGGGGAAGTCCGGTAGGTTCCAAATATTTGCAACATGGCCTATTTGAAGACTTTGACTTGATGCAGTGTGGCCGAAGACCCAGAAAATGTGAGTTGGATCAGCACGAGCTGAGGGACCGGCTACGTGGCATGGCACAAGATTGGGAGGCACACTATAATCCTCATGACTTTTCTTATTAGCAGGAAGGAGGAGAATAAAGTTCCGCATGACTATCCTTAACAGCAGGAAGGAGGAATGTCACATTTAATTTTGGAAAAAGGGGGTGGTGATGGACAGAGTTTCTGAATGATGCAGAATACTCTTACCAAGTCAAGAGATCATGGTTTTAATCCATCACCTATTTTTTAGCTCATTGCACCATCCCAGCTCAGAACCTGGCTATATGCAAATTAGTCTGTTCCTGTCCCAGTGCATGATGGGAACAGGGCAAACCAAACTACCAAGCCAATTCTTATACTGGGAAGGAGACAAGCTTCCGGGGACCGGTTTCTGGCATCACAGCCTTCGTCGGCCCAGCTTGCTTGAATCCTGATGGTGCAATGAGCAAGGGACTCACGTCTGAGTATACCCTCCCACACATAGTGTGGATAAAATCGATTTTGGAAAAAGGGGGTGGTGATGGACAGAGTTTCTGAATGATGCAGAATACTCTTACCAAGTCAAGAGATCATGGTTTTAATCCATCACCTATTTTTTAGCTCATTGCACCATCCCAGCTCAGAACCTGGCTATATGCAAATTAGTCTGTTCCTGTCCCAGTGCATGATGGGAACAGGGCAAACCAAACTACCAAGCCAATTCTTATACTGGGAAGGAGACAAGCTTCCGGGGACCGGTTTCTGGCATCACAGCCTTCGTCGGCCCGGCTTGCTTGAATCCTGATGGTGCAATGAGCAAGGGACTCACGTCTGAGTATACCCTCCCACACATAGTGTGGATAAAATCGATTTTGGAAAAAGGGGGTGGTGATGGACAGAGTTTCTGAATGATGCAGAATACTCTTACCAAGTCAAGAGATCATGGTTTTAATCCATCACCTATTTTTTAGCTCATTGCACCATCCCAGCTCAGAACCTGGCTATATGCAAATTAGTCTGTTCCTGTCCCAGTGCATGATGGGAACAGGGCAAACCAAACTACCAAGCCAATTCTTATACTGGGAAGGAGACAAGCTTCCGGGGACCGGTTTCTGGCATCACAGCCTTCGTCGGCCCGGCTTGCTTGAATCCTGATGGTGCAATGAGCAAGGGACTCACGTCTGAGTATACCCTCCCACACATAGTGTGGATAAAATCGATTTTGGAAAAAGGGGGTGGTGATGGACAGAGTTTCTGAATGATGCAGAATACTCTTACCAAGTCAAGAGATCATGGTTTTAATCCATCACCTATTTTTTAGCTCATTGCACCATCCCAGCTCAGAACCTGGCTATATGCAAATTAGTCTGTTCCTGTCCCAGTGCATGATGGGAACAGGGCAAACCAAACTACCAAGCCAATTCTTATACTGGGAAGGAGACAAGCTTCCGGGGACCGGTTTCTGGCATCACAGCCTTCGTCGGCCCGGCTTGCTTGAATCCTGATGGTGCAATGAGCAAGGGACTCACGTCTGAGTATACCCACCCACACATAGTGTGGATAAAATCGATTTTGGAAAAAGGGGGTGGTGATGGACAGAGTTTCTGAATGATGCAGAATACTCTTACCAAGTCAAGAGATCATGGTTTTAATCCATCACCTATTTTTTAGCTCATTGCACCATCCCAGCTCAGAACCTGGCTATATGCAAATTAGTCTGTTCCTGTCCCAGTGCATGATGGGAACAGGGCAAACCAAACTACCAAGCCAATTCTTATACTGGGAAGGAGACAAGCTTCCGGGGACCGGTTTCTGGCATCACAGCCTTCGTCGGCCCGGCTTGCTTGAATCCTGATGGTGCAATGAGCAAGGGACTCACGTCTCAGTATACCCTCCCACACATAGTGTGGATAAAATCGATTATGGAAAAAGGGGGTGGTGATGGACAGAGTTTCTGAATGATGCAGAATACTCTTACCAAGTCAAGAGATCATGGTTTTAATCCATCACCTATTTTTTAGCTCATTGCACCATCCCAGCTCAGAACCTGGCTATAGGCAAATTAGTCTGTTCCTGTCCCAGTGCATGATGGGAACAGGGCAAACCAAACTACCAAGCCAATTCTTATACTGGGAAGGAGACAAGCTTCCGGGGACCGGTTTCTGGCATCACAGCCTTCGTCGGACCGGCTTGCTTGAATCCTGATGGTGCAATGAGCAAGGGACTCACGTCTGAGTATACCCTCCCACACATAGTGTGGATAAAATCGATTTTGGAAAAAGGGGGTGGTGATGGACAGAGTTTCTGAATGATGCAGAATACTCTTACCAAGTCAAGAGATCATGGTTTTAATCCATCACCTATTTTTTAGCTCATTGCACCATCCCAGCTCAGAACCTGGCTATATGCAAATTAGTCTGTTCCTGTCCCAGTGCATGATGGGAACAGGGCAAACCAAACTACCAAGCCAATTCTTATACTGGGAAGGAGACAAGCTTCCGGGGACCGGTTTCTGGCATCACAGCCTTCGTCGGCCCGGCTTGCTTGAATCCTGATGGTGCAATGAGCAAGGGACTCACGTCTGAGTATACCCTCCCACACATAGTGTGGATAAAATCGATTTTGGAAAAAGGGGGTGGTGATGGACAGAGTTTCTGAATGATGCAGAATACTCTTACCAAGTCAAGAGATCATGGTTTTAATCCATCACCTATTTTTTAGCTCATTGCACCATCCCAGCTCAGAACCTGGCTATATGCAAATTAGTCTGTTCCTGTCCCAGTGCATGATGGGAACAGGGCAAACCAAACTACCAAGCCAATTCTTATACTGGGAAGGAGACAAGCTTCCGGGGACCGGTTTCTGGCATCACAGCCTTCGTCGGCCCGGCTTGCTTGAATCCTGATGGTGCAATGAGCAAGGGACTCACGTCTGAGTATACCCTCCCACACATAGTGTGGATAAAATCGATTTTGGAAAAAGGGGGTGGTGATGGACAGAGTTTCTGAATGATGCAGAATACTCTTACCAAGTCAAGAGATCATGGTTTTAATCCATCACCTATTTTTTAGCTCATTGCACCATCCCAGCTCAGAACCTGGCTATATGCAAATTAGTCTGTTCCTGTCCCAGTGCATGATGGGAACAGGGCAAACCAAACTACCAAGCCAATTCTTATACTGGGAAGGAGACAAGCTTCCGGGGACCGGTTTCTGGCATCACAGCCTTCGTCGGCCCGGCTTGCTTGAATCCTGATGGTGCAATGAGCAAGGGACTCACGTCTGAGTATACCCTCCCACACATAGTGTGGATAAAATCGATTTTGGAAAAAGGGGGTGGTGATGGACAGAGTTTCTGAATGATGCAGAATACTCTTACCAAGTCAAGAGATCATGGTTTTAATCCATCACCTATTTTTTAGCTCATTGCACCATCCCAGCTCAGAACCTGGCTATATGCAAATTAGTCTGTTCCTGTCCCAGTGCATGATGGGAACAGGGCAAACCAAACTACCAAGCCAATTCTTATACTGGGAAGGAGACAAGCTTCCGGGGACCGGTTTCTGGCATCACAGCCTTCGTCGGCCCGGCTTGCTTGAATCCTGATGGTGCAATGAGCAAGGGACTCACGTCTGAGTATACCCACCCACACATAGTGTGGATAAAATCGATTTTGGAAAAAGGGGGTGGTGATGGACAGAGTTTCTGAATGATGCAGAATACTCTTACCAAGTCAAGAGATCATGGTTTTAATCCATCACCTATTTTTTAGCTCATTGCACCATCCCAGCTCAGAACCTGGCTATATGCAAATTAGTCTGTTCCTGTCCCAGTGCATGATGGGAACAGGGCAAACCAAACTACCAAGCCAATTCTTATACTGGGAAGGAGACAAGCTTCCGGGGACCGGTTTCTGGCATCACAGCCTTCGTCGGCCCGGCTTGCTTGAATCCTGATGGTGCAATGAGCAAGGGACTCACGTCTCAGTATACCCTCCCACACATAGTGTGGATAAAATCGATTATGGAAAAAGGGGGTGGTGATGGACAGAGTTTCTGAATGATGCAGAATACTCTTACCAAGTCAAGAGATCATGGTTTTAATCCATCACCTATTTTTTAGCTCATTGCACCATCCCAGCTCAGAACCTGGCTATATGCAAATTAGTCTGTTCCTGTCCCAGTGCATGATGGGAACAGGGCAAACCAAACTACCAAGCCAATTCTTATACTGGGAAGGAGACAAGCTTCCGGGGACCGGTTTCTGGCATCACAGCCTTCGTCGGCCCGGCTTGCTTGAATCCTGATGATGCAATGAGCAAGGGACTCACGTCTGAGTATACCCTCCCACACATAGTGTGGATAAAATCGATTTTGGAAAAAGGGGGTGGTGATGGACAGAGTTTCTGAATGATGCAGAATACTCTTACCAAGTCAAGAGATCATGGTTTTAATCCATCACCTATTTTTTAGCTCATTGCACCATCCCAGCTCAGAACCTGGCTATATGCAAATTAGTCTGTTCCTGTCCCAGTGCATGATGGGAACAGGGCAAACCAAACTACCAAGCCAATTCTTATACTGGGAAGGAGACAAGCTTCCGGGGACCGGTTTCTGGCATCACAGCCTTCGTCGGCCCGGCTTGCTTGAATCCTGATGGTGCAATGAGCAAGGGACTCACGTCTGAGTATACCCTCCCACACATAGTGTGGATAAAATCGATTTAGGATTCAAGCAAACCGGGCCGAAGAAGGCTGTGATGCCAGAAACCGGTCCCCGGGAGCTTGTTTCCTTCCCAGTATAAGAATTGGCTTGGTAGTTTGGTTTGCCCTGTTCCCATCATGCACTGGGACAGGAACAGACTAATTTGCATATAGCCAGGTTCTGAGCTGGGATGGTGCAGTGAGCTAAAAAACGGTGATGGATTAAAACCATGATCTCTTGACTTGGTAAGAGTATTCTGCATCATTCAGAAACTCTGTCCATCACCACCCCCTTTTCCAAAATCGGTTTTATCCACACTATGTGTGGGAGGGTATACTCAGACGTGAGTCCCTTGCTCATTGCACCATCAGGATTCAAGCAAACCGGGCCGAAGAAGGCTGTGATGCCAGAAACCGGTCCCCGGGAGCTTGTTTCCTTCCCAGTATAAGAATTGGCTTGGTAGTTTGGTTTGCCCTGTTCCCATCATGCACTGGGACAGGAACAGACTAATTTGCATATAGCCAGGTTCTGAGCTGGGATGGTGCAGTGAGCTAAAAAACGGTGATGGATTAAAACCATGATCTTTGACTTGGTAAGAGTATTCTGCATCATTCAGAAACTCTGTCCATCACCACCCCCTTTTCCAAAATCGGAATGTCACATTTAGACTTCTTATGTTTTTTTCTTGGATTTTGATTTATTTGATGACTTGGAATTGGATGAAGACCTCTCTCGAAAACGGCCTTGAGTGCAAGTACACGTTTGTATCCTTGACTTAAAGCGAGATCTACCCTTATTCACTTTGAAGGTGTTCAACATTGTAGAGCTTGCTTGGATGGGTTGAGCTTCATCCTAGCATAGCTGTCACAAAACGTTGAGCTGTTTGAGAAACCCAAACACCAGAGACATACCTGGTGGGGTTCTGTCCCAAACATCTGCTAATGGCACTCCTTGAAGGTTGGAAGGCTGTAGTTTTAGGTGAAGGCATGTCCTTTACACAATGTAAAAGGTTTGACAAGATAAGTTCTCTTAAATTACAGAAAACCTGGGAGCGAGCTCTTAATTCGCATTCATAGGCAAAGAAAGAAAGGAACTGACATCAGACTAAAGGGGTAGAGGCTATATATGCATCCAGGGTCATTTCCATGTCAGGACAGAGCCGACACGGAGTCACAAGACGCCACCTACCAACTTGAGAGGCAAATTGCTGAGAAAAATCTCAGGATCATGTCTAGCGCTTGGGGATTCACAAGATGAGGAATCTACAGTTGGAATTATCCATCATAAATGACTAATTTCAGATTTTTTTTATAAACTCTGTTTTAAGATGCAACCATATACAGCCATAAGATATACAGCTAATGCTTTTCCAGTTTTATATGTTATAAAAACAAAAATGTGTACAACATACATTTAAAATTTTTTTTATATTAAAATAGGTTGACAGTCGTAAAGTGATATCTGTTTTGATTGCATCAGCTTCTTTTTGTATTCAAATCTATTTTATTTTAAACACAGCGATAAGCCTACAACCTCGTATCGAGGCCGGCCGCGTGAAATGCAGTTCTTTGAGTGTGGCGCCAGAGCGGCCGGGAGAACAAACATTAACACAGCGCCTTGCCTACAACCCTCCCTGGAGGGCCGGCCGCACGGCTAGCAGGTGCAGTGTCGTAGCGTTTGCGGCAGGCAGGAGGTTATCCGCTTTGGAAAGTAGGATATGTAAAGGGCAGAAGGCCCATCTGTCTCTAACTGCCCAACGGGGCGTAACCGTCTCTAAGAGAAACAAGTGCCATAGTGGCAAGTAGGAAGAAAGAGAGTAGGAAAGACAGAGAATCCTAAGTGGGGACAGAGAGGGGGGGGGAGCAAAATGTCAGGCATAGGCGGTATGGCGGAGGGCAGCTGGTGCGGGGGCGCGCGTGACTGTGGTCGCAGTGGTGTTGCGTTTGGAGGTCAAGGGTGCAGCCTGGCCGGGTCACTAGGGACAAGCGCGTCTTCGAAGAGGTGCAGAGTGCGGAGCCTAGTGGGCATGTATCGCGCATATTCCATAGAGCAGAGGTGTCGCACTAAAGGTTCCCATACCGCCGTAAAGCGCGTAGCCTGCGCCTGCAGCCGCGCTGTTAGGAGCTCCATCGCAAGGACCTGCCAAAGGCGCACAAACCATGAAGCTATAGGTGGCGCCTCCATCCGCTTCCAGTACACTGCAATGAGCTGATCGCCAGGGATGGTGTTAGCTGGCCATTCACCCTGATCCTGGCTTGTGGTCCCAGATATGGGGCCATGGCGCGCGCTATCATCTTGGGGCCAAGGCCCATCTTCCGGAGGACCTCCTGTAAGAAGGACCAGTCCACCCGGTCGAAAGCCTTCTCTGCATCGAGCGAGAGAAGGCACGCGGGGATATCCCAGTGTCGCGCCTTGCCCACCAGGTGGGCCAGCCTGCGCACGTTATCGGCCCCCTGACGGTCTCGGATGAACCCCACTTGGTCCGGGTTTACCAACCCCGGCATGTATGGGTCTAGTCGTTTGGCCAGGATCTTGGTGTAAATCTTCAGGTCGGTGTTCAAGAGGGCGATAGGCCGATAGGAGGCACACAGTGCAGGGTCTTTCCCTGGCTTTGGTATTAGTGCGATCTCCGCCATTCCCATGTCAGAGGACGGCCCCACCTCGTCTGAGAAGGAGCTGTATAGTCTCAGCAGCTGAGGGCGTAGCTGGGCTTGGAAGACTCGGTAGAAGGATAACGGCAAGCCGTCAGGTCCCGGGGTTTTCCCCACGGGAAGGTCTTTGAGAGCCAAAGAAATCTCGTCTTCTAGTATGGGCTCTTCCAGCTCCGCTGTTTGGGGCGGCGTCAGGGGGGTCCCCTCGAAGCCAGCGAGGACAGACGCCCGCGCCTCCGCCGAGGTAGGTTCCTCCGCGTACAGGGAGGTGTAGTATGCCACAAAGGCGTCCTGTTTGGCTCGCTCGGTGACAGCACATGTGCCATCATGATGCCGTATAGTAGCTATATGAGCTCTGGCTGCCCGTGCCCTCAGCCGACCCGCCAGCAGTCGCCCCACTTTATCCCCCCCTTCGTAGTATTTTTGTTTCAACGCAAGAAGGGAATGCTCAGCCTTATTAGTGCGTATGAGGCGAAGCTGTCCCCTGAGATTGGCCAGCTTCCTCCTGGATGCCAGCGAGGGTCGCTCTCTGTCCTGTGCTTCCGCCTGCTTGATCTCGCTTGCCAACTCAGCCTCCAGTTTGTATGCCGCTCTTCTCCTCGCGATCGCCAGGGAGGTGATGTGCCCCCGTATGGTGGCCTTAAAGGCATCCCACACCACCTGAAATGGTGTCTCCGGAATGTCATTGAGGGCGAAGTACGAGTCTATGGCTTCCCGAATGCTGTCAACGTCTTCCGGGTCCCGAAGGATACTCGGCGGAAGAGTCCAGCGTCGTTCTCGAGGGGCGCACGCCATCGGGTCCTGCAGCTGCAGTTCCACATGTGCGTGATCCGATATCGAGATATCAGAGACAGTGACCTTCAGTATGTCTCGCGCCAGGTCAAGAGATGTGAATATGTAGTCAATGCGCGAGTACGTTCGGTGGGAATGCGAGTAGAAAGTATAGTCCCTGGTTCCAGGGTTGTGGTATTTCCACGCATCCACCAGCCCTAAGTCCGTAATCTGGTCTTTCAGTGCAGCCGACATTGCACCCGCACCGCTAAAGGCTGTGTCCCCACGATCTACCTCAGGGTCCCACACTAAATTGAAGTCCCCGCCTAAGATTGTGCGCGGCGCGTCAGACTGAAACTGTTCCCGTAGAAGTGTCTGGAGAAACTTATCTTGCGACTGGTTAGGTGCATATACATTGCCAAGGGTGTACTGCGTTCCTCCCATCTGTACCGTGGCCCGGAGGAAGCGTCCGTCCCCACTCTTGTAGGGCTTTGTGGGTCCCCGTCTAATGCCAGCCCTGCATAAAATAGCCACCCCCGCCGTTTTAGTGTCAGCTGATGCCCAAAACTGCGTGGGGTACCTGGGGTGTGTCATGCGTCCAGTGTCTCCCCTCAGGAGGTGCGTCTCCTGAAGAAAGACAATGTCAGGGGAGTGCAGTAGGAGGTAGCGCCACACCTGGTTCCGCTTGTTGGGGGAGTTAAGTCCTTTGACAATAAGGGTCAAGAGTTTGAGAGGTGTGGGGATAGTCACCGCCATGGTACTAAGGGGAAAAAGGCCGCCACAACACTCAGCATCCCCCACCCCATCAGACAAGGGGGGTGCGCCTTCCCCGTCCACCGCAAACTCGCTAGCACCCCCAGCAGCCCCCAAGTCGTCACAACACGCAACTGGAGAGAAGGCCAGAGGAAGGGAAAGGTCGAGCAAGAAGTAGGAAGAATAGAGCAGGCAAGAAAGAGAAGAACACAGAAGAGGAATAGAACCACAACAGGCCAACGTGGCCGTATTACAATGTCCCAGGTTCCGGGCATCCTCTACCCAAGGGTTTGAATGTCACTTCCTAAGGGACAAAGTGGGGGGTGTTCTTGTCCGAGAAATCAGTCTCAGGCTCTTCGAGGTCCGTCAACCCCGCTGCTCGGGGTTGTTTCGGGGGTAAATAGCGTGGAGGTAGTGCAGGGGGGGTCTTACCATGGTAGGCGGTTCAGCAGTGCTAGGCCCCAACCCGCAAGACACCCCACTCGGGGCACTCGGTTGCCAATAGCGAGCTTCAGTGTCGCCCACCGGAGAACAGCTGTGTGCCACCGCCATCTAGGATAGTCACTGTCCCATCGAAGACCCTGTGCGGCCTTCCTCCGCGCCTCGGCAGTTCACCTCAGAGGTATAAAGCAATGATGAGGGCGGGAGCAGTCACGGAGTGCGGGGCTCTAAGGGTTGGTCCTCACCGTCGCGTTCAAGGGAGCGGATGTGCTCAATGATGTCCTGTTTTGCCTGAGACATGGAGCCTGCGTCCATCGGGGGGGATCGGCGGCGTCGAGGCACCGTGGTCCACTCTGGCCGGGCCGGGGGCCTCTCCGGGCGGTTGTTGTGAGCGGGACTACGTTCCGGGGATTCCGAGAGCTTAAGCAGCTGCGCGGCCTCGTTGTAGGAGCGGAGAGCTTTGCGTTTACCTTCCCAGCGAAAGATGAGAGCGAAGGGATGTCCCCACTGATAGGGGATCTCGAGGGCCCTCAGCTTCTCCGTCACCGGGCGAAAGACCCTCCGTCTGTGTAACGTATTAGGGGCCAAGTCCTGGAATATTTGAATCTTGTGAGCGCCGTATCGTAGGTCTTGCTTGTCTCTTGCCGCTTTCAATATGGCCTCCTTTTCTGTGAAATAGTGTACTCGGGTGATGAGGTCTGGGAGGAGGCCCGTCTTGCCTCCCGCTCCGAAGATTCGGTGAGCCCGGTCCAAAAGCGGCAGGGGGGCCTCCTTGTCGCCCCTCACCTCGTGCAGGAGCCGCGCCACGTAGGCCATAGTGTCCGTCCCTTCTTCTCCGAGTGGCACACCCCGGACGCGGAGGTTGTTGCGGCGTCCCCTATTTTCGAGGTCCTCCTGTTTGATCTGGAGTTCGATATTCTGCTCCTCCAAGGTTGCCACCCTTTGCCACAGTTGTTCTAAGTCTTCGGTGCGTGTGTCCATCAGTTTCTCGAGACCGTCGACTCTGTCCCCCAGCTCTGTCACATCCCACATCCGTACGCAGTTCTTTGACGCATGACTGCACCTCCGACCGTAAGGACCCAATTTCAGACTTCAGGTCCGCCATGAAAGAGGACATGAAGGCCTGCGTCACCGGCGGGGATTCAGCGGCCGTTGGTGGCACTTCTTCGGCCGATGCCGATGCTCCTGCTTTTCACCACATGGCAACCACCGAGGTGCCCTTTGAAGCCGTCGTCTGATCCGTCCTGCCTCCTCTCCCGCGAGTCATGATCCGTCGTGAGCGTGGCACCCACCCACTCAACGCGTCGCTCGTTGTCTTTAGCCCGGCACCCCCCTGGTGCTGTAGAAGCGTGGCTGAGGGGCAGGACCCCACCGATCCACCTCTCTCGTGATAAGCGCCTTCTTCCACGCCGTTCTCTGCCTCCCAGCTGATGGGACACGGAAGCCCCCCCTTTCAGGGGGTCGCAGGGTAATCGCAGTGGCAGCAGTCGATGGACTGGGGGGCAGGTCTCTCTTCGGACTCACGCAGTGTCTCTCACCCTCCTCGCCAGCAACTGTGCCCCCCAGAGGCTGCCGCCGTGTGGGTCACTTACCACCTCGGTCGCCCTCCCTCGCTGGGTCTCCGGTCCCACTGAAAGAAGTGGGGTCACTCACGGGTGCAGGGGGTCTCTCGATCCTGCCTCAGGTCGGGCCTACAGGCCGCAGGGGTTATAACCTCCAATAGATGGCGCAGGCCGGTCGGGCAGCCACTCGTGAAGCCCCCACCAGCAGGGGGGGGGGGGCGCAGGCCACACGCTCACTCAGCACCGGCCAGCGAGCGAACAGAAAAGGCCCAAACCGCCTCTATGGCAAGCCAGGCAGCAGCAGGCGCTCGGGGGGTAGATCAGGTGCCAGGGGGTCGGGGGTCAAGGTCCACTCCAATGCTCCTGCAGGGCCGCCGCCGCCGGGTGCTCTCCGTTAGTCCCCACAGCCCGCCGGGGTGAGCGCCCCAGACACTGGCGCCAGTGAGAAAGGGCGATATGGCCGGTGCGTCTCCGCTCAGGAGGACAAAATGGCGGGCCGCTCTTCTAGCGCGCCAACCCCCAGTGTAGCAGCGCAGGGCGCCTTCACGGCTTGAAGCGGCGGGGCAGCAAGGGTCCTCCGGGCACAGTTCAGCAGGAAAGCCCCCCAGCGACTCCACAGACGCTCCCTCGGAGAGGCAGCTAGGCTCCAGGACCCTCTAGAAGATGGAGGGGTACTCACTGTTTGTAGGGGGCACTCGTCCCTGCCCCAGGCCTCAGAGAAGTCGCCACCAGCAGGGCAGGCCACACGCTCTCACAGCGCCAGTCCAGTGAGCGTCTCTACGGCCAGCGCCCGAGAGACGGCGCGAGTGCTGGGGGGGTCGGGGTCCAAGGCCTGCACCGAAGATCCCGCAGGGTCGCCTCCGCCGGGCACACGCCGGTGCCTCCCGGCCCGGAGTACAAGATGGCGGGCGACTCCCCCAGCGCGCCAATTTGCAGCGCCGCAGATCAAGGCACCACCCCGGCGCCTGGCAGCGAGGATCAGCAGTTACAGGGGTCCTGCCGGGTGTGTGTCTCCAGGGTAGCCTCCCCGGTGTCAGGAGTTCCACAGTCGCGTGGCCGGGTTCCGGTACACCTCCAGTGCGGCCCCGCCGCTGCTGCAGAGCCGGGACCTCTCGCAGGGTCAGCCGCCGGGAAGAGAGCACCTCCCCGTCCGGCGGTCGCTCTATCGACGGCAGTGCCGCCTCCGCCGCATGCAGGGTCCGCGATCAGCAACCCCAGCCGGAGTCCGCCTCAGTGCGGCCGGGGCTATCGCCAAGGTTCCCCTCCCTCAAGGAAGCGAGGCCGGGACGCGGCGGGAAGATGGCCGGGGTGCTCCGTCAGCCGGGTCGTGAAGCCGGCAGTCACCCCTTGCAGCAGCCTCCGCCGGGAAGCGGCCATGAAACGAGCCTCTACTCGCTCAGGAGCCTCGCGGGAGATCGGGGACACCAAAGGGCCCCCCGAAGAACGCTGTTAAATCCTTATTACAGCAGCGGGGCGACGGAGCTCGCCTGAGATGCGACCGTTCACATCGCCGCCGAAGCCACGCCCCTCATCAGCTTCTTTTTAAACCCTAATAACAAATAAAACCGTGACTTTATTTGATACAGGTATAATATAGCAGATTCTTCAACGTAGACAAGTGAAAAGCCATACTTGTGGAATGATTACTTTCCCGTTGTATATAACATTTTAACTCTTTTGGGAGATTCTTTGGGGAGATTCACAAAAGTATTTTCCTGATCTCCGATTCCTCAGCCAATGGACAAAAACACTTTACCACACTTCAGCAATATTTTTGTTAATTCAGAACCCCTGTGTGCAGATATGTGTAACATGCATTGTCACTTTCAATAGTAATAACAGTACTATATAAAATTTCAAACAAGTATGAAAAACACCTGGAAACATTTCTGGATACAGTTTTTTTAATAAGAACATTTTATCTGGATACGGTTTTAAGGCACAGGGGGTATTGTAAATAGTTTCTAAAACTCATTCACAGCTTGATAGAAGCACAAGATTTAAACTTTATGTTTACTTACTGACATTAGACCGCCAACAAGATCATTTGTGTGTGGATCTTCATCTTTCGTGCCAAGTTGTGGGGAGTACAATTCAGCAGTTCTTAGAATCTCCAGTACTCGATCTAGAGCTTCTGCAACAGGCATCGGACTGCTTTCTTGTGCCGTGTTTATTATATTTATCACCTGGGTTAAAAAAGATTTTTTCTATGGTCAAATGGGATTCTGAAAATAAGTGAATATTAAACAAACCAGCTACACCAATTCACTACAAGGTTACTAAATTACAAACAGCAATTATGTGATTCTAGTACTACAGAAACCGTGCTTTAATAGTCCTGTTAGGTGAGCAGATTGGTCCACGGAGAAGCATGCATACACTACTTATATTGATCAAAAAGATAAACTGGGAAAGGGTCACTTCACAAAAAGAAAACACTGCTAATTTGTTGTATAAGCCATGTCTGTCTCTGAGAACCACTATAAGTTGGTGTTGAAGACCAGAATAACATTTAGTTTTAAAGTGTACATAACCTAATGGGCCCAAAACAACAAATCCTCCTCAAATCATTCTTATGCGATAACACCGTATAAGGCTGTGCCATAGCCACAACAAAATAAAGCCTCCAGTTTCAGCCAGATTGGCTAAAAAGACCACATAAAACATCACTAACACCCACACCTTACTAGACAGACCACTTGTATATACTTTTTGAAATCCTCACTTAAGCACTGCCTTCCCATGCAAACTCAGAAGATGAAATGAAGACCACTGGAGATACCAAAAATATTTACAAAAACCCATAAAATTCATGAATACTTTTGTGAAGATACAATAGGAGCCTACAGGAGACGCTTCAACTACTACAAACATTTTAAAAGGTCATAACCAGCCTAAAAGGTATGCTCCACCGCACCTCAGCTAAGCAATCTAAGAGAGCTGCCAATGAGTTCAAACCGGCAAGAAACATGCAGTTAGTTCAACAATGACAAACAATGTGCAGTTCTCTTGGGTGTCCTGTGCTATGGACAAACGTGTATATATATATATGTTTCCAGATACTGTACACTTAGAATATAATAAAACGTGCTTTGGATGTGGATGTGCCCCTTGTAAAGTAGGGTATGTTTTCGTCTGGGGCACCACTTGCTTCAATTATCAAATATGTGCCACAACAAGCTACCTCAAGAGAGATGGAAAATGTAAAGCACCCAAAAAGTGGGTTACATTTTAATTTATGGAAATGGGCACTTTGGACGGGTACAGATGATCCAAAATTCCCTTGATCAGCTCCCATTATAAGAGATGCTGTTATATACCTCTCAGGGGTGGTGCTGGTCACATGTCAGGTTGGACCAGAGGTCCCTTTAGCAAATCTAGAACACAAACACACATTTCTACAGCTAAAACCCATCACAATAAGCTCCACATCTGCTCTTTAAAGGTGGGGTGATCTCTCACTCATGGGTAATCAAGTCAAGTCATATATGTAATATGTGGACAGCTTCATACAAAGACTCTCACAAATAAACAAAGCAAAAATACGATATTTACCATCTTACATTACAGATTATGTACATATTCTGACAATTAATTATGGCATCAGACTACTGATAGAGTAAAATATTTCAAAACCACAGTGCATGACACTAACGATTTAGACACAAAAACCTGTATGTGCACATTGCACACAATAGACGCAGTGATACAAGTGAAGTAACAGCACAGTAAAAGTGTGTTCTAAAGAGTTAGAAAATACATTGCTACATAGTTATAACACTTATTAATAGACTTTATAACAATATTACTAACTAAATGATTTTTATCATTCACATACTGATAAAAACTAGAGAATTTAATGATGGGGCCTAACAGTTTTATTGCCTATTATTGCAAATGCATTATAAATAGATTGTGGTGCAATTGTGAGATAAAATTAGCTAGGGAGTTGAAACTTACAGCAGTGGTAGTAGAGACATAAATATTTTTTTAAAATGTAAAAACGATTTTAGTAAAATTATTTTTAAGAATAATTTACAAGTATGGATGTTGAAAAATTGTGGCAGTACATCATAGCTAACACTAATCAATGTATTGTAATAACACACTGGTGAAACATTTAGTATTTTTTTAAACTAAATTACGATACATTATATATGATTCCAATTAAACTTAATTCAATTATAACTGATGTATGCATTTTAAGCTTTAAAAGTGTGCTTTCTTGAGCTACAGTTTTCCCTTAGCATGCATATTTCATTGACATTTTGCAAATGTTGCTTTCTTTGCTTTGTGCATGTGTCAGTATACATACAAAGGAAATTCTTTCAAAGTTCATGGTGAAATGGTTCTGTGGGAAAATCAATTCTCACCTGATGCCATAGTCTGTTACATTATATATTTCCTACAGTTGACAAACCCATGAGTAAAGAAAGCTAAGTTGTTCACATGAAGTGCTTGGGAAAGACTGCAGGAGTAACTAGATGTATTTTGTGACTACATACGTAAACTAATCATACAATGGACTAACTAGTGGAGTGACACCACGTCATTATCATTAAAATAAGAAACCCCAAGGCAAGGCATTGCTATTATTATTCTTTGGGACAATGCATTGTTTTATTTCCTTTCATTGTGAGAGAATGGAACTCTTTCCATATGATTTTATAATCATTCTTTAATCCTATCTTGGACTGCCTTTTTGATAATGATGCAGCATTCATGCAGTACACCTGGAATCCTTCTTTGTCCAACTAATTGATTTGTGTTTCTATTATCTTTTTGCCAATGCTCATAGGCTCCCCCTTAGAGAACTTTAAAATGTATTATTTCACCCCTTCTTAGATAGGACTGAACTATACTTCTGCCTGTAATGGTGGTAGAAGCCTATAATCTCAAATCTGATGTTTGTTTTAAACCAACTTCCTTGGATTTGAACTTCTGACTAAATGGGTGGTCTGGTACTACAGCCTTTAACGTTCTTAATGATAAGCTTCAGAAATTGCTTATTTGTATTAATTTTTTAACTTTAATACAGTAACTATCTAAATTGCCCGAGTCTATTATTATATCCTGATGTTCTTTATTTGAAATTTCACTGAATTACTTGCTTAATCTAAATGCATAGTATGGAGAATCAGAAAATCTTTTCATAATATCAAGTTCTGCTTCTTCTATTCTATGTCGCAATAGGAGAGCTTCTAATTTGTATCTTTCTGGTTAGACTTAATTTCTTTAAGAGACTGTGTCTCCCAATTGCGATACTTTATTTTTACAGTATGTTCTGAGAGTAGAGTATTTGAACCTTATTTCAAACTCGTGAGTTATTCACCAATTAATGGTCCTCATTCAGTGGCTAATATTGTATTTTGGACTTTCTAATTCCCACCCCTTCTATCGGTGGAGAAAGATCCATCAAAGAACCATATGTCTCTGTGGTAAAGGCAATGTTGTAATCTGTATAGCTGTAGAGGGCCCAGTATAGTAAGCGGGATAGATGAATAAGTAGTGACTTGAAAGTTTAACTTGAACTATTTATACCGCTTACACTGGATCACTACTTTATTTATCGATTATCTTCATTAGTTTTTATTTATCCTGATCAAATAGTGCATTAACGTTTATTTACTCTAAATCACAAATACATCAAAATGAATTAGTATGAGTCCTAATCTAGTGTGCTCCATAATTGAAATTACCTTATGTACCACGTGGTGGTAAATATTGCTATAGTTATGCAAAAACCAAGCCTTGCTTATGTGACTTGTAGGAACTGTATGATAGTACACGTACAGGAGTTATACTCTTGTTCCGTTTACATGCATATTTCTAAGAAATGCAATCAAGTAAACCTTTACAATTTTCGTATGGATATTTGCAATTATTATATGGGATATTCTTGAAAAATGCGTAAAAAACTCAGCTGTCAACAATTCAGTAATCTCACTTAAAAACAGTGCAAACAGCAATATGGCAAACACAGGGTTTATGCAGAGTTTGGCAGATGTGTACTTTGTCACAATCGTCACAAATGTGGCGAATATCCTGTCCGCCTCCTTCATTATAATTGTATATCCTCAAAGTATGATTCAGTAGCCAATAGCCCAACTATAGCCTTGAACCTTGGCACAAAAGGTAGATCATTATAAAAGGCAAGAGTGAGCCTGGTGAAGCAGTGTACTTTCCAGTTGTGTATTATCACTCCATGGCATTCCCGACACTGGGATATGCATGATACCACATAGAAGATACACCAACTCACCATTCTGAATTTAAATACCAAAAAACAGGCTCTATTTGCCAATCACATCCCTGCCTAACAGCACAATTCGTATTATTTACAACAAGGGGTGGTGATGGACAGAGTCTCTGAATTAAGCAGAGTACTCTCACCCAGTCAAGAGATCAGGGCTAGATCCAACACCGTTTTTTAGCTCATTGCACCATCCCAGTTTCAGAACCTGGCTGTATGCAAATTAGTCTGTCCCTGGCCCAGTGCATCATGGGAACAGGGCAGACCAGACTACAAAAGCCAATTCTTACACTGGGAAGGAAACAAGCTTCTGGGGACCGGTTTCTGGCATTACAGCCGTCTTCGGCCCGGCTTGCTTGAATCCTGATGGTGCAATGAGCAAGGGACTCACATCTGAGTATACCCTTCCACGCTTAGGGTGGACAAAATTATTTACAACAAGGGGTGGTGATGGACAGAGTCTCTGAATTAAGCAGAGTACTCTCACCCAGTCAAGAGATCAGGGCTAGATCCAACACCGTTTTTTAGCTCATTGCACCATCCCAGTTTCAGAACCTGGCTGTATGCAAATTAGTCTGTCCCTGGCCCAGTGCATCATGGGAACAGGGCAGACCAGACTACAAAAGCCAATTCTTACACTGGGAAGGAAACAAGCTTCCGGGGACCGGTTTCTGGCATTACAGCCGTCTTCGGCCCGGCTTGCTTGAATCCTGATGGTGCAATGAGCAAGGGACTCACATCTGAGTATACCCTTCCACGCTTAGGGTGGACAAAATTATTTACAACAAGGGGTGGTGATGGACAGAGTCTCTGAATTAAGCAGAGTACTCTCACCCAGTCAAGAGATCAGGGCTAGATCCAACACCGTTTTTTAGCTCATTGCACCATCCCAGTTTCAGAACCTGGCTGTATGCAAATTAGTCTGTCCCTGGCCCAGTGCATCATGGGAACAGGGCAGACCAGACTACAAAAGCCAATTCTTACACTGGGAAGGAAACAAGCTTCCGGGGACCGGTTTCTGGCATTACAGCCGTCTTCGGCCCGGCTTGCTTGAATCCTGATGGTGCAATGAGCAAGGGACTCACATCTGAGTATACCCTTCCACGCTTAGGGTGGACAAAATTATTTACAACAAGGGGTGGTGATGGACAGAGTCTCTGAATTAAGCAGAGTACTCTCACCCAGTCAAGAGATCAGGGCTAGATCCAACACCGTTTTTTAGCTCATTGCACCATCCCAGTTTCAGAACACAATTCGGTCATATTCTGCCTTTAGGTCCCATCTTCAAGGAGCCCCAACCTAACTGCACACATTAACAAGCATAGGTAAAGACAACAGTTCAGGCTCTAATGCAGTAGAACATGCAGTTGCTATATGGCTTTGTTGAATAAAAAACAGAAGGGTGCGATCCTATAGGCTGGTATTTGAGGTCCCTGTGAATCAGCAGCAGAAGGATGTAATACTGTAGTCTGCTGTCAAATGCCCTTGATTATTCTGACATCTTTTTCCTCAGCAGCTTAGATGGGATAACAGAATGTTTAATTATTAAATACTGATTTGTGGTTTACGAAAATCTTAATGCCCGCACAAAGTTGTTTGTAATCAAATAGGCTTAGGCAATAAATACTCTTTTAGAGTGGTGACGCAGCTTGGCAGAATATCTGCAGATCTACAATATACTGTCCAATATCTGTATATCTCCAGAACCTTTGCACAATCCCTACACATATTTTTCATTCTCACATGTAAAACATTTTTAATATGAATTCCAGTATAGAACAGGCAGCGGGATAATGAAAGAAACAGGGAGAGCCAGGGGCTTGTATGGGGAAGGCACGGCAGAACAAAGCTTTGGCCGAACTGTATACTCATAATTCTCAGCACAATTTCTAGAATCCTTTAACAATACCAAGAATCTTTAAAAAAAACTTCTCATCAAGTAAAATACGTATAGGCTGGGTGTTATTTGTTGATTATTATTTTTAAAGATAACTTTCTTTACAATAATTTATGTAGAATACACCAAAAATGATTTTCTTTTTAAGTAAGACATGGTACATAATACAGAACATTTGAATTTTGTTTTTAGATCATACTTATTTTTAGATACGGCTTGGAGAAAGTTTTGCTTATAATGGAACCAAAAGGCCCCATCATGAAGAGCGTCGCTGGCTCTGCGCAGAGCCAATCACCTGTATTTTTTGTGCTTTAGGTATCTAAAGATAATAAATATAAATCTGAATTTCTCTGAATTAATGAATGAACTTTAGACAGAACAAGTCAGAAACAGAGAGAGGCAATCTCTGCTCACTATTTCAGACTTGTGCTGTCACCATTTCGTGGGGTAACTCAGAGAAATTTGGAGCTAAATGCATGAACTTTAGACACCAAGTGCAAAACATACTGATGCACAGCTTTATGCTGAGCTAGCACAGCTCTTCATGATATGGCCCCATGCTGTTTTTGAAGATACCTTCATTCCAAGATGACATCTGCATCAACAAATAATAGTCTTTGCCACGTAGTGATAGCAATGCAAGTGACACATTGCAATGAAAACACTTCCTAGGAATCAGTCAGACACCAAACTGCATGAGGTGTGAGAAGTATTGTACTCTTGGCTGATCCAACATGTAACAAAGTCTCAAAACAATGGTTGAGGGAAGGTAACCTAAACAGTCTTCTCACCTGACTCCCCACACTACATTACCTATAACTCACCCCTTCTCCTTGCACTACCTATATCGTTGCATATTAAGGAAGTTGGAGCATGGGAAATGACTGCATTAATAACAACACTTATAACATCTGAAAATTATATATTAACGCAGAACATAGTGCATGGTTGAATGGTGAGTTGTTAAATTAGTGTGGTGAATGAGGTGAGAAGACTGTGCATTGAGATGTGTTAGTTATATGAATTTTAAGGTGGTGTGTAAGTATAAATGTGAGTTATAAGTATGACAATTTGAAAGAGATGCTTAAATGTTAAATTAAAAATATGACTATACCTTTAGAAGGTCTAACGTTTGTTTAGTTTAAGTTGGGTTTGTATAGCAAACATAAATAAAGTTTTCCTAACTATAACTTATCTTTAACATTTCTTTTTTGTGTGTGAATTTTAAAGTTTTTTCTAATGCTAGTAACAGATTTGGAATATTCATCCAGTTTAGTTTTGTGGAGTAGAGTGTCATTAAGGAGTATGTGGTACAATACACTAGAGGAGAGTGTTGTAAAGTCTACTATGGAACAGTATATTGTAGTATAGTGGAGTGAAGTAAAGTGGAATTAGGTAAACAGTGGAGCAGCGTAGAGTGAATTAGGATATAGTACACTGGCGTATATTGGGGTAGTAAAGCGTATTCTGGAGTACACTACAATGGTCTACAATTGGATAGCATACAGTGGAGTGTGGTAAAATAGAGTTACATTTGCAAATATTTTAACATTTATTTGAGTCCATTGTACTGGCTTACAGTGGACTGCCATAGACTGGAGTGTTGTACAGAGTAAGAGCATACATCTGAACATCGTATACTGGAAGTATGTTCAGTCAAGTGGCATATAGTTCACTCTAGTACAGTGGAGAGGCATAAAGTGGAGTAGGGTACACTGGAGTGGAGTACAGTGGAGTGGCGTATTGTTTAGTGGTGCACAATGGGCTTAAGTAAAGTTGAGTGTGGTACAGAGTAGTTTTGTAAATTAAAATTCTGTTAAGTGTAGTGGTGTATATTGGAGTGCCGTACAGTGCAGAGCGGAATAGCGTACACTACAGTGGGGTACAGTGCAATAGGGTAAACTGCTATGGCGTATACTGGAATAACAAAGTGTAGTGTAATACACTGGATGAGCATAAAATTAAGTAGTCTTCAGTGTAATAATGTTCAGTTTAGTGGCGTGAAATCTTCAAAATTATATTGGAGTGGCATATACTGGAGTTCCATACAGTGCTGAAGAATTGACCCATCATTCCCATTGAGGACCTAAAGACAGTGGTGCAATCAGTATTCCTACCCAAGCTGTGCTATGGCAACACAATTGTTGCAAATGCCCCAAAATCTTCCCTAGCCCCATTGAAAGTTACTCTTTACGCTGAAGCTAGACTTGTAAAGGAGGTAAGGCTCTTTGACCACATAATGCCTACCCTTAAACAGCTCAACTGGCTGCCACTCGAGGCAAGGGCCATACTAATATCTGCCTACATAACTCACAAGGCAGTCTACACTGAAAAACCAACTTAACTCACAAATAAAATATTAAAAGCCGACGAAGCTCTAACAGTCTACTCTTAATCCTTCCAAAACTTGAGAGAGAAATCTCGCACCAGCTCCTTCTCTGGGAAAGTTCCTAGAATCTGTAACTTTAAGAAGAAAACGAAGCTTCTACTCCTCAATAAATACCTAAACCCTGGTAGAGCACTAGTCTAGCCTGCTGGCTCCCTCCCTGCACCCTCTACATAAATCTAAGCAACACTACCCTGGGGAACACTGTGCCTCTTATTCCGCCTGTCTCGTGAGGCATTACCCCAGCTACCTCAGAACTATATCATCCATCTTTACTACTGTTCATCTTGTTTTTGTCATTTTTAGCCCTCCGGTTATCTTGCAAAAGTGCTGCTGTTCTCTGTAAAGCACTGTGTATTTATGTGTACCATAGCTACCTCAAAAGTGTATCTGCATCTTCCCCTAATGTCCTTAAATACCGGATTGCATACTGCCACCATGTATCTATATTGCACTCCAAAGGTATCTTACGTAGTTGCTTATGCAATGCCTGTATACCTAGTCACGTTTCAGTCACTATGTATTTACTCCAAATGTATCTCATGTATTTGCTGCTTGTGCTAAATCTGCGAAGCTCTTTGACACCCTCAGGTCAAGTTTGGGCTATATAAAACTCAATAAAAAAAATTGAAATGGCCCTGTCAGGATAATTAAGTGTTCTTGAATATTTGAACTTCATTTCACTGCCAGAAGACCAATGCCACACGAAGAACAAAGGACACAATTTTTAAGTACTGAACCCAGAATTTTCTAGTTTCTGCAACAGTAAGCCCCAGCCTATTGATCCAACTACTATTCAACATCTGAGGTGGAGTTTTGGTTACTAATATTTAATTCTTACTGCCGTTTCTAGTGCTATGATGGCTGGGTGTCACTTTACTGCAGAATTGTGCCCTGGAAGGAGCAAAAAGGGTGCAGAAGCCAACTGCGGATTAAGATTTTGGATACTTTTTCTAACAACAATATTCATAATCTTAACATTATAGTTTATTACAGACAATCTGTCTGTACAAGGCCTGTTTTTATCACAGATAGGCTTAGGCATGAGATCAAGACTGCTTCTCTTGTAGGACAACAAAGGGTATCATAGTGTATCAGCATTAATATAGATAACCACAGATAAGAATAGCTCATGAAGAATTCTAATGCTAGATCAGTATTGCACAGTGATCAGACCAATCAAAACGCTGCACTGCAGTGTTCTGATTGGCTTAGGCGAGCCTGTGTGTTTCCAGCTTCCGTTCAAGAATCAGAAGAGACGAGGAGAGGTGGTGTCACGCCGACAATCCCCAGGTAAGAGATTTTTTTTATTCCTTCCCCCAACCCCTGTTCAGATGCAGCTGCCACTGCATCTCATCCATACTGGTAAATATTATAGTTTAAGAGTGCTTGTTCCGGAGAAGCACAAACTCCGAATTTAAAACATAACAGAATGGTTGGGGGTTCGCTTTACTAATAAGTCTTGATTTCTACCCAAGTTAACTCGTTTTGCAACATTAGGATTAAAAAAAACAATATCTTGCAGTTTGCATGCAGCTCTTTGATTATAGTTGATAGCTCACTGTTCTATATTATGATTTAAACTTATAAACTGCAAGTAACAAAAGGGTCTCACTGACAGCAGCAGTAATGCACTGACCTATTTACATTATATGCACTTTGTGATCTGCTTGGTAGACATACTTTGCAGCAGACATTTCAACCTCATGAGCAACTTTATGATGAGTCAGTAGTTGCTCTAGACAAAACTCCAGTCTCTCTGCAGCAGGTCAATTAACCTCCAGAGTTATCTTGACATTTGTATGGTTACCTGAAAATTGCTGGAGGCAAGGAACGCAGCAGCAGGTGCTTTTAAAACCGTATTGTACTTGAAAACATGGTGCCCCCCCAAAGTCAGTGCCCAGTGAAGTAGCACTGACCGCACCGCCCTAGGCAATGGTCACAAGCAAATCCCAAATTAACCAGTGCTCAGCACTCTGGTAGCTAGGTACAGAGCAGTCAGGCTTTACCTGGAAACAATTTGTAAAAGTATTTATGCGTTGCCCCAGACAGTAATAACATGAAACACAACATAAGAAAAATCCCAAACCAATTTAGAACATAGAGTAAAATGTAATAAATAATTTAAGATCAAAAAAACAAAAATGGAATCAGTAGAACCGGAGATTTGGAATTCTGAAGATGTAAGTGAAAACAGCACCAAAAAGCACAAAGCATCAACTGTACATATCTGGTTGCGCTAGATCGGGTCAACGTCACAAGTTCAGGCGGACCGCAATGGAGCCCGGGCCAGCTACAGATACCCAGTTGGGCCCGCTGAATAAAATTACCTTAAATCCCAGTTGTGAAGATGCGAGTAGTCTCACATTGAGGATGCATCATGCAGCCGAGGCGATGTAAGGTCCGGATCGAAGATGTGTTTTGCAGCGTCAGTTCCAAGGAGCTGTAAAGCTAGGTTTTGTGTCGAAGAGGCCATCGACAAGGGGGGGCTTGTGATGCAAAGTTCCACATCAAGAATGCATCGCAACTAGCTGTTTTCGACGAAGCTGTAGTACTTACAATGTGGAGTCGCGTTGTCGTTGAGGCTTGTAATGCGAGGGCCTGCACCGGGGATGTGTTGTGCATAGGCGATTCCAATGAGGCTTCGAGCTGCAAGGGCGATTTGAGGTCCTTGCGCCAGGAAAGCCCACACAGCAGAGACGATTTGTTGGTTCTGCTCATGGTACGACTGTGCACCAGAGGAGATGCGTTGGTTCTCCTGGGTCCACAGATGGGCTACAAAGCCCCTTCAAGCCTACCTCCGAGGGCCCAGGACTGGGATGGCACCACGTGGCAGGGAAAGACTCACAAATAATGGAGTACAGGTGCTGGGTTCAAAGTTATTCCCTGAGGCTTCTGATCAGGAGGCCAGCTAACTAGCCTTGGAATCACTCAGGGGTCCTGGGTTTAGAGATGCAGACAAGAGGTCAGTAGGGCAGAAGTCCTTCAGAGCAGCAGACCAGCAGAGTGTCAGTCCTTTCAGCAGCATAGAAGTCCTCCTTCTTAACAGAACCCACATGTTCGGAAGTGTGTTAAAGAATTGGTGTCTGAGGTCCAATATTAATTCATGGTGCCCATTTTGAAGTGGGAGAAGTTTCCAGAGGATTCCACCCCCCAGAGGTGCTTGAAATGTCCTGCCTTCCTTTCCATGGCCCATATTGTCTGGGGTCACAATAGGCTAGTGTCAAACCCCTTAGCGAGAGTGCTCCGGTAGGGCCTTTGTAATGTACAAGTGTGGTAGGTGACATTAACTAGTGGCCCATCCTACCAACACCCAGCTTCCCTTTGTCTCACTGTATGGAAGCAATACACAAAGACCAACTGTCAACTACCCTTAGTCATATGACCCTGGATACAGGCAGAAGACATAAAATGTTTGGAACAAGAAAATGCCATCTTTCTAAAAGTATGGTTATGACAAGCTAGACTGCTTGTTACAGTCGCGCACTGTTCACTTGATGTTGCTTCACACCTAAACCAGTTTATAAAACTATGACACAATTTGTTCAATTGAAATCTTGTATGAGACAGTCATTTTATGCATTCATAACAATCATTATAAGTATACTTGTTCGAAATCTCACTTCTTTCCTTATTTACAAATACTTATGTTTCACAAATCATAACATTGCATATTCTTCATCATTAATACATGATTAACAATGTGATTTCAGTTCCACTTGAATTTAGTACATGCCCAATGCATTTCGGAACCAGACTGGTTCCTTCCTCAGACGCCATTCTGAAAAAATAAATGGATGATATGTGATGTTAATGCCCATGGTTGTCAAACTGATGTGCTCGATGTTGAATGGAATGTATTGATTTATCATACCTTAGGTCAATGTAGTGACGATCGGCAATCTACAACAGTCAAAAAGACCCTATTAAATGATCAGTGTCCATCAATTAACTCAATATCACTAACTAGACTGCTCAATTTGTGAAAGATAGCTTACCGTTACAATCAAGCTTACCGTTACAATCACGGTCTAAACAGAGCATAAGCTGCCAAAAAATTCAAAACAACTCTATGTTAGGACAGGTCTTCACCATTATGTTCAAGTCCAATTATACTTTAAAGTTGCCACAATGAAAAAAACCACCATCATACCTGAATGAATGAATCGGGTTGTCTTAATCTGTAGAAAACATAAGAATCAATATCAATCAATCTACGTTTGGGTTCAAGTTGCCATATGTTGTGGATGTAGAAAAACGCCATATTCCTCATACCTGTTTTGTTATGAACTGATCCTCCTGAAAAAAGAGAATACCGAAATGCTCTATAAGTAATAGATCAAGTTTCAATAATACGCTCTAAACAATGCTCGTTCTATGAGGATAAATGCACCTCGATAAAGACCGCTCCTACCTTATCTGAAGTGTAATCCACCGTGTACAACACAACGCGATAACAAAAACTCTGGTGTCCCGCTGTCTTCACAAATCTGATTTACGCGGTGCTTAGACATAGACATAGACGCTTTCCTGTGCGTCAAAGGTGCTCCCGAGCCACCGACTACAACGGCGGCCATCTTAAAATGGGTAATATCTAACAAGGTGAACTACACCCGGAGGATGATTACTAGTGCAGGAAAGCACTATCTTGTTGCAACGAACTAACATAAGCCCCTGCGATTAATCTAAACTTTACTGATTGAATTGATAAACTCAAATCAACCGTTCCGAAAAATATTTCCAAAACAAAACTAAGGTATCTAGTAATAATCATATGTGCGTGGTGCTCCTTCTACAAAAGGCACATGAACTCTTCGAAGTCAAAAAACCAAAATCTGCTGGAAACCGAAAACCTTGGTTGGTACGACACAAGGGGTATTGTATTTTGATGGTATTCATGTGTGAACCATTTATGTGTTAGTCATTTATGTGTTGGTCCTACTGGAGTTTACAGTAAAATGAATAAGTGTGCAAGCTTATGTTCTCCTGTATCATGGTCACCGATTTCATAACACATACGATGATTCACATCTTTAATTTGCATACAAATTCACCACCTCAATTACGTGTACTTCATTTGGTTAAATCAGGTACTATAGAGAACAATGCATTCTACATTTCAAGTAAGGTGCTAGATAGATGTAATATTGGCGTCTCACACAGTGTTCCAATGTATTTATTTAACCTTTATTGATGGTTGGTAATGTCTTTAACAGACTCTTTATTGATGGCTGGTGATGTCTAAAATGGACTCTTATATTCCTACATGTAACATGATAGATCATACCTATCATTAAGGCCTGTGGGGGTCATTGTGTTAAGCATCTTGATCCAATATACCTCTCGTTGGAGAAGTTTTTTCTGGTTATCTGTCCCTGATTTGAGTCTTACTTTTTCTATTACTAAGAATCGTAATTGTGAGATGGTATGCTTTTCTTCATTCCAATGAGTAGCTAAGGGTGATGACAATGCTCGTGTTCGTATCCTGCTTTTATGTTCAGTAATTCTGATTTTCAATTTACGTTCCGTTTTGCCCACATACATCTTTCCACATAGACATTTAATTCCGTAAACAACATTTTGAGTGTTACAGTCACTGGTGTGTCTTAATTTGATGGAGATCCCTGTTGTAGGATGTGTAACTACATTTCCAGGAATAACATTATTGCAATGCGTGCAATTCTGACATTTCATTGTGCCCTTAAATATTGTCTCTGGTGATTGTGTGTCGGTCCATTTCAATAGTTGTCGCAAGTTCTTCCCTCTGGTGTAAGCATGTAAAGGCAAATCCTTGTATATGTCATTGAAATCTGGTTCTGTTGACAGACGTTCCCATCTTTTGTTAATTATGTGTTTAATTGTTGTAGATTGAGTGGTATATCTTGAAACAAAAAACATTTACTTCGTTGAGGGTCTGGATTTTGGCTGTAATAGATCTTGACGGTTTGTCTTGGACACTCTATCCATGCTTAATTGTAGTACATCCTGAGGGTACCCTCAGTCTTTATATTTTTGAAGATGTTCTTCCATCCTGAGTTGACATGTTTGGGAATCAGAACAAATGCGCTTAATGCGTATGAGTTGCGAAAATGGCAAATTCTTGATTAGACTCCTCAGGTGGAAGCTGGTGTATTCCAGGGCGTTGTTGTGATGTACGTTCAATGGATGCCTATGGTGGTTCAATATCTAAACAACTCAAACAATTAGAGTATTTAACATGACGACAATTGAATTAGAAGATGCATGCATCAACCTTGGTGCAATATCATAAAGCCAAGCGGATTCCGAGAGGATTAAGATTATCCATCAAACCCATGTTGTTCCGTTTCAATTTAAATGCTAAATTTATGGACAAATGGTACAGTATCCTCAACAAATGTTATTTAGATCTTATTTTACTCATTATTGAGGAACTTTCCAAAACAATTCGGGAACTAGAAGACGAGATACATACCCTAAAAACCGAACTTGAAACAAGGATGGAAGAAAATACCTGGAAAATTCATCTTGAAGGTTTGAATCAAAAATTAGAGAAATATAGTAAGGAACTCCAGGAAGGGAAATTAAGGAAGTATAAACGTGACACGATCTATTACAACCTCAACGAAGTGTACACGTGGGCTGACATCTATGCCCGGCGACGATTTGATCAAAGAAAAACAACAACAACAACACATTCATCAGAGCAAAGTTTGGTCACGGATAAGGATACCTCGATCAGCAGAGGACCAGTACAAACAGCAACATCAGGGTCCATCACAACGGGACGACCAACTGAAGCCATTGAATCAATGCCAACAACCAGCAATGTAGCTTTTTTGTCCCAGGTACCAGACCAAGGACCACCACCATTACAACAGACAGGAGCCTTAGGCGGGTCCGTCCGACAAGGAGAGGAAAAGGCAGGAAAATCTCTACGGAGTGGGAAAACAGTGGCCTAATAATAAATATATGATCCATACAACTTTCCTACCAACAACTTAAAGTTCTTAATAAAGGACTTTTATTTGTGCCGACTAATACACCTAATGGAATTGAATTGGAAGTAGCGTTATATCGCTTCATGAGAAGCATACGATTATGTCATTTCTTCACAAATATAGTTGTACCAACCTCTCAGAGTGAGCATGATAAGGAAGGACGATTCAAACCTAAGAGCACTTACCAACCACCAGTATCGCACAAAATGCTTCATACTTTTGAGATTATGATTAAAAAGGACATTAAATCTTTAGATTTCAAGAAAGTTAAACGTCATAATCTCACTAAATCTGAGCACCAAACCATTTGGACAATAGCTAACAACCAGGATTTGACAATACAACTAGCAGACAAAGGGGGAACCATTGTCGTTATGGATACCCACTTCTACAACAATAAAGTCAGTGAGCATGTGAAGGATGAAAACACATATCTACTACTTGACTCAGAACCAACCATGCAACTACAAGAATTATTCAACCAAATCTTACAGAATGCTGTTGATCAGGAATGGATTGATGACACAACTCGAGCGTATCTAACAACAGCCCATCCCAGATGTCCAAGCCTGTACATGATCCCAAAGGTACATAAGAGCCTTACCAATCCCCGGTTCACACCTATCGTCTCAGGGTGTGGGTCCATTTTTTACCCCCTTGGACGATATTTAGATCACTTTCTCCAAAAGTTTGTGCAAGGGTGGGATTCGTATTTAAAGGACATTACTGATTTTCTTAAAAAACTGTCAGCAATTGAGCAGGACTTCCAGGCAACATGGGTTTTGTGTACCATAGATGTGGTGGCCCTTTACACTTCTATACCGCATATTGCAGGATTAGAATCAGTTGAATGGGCATTGTTACAGACGAACGACCTACCTACCAACAAAATTCTATTATTACAGCTTCTCAAATTTTGTCTTCATAACAGTTATTTCACATGGAACAAGCAATTTTTTGCCCAATTAACAGACACGTCCATGGGTTTTTCGGGGGCACCCACATATGCGAATATTTTCCTGGCCCAGTTCGAGGCAGAACATCTGATGAACAAAACCTGGTGGACGAATGTAAGGTTGTATTGTCTATTCATCGAATACATTTTCCTTATCTGGAAAGACACCAGAGAGACCTTAGAAAATATGATTCAAGAACTGAATCTGGTGGACCCCAGAATACAATTCACCCAAAAAATAGACCATAAAACAATGGAATTTCTGGATGTGAGAATCATTAAAACTGAGACAGGACTGCACACTGAATTATTTACGAAACCAACTGATCGCAACAACGCCCTGGAATACACCAGCTTCCACCCGAGGAGTTTAATCAAGAATTTGCCATTTTCGCAACTCATATGCATTAAGCGCATTTGTTCTGATTACCAAACATGTCAAATCAGGATGGAAGAACATCTTCAAAAATATAAAGACAGAGGGTACCCTCAGGATGTACTGCAATTAAGCATGGATAGAGTGTCCAAGACAAACCGTCAAGATCTATTACAGCCAAAATCCATACACTCAACTAAGAAAATGGTTTTTGTTTCAAGATATACCACTCAATCTACAACAATTAAACACATAATTAACAAAAGATGGGAACTTCTGTCAACAGAACCAGATTTCAATGACATATACAATGATTTGCCTATACATGCTTACACCAGAGGGAAGAACTTGCGACAACTATTGAAACGGACCAACACACAATTACCAGAGACAATATTTAAGGGCAAAATGAAATGTCAGAATTGCACGCATTGCAATAATGTTAGTCCTGGAAATGCATTTACACATTCTACAACAGGGATCTCCATCAAATTAAGACACACCAGTGACTGTAACACTCAAAATGTTGTTTATGGAATGAAATGTACATGTGGAAAGATGAATGTGGGCAAAACAGAACATAAATTGAAAATCAGAATTACTGAACATAAAAGCAGGATACGAACACGAGCATTGTCATCACCCTTAGCTACTCATTGAAATGAAAAAAAGCATACCATCTTACAATTACGATTCTTAGTCATAGAAAAAGTAAGACTCAAATCAGGGACAGATAACTAGAAAAAACTTCTCCAACGAGAGGTATATTGGGTCAAGATGCTTAACACAATGACCCCCACAGGCCTTAATGATAGGTATGATCTATCATGTTACATGTAGGAATATAAGAGTCAATTTTAGACATCACCAGCCATCAATAAAGAGTCTGTTATAGACATTACCAGCCATCAATAAAGGTTAAATAAACACACTGGAACACTGTGTGAGACGCCAATATTGCATCTATCTAGCATCTTATTTGAAATGTAGAATGCATTGTTCTCTATAGTACCTGATTTAACCAAATGAAGTACACGTATTTGAGGTGGTGAATTTGTATGCAAATTAAGATGTGAATCATATGTGTTATGAAATCGGTGACCATGATACAGGAGAACATAAGCTTGCACACTTATTCATTTTACTGTAAACTCCAGTAGGACCAACACATAAATGACCAACACATAAATGGTTCACACATGAATACCATCATAATACAATAACCCTTGTGTCACACCAACCGAGGTTTTCGGTTTCCAGCAGATTTTGTTTTTTTGACTTCGAAGAGTTTATGTGCCTTTTGTAGAAGGAGCACCACGCACGGATGATTATTACTAGATACCTAAGTTTCGTTTTGGAAATATTTTTCGGAACCGTTGATTTGAGTTTATCAATTTAATCAGTAAAGTTTGGATTAATCGCAGGGGCTTTTGTTAATTCGTTGCAACAAGATAGTGCTTTCCTGCAATAGTAATCATCCTCCGGGTGTAGTTCACCTTGTTAGATATTACCCATTTTAAGATGGCCGCCCGTGTAGTCGGTGGCTCGGGAGCACCTTTGAAGCACAGGAAGTCGTCTATGTCTATGTCTAAGCACCGCGTAAATCAGATTCGTGAAGCCAGCGGGACACCGGAGTTTTTGTTACTGCGTTGTGTTGTACACGGTGGATTTAACTTCAAATAAGTTAGGAGCGGTCTTTATCGAGGTGTATTTATCCTCATAGAACGAGCATTGGTTAGAGCATATTATTGAAACTTGATCTATTACTTAAAGAGCATTTCGGTATTCTCTTTTTTCAGGGGGATCATTATATAACAAAACAGGTATGAGGAATATGGCGTTTTTCTACATCCACAACATATGGCAAGTTGAACCCAAACGTTAGATTGATTAGTATTGATTCTTATGCTTTCTACAGAGTAAGACAACCCGATTCATTCATACAGGTATGATGGTGGTTTTTTCATTGTGGCAACTTTAAAGTATAATTGGACTTGAACATAATGGTGAAGGACTGTCCTAACAAAGAGTTGTTTTGAATTTTTGGGCTGCTTACGCTCTGTTTAGACCGTGATTGTAACGGTAAGCTATCTTTCATGAATTGAGCAGTCTAGTTAGTGATATTGAGTTAATTGATGAACACTGATCATTTAATAGGGTCTTTTTGACTGTTGTAGATTGCCGATCGTCACTACATTGACCTAAGGTATGATCAATCAATACATTTATACAATCAACATCGAGCACATCAGTTTGACAACCATGGGCATTAACATTACATATCATCCATTTAATTTTTCAGATTGGCCCCTGAGGAAGGAACCAGTCTGGTTCCGAAATGCATTGGGCATGTACCCAATTCAAGTGGAACTGAAATCACATTGTTAATCATGTATTAATGATGAAGAATATGCAATGGTATGATTTGTGAAACATAAGTATTTGTAAATAAGGAAAGAAGTGAGATTTCGAACAAGTATTCTTATAATGATTGTTATGAATGAATAAAATGACTGTCTAATACTAGATTTCAATTGAACAAATTGTGTCAGAGTTTTATAAACTGGTTTAGGTGTGTAGCAACAACAAGTGAACAGTGCGTGATTGTAACAAGCAGTCTAGCTTGTCATAACCATAGTTTTAGATTTTAAGGGGTGGCATCCCTTGTCAGTTGTAGCAACAGTAGTTTAAAGTGAATAACATAGTTAATTGAGCAAACAGGAGTGCTCCCCAAGACCCATAATCTTTATATATCTTTCTAAAAGTGCAATTTTCAGAATTCTGATTAAAATTACAACTTCACCAATAAAGAGGACATTTAATTACAATTCTTTAGACATCAAACTCGACTGGTCTACTTGCTCAAAATTGCAAGTTACAGCTTATTAAATGTAATAAGATAACACCAATGTTTACCTATGGGAGAGACTAGGCCTTACAGTAGTGAAAAACAAATGTACGAGTTTTTCACTACCAGGACATGTAAAAGTTAAAAGAACATGTCCGACTTTTTAAATACACTGCACCCTGCCCTCTGGGCTGTTCAGAGCCTCCCACAGGGAGACCTATATGTATTAAAAAGAAAGGTTTAGGCCTGGCAAAAGGTGTATTTTATCAGGTTGTAATGGGAGTTTACAACTGCCCACACACTGCAATGGCAGGCCACAAACATGTTTACAAGGGCTAGTTAAGTGGTTGGCACAATCAGTCCTGCAGGCCCACTAGTAGTATTTAATTTACCAGCTCTGGACACATGTGGTATCACACTACTATGGGTTTACAAGTAAATTGAAGAGGTCGCGGAGATACCATATCCCGGGCCAGTCATTTAGAAAAAGGGAGGGGGTGTTTCTGGTGCTCTCCTCCCCTCTCTGATGATCCCCTGGGGCCTGATACAGTTGCAGGGTCCCGGGAGACCCCATCAACCAGGACAGTACTGTTTTTGGCAGAAAACGTAACTTTGCTGCTCCCTGGCAAGAGCAGTAAAAAAAAATGCTGCTACTGCTTGGGCAGGAGCAAAGCAAAGGTGCCGGCTCCTGGGTATCCAGCTGGGGAAGTGGGGGTCTTAGGGCTCCCCCCCTAAGCCCCAACAAAGACAGCATTGTATGTGCCCTCGGTGGGCACTGGGGAAACCACCACAAATTGTTTAAATGGCTGGCTCTATCCACGGGAGCTGGCAGGTGTCAAAGGGGCCCCTGAGGCTCCTCCCACGCTTATCAGCAAAATCAAGCTTCTGGGGGCTCTCGGTAGGTACTGGGGTTTCCTCAAACAATTATTAGGTGGCTGCCTCGTGCCACAATGGTGGCTAGGGAACAGGCTGAGGCCATGGGGGTCTTGGTGCTGCCTCTGCATCCCCCAGTATTAAAATAGGTGTGGGTGCCCCATGTGGGCACCCACAAATTGTTGTGGGTGGATGCAGGGATTGCAGCAAACCCCTAGCAACATTAAATAAAGTAAGTCTCCCAGATCATTACATCCATGACCCCTGGAGAGCTTACCATATATTTCTAAAGAACTAGATGGAGCTCTTTGCTCTTCAGCTGTAGAGTAGGGCCCCGTTCTAGTTGGTTCTATGACAGCACTTCAGAGCCTGAAAACGGTTAAAAAAAGACTCAAAGACATGCTCATTATTTTTTTAATAAAACTTTTTTCAAAATAATCACTTTTATTAAACTCTGCACAGTGTGAATTAATTAAATGGAAATTTGATTAATGTTATAGGTTTTTTTTTTACAAAGAAAATAGCTGTGGTTTATATATGTTTATATTTTGGTCTTGTGGCCTAAGGGGCACCGTGCGCACCCATGGGGATTGGGTAACAGACCCCGTGCTCAACCTCCCACCAGCGGGAAATTGGGTGAAGATACAGGCACTCACAACCCACCCTGCGCCCATCCCCCATGGGTGGGCTGTTGGGTCCCAGAACATTTCTTGCTTGGCTAGGAACTGACCAGCTAATGACCAGGTCAGACACACTCAAGCTGTGAGAAAATCAACCCTCATACCAGTTTTATCTTTGCTGGGCAAAGGCAATGTGAGCACAGGATTTAACATCTGGGTATACCCATCACTTTGGGGAAAGTTCTCGCTTAGAGAAACAAAAAAGTGACGGTTGGACTTCTTGAAATAATCTCAGTCACTAATAATTATTAGGGGTTACATTCAAGTTATGTCTTTCATCCACTATGCCACTCTAGACAGATCAGCCATGCAAATTTCAAGTGTCCTGGCAGTTTGTGCTAGGCTGTTCCTGTTGAAGTATCAAGGCTAAGTTGCTTATGGTTGCTCTTCCTCTGGAGTGGTGGTGGAATGCAGTGTGAGTGATTGTCAATGTCAGACTTTTGCCAGCAGTCCACATGTCACCTTTTGTTGTGTTGAGAAATGCCAGTACCAGCAGCGAACAATCTTTAGCACAGCAAGACTAGTTGGATTTGGCGATGCTTGTAGCCTGCAACTAGTAAAAGCCTATTTATGTCTAAAGGTGAATCTTATTGAGATTTATAAAAAAAATAGCAAGCATACACATTAATTAAACAAGAACAATGAAAATGTCAGTGAAAACGCTAATGTGATTAGCAACAATGTCAAAAGTTCACTAGACATTTCAAATTCTCCAAATCGATGCAAATTTTTCATATAACCGTTACACATACTAATTTTGAAAATTAGTATCTACATTAATTGGACATTCAATGTTACACTAACACCCTTGAATGTTATTAATTTTCCTAACATATGCAAATTAAGTGGCCTCGAAATTTCATACAGCATAGCTTGGTGAGTAGCAAAATACCCTTAAAACCCTCATAGGGGGTATTTATTTACTACCATACAAAACCTCCAAAAACATACAAAAATAAAAAGAATGCTGGGTGTATGTTCAGGCTAGTCTTTCGAGAGAAGTTGCCTTGCCAAGGAGCAGAAAGCTTTTGCAGGACTGAGGAGAGAGATATGTAGTATGATCCTTATAGCTTGTAGTCGGATTCATTGTTCTGAGGAGTAGGTATCTATACTACATGGGATTCTGTAATCCCTGTATAAATGCCAGTATCTAATTTCTTTATAATCAGCGACATGTGACGCTCCCAATCAATTATAAAGAAAAGACGTGAGAACTCGACTATTATAAGTAATTACAGTCAAGTTCTGAGATTTTAATATCTGCTGCCAGAATCGTAGCATAGGTGAAACGCAGATCAGGTCACAGAGCCTAACTTAAGCAGATGTTTAAAACAACAAAACGAAAAGTTGCTTTTCTTTCTTCTGCTATATTTCTTAGCTTACGACATGCACAGAGAGCATGTTTCTTTTCAGCACTATTTAAATAGAGAAAAACTACAATCCTGCATGTTTCTACACATTTCCAGCTAGTTCCGCTTTTTTCAGTTAAAAAAGAAAAACTGATTTTTATTGAACTGTTTTAATATCGGTTTGGAACAAATAACTAAAAGGTTTTTGAAGTGTTTAGTTTTGAACTACAAGTTTTATTTATATTCTTCAGGTTTGTAAACATGCTTGCTCTTTATTATAAATGTGTTACACACAAAGGTTTTAAGGGGTTAGTGTGAAAGGTGATAGTGTGACCATGTATTATATGGGATAAAGAACTTCCTGGTGTACATGATAAGGATATTGCAAGTCACCTCGGAGTTCCATAACCTTAAAAACAGAACTCAGCCTTTGAACTCATTCCTCTATATGGTTATGAAACTCCTGTGTCTAGCAATATCCTTATAATGTATGGCAGGGGATACTTCATCACTTTTTGGGTCAAGCTAGAAAGCCCAGCTATAATCAATCAGTCTGTGGGCCTCAAGTCCATCCCCATTATTGCTATTGCTTTTCATTTGTCTATGTCAGTGTCCTTTAAAAATCCTTGCTTTTAGTCGTTGGTCCTGCCTCTTTGTCCCTCCTTTCTCTCTTCTCTGATTACTGTCTCATTCCGCCATGGTTCTCATCTGTTCTTGGGGGACTATTTTTTTGGGTGTGGGGGGGTTTCCTGCTATGTTACTGTTGCCCGTGTTTAGCTTATGTGCCCTAGCTGCTTACATTCAAATATAGCATTTGTCTTCCCACTTCCTCTTAATGCCACAATTGTGTTACTGCTGCCATTGTTACTGCTGCCTCCCTCGCCAATGCTCCTTCTCTTGTTTGTATTTTTTTATTAGGCTTTTTGCACTTTTCGATCTCCACCGAAAGTTGGGCTTTTTCTAGTTGGATACTGGCTTGGTTTGGGCTTCCTTCTAAGGGGGATTGGGCATGTTTTTAGGTATACCTGCAAAGGGTTTACATCCTACTACCCAGGGCCGGTCCTAGGCCTTCTGAAGCCCCGGGCGAAAGGGAAGATGCGAGGCCCCCCTAATTGCATATTGCGTCACAAGAAGTGACATCGCAGTACTATTGATCTTATTTGGCATCACGGAAGCTAACTAATGTGGATATCAGTAACATTGACAAAAAGTAGCCAACCTTCCTTCCATCATCCATCCACCCACCCATCCATCCATCTACTCATCCACTCATGAATCCATCCATTGACCCTATCACTCATCCATCTATCTATCATTTCACTCCTTCACACATCTATTCATCCTTTTGTCCATCTACCCTCCCTTTCACTGACTCATCCATCCTTACATCTACCCTTTCACTTATATGCCCATGCATTCACCCTTCCACTTATCAATCCATCAATCCATCCATCATTTCACTCATCCACCCACCCACCCATCATCCACCCAACTATCCACTCACCCACCCACCGTCCACCCACCCATCCACTCATCCATCCTTTCACACGCCCACCCACCCACTCATCCAACCTTTCACCCACCCACCATTCACCAATCCACTCATCCATCCATCCATCCTTTCACCCACCCACTCATCATCCATCCATCCTTCCACCCACCCACTCATTATACATCCTTCCCCTCATCATCCATCCATCCATCCTTCCACCCCCTCATCATCCATCCATCCTTCCCCTCATCATCCATCCTTTCACCCACCCCCTCATCATCCATCCATCCTACCCCTTATCCACCCATCCATCCATCCTCCCCCTCTCCATCCATCCTTCCCCTCATCCATCCTTCCTTTCATCCATCCTTCCCCTCATCATCCATCCATCCTTTCACCAACCCCTCCATCCATCCATCCTCCCCCTCATCATCCATCCATCCTTCCCCTCATCATCCATCCATCCATCCTTCCCCTCATCATCCATCCATCCATCCTTCCCCTCATCATCCATCCTTCCCCTCATCATCCATCCATCCTTTCACCCACCCCTCCATCCATCCATCCATCCTCCCCCTCATCATCCATCCATCCATCCTTCCCCTCATCATCCATCCATCCTTTCACCCACCCATCCATCCTTCCCCTCCATCCATCCTCTCATCCATCCATCCTTCCCCTCATCCATCCTTCCTTTCATCCATCATCCATCCTTCCCCTCATCCACCCATCCTTCCTTCCCTCCATCCATCCATCCATCCATCCTTCCCCTCATCCATCCATCCTTCCCGTCATCCATCTTTCCCCTCATCCATCATCCAGCTACCCTTCCACCCATACATCCAGCTATTTATATTTTCTCTCATCCATCCTTCCCCTCACTCATCAATCCATCCATCCTCTCTCATTATCCCATGTATTCACTCTTTCATTCATCCATTTACCCTTTCACTTATTCATCCAGCCATCCACCCATCCCTTCACTTACTCACTCGCGCACCTTTCCATATTAATTTTGAACTCCACCCTCGCTGCAGGAGCAATTCCAGTACTGGAACAGAATCCACTCAGGACAGAGACATGATCCACCACAGGGGGGACAGGAGCCATCACAGGTGGGGGGGGGGGCAGGAGCCATCAGCGGGGGGGGGGGGCAGGAGCCATCACAGGCGGGTGGAGGGGGGACATGTGCCATCACAGAAGGGGGAACAGGATCCACCAGGGTGGGCACAGGGGTGGGAATGCAGTATTCTAGTATCATCTTGGGCTCCTCGCCCCCTCCTGCACAAGACAAGGAAGACAGGCTCTCTGTCCAAAATGCCATCCCCCACTGTGATGTACAGTACTTACAGGAGAAACTCTAAGAGAACTGATTGAACTGATTGTCCTCCATACTTTGTTAATCAGTGTGGGTGCGATTGTGCCTTTTCTTTATTTTATTACATTATAAACTGCATGTTTGAAGAACAGAGGTTTGCTTACAATTTAGTGACAGTAATTAAGCTCTGTGAAGAGAACCACGTGCTGCTTCAGTGTAATCTGGCAGAATCTAGGATGTTTGGGGCCCTGGGCTGAGGGGAATGTGTGAGGCCCCCTCTAAATTGCAAAGACGTGGCCATTCAGGGCTGTTTGCATCTGAATGGATGTCCATGCTCCTGAACCTGCAGCCCCTCCCTCTCAGTCACCATCGAGCACCTCTTAACAGCTCATCAAGGGCTGGAGGTGTGAGGGTTGCCATCCTGCTGTGCCTCTCCAGTTCTGCGGGGTATCTGAGCTTTGATGCAGCATCTGAGTCAACAAGGGAGGTGGGGGCAAGCTGTGCCGGCGTTAGGGTGGGGTGACCGGTGCCTGGCTAAAATGACGGACAAATGGCGTCCGTTAAAGAATCCTTCATGGACAACGGACAGACGGTCAAAATTACGGACTGTCCGTGAAATTTACGGACGGTTGGTCACCCTAATTGGTGGAATGCTCGACCATATAAACTCGAACAAAAATTCTCCGAACCCAGAGGTTTATTTGTAACAAGTCACTCGCATTAGAGTAATATATGAATGAGCGCCGTCAAGCCCTCCAAAAAGCTGACCACAAAATAAATGAAATCATTTTATCCATTTAGGATACAGCGCTGGAGGGCGCCATGTAAATACCTCCGTTTCTTTCCCGGTCGGAATCCATTCTATTGTGGGTGAAACGTTTGAACTGTACAGGTGTGCCCCCACGCCTCTGATAAGGGGACCTAACACGGGCCCCAACCCTTCAGGACCCCCCTCCCTGCCCAAGCCTAATGAATAAATATGAGATATGCGAGACTCGGGCCCCTTAACACACTCTGCAGGGGCCCTATAGGTTTGTATTACCTTCTGCCCCTGACCCCAGTCTGTGTGCATGAGCAGCTACTTTGACGGGGGACAGGGAGGCTGCCTGTCGCTATCTCTACTTTACCGAGGCACCTAGGCACTGTGCTTCCCTGAAGAATCCCGAATATCGCCGGCACATGCGACAGCTGCTGCCAGAGTCGGACTGGCCACCAGGGCAATCTAGCAGTGCCAGAAGGGCTAGTGTAACAGGTCAGTAAGCGGACCAGTTATTTTGCTGTTTGGGGTCAGTTTTAAGGTCTGAAGGAATTTTACTGTTAATTTCCCCAGTACCTCAAACATTGCCTGCAACAAGCACAAATGCGTGCAGTCTCTCATACAGTGCAAAACTCCATCACAACTTGGATTTACAACTTCAAAACTGCTCCGATGTGCAACGAGTCACACTTTCAGCTATCTGATAAGCTAATGGGGTCTCTTTTATTTTGGTTCCAGTTCCTATATTCTGTCCCAGTCCTGTGCTGTCTGCTGCTTCCCTGCCAAGGTAGCCCAGCCCCTGTCCACCGTTGCTTAACACGACAAGATGCCCCACCCTCTGGTCTTAAACATTCTGCTCAATATTTTTGTCCACCCTAAGCGTGGAAGGGTATACTCAGATGTGAGTCCCTTGCTCATTGCACCATCAGGATTCAAGCAAGCCGGGCCGAAGACGGCTGAAATGCCAGAAACCGGTCCCCGGAAGCTTGTTTCCTTCCCAGGGTAAGAATTGGCTTTTGTAGTCTGGTCTGCCCTGTTCCCATGATGCATTGGGCCAGGGACAGACTAATTTGCATACAGCCAGGTTCTAAAAACTGGGATGGTGCTATGAGCTAAAAAACGGTGTTGGATCTAGCCCTGATCTCTTGACTGGGTGAGAGTATTCTGCTTAATTCAGAGACTCTGTCCATCACCACCCCTTGTTGTAAATATTTTTGTCTACCCTAAGCGTGGAAGGGTATACTCAGATGTGAGTCCCTTGCTCATTGCACCATCAGGATTCAAGCAAGCCGGGCCGAAGACGGCTGAAATGCCAGAAACCGGTCCCCGGAAGCTTGTTTCCTTCCCAGTGTAAGAATTGGCTTTTGTAGTCTGGTCTGCCCTGTTCCCATGATGCACTGGGCCAGGGACAGACTAATTTGCATACAGCCAGGTTCTGAAACTGGGATGGTGCAATGAGCTAAAAAACGGTGTTGGATCTAGCCCTGATCTCTTGACTGGGTGAGAGTATTCTGCTTAATTCAGAGACTCTGTCCATCACCACCCCTTGTTGTAAACAATTAAGATAAGAGACACTGCCCTACCAATATTCGAAGTATAACAAAAGCCAGTTGATCTGGCTGCTCCCTCACCCACCTCCTCTTACCTGTGTCCGGCTGGTGCTCGAAAGAAACAAAGGGGCCTCTGTTGCCTGGAAACAAAATGCAGAAACAGAGCCTAGAATGGCCGGTACTTAACCGAGGCGCTGCCCCGCCCCTGACATTATGAGCCAACATAATTGCTGGCCCAGCTGTTGAGTAGACCCCCCCCATTCTGATTGCACCTTCCCCCACCTGTAATGTGATCAGGTGAGGCAGGGGGCCCTGTAGTGAGCTGTGAACGTGTGACCTTTCACGGGGGCGCGAGGCCCCCTGTGTTTTGCCGAGCGCGAGGCCCTGGGCGGCTGCCCACACTGCCCATGCCTAGCGCCGGCCCTGCTAGTACTACCTCTCTTTCCTGGCTTTTCACTGGTTCCAGTGCGGGCCACTTACTTTCACTCCAGTTCTATTGGTTGTATCATATTATCCTGCATTGACCACTGCTTGTTTACTTTACTTTAATTTACATTACCTCACCTCAAGTCTTTTTTATGTACATTTGTAGAATTAAGGGGGCGATTAAGTGATTTGCGGTACATATGTGCTTCCGAGGACAGCTTCCTGAGAAAGGGTTACTCTGGTGTCTTTGTATTCGGCACAGTACATTTAAAGCACTATTTTAGTACAGACTATAAAAAGTCGACTTCTGGCATGAAACGTATCAGGGAGCCACAATATTAATTTGTTTCACAGGTGCAAAAGTGCTCCAATCTTAGTATGTTGTATATTTAGTTGATATGGAGGGGGTCCATAGGGGAAAAATTGAGGTTTTTTTTTTTGATTCCACATATTTGACATACGCAAGAGGGGTGACCATTTGGTTTGCGCCAATGATACCATTTCAACATGGTGCGTCACATGCAGATATAGAAGGACATTTGTTCTAGTATATGGACTTTTAGTTGGGGTGGAAATCTGTTTTAGTGAACATATATGCACTTAACATTGACGTTAAGAGATTTTTGGGATGGTGTTGGAGCTCCTTACACTATAAATAAGGTTTCCCTTTTTCTGGAACGTAGATTTTAGCTTTATCCTGGATGGGAAAACAGACAGATTGCCTCTGAAACCCTAGTTGAAACTCAGGATGATAAGGTCTCAGAGGTGATGGCTAGATAGACTGCAAAGATATTTAGAGATCATTCAATCCTATGAAAAAAGAGTTGACATGCATCTCGCCCGTACACCGAACACAGGGTAGCCTACATAGGATACTGGTTTCACGACCAGTTCTCATACAGTAGGTTGCACCACTATTGGTTAAATACACAGGTAGCCGGCATGTCCCAACCACTCCAATTTAGCGCTTAGCCCCAAACTTTATGCAACACTAAGTTCCAATCAGATGTCGCAGCTGTAAAAGAGTTATTTGAAAGATAACTGGGGCCGGCGACCACCAGGAATAACGAGTGGGATGCACTTCAGGTAGTCTTGTGTGGGAAGCGTATCAGTAAACTTTATGGTATGAAACGCCAAATGAAAAGTGATTTCAAATTCCAACAGGAACATATTACACATTTATAGAGGGAAGAGGGAATAGACCCACAGGTAGACAGCAATACATTTGAAAACAAGCACAGCATAGGGAGCCTATGGGATGCACTCGTCTACCTTACTCTTTGTGATCATTGGCAGAACTTAAATAAGGAGGGAGACTGGCCAGAAAAGCTCCATGTGAGGCTCCTTCAGCACAAGGCCTCTTAGCCATTGAGGCAAAGGATGTCTCTTTGGTGGTTAAACAGGAAGGGATCAAAGATTCTCTGTCTATTTATTAGGCAAATTACATAAGAAACATCTGCTGATTGATAAACATTGATCAAACGTTTTCTGAGTGGACTAGATATCCTAAACTTAGCAAAACCAGGTGGCAAGTCTAGAAGTGGATATTGTGAGGGAGGATTTAAGAGAAACGAACCTAAGGATGGCTCAGTAAAAGGCGCCTAGGAAAGATGGTCTCCTGCCAGAATTTTATCAGGCCCATATAGAGCTACTCCCTGACTGCCTTCTAGTACATCATGAGGCTGACAGCCTGGGAAGATTCCACAGCCTATACGAGAAGCATCATAATAATGATGTTGAAACTTGACTGGGATTATTCCTTGCCAGGACCGTACCGGCCAATATGCATGATCAAAGCAGAGGCCAAGGTGAAATGACAGCCAATACACTGCTAAAGATGGTTGGTTTGTTAATCCAAGGACCAGTGAGGTTTGATGCCAACGAGAAGCGCCCTCATAAATATTCAATGCCTCATACGTTATGTAAGCCATACAAGGTTCAAATATTAAAGGAGTGCTTGTAGCATTGTACATAAAAAGACTTTCTATACCACAGACTGGGGCTACATGTGGGTAGTCCTTCAAAAACAACTGAGAGAAGAGACTCCTTGAAAGTGTCCCTGGGACTGAGAATTTACTGATCTGTCTAATGCAGGAGTCCAACAATATCAGAAATGTCCCCAAATAGAATAATAGATGCCCAAAGTATGGAAAGCTACAGTGAGGGTGATTTTGCATTGACCTGCCTTCTCTAAAGCTACACATTTAGCAGCAGCAGTCAGTTTTGAGGATAAATAGAAACATGTCCATGGCAGAGTGGAAGAAGGGAGGATATAGAACTTTAGGTGACTTATACCCAGGAGACTATTGCACTACATTCATGGAAGCGCAGGACATGTTTGAAGTGGGCCCAAACCAATTTGTGAAATTTGGCAAGCAGGCTAGGACAGCTAAAGACATACTGACATGCTTCCCATCAGCCCCAGCGGAGAGACAGACTTTGGAGATCCAGATAGATACAACATTTTGTCTATCACCTCTATGAAGTCTTAAACAAGAACAGGATGCAAGCTTCTTAGACTGTGAAATCGAAGTGGAGAGATCACCTAAAGGAACCCTTCTGAAAAGGGCACTGGGGTACAACATGTGCACAGGTATGAGAGATGTCTGACAATGTTCGGTTCAAGCTTGCCACACCTACCTTACACCCACAAGTCCTCATAAAATGTACCCAGCTACGCTCAACACCAGTCCACGATGCAAAGTACAGGGTGCAGGATTTGTTCATATGACTTGAGGCTGCACCAAGGTCAGATTCAATTGGAGGGAAATAGGACAAAGACCGAGGAAGATGTTTGACATCAGAATACAAATATCAGTCACACATTGACTTTCTGGGGTTAACTTTGCCCCCAAAAACAAGAAGATAAACTATTGATTTGCTGCAGTGGCATTGCTGCTACCACAGAGAGGAATTGCTATACGTTAGTTGAACAATAATTAACCCAACGTACAGGAATGTACTTGGGATTTGACTGAATAAGCATGTGAAGAGGAGAGACACATGCAGGACATCTGGGAGTATGACGGCCGATATGACAATGAGATGAGTGGAAAGGTTACAGGAGCTCCCAACTCCTCCATCAATGGAGTCCACCCCAGAGAGCCAGAATGTAAATCATTAGTCCTTTGAAGTTAAAATGCCTGAAATACAGAAATCACATACCCTGTACTGGGAGGGAAGTTATATTTGAGTTCCAATGTGAAAGAGGATGAGTGCCTTCATATGCTAAAATTTGTCTGAATTCACAACATGTGTACCTTGACATACTGAGTTGCTGCCACTGTAGTAAGACTGATGTATGTATTCAAGTCATAAGCGAATGAAGATATGTAAACTGTACCTTACTGCTGTTTTTGTGTGTTTTTGCTGACATTTTGATACTCCCAGTACTACTTGTCTTCTGCACAATGAAGAACAAACTTTAATTGGCGGGAGGCGCTGCTTGGGAGTTTCACGTGCAAGGGAGCTGGAGGAGCTTATACATTGAAGCGCAATGTCTGAGGTACGGATATGCACCTGGAACATCAGGGGAATGCACACACCAGCTAGGCGCTACCAGATCTACTCCTACCTAAAAAGACACAAGATAGGCATCGCACTACTTCAGGAAACACACTTGAATAAGACAGAGGTACTGGCACTACATCGCAAGTGGCGCGGACAACTCTATGCTACCACCTATTCCTCATATGCACGCGGCGCACTGATATGGGTCCGCCCCGGGATCCCCTGGACGGTCACAGACACTGCATTAGACCAGGAGGGCAGGTTTGTTGTAGTGCAGGGGAGACTGTATGGCCAACAGATAGTGCTGGCATCGCTGTATGCCCCGAACACTGATCAGGGAGACTTCCTGATGCACCTCTCCGTGGCGATGGCGTCCTGGCACGCGGTCCCGTGGCTACTGGGGGGAGATTACAACTGCACATTAGACATAACACTGGACCGCTCATTCCCGCCCCCCATAGGCGCTCCAACGCGTGGTGCCACGAAGGCACTACTGGAGTGGGCTGAACGGTGGGATCTCCATGACGCTTGGAGATCGCGCAACCCTGGGACGCGGGTCTACTCATACTACTCAGGCGCCCACGAATTACATGTCCGCCTGGACAGATTTATGGCGACTGCTGCAATCCTGCCCCTAGTGACTGACACATTATACATGGGTCGCACACATTCAGACCATAACCCACACTTTTTATCCATAGCTTGGGACCGCCCGTGCCCCCCCATTCCCACCTGGTGACTACAGCCAGCGCTCCTGTTAGATGCGGCTTTCCGAGAATCTCTCCTTACACACACCTCCCAGTACTTTGAGGACAACGCGGGCACGGCTTCCTCCCCCCAGGTGGAATGGGACGCCTTCAAGGTAGTGGTCCGTGGACCTTGCCTGAGGACACAGGGTCACATGGGGCGACAACTAGAAAGTGAACTGACCCGGATAGAATCCGACCTACTGGATAGGGAGGGGGAGGCAGTTGACGGTAGGGATGATTCACTGCAGGAGGCGCGCGCAGAACATGCAAGCCTACTGGAGCGGCTCCGAGACATTAACTACGCAGCGCACTCGGCGAGGACACATCACTTAAGTGATAGGCCTGGCAAGTTACTAGCCTGGCTGATTTCACAGGAATCCCGCTCATCCCCAGTGGCGGCGATACATGCAGAAGGGCAGGGCCTACTGTACTCGCAACATCAGATTCACGATGCATTCACTCACCACTACGAAGCATTATATCGCTCCCGACTGCTGCGCACGCGCTCAGACATTGCTGATTATCTCTCCCCTCTGCTCATGCCACACCTGACTACCACACAACAGGACGAATTAGGAGCCTCGCTTGACCCTGACGAGATCCGCGAAGCAATCTTTCACCTATCTAATGGCAAATCCCCTGGCCCAGACGGGCTTCCAGCCAAATTTTATAAGACAGGCGCGGACATACTCATTCCGCGGCTTCTGAGCGTGTACACCGCGGCAGCGGAAGATGCGCTCTTACCTGCATCGTTGAATGAAGCAACCCTGATCTCCATCCCAAAGCCTGACAAGGACTGCACGCAGATGGGCTCTTACCGTCCCCTAGCGTTGCTAAACACGGACTATAAGATATTGGCCTCCACACTGGCCCGGAGACTAGCCCCCTATGTGACCCATCTGGTGCACCAGGACCAAAACGGTTTTGTTCCGACACGCCACACCTCCCACAATATCCGCCGCCTATTCCGAATACAGGAATACGCTACCCATCAGTGGCCCAGAGCAGGATGCCTGGTGCTAGACCTAGAAAAGGCCTTTGACTCGGTCGAGTGGCCCTACCTGGGAGCGGTTATGGAAAAGTACCAACTGGGAGGAGGCTACGAAGCCATGGTGGGCCTGCTATACGACAAACCGACGGTCCGAGTTCGCACGGGAGCGTTGCTCTCGGACGTATTCGGGTGCGGAGAGGCACCAGACAGGGCTGCCCCTGTCGCCTCTATTGTTCTCCTTGGCCATGGAACCCCTGGCCACAATCCTCAGGACTCAGGGGCCTGACTGGGGGATCCCGCTAATAGATGGCCTCCACGCAGTATCGCTATACGCAGACGATCTGCTGCTGTACGTCAGAGACATAACTAACATCCCTGACTCCCTGGCCGACGTCTTCCGAACCTTCGATGACATGTCTGGACTGCGAGTTAATTGGTCCAAATCGGGGGCTTTTTCCTTTAGCCCAGATATGCCCGAATGCGACGTGCGCCTGGGCGGAGGTAGATTGCAATGGTATCCCACTACTTTCCGATACCTGGAGATCCGAATATATCGGAATCCGACGGATATCCTCGAGGGAAATCTCCTGCGGGCCATCGCCTCGATTCGGGCACAGATCAAGTTCTGGAACACCCTGCCCCTAAACGTCCCGAGCCGCATAGCACTTACTAAAATGATAGTGCTACCCAGACTGCTGTACTATTTTGCAAATCTGCCCACATACGTACCAAATAAAATATTCTGTGACCTGGAAACTCTGCTACGCAGTCTCATCTGGAACGCGGGCCGGCCCCGCGTAGCGCTGACCAAGCTCTACATGCCAACTGAGCAGGGGGCCTGGCAGTCCCACACATGGAGTTGTACAACCTCGCGGCACAGATGCAGTGGGTGACGGGGTGGCTCAGCGGCAAACACCTCGAAGATACTGCTTCGGACACTGCTGCTTGGACGCAAACACAAATCTGCACGCTGTTCCACCCGATAACCCGGACTCCCTGTCCCTTACAACTACACCTAGCGGTGGCACGCAGATGCTTCCTGCGTAGTTTACGGCTCACCCGGGCGACGACGCCATACGCTCCGATACTACCTATTCTGGGCACTCCAGGGCCAGTGGATACACTAACTGTGACTCGACTAACTAGCTGGACACAGGCGGGGGTGGACACTCTGGGTGATCTCTACACTGACGAACGCTACTCACATTTGCGGACCTGGCCGCTAGCACGGAAATCCCAGCTGGCCAGTTCCTACTGCATGCGTCCCTCTTACGCACACTCACTCAGTCTTGGGGCGACATGACGGACGAACTGCCGATGCACAGCTTTATGCAATATCTCCACGTCATGGGGGATGGCTCACATGTCATACATTGGTTAGCGCAGGCCCTACTAACGCACTCGCAACCGTCTACGTTGTCGCTACGGGACAAATGGGCACTGGATAGAGGACAAGCATGGACTGATAGAGAATGGGCGATGATCTTAGCCGGACCGACATACACCCCACGCAACCCCCATTTTAGGATAATTCAATTCTACATCTTGCACCGAGCTTATCTGACACCCGACAAGATAAACAGGTACTTCACAACCACGGAAGCCGCCTGTCCGCGCTGCTCTCTGAACGGAGCTGACCTCTTGCATATGTTGTGGCATTGCCCCGACGTGCACATGTACTGGACTGAAGTTACCACGCTACTCACACACAGCACTGGCGAGCAGGTACCGCACACATGGGAGGCGTGCATCTTGGGGCTATACAAACGCACTAAACTTACCAAAGTGCGGTCGCGCTTCTGGGACATGGGACTCATAACGGCCAAACGTCTGCTTACCAAGCACTGGAAGGCAGCGACCCCCCCTCACACGCAGCACTGGCGCGCCTCCTTTACCAACTGGGCGCAAGCGGAAGGCACGGTGCTTCTCCGCGAGGAAACAGCGGGACTGCGTAAGTTCCCTATAGCTCAACTCTGGGATGACTTCCTCAAGGCGTTCCGACGCACCTGCCAGGAGCAGGGGATTACCTGAAACGCACTTGTACCGATACATTACAACACCTCTTAACACCGGAAGATGCCATGGCCCTGCCCCCCTCTCCCCCGCTCACCCGCCTCTCTGGACTTTGGGATATAAACTAACGACCTTGAGCACTTACTATACCACGCACTGTACCGGAGGCCCGCGCGGCGCCACGCACCAGCCACTGCCTTTGCCTCGACTGACCTGCACACTTCCTGTGGCGAGAAGCCCTGCTAGGCCCTGCCCCACACCCACCACCACATATGAGGTCCTGTGACGAAATCTCCCCCCCCCCTACCCCTTCCTTACTGGCCCTACCCCCCAGATTTTCCCTGCCAAGATGTAGGCATAGGGAAAGGTTTGATAACTGGTCGTGTTCCCTGACCGGACCTGTTTCTTTACACAAAGGAAGACGTTAGATGCAACATGTCATTAGCAGGAAGCGATACCTTATTGATCTCGAGCTACACATACCCTGCGGAGCCACGGTGACACTTACGCATTGAGAGAGATACGACTTTACACACACCTTCACCCAAGTTGACAAGAGACCCGCTGCACAGCCTATCAGCTGTCGCTGCATCTCTTGCGACCTCCCAACACCAACGCTGGGAGACCTCGCAGACACCATACTACCAGACGCTTGAGACCTGCCTGAAACGGCTGCAGACTCACCCTGCCGCACATAACCACCTACCACTATGCCTCAGTGAGCTATACTATTGTACACCTAGTCGTTTCCTAGTCAGCATTACGATCACGGATCTAGTAAACCATCTGTTGCAGATCCCCCCCCGCTACTGGTTGCCTACGACTGCCTATTCAACTATTTGCAGGGTACTGGGGGATTGCTATCAAGGCACTAATGCTGGGTGATCGCTGCAAAGCAAATCTCTACAACGTAAGATAAAAATACAAGATCTACTGCTAAAATACCTGCACATCGGATGGCTACACATACACCCACATGAGACTTGCCGCCGAACCCCCGGGTTGTCGGCTAAATGGCTGTGTCATCTAGTCATAGGTTTCCCCGATTGTTTTCTGCCCGGCTGGCCCCTGGGAGCCGCTGAATGTAACATGTAAGATATTTACCATCTATGCAATAAAGGTCTTCAAAAAAAAAAAAAAAAAAAAATGAAGAACAAACTTTAATAAAAAAACAAATGGCATATCAAGAATATCTGCCTAGACCCATGGATGCAAAATATTGATCTCAGTCATTCGTGCCTTGTCAAAACAGCAGCTCTTGCCAGCTAACAGAAGCACTAGTTGGGGATGTTCACTGCAGCATTGTGACAATAGCAAATGTAATCGCTCCCTCCTTGACAATTGCCTTGCAGTTTCTAACTTTTCTTCCGGTCGAAGGACCAGTTGCGGCGAGATGTCATTCCACATCTGCTGATCGTGGCGGCCTAATATTGGAAAAGCATTTGCAGCTTTGATTGCTATCACTGCCATTGAACTAACCCTACTGCCCAGTTTATCTCTCTCTCTGCCTGGAAGTGCTGATTATGGCATGATCAGGTTCTTTGTTCAGCGTTGGGCTGTTAATGTAATAACCAAGTCTGGACCGGTAATTTTTCCGCTGGAACCGTAGCTGACATCCTCATCAATTTTAGGCTTTCTGATCAGACTATGGGCCAGATGCATAAAGACACTGTTTTGCGATTTTCTAATTACGAATCTTTGCAGTTATGCAACTAGGAAATCGCAAAACGGAATGCATGAAAGTGTGTGGAACACTTTTATCGATTCCTAGGGGAACGCAAATGACCTACCTCATGAATATTAATGAGGTAGGTCGCAATTTGCAACCCCGCTGGAATCGGCATAATTACAGGGATGGGGGCCTGCTGGGCTTAGCAGACCACCTTTATGTGATTGCTTTTAACTATAGCAATTTTTTTTTTTTTTTTAATGCAGCTCGTTTTCCAAAAAGGAAAACGGGATGCGTTTCAAAAACAAAAATGAAAAGTTTTCTTTTCATTTTTTAAGAGCAGGCCACTGCTTTCTCTTAAAAAATGATTTTACAAACATTCACAAAGGGGACCCCTTCCCATTTGCGAATGGGTTACCACCTACTTGAAGTAGGTGGTAAAATGTGAATGGTTTGCGACCGTATTCATGGTCACAAAACAATCAAGCATACTGTTAGGATTTGCTATTTGGCAGGGACGCCCTAAACGCACCCAAATAGCGAAGCGCAAATCCATTTTGAGATTTGGTAACAGGTTACCGAATCGCACAATAGGGTTTGCTGCACCAGAAAAGCATTTTTGCAATCGAAAACGGTCAGAATCTGTGATTCTGCCCGTTTGCGAGGAGAAAAATGCTTGATGCATCTGGCCCTAAGTCCAGTATGGGTATAGATCTAATAGGATCTCTATGGCTGATCCTTAAATACCTAAAGAAAGCATCGCTTGTCCACGGGAGCCATTAGGAGATTGAGCATTTTAGCCGCTCTGACCATCAGAGCATGCAAGTGGGCTATATCCTCCACAGGTGAATATAGCTGAATGTGCGATTTGTTGAACTCATTGGGTATGATGTAATCATCTCATTTAAACTCACACTAAGTATGGGGCTGGAAAGAGGTGGTGGGAAGGGGCTTAAATATCTGCCCAAGTTGTATATAACGTGTTTTTCTGTGCACCATACCAGACATCATGAGGGGCCCCCACAGGAGGATAGATATACCAATTTTTCCTGCCATTAATTTTTTTATGAGGAAACTTACTGTGACCTCCTGCCTTTCTTCATAGATCTGTTGACTTTTGTTGTTTTGTACACAAACATAGCTCTGAAACGCCCGAAAGGGAATAATGATGGTAGAGCAGACCTTGACATTTTTGATGGTAAGGTAATTTATATGTTTTTTTCTGGTTCCAGATTCAGTTCAAATAGTTTTGTAGTGTTGGTTAAGGACAATGGGAACTATGTTTGACCCCATTTTCACAAATACCCCCAATTTAAAATGGACTCTAACCAGCCCTATATGCTGGTCAGACCACCATCTCATCAGTTTCAGCTTAACTAGAACATCCGCCCCCGGAAAGACCTCATGGCCTGCTCGCACCATGAGAAATTGGAAATCACTCGACGTCAACAAACTGAACCAAGCGCTAACAATTAGCACACCCTCCCACGACCAAAATGTGGAAAATCTAGCTATAGCTACCAACCAGTGGTTAGAAACTGCAGTCAATCAATGCCTTCCTCTAACGGAGTAAAAAAGAAACTTCCATCGTCCTCCCGCCCCCTGGTTTAATGAACTTCTCAAAATTGAAAAATCTAAATGTGAAGCATTAGAAAGGAAATGGCGTAAAGATTATAATTATGAAAATAAGAAAACATACAACAAGGCAAGAAATGCATATCACTCCTCCTGTACCCCTGTACGTGGCAAATTCCATCAACAATGCCACAAACAAAGCAAAGGTCTATTCAATACAGTGAAGGACCTAGCAGGCGCTCAAACAACGGCTACTACCCGCCCTTTAACAAAAAAACAATGTCAAGACCTTGCGACATTTTTTAATGATAAAATTTAAAACATTATTCTCAACATCACTACCAGGCCCCTTGATAACTGCTCACAGCAGGATATCCATAGGCCACCGGGGAAAGTTAACTCCCTTGAGAAATGGCCCCTCGTACTTATGGACTCTCTAAAAACATCCCTGAAGTCCATCTCATCAGGCTCCCCTTGCGATCCTCTACCTGTATGCATCTTAAAACAACTTGACACCTCCCCTCTGAGCACGATAGCAGACATGCTAAATGCGTCCCTCCAAGCTTCCACAGTCCCGTCAAGTTGGAAGCACGCAATGGTAACCCCATTATTGAAAAAACCATTAGCTGACCCCACGGTCCTTTCTAATTATCGACCAATATCCTTACTCCCCGCTTTTTCCAAACTCATGGAAAGGCATATCCTTTCCGCCCTCACTACCTTCACAGAGGAAAACAATCTCCTCCACCCATCGCAATCAGGTTTTCGAGCAGGATACTCTACGGAGACCACTTTGCTGAATGTAACGGAAAAAATTCGCCAACTCCTGGATGAGGGTCAAACGGTCGCACTCATTCTTTTAGACTTGAGTGCGGCGTTTGATACCATATCACACAATATTCTTCTGGCAACTCTAGAAAGAAATGGCATTCGTAGTGATGCCCTACAGTGGATCAAGTCCTTTCTCACCAAGAGAACTTTCCAGATCAAATCCAGTATTGCATGTTCAGACACGTTTCCCGCTCCACATGGAGTCCCACAGGGCTCCATCCTGAGCCCGTTGTTTTTTAATCTGTATGTTAGACCATTGGCAGACATGGCGGACTGCGCAGGCCTGACTTTAATGTCCTACGCAGACGACTCTCAAATCATCTTTTCACTATCAGAGTCTAATTCCTCAGCCCCTTCTCTACTCAAAAATGGCCTCCAGAAAATTTTCAACTGGATGACCACCAACCAGTTGAAATTAAACGGGGATAAAACGGAGGTCCTCCTACTGGGAAAGAATAAGGAGCTCTGGAGCCCCCTCCATTGGCCACCTGAGCTAGGTAATCTTCCCTCCCCAGCTACTCAGGTAAGAAATCTAGGTGTCATTATTGACAATACTCTGTCTATGAATCAGCAGGCAAATAAAGTCGCTGGCCTCTGCTTTACCATAATGAAATGGTTGAAGAAAATCATTTGGATGCTGCCCCCCGACACCCAAAAAACCGTAGTAAACGCACTAATAACATCGCGTATTGACTACGGAAACATCCTCTACCTAAGCTCGAACCTAGCAGTAATCAAGCGACTCCAAATGATACAAAATTCTGCTGTACGACTCCTGTGTAGGATACCAAAGTCAGAAAGAGTATCAAAACATCTGAATGCTCTACATTGGCTCAGGGTAGAACATCGGATCAGTTTCAAAACCCTGAGCTACATGTTTAAAATCAAAGCCAAAACGGCACCCACCTTTATACAAGCCTTGGCCTCCCCCTACCTGCCAACAAGAAACCTTCGCTCCCAAACTGCAGCAAACTTCGCTGTTCCCAGATTTAAACTACAAAGAACTGGCGGGAGATCGTTTTCTGTCAGAGGGCCTATCCTATGGAATTCACTCCCCCCACATATCCGGAAAGTGGAAAACTACGTCCATTTCCGGAAACTGATAAAAACCTTTTTTTTTCAAAAACAACTGAGCTAAAACACAACTCAGCATATTCCTTCAATCTAAGTAATGTCATAGGCGCCGGGAAACCCTTGTTGGGTAGCTGAGCGCCATACAAATGGAAAAAATAAAAAATAATAAAATATGTTTATATGAAGATGGTGCCACGAGATTAACCAATACAGTTAAAGTAGGGGTTTTTGGTTATTTGTATTTACCTTATACAGCGGAGTGACATGTACCTTTTGAGCCTGAAGAAAGAAATTAACTTCTTTTAGTCTAGTAAGGCAGAAACATGTAGACCATAGAATAGGGGAATCTCCATATCCCTATTTCAATCCTATCCACTAGGGGCACCAGAATACACATTTTTTATCAACTAGGAGATAGTTGTATTTACCTTATCCTTAGGTAGTTTTGCACTCAGCAACTCCCTCCTCATATAGGAAGTAGTACTTGTAGCGCTTATGACAACCCCGGCTCCTCCCCTGCGGAGTGTTGTAGTCTACACTGGGTCCCATGGGGTCTCAGTGTGAAGAGGGGACCCAATGATGAAGCATGTCACCCTTGGGTGAGTGAGAATTCTCGTCTTAACACAGTAGTGCTTTTCAGTCCCTTTCTAACCCTAACCTCCATTTCCACCATTGTACATAGTGTGAGTTTAAGTATAGTGGAGTGGTACGTTTGGATTGGGTGGTTGTTGCTCCTACTAGACCCCCCCTTTATGTGAGATACTTCGTTATTATATCATTCTCATTCTCTGTCATCTCCCAGAGGAGTTCACCTTCCTCCAAATTCGAATGCACAGAATTTGACAAACCTTAGCCCTTCATGTCCTTAGGAGTTGGGAGGACCAGTGGTTGCTTAACAACCCTGGAAGGTGTGTTCACTGTAGGTTGAGGTGGCAGAGAAGACGTGGGTGGCAGAGGTAGAGGTAGAATAGGAAAGGTAGATCCCGGGAGCGGTGTGGGCATGGCATGCCCCGTAGCCTGCTAAGGAAGCAATCTTTTAAAGTTGTTCATCATTTGTTACAAAGTTGTCAAAAATGCAACTGGCACCAGAATGACCTGTGGCTCCTTACTATAAGAAAGAGGTCCATAAGTCGCTGAGGATTCTTAGTCGCTGAGATCTTCCTCCAGTTCAGAGTGCAGTATTTGGGTAAGTAAACTTGCATTCATTTTGATGGGCGTAAAAAATCCATTATCAACTATGATGTCGATGAGCTAGTAGACATAATTCCTGGACTTACCATTGACAGTTTTGTAGCTTCTGGCAACAACAGCAGGAGGGATATCATTGGAGTGGTCATGGACTGTGTCGTCGATGATGACAATGGTTGTGCTATCAATTACACACAACTGTGACGAAATGCACACCATAGTTTATCCTGTTTGATGAAAATCACTTTTTCTTTTTCCTGGAATTTTCTCTCTCTTTGCGTGCAGCTCGAGAATTATGGTTTTGCCTTCCAACCACTGTTGATTAAATCTCTCAAGAATGGAGCGTATTTAACACTCCTTTGCGGACGCACAGCGGGTTGCTTTTTAAACAAACGATGACTCTGTTAAATCCTTTTTAAATCTGTATATTTATTGATTAATTCCTCCAATGTTTAGAGAATTTCGAACGTGAATCGACAATCACATATACAACACTTAAATGCCTTTCCCATTTTTTCAAGTGCTGCAGTTTGCCAAGCAGGCCTTTTCTTCCTGCAGCACGGTGGATACATTCAAATAAACATCCTTCATCCAATGCATTTCGGGCTCTATCTCAGCCCTTCGTCAGGGATTAACTGCAAATATTTAAAGCAACATCATTACCTCGTGAAACTCAAGGTTGAAATTCACTGTGCATAAAAACGTTTCCCATGTCTATTACGCCCCAGTCCTTATTAAACGGTTTCCCTCTATTAGTGCAATACTTTGTTTGACATTTAAACAAAAAGATATTCACCCCCACTAAAGCGTAAAACCTTCCAAAACTCTTTACTAGTTGGTTCCCCTGATTCAATGACCCCTTAATCAGCTCTTCTCTCCGTACTTAAATTTTGACATTTTCAAAACATTCCACCATTTTCCTTCCTTCCTCCCTTCACCGTCTAAACCCTCTGACTGCCATTACTTGCTTTTTAAACAGGTCATTATATACTCCACCCCTGATACATCCAATCATGAGGCACCCACGTTACACCAAACTACATCTCCCAGCATACCTCCCCGCTATTAGTGGCTGTGTGAATGTCGATAAACAGAATCGTACTGCTAATACTTGAAAGTTGACCAAATACACCGCCCACCCTAGAATGCATGATAAACGCTCAATTAGAACTTAGACACATGTTTGCATGACATGATGTTAAAACAATGCACAATCAAAATATAATTTCGTAGTGTTGATCCGAGCACAATTCACGAGATTTCTTGTCCTTTAAAAAATGCTGATTTCAAACCAGATGTCCATATGTCTTACATGTGGTTGTCCTGAGAATTTTAATGATCCATGATGGGTGCAACATAGTATAGAGTATACAATGACCTGTTTAAAAAGCGAGTAATGGCAGTCAGAGGGTTTAGACGGTGAAGGGAGGAAGGAAGGAAAATGGTGGAATGTTTTGAAAATGTCAAAATGTAAGTACGGAGAGAAGAGCTGATTAAGGGGTCATTGAATCAGGGGAACCAACTAGTAAAGAGTTTTGGAAGGTTTTACGCTTTAGTGGGGGTGAATATCTTTTTGTTTAAATGTCAAACAAAGTATTGCACTAATAGAGGGAAACCGTTTAATAAGGACTGGGGCGTAATAGACATGGGAAACGGTTTTATGCACAGTGAATTTCAACCTTGAGTTTCACGAGGTAATGATGTTGCTTTAAAAATTTGCAGTTAATCCCTGACGAAGGGCTGAGATAGAGCCCGAAATGCATTGGATGAAGGATGTTTATTTGAATGTATCCACCGTGCTGCAGGAAGAAAAGGCCTGCTTGGCAAACTGCAGCACTTGAAAAAATGGGAAAGGCATTTAAGTGTCGTATATGTGATTGTCGATTCACGTTCGAAATTCTCTAAACATTGGAGGAATTAATCAATAAATATACAGATTTAAAAAGGATTTAACAGAGTCATCGTTTGTTTAAAAAGCAACCCGCTGTGCGTCCGCGAAGGAGTGTTAAATACGCTCCATTCTTGAGAGATTTAATCAACAGTGGTTGGAAGGCAAAACCATAATTCTCGGGCTGCACGCAAAGAGAGAGAAAATTCCAGGAAAAAGAAAAAGTGATTTTCATCAAACAGGATAAACTATGGTGTGCATTTCGTCACAGTTGTGTGTAATTGATTCAGTTTGCCTACCGGACATGTTGCACCCATCATGGATCATTAAAATTCTCAGGACAACCACATGTAAGACATATGGACATCTGGTTTGAAATCAGCATTTTTTAAAGGACAAGAACTCTCGTGATTTGTGCTCGGATCAACACTACGAAATTATATTTTGATTGTGCATTGTTTTAACATCATGTCATGCAAACATGTGTCTAAGTTCTAATTGAGCGTTTATCATGCATTCTAGGGTGGGCGGTGTATTTGGTCAACTTTCAAGTATTAGCAGTACGATTCTGTTTATCGACATTCACACAGCCACTAATAGCGGGGAGGTATGCTGGGAGATGTAGTTTGGTGTAACGCGGGTGCCTCATGATTGGATGTATCAGGGGGTGGAGTATATAATGACGTGTTTAAAAAGCGAGTAATGGCAGTCAGAGGGTTTAGACGGTGAAGGGAGGAAGGAAGGAAAATGGTGGAATGTTTTGAAAATGTCAAAATGTAAGTACGGAGAGAAGAGCTGATTAAGGGGTCATTGAATCAGGGGAATCAACTAGTAAAGAGTTTTGGAAGGTTTTACGCTTTAGTGGGGGTGAATATCTTTTTGTTTAAATGTCAAACAAAGTATTGCACTAATAGAGGGAAACCGTTTAATAAGGACTGGGGCGTAATAGACATGGGAAACGGTTTTATGCACAGTGAATTTCAACCTTGAGTTTCACGAGGTAATGATGTTGCTTTAAAAATTTGCAGTTAATCCCTGACGAAGGGCTGAGATAGAGCCCGAAATGTATTGGATGAAGGATGTTTATTTGAATGTATCCACCGTGCTGCAGGAAGAAAAGGCCTGCTTGGCAAACTGCAGCACTTGAAAAAATGGTAAAGGCATTTAAGTGTCGTATATGTGATTGTCGATTCACGTTCGAAATTCTCTAAACATTGGAGGAATTAATCAATAAATATACAGATTTAAAAAGGATTTAACAGAGTCATCGTTTGTTTAAAAAGCAACCCGCTGTGCGTCCGCGAAGGAGTGTTAAATACGCTCCATTCTTGAGAGATTTAATCAACAGTGGTTGGAAGGCAAAACCATAATTCTCGGGCTGCACGCAAAGAGAGAGAAAATTCCAGGAAAAAGAAAAAGTGATTTTCATCAAACAGGATAAACTATGGTGTGCATTTCGTCACAGTTGTGTGTAATTGATTCAGTTTGCCTACCGGACATGTTGCACCCATCATGGATCATTAAAATTCTCAGGACAACCACATGTAAGACATATGGACATCTGGTTTGAAATCAGCATTTTTTAAAGGACAAGAACTCTCGTGATTTGTGCTCGGATCAACACTACGAAATTATATTTTGATTGTGCATTGTTTTAACATCATGTCATGCAAACATGTGTCTAAGTTCTAATTGAGCGTTTATCATGCATTCTAGGGTGGGCGGTGTATTTGACTTGTCAACTTTCAAGTATTAGCAGTACGATTCTGTTTATCGACATTCACACAGCCACTAATAGCGGGGAGGTATGCTGGGAGATGTAGGTTGGTGTAACGCGGGTGCCTTATGATTGGATGTATCAGGGGGTGGAGTATATAATGACCTGTTTAAAAAGCGAGTAATGGCAGTCAGAGGGTTTAGACGGTGAAGGGAGGAAGGAAGGAAAATGGTGGAATGTTTTGAAAATGTCAAAATGTAAGTACGGAGAGAAGAGCTGATTAAGGGGTCATTGAATCAGGGGAACCAACTAGTAAAGAGTTTTGGAAGGTTTTACGCTTTAGTGGGGGTGAATATCTTTTTGTTTAAATGTCAAACAAAGTATTGCACTAATAGAGGGAAACCGTTTAATAAGGACTGGGGCGTAATAGACATGGGAAACGTTTTTATGCACAGTGAATTTCAACCTTGAGTTTCACGAGGTAATGATGTTGCTTTAAATATTTGCAGTTAATCCCTGACGAAGGGCTGAGATAGAGCCCGAAATGCATTGGATGAAGGATGTTTATTTGAATGTATCCACCGTGCTGCAGGAAGAAAAGGCCTGCTTGCCAAACTGCAGCACTTGAAAAAATGGGAAAGGCATTTAAGTGTCGTATATGTGATTGTCGATTAACGTTCGAAATTCTTTAAACATTGGAGGAATTAATCAATAAATATACAGATTTAAAAAGGATTTAACAGAGTCATCGTTTGTTTAAAAAGCAACCCGCTGTGCGTCCGCGAAGGAGTGTTAAATACGCTCCATTCTTGAGAGAATGGTTGTGCTATCAACAGGGTTGTCCTTAACGATGATCTCTTCTCGGTCTTGTTCCATAGGTGACAATGGGAATTTCATAAACAATTATGGTTTTTTTTATTCATCACGATGGCTTAAAAGTCATGGGTAAGGTGAGCAATTCAGGCAGGATGTCATAGGAATTTGATTTCTTCAATTTATTTCTGCAGGTTGGAGTTCTACCTTCCTGCAGTGCCTCACATAAAAAAATCCAGTTTTTGTCATGTGAGATTGTGGCTGAAAGCGCTTTAGATTAGTCCAGCTCTGGAAACCCTCAAGGTTTCCTTTTTGGTGCTGCCTTTATGGAAGCCCTTGGTTGAACACTTTTCATGGAATCATTCCCTGACAAGGGGCATCACCCTTAGAAGGAGGGTATTTCTTCTTTTCCAAAACATACAGGGCCAACCTCCAAACCTTCAGGTCTATCAATGAAAAATCTTACAACTGTCACAGCATAAAGTCTTGTGGGCGGGATAAAAGCAACAAATACACTGCTCATGTGGTTCATCGGAATATACCCTTTTCTGTCCAAAGGTGGAGCATGATTTAAAAAAGGTTTTTTTTCACTTTGGTAGTCATGGTGACAGTAGAGATTATCCAGAACGTTCACCCAAAAACAACTCACAGTACTCTGAAAGCTGAAGGTAGAACTGTTGAAATTCCAGTGTACTCAAGAAAAGTAACACGAAATGGTCACAAAGGTTGGGTCAGAACTCTCCATGGGGACTCCTACACACACGATGTGCAGTAGAAATCTGAGCTATGGTGGACTCTAGGGGGAGTAGCATAGCTTAGCACTTCCACCTCATTAGCTGAAGTTCAAATTGTTTCAAATGAGGTGGACCTGCTACTAAACAAACACTGCTGATAAAGCCTACGGCAATTTTGACACAGTTTATTTCTATTTAAAATTACCTGGGATTCCCAGCATGGGGAAATGGAATGATTTAAACATGTGAATATATGAAAGACCCCAAGCAGATTAAACATAAGATACAGCTAAAGAATAAAACAAGAAAAGAAAATAACAAAGAAGGAATGACATAGCCCTCACAAATGTGTGTAAACACCAGACTGCCCAGAATACATGCATACAGTGCTGAGGTGTCATCTGATTTTAAACAGAGCGAATAGCATTTGGGCCTTGGCTTTACTATGGAGTCAGAATTACAGTCACCCCAGCTTCGAAGGTGATTGGTGAAGAAAAAGTTATTGTACTAGACATGATTTTAGCGAAGTGAGAGCCACCAACATTTTCAATCAAAACACACAAGGGAGAAATGGAGAAGAGCAAATCAAATATACAGAATCAAAATAGAGGATGTTGTGATAAGTGCTTAAAAGAAACATTGAGTTCTTAGACAACAGAGTTTAGATAGTACGCTATGTGTGTAAGGTGAGAGGAAAACAGCATCATCATAGCATAGTGTCCTTGTAGCAAGATTCTGCATTGAGATTTCATGCCTCTTTAACACTTGCAGGTAATATTAATTACTTTAAAGTTAGATCCCAGAAAATTGTTTGTAAAAATAACGTATGGTATCATTACCAATTCGAAAGTGACTAACAACAATTTCACAGAGTAATATAAACAGGTTTATTCAAAGTATGATACAGAGTCATTTCAGCATGGAATTAATCATGTTTCCTGCTGAGGAGCAACTGACTAACAGCCACAATGAACCCATCGCACCGTAATTCTAGAACCGAGAACACAGCTAGCAGCAATAAAGCCATGCTCGGTGATAGCCTCCACTGGATGTACATACACATATATAACAACATTTTTCATGCCATAAACAGTCCAAGCGTATCTAGACATTTCATAAGGACCTAGGTATCCTCATCAACTACTAAGGGACAGCGTTGCTATGTGTGAAAAGTAAGTCACGTCCCCTATAGTCTGGACTCGAACTGTAGTCCCATTAAGTGGTAAAAAAAGAGGGAACATCCTGTGATGGCCAGATGCGGGTAGGTTCCACGCAAAGAGGACACTCTAATCGAGCTCTATCCCTCTCGCTAATGTAGTGAGCACCCTGGAATGTCACGGTTGGGGCTAATCAACCCCTGCATTTAGGTGCCTTTTCCCAGAAGGTATAAATTCTAACCTCTTTTTATGGCATAAACCATGTCGACAGTCTGCACACCTTACACATTTCTTTGAACTGAAGAGGGTAGAGTTTCCCCTCTCCAGTCTACGGCTTTCTAGTTGGTGTTTTTTATTTATGGCACAGGAACCCAGTGAATAGACTACCTATGGAGAATCTTGTAACTATTTTTAAACTACACTCACATTATCCCACTTCTACTCACTACACATACCCCCCAACAATACACATACACTAGCTTCACGTTGGCTACCAGAGAAGACCTCTGGCAAAGAGCCCCCTCGCGGGCTCAATGGGCATTGCAGTGCCGACCCAACGAGGAGCTGCCCTATGATGTAGCATGACACCCTTCGGGGTGTGTGAGGGCCCTTGCTCCTTATTGGAGCTATCCCTTTGCAATCGCGCTTTTGCTTGGTGGACACCTGGTTGTTACACATATACCATCCTTGCTTGCCCCCCCACCCCCAGAATCCGTCCCTCGCCCACCTTCCCTCGCCCCCTCCCCTTTCTCCTACATAGGAACAACATACCATATCTTTCATCAGTCTTCAGAAATACACAGCAGCATGCTGTCCTCGGAGTCCTTCTGCAGGCTCAGAAATGAACTGAAAAGTGGGTCTAAGGGTCCTATTATTATACCAGGTACCTTCTTTGAAGTTTATCTGGACTTCCCTTGAAGTGCTTGGAATTTCTACCTCCCCTGCCCAGAATCCAGTCTGACTAAAGGCACAATGAGGTAGTGTGAAGTCCTTCGTGTGATGGCAGGGCACAGCCTATTGATTTGCAAGTGGGACTGTGCCCAGCTCTGCCACCACATCCTGCCAGTGATGGCCCATCCAGGCACACCTAATCCCTCTATTGTGTGGCTGTCTAGGAGGAATAAACAAAGTTCAACTGCCAACTACACCCAGTCATATGCCCTGGAACAGGCTGCAGGGACAAAATAGCAAGGGCATGAAAATGCCAACTTCCTAAAATTTGAGAAGCAACGGAGTCTGGTCCTGGGTCTAAGGGGCAGCTGGACCTAATATAACTAATAAACAACAAAATTGCTGACCCTTACAGTAGTTTATCTCTCTAATTAGTGAGAATACAAACAAAGAAAAATCTTCGGTTTGTTGGGGTTATTTTATTTCAACCCATTTGAATTTTTAAATCATTTTTATAAATTTTTTCATGAACGAGAAAAAACACTTTACACAAAAACATTTACAGTATTTACAACTATCATACAACTGACATATATACAAATAAATCCACATTTATATACAAACTCCTTTTCAGTGAAAACAATAGCAATTACATCTCCACAAATAATTATTCTTTGTGAAAAATGACACCACTGTAGTGCCCAACAAGGTCAAAGAACAAGCAAGGCAACAAGCAATTGAATTAAACTCTTTCCAAGTAGTTTAAAGAAAATGAATAATCAACTCAAAGACTAATGAGTTATGCTGCCTATTTGCCGTCTGCCGACGCGTTTCGAATCTGGAAACAATTCACAGATTCTCCTCAGGGCTCTGTCATTGTGGTAATCTATAAAAGTAAAGGAAGTTCGTTTTAATTGCTAAGATCTAGAAATATACATTCCCCTGTGTCAAACTGAAAGTCACTGTTTAGTTTACCTTCACTAGTGTATGGTACGGTCCCGTCGTTCGTGGATTTCAGGAAAGGACGGGGGCCATGGGCTTTTTAAATTTAGTTGAGAAATCTGTGTTTGGAAAAAATACGTGATGTTTACCAGGCCATCCATTGCAGGACAGTTGGGGTATCTCTATAACTGAGGCTCATATTCCATACCTTCGCACGTTGTAGCGGTAAAGCTGCCGGTGTTTGCACCTTGGAATAATTCAGCTCGCGGGGCGCTGCCGATGGAATCTGTGAAGCACAAGTGTAAATTGTAATTACTGATATAGATTTTAAATGCAAACAGTGCGTTTAGATTTTCTACATTTGTGTTCTTACATGATGCCTGGCATACCTGTAGGGGTTAAAGGCGAAGTTTTGTTTGCCGGTCACATTGTCATTATTCTGAACACCGCCGTGTATTTCACTGGAAGCGGGACGCACGTTAGTCTTTTCAGCGGCGTGTAGAGGTGCGTGCTTTAATCGCGCTAAAAAGGGTGAAATATCGGGGATTATTAAGTTTGGAGCGACCTGCGCTACAATGTATTTGACAATGGCCGGGGTCTCTGTAGCACTCACCTCACTCTCGGGATAACGGACCAGGAAATGCGAACCCATTGGTTGGGAGACTGCCATGTGAGCTCCTACTTCACAGTAAACGTACCGCTTGGCATTATGGTAATTGTAGTTGAGTCATTATAGGACGCTTTTGGATTCTAGAGGCGAGACATCTCGGACAAAGAATTCAACCCCGTTTGGGTACTGTTAAATTTTAGTATCAAGTAGGCCTCTTTCCTTAATAGTATTTGTTCAGTATTCGCCCCAGATTTGGATTGATTAATATTGAACAAGACAGTCCATTGGAACTCGTTCTCACCATGTTTGTTGTCAATAAAATGTTGCACCAGAGGCGCAGTGAGGACTTTGTTTTTGATGCGTGACCTATGTTGTGTCATGCGTGTGTTCACTTGCTGATTCGTCTTGCCTATATAGATTTTTTGACAAGGACAAATTATGGCATAAACCACATTCTTTGTTCTGCAATTGGTAAAACCTACATGGGTCCACGTCATGTTAGTATGTTGGAGGGTTTTACCCTCAATGGTTGTATCGCATGCAATACAGTTCCCACATCTGTGGTGTCCCTCAATTGGTTTGAGATGCCATTGGGACAATAAATCACTTTTTGGCTTAATGGTCCGGATGTCTGCACGGACTAATTGCTGACCAATATTTTGATTCTTCTTTAGTGCAAATATCGGGCGGGAAAATGGTATTTCCAGTTCCTCTAGCAAATGCCAGTGTTTCAACACCATTTGTTTTATTTTGTGGGTCTCTGCACAAAATGTCGTGACGCAGACCAGGTTCTGGAGTTCCCGTTTTGTTTTTGTCTCAAAGAGACACTCTCTAGGTGTATATCGAGCTCTCTTCAAGGAATGTTTCAATAATTTTTTGGGATAACCCCGTTGAACCAATTCTTCACAAAACTTTTTTCCATGATGTTCAAACTGTCCAATCTCTGAACAGTTCCTCCGAATGCGGAGCAGTTGCCCATAAGGCAAGTTCGCCCTCAGGTTTCTAGGATGCGAACTGCCATAATGCAGGATGGTATTTTTGTCCGTTGCCTTTTTGAATAGTGACGAATTTAAGCTTCCACCTGCGTTTCTAATTTCAACATCAAGGAAAGTCATTTTTTCATTGCTTGAATCCAGTGAAAATTGTATGTCCTGATGCCTTGTGTTTAGCCACTGGTGAAAGTTGCTCAACTCGGTGTGGCTCCCCTGCCACAGGAGCCACACGTCGTCGATATAACGATACCGGTGCACTATATGTTGTTTGAAAGGGTTGTTTTCTTCAACAAATTTTTTCTCATATTCGGCCATAAAAAGAACGGCCATCTCAGGAGCATAAGGGCATCCCATCGCGGTGCCCTTAATTTGCATAAAGTAGTCATCATTGAAACGGAAATAGTTCTTTTTGAGCGTAATTTCTGCCAGTCTCAGTATAAATGATGTGGGCACTCTATGAGGTCTTTCCCTCAAGTCAAGATAGAGTTCAATAACTTCTAACGCTTCGTCCTGCGGGATTTGCGTATAAAGTGACGTCACATCTAAAGTCACCATTAATTGTGATGTTTCGTCAAATACGACCCCCTCAACTTTCGTTAAAAAGTCAGTGGTGTCGCGTAGGTAAGCTGTTACTTTTGACACAAAGGGTTTTAGGAAAAAATCCACATATTTGGACAGTGGCTCGAGACACGAGTCGCAGCCCGAGACGATTGGTCGCCCCGGGGGTTTACACAAGTTCTTGTGGATCTTTGGCAAAAAATATGCCACAGGAGTTCTGGGGAATTTTTTAATCAAAAAGTCACTTTCTTTGGGACCCAAAAAGCCACTTTCTGTGCCAGTTTGCACAATCTCCGAAATAAGGGACTGTATTTGTTGTAAAGGGTCTATTGTCAATTTTCGATACCATTCCTGATTATTTACCTGGGAAAAACCTTCCGCTAGATATTCATCTCTTGGCCAGATAACAACGGCACCGCCCTTGTCGGCCTGCTTGATCACCAACGAGGGGTCTTCCTTTAGATTTTTTAATGCTGTCCGTTGTCCCTTGGTGATGTTTGGTTTAACAAATTTATGCTGACGTTCAAGTTTATTAATTGATGACAGCAGGATTTGTTCAAATGCATATATTTGTTTTGGAATGTTTTGAGTTGGCAGGAAAGTAGACTTATTTCTAAACCCGTGGTCTCCATATTACTGATTAACGGTTGGTTGGCAAAGAATGCTTTCAATCTGATCTTCCGACAGAATTCAATTGCTTCCAACTTGATCTTGGTGAAATCTGTCTTTTTCGAGGGAACAAATTTGAGCCCCAAATTGAGGACTGACTCTTCGTCTTTTGTCAATGTCCGAGCGGATAGGTTGACTATGGTGGAGGGGCTTTTTACGATTTGTAAAAGTTCCTCCTGGTTCGCATTTCCCAAGGTGCTTTGAATTTTACTTTTGACTGTTGACCTTTCTCTAAAAAAGAATTTTGTTTTTTGTTGTTACCACCTCTTGAGTCAGAACCTGATGACTCTGAAGACGAGGTCTCAGAGAAAGTTTTGAACCTGTTTCTAGATCTTCCTTGGAAATTTGAGAGTGCTCCTCGAGATTCTGGTTGGGAGTAAAAATCGTCTTTAAGGAAGGGGTAAGCCCTTTCTAATGTGAAGGATTTAGAGTCCCTTTCGTACTGGGCTGTCTTGTTATTGATAGTGTTGTCTTTAAAAGACTGTATCTCTTTGTCTATTTTCTCTAGCAGAGCCTTAGTGTCTAGGACCACCTGACTGTTTTTACAAATCGTAAAGAGCCCCTCCACCATAGTCAACCTATCCGCTCGGACATTGACAAAAGACGAAGAGTCAGTCCTCAATTTGGGGCTCAAATTTGTTCCCTCGAAAAAGACAGATTTCACCAAGATCAAGTTGGAAGCAATTGAATTCTGTCGGAAGATCAGATTGAAAGCATTCTTTGCCAACCAACCGTTAATCAGTAATATGGAGACCACGGGTCTTAGAAATAAGTCTACTTTCCTGCCAACTCAAAACATTCCCAAACAAATATATGCATTTGAACAAATCCTGCTGTCATCAATTAATAAACTTGAACGTCAGCATAAATTTGTTAAACCAAACATCACCAAGGGACAACGGACAGCATTAAAAAATCTAAAGGAAGACCCCTCATTGGTGATCAAGCAGGCCGACAAGGGCGGTGCCGTTGTTATCTGGCCAAGAGATGAATATCTAGCGGAAGGTTTTTCCCAGGTAAATAATCAGGAATGGTATCGAAAATTGACAATAGACCCTTTACAACAAATACAGTCCCTTATTTCGGAGATTGTGCAAACTGGCACAGAAAGTGGCTTTTTGGGTCCCAAAGAAAGTGACTTTTTGATTAAAAAATTCCCCAGAACTCCTGTGGCATATTTTTTGCCAAAGATCCACAAGAACTTGTTTAAACCCCCGGGGCGACCAATCGTCTCGGGCTGCGACTCGTGTCTCGAGCCACTGTCCAAATATGTGGATTTTTTCCTAAAACCCTTTGTGTCAAAAGTAACAGCTTACCTACGCGACACCACTGACTTTTTAACGAAAGTTGAGGGGGTCGTATTTGACGAAACATCACAATTAATGGTGACTTTAGATGTGACGTCACTTTATACGCAAATCCCGCAGGACGAAGCGTTAGAAGTTATTGAACTCTATCTTGACTTGAGGGAAAGACCTCATAGAGTGCCCACATCATTTATACTGAGACTGGCAGAAATTACGCTCAAAAAGAACTATTTCCGTTTCAATGATGACTACTTTATGCAAATTAAGGGCACCGCGATGGGATGCCCTTATGCTCCTGAGATGGCCGTTCTTTTTATGGCCGAATATGAGAAAAAATTTGTTGAAGAAAACAACCCTTTCAAACAACATATAGTGCACTGGTATCGTTATATCGACGACGTGTGGCTCCTGTGGCAGGGGAGCCACACCGAGTTGAGCAACTTTCACCAGTGGCTAAACACAAGGCATCAGGACATACAATTTTCACTGGATTCAAGCAATGAAAAAATGACTTTCCTTGATGTGGAAATTAGAAACGCAGGTGGAAGCTTAAATTCGTCACTATTCAAAAAGGCAACGGACAAAAATACCATCCTGCATTATGGCAGTTCGCATCCTAGAAACCTGAGGGCGAACTTGCCTTATGGGCAACTGCTCCGCATTCGGAGGAACTGTTCAGAGATTGGACAGTTTGAACATCATGGAAAAAAGTTTTGTGAAGAATTGGTTCAACGGGGTTATCCAAAAAAATTATTGAAACATTCCTTGAAGAGAGCTCGATATACACCTAGAGAGTGTCTCTTTGAGACAAAAACAAAACGGGAACTCCAGAACCTGGTCTGCGTCACGACATTTTGTGCAGAGACCCACAAAATAAAACAAATGGTGTTGAAACACTGGCATTTGCTAGAGGAACTGGAAATACCATTTCCCCGCCCGATATTTGCACTAAAGAAGAATCAAAATATTGGTCAGCAATTAGTCCATGCAGACATCCGGACCATTAAGCCAAAAAGTGATTTATTTTCCCAATGGCATCTCAAACCAATTGAGGGACACCACAGATGTGGGAACTGTATTGCATGCGATACAACCATTGAGGGTAAAACCCTCCAACATACTAACATGACGTGGACCCATGTAGGTTTTACCAATTGCAGAACAAAGAATGTGGTTTATGCCATAATTTGTCCTTGTCAAAAAATCTATATAGGCAAGACGAATCAGCAAGTGAACACACGCATGACACAACATAGGTCACGCATCAAAAACAAAGTCCTCACTGCGCCTCTGGTGCAACATTTTATTGACAACAAACATGGTGAGAACGAGTTCCAATGGACTGTCTTTTTCAATATTAATCAATCCAAATCTGGGGCGAATACTGAACAAATACTATTAAGGAAAGAGGCCTACTTGATACTAAAATTTAACAGTACCCAAACGGGGTTGAATTCTTTGTCCGAGATCTCTCGCCTCTAGAATCCAAAAGCGTCCTATAATGACTCAACTACAATTACCATAATGCCGAGCGGTACGTTTACTGTGAAGTAGGAGCTCACATGGCAGTCTCCCAACCAATGGGTTAGCATTTCCTGGTCCGTTATCCCGAGAGTGAGGTGAGTGCTACAGAGACCCCGGCCATTGTCAAATTCATTGTAGCGCAGGTCGCTCCAAACTTAATAATCCCCGATATTTCACCCTTTTAGCGCGATTAAAGCACGCACCTCTACACGCCGCTGAAAAGACTAACGTGCGTCCCGCTTCCAGTGAAATACACGGCGGTGTTCAGAATAACGACAATGTGACCGGCAAACAAAACTTCGCCTTTAACCCCTACAGGTATGCCAGGCATCATGTAAGAACACAAATGTAGAAAATCTAAACGCACTGTTTGCATTTAAAATCTATATCAGTAAGCACAATTTACACTTGTGCTTCACAGATTCCATCGGCAGCGCCCCGCGAGCTGAATTATTCCAAGGTGCAAACACCGGCAGCTTTACCGCTACAACTTGCGAAGGTATGGAATATGAGCCTCAGTTATAGAGATACCCCAACTGTCCTGCAATGGATGGCCTGGTAAACATCACGTATTTTTTCCAAACACAGATTTCTCAACTAAATTTAAAAAGCCCATGGCCCCCGTCCTTTCCTGAAATCCACGAACGACGGGACCGTACCATACACTAGTGAAGGTAATCTAAACAGTGACTTTCAGTTTGACACAGGGGAATGTATATTTCTAGATCTTAGCAATTAAAACGAACTTCCTTTACTTTTATAGATTACCACAATGACAGAGCCCTGAGGAGAATCTGTGAATTGTTTCCAGATTCGAAACGCGTCGGCAGACGGCAAATAGGCAGCATAACTCATTAGTCTTTGAGTTGATTATTCATTTTCTTTAAACTACTTGGAAAGAGTTTAATTCAATTGCTTGTTGCCTTGCTTGTTCTTTGACCTTGTTGGGCACTACAGTGGTGTCATTTTTCACAAAGAATAATTATTTGTGGAGATGTAATTGCTATTGTTTTCACTGAAAAGGAGTTTGTATATAAATGTGGATTTATTTGTATATATGTCAGTTGTATGATAGTTGTAAATACTGTAAATGTTTTTGTGTAAAGTGTTTTTTCTCGTTCATGAAAAAATTTATAAAAATGATTTAAAAATTCAAATGGGTTGAAATAAAATAACCCCAACAAACCGAAGATTTTTCTTTGTTTGTATTCTCACTAATTAGAGAGATAAACTACTGTAAGGGTCAGCAATTTTGTTGTTTATTAACTTCCTAAAATTGGCATTTTCTAAATTGTGACTTAAAATCCAGCTTTACCATTAAGTAGGATTTTAAATTACTAATTCTTAGGCCCCAAAAATGAATCTCCTATCTGCTACTAATCAAACATTAAACTAACAAAATGATGCCGATGGTAGTATTTATATAGAATTTCTAGTGTAGGACCGATACCATGAATTATCTATCCTACAGTTTTAAATACTCATTGAATTAATCTAAGGTATGCTTTTGTATTCATTCATCTAGTCACCATCTCAATAATTCAACAAATCCAACAAACAAAAATGGTTTGCATAACTTATTTTTAGTAAACCAACCCCCAGATTCATCAAAGTCCCGTTTTGCCAGTCCTTAATAGTGATTATTAAGGAATCGCTATTAAGGACTCGCAAAACGGGATTCATGTAGAAATCGCAATATTATTTGCGATTTCTACAGCTACCTTATTTGCGATTAGCAAATTGCTAATCGCAAATAAGGAATGACTCCCCATTCATTCCTAAGGAATGATTGGGGAGTCATTTTCCTTATTTGTGATTAGCAATTTGCTAATCGCAAATAAGGATGCGATGTCAAGGGTGCCAGGGGTGTCCAAAGGACACCATGTAGCATCCCTGAAATGAAAATGTAGACTGATTTTGCGCGCACACATGTCCACAGGACATGTGTGTGTGTAACATACAACTTAGAAAAATGCACTAAAGTGCATTTTTCTAAGTTTTCGCTATTTACCACGAAGTCAGACTTCGCGGTAAATAGCGGCCAAAAATTGCAATTTCGCAATTCTAAAATGGTTCATGAATTGCTTTTAAGGAATCTTTTTCTTACATATATATACACATTTGACACATTTCACATGTATGTTTATACAATATCTACAATATCTACATACATAAGGACAAACACAAATAAGCAAAAGTAACTATCAGCCAGATTCATCAACGGAAAATCGGCTCGCAAAGGGCCAGATTCTCAGAATCTGGCCCTTTGCGAGGGCAATTTTTGCATTTGGGATTCATCATCCCAAATGTAAAAATCGCAAATTGCGAGAAATTGCATTTAAGAAATCTCTATTTGAGATTCCTTAAATGCAATTCATGAACCATTTTAGAATTGCGAAATCGCAATTTTTGGCCGCTATTTACCATGAAGTCTGACTTCGCACTTTAGTGCATTTTTCTAAGTTGTATGTTACACACACACATGTCCTTTGGACATGTGTGTGCGCAACATCAGTCTACATTTTCATTTCAAATTAGCAAATTGCTAATCGCAAATAAGGAAGCTGTAGAAATCGCAAATAATATTGCGATTTCTACATGAATCCCGTTTTGCGAGTCCTTAATAGCGATTCCTTAATAATCGCTATTAAGGACTCGCAAAACGGGACTTTGATGAATCTGGGGGTTAATCCATATATCTCTATGTTCATCTTTTTGAAGAAGAAAGTGTCCTCAACCACAGCAACCCATTTTTTCATCAAGTGTTGCTGTGGAAGCGCTATATTGACGATATTCTGGTCATCTGGCGTGGGGAACCGCAGTCGATTATGGATTTCCAACTTTGGCTGAACAGCAAGAACCCATTCCTAAGATTCACAGTGGATTTCAGCAAAGAAGAGCATCCTTTTCTTGATACCACTATATTTCCCATAGATGGCAGATTAGGGAGTAGACTATATCGGAAACCCATGGCGAAAAACTCCCTTCTAATTTTCCACAGCCATCATCCCAAATCTCTTCGAGAGAATCTACCTGTGGGGCAGTTTCTAAGGGTATGCAGAAACTGTTCTGAGAAATCAGATTTTGATTTCTATGCTAGGGATCTTGCCCTCAAACTACGCGAGCGCAATTATCCCAGCCGTATGATCAGGAGAGCACCTAAACGTGCGGCAAATAACGATTGTGATGCCTTACTGGGCCCTCCAGCTGTTAAGCCACCCTTGGACAGATTGACCTTCGTGACAACTTTTAGGACATTGTCCAATAAAGTGCAAAAAACTGTGCGTAGAAATTGAAAGATTCTGAATATCGCAGGATCCAGTATCCCCACTCCTTTAATTTCATTTAAAAGAGCACCCAGCCTTAGAGACTGCTTGGTCCATACCAGACCTAGACAAGGGAGAAAGGAACACACGAATACTCTAGGGAACTTGCCTGCTGTGCAGGGACACTATCCTTGTGGTTCCTGTTCAGTTTGTCCACAGACCAAAAAAACTTTGACTATAGACATTGGGACTTCTAGACCATGGGTTCTAAAGAACCACACTAACTGTAATAGTGAAAAGGTCATTTATCTTATCACCTGTCCTTGTTCCCTACGTTATGTAGGAATGACCACAAGAAAAATTAAGGTGAGAATAAATGAGCATAAAAGCACCATCAGGTGCAACACACAGGCTACACGACTGACCAACCATTTCCTACAGTTGAAACATAAAGCAGACGAAATGAGCTGGAATGTCTTGGAGCAGCCTTTTGTGCCCCAACATGTTAAGGATATGACGAGGTTTCTTTTCCTCAAAGAACAGAAATGGATCTACAAACTGCGTACTGATGTTATAGATTTGAACGATGATATTCCGTGGGTGACTCTTTAAGCTCTATCATGATTGCATCAACACACTATGATACCTAACATCAGACTTGATCTATAAAGGATAGTTCTACAATCCTGATGAATATACTATAGACATATGTGGACTACCCTTAGCTTATTGCTCCGATACTATTTCTCCATCACTGTAGATTTGATGACATATTCCTGGTATTGTAGGATGTACCAATTGCCTATGATGCACAAGCTTCCCTTAGGCTCTCGTCCACCTACGACTCCTTGTATATCTTGTTTGCTTATTTTATAGTTTACTTGCCCTCTTGGTGCTGTTTTTTTACACATTTTGTACACTTTTTTTTACATCTATTTACGTGTTTTTTTACATCTATTTACGTATTTTTTGACTATTGTTATCATCTAATGATGGTCAAACTATGGCTCTCTATCGAGTGACGACTAAGCAGAGTGGTTACACTTGTGCCTGAGACGGATATTATGTAGGCTGATTTAGCCTGCGATGCCCTTTTGACTATCTCTATCGCCATGCGCTATATGAGTGCGCATGTGTAGATCGGATGTACCGGCCTCCTGGGACTATCTATAAGAGCCTTGTATGAGCGGTAACTTTTGCAAACATTTGGAGGCTGTGAGTAGAGTCTGAATATCTGACACTATCTGGCATTATACAATGATTGATGGGCCGACCCTCGTTATACAAAAGCAAGGGCGCCACATATCGTGTCTTTTTCCAATGGTTTATCAACATCCTTAAGCCAACCAATCACGCTACACCTTGGTCGTTCTGTGACGTACCAAGGCTCTTTCCGAGTTCGGCTTCCTCTCTGGTCCGCATTTGCCAAAATGCGTCGATGCTGGAAACGGAAATATAGACATTCTGACAATATTGCGTTTCATTTCAGGCTTCAAGTGACTCGTGTCTGATTGGCTCACCCACTGCTGTTTGAACACCAAACTTAGCGTCACGGTTTTTCTTTCTTCCGATGCTTTACGCAATCTGATTGCGGAAACCACAGTTTTATTTGTGGTCCGACTATAATGCTACTATCCCATTGGTTTTTACTATGTATATTAACCTACTCCCTGGACCGTTCGGTACCTCCCCCTTGGCTTCGGAACAGCCCAGAGGTACCAACGATCAGGTGAGCCCGCCATACCAGCCCTGCATCTGCTCCAATGCGTTTCTCATATCTGACTTAGCAGAGCGCCTAAGGAGCAAGAACCATGACTACCAGATTACGACTAAGATACTGGACTAAGCTCTAGATCAATTTACTTTACAAACACATTTTGGTTCGATTCTGAAGAGCTTTTTTCATTACATCTACAGTGAGATATTACTATCTTAACCAACTTTGTCTCAATGTTATGGCGGCCATTTGAGGTTGTCATCTCTTACATGGTCAAATAATTAGTGCCTATATTTTTAGCGGTTTTCTCTGCTAGTGGAATTTGATTATGGACATGACCCTAATGGGCATCCATTTATCTTTATTTTCACACATAGAGCGGGGCCTCCATCCCTGAGCAGTGGCCAGGTGACGTGAGTCTTTCTCCCGAACAAATTTGGGTGAGTATAAAAGATGTAAGTTTAGCTGCTATTATTTTGTAAACTCACCTCTAGGTGGTTAATGTGGTGCAATTATAAGAATAAATAATTTGTGCGTCTGACTTCTACATTTTTGTTGTCTGAAAGAATCCTTTGATTTATGAAGCAGACATCCCCCGTATTGAATACTAAACGTACGGTAGGATGCATGTTCTAGTTTTTGATAAACTTTATTGCAGTAGTGTTTAAGAGGTCCTGATGAAAGGTTAGTAGGTCCAATATCTTCTACAAATAGCTGAAACATGTTGACCAGATATCATCCTTAATAGACAGTTATAATTTCAAACTGCGTCACACTTAGTTTTAATATTGACACCATGACTTCTCCCTAACAAAATTTCCCTTTGGTCATGGTAGCCAATTTTAGATTTCACCTTTTTCACATAAAATCATTATTATTTTGTTCACTGCAATTAATAACCCACACCATTACATACTTTTGGCCTTTGGTATGATTCATCACTGTTGGTCCTTGTGGTTTGGAGAAGCACACAATACCAATAGGTGTGTCACTCCTCAACCGGACCACCTCTGACCTTATCCCAGATGATGATGCTCTGCCATATGGGTGGGCTGATGGGATTCATTTTTCTTTTTGTTATACACACTCTTTAGGTAGACACAGATTCTTTCTTTTTGTCTTCGCCCACATTAGCTGTAGAGACCATTGACAGTTTTGTTGTGTATAGCTCAAACGACTATCCCATGTGAATAGCACCCGCCTTTTTGCCAATAGCAGAGCCACTCTCACAAACCTCCCCAATACAGCTTGTATATGAGGGACATACCCTAGGAGGCACTCTGGAGGTGTGCACTGTATCTCCAGCCCTGTCATAGTATGTATAAGAGCAATAACCTTTTCCCAATATTTGAGCACCTGCTCACACTGCCATGCTAGATAAAAAAAAGTCAGCCCCAGCCTGCCCACACCGTTTAGAGCAATCCCATTCTATGCAATTCTTTAGGAGTATGATATACTTGATGTATAAACTTCAGATGGATAATTCTCAAGTTATTATTGGATGTCAGCCGCCCCGTCAGCCCGCAAATTTGTCCCCACTCTTTGTCTGTAATAGGGGGGGTCAACAAAGTATTCCAGCGCTCTAAGCTTCGATTGCTCCCGGAGGGGGTTTCATACTGTATCGTCTTGTACAGTTTGGTAATTAGTTTCTTCCTATGCGGAGCCACTATCACCAATTGTAATGCCTGCAGTGTCATCGGTTCATCAGGGAAAGTAGTGTAATGGTCCTGTATTGCCCGTCGTAACCTATAACAATTGTATTGGAATAGTGGGGTGGAATTTTTTATACAATCCAAATCTTCCCCTGTAATATATTTACCTTCAGGTTACAAGTCCTTCATTGATGCTATGCCTACCTCTTTTAAGGCCGTGATGGGGCCACGCTCTTGAGCCACAGACAGAGAGGCGTGCCCCACTATGGGCATCGCTGGCGCATACACGGGTAGTTTCTGTGCTCGCCTCCCAATCTCCTGCCAGGCTGCGATAGTAACATCCAATGTGTTAATCTCTATCCTGGGCGTCTGTCTATTAGTGTGGGTGAAGATACCACTCAGTTGTATAGGGTGGGCGTCTCCCTCCTCCACAGCCACATGTGGGATCAAATTGTGTGGCTTAAACTAAAAATATGCATACTGTGCCTGCCCGCACAAATAGTATGTGTAAAAATCTGGGGCACCAAACCCCCCATCTCAAATGACAATGTCAGCGTATGCCAGCCGATTCTCGGTTGTTTATTCCCCCATATCACGCGTAGCAATTGTGTTTGAATTGTTTTCAAAAAATGTTTGGTCAATGAAATTGAGATATTACTAAAACAGTATAAAAACTTTGGCAGGACGATCATCTTGATTATTGGCAATACGATCTGCCAGGTATACCGGCAAACAAGCCCAGCGGTCAATCTGCTGAACCATTGCAGTGTATGCGCGGCCATAATTTTCCCTGATCACTACCTCAGGATCAAGGTGTAGCCATACCTCGAGATATTTAACAGGGTCCACGGACCACACCAGTGGGTATTCTACCTGGAGCGAAGTGGTAATGCTCGTTAGGGGAATGATGACGGATTTCTCCCAATTTATTTGAAGACCTGAGAATAGACCACATCTGATATATTCCCGCAGCACCTGGGATAAATACCTCTGCGGTTCGCGAATATATAGGACTATATCGTCCGCGTATAATGAGATTCCAACCAGGCGGTTGTGAAAATTCAATGCAGCCGCCCTGTGACCTTGTCGGATTTTACACGCTAGGGGCTTTAGAGTAATGGCAAAGAGTAAGGGGGACAAGGGACAACCCTGTCTTGTGCCACACTCTATGGGAAAGGGCTCTGAAGTGAGCCCTCCCACCCTAACTCTTGCTGAGGCATTGGTGTATAGGACCTGTATCCAACGAAGGAAGACAGGAGGAAACCTCATTCTGCGAGGTATGTGCAGCATATACCCCTGCTCTATGGAATGGAATGCTTTTACAGCGTCTAGAAGCACTGCAACACCCGACAGATCAGGATTGAGTACATGGAACATGGCAAAAATAGTTCTCAAGTTGAGGGAAGTGGAACGGTCGGGAATAAACCCAGATTGATCCGGGAGTAGAAGAAGGGGCATTAGGGGGCTGCAGTTTGGTGTTCAAAATCTTCGCTAACATTTTTGCATCTAAATTTATTAAGGATAAGGGGCGGTAAGACTCATGGTGTGTGGGTGATTTATCCTTCTTTAGCAGAGTGATAATAAGGGCCTGTGGCAAGGATGGAGGGAGAGTGCCAGTCTCGTGAGCCTCTGCGTACATTTCCAGCAGGTGTGGCGCAAGAAGGTCGGCCTATGACTTATAAAATTCTGCCGTTAGTCCATCCGGCCCCGGAGCCTTATTATTAGGCAGCGATAAAATAGCCTCTTTGACATTTTTCTCATCAATAGGCAAGTATTTCCTATGAACATCAGATAACCATGCGCATGCCGTATCCTCTAGATAAGCATCCAAGGCCTCATCATCCATCACCCCACGAGAGCTGTATATGGAAGCATAGAATGTCTGGAATTGTTCCACTATCGCCTATTGAGAATAATACATCTCCCCGTCTGCATCTGTAATGTAGTCTATCTGAGGGTTATCAGACCTATCACGTTACCTATTGGCTAGAATCCTGCCTGGTCTACCACCCTCCCCATAGGCCCTAGCAACATGTCGCTTGGATAAATATTTTATTTCTATCTCCGTCAGCGAGTTGTATTCTTGTACGTGTGCATGAATTTGGGCCAGTATATCCCTAGAGGGAGCGTGGTTGTATTGGGTTTCAAGGACCTCTAGCTGTTTTTCAATCTTCTGCAGTTGTCTTCTGAGGTCTCTTAGGATACCTGCTGAAGTAATGCTACATACCCCCCTAATTGTCACCTTGAAGGCTTCCCATAGAATCGCATGACTATCAACTGACCCCGCATTTAGCTCAAAATATGGTACAATAGCTATCCTGATAGCATCAGAATAAGTTGGGTCTGTTAGCGTGTCCGCTCTAACGCGCCATGTGAACGGTCTGTGTGGGTTAGCGGGTATAGCCATCTCTAGGAGAACAGGATTGTGATCAGAAAGGGTTAGCAGAAGTGTATAATCCCCTACTACCCATGCATTAGCCTCTTCGCTGAGCAACCAATAAACTAGCCGTGACCAGCTTTTAAATGCAGAAGTGATATGCGTACCTTCTAGCCTCCGCTCATTACGCCAGGCATCCACTAGGCCCATCTCCAACATCAGGTCTTTTATGCATTGTGCAACTTTACCCGTACGTGCTCCCTCTGGGTTGGATTTATCCACCAATGGATGGAGGTAAGTGTTGAGCACTCCTCCCAATAGGATTGCTGCTTCCGGCCAAGTACACAACACATTAAGCATTTGAGAAAAAAGGCGCGGCATCGTCCACTAGAGGTCCATACATATTGACAATTGTCACTAGGCCCCTCTCCAGGTTGCCCTGCACCATAGCCCAGCGGACATCCGTGTCTACACAGGTCCGCACAGCCGTAAACGCTACCCCTCTCTTAACAAGGATGACTACTCCCCTGGCATGAGTAGAGTACGACGAGGCTAGCGAGTAGGCCGCCCATCTGCATGCGATTGTAGCTTCAGTATGTTTACTCAAATGGGTTTCTTGTAGAAGGGCAATTTTCACGTTATGCCTGTCAAGCTGTGCTAACACTTGTCTGGTTTTCTTGGGTGTATTTAACCCTCGAACATTCCAAGTTATACAGTTAAACTTATCTCCTGTCATCTATGACAGTAACCAAAACCACATACATAATATACCATAAACGAGCACACAGATGTACATTCACACCGACCATAATGTCCATTGCAATCACAACCAAAGAACTTCCGGTTGAGAACAATAAAACAATCCCTCCCTTCCCCCACCCACTTCAGCTTCCTCAACGTGCCAAAGGTACGGCCCTCATAGAACTCCCACCTCAGCAAAAACAGTAGAAAATGGTACATCAGGTGGGGAATACCCAAGTGGGATCGTAGCGGCGTATCCACTCCCCGATCTAGTAGGGAGGCGGTCGTCAGTATGTCAACATGTCCCGCTACCCCGACGCCAACCCAACACTCCTATAAAAAAAAACTGCCATATTGTAGGACAGCTGAGAGAGACCTCGTTACCACTGGATCAGGCGTGATAAGGTACAGAACAGTGTATAAGTACATTGACATTTCAAACCAGCAGTATTATACTGCGCAACTAGAACCCAGGCATATATCTTATCTGAAACAACAGGAGCTATGCGCAACAAGCGCCTTCTACGGATCATAACATCCCGGAGTGCGCTGAACTCACTCAGTATACTTAAATCCAATGACCCCACACCGCTCAAAGTGCCAACTGCAATGCAGCCCTTACCACATGTGAATACAAACATAGGAAACAGAATTACAAAGCCTGGGGCTCCCTGCCGCTCAGTCATCCACATCCGAAATGTGAGCCGGGGTGTTGTTCCACCGCCATAAAGTATTGACGTGTTCCATCGCCTGTTTAGGGCTTGTGAAGATCTTGGAGCTGGATGCCTCTCCGATGCGCAACCACGCTGGGTAGAGCATGGTGTATGGAACTTGTTCCTTCATAAGCAAGTTTTTCACACCTTGAGACTCTTTACGTGCCGCTTGTACTGAAGCCGTAAAGTCCGGATAGAACGTGAGCACATTTCCCTTGTAGTTGATTATGCCCTGTTGACGAGTGGCCCTCAATACGGCGTCGCGATCTCTGAAATTTAGTAACCTGGCGATGATCGGCCGTGCCGGGGGCCCCGGGGGAGGGCGAGCCGCCAGGGATCTGTGCGCTCGCTCCACCGCAAACATGGGCGACAGGTTATCCACACCGCAAATGTCCCGCAATAGAGTCTGCACATAGTCTTCGAGGTGCCCCATGTTGGTGGACTCCGGCAGGCCCAAAATGCGCACATTGTTGCGCCTCGAGCGCGCTTCAATGTCCTCGTTTTTTGCCTGGATGACTGCGAGGCTTTTCGTGATGTTGGCTGTTTTCGTGGTCACCTGCTGCAGGCCATCCTCAGCGTCAGGAATGCACTGTTCCGCGTCCCCGAGCCTCGCTCCCTGCTTGTTCAGCTTGGAAGAAAAGTGGTCCATCCTACCGTTAAGAGCCTCTATTTTCCCATCAATAGCATGTAGGCTAGCCTGGATGGCTGCCAGTGACTTCTCCAGCGCCGTTGGTGCATGCGCAGACGATTCCAGCTCTGAATCCGAGGCCGCGTTCTGCGAGGACTTACCACCTTTGCGCAACTCAAACGTGAGTAGCGGCTGGTTTTTTTCAGGCTTGCCCATGTCTACCACACTAGCAGAATCAGCGTACTATTGTGTGGAATGGTGCAGTTTTTTGCAATCAACAGTCGTACTTGCACCAGCAATACTCTCCGCATCTTGCTTTTCGCTCTGAAGTCGCTCCAATTCCAATGCTGACCTGCTTTGAATGCGCTAGATCCTCCTCGCCGCCTCTGTAAGCCATGGACCACTGCTCCACTCTGAAAACTGCCCAGCCTCAGAACCCCCAGCAGACGCTGTCCAGCACCCATGATGGCGAGGCCCAGGTCACAGAACCCCAACGCAGACCGGCGGGGGGGGGACGGATAGGGGCACCAGCAGTATAGTCAGCTCGCCCACGTCGCCTACCATAGATTGAAGGGAAGGGCTGCCTCACTCCTCCCCACCATTCGCCATGAATAGGGCACTTCACTGTCCTCCCATACGCTATCTCCACTCTGCAATACTGGTGTTCAGATGCCCAGGCCGCGCCACTAGGTGATGGGGTAGTCTTTAATGTCAATGAAATGCGACGTTCTGCCCCCTTCTCATATAGCTCGCGGCAGCGTTGCACAGGGCGATTACGGCCTAAGGGGTATGTTGGATCCGGCAGCTCGTGTAGATCTTGCTGCCGTAGACAATGCAGGAGGCCCCCCGGGGGCCGCAGCTCCGATGAGCGGGAGCCGCGCCGCACAACCAGCCGCACACTTAAAAGTATCCGGGCTGCCTCCAAAGTGTCCACGGGTGGTCGAAAGCCTCTATCGCCACACTCCGGGACAAGCATTCACCGCTCTACACCGTCTGCCGCAATTGTAAGCTGACTCATACGGTCGCCATTACCACGCGGGCCGCAGTGTTCTGCCGGGAACATGCACTCTTCGAGGAAGCACACCACCAACAAAGACCTCAGGAGAGAGCTCTCGTTCGCGCCCAGTCAGCCAGCCACCTCTGCTCAATGGATGGCAAGGTAGGGGACAGGATTCCTGCAGGATTATTGAAGGCAGAGCTACACTAACGTGCGGCCATCTTGCCGAGCGCCAAGCCACGCCCTCCTGGTGTAAGTCAATTTTACAACGATTTAGGGAGTTAGCACAATCACTGTGGCACTGGTTAGCAGTAGTAAAGTGCACAGAGCCTAAGGCTAGCAAACACTAATTCAGACAAATAGGAGGATGAAGGCAAAAGGTTTGGGGAAGACCATCCCAAGGCTGACAGGACTAACTGTAGGTATTACTCATTGTGTTACTGAAGGTTCCATGACTATATGATGATGTTTTATTTCCAATATGGCAGCATAATTTGAGAAATTTTAAAATAGGAGGATATTGTGTAATTATTTTACCATACAGAGTGAAAAGCACCATACTGTTCAATGTAGTCACAGTTTGACAAAGGTTAATGTGTGATTCTCAGAAAGCGTCCATTCTCACAGGATGTAATGTGCATGCGACTGCATACATTTTATGGTTTCCACAGTGAAGATTTCTGATCCGAGGGGCCGCCAGACGCAGCCCATCGTGGATGTCAGATAGAATCTGCCCTCTCAGAGCAGTTACAGCGTTCTTAAGGTGTGTTTTTCCTCTCATCACCAACTCTTTTATTCCTCTCATTTGTGGTCTGCTCTGGACGTGTGACGAGGAACTGATTTCCATGGGCTTCTTATGCTGTGGCAGCTAAACTGAGACGTGTTCTTCAGTACAAGCTCTACAGTGGAGGCTGCACCCATTGGTATCACCACTATAATTAACAGCCAAAAAACAATAAAGGGGCAAACGTTACTAGCAGATAATAAAATACAAATGTGGGGTGAAATCACCAGCACTGTAATTGTTTACACAGTCTGAAACCGATCTCCGAACACATTAACAGCCAGATTCATCAACGGAAAATCGGCTCGCAAAGGGCCAGATTCTCAGAATCTGGCCCTTTGCAAGCACAATTTTTGCATTTGGGATTCATCATCCCAAATGCAAAAATCGCAAATTGCAAAATCGCTAAATTGCGAGGAATTGCATTTAAAGAATCTCTATTTGAGATTCCTTAAATGCAATTCATGAACCATTTTAGAATAGCGAAATCGCAATTTTTGGCCGCTATTTACCGCGAAGTCTGACTTCGTGGTAAATAGCGAAAACATAGAAAAATGCACTTTAGTGCATTTTTCTAAGTTGTATGTTACACACACACGTCCTTTGGACATGTGTGTGCGCAACATCAGTCTACATTTTCATTTCAGGGGTGCTACAGGGTGTCCTTTGGACACCCCTGGCACCCTTAAAATCGCATCCTTATTTGTGATTAGCAAATTGCTAATCGCAAATAAGGAATGACTCCCCATTCATTCCTATGGGCCTGTATGGGCATCTCATGGTTGGTAACCAGCTTGTCTACTTTTCATTATTAATGAACTTGGGTCCATTTCGCGGGCACTTTTGTAAAAATCGCTGCATTTTTTCAAAAGTGCCGAATTCGCGGCAAATCACAAAATCCTGGAGGGTCTGTATAGAGCACCGGTGTACGTGGTGCTTTGGTATTCAAAAAATCAAATTCTTTAGAACTAAGGAAACCTGCTAGTTTGCCCTCAGAGGTACCCTGCAGAATCAGTTTTTCTAAATCAGAAAGAGGATTATTACGCAAGATGATATAGTGATCAGTATTAGCCAGTTGGCGATAAATTTCGGATTTATATATCTCCAAGGGTTGTATCACAATCCCACCCCCCTTGTCGGCCGGTTTTATAATCAATTCTTTGTTCATTTTCAAAGAGTTTAAGGCCTGTCTCTCTTGGAGAGTGATATTATGGGGAATATATTCAAATCTGGTATTCAAAGCTGTCACATCCCGCAATACCATAGATTCAAATGCCAACAATTCAGCAGGCATCTGTACGGTAGGAAGATTAAATGTTGATGGAAGTCGTAAATTAGATAAAAATCACATTACTTGTTTTATCCATAAAGAAGTACTTTAAACGCAATCTCCGGAAAAACTGTAGTAAGTCAATGTGAGTATCAAACAAGCAGGTCTTTTCAGTCAACACAAAACTCAAACCCCTACTCAACAAAGAGGTTTCAACAGATGATAACATATGTTCGGAAAGATAAAAAATTGGTATGGTATTAGGCAAATTGGCCACATTCACGATATCGTCTATTGCGGGGGACCCCACTGATAGAACTTGCGGCGGGTTTGACGTTCCCCCGCCTGGAAGTTCCAATGTTAGGGTGGTGGACGGGTTTTCCCCCGTCCCCTTCCCTGTTCCCTGTCTTGTCCACGTTGTCCTAAAAATACATTGTAGGCAGTATTCTCATTTTCGTCACCAGAGGACGCCGAGGACTCAGAAATATGAATGGCCGTATTTCGCCGAAAACGGCCCCAGTTCTCAGTTTCTTAAAGTGTGTTTGTCTAGGCTGAGAAAAATAATCCGCAAGAAGAGAGGGATGTGATTTCGTCTGATCAAAGGTGGCAATATCTCTTTGAATCTTGTTAGTGTTTTTTAGTACGTTCAATGGATTCAAATTCAGCGATGGTTTTGTTGACTTTTTCTGAGGCAGTTTTAGCATCAGCCTGTAGGCCCATAGGAATGAATGGGGAGTCATTCCTTATTTGCGATCAGCAATTTGCTAATCGCAAATAAGGAAGCTGTAGAAATCGCAAATAATATTGCGATTTCTACATGAATCCCGTTTTGCGAGTCCTTAATAGCGATTCCTTAATAATCGCTATTAAGGACTCGCAAAACGGGACTTTGATGAATCTGGGGGATAGTCTGCTGCTTCCATGCAGTGGGTAATGTTCCCCAAGGCATTGAAAGGATCCCTGTGCCTGCCCAGGAGCAACTGACTCAGGCCGTTCATTGTAATCTTATCACACCATAATCCAAGAACCTAGAACACAACTAGCAGCAATAAAGTGTACCAAGGATCAGCTCTATGACCGATACATTACATGCCATACATTATGCATGCCTCAATCCCCTTAGAGTATATCCAGTTAGCCCCTCTTGGACTCTCAAATGCACAGACCCTATTGCTACCTTACAGTCTACCTTATTGCGAATTTAGTTTCCCCACTACAACGTTCTCACTTGAAACCCCTTTCACTGCCATAAGCCCCCATCCCCCCACTCCGGCATTGTACTCTCATTCATTTTGTGTTGCCATAGTACTCTACCCCCAAGTTAATTATTATAGAGGTGTCTGTACTTACAATGTAACAATTCACCTCTACTTCACTTAGCTTGCACCATGCATTCAACCCTCGCCTCTTACCACTTCCTCCAGAAGAAGCCCGCAAACAATCTAGCTCCTACTTCATCTCTACACCGACCCAAACAGTAGACTTGCCCCTAAACTGAAGTTTTCACAATGTTGTATGATAATTCTGATAAATATGTTATGCTGCGGTTGTCCTGTTATGGTATGTTACTCTTACTTTTAAAGCATGCATACACCAGGCAGTTTGTTGGTGCTAGGGTAACAGAAACATTACGCGCAGTATATTGTTTAATCGTATGCTAGTCTTAAAAGCCATGTCTTAAAGAGTTTACTAAATTTAGTGTAACAGGGGGCGGACTTCACATTAAGTGGGTGGGTGTTCCAGGTACAGGGGAAGTACAAAGAATCTGTATGGATGAAGGAATAGTGAAGAGATTCAGGTACAAATATCTCAAGATTCAGGTAGGTGTGCATTTTTTTAATACAGGCTAAAATAAAGTCTGGAATGCTGCTATGTAGTGATTTAAAGATGCTACAGCCAGTCTTGAATATAGAATGCTGTTCTACTGGCAACCACTGCATTTTCTTCATCAGGGGGAGTAATGTGGTAGTTTTGTGGTTGTTTGTATAATATCCTGGCTTGGTACTATTTGAAGTATGTGATACAAGCCCTTGGGGAGGCCCGGGTAGGGGGTGTTTCCAAAGTCTATCCTTGAGATGACTTATGCGATGATGACCTGAAAAAGAGCCTCAGAGGAAAATAATTTTGCGGAGGTTTTAAAAAACAAGATGAGATTACTGCCCCTAATTGTGATTTCATAGACAAGCTCTTATCATTCAGATCTCCAAGGCCTTTGACTGAGTTCTTGGGTTGAGGTGGGGAGCCCATTGTGGCTGGCCCAGATGTTGAGTTCCACAAGTCGTATTTGTTTCTAGTAATACTGATCTCTGCCTTACCAGAATTTAATTTGAGTTGATTATTATTCATCCAATCATGGATGAATAACATTGTACATGGTTGATATGGATTCTGGTGAATTATTGATGGTGAAGATCAATTACGTATCATCCACATAGTTTTATATTTTGACCTTTATTTTATTCAGTGGGTGCACCAGCGGACGTATATATAAATTGAAGAGGTAGGGGACAAGGAGGATCCTTAGTGAACTTCACAGGTAAGCTGAAACTTGGGGGAGCTGAAAGGAGATAGCCGGACTGACTGAGACTGGGCTTTTAGGAACGACATAATGCACTCCTGTGCAGTGCCCTGCAGCCTCAACCTGGTCTACAAGAATCTCATTGTCGACTATGTTGAAGACTGCTGAAAGATCAAAAAGTACAAGCACCTGGGTCGTGTCCCTGTCAGCGTCCTAAGGTAGGTCGTCCACGACTGAGAGGATGACTGCTTCAGTAAAGTGGGCGGGCCAAAATCCGGCTTGATGGGAATCGAGGAAGTTAGTTTCCACCAAAAAGAAACATACACCCAGCCACATGTGCCTCTAGAACTTTTGCCAGGTAAGGTAGCAGAGATATAGGGCAATCATTTTCCTGTCATGCTATACTGTACTGGAAAAACACCTCAATATAAAGAATTTGCTCAATAATATTCTAACCAGATGTACGTAACACATTGTACAGATATAAAAAAGTTGGTAACTGTCAACTGGGTGATTGCTTTAGAGCACTTGGGGAGGGGGTCTATTGAAATATGTTGCTATGAAGGAGGCACCCACTAGGCAGTGCCAAATGAACCTTGTTCAGCATCGTTTACTGCCTTTATCTTCAAATGGACCTCCTTGACTTGCAACACAACTTGTATACCACTGGATGATGAGCGAGATCATGGTCATGCATTTTAACAGGTCAGTATGGTGACAAATTTTCACAGGGGAAAGAAGGATGTGCTCTAATGGCTAATGTAATGTTGGCCATTAACCAAACAATGGCTCTTGAGTTATACTCACACACTATACAGTTAGGTACCCACAGAATTAAATCACAAGAAAAATAGAAAGATAAGGAAAAGGCCGGATATAAACATAATATCATAAATAACCACATAGCCTAAATTCCAGAGGACACTATTGTTTGATTGTATACTGTGTTTATTGCTGTATATATATTTTCGTCTGCCATTGTGTTTTTGATTTCTTACATGTTATGTGTTGTTTTATGTATAGTATGAGTGTAACTGTTTTAGTGCCCTTTGTTTTTCATTAACATTATTTATATCATGTACATGGTTATTTATGATATTATGTTCATATCAGGCCTTTTCCTGATCTTCCTCTTTTTCTTGTGATTTAATTCTGTGGGTACCTAACTGTATACTGTGTGAGTATAGCTCAAGAGCCATTGTTTGGTTAATAGCTATTATAGCCCCTAACTCCTGTTCTAGGGTTGCCCCTGTGGTCTGATAACGATTATAGTACAACTTTCTAGCCGTGAGGGCCGTTTTGCCTTGACATTGATTCATATTAAGGATGACCAATGTTTACTTACCTTTGTATCCTGAGGAGTACATCTCTAGGATTACTAGTGGTCCATCTTTGTTGGGACCTTCACAGTCCACTCCTATTGTAACTGAAGCTCAAGCGTTACTTGATGAGTTGGAACAGTGCCGAAAGAAACATGTTCGAACTACTTTACAATCCTTAACATAAGAGGGAGAGGGAGAGGAAGTAGTGGATTCTGTCTCCCCTAGCAAGTATCATAAACAAAAGGAATCCACAAAGTGGAAGGTGGTTGCTACCACAATGGTGGGGAGCAACCAGGGTTGTTAAAATACCCCTCACACACCAACAGGCCCCTTGGTGTCATGCTTCATCATCGGGGTCTTCGCAAACCTCTACGGGATGCGGCGTGCTACGACTTCACGACTACGCAGGAGCACTTTTAAGGTGGACTATGTGTTTGGTGTGTGTGGGTAAACAATGTGAGTGGTGAGGTGAAGGTGAAAAAATAAAAAATACCTGGCACGTGAGTACTGAAAAAAATATTTTTTTTTTTTTTTTTTTTTAAGTCTCCGGCTGGTATTATTAAAAGAGTGCTGGGATGGTTGTGGTCTACTAATTAGGGTAACCCAACCATGTCAGTGCGTCGACATGTTTCGGAGTTTGAAGAACTCCTTCTTCAGGACGAGGATGTGCACTACTTATCCCCACCTTACTCACATGTGTGTAGATTTAAAAGTGTGCTCTACAAAAAATGGATATGGTGAAAATGTACCTATCTATGTTTAAAGTAAGGTCCGTTGCGCCCAATTGGCGATTCGAGACACCTGTAAACAGAAAAATCAAGTAAAAACAGGATAATACATGTTTTCTAATCTTTTGCTGTGTAAATGCACAGGGGGGTAACAAGGAACAAAAGTGAAGGTCCAGGAACCCTGAAAAATGAAAAAAGAAAAAAGAAAAAACGAATAACACATGAACTGGGACACACATTCAAGCATAGTATCTGGTGGGACCACTAAGGGTATAGTTCCTGAGACAGATGTATTGCTTACTTATGGAAAGAGGTTACATGGCCTCATGAGCCACAGCGTGTTGGGGGGTCCGTTCTACCAGATGAGGCAACCTGTGAGGTATTCAAGGAAATGGATCAACATGATGTAAACCCTCGTTTTTGATGAAAGTATTACACACCACATCCACACATTCAGACACACTCACGGTTACTCTCAGGGCTTCCTGACTTCCTCCCTCTTCACGCGGCTCCGACGAGTGAATTTTGAGTTAAAGAGAGGGTTTTTTATAGTCTGGAAGGATTCAATTAGTCGCTAATTGAAGGCGGAACCGGCCCATAAATGTATATTGCTTTTAGGCTCTTTGTCGCTTCTGCGCGCATCGGGGATTGTATTCCCGTGTGACCGCGCATGCGCGGTAGAGCAGTGGGGGCCGGCCGCGCATGCGCGGTCTGATGGTAGTGTATCATCGCAATGGGGTAGTGTAGCTCGCCGACGCGCATGCGCAAAAGAAAGACGTGTCGGTCTTAGTATTCAGGGGATGTTCCAGCGATTAATTGTGGCGATGGCTACAGGTTAAATCGACTGAAAAAGCTAGGATGAGGGCAGAAACTGATCCCTTTACGAGAGGTTATTGGAAAAGACTCCTGTCAGTACAGAAATCATGTTTGCAGCTATAAAAACAGGCATTGTAATTATAGAAGTCCTTGGGGGAATTGGTAACAATAAAGGTCCAGCTATGGCTTGACCAATAGAGAATGTTGGTCAGGATATTCACCTGGGTAAAAATAATAAATAAATATGAAAATAAATAAATATATGGGGAAAACAGGCCAAAACATGATACATAGTTACATGAGTTATGATCATAACCACCCATTGAGTTGTAGGTGCAGTTATTCCTAGTAGATCTAGTTTATACAGCACGGTCACCTAAGTAATGAGTTCAGGGTAACTAGGCTCATGCAGGTAGATACCGTGTTTGATAGGTTACTGAAGCGGGTGGCTGTTAGTAGGCGTACTTGGCAAGTCTCGTGGGTTTCTTAGCGTAATTGACTCCATGGAATGGAGTCGTTCAACCCCGTTACGTCTGAGCCCAGACGAAACACCCATCTCTGTTCTTTCTCAAATAAGCCTCTTTCTGATGGTAACTGCTCAATAACAGTCCAATGTATGTCATTCACACAGTGCTGTGCTTCAAGAAAATGAGATGCCATTTTCGTTGTCTGTTTTTTGCACCTTACATTGCTCTTGTGTTCGTTAATTCTCGTTTTCACTGCACGTGTGGTCATTCCCACATACTCCTTGCCACATGGGCACGTGATGAGATACACCACATTGCGGCTGTTGCAATTCGTGACAGCACGTTGCTCCCATTTTTCGCCATTCCTGAATTCCAGAGTCAGACTTTTCGTGGTCAAATGGCAGTTATTACAATTCCCACACGGGTAGTGCCCATGTAGTCCTTTCAGCCTTGTTTGCTGTACTGCATTGGTTTGCGGTCTAGTGTGGACCAGAATGTCCTTCAGGTTTCTTCCCCTTCTATGGGCAAAGATGGGTTTTTCCAAATCTAGACTCACACTGGTCAGGATGCGCCAATGTTTGTTTATTAGTTTGGATACCTGGTTCGACACAGGATTGTAGGTCGTGATACAGACTGGTCTGCCTGATTCCTCTTTTGGTGGGTTGTCATCCAGCAGAGCTTCACGGTTATTGTTCCTGGCTCTTTTCATTGCCTTGGTAATGATCTTGTCTGGGTATTTTCTCTGTTGCAGTTTTTTACTCAGGTCCAGAGCCTGGATTTTGTACTTCCCCACATCGCTGCAGTTTCGCCGTAGGCGAAGAAACTGCCCATATGGTAGGTTCTCTCTTAGGTGACGCGGATGAAAGCTGTCGAACCTAAGGAGGCAGTTCCTTGCCGTTGGTTTGAAGTGCGTCTCTGTCTTTAGGAGGCCAGCGTCATGATAAATATTCAGGTCTAGGAAAACCATAGACTCATTGGACATTTGATGAGTGAACTTCAAAAACTCATTTTGGGTATTGATCCATTGCATGAAATCCATGACCAATTGGTTATTACCTTCCCACACAACCAACACGTCATCAATATAACGTTTCCAGGATAGGATTTTACTCCTGAACGGGTTGTCTTGGTGAAGGATTTTGGTGGTCTCTAGATGGTGTACGTAGAGACCAGCCAAACTAGGAGCAAAGGTGCTCCCCATGCTGGTCCCATGGCGTTGTAAATAGAGGGTGCCTTCATACTCAAAAAAGTTTTTGGTGAGGGCCATCGAGATGCACTCCATTACTACGCCTCTTGGGGTGTGGTAAAGCCATTGTTTGCTGTATAGAACTTCCTCAATGATGTTGAGGGTTTCATCGTGTGGGAGGCTGGTGTACAAGCTCTCCACATCGAGGCTCAGTAAGATTTGAGAGGAAGGGTCAAAAGGATGGTCTTTCAGTAATTGGAGTATGGCTTTGGTATCCTTGAGATACGTATCAGTGGCCTGTACCAATGGTCTTAAGAAGGCATCTGCGAACTTGGAGAGGGGTTCTAATATTGATGAGATACCAGACACGATGGGGCGACCAGGGGGGTTTTCAAGATTTTTATGAACTTTGGGTATCGTATAAAAATACGGTATTCGTGGGTTTTTTTGTGTCAGAAAAAGGGCCTCTTTTTTCGTAAGCCAATCATGGCTTAGAGCTTCTTCAGTCATTGCGCCCACTCTGATTCGTATGGACTCTGTGGGGTCCTCTTCCAGAACCTGATAGTTCCTTCTGTCTTCGAGGAGTCTCCTGCATTCTTGATCGTACGCCGTTGTTGTCTGAATCACAACGGCCCCGCCCTTGTCCGCGGGTTTTATAATGATCAGTTTGTTTTGTGATAATTCTCTCACAGCTTCGTTCTCTGCTCTGCTCATGTTCTGAAAAACCCTGGAGTCCGTGTCCACTTTGCCTAGCTCTGTCATTACAGCTTTTTCAAAAGCTAAGACTTCAACTGGAAGTTGGTTATCCTGTGGGGTAAAGGAAGATTTTGGTTTTAAACCCGTGTCGGATGTTTCGACTCTGGGTGCTTGATTGTGAAAGAAAGCCTTTAGTTTGATGGTCCTAATAAAATCCTGGACCTCCTTATGTAAAAGGAAAATGTCAGGCTTGTTCGTGGGTACGTAGCCTAAGCCTTTGTTCAATACTTTTTCTTGTATTTCAGTTAGTGGCCACGGGGATATGTTTATGACTAAGTTCCTCTCTTGCTGGTTGAGGCTTGACCCGCTGTCATGCTCCTGGTGTGCATTCTGGGGTCTGATTCTGTCACTGGTTGCCAGGTGACATTGTTTCCTCGCTTGTTCCGGCCCCTGTTGGATCCTGGGCCCCACGATAAAAAAGGTTGTGGATTTTGTTGTTGAACGATTGGTTGGTCTTCCCCCCATTGTGGGTACATTGGGCCCATTGCTGGTGGGCCATACTGATATTGTGGAAATTGGAAAGGGCCCTGAAAAGGGTTGAACATGGGTGGTCCTTGGAAACCCCGCCATCCTCTTTGGCGTGGATACTGGTTTCTCTGTTGCCGATATCCGCCCCTTTGTTGTCTTTTGTTCCTAAATCCCCCAGAGTTGTTACTGGAAGAACTCCCATCTGAATTGACGCTATCAGCATCACTGGTGTTGCCACTTGCCACATAATCTGCTTTGGTGTAGGGGTAAGCCCATTCCGCTGTAAAGCGGTCTTTATCCTTTTTAAATTTGTTAAATTTACTCTGTTTTAAAGTGGCTTCGAAATCAGACATTTGTTTGTTAAGTTCTTCCAAACCTTTCTTTAAATCAGCCGGTTGGATATAACCTTTCAGCTGGACTTCCAGTCTCTGTATCTCAATCTTTAATTCTTGGGATTTTTTACTCGCCGTCTGAACTATCAGTACCAGCCAGTCTCTAGTGCAGTGCCAGCTTTTCCAATAACCTCTCGTAAAGGGATCAGTTTCTGCCCTCATCCTAGCTTTTTCAGTCGATTTAACCTGTAGCCATCGCCACAATTAATCGCTGGAACATCCCCTGAATACTAAGACCGACACGTCTTTCTTTTGCGCATGCGCGTCGGCGAGCTACACTACCCCATTGCGATGATACACTACCATCAGACCGCGCATGCGCGGCCGGCCCCCACTGCTCTACCGCGCATGCGCGGTCACACGGGAATACAATCCCCGATGCGCGCAGAAGCGACAAAGAGCCTAAAAGCAATATACATTTATGGGCCGGTTCCGCCTTCAATTAGCGACTAATTGAATCCTTCCAGACTATAAAAAACCCTCTCTTTAACTCAAAATTCACTCGTCGGAGCCGCGTGAAGAGGGAGGAAGTCAGGAAGCCCTGAGAGTAACCGTGAGTGTGTCTGAATGTGTGGATGTGGTGTGTAATACTTTCATCAAAAACGAGGGTTTACATCATGTTGATCCATTTCCTTGAATACCTCACAGGTTGCCTCATCTGGTAGAACGGACCCCCCAACACGCTGTGGCTCATGAGGCCATGTAACCTCTTTCCATAAGTAAGCAATACATCTGTATCAGGAACTATACCCTTAGTGGTCCCACCAGATACTATGCTTGAATGTGTGTCCCAGTTCATGTGTTATTCGTTTTTTCTTTTTTCTTTTTTCATTTTTCAGGGTTCCTGGACCTTCACTTTTGTTCCTTGTTACCCCCCTGTGCATTTACACAGCAAAAGATTAGAAAACATGTATTATCCTGTTTTTACTTGATTTTTCTGTTTACAGGTGTCTCGAATCGCCAATTGGGCGCAACGGACCTTACTTTAAACATAGATAGGTACATTTTCACCATATCCATTTTTTGTAGAGCACACTTTTAAATCTACACACATGTGAGTAAGGTGGGGATAAGTAGTGCACATCCTCGTCCTGAAGAAGGAGTTCTTCAAACTCCGAAACATGTCGACGCACTGACATGGTTGGGTTACCCTAATTAGTAGACCACAACCATCCCAGCACTCTTTTAATAATACCAGCCGGAGACTTAAAAAAAAAAAAGAAATGTTTCAGTACTCACGTGCCAGGTATTTTTTATTTTTTCACCTTCACCTCACCACTCACATTGTTTACCCACACACACCAAACACATAGTCCACCTTAAAAGTGCTCCTGCGTAGTCGTGAAGTCGTAGCACGCCGCATCCCGTAGAGGTTTGCGAAGACCCCGATGATGAAGCATGACACCAAGGGGCCTGTTGGTGTGTGAGGGGTATTTTAACAACCCTGGTTGCTCCCCACCATTGTGGTAGCAACCACCTTCCACTTTGTGGATTCCTTTTGTTTATGATACTTGCTAGGGGAGACAGAATCCACTACTTCCTCTCCCTCTCCCTCTTATGTTAAGGATTATTTATGACAGCGTACAGCTGTGGGAGCCCCTCCCTTAACGAATAACACACCATTTTGACGACACACTTTACATCCAACATTATTTTTACCATCCACCACAACCATCATGGAGGATGAACACGGGCTAACTTTCACTGAGGATGAGATCGATAGACTTTTGGCGCAGGATAATCCTTTCGAGGGTCTAAGCACCGACAACCCTGCCCCCACAGTAGGAGATTGGGATGAACTAACGAATGTGCGGAAGGTACAGATAAGAGCTGCCCTACATGGTCTACTCATGAGGGAGTACTTAAGGAACAAACTAGCCCCTCAGGGCCTACTAGTGAAAAATGAACCTTTCATATTCCAAGACGATTTGGCCTTCAAAAAAGCATGGTCCTTAATCTCCTGGCACTGCACTAGAGACTGGCTGGTACTGATAGTTCAGACGGCGAGTAAAAAATCCCAAGAATTAAAGATTGAGATACAGAGACTGGAAGTCCAGCTGAAAGGTTATATCCAACCGGCTGATTTAAAGAAAGGTTTGGAAGAACTTAACAAACAAATGTCTGATTTCGAAGCCACTTTAAAACAGAGTAAATTTAACTAATTTAAAAAGGATAAAGACCGCTTTACAGCGGAATGGGTTTACCCCTACACCAAAGCAGATTATGTGGCAAGTGGCAACACCAGTGATGCTGATAGCGTCAATTCAGATGGGAGTTCTTCCAGTAACAACTCTGGGGGATTTAGGAACAAAAGACAACAAAGGGGCGGATATCGGCAACAGAGAAACCAGTATCCACGCCAAAGAGGATGGCGGGGTTTCCAAGGACCACCCATGTTCAACCCTTTTCAGGGCCCTTTCCAATTTCCACAATATCAGTATGGCCCACCACCAATGGGCCCAATGTACCCACAATGGGGGGAAGACCAACCAATCGTTCAACAACAAAATCCACAACCTTTTTTATCGTGGGGCCCAGGATCCAACAGGGGCCGGAACAAGCGAGGAAACAATGTCACCTGGCAACCAGTGACAGAATCAGACCCCAGAATGCACACCAGGAGCATGACAGCGGGTCAAGCCTCAACCAGCAAGAGAGGAACTTAGTCATAAACATATCCCCGTGGCCACTAACTGAAATACAAGAAAAAGTATTGAACAAAGGCTTAGGCTACGTACCCACGAACAAGCCTGACATTTTCCTTTTACATAAGGAGGTCCAGGATTTTATTAGGACCATCAAACTAAAGGCTTTCTTTCACAATCAAGCACCCAGAGTCGAAACATCCGACACGGGTTTAAAACCAAAATCTTCCTTTACCCCACAGGATAACCAACTTCCAGTTGAAGTCTTAGCTTTTGAAAAAGCTGTAATGACAGAGCTAGGCAAAGTGGACACGGACTCCAGGGTTTTTCAGAACATGAGCAGAGCAGAGAACGAAGCTGTGAGAGAATTATCACAAAACAAACTGATCATTATAAAACCCGCGGACAAGGGCGGGGCCGTTGTGATTCAGACAACAACGGCGTACGATCAAGAATGCAGGAGACTCCTCGAAGACAGAAGGAACTATCAGGTTCTGGAAGAGGACCCCACAGAGTCCATACGAATCAGAGTGGGCGCAATGACTGAAGAAGCTCTAAGCCATGATTGGCTTACGAAAAAAGAGGCCCTTTTTCTGACACAAAAAAACCCACGAATACCGTATTTTTATACGATACCCAAAGTTCATAAAAATCTTGAAAACCCCCCTGGTCGCCCCATCGTGTCTGGTATCTCATCAATATTAGAACCCCTCTCCAAGTTCGCAGATGCCTTCTTAAGACCATTGGTACAGGCCACTGATACGTATCTCAAGGATACCAAAGCCATACTCCAATTACTGAAAGACCATCCTTTTGACCCTTCCTCTCAAATCTTACTGAGCCTCGATGTGGAGAGCTTGTACACCAGCCTCCCACACGATGAAACCCTCAACATCATTGAGGAAGTTCTATACAGCAAACAATGGCTTTACCACACCCCAAGAGGCGTAGTAATGGAGTGCATCTCGATGGCCCTCACCAAAAACTTTTTTGAGTATGAAGGCACCCTCTATTTACAACGCCATGGGACCAGCATGGGGAGCACCTTTGCTCCTAGTTTGGCTGGTCTCTACGTACACCATCTAGAGACCACCAAAATCCTTCACCAAGACAACCCGTTCAGGAGTAAAATCCTATCCTGGAAACGTTATATTGATGACGTGTTGGTTGTGTGGGAAGGTAATAACCAATCGGTCATGGATTTCATGCAATGGATCAATACCCAAAATGAGTTTTTGAAGTTCACTCATCAAATGTCCAATGAGTCTATGGTTTTCCTAGACCTGAATATTTATCATGACGCTGGCCTCCTAAAGACAGAGACGCACTTCAAACCAACGGCAAGGAACTGCCTCCTTAGGTTCGACAGCTTTCATCCGCGTCACCTAAGAGAGAACCTACCATATGGGCAGTTTCTTCGCCTACGGCGAAACTGCAGCGATGTGGGGAAGTACAAAATCCAGGCTCTGGACCTGAGTAAAAAACTGCAACAGAGAAAATACCCAGACAAGATCATTACCAAGGCAATGAAAAGAGCCAGGAACAATAACCGTGAAGCTCTGCTGGATGACAACCCACCAAAAGAGGAATCAGGCAGACCAGTCTGTATCACGACCTACAATCCTGTGTCGAACCAGGTATCCAAACTAATAAACAAACATTGGCGCATCCTGACCAGTGTGAGTCTAGATTTGGAAAAAACCATCTTTGCCCATAGAAGGGGAAGAAACCTAAAGGACATTCTGGTCCACACTAGACCGCAAACCAATGCAGTACAGCAAACAAGGCTGAAAGGACTACATGGGCACTACCCGTGTGGGAATTGTAATAACTGCCATTTGACCACGAAAATTCTGACTCTGGAATTCAGGAATGGCGAAAAATGGGAGCAACGTGCTGTCACGAATTGCAACAGCCGCAATGTGGTGTATCTCATCACGTGCCCATGTGGCAAGGAGTATGTGGGAATGACCACACGTGCAGTGAAAACGAGAATTAACGAACACAAGAGCAATGTAAGGTGCAAAAAACAGACAACGAAAATGGCATCTCATTTTCTTGAAGCACAGCACTGTGTGAATGACATACATTGGACTGTTATTGAGCAGTTACCATCAGAAAGAGGCTTATTTGAGAAAGAACAGAGATGGGTGTTTCGTCTGGGCTCAGACGTAACGGGGTTGAACGACTCCATTCCATGGAGTCAATTACGCTAAGAAACCCACGAGACTTGCCAAGTACGCCTACTAACAGCCACCCGCTTCAGTAACCTATCAAACACGGTATCTACCTGCATGAGCCTAGTTACCCTGAACTCATTACTTAGGTGACCGTGCTGTATAAACTAGATCTACTAGGAATAACTGCACCTACAACTCAATGGGTGGTTATGATCATAACTCATGTAACTATGTATCATGTTTTGGCCTGTTTTCCCCATATATTTATTTATTTTCATATTTATTTATTATTTTTACCCAGGTGAATATCCTGACCAACATTCTCTATTGGTCAAGCCATAGCTGGACCTTTATTGTTACCAATTCCCCCAAGGACTTCTATAATTACAATGCCTGTTTTTATAGCTGCAAACATGATTTCTGTACTGACAGGAGTCTTTTCCAATAACCTCTCGTAAAGGGATCAGTTTCTGCCCTCATCCTAGCTTTTTCAGTCGATTTAACCTGTAGCCATCGCCACAATTAATCGCTGGAACATCCCCTGAATACTAAGACCGACACGTCTTTCTTTTGCGCATGCGCGTCGGCGAGCTACACTACCCCATTGCGATGATACACTACCATCAGACCGCGCATGCGCGGCCGGCCCCCACTGCTCTACCGCGCATGCGCGGTCACACGGGAATACAATCCCCGATGCGCGCAGAAGCGACAAAGAGCCTAAAAGCAATATACATTTATGGGCCGGTTCCGCCTTCAATTAGCGACTAATTGAATCCTTCCAGACTATAAAAAACCCTCTCTTTAACTCAAAATTCACTCGTCGGAGCCGCGTGAAGAGGGAGGAAGTCAGGAAGCCCTGAGAGTAACCGTGAGTGTGTCTGAATGTGTGGATGTGGTGTGTAATACTTTCATCAAAAACGAGGGTTTACATCATGTTGATCCATTTCCTTGAATACCTCACAGGTTGCCTCATCTGGTAGAACGGACCCCCCAACACGCTGTGGCTCATGAGGCCATGTAACCTCTTTCCATAAGTAAGCAATACATCTGTATCAGGAACTATACCCTTAGTGGTCCCACCAGATACTATGCTTGAATGTGTGTCCCAGTTCATGTGTTATTCGTTTTTTCTTTTTTCTTTTTTCATTTTTCAGGGTTCCTGGACCTTCACTTTTGTTCCTTGTTACCCCCCTGTGCATTTACACAGCAAAAGATTAGAAAACATGTATTATCCTGTTTTTACTTGATTTTTCTGTTTACAGGTGTCTCGAATCGCCAATTGGGCGCAACGGACCTTACTTTAAACATAGATAGGTACATTTTCACCATATCCATTTTTTGTAGAGCACACTTTTAAATCTACACACATGTGAGTAAGGTGGGGATAAGTAGTGCACATCCTCGTCCTGAAGAAGGAGTTCTTCAAACTCCGAAACATGTCGACGCACTGACATGGTTGGGTTACCCTAATTAGTAGACCACAACCATCCCAGCACTCTTTTAATAATACCAGCCGGAGACTTAATAAAATTTTTCAGTACTCACCTGCCAGGTATTTTTTATTTTTTCACCTTCACCTCACCACTCACATTGTTTACCCACACACACCAAACACATAGTCCACCTTAAAAGTGCTCCTGCGTAGTCGTGAAGTCGTAGCACGCCGCATCCCGTAGAGGTTTGCGAAGACCCCGAAAATCCTTCGAACTACTTTACATGCACTAATGATGACAGAATACCTTAAGAAAGATGTTATACCCATGGGCCTACAGGTGCGTAATGTACCGGTCATTTTTACCAATGATCCAAAATTTATGAAAGGGTTCAGTCACATCGGTGTCACTTGCTCCCGTCATTGGTTGGTACATGGAATTGATACAGCCATGGAGCATAGTAAACGTGAGCTTGAAATTATTGCTGATATGGAAAAAAGGGTCAGTGAAGGGAATATTGTAGCTGATGCTAAAACTGCCTCAGAGAAAGTCAACAAAACCATCGCTGAATTTGAATCCATTGAACGTACTAAAAAACACTAACAAGATTCAAAGAGATATTGCCACCTTTGATCAGACGAAATCACATCCCTCTCTTCTTGCGGATTATTTTTCTCAGCCTAGACAAACACACTTTAAGAAACTGAGAACTGGGGCCGTTTTCGGCGAAATACGGCCATTCATATTTCTGAGTCCTCTGCGTCCTCTGGTGACGAAAATGAGAATACTGCCTATAATGTATTTTTAGGACAACGTGGACAAGACAGGGAACAGGGAAGGGGACGGGGGAAAACCCGTCCACCACCCTAACATTGGAACTTCCAGGCGGGGGAACGTCAAACCCGCCGCAAGTTCTATCAGTGGGGTCCCCGCAATAGACGATATCGTAAATGTGGCCAATTTGCCTACTACCATACCAATTTTTTATCTTTCCGAACATGTTATCATCTGTTGAAACCTCTTTGTTGAGTAGGGGTTTGAGTTTTGTGTTGACTGAAAAGACCTGCTTGTTTGATACTCACATTGACTTACTACAGTTTTTCCGGAGATTGCGTTTAAAGTACTTCTTTATGGATAAAACAAGTAATGTGATTTTTAACCCATCTAATTTACAACTTCCATCAACATTTAATCTTCCTACCGTACAGATGCCTGCTGAATTGCTGGCATTTGAATCTATGGTATTGCGGGATGTGACAGCTTTGAATACCAGATTTGAATATATTCCCCATAATATCACTCTCCAAGAGAGACAGGCCTTAAACTCTTTGAAAATGAACAAAGAATTGATTATAAAACCGGCCGACAAGGGGGGTGGGATTGTGATGCAACCCTTGGAGATATATAATTCCGAAATTCATCGCCAACTGGCTAATACTGATCACTATACCATCTTGCGTAATAATCCTCTTTCTGATTTAGAAAAACTGATTCTGCAGGTTACCTCTGAGGGCAAACTAGCAGGTTTCCTTAGTTCTAAAGAATTTGATTTTTTGAATACCAAAGCACCACGTACACCGGTGCTCTATACAGACCCTCCAGGATTTTGTGATTTGCCGCGAATTCGGCACTTTTGTAAAAATGCAGCGATTTTTACAAAAGTGCCCGCGAAATGGACCCAAGTTCATTAATAATGAAAAGTAGACAAGCTGGTTACCAACCATGAGATGGAGCACCCCACCATCAGCAAAACTGGCTGGCAGAATAACGAAAAAGTTGCATTTTGAAATAATTCAGAAATAGCATACAATATGCCTTCTCATGCAAAGCAGCCAAGAAATGCATGCATAAAAAGGGTCACAAGAACAATACGAGGGATACAGATGACCGCTTTTAAATTGAATCTCGGCATAGCCCTGTCACCACTACCACCAGTTCCTCATAATGCAAATGTTACTCCACCTCTAAAGGATAATACGTTTTGGAAAATGAAAAGTGGAGGATCCTTGACATTAAGAGGCATGTTATATTACAAGACCTTCAAATGTTTCGACAAATACAAAACAAATTACAAGTAGATGAGCATAAAAGATTAAGGATCTGATTTAATTCTTTGCAGCATTAAATTACAATTGCTAGGCAGTCCCTCCTACCAGTAAATGTCTCACTTACTGCAGAGCTGCTTCGGGTTTTGATGAACTCAGTTACAAACTGCAGGTGTAGTATTGGCCACACAGTTAGATCTTGTATTGGGATTAGCAAACAGAGCACACTTGTGCATTTCTCTCACGTATGCAGAAGTATTTCCATTGAATCTTTCTTTACAAGTACTTAGACCTCCGTTTGCAGAACATGCATCTGATCCCTTCTGAATCTTTCTTGTATTGATGGTATTGAAGTTTTTTTTAATCTTTTTTTTAAAACTCAATACAATACCCATGTCGTAATAAATGCAGCATCCATTTGTCTCTTATGAACTCCCAGATGCTGAGGAAGCCCCGTATTACTCCCCTATAAGGATTGTGGGTGCTGGGCAACAAAGAGTCATTTGGATGACTGTCAGGCTGCTCTTCAAGAAGCGCTACCCCTAGACTAGCTCCTGCCTTGAGAAAATACGTTTTACTGTTGGGGTTGCTGATACTGTGCAGTGCTGGTGTATGGACTTCGTGTAAGTTTGAGGAATGCAAAGCAGCTTACCCTGCCTTAGTCTCGCTGGGATGCCGCCTCTTTGAAGGGAAGGTTTGAAAATTTGCAGAGACCCAATGGCGTTCGCTGTGGTTCTCCTAATAGACACTATTGTCTGATCAACTCTGTTCCATATCCCAGGTTGCCTATTTCAAAGCGGAATACTCTGCTAAAACATTTTCCATTAATTTAAGGCTGAGAATGAATGATTATGAGTAAAATAAAGTGCCGCAAAAATGCCGCTAAATTTCCGTATTTATTGCCGCTAAATTAGCTAATCCATCCCGCTATATCCTGGGGGGTCTGTCTATACCTTGCCAAAGGTACACAAAGATGTTAGAAAACCTCCGGGCCGACCCATAGTCTCTGGCTGTGGGTCGGTCTTGGAACCTTTGTGAAAATATATAGACGTGTTTATTAAGGAGTTTGCCCCTGTAACTTGCAGCTATGTACGTGACAGTGGTGACATCATCTGTCAATTGGCACAAATGCAATTTGACCCTTTGACCGAGTTACTCGTGTGTTTGGATATTGAATCCTTATGCACGAATATACCACAGAGGGAAGGGATTGAAGTTATCAGAAATGCTTTATATACCCGTCCTGGCCCTGTTACTGTCCCCACTGATTTTATCATCAAGCTATTGACCATCTCGCTCACTAGAAACTACTTTGAATTTGATGGGGTCTTTTATTTACAAATAAAGGGTACATCTATGGGGGCTTCTTATGCCCCCAATTTTGCTATCCTCTTTGTGGACAATTTCGAACAGTCATACATCTACAACAAAGATGACAATCCGTACTTCAATAACGTGCGCCATTATCTTGACGATATTTTTTTCTTTTGGACAGGTGATCCCTCTAGTATACAAGATTTTTTGGTGGGGCTAAATTCTTGCTCACAGGATTTAAGATTCACTTCTCATGCTAGTAATGAGAGTGCTGATTTTCTTAATTTAACAAGCTGGCCACTAAGCTTTTTACCAAACCTACGGCCAGAAATACACTTTTGGAATACACCAGCCATCACCCGCGAGGTCTGAAGGATGGACTCCCTTTTGGTCAGTTCCTGCGGATTCGCAGGAACTGCCAATTTAGGGAGGACTACTTCAGAGAGGCCGAAATACTCACCAAAAAGCTAGAACATCGTGGCTACCCTAAGCGACTTATTAAACGCTCTTTAGAAAGGCGTGGTATAACCACCGTGAGTTTCGTTTGATTCCTCGTGCCCCTAAAATATCTGCACGTATACCATGTGTCACCACTTTTGGTACTAAAAGTAACCAAATTGTGAAAATAGTGAAACGACACTGGCCCATGGTACAGGCGGTTGGAATCACTAATGAGTTACCTCTCTTCTCATTTAAGCGAGGCAAAAACATACGTGATCATCTAGTCAGAACTTCTCTACCTACTAAGATATCTCCTGATTTAACTACGCTATGGGGCCTTAACAAAATTGTGGGCCACTACTGTTGTGGAAATTGTCTAATGTGTGATTCCACAACTAACACCAAACAATTTGTACATGGCAATGTTAAATATGATTTGCGAGACCACACTAACTATAATTCACAAAACGTGGTCTATGCCATTTGGTGCCCGTGCTGTCTTATTTACGTCGGTCAGACCACACAACGTGTTAAGACACGACTATCCCAACATAAAAGTCGTATCCGATGTAAAAATTAGCACGCACCCTTAGTGGCACATTTTCTGGAGTATGGCCATACTCCATCTGAATTGCGATGGCAGGTAATTGATTTGATTAAAAGCCCCCCTAGGGGCGGCGACTTCGCCAGACGACTTGACCAAGCTGAATGTCGATGGATGTTCCGCTGTGATAGCATTAACAAGGGACTAGTCTTGAAGAATGTATGGTTGTACTCTTCAACTAATGGGTGTTTTGAAATGTATGACTCTGCTTCTATGCTTTGTAATGCTGTCACCCTCTGGCTGATATAATAATGATGCACCAGCCTTGATGAATGTTTGACTCAATTATCCTATTGGAAAATGATTTGATATGTGCAAACTGAATTGTCTCGTTCATCCAAATGTTGTTTGACATATGTTAATGTTGCCTTATGGCTCTGTAGAATGTATGACTGAAACATTTGTTACAACTGAACTAATAAGCTGACTTGACATGTGTTAAATCTGACTGTCATGCATATATTTATGTTGTTTAATCTCTATGAAGTACATATGGCTGTACCTGTGATTTTCAGTTAAGAATTGAGACATTCCGTAATCCAGAAATATTTTAAACTGATGCTGTTATTTTCCCATGTATGTAGCTTGACGGCATTGTAGTTTGTTCTGATGTCAATTGGCATCTGTACATTGAATACACTAAATGGCACGATATTGTTTGCACCAATGATATATTTTTGCACTACTAGACAGTTTGTCTTGATAACTCAACCATGAGGAGTGTTTTAAGCTTTGTTGAGTTAGTAGTTCTAACTGTATATATGTAGTGAACATGGGCATTTATTTTGTTTCATTAGTTATTCGATCAGCAATGATTATGCCAATTGGTATATTGTAATTTATGAAATCTATCGTTGCTGGATGTAGATAATTATTACTCTTGGTGATGGGGTTTGTTTTCTGTTACTATCCCTGAAACTGTTCCGAAATGGCCGCCATGTTTTTTTCGGTCTTTTGAACTTTTTGGTTAATTCTGCCTTTTCGTCCACTGTGGAGTAATTTATACACCACGATGGCAGAATGATCTTTATTATTTTTTATTGTAACCCCTATCACAATGATTCAGTATTTTTTCGGGTTTCTTTTGGATTGCTGTTCGCCTGTATGATGGATATCGCACACGGAGCTCCATTTCAAGTAAGCAGGTGGTTCGATTTGTCGTTTCAACTTTGGTTTACCCCTAGTCTCTGATGACCCATGGAACCCGCTGTAACTAGCGCACTCCCGATTCTATTTCAGGACAGGAGGCTCCGATTATGCTAGTCTCAATTCTTTATTTAGAAATGCCCAGCAGCCATGTAAAAAACCACATTACCCAGAAACACTTGGGTGATAACCATAGAGTCTGCACTATAAATAGGTATGTAGACAATCCCACTTCCTCTTTCTTTGCTGCTCCGCAGCCAGTTAAGTGCTCTCTTACCTTACTATGGTTTTACTTGCTCTGTACTGTGCTTGTATTGCTGCATTGTTTGTGCCTTATAGTGCGCTCTGCTTGCGCTTTTCGCCGCGTTGGGTTTCGAATGCTCCGTTTTTCATTATCGGCGTAACGCGGCTGGGAGCGAGGGTTCTCCTTCCAGGGGCCGGGCGCTTTGTGCCTGTGCTCTTTCGAGCTTTGTGGAGTGGAATTGGGGGTCCCGGCGGCCTCGCGCTGCTCGCGCGAGCTGTCCTGCTTCCTGAAGGCAGCCGGTTATCGCGCATGCGCATTCTGGTATTTACGGCGCTCTGTGTTTTCCTTTCACCGGAGCTTCCCTGAAGGACGTCCTTCGCGACGTTATACGCCCACAGCCTTCAGAATTGACCCCTTTGATGCCGGAGTCTGGCACAAGTCTCCGGCTGTAACAATTTGCATAGGCTTTGCCTAGAGTGACGTTTTTTGTGTGGCAGCGAGTCCTCCCTTCACTCTTTACTGTTATTGCCAGTGGTTTATTCTGCTGTTTTGACTTGCTGTGAGGATTTTTTCACTGCCCTGTGAATTTTGCCTTTGGCATTATTTATTATTGTCCTTCCTCTATTTGTGGGCATATTTTCACGATCCTCGTGCATTATGAGTGACTATTATTACGAGGAGGAAGGCGAGTTTGATGAAGAGGCTCCTGAATCCATGGAACAGGATCTTGTGGAGGCATTGGATAGAGGAGTCCAACACTCCATGAACAAAGCCCTAGTGCGTGCTATTACGCCTCTGAAGCGGCACTTGACAAAATATGCCCAACAGCAGGGTTGGGTCTCTGTGGCTAAAAAGTCCTCTTCTTCTTCTCCAAGTAATCCGCATGCTTCGGACTTCAGAAAGTTGGCGCAGTCTTTGTCTTCTGCCAAGCCTGTTACTATTGTGGAGGATGACGAAAGTGATGATCAGCATTCCTCTTCGTCTTCTGATCCCGCTCCTCCCCCTCCAAAAAAGAAAAAATGTAAGGAGCATTTTGTTGATGCGCCTTTACACCCTCCTGTTCTCACTTTCGAGCCTGCGGACATTGTCCATCCCCAGTCCACTGCATGGCTACCGTCCCCGGCGGTGACGGAATACGTTCAACAACACATACGTCGGCCATTCGAGAAGGAGGTTCGTGCCCGCCTCCGTTCTGAATGCCCCCGGCCCGACCTGGCAGACCACCTGGCTGAGACTCCTGAGGTGGATCCCACCATGATTACTTATTTACGCAAATTTGCGAAGGATCCAAAGAAAGGTCTCGACAGGTCCTGGCGTGCCTGCCAAGACAAGGTTTTAGATCTCTTGGGGCCACTCACCAAGATGTTAGATCTTGGCTTTTTGGCAAAGAGTACCAACAGGATGGTTGACCCTGATGAACTCATTGAATGGGCTCAACGTGCCATTTGCCAGTTGGGCAATGCCAACTGCGCGCTCTCTAGCGAGAGGCGCCGTTCCATCCTGCTCAAGCTAGACCCTAAGCTGGCAGAACTGGCGACATCTGAGTCGGGCCCTGCTGCCCAGGGTCTGCTTTTCGGGCAACCCTTCTTAAAAGAATTGACCAATTTCGTCAATACTTTCAGTGGCCTGGATAAAGCCCAAGCATCTCTTCGCCGGACTTTTCGTCCGGTTTTCAACAGGGCCGGCAGAAGTAGGGGACGTTCTTCCGGCCGTGGTCATCAGCAACCCTCCCAAAGAGGGTATCAGTCCCAACGAGGAGGCCAACAAGATTCGGGCTACACCCAGCGATCCAATTTCTATCCATCAAGGAAAGGCCGTGGCCAGTATAAAAAAAGGACGTTCCGGTGGCTCCTCCGGCGGATATCACGATTCCGCCACTTCAGGTGAGAATTCTTCCTGCATGCAGTGTTGTTCTGGGGGCAGGATTCGCCTTTTTCTAGACAATTGGCGATCAATCTCCAGCAATGCATGGGTGCTGGAGACGGTTCAGGGCTTCAAACTCGAGTTTTATCAGCCAATCCGTCAGTCCCATCCTCCTTTTCCCCTTCATTTCTCAAAACAAAGTCAAGAGTTCATCACAGAGGAACTCAGGTCTCTGGAGTTGAAGGGGGCGATTGTGCCGACCGTGCGCCACCCTCAGGGTTTTGCCAGCTCAGTCTTCCTGGTGGAGAAGAAGGGAGGGGGATCGAGGTTAGTTCTCAATCTGAAGGAGTTCAATGCGGGAATAGTTTACCGTCACTGCAAGATGGAGGGAATCCATCTGTTAAGGGATCTCCTGCGGAAACGGGATTGGATGGTCCGACTGGACCTCAAAGATGCTTACCTCTCTGTTCCCATTTTTCCTCCCCATTACCGCTTTCTGCAGTTTCAGTGGCTGGGGACTTGGTATCAATATCAGGTTCTTCCCTTCGGCCTCTCGTCAGCACCGTGGTGCTTCACGAAGCTGTTACGTCCAGTTGTGGAGTCCCTCCGCAGTCGCGGGGTTCGTTTGATCATCTATTTGGACGACATCCTCCTCCTGGCGGATTGTCCTTTCAAGCTGATGATGCATCTGGAGTGGACTGTCGATCTTCTTCAGTCTCTCGGGTTTTTAGTGAATGTTCCCAAATCTGTACTACTTCCTACTCAAGTGATAGATTTCTTGGGGTTCCAGATCAACTCCCTCACTTGTCAACTTCTGTTGCCTCGTCAAAAGGTTCGATACATCAAACGGGAATTGAATTCCGTTATCTCGAGTCCGACAGTGTCATTGAGGTCGTTAGCTCGAGTTGTCGGTCTTTTGGCGTCTTCACTGCAAGCGATATTTCCTGCTCCTCTGCACTACCGTGCTTTGCAGCGGCTGAAGATTCAGCATCTTCGGCGGGGACTTCATTATTCCGACCACATTCCTCTCTCGGAGGAAGCGAAGTCGGAAATGAAGTGGTGGCTGGATCACATGGAGGCCTGGAACGGCAGGGCTCTTTTCGGATCATCTCCGGAGATTGTGATCGAGTCTGATGCCAGTCGTTGGGGCTGGGGGGCCCGCTGCGGCCCGATCTCGACAGGAGGACGATGGTCTCCGCAGGAACTTTCACTCCACATAAATTGTCTGGAGTTACTGGCGGGATCGTTCGCGATCAAGTGTCTGTCTCCTCTTCAGTCCCGCTGCTGCATACTTCTTCGGATGGACAATGTATCAGCAGTCCGATACATCAACAAGCTGGGGGGGACTCGGTCGAGATTGCTGGCGGAGATTGCCAAGGAGTTCTGGCACTATTGTCTTCACAACAAGATCACAGTTATTGCGGAATACCTTCCTGGTTGTCGCAATCTTGTGGCGGATTGGAACTCCAGGTATCTGAAGGACTTCAGCGACTGGAGACTCCATCCCCGTGTGTTCCGCCAGCTCCTCCGGGCTTGGGGCCCTTGTCTGATCGATCTCTTTGCGTCCCGTCTCAACACCCAACTTCCCCGGTTCTTCAGTTGGAGACCGGATCCGGAGGCTCTGGCAACGGATGCTTTCCTTCAACCGTGGCCGTCCTCCCTATGTTATGCGTTTCCCCCGTTCATGATGATCCCCAGGGTTCTGGCCTATGCGACACGCTTTCAGGCGGAATTAATTCTGATTGTTCCTCTGTGGAGGGCTCAGCCGTGGTTCCCTGTTCTCCTGGAAATGGCATGCGCATTGCCATTTCTTCTTCCTCGGAAGCAGAATCTCCTGTTAGATCCGCTTCAGAATCCGCATCCCCTGGTTCAGTCTGGCTCTCTCCTTCTCCTGGCATGGCGGATTTCGGGGAACGTTGGGCGGCGTCAGGCCTTTCTGCGGATGCTTCCAGATTCCTCAACAACGCCTGGGCCCCGGGTACTCACAAACGTTACAGAGGTTCATGGAAACGTTGGAGTGATTGGTGTGCTCAACGGCAAGTTGATCCGACATCAGCTGATGTCTCTTTGATTGTCAATTTTTTGGCTTCTCTGTCTTCTTCTTCTGGTTTGGCGTACCGTACAGTCAACAACTTCCGTTCCGCGATTTCGGCGGGCCATCTTCCTGTAGATGGGAAACCTGTGGGGGAACATCCTCTTGTGTCTAAGGTCCTTAAAGGTATTCGAATGGCTACTCCTCCACGTTCCAAATATGTTTCTTTATGGGGCGTTTCGGTTGTCTTACGTTTTTTGGAAGCTTGGCCGATCAATTCTTTGTTATCGCGTAAGCAACTTTTGGCCAAGCTTACTATGTTGCTGTGTTTGCTTTCCTGCAAACGGATTTCAGACGTTCGCGCGTTGGATCTTGCTGGACGCAGTTTCACGCCTGAAGGGATTACATTTCGCCTTTCCAGGCGCACTAAAACTAATACTGAGGTTGTTTCTTACCCTTCTTTTCCTGCTCGTCCCAATCTTTGTGTTGTTCAATGCCTTAAGGATTATGAGGTGAGTACTTCTCTTCTTCGCTCCGACATGCAGGGTCAGTTGTTGATTGCATTGCAAAAGCCCTTCCGCCCCGTTACTCCTGCCACATTGGCTCGCTGGGTACGGTGGCTTATGGGGGAAGCGGGCATTGATGTTTCTGTGTTTGGTGCTCATTCTGCTCGTGGGGCCATGGCCTCTAAAGCTTTTTCATTGGGAGTCACTTTGTGGGACATTATGAAAGCTGCTGATTGGTCATCAGATTCTGTTTTTAAGACTTTTTACTTTAAGCCTATTGCTACTGTTGCTTCTGTGGTGTTGGATGAGCTTTAAACAAGCATAATCGGAGCCTCCTGTCCTGAAATAGAATTCAAAATTTGCAAACATTCGTGACAAGAATTTTCAATTCTATTAAGGACTAGGAGGCGAGGATTATCCCACCCGTTGTTTATGCATTGTATCTTACTGACCTATGGTTATGCATTATTCTGTTATGACAGTTTCTATTGCCTTGTTTTCTTCCCACCCTTTCTCTACATGTTTCTATATATACTGGACGTGTGTTACGGCTTTATGTCTCTTTTCAGGATCAGATCCCAAATGACGTGCCTACAGTGCGACGTGGATGCTCCTGTTTTCTTCTTTGAAGATTCTTCCTGGTTTCTGCCGTCAGCTGTTGCTGTTTTGGACCTTTCCTTCGTTTTCCCTGGACTGGGGTTTGCCTTTGCATTGACTTTATTGCACTGTTTGCTGTTTCCTGGATTTACTCCTCACCAAAGAAAGAGGAAGTGGGATTGTCTACATACCTATTTATAGTGCGGACTCTATGGTTATCACCCAAGTGTTTCTGGGTAATGTGGTTTTTTACATGGCTGCTGGGCATTTCTAAATAAAGAAATGAGACTAGCATAATCCTCGCCTCCTAGTCCTTAATAGAATTGAAAATTCTTGTCACGAATGTTTGCAAATTTTGAATTCCCGCTCAAGTAATGGCTATGGGATAGTTTAAACACCCCGGTCGGTTTCAGTCTCTGTGCGTTTAGACCTCTTAGCACCATCGGAGCATTTGTAAATGAATTACTGGAAAAAAGAAAAATGAAATGGGACCTCAATACCCGCAAGATTGCCGTGAGCATAAGTGAACATTACTGCAAAAACGATCAGGTCAGAGGTTTAAGACAAGTTGCTAAAAATAAATTAAACCACTAGTATGCCGACCATATCGTGATGACTAAATCAGAAAAACAGAACGACCTGACTACAACCAGTGGGACAAAAAGGTTTCACTGGGGACCAGTTCAGGAAGTAAATGAATCGGAGAAATCGAATCAGTACAACAGTTATAGAGGATGTCAAGGCAGTCAATGTCCTCACAAAAAAGGGTCCCCTTAAAAAATTTGTGTAGACACCAATTTGAAAGAAAGTTTGTTTAATCTCACACACAGGGAATTACTAGATGTGCGAGCATACAGGCCGAGTCACAGATATCGTTTCCCGGCATGAACATCATTCTATTGGCATCATTTACTGACGCCTTCCAATGATGATTCTACATCTAGTGTATGAGTTTCTAATATACAGGTATGAGTTTTGGTCTCAACCTCGTACCCTATCTTTAATTCATTTTTAGTCTAGGCGTAATTATAATAATCATTTTTCTGCCTTCATTTTCTTTTTTCTGTTCTAGGACTCCCCTGCTTTACAAATAACTTTCAATAAAACAATCATTTTATGTTGGATACAAGGAGGAGTATCCTGTAGAACAGCATTTTAAGATTTTCCTCTTTTATCATAGTTTTAATATTTCACCCCTTTTTTTCACATTAGTTGCACTTGGTGTAATTTCTGGGGCGATTGGTTCTACTCTTTTCCTCCCCCCTGCCCCCCTTAACTATAAACCTTTTTCTGATTACTTCACCAACCCCAAGACTCCTGAGCACACACTCCGTGTTGATAAGGCCTGACTAGTTCTGATTTGCATTATTATTTATCAATCCTATGTACATGTTTTCATTCTTTTAGAAAACTTTGCTAAGTGGTCGCTTTTCACTCCTGAAGCTTAATGTCCTGATGATGACCCTTTAAACAACTTTGGGTTGAAACACCATCGAAGCTTCCAACATGGCCTAAATTCTAGAGGACACTATTGTTTGATTGTATACTGTGATTGTATACTGTGTTTATTGCTGTATACATATTTTCCTCTGCCATTGTGGTTTTGATTTCTCACATGTTATGTGTTCTTTTATGTATAGTATGAGTGTAACTGTTTTAGCGCCCTTTGTTTTTCATTAAAATTATTTATATCTTGTACATGGTTATTTATGATATTATGTTTACATCAGGCCTTTTCCTTATCTTCCTCTTTTTCTTGTGATTTAATTCTGTGGGTACCTAACTGTATAGTGTGTGAGTATAGCTAAAGAGCCATTGTTTGGTTAATAGCTATCATAGCCCCTGGCTCCTGTTCTAGGGTTGCCCCTGTGGTATGATAATAATGTAATGTTGGCACATCTGGATTTAGAAATAAATTTGGAGTAATGTTACCTCGGTTTTAGGACTTTTTTCACCTATTTCCTGCAGTTTCATTTTATTTCTGCCCCCATTATTTAGGGCCTTGAACTGCTAAAAGCTGTTATTCAGCCAACCATACTTTGCACTATTGGGCTAACAATTTCACTTTTACTAGAAGGATGCACACAAAAATTGCAGCATGGAAGAACAAGTTATTTACCTTCAGTAGCACTCTTTCTGGTCAATACTTGATGTAACTGCAGATTACTCCCTCTGACCCCCAGACCCAAGTGCAGATCCAGAAAATGTTGTCCATAGCCACACTCACATGTGGCGATAAGTGGCACAGTGTGTACAAGTACCACCCTCGGCTGGCTGACGTCAGTTTCTTGGCATTTTAATTTTCCATGCCATCAGACAAAGACGCCAATTGTTGGTACCAGTGCTCTAAATACTAACTTGGAAACTTTTCAGAAGTTATAAAGAGGCCAATTCACAGAATGGTGAGTGTACGGCAGTGAGGATTCTGCAGATAGTTTCCACCAGAAAAAGTGGTACTAAAGGTAAGTAACTTGCTCTGATGGATACTTCTAACTGTATGTTAGATACCAGAGCAGTGACAGCCCAGGCAGAGGATCTGTGGAGTGGGTTCAGAACAAAAAGTCTTTGAGGACTAAGAGGGCAAAATATTTTTCATCCTGGACCTCGCTGTCATGGGAGTTATGTGTTGTCAATGTGTACACTGACATTCAAGTCGCAGCCTGGCAGACGTCAAGGACAGGCAACCCTGAGCCAATGCAGGGATAGCAGCCTTAGTCCTGGTGGAGAAGGCTCTCATCCCTTCTGGAGGCTACTTCTTGCCAGTGCATAGCAGATCTTAATGTAGAGGACTATGCACCTTTACAGGACCCACACCTGCACAGCCTTCCCTTTCTTTGCCCCAGAGAGCACCGCAAAAGTTGATTATCAACTCAATGGCCCTTGGTGCAACCAATGCAGAATCTTAAAGTCCTATCAGGGTCCAGCACATGCATCATCTTCTCCTCTTTTGTGGGTCAGGTGGAGCAAAGGACACTGCTAGAGTGATAGATTGTCCAATGTGGAAGGGAGTCACAACTTTTGACAAGAATGCCACTCTAAACCTTAGCACCAACTAGTCTTGAAAAATTGTGATGTAGGGGGTTGCACTTAAAGTCCCAGAAGATATCTACCACGAGAAGCTGACATAATCACCATGAGGAATTTGATCTTTGAAGTCAGGAGACGCAGCGTGCAGCTATGAATCGGCTCGAAGAGTGCACACATGAGAAATGCCAAGACAAAATTAAGGTGTTACTGTGGCATCAGAAATGGTTTGGGAGGAAACGTGCCAAAACATTTCTGAATCTCATTACAGAGGTGATTTAAACAAGAATGGTTAGTCTGGCAGAAGCAGAAGTCTGGAAGGGCCAATAAATAGCCTTTAATTGTGCCCACAGCAAGAACTTGTTGGATCAAAGATGGGATGAGAATAGTTATGTTATTTTAATTTATAACATGCACAAATCACCTCGGGAGGGGTTTCTCGGTGCAGCAACAGATCACAGGCAAGACGAAATAGCTAAGATTGAACATTACTGTCTTTATTGACTTCCTAAATTGACTGTGTTCAGTACAAGTTCGAACGTGAAGTGGCAGCTCATTCTAGTAAAGAGGGGCTAGGTAAGAAAACGACCTGCCACCAGATCGGAACTTTCTGACCCGTGGAACAGATAGCAAGGCTTTGTCTATGGGTTTTAAGAGTCTGGGAGGTGATGATGAATAAACTTCAACGATAAATAGCTGGAACCTTGCCCTATCAGAGCATTGTGTATAAGGCAGCAGATTAAAAAAATATATATTTTCCAGACCGGTAGCAAATGCAATGAACGCAGAAGGGGAGAGGATGCAGCCAATGCAATGAACGCAGAAGGGGAGAGGATGCAGCCAATGCAATGAATGCAGAAGGGGAGAAGATGCATCCCAGAAAGGAAGATTGCAAATTAAATGCGCTCCAGTATTCTTAACAACTTATAGCTGTGATGTGATAAGAACGACTCATTTGCTGAGCCAAATAGGGCATTGCGATAATCCAACCAGCGAATGACAAGAGCCTGAACCAAAGTTTTCCTCGGTGTGAGTGGGAGGAATGGGAAGACTCTTCTCAAAAGGCACATTGTATGAATGCAGGAGCCTTTAATGGGCGAAACCATCTGTTTCATAGTGAAGAGTTAGTCAAGACGGACTCCCAAAAACGTGACTACCTGTTTAGGCGTTGAAGTTGTGCCAAGTTCTTCAGGCTACCAATGGGAGGCCCAAAGGTTTTGGGCCTTGTCAATCAACATAATCTCTGGTTTTCCTTCATTCAACTGGAGGTAATTCTCCACATAGATGAAACAAACACAGATTTCCTTTCTTAGGGGCCAGTCCTGCCAATCCAACACCAGGCCACAAATTTGTCCCAAGCCTCAGCTAAAATGGATTTGTGGAACTGTGCCTGGTGGCAAGGATGACTTCCACCACTTCAGGTGACAGACTGAAAGCCGTCAGTTGATATCGGTCTGTCTCCACACAATGGGTTGGAAGACTCTGTCCTGTTGCTGATACAGGAGGTTTTTGAAAAGTGGCAGCCTGCTCACTGAATGCTCATGCCCTGAATATCCAGTGTACCACAATTTCCTGGCCCAATCAGTGGATGACTAGGTCCCAAGAGTTCCTGATCTTTTTAAGAACTCTGGGCAGGAGAAGAAGGGTCAGAAAAGCATACAAGAGCCCCATGTTCCATTCAAACCAGAACACATCTACTAGGCAGTGTTGTAGTGGGAACTCAATCTACAAGAGGTTTCCCCACTGCTGGAAGATGCCTTGCACCACCTGGGGCTGTACATACCACATGTGATCTGTCAGACGGCACCTGCTCAGTTTGTCTGCTCTAGCATTCAGGGACCCTTCAGGTGGTTCCCAATTAGGAAAATGCCCTGACTCTACAATGACCTCGAGGTACAAAGTCTCCTGGCACAGGACCTAGGACCCCACACCGCCCTGCTTGTTACACTATTAGATGGCAGTGGTGTGGTACGTGAACCTGCACCAGCCCCCTCCCACACCCCGATGGTCTGCAACTCCAGCAGACTGATCTGGAGCTGACCCTCAGCTAGAGCCCAGAGTGCCATGATCTCCACCTACCCAGATAATCTTACCAGCCCAGCACGGGTGCCTCCATCACCACCATCAGCTCTGGGTGGAGAACGGAGAGAGGCCGGCTGCTGGACCAATTGCATTCGAGCAGTCACTACTGCATATCTAAAGTAGTCTACTTCAAGATGTGAATCACACTGGCCTTAACACCGATCCCACCAGAATGTGCCACCCGGAATAGCTGAAGAGGAGGATGCAGGTGGCTAAAACATCAACAAGCTTTAGAGCTTGTCTCACTTTGATCCAGGATCGAACCTGAAATATCAGGATTGCAGCCTAAATGCCCTGGACTTCTTGAGATGGAGGGAAGGCCCTGAACTCTACTGTGTTCAGAATTGCTCCATTGAATGGAAGCCTCTGCAAAGGAGTCAGGTAGGAATTTGGCCCCTTGCTAGTGAACCCTAACAATGCCAAGAGGTTTGAAATCATCCAGAGGGGCTCTACAACTGACTGTGGTGAACCCAGCTCCAACAGCCAGTCATAGATGTAGGATACTCCCGGTATCCCTGACCTCTGCAGATGGGTGGCAACTGGCACTATAACTTTAGTAGATACCAGAGGGATGCTGGTGCAGTTGAAGGTGAGCACAGCACACTGGAAATGCTCCTGGTCTTGAACCACAAGATAATGACTGTTGACTGCACGACAAGTATAAGAAAATACATGTTCTGCAGGTCCAAGGACAATATTCAGTCACCTGGGACCAGAGCATCCAGAATCTGGTCCAGCATCAACATTTTTTATTTGTACTTCTCCAGGAAAGCATTCAGAGGTCAAAGGTCCAGAACAGACCTAAAGCCACTGCCTTCCATCGCTAAAAGGAAATAGCAAGAGTAACAACATTCTACCCTTTCCGAGTCCAGAACCTTCTCAATAGCACCCCTGTACAGCAACACCCGCACGCACCTCTTGCAACAGAATGGAAAGGTGATTGTCCGAAATTTGCTCTAGTGTGGAAGGAAATATTGCATCCCCACCCCGCAAGTTTGTCATGTGCCATGTAGTGCACAGTAAAGTAATTTGGTGACTTTTGCGGCAGTTGAAGATGAATTGGAAGACTGATATCCCATTTAGAATTCATCCCTATCCAGAGGAGCAGCTGAAATGAGTTAGGATTCATCTTACTAGTTGAAGCATGTGCAATAAAGTTCTCTCTTAGGTCAGGTGCTTGATGACCAGGTGCTGGTCTTTGATGTCTGGCCACCTGCCTATTCACAGGCAGGCAAGAACAACGTTATGACCAAGTGGCCATCAGAGTATCAGTGAGTGCATCGTTGAAAGGTAGCAAGGGCTCGAAAGTAGCTGGCATAGGCTGTAAAATCACAGTGAGAATATTTGCTCTGGTCTCAATTGACAGCAGATGCAACTTGAGTGCCTCAGCAGCCCTATGGACCACAACAGCAAATGAGGAACTTTCTTCCACTGATGGCCCAATTGGTGAATCAATCTCGGTTTCAAGCGAGACGTCAAGCACACTAGAATTCTGTAAGTCAATGTGTAAAGGCATCATCAGTATAGCAATGGGGAAGTAAGCCATCCCCATCAGCCTGGGGTGACCCTTCTCTGGCATAGAATCTGAGTCAGAACCAATAACATACTGGATTTTCTGCAGATAGATGTGATGTGGCACAGGCACTGGGTTAAAGTAAGGTTGCTTGATAACTGATTGTGTGTTTGTGATTTTGTAGCGCAACATCTGTCAGGCTCGAGCCAAAGTCAGCTTGGGGTCCAAAAGTAGTGTTGGTGCAGCAGGTATCAGCATGGATCTGGCGGTCTGAGTAAAAGTCTGCACCAGAGTTGGTAAGGGCCCTATAACAGGTCCTAAATGGACTGATTGTGACAGAGGTGGACACTTCAATAGTAACAAGACTGGAGGCTACTGCGAGTCCATGATGCTCAAAAGCATGCCAGTGGGAACCAGAAGCACATTGAAAATGTGCAACATGACATCCATGAAGGTCTATTTGCTGCACTGTCGAAGTGGCCGGGAAATTCAAGGTATATCAGGACTAAATAAGTAATTAGTTCTGTGGCCAGAGACTTCGAAGGGGTGCAACTGACAAAACAACGACCTCACACCTTCTCTTTGGAGCCAGAGCGACTAGAAGTCTGCAGGCACAGATGATTGGTTGCAGGAACAGCCTCAAGACCGAGACAGAGTCAGCACCTGCAACATGGATCAGGAGTGTGAATTTAGTGAACATCACAACTTCTTCTTGTTTTCAGTGATATACAGCTTTGCCTTCCAGTCTCGCCTTCGGGTGAATGAGAGGGCACTTATCGCACGACTCAAGGGTCGTGGCCTGAGGCCAGACACAAAGGCAAACCTTGTGTGGTTCCATCACCAACATACAATTCCAGAAGTTGTGGTTCAGCTTGGAACCTACAGTTTTAGGCGGGAAAATTGTTCTCTAGCACACTGGAGAAATCGATTTAGAAGTCATCGGAACCAACAAAGTTAGTAGCACAGCTCCGGATCTCCAAAGGGTGCTGTAGTAAGAAAGGAGCCAACATCAGAGTACATGGGTACCCTGCTACATCATTACCGGGACAATGTGCAGCCAGCACAGAGTTGCATGGCACCACCCAGTGGCACGCCGAAGCACTACTATGGAGAAAGTTTTCTGGATCCAGTTTTGTGCCTGGGGAGTATTCTAAGGTGAGGAATATGCAGTTATAATTCTCCTTCGGAGCTCCAAAGCTATGGCTGACGGGACTAGTCACATGTGAAATGGGACTTCACAAAGTAAAGTGATTTTCTTGCACTATTGTTGCATTTTTAAATATTACTGATACAGTCATCGAACTAAAGCTAACCTCTTTCCTGACTTATAGATTACGCCCTGATAAGTCTCCGCTGTGTTTCTGAAAGTAAAGAGTGAGAAAAATGCACATAACTGTTTATATGAAAAGACCTCTTTATCAAGATCTTTCAACACCCTTGACCTAATGACAATGAAGCAGAACGGGCGGGAAAGCCTTCTCCTACATCGCAGCCATGACCTGGAACGAGCTCCCTATGAACATCAGATGCTCCCCTACCCTCCAGGCATTCAGAAAGGATCTTAAGACCTGGCTTTTCGACTGATCTGGAGCCGCCCTTCCCCCCTACTGCCTTGAGACCCTCACGGGTGAGTAGCGCGCTATACAAACCCCCGATTGATTGATTGATTGAATGACTCTTTAGCAAGGGGTGCTGAATAACCATGGGCGTATGACTATGCTACGCTCGCATAGTTTGCGCAACTACACGCTACACGAATTGCATGTAGCACAGTGCAAAAACGTGTAGCGGGCATATTTTGCTTGCTCGCGGCCCTCAACGTCAAGTTGGTGAGCGAGCATAAAAACATCCCGACGAGACTTTTTCCTCGTTCCCGATCAGCAACATCAAGTTGCCAATCGCGAGCGTGGAAAATAAACCTCCCGGTGAGATTCTCAACGCAGGGAAGTCAGCTTTCTCATTGCGAGTGGTCGCGTATGCTCGCGACCGCTCACGATGAGAAACTACCAGTCTGCGTTGAGAAAGCTGCTGCTCGAGTACAAATCTACTTGAGCTGCAGAAAACGACCTCTTGCACTGTGCAAGATGCAGTTTGCAATGACTGCACAGTGCAGACAAGCATCCGGCACTGTGCAATCAGTGCGAACAGCATTTTGCACAGTTCGCGTAGCTAGGCGTAGCTTGAGTAGTGCGAAGTGCACTTCGCGTAGCTACGCGTAGTGCTCCTACGCCCAGGGTTAGTGCTAAACGGCGTTAAGGCTCAGGGAATGTTTTCACAGAACATGGGAGTAAGCAATGTGAAGAAACACACAGACATTGCACTATCTATATGGTTAGATTACCTGATATCTGTAAATAGAATTCTATATCAAATCCAGTGTAAACACTAGGTGACGTTTCAAAGGAGAACATTTTGAGAAAGATTACAAGTTGCTCGTAATATTCAGACTCATGCGCTAACCCTTGTTTACTCATGGGTCGGAATTATAAGTTTGAAGGTATTTAACACCTTTGATATTTATGAGATATGTTCCATAACTCAACCTTCATTAAATTTTTGCAGGTGAAATTTGCCAAGATTTAACAGTGGAAAATATGTGGCATTTACAGCATCATGCAGCTTTTGGTGCGTTAAACACAAAACCTGCATGTTATTTAACCCTGGGTGGTGGACTCCGCTCCGCTCGCGGAGTTTGCGGAGTTTCCCGCACTCCACGTTACGCGGAGCTTGCGGAGTTCTGAAAAACTCCACTTCGCGCAGTGGAGCAGAGTTTTTCTGGCGAGATTTTTCCTCCTTCTGCGATCGTCAACATCAAATTGGCAAGCATGGGAAAAAACCTCCCGGTGAGATTTCTCAACGCGGGGGTGGGGGTCAGGGTTCTTACTGCGAGTGGTCAAGTATGCTTGCGACCACTCGCGTTGAGAAACTGCCCGTTTGCGTTGCGAAACTGCCGCTCGAGTAAAAATCTGCTTGAGCGCCAAAAAAGGTAAGCTTGAGCTGTGCATGGTGATGTTCGCAATGATTGCACAGTGGCAGATGCTTTTCCGCACTGTGCAATCACAGCAAGCTGCACGTTTCTACCGTACTCCACTGCTTGCGGAGCTCCGCGTAGTGCAACAAAGGATTTTTTGGACTTCACGTAGCTCCGCGTAGTGCAACTCCGCCCAGGGTTATTCCCCATGAACTACTAATAATTATTATTTATCGAACTGGATAGTAAACGTAACAGTGGAATTGTAATTTGTCAGGGTCGATAAATAGTGCTTCAACTTTAAATCATGACCTTTCTGTATTACTTGCAAATTCTGTCAAAGCATGAGACAGATGAGTGCCAGGTTCCCACTTACCCTAGTCTTTCTTGTAAAACAGCAGCTTTTTCATTGCTTAAACAATCTTTAAACAATTCGTGGTCTCCATACTTTACTACCTCTAAGCCAAAAAGTTTACATCTGCGTGATTGGTTGCATGCAGACGGGTTTCTCAAACTATGGCCCTGTTCACTGCAAGTCAAGACAGCAGATATTTCTTAGAATACTTATTTTTATCCTTACTCCGCATTCTCCAACAGCACCACAAATATCTTAATAAAATCCAATTGTAACAAAATGCTAAATGAACTTATTATATTGGCAATAATATTCTAATTATCATGAGAACTTACTGCCGTTTATGCTAATAGTGAATATTTAGAATGTCTGATACTTTGATTGCAACTTTTTCACTTTCCTTATAGGGCATTCGATGCCGAAGCAGCATTCATTAAGGAAAGGAACCATTCAAAGATGGCCATTTAATTGCAAACAAAAAAAATCTTTAATCAAAGAGAAGGAAAGTCACTCAGCATTCAGCAGTATTGCATGAAGTCGAATTTGACTGAAGTTGCAAAATGTTACGCATATTGTACACACCGTCCTCAAACCTGGCTCACTACAGAAATAACAACGCATTGTGTCTGTGGTGCTAAAACTACAACGCAAAAATAACACTGATTAACGACGGAAAATATAATGGAAGTGACAAAATCTGTTCAAGCCCATTATCGAGCTAGGGTTTTAATATATAAAGAAAAGGATAACCCCATTTGTTTAGTCCTTGAAAACGCAGACCAGGAGGGGACGTAACGTACATATTTAAGGTTAGAGGCACATAATCAGTAATAGTGATATTTAATACATCATAAGAAGCAGAAAGAGGATAAACTAAATATTATGAAAATGATGAAGTAATGGATTACTATATAATGCCAGGTCAGTGCAATCTTAATAATTTATCACAAGGCTTCAACTAGAACTGTATTAAACTAACGAGTGCATTCTGCAACGATTCCTCTTGCATGACGCCAAAGACGTAAGTTTGGTAGATCAGTATGTGAGGTCACTTCCGCTCTACATTTCTCGGTTTGGTTATCAAAGTAGAAAACAAAAAAGTAAGCCATAAAACAATAAAAGTTGCTGCGAGTGTGCAGTAACAACAGGCTTAAGTTACTAACATCTAACTGCGGAGAAATAAAGTTGTTTATACAAGAATGCACACAAAGGCATACTTCAGATAAAGTGAACAGTTTCTTAGTTATTGCAACAAATTTCTCAGGAATATAATAAATCACATATACTCTTAAAAGTACGAATTGAAGACTAATTAAATAAGAAGCTTGGTGAACCTTGGTTATAGGTGCTTCAATAGTCATGGAATGTATCCTGGCCATTGAAGAGTGCCGTCTTTGTGAACTGCCTGTTCAAAACACAAAAGAAAATTCGTTAACAAGGCATTGCAGTATAATCAAATGCTCAACAGGCAAACGTCTCTTTCATATTAATAACGTGAATGCAATAATCGTATGGATACATATTTAAAGATACAGTTTTAGGGTTAATGTTTCATTTGTATTGCTTTTCATTTTACACATGAAAATGGTCAAATTCAATTGGTGTATATTGATGCTGCAGAGGCTTCTGGGGCACAGAGCTCTGCGTTATATGAGATGTTTTGACAAATAATATGTGTTTAAAAAAACGATTTAAAGAAATATCTCACTGCGTGGAGGCAAATGCTTGAACAATAAAAAACATTTTCTGGAGAGCATGATAGCGTCCTGCCTAATAGTTCTCTTGACCCATTTTCGGACTCGGAAGCGGGCTTGGCCTTTTGAGACAAATGCTGAAAACTGATTTTATTGCCTAGTATTTTTCTAATTCACAAGATGAACATAAAAAGGTACTGTGACTGCATCATAGTGTTAAGAATGCCACCTTTGTTTCAACATATATGCCCGACCAGGTAAAAGTGACTAAGATTGACTCCAGATGTGTGTTGTATGCTATGTACAGCATTGTTTCTCACAGTGTCAATAATAGCACGTCGTTGCAGCAGGAGTGCTGTCTGTCATAGCACACGATACCCCTCCTTACGGGCTACTAGTAGTGGGGGTGGGGGTCAGTGTAGGTCTCCTTTGCTCCACTGCTCATGTTTGTAGTAGCTGTGACCAAGAATGTAGTTGATCCTTCTTTCAAATACCCACCTCTGTCAAATTCCACATTCACGCGGAAGTAAATATTGGAGGTGGTATAAGCAAATGAAAACCAGCTGATCAGCGCTGCATTGCACATTTGGGTAGCTGGTAACACAACACCTGTTACCTTGACCGTCCCAAGGCTGTCTACCTGCAGCGTTCCTGAGGAACACCACAATTTAGCTGTTTTACAAGCATCAGGTGTTTATTCCTTTCCATGAATCTATTGCACCTTTTCTCATTTCCTGCTCCACTTCCTTCAAATAGTCAAAGCTCGTCCAATTTCTAAATAATTTCCAGTTATTCTTTACTCTCTCTGCTTTAACCCACTGCCATCTAAGTCAATGTTTTATGACACAAATTCTAAAACTTCTGTTATCCTTTTGCTGATTCGCTCAATGGCCTTTTCCAACCTTTAAACAAATCTCTCTTCCATGCCTCACTGTCTTGTCTCTTTGCACACCTCAAAATCTATTAAACTTTCTCACAAATCACTACAACTCGGTCCTCAAATTAACTCTATAAAACTCGACCTTTTGCTGTATAGGGTGGGGTTATTTAACCCAATCCCTTCTCAACATTCAACCTATGATCTCACTCTTCAGTTGGCGAAATACTCAGACAAATACATAACATCTTGATTACCTTTCTAGGAAATTTAGCTCAACTTTCCGTCTATGGTCTTAGTAAGCTTCTAAACCCTGCCTCTTCTATTTGATCTCTTTAGTCCCTTTCTCTTGCTCCAGACTTTAATAAATACACTTGTATACTTTGCCAGATTCCTCCTTTTCATAAGATTCTTCTTCTCTTCTGATACCCTTTGGATTACTTCTGTATATACAGAATTATCATTAGTCACTTAACCCCATTTTCCCTGTACTCTAGGAAAATCCCACTACCACGGCTGGTTTTATTATTATTATTTTTTTTAACATATATCACAAAATGGATCCTCTTCCTGCATTATAAAATCCATTTTTGTCTTCTTTACATTATAGCATTCTTTTAATTGCTTTCTTTCTAATAGGCTAGTTTTCCTCGTCTAAACATACCATTACTCTAACAGTTAGAAAACATTCTCGAGATCCCTCCCTATTATACAGCTATACTCAATCAGATGTATTTAAATACTACCCTCTGTAAACATCTTAAATATCTCATGCACCATCAAGTACTAATTGTGAAATACTTTTAACCCTTTGTCATTCAGTCTGGTTTTCCCTGACACACTACTAAGAGATCACACTTTTTCTGCCATTAACAGTTTCACCTTTGCCTGGCACTTATGTATTTTCTTAATTCCTCAACATATTTCCACGTTTTTCAACATAGTTGATGCTGTTATATTGCGAGGAAACTTTATGTGATCAGTTCACAACCTACCCATCTAATTATTCTATGCATGTAAGTGTTCGCTAAACTAGTGCGACGCAGTACTGAACACAATGGGTAGTTCATTGCCAAAGGGACAGAGACCACGGAAAATGCATCAAGGCAGAAGTCCTGTACTTGTGATGGAAAGGACGCCACTTACAGGGAAGTTTAGGACAGCAAGCAGAATGGCAATGAGATGTAGTGCAGTTGTTGAATGGTCAGGGATGGTCGCTCAAATAGGTGGTTAACCTGAAACGCGATGATGCATGTTCTAGATTCTTGTCAGGTTAGTCCTCTAATTCCCTACTCTTTCATTCTTTGGTGCCCAAGAAGCAACCCTCAAGTCCTCTTTTCAATCTGCATCACTCTTGACTTCACAGCTTTGTGTTTATGCTCACAATTCATGCTGGTGACTCACAAATACATATACCTCTTTTTTCAACCTTTTCATGAAAACATTTCTAATCATCTATTTGCAGACAGAATCTGGACAATCACCTTCCATTCTATTCCAGCATAACTGGATTTCTCAGCTTCGTTTATGTAGTCTTTCACTGACCCTGCTGTTTGCTGTCATCTTCCCAATAGTTCTGCCTAGTTCATTCGTCAAAACCTTCATCTACCTTTCTGAAATATGCAGAACTTGCAAAATAAAATATTTAACTTTTACCACCACCGGAATTCACATTTTACTCTACTGTCTTATGTCTTCATTTTTCTACTGCTGTACTGGGTAAAGCGTTCATCCGTGATCTCAATCGTTTTGAAATTTCTCAAATTGGCTTCTTTTAAAAATCTCAGTTGACTATATTTTTACTTCAGCCTTCAATTTTGCCCTCTATATACTGTTTGGAATGTTTCTATATACCATCTCCATAGGCCCATGTATGGTTTGGCGTACATTCACATTTCCTCTGCACTTTTGTGTATTGACTCTAGTTCTCTTTATTTTTTTTAATCCCTCTGCCTTAAATTGTGCAGCACATCATTTGATCCCAGTACACAATTTATTTTTTGAACACACAACACCCCCTACATTTTACAATTACTGCAATCAACCCATTTGTGCTTAAAAAACGACTATTACCCAAACCTCTTACTGGTCGTTTACAGAAACTTTACTAACTTCCACTTTGATGGTGTTTGTTTCTTTGTATATTTCAAAGAAAAAACCCAACAACCTAACTTTTTCAATTATGAATTCATACATAATTTGGGTGAACCTCAATTGGTATGTGACTAGACACTCAGTTATCAACGAGAAAGTTTGCCAAACGGTCAACTCAGATTGGCATATACCAAACAGTGATGCAGAAGCGAATTACAGAATCCCTAACCCCATGTTTGCTCACAGATGGAATAGGAATTTCAAAGACAATATAGTGAGGTCCGACTTACAGACATCAGTACAGTTTCTGGAGACAACCATTGATGGTAGCACACCGAATACTGGACATTTTAAGTGCACACCTTGCAAAGCGTGCAACAAGGACATTGAAACGGACAACTTCCCTTTCTATCAATACAAGGTGCACTTAAGGACTTTCACAAACTGTAAGACCGAAAACTCCTTCTTTGACCATGTAATTTGATTTATGAGGGTGAAACGGGACGTCTTTTCATCACAGAGCACAGCTCAGAAATCAGGACAGCTAGAATCAATGCATCGTTAGTTCGACACTGTATGAACTAAATTCATCAACCAGAGGAGATTAGATGGCGGATTTTAGAATAAACTGGCTTAAAGACACGAGGAGATCCAGTTGAAATACGGAAAAGGAAAGCGATTTTGGGGATTTTACCTTTAGACACACATACATGAGGACTCAATATAGAGATTCCGTTGGAAAATGCTATTGAATATAACAGTTAACTATCCCCCATGGTTGCATCTGAATGTATGATGCATACTTGTGTCTGTTTAACATCATGCCCTCCTTGTTCCCAGGGTCCAGTGTACAAATAGTATACATCTTCCACTTGGCGTTCTCAAGAAATTCCACTGAAACTCAGAGCCATACAGGGTCATGGTGTGACTTATTCCACTCTTCAATCCACTGATTCCATCCTGCATCAGGCTGCCAGTCATACGTTTTACAAAGATTTGTAATTATGTATTACTAAAAACTTGACAGATTTCATACATCCCCTGCACAACAGGTACTATATATTAAACTTCGGAATATGACTGTCTGGATATACATTGTTTGCGCAATGCAGCTGCATTGCTTTTATTCTAGCTACCTTGTGGTAGACTGTCCGCTACATTGATTTTCTTGTATTTTAGGGACCCTACGATACATGTTACTTGCTTTTTAGGGATGCTATAGATTGTTATATCCATTTAAATATGGGCACTACTATTGTGGTGATAGCGCAGTCTCACAACTGGATGACCCGCCTTACTACTTTTGAAATGATATACTGGGTCATCTGCGTCACTTTTAAAATGTTTAGAAACTGGTGTGTTCCTTTAGTTAGGCATTTTTGGTATATCGCCTGAAGTGGTTGTGCTCTTGGTATCCAAGGTATACATTACATCTGCTACCGAACAGGAAGATAGGTGATGCACATTTTGTCAAGCTTATAATTGCTTGGGATGCGTTAATTGACTCACATTTTTTCTTGCCATTGCAGTTCTTTAAGTAGGAGTTTCAATGAATGCTTTCATTTTATCCACATACCTTGTTTTACTATGACGGGTATTTTCCAACTATGATGTTCTTATGCCCCCAATTACAGCGAGGCACATATTCATGTACGAGAGACAGCATTTCAATCGGTCCCAGATTTATTTGAAAAGAGAGATAGTACTTTCACACTAGGTTAACTGGATCATTATTTCTTAGGGGGCACATATATACTGTGTCTATTTACATCCTAAGACAAATGTTTGAATACTTACATTTTCCAGCACCTGCGAGCTATTCATCATAGAGTATTCAACTCACATATTCCTCATCATACACACCTTATATACCACGTGTCTGAGGTATGCACTTTTTTGTCATTAAGAGTATCGGTGCCTATTTTTAGACCATATTGCCTGGATGGATTTTTTCCTTATCTAGGTTTACTTACCCTGCAGTATCGGTGCAGCTCTGACACGCCCTCTGAATGAAGTTCCATTCTACCTTATTTTAAACCTTTGGGATTTGAGGATTTCCAATTTTAGCAATAGTAAATAATATTGTTGTATGTTCTGTATATATTTATCCTTGGTCCCTTTCCCTTTAAGATTTTATTGATTCTGGCACATGCCAGCTGAAGGGTGGGGTGCTAAACCGAACAGAGAAGTCTGCCAGATGACTTGTCTGATGGCTGCTGTAAGGTACTGTGACATAGAAGATTAAACTTCCTTCAACTCATCTGGACTCTGCATTTATTTTTGGGAAATTTACACTGTCGACGAGTTACTTCAGGTACTGCCTACCCCGCACTGTCACAGCAACCCTCTTCAAGAACCAATGTAACAAAATCTGCAACAGCCCGTGAGCCTCCCGCTATCACAGAAACAGCGCGACTCTGGAGGATGGCGGATTCTAGAGACGACATACTCAACTTGTTTCGTCATCACGCCGATGCACATGGCTGGCGTACTAGCGCATTGTGTGACTGAACAACGACTCTCTGTACTTCTGTCTGCCATTTTATATTAGGCTTCATAATGTATGCGTGTCTACAGCTACTGTTACGCCAACTATCTATTTTGGCGATCAACCTTCAATCAGCCTGTTCCTCACCTCTAACCTCAGTCACTACGCTCATGGGTGACTGCGTCGCTGACTTCACGCTGATGTGCATGGCTGACTGAAATTTAAGTGCACGTCTGGTTTCACGCTGATGTGCAGGGCTGAGTGAGACTGAAGCACAAACCACAGCTCACACAAATGTGCAATGCTGATTGGAATGTAAGTGCACGCCTCAGTCCACGCCGATGTGCACCGCTGCGAAATTCGTCAATAATTGTTACTGCAACTATATCATTGATACACGCTACTGGATAAATGGTCAGTGACGGGTTTAATTTGCATATTCCCTCTTTCTCTCCAACGAAACTCCATTATTCACTGTGTTATTAGTTTTTTCCTATTGCTTTGGATTATACTCTAGTTCTATGTTATCGTTTGCAATTAGTTAAAGTATCTTAAAAGTGCAACGAGGCAGTTCAAACCTCTGGCTAAATGTTTACATGCTGATCCACCTATTCCTTGGTCTAGATGGAAGGAGGAATTTTTAACATATATGAAGGCTACTGATGGGGATAGAATGGGAAAAGAAATATATTGCTACATTGTCTAGGCTCAGAGAGTCAAGCAGTTTTTAGAATTTTGCAGACAGTTCAAGAATTAGCCCATATGGAATACAGTTTAACCTTATCACAATTATTGCTCTTAATAGATATAACAGTTATACTCGTGTACAGAGTGAAACAGAATCCTTTGATGATTTGACTGCTCTTAAGGCGCATGCCATTACCTGCAATTTTGGGGATAAAATGATCAGGGATCAAATTATAGTGAATGTTAGAAGTAAAAAGACTGGGTGTTAGGTAATCCTAATTTGCACGATAATTTTGCAACTGCCAAAGTATTTGAGTAGTCCGAGAGGTAGGTGAAAACTGTTGAAGAGGTTGGAGCTAAAATGAGCTGAGTGTAGACGAAGTATGAGTAGTAAGTTCTTCCCACAGGTATTGCCAACCATGGAAGTAAACTGACAAAAAACATAATTTGCTAGAGATGTGCTAGTTTTAACCATGTGGCATCATTTCCACAATGTCCTGCTATTGGTAAAGAATGCATTAAATGTGGTAGATAGGCCATTTTGCTCGAGTATGCAAGGATGATAAGAAGGTAGTTACCAGTGGGAAGACTGTTCCCATGAGAACTAATGAAGTTTCATGTGTGAGATGTGTGTGTAACCAGGACAATGTATCCACAAAGGAGTTAGGGATTGTCTTGCCTGTTGTGCTGAAGAGGGTAAAGTTAGGAAATCCCCGAAAAACACTGTTCAGTTTTTAGAGAAAAATCCAGGTTTGGATGGATTTGTAGATAGAGTAGTTAGGGAATGCTCTGCTTGTGCTAGAAGTGAAAGATGCTGAAGGTCAGCCCTGCTCCCTTAGTGCCTGTGGAGTGGCCAGAATTTCCATGGCAAAAGGTGGGATTTGACATTCCACTGCTGTTTAAAACTTTGGGATTTGAGGATCTCGAATTTTAGCATTAGTAAATATTATATAGATATAATAGCACTTCATGGGTGACATTCAGGCTGAGAAAAAGCAGACTTGAACTTATGGATGTAATGATGGGCACCTCCATACGATCATTTTCGAACTATATTGAATTAGGTAAATTGACACTTAATTATTCCCAATCATTTGGTATGGGTGGTAGCACTGTCAGTGAAAAGGATTTTTTTGCAGAAAACACAACGGTACTAGTGAAGGTTCTGACCTGTGTGTGAGTTAGCTAATCGTGTATGTTTATATTTTATTTGATTTTTGGCTCAGTAGAATGTTAAATGTGATTGCAGGTTACCTAAATGATATGGCCTTGAAGTGGCTTTTCTGAAAAAGGCGATTGGTTGCTGAAACTTGTGTAGAGAAAAACGAGGGACAAAAAATACAAGCCACACATATTGACTACCCTAAGTTGTACTTGGAAATCAATATAACACACTAAAACCACATAAAGAATACATTGTGTCATTGTAACGAGGTAGGAAGGCTGGACCTTCGGGAATGGTGGAGTCCTTGCAACACTGATTCGCCACCTCCTTCTTTCCAGACGGACCGGTGGAAAGACGGACTGAGCGACCTCGAAGAGGAGGAAGAGAACCACGGCCCCTTTAACTGGGCGTTTGCAACCGAGGAGGAGAAACCGCCCCGGAGGACGTCAGCGAAGCCGGATTGGTTAAAGGACAGGAAGTGATGTACTCAGTGTGTGTGAACACCCCGGAGAAGGCGGAAGAGATCACGAAGCGGAGAGGAGGAAGCGAAGAAGCCGAAAAACATCCAGGAGAAGACGGGGAAGCAGAGAAGGAAGGAGAGCCAGGAGGCCAACGACCCTGTGAATCGCCGTGCCACACTCCCGAGGGAGGAGTGTGGCTGTCACAGGTACGGCGGCGTTGGGCAGCCTGGGTGGGGAGCCGGAGTGCTCGAGTGTAATTAGTGTAAATAACCCTGTGCGTCATTTCACCTTGTGGTTCTTTCCTTCCCTCCAATTCCCTTTTCCTCCCCCGTACCTCACGTCCTAGACCTCACTCTCCAGATCACTGTACACACTAGAAAACGAGCACATTGTACACTTGGTCTATCCTCACCTACCCGGGCCCCTCTAGGTGCACGCTCCTAAGAGGATTAGAACTAACGGCCTCCCTCTTTGTTGGTCTCTTGCATGTCGCGGAGCCGGCGGTCGACAAGAGAGGCAGCTTCCCGAAACTCACCAACTGACCAGAGAAGAACACAGCCACGGATCCCAGCGCGTTCACCCGTGATCGTCTGACCCAGCGGAGGCGAAAGACTTTTGTGTTTAAAAGTGCACTGAAAATAAAACCCTCTTTACCTGCATTACCTGGTGTCACGGTCATCTCTACTCCCACGCCCACACTGGTGTCAGAAGTGGGATCCGCCCCCGCAGGACCGACCATGGCAATGGACCAGGTGATACAAACACTCATAGACGGACAACAGAAGCTGGAATGGGCAATCGGCCAACAGATCAACACCGCGGATGCCGACCGAGAACTGTTTCGCACCACCATGACCCAGCAGATGGATAATTTACAAAAGGTGGTACAAACCCCTAGCACTGCTCAGATGGATAGAAGACCGCTGGGACCACAGCCCTCAGGAGTTGCTCTGCAGAAATACGTGGCAGGGGAAGACCCTGACGCGTTTCTCCTAAACTTTGAAAGGGAAGCGAGGGCATGTGGGTGGCCCGAAGACAAATGGCCCTTCTTCTTAGCCCCGTTACTGACAGGAGAGGCCCAGACCGCCTATCAGGTTGCCAACCATTCTGGGACTTCTTCCTACTACGAAGTCAAAGAGGTGATATTAGACCACTTAGGGATGGATGCGGAGGCCTGTAGGCTCCGCTTCAGGAAGGAGAAGGGAAACACGGGAGAGAACCCCAAGACGTTGTACCTTAGAGTTAAGATGGCCGCCGAGAAATGGCTGAGACCTGGAAGTCGGAGTAAGGAAGAAGTAATGACAAGTATTATACTCGAACAATTCATGGTGGCCTTGCCGTATTGTACACAGAGGTGGCTAAGACTGCATCCCGGACTGACAGCAGCTCAGGCCATCGAGATGGCTGCGAACTATACCAGGGCAGCCACCCGTTCCTTTTCTTGGGATACAGACAAGAGTGGCAAGCCCAACGTAACGCCGTCCAAACCAGAAAGAAAGAAACCGTTCCCCGAACCCGTAAAACCACGTCCCTTCAGAATGGAAGCACCTACAATGAAGGGACCCCAATGCTTTGAGTGTGGGGACTGGGGTCATATAGCCCGGATGTGTCCCCACCGAAGACCCTCCGAAGAACCCATGGAGGTGGGCTACATACCCAAAGCCGTGATGTAGACCGCTGAAATGGGACCGTCATTCTATGTAAGGGTACGAGTAAACCACAAACAAGTAAAAGCCCTACTTGATTCGGGATGTAGGCAATCAGTCATACAGGAACGACTGTTGCACCCTTCCCAGATAGGACATGAAGGAACCGTACATATCAGATGTGTGCACGGTGACGTAAAACCCTATCCCATGGCCCGCATAACCCTTCACCCGAATGGTAGGGAGCCGTGCTCCGTAAAGGTAGGAGTAGTGGGAACATTACCTGAGGAGTTAATATTAGGAGTTGATAACCCCGATTTCCTAGCCCTGTTTAACCGCATGCGTGCGGGCGGAATTCCGCTCGTACGCTGAGATTTTTTAAATCGCACTTTACGTGACGAGCTGGGCTCGTCATGAGCGTGCGAGGAGGCTACGCCATGACGAGCCCAGCTCGTCATCAGCGTCGAAGGGGTTAAAAGGGAAATAAAAGACCATCCTGCCGGGGCTTACCTGTCCGTAGAACCCTGGGCTCTAGATAGGGGTTTCAAATTCGCTCAGGCCAATGACCCTTCTCTCATAAATGCGTGGGAGGCGGCCCACATCGCACAGACCACCCCTCCCCAAGGGTACCCTAGGTTCAGTATAGTAAATGATCTACTGTATAGGGAAGGGAAGGCAGGGGATCCAATCCAACTAGTGGTACCAGTAGAATGCAGGGAGCAGATACTCTTCTACGCCCACACGCACTTAACGGCCGGGCATAGCGGAACCGAGAAAACAACTCAGAATATATTGCGGCTCTTTTATTGGCCGGGTGTCTATAAGGAAGCAGAGGCTTATTGCAGGCAGTGCGAGGTATGTCAGAGGAAAAACCTGACCAGACCTCCGGCCGTACCCCTGCAACCGCTACCCATAATAGGCAACCCATGGGAAAGGGTAGGGATGGATCTCATTGGTCCTCTACCCCGCACCTCACGAGGGCACAACTACGCCTTGGTGGTGATCGATTACAACACAAGGTTCCCAGAAGCATTTGCCCTGAGTGCCCCAACTACTAAAAACGTAGCAGACAAACTCGTGGAACTGTTCTCAAGGGTGGGGTTTCCACGGGAGATCCTAACGGATCAGGGAACGCCCTTTGTGTCCTGGATGATGGCGGAAGTATGTAAGTTGCTGGACCTCCGCCACATCCGAACGTCCGCCTATCATCCCCAAACAGACGGCCTCGTTGAGAGGTATAACCGGACACTAAAAACAACCCTAAAGAAACTATTGAGCACTGAAACTAAGGGCTGGGACCGGATGCTACCCCTGGCCCTATACGTGGTAAGAGCCCAGGTACAGAGCAGTTTGGGGTATTCACCTTTCGAGCTCCTGTACGGCCGCCAACCACGGTCTCTTCTTGAGATTACCAGGGAAGCCTGGGAGAGAGAGGAGGCAGCCGAACAGAGAACCCTGCTGGAATACACCCAGCAGTTAAGGTCCCGCCCGGGTAAACTTCGCGACTTGGCATATTCAAACTTGGAAAAGTCACGAAACTACCAAAGACTACAGTACGATAAAGGCAAGAAGTGGAGGACACTAAAGAATGGGGATTGGGCATTGGTGCATCTGCCCTCTTCCGCCCAGAAATTCAGGAGTGAGTGGAAGGGGCCCTACAAGGTCATAGGAACCATTGGACAGACGGTGTATAGGTTACAGATGTCCCCAAACAGGAGACAGACCTTCCACATCAATCTCCTCAAAAAGTGGATAGGACAACCACCCAGAACAGCCAACCTGGCTCTTCCCTCCAGTAACACCCGGTCGACTTTGGAATACCTTCCTGTAAACACTGAGTTATCTGAGACAGAAAGACGGGAGCTAGGAACGACACTGCAACCGTTCTCCCCGTTGTTTTCAGACACCCCGGGGTGTACCCATTTGGCGGAACATCAAATAAACACCAAAGAAGGACAGGTAGTCAAACAGAGGGCATATCGCATCCCAGCAGCCAAAAGGGCCGACGTCAGGAAAGAGGTGCAGGACATGCTCAGGCTGGGAGTCATAAGGCCCTCAAAGAGCAACCTGGCATCCCCCATAGTCATGGTGCCAAAACCCGACGGGTCGACCCGTTTCTGTATGGACTTTCGGGCCCTGAACGCCGTCTCGTCCTTTGACGCGTTTCCCATTCCACAGGTGGATGAGTTAATCGAGCGGATAGGGGAAGCCCGATATATCACAACATTCGATCTGACCAAGGGGTATTGGCAGGTGCCCCTACGGGAGGAAGACCGACACAAAACGGCCTTTGCAACGGAGGATGGGCTCTTTGAGTTTAACGTTCTCCCTTTTGGGTTACATGGAGCCCCGGCGACATTCCAGCGGTTGATGAACACTGTGCTGGCTCCCCATTCGAAACACAGCTCAGTGTACCTAGATGATATAGTCGTCTTTAGCACATCCTGGGATGAACACTTAGGGCACATAACAAGCGTCCTAAACGCTCTACAGGAAGCAGGACTACATGTAAACGCGAGGAAATCAAGAGCAGCCTTTCCCAAAGTAAAGTACCTGGGGTTTATGCTGGGGGAAGGTGTAATAGCCCCTCAGGAGAAAAAGATCAGAGCCATAACCGAGACCCCCTTCCCTTCGACAAAACGGGAACTGAGGGCTTTTCTGGGCCTTATCGGTTATTACAGACGCTTCATCAGGGATTTTGCTGCCCTCTCCACCCCCCTAACAGACCTCCTACAGAAATATATCAAAAACACCCTTCCTAGACCTCCCTCTGAGGTGGCCTATACAGCCTTTCAGGCCTTAAAGGGGGCCATTACTTCGAGTCCAGTCCTGATCCCTCCTAACTTTGAGAAACCTTTTTCCCTTGCTACGGATGCCGCGGACACTGGCATCGGGGCTGTGCTGTCACAGGAAGGGACGGACGGGCTCGAACACCCCGTTCTTTATGTAAGTAGAAAGCTCCACCCTAGGGAACGCAAGTATCCCACGGTCTAGAAGGAGTGCCTGGCAATCCGGTGGGCCGTCGATAAACAACGGTATTACCTGGAAGGAAAAGACTTCATCCTGTTCTCAGATCATGCCCCACTACAGTGGATGCATAGAAACCGTTCCCAGAATGCAAGGATCCTGCGATGGTTCCTTTTCCTACAGCCATTTGCCTTCAAGGTGATACATAGAAAGGAGATGGACAACGGGAACGCTGACTTCCTTTCTAGGTCTCCTATTCTCCCCGATCGGGCGAATCCAGGGGGGGAGGGGTGTAACGAGGTAGGAAGGCTGGACCTTCGGGAATGGTGGAGTCCTTGCAACACTGATTCGCCACCTCCTTCTTTCCAGACGGACCGGTGGAAAGACGGACTGAGCGACCTCGAAGAGGAGGAAGAGAACCACGGCCCCTTTAACTGGGCGTTTGCAACCGAGGAGGAGAAACCGCCCCCGGAGGACGTCAGCGAAGCCGGATTGGTTAAAGGACAGGAAGTGATGTACTCAGTGTGTGTGAACACCCCAGAGAAGGCTGAAGAGATCACGAAGCGGAGAGGAGGAAACGAAGAAGCCGAAAAACATCCAGGAGAAGACGGGGAAGCAGAGAAGGAAGAAGAGCCAGGAGGCCAACGACCCCGTGAATCACCGTGCCACACTCCCGAGGGAGGAGTGTGGCTGTCACAGGTACGGCGGCGTTGGGCAGCCTGGGTGGGGAGCCGGAGTGCTCGAGTGTAATTAGTGTAAATAACCCTGTGCGTCATTTCACCTTGTGGTTCTTTCCTTCCCTCCACTTCCCTTTTCCTCCCCCGTACCTCACGTCCTAGACCTCACCCTCCAGAGCACTGTACACTGTAGAAAACGAGCACATTGTACACTTGGTCTATCCTCACCTACCCGGGCCCCTCTAGGTGCACGTCCCTAAGAGGATTTGAACTAACGGCCTCCCTCTTTGTTGGTCTCTTGCATGTCACGGAGCCGGCGGTCGACAAGAGAGGCAGCTCCCCGAAACTCACCAACTGACCAGAGAAGAACACAGCCACGGATCCCAGCGCGTTCACCCGTGATCGTCTGACCCAGCGGAGGCGAAAGACTTTTGTGTTTAAAAGTGCACTGAAAATAAAACCCTCTTTACCTGCATTACCTGGTGTCACGGTCATCCCTACTCCCACACCCACAGTCATTTATTATATAACTGATTGAGATATAAAATCATAATTGATTGGTACACATATCTCATTAATGTCTTCTTAGACATTAATGACTGTATTTTAGAATAAGGATGTTAAATTGAAAGAAGGTATGAGAGATGGTATGTTTGGAGTGAATGTTGGTTGTGGAATATGTATTTTAACTTGCAGAGTAATCTTTAAAGCAATGTGCAACGATGATTTACGAGATATTAGAACACTGGAATGTTGGGAGCTCCGTTGTAGACAATGGAGTGCTCCATGCTTCTAAGGGCCGGTAAAGGCCCGCAGAGCAACATTCCAATGTTTTACAAAGGCTTCTCGATGCTCGAGGGTATTTAAATCCCCTTGAGCTTCGAGAGGCCTTTGTTTTATTTGTTGGAACATTCTTCTCTATAGTGACAGAATGTTCTAATGGCCTTATAGCCCTTTGTGGAAGGACTATACCGGCAATTAAAGTCCCGGTCTCTTGTTAAAGTCCCTCACCTTTGGCCTTTAACGCGGGAGCAGGCCTTTAATAGCCGGGATAGCCCGCTACGGCGGGCTATAAGGATATACTACGATGCACATATAAAAATATGAGTTTTTCTAATTGTAAAAATGCTAAAATAAATATATATATATATTACCCTCATCACTCCAAGTGCACAGAGGACGCAAAAGAATAAGCAGCAACTAAAGCAGTGTTGAAGAAATAGGTAATAAGGATATATATGGCCAAAAAAAACTAGGACAATAGGCAACATATGCTAATACCCTCAAAGCAGCAATACTAACTCTCAAAAGTATCAACATCTATACATTCTGGTAACCTATGATGGTCTAGTCATAACAGCGCCGCTCTGCCCACGCGCGATTAATTCCCCGCCTGTGCAGTCGAATTAATCAGTGAGCGGGGTTGTGACGAGACCAGCTCGTCATGAGCGCAGTTCCACCGTGACTCATGACGAGCTGGTCTTGTCACGAGCACCGTGGCGCTGCGCTCAACCCCCCGCAGCGAAGGGGTTAGCAAGATAGAGGATAAACTATGATTACTTGTTTTCATTTGGAACCCATCAATTTTGCAGCACAAATCTGTTGTGATAATGAAAGCCTAATACAGAAATATTGAAGGGGTGATGACCTTGACTGGGGCTAAGGTTGTTAAGTGGTTTCACATATGAACATATAGATAGGGCATCATTAATAAATATGGAACTCGTAGATCTTCCTTTCTGCTAGCTATTATCAAAAGTCAAATAACACAAGTTGTGCGCAGTCCATACACAAGAGTCTATCATTCTCTCACCACAAAGCCACTCACAACCTTTGCTCATTTTTCACTTCATGGCAACTCCCCTAAAACTAATTTTTACAAAGCTCAAACGCAGTCCAAACTAGCAAAGTGTAAACATGTCTTATGTCATTTTTAGGTCTCGCCAGCACATGTGCTGTCTCTTCGAGACATTTAGTAAGCAGCTTTTAAAAGTGCCACCAGAGGCTCTTGCTGGCCTCCAGCTTGCGTTCACAAGTGCGTGCACGTGCACAGCTGCCATCTGTGTTTTTATTGCTGTAATCAGGCTCCTCTGCTTGTACTACCCCTTCCCTTTTCCCCCTTCCTCCTGGTCAGCTTCATTTGTGTCTTCTATCACTGTGAATCATGCTCCTCTGCTCGCACACCCCCCTCCCTTCACCCCCTCCCTCTTCGTCAGTTTAATTTGTGTCTTATATCCTGTGAATGCTCCTCTGCTCGCACTCCCCCCTCCCTTCTCCCCTCCCTCTTCGTCAGTTTCATTTGTGTCTTCTATCGCTGTGAATGCTCCTGCTTCCACCAGGCACACACACCATCAGTTGTCAGTGCACGCTTTAACCAGGCACACACACCACCAGCCGTCAGTGCACGCTTCCACAAGGCGCACACACCATCAGCCATCAGTGCACGCTTTCACCAGCCGACAGTGCACGCTTCAACCAGGCACACACACCACCAGCCGTCTGTGCACGCTTCCACCAGGCACACACACCACCAGCCATCAGTGCACGCTTTCACCAGCCGTTAGTGCACGCTTCAACCAGGCACACACACCACCAGCCGTCTGTGCACGCTTCCATCAGGCATACACACCACTAGCCGTCGGTGCACGCTTCCACCAGGCACACACACCACCAGCCATCGGTGCACTGTTCCACCAGGCACACACCACCAGCCGTCGGTGCACGCTTCCACTAGGCACACACACCACCAGCTGTCAGTGCACGCTTCCACCAGGCACAAACCACCAGCCGTCGGTGCACGCTTCCACCAGCCGTCGGTGCATGCTTCCACCAGGCACACACACCACTAGTCTTCGGTGCACTCTTCCACCAGGCACACACCACCAGCCGTCGGTGCACGCTTCCACCAGGCACACACACCACCAGCCGTCGGTGCACGCTTCCACCAGGCACACACACCACCAGCCGTCGGTGCATGCTTCCACCAGGCACACACACCACCAGCCATCGGTGCACGCTTCTACCAGCCACACACACCACCAGCTGTCGGTGCACGCTTCCACCAGGCACACACACTACCAGCCGTTGGTGCATGCTTCCACCAGGCACACACACACCACCAGCCGTCGGTGCACGCTTTCACCAGGCACATACACACCACCAGCCATCAGTGCACGCTTTCAACAGGCACACACACCATCAGTCATCAGTGCATGCTTTCACCAGACACACACCCCATCAGTCTTCCGTGCACGCTTCCACCAGGCACACACACCACCAGCCGTCAGTGCACGCTTCCACCAGGCACACACCACCAGCCGTCGGTGCACGCTTCCACTAGGCACACACACCACCAGCTGTCAGTGCACGCTTCCACCAGGCACAAACCACCAGCCGTCGGTGCACGCTTCCACCAGCCGTCGGTGCATGCTTCCACCAGCCGTCGGTGCATGCTTCCACCAGGCACACACACCACTAGTCTTCGGTGCACTCTTCCACCAGGCACACACCACCAGCCGTCGGTGCACGCTTCCACCAGGCACACACACCACCAGTCGTCGGTGCACGCTTCCACCAGGCACACACACCACCAGCCGTCAGTGCATGCTTCCACCAGGCACACACACCACCAGCCATCGGTGCACGCTTCTACCAGCCACACACACCACCAGCTGTCGGTGCACGCTTCCACCAGGCACACACACTACCAGCCGTTGGTGCATGCTTCCACCAGGCACACACACACCACCAGCCGTCGGTGCACGCTTTCACCAGGCACACACACACCACCAGCCATCAGTGCACGCTTTCAACAGGCACACACACCATCAGTCATCAGTGCATGCTTTCACCAGGCACACACCCCATCAGTCTTCCGTGCACGCTTCCACCAGGCACACACACCACCAGCCGTCAGTGCACGCTTCCACCAGGCACACACACCACCAGCAGTCAGTGCACGCTTCCAACAGGCACACACACCACCAGCCGTCAGTGCGCGCTTCCACCAGGCACACACACCACCAACCGTCAGTGCATGCTTTCACCAGGCACACACCACCAACGGTCGGTGCATGCTTCTACCAGGCACACACCACCAGCCGTCGGTGCATGCTTCCACCAGGCACCACCACCAGCAGTCGGTGCACGCTTCCAACAGGCACACGCGCCAACAGCTGTCGGTGCACGCTTCCACCAGGCACACACATACCACCAGCCGTCGGTGCATGCTTCCACCAGGCACACACACTACCAGCCGTCGGTGCACGCTTCCACCAGGCACACACACACACCACCAGCCGTCGGTGCACGCTTTCACCAGGCACACACACCACCAGCCGTCAGTGCATGCTTCCACCAGGCACACACACCACCAGCCGTCAGTGCACCCTTTCGCCAGGCGCACACACCACCAGCCGTCAGTGCAGCAGGTAGGCTCTTCTCAGAGTTTCTTGGTAAATATGTGTTTTCGATGCCTGGGAGGGAGTGGGTTGAGTTTCCTTAAACCATGCTGAATATGCAGGTGCAGGTCATGAACTCATGTGTGAGTGAGTCATGCTGCCTTGGGCTCACTCACTCCACACTAGTAAATTACGCCTGCAGCAGTCTTTCTCATTTGCAAAGTTCGGCGCAGGAGCACAGCTAGGCAGCCCCCACACCTCTGGGAATGACTGCTTCCTACAACCTGAATGGAAACAACATTCAGAGCAATGAAAACAAGTTCATTTAATGAAAAGAACTGTTAACAAAAACCATGTCCAGCTATTGTAGATCTGGCAACTTAAACAAAACAGCAACAAAAAACAAACAAGCATTGACATAGCCAACATGTTCTGCTTTTCGGACTCTATAAGTATTTAGTTATGTAGCAGAATATTCTTGGTGCAACAACACCAACTGGTGCATGGCTAAACACTTTTAAGGTCCCAAATGCGAGACCTATTGGCATGCCAATGCTTGTTGTCTTCTAATGTTTTATTTGTTATTCTTCCTGCACATGGTTATTTTTCCAATGATCACACTATTTTAGGTAGACATTCCCTAGTCACGATTTGAACACTCTCCACACAGTCTATAGACAATCAGCACAACGTACTCTACAGTTTACCCTTGGGTTCCATTTTGTGTATGGCAGCCATTTTGTGGTTGCCCTCACATAGGCCGATGACTGTGGCTGAACTAGTCTTTTCAAGGACATGTACACCTTAGCTACACTTCTGTTTGACCTGAGGGAACTGACCCTGTTGCCTGAAGCTGACCTTGTTAAACCAGTTCCTGCCCTTTAGCTGATCAAGATTAAGGATCAGAGCACAGGACATCATAAAGTTTTACTGCACACAAATATGCCTTATCCTACTCTCACCTGTTTCTGCTCCTTTCTTTATGGTCTATTCATGATTGGGTTGTGGCCTTTTTTTATTATGGGTTCGTTCGACCTGTCTAAAGAAGAATGTTGGGTTTGACCGATGATTGATCATGGGCTGGGCTGGGCAACTGAAAAAAGGGTTTGTCGTCATGCAATACTTCTGTTGTAGAAACATGTGATTGGTTAAACTGTAAACAAGGAATGTTTGCCTGAAGCATAATGTTTGGCATAAAAAGGGATGACTTGCTTTGTAAAATTGAGCAGTCATACCGTGATGATTTCTAGGACTTCTGTTACTGGCTGCGCCCAATAAATTTGATCTTTGATGCCACTCAGAAGTATCCCGTGTCTGTTCCCATGAAATTAGATAACTTCTGGACTTACAAGACGAAACCTCTGCTGAGGGGAAGGAACCTGAAGAAACTGAGGAGAGACTATTCCCAAGCTGTAGTGCTGCTTGAGGGATTGGCCTGCCGCGGCCTGACTGCCAAAGAGAAGAGAAAGAACTTTGTGGACTTTTGTTTCAACTTGTGCAAAGATCTCCAAGGGCTTGGAAGAGAGCTTGCCCTCTGTCCGAAGTCCCAGGACTAGTGGACTACACCAGCCTTTGTTAATTGCTGCTGGAAACAAGTGGCTACAGAGGCAGGGAGCTGTGACCGACTCTCACGACCGGCCCGGTGTCCTGTAGGCACCGCATCAAGCAACGTCCGCCTCGACCAACGCAAGCTCTGCGCTCACCGACTCCGTCCTGACGCCGTCACTGAGCCATAGCCTGCACCGCGACTGGTAGACACCGCGACGTGCAACGCCTCGCTACACCGAATCGTACTGGTCTGACCGACGCAATCACTGCTGCTGACTTCAAGTCCTGTGACCGCACCGGAGTTGGACACCGCCTCGCACGCTTCGCGACGCACCGCCCGACTCGCACCGCTGTCCGGACTGATCGACGCCAGCTCCCGAACTCTGGCTCGTTTGCCGCTCCGCAAGCTGCAAGCACCGCATCGAAGCACCGTCTCGCCCTGCAACGCAAGCCTTTGATCCACCAACTCTGTCAATGGGCCGCTGCCTGTACCGCATCAAGGGACAACGTGTCCTGCAACGCTTCCTTTCTGCACCGCGACGATCACCGGAACCGGCTCGCACATCCGTGCCGGCAGCCCCAAGTAAAAGTTACTGTGACTGAGTCTGTCGACATTTGATTGGGCCCGTACCGACGCGGTCTGCCGGATTTGCTAGAAACTGTTATTTTCAACAACGCTGTAGCCTCACAGAACCTTGATTTAAGCCTTTTTACAAGAACTCTTGAAACCTATTAGTACTGTGGATTCTTTTTGTCGTTTATTGGTCTTGTGGTAACTCTATATAAAATATACCTATTTTTTATATAAAACCTTGTGTGGTGTCAATTTGTAGTGTTGTCACTGGGTTACTGTATGTGGTCACAAATGCTTAACTTACACCGCCTCTGAAATAAGTCTTGACTGCTTACAACACGCCACCTAGCGAGTGAGCAGGGGTTATTTTGGGAGTGTAATCCCCCTTACTCTAACTAGAGGAGAGGGTCCCTATTTGTCAGAAGTACCTACCTGTGCCAACTAGAGACTCCCAATTCTAACAGCAATGTACAGGTTGTGCCAAAGAACTGAAACATTTACTTATTTCGAAGATGATTGTTAGAAATTGAGTTAATGGTTGAGGGGGTGCAATCCTACTCAAGCAGAAACGACAATCTTTGTCAGAGTGAAGTCATAAGCAAACTCCAAATTAGCCTGTCCTCAACCCCATGGTAGCTCGGCACAGCCTAGTCAGGCTTAACTTAAAGGCAATGTGTAAAGTATTTGTGCAACACTTAAAAACAGTAACACAGTGAAAGCACACCAGATGTAGAAAAATAGATCAATGGGTAATAAATAAAACAAGAAATAAATTGACAAAAAACAATCAGTAGAACTGGAGATTTGTAGGTTTTAGGATTTCAGTGAAAATAGCGCCAAGAAGCACAAAGCAGCAACTATGGATATCTGGATGCACCGGGTTGAGACAGTCACAAGTTTAGGCCGATTTAGATGGAGTGAGGGTGGGCAACAGGGACCCAGTTAGGCCCGCTAAACAAGAGTACCTTAGGGCATGGTTGTGCAGCATTGTGTGGTCCAGCCCCGAGGCAATGCGTCCGTTCCAAGGTGGTACGGAGCTGCGATACGAGGTCCTGCGTCGTCATCAAGGAGCCCACTAATGAGGGCTTGCGATGCAAAGGCTGGCTTCAAGGATGTGCAGCGCAGTCAAGGTGACGCATCTGTTCTGAAGAGTTGAGAGATTACATTGCGCGAACCTGCATCATTGTCAAGGCTGCTGTCGACGAGGGGTCTACAATGCAAGGGCAAAGTGGGGAAAGCTTTGCACAGCCAGTAGTTCCAACGTGGGTTGCGAAAGTTGACGCAGAGTCCTTGTGTCAGGAGAACCCTTGCAGCAGAAGCAATGGATCAGTTCTAGTCCGGGTTGCGCAGCAGAGTAGTTCTGCTGGACCCACAGATGGGCTAGCAAGGCACCTTCAGGCCCACTTCGAAAGATCCAGGACTGGGGTGGCACCACTTGTAGGACTCACAAATGGCACATGCCAAGTGCTGGGTTGAAGGTTGTTGGAGTCTTTTGTCCCGGAGGCTCTATGCAGGAGGCCAGCAAACTAGCCCATTGAGTCACATTGGAGTCCTGGGTTCAGCGGATGCAGGTCCTGTCTTTCTCACAAAGGCAAGTGGGCAGCAGTCCAGCATTGCAAGGCAGCATTCCAACAAGGCAGTATTGGAAAACTGCCGGGCAGCAGTCCAGCAGAGTGGCAGTCCTTTAGGTAGAGCTAGGCCTTGCAGTAGTGAAAAACGAGTTTAAGAGTTACCAGGACATGTAAAACTTAAAATTGCATGTCCAATTATTTAAATACACTACACCCAGCCCTCTGCGCTGTCCAGGGTCTACCCTAGGGGTGACTTACATGTATTTAAGAGAACAGTATGGGCATGGCAAAAGGTTTATTTTTTCAGGTTGAAATTGCAATTTCAAACTGGGGATGCTAAAGTGGGTGGCACAATCAGTGCTGCAGGTCCATATGTAGCATTTGATTTACAGACCCTGGGTACATGTAGTCCCACTTTACTAGGGACTTACAAGTAAATTACGTATGCAATTTTCGGAATAAATCAGTGCTACCATGTTTTGAGGAGTGAACACATGGACTTCAGCACTGGAGGTATAGGGTCAGAAAAAATAAGGGGAGGAAGGCAAAACAGTTTCTGTTTAGAACACTCTAAGGCTGATAGGTTTAACAATTATGTTCCAGGGAATAAGGCTGATGAAAAGAAAACTAATGATACACTGAGAAACGTTTTTACCAGGTAAGATAACCAGTGACAGCTGCTGTGGTTTCTGTGAAGTACTTGAAGTGCTCCATACTGCAAGAAGCAGGAGACTGGGGTGGCACCACTTGTAGGACTTACAAATGGCACATTCCAAGTGCTGGGTTGAACGTTGTTGGGGTCTTCTATCCCTGCCTGAGGCTCTAGTCAGGAGCCCAGCAAACTAGCCCATAGAGTCACTTTGGAGTCCTGGGTTCAGCAGATGCAGGTCCGGTCTTTCTCACCCAGGCAAGTGGTCAGCAGGTCAGCACTGCAAGGCAGCATTCCAACAAGGCAGTATTGAAATACGTCTGGGAAGAAGTCCAGCAGAGTGGCAGTTCTTTCAGCAGCAGAGTAGTCTTCTTCCTAGAAGAATATCCACAGGTCCAGAAGTGTACTAAAGAGGTGGAGTCAGAGGTCCAATATTTACACCTGGTGCCCTTCCTCTGGAAGGTGTAAAAGCTTCTTGAAATTCTCTTTTTAGCGCACAGGTTTCCTGCCTTCCCAGGTGGTAGGAATGGTAGAAACGTGGCTGGAAGTCCCTTCCGTATCTACAAAAGGGGAGGGAAGCAAACTGGGGTTGGAGTGGGCCATGGAAAGGCCAGAGGATCTGGCAGTAACTACTGTCCTTGACGCACTCTACAGCGAGTCTCCAAAGAGATGAGAGCCATCTAAGGGCACGTGGCCTGGACATTCCCCGAAAAGCAATGGTTCTCTAACAGGTGTGGTACCTAAGGGCCACTGACGATAAAATCGCACTACCTAGTGGGTTAGTCGTATCACGCCCACAGAATATGGCAAACTTAGCTGTGTCCCTCCCATCATCAATAGCTTGGGAGAATTTGGCTCAGGCCTCGTCTCAGACCTTAGGCAGTACTCACGCAACCGAGTTCCAGAATCAGTGGGGGTATCAGCCCAAAAGGCACAGAATATTCACCAACCGAAGGCGGAGGAAAATCTCTTCTTTCCCAAGGTATTCAGCCTCTTGGATTCCCTGTCCGGTGGAGTGGTAGGGGATGCAGCAGGATTTAGTTTAAAAGTGGAGTCTTGGACCACCAAGCTCTCTGGGGTGAAGTAGTTGGCTGAGGAAGTTTGGGTACCCTGGGGTGAGGCAATGGAGGTAGGCAATTGTCCTATTCATAGGATCTCCTGTGCAGGGCTTGGACAAGGCCCGAGTAGGACATCCGTGAAGGCTTCATTAAAAGGGAGAAGCAGTTCAGAAGGGGTACCTCTCAGCTGACACAAGTCTGTCAAGACCCTCGTCAGCCACGAAGGGAAGCTGAGTGTCTAGGATTGCTGCGGAACTCCTCACCACCATTGCAAATGGGTCTGCCTCCTCCGTAGCTACAGGAGACGTAGAGACCAAGCCAGGCTCTAGGGAGGTGTTCAGTCCACTGGCATCCATCAAATCCTCACACCAGTTGTCCTCATTGGGGTCTAGGGGCTGATATTTATAAGGGACCAGTGGACCATCCCAATCTTCTCCAAGTCCTAGCCCATAGGTGTAGGACTCCGGCTCCGGCCTAGATGGAATGCCTTCAATCGGTGCCAGAGTCTGCATTGGACGAGGCCCATCCGGCTCACTGTTGGAGTCAGTGATAAGAATAGGTGCGGCGGCTCTCGAGATGTCAGCATTTGCACTCTTGCCAGGGAAGGCCAAGGTGGCTCATTGGGTGTCAGTCCGGATCCATCCATGATTCCAAGGGGCCTGACTAGCCGCAGGGGCAAGGTTGTTTATGGAAAACCAGTAAGGGCCCCACTCAAACCCGCTGGCCTCATAAAACTCATGAAGTTGGATGGTGGTCACTCTGGCTCCACTAAACATTGTGAGGCGCACAGAAGGCCCGGGCAAAGACTTGACCCTGGAACCAGGCCTCAAGTGATGACACTCCCTCCTCTCGCTGGATGACTTCAACGGATGAGGTGAAGTAGAAGACATCTTACACTTCTTCTTGTTCTTTTTATGGGACTTACCTGAACGTCAGGATGACTTCAACTGCAATGAAGATCGCTGGCCCGTGACCAATCTCGGGACCTTCCTCTCAACCAGGTATGAGACCTTCTCAGCACCGCATGTAATGTATCAACGAGCTTCAGGGACAGATCCCTAATCTACGCAGATCTTGGCATAATGGTCACAATGGAGACGCCAGAGGCAGACGGGGTGTGGTTCTGTCATCGACATTTGCCGGTGACAGGCGCAACAGGGCTTAATACCAACCTTAGTCATTGTCATCCCAGCCACACAAGGAGACAATGTCTCAAAAAATCTATGACAAAATGTAAAAAAAAAGTCAGTCAAAAAATGATGGGGGTAAATCCTCTCCAGATCTGTGCTGACTGACGAGGGAAATAAAGAACTGATGTGGGTATGTTGGGTAGCGACTATGTCTGCACCGTGCACCTCACTTTCGGCATGGATGACGCCACACAGAGCCTAACAATCAATCATTCAATCAATCAATCAGGGGTTTGTTAAAGCGCGACTACTCACCCGTAAGGGTCTCAAGGCGCTAGGGGAGGGGGGTGCAGGTTCCATTCCATCAAGGAGGGGGTCTGTCGAAGAGCCAGGTTTTGAGGTTTCTTGCAAAGATGGGGAGCGATGTTGTCTGTCTGAGGTGGAGCGGAAGGGCATTCCATGCTTTGGCCGCGAGGAAGGAGAAGGAGCGGCCTCCCGTTCTGGTCTTTCTGGTGTGGGGGACCACGGCGTAGGAGAGCTGGGTTGATCGTAGGGTCCTTTGGGGTGCATGGAAGTTGAGTCGGCTGTTCAGGTATGCTGGTCCGGTGCCATGGAGGGCCTTGTGTGCGTGGGTGAGCATCTTAAAGGTGATTCTCGCCTCGACGGGGAGCCAATGGAGTGTGCGCAGGTGCTAGGAGATGTGGCAGTGTTTTGGCAGGTTGAGGACCAGTCTTGCGGCGGCGTTCTGGATGTTCTGTAGCTTGCGGATGAGGTTTTTGTTTATTCCGGTGTAGAGTGAGTTGCCGTAGTCGAGTCTGCTGGTGACCAGGGCGTGAGTGACTGTCTTTCGGTGTTCGAGGGGGATCCATTTGAAGGTCTTACGAAGGAGGCGGATGGTGTGGAAGCAGGAAGATGAGACAGAGTTGATCTGGCGATCCATTTTGAGCTCGGAGTCCAGGATGATTCCCAGTTTGCGTGCGCGGTCTGTTGGGGTTGGCGGGTTTCCGAGGGCGGTGGGCCACCAGGTGTCGCTCCAGGCGTCGGGGTTTGGGCCCATGATGAGTACTTCTGTTTTGTTGGTGTTTAGTTGTAATCAATGAACAAAAGAAATGCCAGTACTGTCACCACTAATTATTCTTAATTAATCAGACCATAAGAATTGTGCAGTATGGTCGAATAACACGCAAAGGTTTTGAATGAATCCACTATTTTATTTTTACATTTTTGAGCAAGGATTATTGGTTATTATTTCACCATTCCATTATACATTACACAACCTCTTCTCTATATACATATATTTACACAATATTCACAAAAAACATTTACAATATTAACAATATCATCATTGTTGAAGCAATCATACCCTCATACATTCACATCCATACACAACAAAAATGTTATCACAAAACCTGGAATCCAAAATATTCACAGTGCGCCATATACAATAAATTTTCAATAATAAAACTTATTTTTGGAAGTTTTTTTTATATTACTCCTTTGTTTAGATGGCGAAAAAGTTGTCTACGCGTTTCGAACTCACACTAATCGCGGAGTTCTCATCAGGACAAATTAGCTGTGGAAAAAAGGAGAACAAAAAGCCTTCCTTTAGGGTCATATCAAAAAATTGGTGGTAACCTTACTTGCAACCTCTATTACTCAAGCCACCATGTCTTACCTCTACAGTCTAATAGAACAGTCTGGGGTTACGTAGATCACCCGTCGAAACACACCAGTAATCCAAATCCAACCATCTGTGTTGAAAAAACACTTAGTCACCAAACCATTTCAATGCCAGTCTTACTTTCTCAACAGACAAAGCGGAGAGGGACTTACTTTAATTTGGAGGTTGCGTGTGGACCATGAAGTGTGGCCAGTCCTAAAGTGGAATTTACAAGATTGCATAGATTTAAGGTCATGTCTTTTTGATCATTTCTTTTAATCAACTTTCTAGGTAAGCGTCTAAATGTTAGTGCTTACTTGTCAAATCTTGTGTCCGCCGTCCATAATGGATAATCACAAGGTGTGGGCGCTCACTGTAAAGGAGAAGTTGGTGAACCGTTAGTTCTACCCAACCAAATGGGGACATTGATTTAAGTGCATTCGTTCATCGTTCAAGCGTTCTACCTGGTTAGGGTGCTGAATGTCCCCGTTGTGCTGCATATTATTGAACATTTATTGTATATGGCGCACTGTGAATATTTTGGATTCCAGATTTTGTGATAACATTTTTGTTGTGTATGGATGTGAATGTATGAGGGTATGATTGCTTCAACAATGATGATATTGTTAATATTGTAAATGTTTTTTGTGAATATTGTGTAAATATATGTATATAGAGAAGAGGTTGTGTAATGTATAATGGATTGGTGAAATAATAACCAATAATCCTTGCTCAAAAATTAAAAAATAAAATAGTGGATTCATTCAAAACCTTTGCGTGTTATTCGACCATACTGCACAATTCTTATGGTCTGATTAATTAAGAATAATTAGTGGTGACAGTACTGGCATTTCTTTTGTTCATTGATATTTTGTGGCTTAGCCTTGCTGTTGGGGGCCCAGACCCAGTGGTGGTTTTTGGTGTTTAGTTGTAGGCAGCTGTTTTTCATCCATTTGGCGACGGCTTCCATGCCTTCTCGAAAGTTGCGTCTGGTGGTGTTGGGCTCGTTGGATAGGGAGAGGATGAGCTGGGTGTCGTCTGCGTATGACACGATGTTGAGTCCGTAGGTTCTGATGATGGGGGCGAGTGGTGCCATGTAGACGTTGAAGAGCGTTGGGCTGAGGGAGGAGCCCTGGGGGACTCCGCAGGTGGTAGGTGTGGGGTCCGAGAGGAAAGGGGGAATCTGACCCGCTGCGTCCTGCCGGAGAGGAAGGAGCAGATCCAGTATAGGGCCTTGTCCTGGATTCCTGCGTCGTAGAGTCTGCGTATTAGGGTGCGGTGGGAGACTGTGTCGAACGCCGCTGATAGGTCGAGGAGGATGAGGGCTACTGTTTCTCCTTTGTCCAGTAGGGTGCGGATGTCGTCTGTTGCGGCGAGGAGGGCGGTTTCCGTACTGTGTTTTTTTCTGAAGCCGGATTGGGAGGAGTCGAGGATGTTGTGTTCTTCAATGAATGTGGCGAGTTGGCTGTTGATGGCTTTCTCAATGACTTTCGCTGGGAACGGGAGCAGGGAGATGGGTCTGTACTTTTTGAGGTCGGTTGGGTCCGCTGAGGGTTTCTTTAGGAGGGGGTTCACCTCGGCGTGTTTCCAGTCGTCTGGGAACGAGGCGGTCGCCAGGGAGCGGTTGATGGTGTGGCGGAGCATGGGTGCGATGGTGTCGGCGGCTCTGTTGAAGATGTGGTGGGGGCAGGGGTCCGTGGGGGCCCCTGAGTGGATTGACTTCATTGTCTTCAGTGTGTCTTCGGTGGTGAGGGCTGTCCAGTCATCAATCGCTGGTTTCTGGGTGTCGGAGTGGTTGGTGAGGGCTCAGTGTGTTGGTTGTCTTCGTCGAAGTTGTCGTAAATGCTCTTGATTTTGTGGTGGAAAAAGGTGCTGAGTTTGTCGCAGAGGTCTTGTGAGGGAGGGATGTCGGTAGACTCGCTGGTGGGTTGGGTGAACTCCTTGATGATGCTGAAGAGTTCCTTGCTGTTGTGTGATTGGGTGGAGATTCTGTCTTCAATCGCTTTTTTCCTCGTTTCTCTGATGAGTTGATGGTGGGCGTTGGTGGCGGCTCTGAAGTTGTTGTGGGCTTCTGTGGATTTGGTGTTTCTCCAGGCCTTTTCGAGGCGGCGGCATGTGCGCCTGGATTCTCGAAGTTCGGTGGTAAACCATCTGGCTTTCTTGGCACGGGTATTGTTGTTTTTCTTGAGGGGGGCTATGGTGTTGGTGCTGTCCGAGATCCATCTATGCAGGGTTCGGGCTGCGGTGTTGGGGTCGTCGTTTTCCGCGATGGTTGGGGTGGAGTTGTTGAGTGAGGAGGTAAGCTGGTCGTCGGTGATTTTGGTCCAGTTTCTTTGTGGAAGCAGGTGCTGGTGTCTGTGGATGGTGGGTGTTCTGAAGGTGAAGTGGACGCAACGATGGTCGGTCCATGGGAGTTCGGTGGTGTGGCTGAAGGTGATGGAGTTTCCTGTAGTGAAGAGGGGGTCGAGCGTGTGTCCTGCTGAGTGCGTGGGCTCGGTCACGATCTGGCAGAGTCCAATGTTGTGGAGGTTGTCCAGGAGGCATGTGGTGTTGGGGTCCAGTTGATTGTCGAGGTGGAAGTTGAGGTCTCCCAGCAGGGTGTAGTTGGTGGATGCGATGGCCTGCGGGGAGATAATGTCCGTGATGGAGTTGGCGAAGGGTCCGCGGGGTCCAGGGGGTCGGTAGATGAGGGTTCCTCGGAGGGCGGCGGTGGGGCTGGCCAGTATCTTGAAGTGAAGGTGTTCCATCAGTTCTGTGGACTCGTCAGGGAGTGTGCTCAGGCGGAGGCTGGATTTGTGGACGATGGCGATTCCTCCTCCTGGGTGAGTGGGGCGGTCTTTCCTGGAGATCTTGTATCCTTGGGGGATGGCGATGGCGATGTCCGGTCCCGAGGTGGTGTTGGTCCAGGTTTCGGTGAAGAATGCTACGTCCGGGGTGGTGCTGTCGAGGAGGTCCCAGATTTCTGTGGCGTGTTTGTGGAGGGATCGGACGTTGAGGAGGATGCATTGCAGGGTCTTCGGTTCGGCTGTGTTCTTGTGGGCGGGTTGTGCTGGATCCGTGTTCTTGGCAGTGCTGCAGGTGTGCCGGCAGCTGTGACAGCTGAAGGGTCCATGGGTGTCGGCTGGTGATGCTAGCTTGCAGTTGTTGTTGCAGCCTGGGTTGAGTGCGTGGAGTGCTGCTGGGTCGTAGCGTTGGCGGGGCGGAGGTCCAGGGTTCCTGGTGCTGGTCGCGGACGGGTCGCAGACGGGCGCAGACTTTGACGCGCCTTCGGTGCACCAGCAGTGGCCGCCATTAAGTAGGGGTCGGGAAGGGCTGGATAGCTGGGAGGCGGGAGCGGAGCTGGATTGGGCCAGTCGCGCTGGGGGGTAGGGGCTGCAGGGGCAGCAGCAGCGGGGAAAGGTAAAGGGAGGAAAGAAGGGATAAAGAAAAAAGGGAAAATAAGCAGAAATAAGGCACAAAAGAGCAGAGATGCAGAAAAGAGCAGAAAGGTGAAAGATAGAAAGGGTAGAAAAACAAGTGAAAACGAGTGAAGGAGAAGAGGGAGAGAAAGGGAAAATGGGCAGAAATAAGGCACAAAAGAGCAGTGGTGCAGAAAGGTGAAAGATAGAAAGGGTAGAAAAACGAGTGAAAACGAGTGAAGGAGCAGAGGGAGAGAAAGGAAAAATGGGCAGAAATAAGGCACAAAAGAGCAGAGATGCAGAAAGGTGCAGAAAGGTGAAAGATAGAAAGGGTAGAAAAACGAGTGAAGGAGCAGAGTGAGAGAAAGGAGACAGAGGTCCACTGGACCACCAGGGATGAGGCGCAGGGAAACCTGCGGGTGGAGGAGGGCCTCGATCACCAACACTCAAGAGTGCAGGGGCAGGGGCACCTCACTTAATGGTGGAGCTGCGAGGGTGGGAGAGCAGTTTCACTGACAATGAGTCATACCGGCACACAGGGGTACTGCACATGAAAGAATCACTCAAAGATAAAGAATCTGCAGCTAAAGTCTTTATCAGATAGTCCTGATCTACATCAGAACTCATGACATGAAAGGTAGTGGCAGAAAGATATCCAGGAGTCCAGAGCCCCACTCTAGGCACTTTAGGAAAGTGTCTCAGAGAGAGAACCGTCTGGGAAACTCCAGCATGCAAAAGTGCTGACACTGCACATTCCCTGCAATGGCAAAAACATAGAGCCAAGATTTTCCCCATTGACATTGTGCCATGTCTGGGTGCAACTGCTATCTTTCGTCCGGTAGGCGTTGGGAGTTGTTTTTTTCCACCCTGGTATTTAGAGATACACAACCAGGAAAAAAAATGGTTGCAACAGCCACTTCCCTAGGCGTAGCACCTCTTGACAAGGGGTTCACGACCCCACCCTACCCCAACCTACTTGTTGCAGTGCCACATAGCGGTGGTATTGTCCGTGAGCACCTGCACAAAACGACACGTGTTCAGAAAATATCTGCAATGAGAAAGAGGGTCTGTGAAAGAGTTAGGTGTGATGTCGCCATGTTGACAGTGAATCCAAAAGATGTTAAAAGGTTTGCCGTAGTCTAGAGGTGGGTGACAGTAATAGTTTGGCCCGGTTAGTGGACTTCAGGGAAAATGCTAATTTTCATTCCATAGTGAGCAACTGGAAGTCAAGCACCTCAGCCACCTTACACATCACTACTGCAAAGGAAGTGCTTTCTTCAGTAGCTGGCCGAGGTGGAGCGACCAAATCAGAGTATGGAAAAGTATCCATTCCATTGGCATCTTATAGTTCATCATGCCAGTTTTCCTCAGTATATAGTAGAGCAAATTCATCCCCTTCATCACAAGGGTCATTATTGGAAACTGTGCCAAAAAGATTGCGGATGATCTGGGCCATTCCAGGAGGCAAGGGCAAGATATCAGATTGTGATGGGTTTCCAGAAAGCTGTGACTCCGTGGGATCAGGGTGCGGCCTCAGCTGAAGTCAGAGAGCACTACTGGTTGTGCTTCGTCTGGACTGCAGGTTGATGCTCCAGGTTTTGGCGTGGGTTGTAGAACCAAGATCAATGTCAGAACCCAAGCAGGTACGGAGCCCGTAACGGGTCCAGAGGTTCTACCTGATGCAGAGTGCGAACCGGCCGGTGGAGTTCAAGCTGGCAGAGTTCCATCTGTGGCCTGGTGGTGTGCCGGAAAGAGCTAGAAGCATGCCGAAAAGATGCAGCATCGTTTAACAGAACTCGTGAATTTGCTGCGCTGTTGCCAATGGACTAAAAAACTTGTGTCTTCCAGGGACAGAAATTAAAATCGGCTCCGAAGGAGATTGAATTAGGGAGCATTTTCCTTTCTCAGGGGTTGGAGAGTGGCGGAAAGGGAGCAAGTCCTGCTTGGACTTCTTATGCTTCTTTTTTTAACTTACTTGAGGTCTTCGACCGCAACGAAGATTTGCAGAAGGAACACCTTCGGCAATGGGACCTTCCCTTCGACCTCGAATGGTCAGTCACGGAGTGGAGTCTTCCAGTGCTTGGTGGCATACAGCTTTGCCTCACGGTCCCAGGTGACCTTCGGATTCATCAAGGTGCAATCGCTACAGATCTTGGAGTCATGGTTTGACCCAATTATCAAAGACAAATCTGGTGGGAATCTATTGCAGTCATCTTCTTATGGCTGCCCCTGCAAGGTTTGAATGTTGTGGTTTTGGGTTGTGACATTTTCTCCTGCACACCGGTAGTCAAAATATTTGAGAGTAGTCTTGTGAATAGATGAAAGGTAGCTCCGGATCTGCTTCTAGTGGCACGTAAAGAAAGCAATTAATGTTGTTACGCTTTGGTGGTGGTTATATGCGGCTGTGCATTTCAATTTCCACTTTGAATGACTTTGGCGCAGAGCCACACAATAGCACCTGTCGGCATGGTGGGGTAAAGCTGAAGATTTTCTGAATCCAGTCGGACACCTGGGAAAGTTTCAAAAGGTGAGGAATCTAAAGTTAGGGTTATGGAACACCAAAACCAGTGAGGGGAATTTTCTGTACATGTGGCAGTTAGAGTCAGCAAAAAGAACCTCATTAAGCATTTACATTCTGCTTTCCTAGGCAAAAATGCTTTTAAGAGAGTCTTTGCAACAACTACACAGAGAATTTATTGTAGATGGATTTATTACAGAACCAGACAAGAGAAATAATGAGAAGGCATATGTTCTACTGTCCTGAAAAATATGACCGACTGATGACAATTTAGTTAAAAGGTTAACTAGTAAAAAGCATTTAATATTTAACAACACTTCTGCATCGATATTAGAATGGGTGTTAAATCAGTCCAATGGAAGCATTGCACTTTCCATTAAAGTGCCAATATTTGGCACATGGCCACTCTATCAGATAATAAGGGAAGGATGATTTTGCCAGGTCAAAGAATGGGTCTTCAGAAGAAGGCCTTTTTCAAAGCTCCTTAAAGCCACCACATCTATTCAAGAGTAATAGATGTGGTGGCTTTACGGAGATACCCTGGAAATCTCAGGAAAATGAAGTTGGCATCAACCACTGCTGCTGCTTGGACTACTTTTGTCAAGACTGTTATGTAGCAGCATTGTGTAAAAATATAAGGAGGAGTTCTTACTGTCTTTAGGATCACTAAGAGCGCAAAGCTTACATGAATTTCTTTGGACTTGTTCTGCACCTGCAGTTGGGTTCTGTGGCCTGATCAATTAATATGGAGTGTGTTAGATCCTATTTGGAGGATCACAGGTCAGACAGGGACAACTGGGTGTCAAAAGTGGTGGTTGAGGGTGTTTGCCACTGGTGTTTGTCCTCCTACGAATGTAAAAACTGGGATGAGTAAACCCTCTCCACACTTTTCTCTAAGGTTAGCCTTATTTTCTTATTTCTATTAGTTGTTGTCATTTGCAATTGTTATACTGCAACCTCACTAACTGTTTTAGGCTTGTGCTGGAATTTAGTGCTGGATTTATTGTAGGCCATTTTTTTTTTTTAAGGAACCACACTTTCTTCTTACCTCTCATCCCACTTTTCTCTTTGGTCCGCTATGTTTGTCTTTGTGGAATAGCTTTCTGACTGGCTTACATTATTAGTGTCCGCCAACTCACTTGCTCCATCAGCATGCCACTGGCTAAGACACCCTTTCCTGCCTATCTTCCTTTTAGGGATGGCTGCTGCAAGCAAGCACATCTGCACCAGTCCACTCTGTTGACAGGAGACGCCGCCCCTTCAATTATCTACTCTCAGGTACCCTCAGGCAGGATCTCTTTTTCTCCCTCAGCACTGCACTCCCTCCAACTTTCTGTTGCCCAAATCACTAATGAACTGGCTGCCTGCATTTACAATTTAGGTTTCGAACACTACAATCTTCGCTACCCTAAACACTACACCTGCTTCTGGCTCGGTTTGCTATTAAATGCAAATCAGTATCTCAACCAGTACACCTGCTACCCCCATTTATGTACCATACCTGGAAGTCGGTTGACTTAATGATCGTTCCTTGCTCGCTCAACAAGAAGTGCTCTCCAAACTTTTATTCTGAATCTTACTTTTTCACCAAACAGTCTGCTTAGCTCTGGTTGCCACACATACCTGTGTGCCATGCCTACAACACTCTGTCTATGGTATAGATAGGTCACCCCTCTAGCTGGGTGCACTATATCACTGGCGAGGGTACAGTTGCATTAGCACTGTACCCCTACAGTGTCTAAGTCCGTTCTTAGACATTGTAAGTGCAGTAAAGCCATAAAGAGTATATAGTCTGGGAGTTCGTCATTATGAATTCCACAGCAACATAATGGCTTCCCTGATTTCTGGGAAGTTATTAGCATACATCTCACCATGATAGGCCCACACTGATGCCAGTGTGGGATTTAATATACAATGTAAAATTGTATATGTATTATAAAATGTACTCTTAGAGATGCCCCTGAAAAACGACTGGCCCTGGCATTGTTCCTGAATGGCTGCCTGTCATTTGCCACCACCAGACAGGTTTCTTCACCCCTGGGTAAAGGGCCTCCACTCTCTGGGTCCAGAACCAAAGCCCATCCTGGGCGGAGGTGTCATGCCTCCTCCCCCAGGATGGGCTGTGTCCACAAAGGGGAAGCTTCAAAGGCCTGCCGCCTTTGTAAGCGGTCCCTACCTTTTGCTGCCTCCAGCACTGGCCCCCACTGATTCTGACCCCCACTTTGGGCAGGTGCATCGGCAGGAAAACCAAGTTCGGTGGAGGGGTGTGCCCACCTTTGCCATCCGCACCCCTCAGGTGAGATGTGTACTTCACCTCCCCCCACCTGAGGAGAAGTACACATCTCAGTCCCCTCCATCTTGAAGATGAGGGGACCGAGCCAATTAGTGCAGGGCTCATCCCCCCCCCCTCGGAGGGTGGCATAATAGGGCGTGTACTACCCCCATGTAGTGGATCTATTGGTCCCGACCCACACACCCCTGTAATGTGCCTAAATTTAGTATTTCTGAGGACCCCGAACATTGCCTCCCTAGATTCCTGCAGCCTACGAAGGACTGAAGAAGTCGCACAGTAGAGGAGACTGTAGAGAAAAAACAACTTGGCCCCAGCCTTACCGGCCCGTCTGGGGCCTATGGCCCGGGCGACCCACCAGTCCCAGTGAGGTCCCCTAGCGCTCCAGACTCCGAGTCCACAGAGGGATAACCCCCACCAAAACTCCTTGAAGTAGCCTGGAGCCTATGCACAGAGACCCCCCCAAAACGTGAGTGGCCTGGTAGGTTAAATCTGACCTCAAAAGGCATCTGGCACCCTGCGCCTTGAAAAAGAGGACATGAGGTGGGCCTACATGCCCAAGCCCTCCAACGTACCTGCCCAGCTGTTGGTATATCACAGAAGACTTCCTGGACCGAACCAGCAGCCAAAATTCAAAGCAGCATCATCCATAGGATTCAATGATGGCTCCCGACCCCTTCTTCCCTCGCCCGGTGTCATGTAGTTCCTACTAATCCATAGGATCTGTGCATTGTTTAGACAACATAAACTAGGGGCTTGGTGTCGAGACTGATTCCAGACACCCCCAGAGGATATGTTGGCATATCTACCAGGTAGCTCACAGTGCCACCGTAAGCCTCCCTAAACTATCAGTGAGCAAATAGTTTTCTGAACACGACAACCCTGACCCCTCAGGGATAGTGGAAACAGTACAAATATCAAGAGAATACACAGTGACATGTTTTCAATAATAGTTTTTGAACCAATGTTATTCTTGCATAAAATACATGTGCTGCAAAGATTAGTAGATAGAAGCAGATAAACGTGATTACAAGCACCAATAGCGTAAATAATATGTAGGTATATATAATACAAGGTAGTAATCGAGTGTACTCCTACTGTGCGAACCCTACTCTAAATGCATCTAGAGAATTTTTAGGTGTAGAGCCAAGAATCCCCCCAAGGGTGATCCAGGTCTATTACCTGATTGGACAGTGAAGGATCCCATCTCAGGACACCCCTCACAAGATGTCAGACTGCTACGTGGTGATTTCACAGCATGAAAGGACCCACTGTGTCAGCGGAAGTGCCTCCTCTGCTAATCTATCTGGATGCTCATCTTTTATAATAGAAAGCAGCCTTGCTATGTGCGTATAGATTAGTGATGGATTGAATATGTGGATAGCCCTGTCGCCACTTGGATGAAGATAGAGATGACATTTTTACATAGTGCAAATGAGACCTTGTTCATGATATTCAGGGCGTTTTGATAATGTTGTGTGAAGCTAGATGTGAAAACAAGTTTACTTTCAGGGAAACTAATCCAACATTGTAGTGCATGCAAATATGTGCACAAGGTCACAGCTGAAAATGTTATTTGTAAGGACAATGTAAGAAATAAGCTGCTTCGCTACATGGGCCTTAAATCGGTACTATAACACCGGCCGTCCTTGTGCCGTTGGTGGTGTGAGCTTAGTGCCAAACTGGGACCCTCTTTGCCCTGACCGTAACCCTAGGAGCTTGGCTCCCAAGACCAAGTGGCCTGCCTGTGAGAAACCCCCAACCGAGGTGCCCCTTAGCCCCCTTGGCTAACATTGGGTCCCTGCACCCAGCAGGCCCACTCCCGCTGGTGGTGCAATTAAAGTGCCTAATTGGACCTTGGGGAACCTTGTTCCTAACCCCCAAAACTTCGACTCGTAAGTCCAGTATTTACCTGTAAAACTGATAACCATGTTTCTCCCATAGGAATTAATGTTACAAGTATTTGTACAGAAGAAAATTAACTATCTTAAATCTTGAAAAAGTCTTACCTTGTATTGTGAGATCCCCGTGAGATCCCCTGCGCAGTATCTATGGATACTACCTGAGTAGTCGATGTATTCCGAAAATATTGTGTGTGTAATTTAAATTGCTTTTTGAACACTACAAACCTGTAGCGATAGCAAATCAATTCCCAATTGCATTTCTTGAAATGTTATACGATTTAAAGTATATTTTACCTCCCTGCTAGAAAATAAAACATAAATATACCTTTTTTATACCTACCTAATTGGTCTGGATTAAGTCTCTGACTGTCTGCCATCAGTTTTTAGTGAGTGAATACAATAACAGTAACACGCCCTCTAGATAAACCTAACTGCTCGCCCACCCTACCACAAAGAGAGCTGTTAGTGCTTACCTGATTTAGCCTCTGCTATACCTCTGGGGATCTACTGGACTCTGTGCACATTATACCAGTAAGCAGCTGACCTATGTTGCGCACTTATTTAAGTGAAGCACCTTGCACTAATCCACATAACCCTTATGGTGTTTTTAGTGGTCCTAGACAACCATAGAAAGCTCTCTAAGGGGTAGCTGTGGAGAGCAGCCTTCAGGCTTCGACCAAAAGAAGTGTAAGAGGCCTTTGCACAAGTTACTACTTGTGTAACGATATAACTGTAAGAGACATTAGTTAGTATTAGATTCCTTACCTTAGAATATCCCCAGGCGTCAGACTGGATCCGGAATTTTTTGCGTAGCAGTACCCTTGCGCGTTGGTAGGCGTCGTCTGCGGCTCCGCGTCCGTCGTCGGCGTCGTGGGCGCCGTGATGACGTCGTTGGAGTACTTAGACGCCGCCTCCGCGTGCTGACGTCAGTTCTTAGATACAGCTTTTCCACGCCAGAAACGCAGAGCTATGTCAAAAAACCAACACTGGTGCCATTGAAACTAGGGCCCTGAAAGGGGTAAACCCTAACCCTAGATATCGGTTCACATAACGGGGAGGATGGGTGGGTCGGTAAGGAATCTAATACTAACTAATGTCTCTTACAGATATATCGTTACACAAGTAGTAACTTGTGCATCTGAAAGAGACACGTTAGTATTAGATTCCTTACCTTAGAATAGATACCCCAGCAATACCAACCCCGGTGGTGGGTCTGCGAACCAATAATCACACCAGAAAGTCCTGGAGGACAGAACGGCCAAAGAAGCCATCCCTCCTGACTTGGCTGTCCAGGCAGTAGTGTCTTGCAAACGTGTGCAGCGATGCCCACGTAGCTGCCTGACAGATGTCTTGTAAGGGCACTCCCCGGCCCAGGGCAGTTGTAGTCGCCGTGGCTCGGGTAGAGTGAGCCAGCAATCCAACAGGGGGCCCCTTCTTAGCCAAGGAGTAGCATGCCTGGATACACAAGATGATCCACCGTGAGATGGTCCTCTTGTGCACCGCTTTCCCCTTCTTCGCGCCCACGTAACCAACAAAGAGTTGGTCATCCAGCCGGAACTGGCGTGTGCGATCCAAGTAAAACGAGAGCGCACGTTTTGGGTCCAGACGGTGGAGCCGCTCTTCCTCTTTAGAGGGATGCGGTGGCGGGAAGAAGGTTGGCAAGGTGATAGACTGCCCGATGTGGAAGGCCGTGACAACCTTGGGCAGGAAAGATGGCTTGGTACGCAACACCACTTTGTCCGGATGGACAGAAAGGAAAGGTGGAGCACAAGAGAGGGCCTGGAGCTCACTCACTCTCCTGGCAGAGGTGATGGCAACCAGGAAAGCAGTCTTCAGAGTTAGAAGGCGTAGAGGACAGTTGTGAAGTGGCTCAAAGGGAGCGCACATCAGAAATGTAAGAACCAGGTTCAAGTCCCACTGAGGCATCACAAACGGAACAGGAGGAAACGTGTGTGTGTGATGCCCTTAAGAAATCTATTTACAATAGGGGACTTGAACAAAGAAGGCTGATCAGGCAGCCTCAGAAAGGCTGAAAGGGCAGAAAGGTAGCCCTTGATAGTGCCCAGAGCAGAGCCCTGCTGGGCAAGAGAAAGAAGGAAGAGAAGAACCTCAGAAAGAGGGGCAGCAAGAGGATCCACAGCCTTTGCTGTGCACCATGCCACAAATCTGTTCCACCTGCAGGCGTATACCGACTTTGTGGAGGGACGCCTGGCTGCCAGAATGACCTCAACTGTCGCCGCTCAATCTCCAAGCATGTAGGTGGAGACTGGACAGGTTCGGGTGGAGGACCGTCCCCTGCTGCTGCGACAGAAGGTCCTCCTGAAGAGGCAGACGAACCGGGGGATTGACTGACATACTGAGTAGCTCTGGATACCAGTACCTTCGTGCCCAATCCGGAGCCACAAGGATGACTTGAACCCGGTCGCGCTTGATCTTCTTCAGCACTCTGGGCAGAAGTGGTATAGGCGGAAAGGCGTACAGTAGACCGCAGCTCCACTCGCGACGAAAAGCGTCTCCGAGCGAGTGCCGCCTTGGAAATTCCAAAGCGCAGAACAGATGACATTGCGCGTTCTCTTTGGTGGCGAATAGATCTAACCAAGGCTCTCCCCATTGCTGAAAGAGGCCTTGCGCCACGTCCGAGTTCAGACGCCATTCGTGATCCATCATGCACCAACGGCTGAGCTCGTCCGCCCTGGCGTTCAGAGACCCTGCCAGGTGTTGAGCCACCAGGGTCACGCCCTGGCGTTCCAGCCATTGCCAGAGGCGCAGAGCCTCCTGGCAAAGGGTCCACGACCCCACCCCGCCCTGTTTGTTGCAGTACCACATGGCGGTGGTGTTGTCCGTGAACACCTGCACTACACTCCCCCGGAGAGAGGGGAGGAATGCTTTCAGTGCTAGACGAATCGCCCGTAACTCCAACAGGTTGATGTGGAGCCGGGGGTCCGCCGGAGACCAGAGGCCTCTGATCTCCGCCTCTCCCATGTGGCCACCCCAGCCCTGGAGGGACGCATCCGTCACAACTACGTGCTCCGGTTGGGGAAGGGAGAGGGATCTGCCGCTGACCCAATCGCGGTCTGTGAGCCACCACTGCAGCTGTCTCGCAGTGCCCTCCGAGATCAGGACGTGGTCGGATAGGTTGCCCTGATGCTGGGCCCACTGAAACTTCAGGTCCCACTGCAGAGCCCGCATCCGCCACCTGGCGTGATGCACCAGCAGGATGCAGGAGGCCATCAGCCCCAGAAGCCGCAGCGTCAACCTGACCGAGACCCGGGATAACGGCTGAAAGATGGGAATCAGAGCCTGAATATCCCGGACCCGCTGCTCGGGTGGATAAACCCGAAACTGCGCCGAGTCGAGAACCGCTCCGATGAAAAGGAGCTTCTGAGAGGGGCACAGGTGTGACTTCGGCACATTGATTGAGAACCCAGCCGATGCAGGAGATCTGCCGTAGTCTGGAGGTGGCTGACGACCGTCTGGGGCGAGCCCGCCTTCATCAACCAGTCGTCGAGGTAGGGGAAGACTGAAACCCCTAACCTGCGCAGATGAGCTGCGACCACCGCAATCACCTTTGTGAACACCCGTGGGGCGCTGGTAAGGCCGAAGGGGAACACGGTATACTGAAAGTGCTCGTGGCCAACCGTGAACCGCAGGTAGAGCCGGTGGGCCGGCAGGACGGGGATGTGGAAATAAGCGTCCTGCAAGATCCAGTCTCCTGGGTCCAGGGCAACTAGGACCTGAGCCAGTGTCAACATCTTGAACTTCTCCTTCCGGAGGAAGCCGTTGACGTTCCGTAGGTCCAAGATAGGGCGTAGGCCCCTTTTGCCCTTCTTGGGTACCAGAAAGTAGTGGGAGTAGCAACCACACCCTACTTCTGGCCCAGGAACACGCTCGATGGCCCCCTTGGCCAAGAGGGCGGTAACTTCCTCCTGCAGAAGTCGCAAATGATCCCCCGATACACGGTGGTTCTGCGGTGGCATGGCTGGAGGAGTCGCCTCGAAGGGGAGGGAGTAGCCCCTTCGGACGATCTGCAGCACCCACCTGTCCCAAGTGACGGTGCGCCAGTGGAGGAGGTGATGGCGAACCCTGCTCCCCACTGGCGTCACATGGGCCTGAAAGCACGGACTAGGAGGGTTTTGAGGCGGATGCTGCGGGGGAAGGTGTGGACTGACCTCGCCGTTGTCCCCGACCGCCGGGACGGCGGTTCCCACGGCCGCCACCGCGTTGGGTGTTACCCTGCGGAGTGTGGCTGGCAGCACGTGTGGGTACACCCCTTCCGTGGCCACAAAAGGAATGAAAGGCAGCCGATTGCTGGCGCGGGGCCGAGAGGCCCAAGGACTTGGCCGTAGCCCTGCAGTCCTTAAAGCGCTCAAGCGCATGGTCTGCCTTGTCGCCAAAGAGGCGACGGCCATCGAACGGCATGTCCATCAAGGTGTTCTGGACATCGGCCGAAAAGTTGGCGGACCTCAGCCAGGCGTGGCGTCTGACCGCCACCGTCGTTGCCATCGCTCTACCCAGTGAGTCGGTGGTATCCAGCCCACACTGTATGGAATATTTGGCTGCATCCCGGCCCTCCACAAGGGCTTGGGCGAGTTTGGCCCGTACCTCCAACGGACACTCTGGCAGCACTTCCGCGACCGTATCCCACAGAGAGTGGGTGTAGCGGCCCAAGAGGCATGCGGTGTTGGAAGACCGCAGTCCCAAACTTAGGGACGAGAAGATCTTTTTGCCGTACTGCTCGTACCTCTTGGATTCCCTGTCCGGCGGCGCCGACGGGAACGCGGTCTGGGAATTAGAGACCTGGATGACCAGGCTCTCGGGGGTAGGGTGGGTGGACAGGAAACATGGGTCGCCCGGGGCAGGGCGGTGGCGTCTGGCCACGTTCCTATCTACGGGCGAACCCGTAGCGGGCTTGGACCAAGTGCCCAGAAGAACGTCGGTCAAGGCCTCATTAAAGGGCAGCAGAGGCTCGGCCGAGTTTGACTGCGGTTTAAGGACCTCAGTGAGGAGATTAGTCCTCACGGCCGCGACGGGAGCTCAAGGCTCAAGGCCTTGGCAGCCCTCATCAACACCACGCTGTAGGTAGCCCCCTCCTCCAAAGCCACGGTAGGAGGGGAGACAAAACCAGTGTCTGGAGAGGTGTCCAGGCCACTGGCCTCCCCAAGGTCTCCTGTCCAGTCCTCATGAGACTGACACTCCCTGGTCAGAGGGTCCTCAGACCCCTCCCAATCCTCTTCATCACCCATCTCCTGAAACTCAGGGTTCTCAACCAATGGGGCCTGTTCATAGAAGTGAAACTCCCCAAACGACGTCTGGAGCGGCGCCCATCTGGGCCGTCCCGACGCCGGAATAGAAATGAAGGGGGCATCGGGGACGGCGCCGCCCGAGGACGGCGCCGGAGGCGACACCTGATGGTCCGACGCCGGGGAGGTCGTAAGGTCCACCGGCGACGATCCAGAACCCGAAGAAGGTCTAGCGGCGTCCCGCGGCGCCGGGCCCGAAGGCGCCGTCGCCGTCGGGAGAACGGGAACCTGCAGCGCCGGGCCCAAAGGCGTCGGCGGCGCCGGGGCCGAAGCACCCGACGGCGTCGGGTAGAAACCCCCGACCCGCTAGGGGTCCCAGACGGGTCCGCTGGGCCCAAAGGCGCCGCGGAGCCCGTCGGAGGAGAGAGTTTCCTCATGGCCATGAGGAAGCGCTCGATCTCCTCCGGCGTCGCGTTGAGCCCAGGGACCGGAGGGTGTGGAGCTGAATGCGGCGCCCGTGACTCCGACGGAGTCGCGTGGGCGGTGTCACCCGAATCCCCGGCCGCATCGCGCGAGCGTCGGGGGGAGTCCGCAGAGCGATGACGCCTCTTGGACTTCTTGTGCCTCTTACCTGACGACGACTTCGCCCGGGAGGAGTGCGGCCTACTCTCGGAGCTGTCGTGGCTCCGAGCCCGTGACCTGTCCCTCGACCTCCCGTGGGACCGAGACCTCTCGCGGCGCGGGACCGACTGCCGGAGTTCGAGTCGCCTGCGGGACCGCTCCCGCCTGGCTTTCGAAGAGAGGGCCCGGCAGTCAGAGCAGGCCTTGTCGTCGCGATCGACGCCTAGACACGTTAAACACAAGTGGTGAGGATCCGTCACCGACATCAGGCGGTCGCAATCCTCGCAGTGCTTAAAGCCGGGCATCCTTACGGCACCAATCGGAGTCGAAAGACTTTGAAAAATGATCAAAAGCAATCAAAAAAGTTAGTCAAAAATTGAGTAGGGTTACTGCTTTTTCCAGATCTCCGCTTGCTGGCGCGGAAAAAAGAAGAACTGACGTCAGCACACGGAGGCGGCGTCTAAGTACTCCGATGACATCATCACGGCGCCCACGACGCCGACGACGGACGCGGAGCCGCAGACGACGCCTACCGACGCGCAAGGTACTGCTACGCAAAAATTTCCGGATCCAGTCTGACGCCTGGGGATATTCTAAGGTAAGGAATCTAATACTAACGTGTCTCTTTCAGATTAATTATTTAGTGTAGGTTAAATGAAAAAGAACCACACATTGTACTTACAAAAATAAGTATATTTATTATACACACTCACTAACACATTGGTATATCGCCTACCCGGATATATCAATACAATATACACAATATTTCAAATGCAAATAGGTAGGCAAGCAAAAATACACAGTGGTATCCAGGGGGAGACCAAACCACATACTAAGAGAGTGGAATGTGACCTGCTACCGAAGTCGAGATTTGGACCAGGAGACTCAAAAGAGCTGGGGACCCAAGGAACCACCCAAGGTAAGTACCCAGGAAGCCCATGGAGGGTGTGTGCAGAGTAGGAACACAGCTGCGTACTCAATCGAATTCAAAGGGAAAGTCGCAGTTGCAGTTTTGAAGAAGGACCCTTGCCAGTGGACCCTGTAGAAACCCCGTGGAATACAGAAGTATGGAGAGTCACCCCACCCGTGGATACCGCAGGAACAAGGATACCTACAGCAGGAAAGCCGAGTGAATAGGTGCAAAGTGACATCAGAAACCGCTGTGGACCACAATGGAGGACTTCAGAGAAGATGCCTCTGGCTAAGACGGTGAAAGAGTCCCGTGGAATCCAAGGGTGGATTCTTGAAGAGAAGAATCTGCAAGCAGAGGAGACACTCAGAGGTGACCAGGAGGCACGGAAGAGCAGTGACCCTCCAATGATGGAAGATGCAGGACTGAAGACTGTGACCTTGTTGCTACAGCTGTGAAGACGGGTGACACTGTGGAAGACCAGGAGCCGTTCACGAGCTGTCCCACGTCGGAGTCAAGAACCATGAGTTAGATGTCCGGCAGGAGCACCAACAAGCCTTTGCAGCAGAAACAGATGTGGTAGATGAAAGAGGTGCAGCGTTGGGACCAGCTAGGTTCAAGGGTCTTACCAAGTGCAGGAGTCTCAGAGCAGGCTCCGAGCAAGGAGAGGAGCCCACTGCAGCCCAAGAAGACCCACATGAGGACCCAGAGGCCAAAGGCACAGGAGTCGCAAGAGGACCTCAAGGAGCTCATAAAGATGCAGGCCCATGGTGCAGAGGATGTGTTGTAGACGAACATCTTGGCAGGAAGAGAAGCTGGTGGCTGGAACTTCTTGTAGCTCGAAGATCTCTGGTGTACAGAGCTAAAAAACCTTGACAACGGCAGGTCGACGTGGTGCACAAGAGTTCTGTTCCAGCTCTTCGGACGAGGGACGCTGTCCTGAAACTTGCTGAGAGGACAAGTCAGGCCTCGAGGGAGTTGCAGAACCACCACCTGTGTTGCTGGGCCTTTCGGAGTCTGTGGGACGTCAGGATCAGCAGATCGGCCTGCTTCTTTGCGGTGCCTGCAAATGCAGGGGAGTGACTCCTTCACTCCAAGGGTGATTCTTTCTGGTGTCTTTGATGCCCACAGGCCTGGAGAGGAACCTGGATGAAGCATAGGCACAGACAAAGAAGACTTGCAAAACAGAGAGACCAGGAGCATCAGGAGTCTTCCTTTGTGCAGTCTGGGTTCCAATCAAAGTCCAAGTTGCCCAGATGGTTGAAGTTGAAATGGTTTCAAGTTTGAACCTTATCCCACGATGAATCTGAAGAGCCAACCACAGGTAAGCCCTTAAGTACAATAGGGAAAGGGTTGGGACTATTCAAGGGTCCTTCCAAGAGGAGGGGCTGGACAGAGGGGAGGATACTCCCATGTACTTTGTCCAGTTTTGCGCCAGAGAGGGAGCCAAGGGCTCCCTGAACTGGTTCAAACTGGAGTATGCATGGAGGGTACCAAATGTGCCCTTCAAAGCAGTCTGGTGGCGCCGGCAAGTGCTCATACCCCAGCCAAATACACTAAGGCCACACCTCCCTGTGATAGGAAATCTATTGTTCTACCTTTCCTTGCTTGAGCTCAGCTCAGCAGCAGGAGGGCAGAATTGTGTTTGTGGTCAACAGCAGCACTAGCATGCTGGCAAACCCTGGAAGGCTGTTACCATGAGCACTGAGGGGTTCGCGGAGGAGTCCCTTGGTGCATGAAATAATACCTCCAACACCAGTAACAGTATTGGGGTATGATCCCAACATGTTTGACACCAAACATGCCCAGGTTCGGCACAGCCAATATATCCGTGATTTGTAGGGGTGTCCTGCTCATGCAGGGCAGCCTCACACTTATAACCTAGCACCTGGGCACCTTAGTACCATATACTAGGGACTTACATGGGTACATCAGTAGCCAACGTACTTACCACTGTGAAATGTAGGGAGGAAGAACAGTGACTGGGGGCCTGGTTAGCAGGATCCCAGTCAGACTGATCAGAAAACAGAATAACACCAGCAAAAAGTGGGGGTAACCATGAAAGCCGATCCTACTTTCATACAATATCCTACTTTGGTATATAGTATATAACAAGCCAGTTTCCTACACCACTTCTCTATTGACAGACCATTTTATGACAGTGCTTGCATTTAAATCTAGGAGTTCAGTGGGGTGTTAAAGAGCTGCATTGGGTGAGGCTCTGCCAGCCAGAAAATGAATCTGCCATATATTCTTTTATTAAGTGCTGACTTCCACTTAGAAACTGGGAACTCTCCCAACTGAGGATGAAATTTGCCACTGAAGGCTTATGTTTGGCTCCCAAAACACGGCTGCAGACGAGGCAGATGGGACCTTCCTAGGAGTAACTGAGGCCCATTCGGCATGCTGCACGAAGACTGGAGGTTTGTGGCGGTTATCCCGAGAGGTGAATGAAGATCTGAAGGTCGGGATCTGCGGGTCGGGTAATCCCCCTTCAGTGCTATTGAGTGGCTGAGTACTGGTAGTGGGGAGCTTTGGCCATGGTGTCCTGCCTAACCTCTGCCTGAGAGACCAACCGACTGCGCTCTCCAGGGACACAGGCCTGTTTGCCAATAGGAGGGCCGTGTCCCCAATGGGAGTGGCCCTAACATGGTGGAGACAATAATGAGCACTGAGCACGGGATTCCATAAGTGAAGATTTGTCTGTACTGTGATGAATCAAAATGTAAGATAATAAAATTGTGTTTACAATGAGGACCCTCATGCATATACTCACATCTTCTCCTTCTGGTAATACAGGCATGATGAGACGGTGGTAACAGCCAGATCTCCAGGTGGAGGCTATTTAAAAGAACTTGGTAGCCTTCGAGGTGGAGTGCCTTCTACTGAGGGATAAAGTTAACAAGCAGACAATGCCACTACTGATGCTGCTGGATATAACCTGCTGAGGTACATCAGGGACCCCAAAGCTGGTGTAAATGCGGACAACACGTGCCACAGGTCCCTGATAAAGTACTTCTGAAAGCGAACAATATCTTGAGCAAGCTGTGGGTCTGCTCGTCCTCCCAAGATTGACTGAGGAGTGGCAAAATCTGAACTCTGCATAGAGCACCCCTCCCCCTTGAACTTTGAGATTTATTGAGCAGCGCCACAAGCCCCACTTCCTTTATCGCACCACAATCTAGGGTAGCCTTTCTTTCAGTGAGGAAGCCAGAGATAGGCAAGCAAAACCACAGTCAGTGGAAATTGTCATTTGAGGATAAGGTCCTTTTAGAACTACCAACAAGGACCTGAAATTGGATCACTCTTCAACACAACCCTCTAATGGCTCCACTTGGATCAGGATATTAAGAGCCCGCTGGACTTTAAAATCAATATACTCACGAACAGACTCAACTGATAAGCACTGTGATTGAATACACCTACTTAAGCGTCAGATGTCAGATGCTATCACCTGCGGTACTACAAGTTGAGGTGTGTCACCCTCTTTTGCTATCCTGTAAAGGAGTTTGTTTTTTATGTGGAAGAAAGGGATCACAAGATTTTGGGAAACAGCGGTTCGTCGGGCATGATCCCATGCGGGTTGTAGATTGGGGTCATTGTGCTGTGCATAGTGAAAAATGTTTGTCAGACAGCCAGGGGGCCTGGGCGAGGAGTGAGATTCGAGGAGGAGGATTGCCTCTTCAGGAAGGGTGGGGAAAACCCCAAGTTTGGCTTGTAGGACTACCCCGGTTGGGAGGGTGAGGGGAAGGGAGACTAAGGGAGAAAGTTTAACGCCCCCATGTACACAGCGGATAGGGACTTCTTGTTTTGTTGTGGGATAAGGCAGTTGTGCCAGGGCTTGTCGGATGGCAGACTGTCCACAACCTGAGTCTAAAGGGGTTTCACAAGGACACCTCCCACATGCAAACTTAAATAGAAGCTTGGTCCCATTTCCTCAGAGTATAGGATGGATCGGGGAACACTACCTATGTCCATTGGTTCTTCAGGTGCTTTCTTTCTCGGGCAGCTTCTGGCGATGAGGTCCCAGTCTCCACATTCAAAACACTGGGGACCCCTTACAGGTATAGGTTCCGGACGGTACTGCCTTGACTTTAGGGGTTCAACATGGGGCTTCATAGGTTTTTCAAGGTCCCAGGGCAGGGCACGGGGTTGCGCTCTATAAAAGGATGTCACCATTTCTGCGGCTTGTTTGCCGGTTAAACCGGCATGTTGTTTGAGCCAGCGCTGTATAGGATAAGGCCAGGCTTCTATAAATTTTGTTCTAAAGAGATACGCGACATAATTTCCTCCTTGGTACTGGTTGAGGTCTTAACCACTTGTCAGCTGCTGCTTTGAGCTTAAAATAAAGGGTTTTCGAGTTATCGGTTGGAGTACCCCTCTCCTTTCTGAATCTGACTCAGTAGGCTTCTGCATCCATACCAAGATGGTCTAAGATAATGTCCTTTATTTCTTGGTATGGGGCGTGTCCATTTGCGTTGGCCACCTGGTAGGTTGCCTGGGCCTCTCCGGTAAGGGGAGGAGCCAAGAAAAAGGGCCACTTGGCTTCTGGCCATCATGACGCTCGGGCTGTAGAGAAATATTGGGGCCTGACCCAGCAAAGACTTGTAATTGGGTGGTGAGTTGAAGGCAGTCCTCGGCAACTTCCTGCAGTCTTTCTGCTTGATTTGTCATAGTGTCTCTAAACAAGTACCTGTCGGCCTGGGCGGACGTCATCTGTTTTTCAACCGCCCACTCAAGCTTCTCCTGGCCACGTATTATTTGTTGGATGAAGTTTTCCATGTTTGTCTAAGGGAGGCGCTCTATCCCACTTCTGACACCACGTGTGGCGCAGAGGAGAAGGAGCCCAGGAGACAGGGGTTGGTTTGAGCAACAAGAGGTGTTTTATTCTTTTTTGGTTACGTTCCTTGGACATGAACCATAGAGCGAAATAGAAATGCAAAGAAATGTTCTTGGATTCAGTCTTTCTCTCTCTTGCCTCAGAGAGTAGGGTATAGCTGGGAGGCCTCGTTTCTTCTTTCCTATTATCCATCCGGTAAATCCACTCATCCGTGGCTCAGGAAGCAAGGGAGAAATGGGGGGCATACAGCAAAGAAAAAGTCTCGTAAGGGAACGTTGTTTGGTACGACAAACAAAGAGAAAACCGGGAAAGGAAAGTGAAGGAGCAAAAAACACCCGACCGACACCAGTGACGCTCTGTATGCTATACGCGCCGCAAAAAGCTTTGGTGTTGTAACTCGCTCTCCCGTTAGGGCGGCTTAATGGGTGTTCCGCCCCTCCCTCCCGTCTTCCCCTTTTCCCAGACGGCCCCCAGCTCGTTCCGTTCCTTTGTAAGCCACGACCCTCCGGGTCCGTGGCAGGTTTGAGCTTTATGGCGGAGCGGGTCCGGCTCCCTCATTCTTGGGTGCTCATTTGCGGGTCCTTCCGTCTGCGGGCCTGCTCCCTCCGATTCCGCTCTTGAGTCTCCAGCGGTCCGTTGTCCTCCAAGGACGGGCATCACAAACAAGCATTGGAAATGCAATAGGTCTCGCATTAGAAAAGTTGTAGCTATTGGTCTTGTAAATGACAAATATTTTATTTATTTGTTGGTTTATAAAATAGCTAAATTGATAGCTTTGTCATTTACAACGCCAATAGTTATAATTTTCGCGAATGTGACACCTATAGCATTTGGAATGCAACATGTTTTGTATTTATATATATATTGTAAAGGAGACCTTTTTTATTTATGTGCTTGTTTTGAAAATAGCGAAATTAATAGCTTTGTTATTTACAATGCCAATAGTTTTATCTTTTGCAAATGTGACACCTATTGTAACACAATATGTGTTGTAGCACTGAGTGGTGTGAGGGTGAGGGGTGTGAGGCGGTGTGAGGGTGAGGGTGAGTGGGTGTGTGAGGGTGTAAGGGTGAGTGAGGGGGTGTGAGGGTGAGGGTGTGTGAGGGTGTGTGAGGGTGATGGTGTGTGAGGGTGAGTGAGGGTGAGTGAGGGTGTGTGAGGGTGTGTGAGGGTGAGTGAGGGTGTGTGAGGGGGTGAGGGTGTGTGAGGGGATGAGGGTGAGGGTGTGAGGGTGACTGAGGGTGTGTGAGGGTTGAGGGGATGAGGGTAAGGGTGTGTGAGGGTGAGGGGGGTGATGGTGAGAGGGAGCGAGGGTGAGGGGGGGTGAGGGTGTGTGAGGGTGAGGGTGTGAGAGGGTGAGGGAGGGTGAGAGGGTTGTGAGGGGGTGTGAGGGTGAGAGAGGGTGTGTGAGGATGAGGGGGTGAGGATGAGTGAGGGTGTGTGAGGGTGAGGGGGGTGAGGAGGTGTGAGGGTGAGGAGGTGTGAGGGTGTGAGGGTGATGGGGTGAGGGTGTGAGAGGGTGTGAGGGTGAGTGGGTGTGAGAGGGTGTGAGGGTGAGTGAGGGTGAGATGGTGTGAGGGTGAGTGAGGGTGAGATGGTGTGAGGCAGAGGGGGTGTGTGAGGGTGAGGGGCTGTAGAAGCAAAAAAGGCAGCCATCTGGAACTTTCCAGATGGTGTAAGAGCTGCGCCGATAAAAACAGGGGTATATATTTCCCCACTGACTCCTATTAAAACAGTTAATTTTAGGCGGGAGAGAGCATAAATAAAGCCATTGTTTGCTTTGAAACTCGGGAATAACCTGTCTGACTCGGGTCTATTGAACGGTGCTGCTTTTGCAAGATAAGGGTGCATGGGTAGGAAGTGACTTGCCCAGAATCACAGTTTAGTGTAGAGGGAAGCCGAGATTACAACTCTTCTCACGTAGCTCAGAGTATGTGTCGAATCGACTCTAGGCGCATCTGGAATCTATAGCCCGATCCCACCGCCCCGGATTTGGGATCACGCGGCACTGCCATTAAATGTGAGCAGTAAACCGAATCGGCTTCCTGGAGTTATTTACCTAGACGAGTGTGTGCGACAAGCACAGTAAATGCACAAGCGGGTATTGTAATAGCGGGTTGCTTGTTAATGTTATCAGCACGGGGACGGGGCTGTGCAGGGAAGAGAAGGGATACTGGGGTGCATTCACTTTGAGGTTGGTTAGAGGCTGTGGAGACTGTCTGTCGGAGATATGGAGAGGTTTGTTAATTGGGGCTTTGAGCGAGTAGCCTTCATTTCGGAGAGATTTCTGTTCATGTTCCAGCGCCTGGAGGTGCTTCACGGATCGGACTGGTTGGTGGAGGCGAGCCTGTCGGCAGTGGAAGCGGGAGATTTTGGTTCAAATATATTTGTTCACACTTGACTTCGCAGCACCGTGTGACCCTGAGCAATCACTAGCACCGTGTGACCCTGAGCAGTCACTAGCACCGTGTGACCCTGAGCAGTCACTAGCACCGTGTGACCCTGAGCAAGCACCGTGTGACCTTGAGCAGTCACTAGCACCGTGTGACCCTGAGCAGTCACTAGCACCGTGTGACCCTGAGCAGTCACTAGCGCCGTGTGACCCTGAGCAATCACTAGCGCCGTGTGACCCTGAGCAATCACTTTATCTTTGTCTCACAAACAAATCTGTCAATCTAGAGATTCGAGAACAATCGACGACCAGGCATATTTATTTATTAATTAAATTTGTAAAGCGCAAGGCAAATGCCCGAAGGCGTCTCGGCGCTTGATAATGACAGCTCAGAAACGGGAAGAAACAAAATTTACTGGTTAAAAAGCCAGGTCTTTATTTTCCTTCTGAAGAGGGTAAGAGTCGGGCAGGATCTGATGTCCGCATCAAGTGAGTTCCATAATTTGGATGTGGCAACAATGAAACGGCGGTCACCCCATGAAGCTGTTTTAGTTCGGGGGACAGTCATCAACAGGGCATTCGTGGAGCGTAAGGTTCTGTTAGGGGTATAGAATGCCAGGGAGTTGATGAGGAAGCGGGGCCCTAGGTTACGGGAGGCTTTGTAGGCTATACAAAGAGCCTTAAATTTAATTCGATTGTTAACTGCCAACCAGTGATAATTTTTAATCACTTGGGAGATGGATTTAAATTTTGGGGTGTCATAAAGCACTACATTGTCCCTTTACAGTCGCAATGTACGTCTATTCGTTTCAGTATACCAGTGCTGGTGTTAACAGTAATTTGAAGTGTATCTGTAATGGCTGCCAGGCTCTGGATATATATATATATATTTAATAATGCCTGGCTTAGCAGGGCCTTTTCCCAGGTGAGTCGTCTGCACTTAGTCATTGCACAGAGGTGGGTGTGTCTTAATGCTGGTAGGATGGGGCGGACTCCGTTACTGGTTACGAAGGACGCCTTGATTCTTGGAATGCACTTTATTCCCTGGGAAGAGTATCCCTAGACCCTGCCTGCACTGCACGAGAAGAGAGTTCCAGGCTCTTAAAACAAGACGGAGGGCATTGCTGTGGGGAGGTGGGAGGAGAAATGCGACACGGTGGGCAGGGGAGGGGGCGAAGCGGGGAGAGCGGCATGAGGGTGTGAAGAAGCAGTGGCCTTTGAAGTGAAGCTAAGCTTCACTTCAAAGGTGTGGGAGGAGTGCGGCTGAGGCAGAGCGCACGCTGGGGGAAGCTTGTGGGGCGGAGCGGGAAGATCTGATGGGGAACAGATGGCGATTTGATGATGTGCACGCGCATTTTAGGTCAATGCGCTTGCGCATTGACCTAAAAGCGCACGGGCACAGCACCAAATCGCCAGTTGGGTAAAGTCTGTTTAAGTCCCTATAGTCTCGCTCTGCTCAATGCGCATGCGCATTGAGAGGCGAGACCTAAAAAGGTCTGTACTTCGGTCTCCACTGGTGCGGGCAGGCCAATCCACGGTGAGCACCCCAACTCCTCTGTCTCTTGCTCTTTGAAGGAGGAGATGCCAGCTGACCTGGTCACGTGACCGGCCGAGGAGGCCGGGGAAGTTGATGCCTTAAAGGGATACCGCACTTCAGATGTAGGAGTCTGCAAATAGAGGAGGGTACATGTGACAGGTAAGGCGGCAACTGATCATCGAGGGGAAAGAGGGAGGATGGCTCAGCAGGCTGCGCTTCGCCACACTCATCTATAGGTGAATTCCACTCAGAGTTTTTATTAGGCTAGTCATAGACTGCTGTTTAGTATCTAAAGTATTGATCAGTAGGGACATTGATAAAATATGGCATGAGAAATACCAGTGTAGATAAAACTGTCATTGTCTGTCTATGGCAGGCAGGATTGCTATTGCCAAAATGGTGATTCTTCCCACGTTCCTCTACTTGATCGCTAATTTACAGATACCGCTGTACAGATAATTAATTTACAGAATTGATCCAGCTTACTGGGACTGTAAAAATGCCTAGGGCAGTATGGGGGGTGCTCACGTTGCCATTTGAGCAGGGTGGGATCTTTGCACAGGACCTACAACTTTATCACTATTGTGCATGGGCCTGGTTTCTACATTATAGTGCTTAATGAGCATGGGGGTCCCGATTTCTACCTCAATTGCTTTATACAGCAGAAAAGGGACTAATGTTATGTCACTGTGAAGTATGTGGCTTTCAAACTTAAACAATACCACTTGTTGCAATGCTTAGATATTTTAGAGATGTCCTGGCAGGGCTGAGACGGCTCACACTGATAATTCTGTTGGCAAAACACAAGTGGTGATGCATTGGGGCTGGGGTCCTTTCCCTGAGGTGAATTGGTGATACAGGATACGTTATGTTATTGAAATTTGATACACGAGAACAAATACCTGAAGGTATTATGGCACTAGCTCTAAGTAAAAAAAACACATACCCATCCTTAATTTGAATATAACCAAGTTTTCAATTCCTTCCTAAAGCTAAAACGTTGGGTTTATTTCTGAGATGGAGAGGAAGTTGGTGCCATTCTTTTGCGGTTGAAGTAATAAAACGTCTTTCTACCCAGTTGGTCCACTTGATTCTGGGCGCCACAAGTTTCCAGGTACCAGAGGATAGTAGATTTCTTCCTGGGCAGTACCATTTGAAGACTTGTTTCAGATAGTCTGGAATAACCACATGAAGAACTTTATAGGCCAGACAGAGGGCTTTCAATCTGATACACTGCCTGACCAGGAGCCAGTGTAGCTTGATATCTTGTGAGACAGATTTAAATTTGGGTGTGTCTGTAACCCGTCTGGAGGCTACGTTCTGCAAGATGTGTAGTCTGATTAGATACAGATGTTGTATACTTAAATACAGGCCATTGCAGTAATCTATCTTAGCTAGGACGAATGCAGCTACCACCGTTTTTTGAGCATTTAGCAGAATAAATGGTAAGATCTTTTTTAACATCCTCAGAATGTAGAAGGTGGAGGACGTAACTGCTGGCCAATTGTCAGCTTATTGTCCATCACCAAACCCAGCTTATTGTCCATCACTTCTCCTCACTGGAGAAGGCAGGGTACCTAATTCTTCTGGTCTGCTGGAAGGTCTCCAAAGAGTACAACTGTTTCCAAAGAGGATGACCTATGTTTGAACAGAATTCAACCTCAAACAGTTTACGTTTACACAGTTTCCAATGGCTGCCATGCAGTCATCATAATAATGCCTGTACTGTTGTTGGCGAAATTCATGGCTACCGCAATTTTGGTGTCGTCAGCATGTGATGTGAGATCAAACCCGAAAGATCTAATCAGTAGAGCCAAAGGTTTAACAAACATTGAACAAAGTGGGAATAAGTGAGGATCCCTGCAGGACCCCACATGGCAGGGAAAAAGGCACTGACTGAAACAAATCCAGCACCACCACTTGGTTCCTTTCAGATAGGAAGTATTTGAGGAGAGCCAGTGCTGGGCTCTCAACACTGACAGCCCGGAGAAGGTCGACCAGTATCTTGTGATCAACCGTATCAAAGGCTGCCGATAAATCGAGGAGTACTAGGGCCGCACTGCCACCTCCATCCACAATTAATCTAACCTCTTCAATAGATTTCAGCAGAGCAGTTTTGGTGCTATGACCGCTTCAAAACCCAAACTGGGTGGTGTCAAGCAATTGGTTTTCCTGTAAAAACAGTGTCAGTTGTTAGTTCATCACCTTTTCTATCACCTTCGCCAGTAGCGGGTGGTGTGCCATCGGAGTGAAGGGTGAGGGCGAAGGGAGGGGGGGGGGGGGGGAGAAAAGAGCAAAATAAAAAGTTTTAAAAAGAACTTATGTGTCGTATTGTGCCTGCCGAAATGCTGCTCTTCTATTTCTTCCTCGCTGCAGGCAAAGGCTCTGAGCCTCGCCTGTGGCCAGTCCAGACGCTGATCTAATGCCTGAAAACAGCATCAGGATTGGCCTGAGCGCCAAGGATCGTCGCTCCCAGGGAGATTGGGAACCTCTGCGTACTCTATCCAACCCAGCAATGCAGCCGGGTTGGAAAAGCTTTGCTGCACATGTGGGTTTGGCCGTCCAGAGATGTGCTGCCAAACCCACATGCGCACTCAAGCCAGTGCTCACCACTCCCACTTCTAACTTCCCTGCGATGGACTCACCCCCATGCCTCATTAAATAAAAACAAGTTTTATTTTCGTTTTATTTTTCAAAATTTGAGGTTGGTGGGTGGGGGTGTCGTATTCTGGTCGAATTTATTAAAGATCTGAAAAATTTTGTCTAGGAAGAAACTGGCAAGGGTGTTTCAAAAGGCCTGACTACTATTGGACAAATTACTTACCTTTGGTAACGCTTTATCTGGTAGAGACATGCTATAGCTGCAGATTCCTAACCATTGAAATTCCAGGGCGACAGACTGGATCCGAAACAATTTTGAGCAATACCTCTGCGCGTCAGTAGGTGGCGTCAGTCAACTCTGTGGACTGTTGTTGGTGTTGTGCTCATTGGTATGGCCTCGGCGTGCTGACATCAGTTCTTTACTTACCGAGCCAGCCATCGCAGATCCTTGAACGGATCCAAGAGGAGTCATGGGCACTAAGGCCAGAGCCACCGGCCTGGAACCCAATGGTTCTCCTTCCACTTGGCCCGAGGGGCCTGGAGGCATTCCAGGGGAGCCAAGTCACAGAAAAATTGTGCACATGGTGCATTAAATGCCTTTATTATGGGCTGGGGTTTCTCCAGGCCCCGGAAAGGGAAGGATACACGGAGCCAACCCTGGCACTCATTTTGCGAATGAGGCCCCACATGCAGAGACTCCTCCGTCGCATCGGGTGACTGATGGGGTGAAGTCGAGCACGCTCCGACTTCTTGTGCTTCTTATGGTGCTCCTTACCTGAACTCTTAGAGTGGGAGGATGAAGACTTGGAGCCCATGGATTGATGCTCGGCCCTTCCTCTCGACCGAGACAGGGAGTGGAACGGAGACCTCTGAGGTGCCCAACGCTGGGTCGCAAGTAGCTTTAGCAGCTCCCTCAAAGCTTTCAGCGCCATGGTCCAGCAGTCGAAGACTTCGGCTCATGGTCGCGCTCCAGGCACTAAAGACCCTTGAGTTGAGGATCTGTGACCGACATAAAGCCATGACGCACCGCTTCAATCCAGAGGTCTGCTTAGAGGTAAGGAAAACCTACACACCACGAAAAAAGTTTGACAAAATTATTAAAATAATGTCAAAAAATGATAGGGGGTAGTTCGCTGCGACAGATCAGCGTTGGCAGGCACGGAAAAAAAAGAATGACATCAGCTTACGTGTTGGCGCCTATATAGAGGACGGGGACGGGGATGTCTTTAACGGCGAACACAACACCCAACAATGTCACGTGGAGTCAGCCGTTGCCCCCTATGGGCGTGCAGGGGTACTGCTCAAGAAAAATCTATCAGATCCGGTCTGAAGCATGGGAAATTCAAATTTAAAGAATCTGTAGCTAGATGTCTCTATCAGATAGTCGCATTATTTCTAGGAGGTGAGGCTAATACCTTATATTGCCAAGAGCAGCTCGATGTGTACTAGGAAATGATACTTACTACAGCTCATCCCCAAAACATCTGGGGACCTTTTTCCACTTACCTGGTTCTGTCTGCAGAGAAAGGGTCCCTGGAGGCTGACAAGGAGCGGGAGAGGAGTGATAATCCGATTCAGCTTGAGTAGTGCAGGACGTTACCACCATCACGTCTGCCTTGTCGTAACACTGAACGTAAGAGGTATATGTGCGACTAAAAAGCCTGAGTAATTTTGTGCATTACTGTGTACTGTTATTCATTGCAATGTCCGTGAGATAATTTGGGAAAATTGCAATTGCATTACTAAATGACCTACTTGGGACTGATGTTCACTGTGCAGATCTGTGCTTTATTGTGCTACATCCACTGTTTAGCACAAATGTTTTGCTTTCAATATTACCTCTTCTAAAACTCAATAAAAACCTTTGTAAACATTTTTAGAGGTGAGGGCATCAGCCAAGAACATCTTCTAAAGCTTGTGTTCATGACTAGAAGGACGTCAATCTTCTTTCAATCAAAGTGTCTCTTCAATCGCTAATTGAAACAGACTTGCATTGTAACTCTGGTCTGAGGCTTTAACTCTCTTCAATTCTTCTCGTCAAGAGGTTCTTAACCTTGAAATACCCTAAGGCCAAAAACAGTTGTTCAAATAAGAGGTCTAATAAGTGGTTCTTTGATTCTTTGAGAAACCTCAGACGCTCTCTGAGAGAGATCAAAAGCCCTCACTGGCTGGAAGCCCAAGTTTTATTGGACTTGCATGGAAATCGATCTCTTGGGTCATAAACAACTATTTCCCATCTATAAAAATACATTGAAAAAGGCTACATTTGAAATTCTCTGTAAAATAATTTTTTACTGTTGACAACCCTATTAAAGCAGTGTTCAAAACCTTTAATGTCTTTATAAGCCGCCATTTTTTATCTTTCACAATCAGCCTTCTCAACATTTCTGTGATGACATTGCATCTTTTTCTAAAAAAATACATTTCATTTACTCAATTATTAAGAATTTGCATTCTGAATTTACTGATCCTAGATTGTTACACCTAGCCTCCTGCTCGTGGAGCCTTTTCAGTCCGTCCTAATGATTTAAATGCTGTCAGTGCTTAGGCTAAGTTTGTTAAATGAAGTTCCCCTAATGACCTGTGCCCATTCCCTTTTTTCTATACAATTTTTCCCTTCACTGGCCCCTTCGTTTCTAAAATCGTTAATCATTCTCTCTTCCTCAACGGCATTCATCCAGATCGCCTTGAACAAATCCGTTTCAGGAGATCACCCTATTAGTCTTCTAATCTCTCTGATCAAATCTTTCAGATGCACTGTAATCTCTTATGCAGATGATATCCAACTTATCAGCAGACTAGACTCTCCTGCTCCCTCAGTCACCGTTGGTGTAACTACTTCCCTTCAAAATGTTCAGAAGTGGATGTCATGTAATTATTTTAAACTCAGTGCAAACAAAACAGAGATACTACTTTTATTCAACAACTTAAATTGTTGGAATCATCCATCCTGACAGAACCTCATTCAGAGGACCATGAGGTAAGCAGTGGTTACTGAGCCCAACCGTGAAAGTTGAGGCCTTTTACTCCTGATGTCCTGGGACCCGACCTACTATGGATTGTGAACAACTGGTCCAAAAATTCCTTCAGTGTTTGACTCTCATTGGTAGTGCAGGTCAAGCAGTCTAAGGATTCTCGGGGTGAACACAGGCTCACAACTCAAAATATGTGCAGCAGCAAAAAATTAATGCCCAGTGAAATACTTGATCATACAGGGTCGCCGACGTAAAAATGCAGATGGGCGATGACCCGTTGGGTGTAGCAACAGTCATGGCTCAGGTCACAGCAGACTGGTGCTGCAGATTTCCCCTCTAACCTCGCTTTGGGCATCCACCTGCTTCCCTCACTGGACCTCACTCCCTTGTCAAGCAGGCAGGTGCTACAGGCTTCACCACAGGTGATCTTGCATTCCCTGGGTGACGTAACCCCACCCACCTTTAACCCAATCTTTAAATGGTTACCTATAGAATCCGGGAAACCTCTGGTGCAGGGTCTAATCGTAAGCCGATTGGACTATGGGAACGCCTTACTAGCTTCCCTAAATGAAGATCTTTTTTCCAAACTGCAGATCCTGCAGAACACTGCTGCCAGACTTATCTTAAATCTTCCACAGAGATCAGCCAGGAAGACTGTTAAGATCCAGTTCAAAATCTCTTCTTACCCCACTACGAATTCACACTGTACGAAGTGGGGGACGATCCTTTTCTTTTCTTGGCCCCTACCTCAGGAATAAGCTTCCATCTCATCTACTCTATCGCCGATCACAAGCGTTTTCGGAAGGAATTAAAAACGTGGCTATTTGATCAGAAACAACGCAGCTAGATTTGACCGCCAGCCTACTGGAGTTCCGCAAGCACCGTGAGACCTTTTTGGAGATTTGTGCGCTCAACAAGTTTCTTTCTTTGACTACTAACCCTATTTTGCAAGTCTCTAATTAAATAGCAACTCGCAAAATAGGATTAGCGATTTGCTATTAGGAAGCAGTGTTCTGAGGGCGTCCCTTCCTGATAGCGTCCTAATAGAGTCTGAACCCTATGTAAGAATGTTTTGCAACCGCAATTGCGGTCGTAAAACACTCGAGGTTTACCAACCTCCATAAGAGGGTGGTAGACCATTCACAAATGGAAAGGGGTCACCAGGGGACCCCTTGTCCTTTGTTAATGGGTGCGAAAACATATTTTCAGAGCAGGCAGTGGGCCCAGGGACCATTACCTGCCCTTAAAAAACGAAAAAAAAACGTTTCATTTTTATTTTGAAATTCATCCCGTTTTCCTTTAAGGAAAACGGGCTGCATTTAAAAAAAACTGCTTTATATAAAAGCAGTCCCAGACATGGAGGTCTGCTGACCCAGGCAGGCCACCATCCCCGAGATTGCTAGCCATTCCCAATGGGGTCGCAAATTGAGACTGCCTCATTAATATGCATGAGGCATGCAACTTGCAACCACATTGGGAATCGCAAACAGTGTCTCAGACACTGTGGTACATTGGTAAATGTGACTTGCAATGTGAGTCGCAATTGCCAATGGTCGAACATCTGGCCTTTGATACTTACATTTACTTACCTTTTAAACTTTAACGTGGTAATGGCATATATTGGTAGGGTCGCATGTGTGGAAAAGCCTGAGAGATAAAGGCATGCAGGGTATCGGCTTCATTGTGAAGGCTGTTTCCCCTCTGCTGCCATGCTGCCTGAGTGAAAGGATTTGACATGCGTCTTCGACCCAGGACGACCACAGTGACTCCAAGGGCTAGTTGGCTGACCTCCAAGTCAGAGATTCAGTGTTTGTGTTTTACCCCCATAACCAGTAACCCAATTTCTAAGCTGAGTTAACCACACAGCAGTAAATATGTGAGCCTTTAGCCTTCATTCAAGTTACTAGGGTAAAAAGGCTCTACTCACTCCTACTGATCACTTCATGGTATGCTGCCACCAACAAGCTTGTGGTGCTTAACTCCTAGCAAAGGCAGTAGCCATTCATCACTATGTGGGTAGTGCTTTGGGTTCCCCTCCTAGTCCAAAAAGCCAGAAATCCGTGAGACAGACCTATGTCATGGCACACCCACACATGATCTGTGTTCTCTCATGACAGCAAAAACCAGCAATAGGGATCCAGATAGCATTACGTTTGGGGCTCTCAAGGCATGCGTGCACATCAATCGCCATGCAAGGGACTTGTGTGCCCCAACATAGCCAAAGTTAAGTTACTTTAAGTTCTAACTGAATAGTATCCTACTATTTCGCACTACTAAAACTCTTTCTTCTTATGATTTCTTTTTTTTTAGTCTTGAAAACGCTTGTCGCTCATCCTCCGTCAATTTTACACACAATTAGCGGCAGCTTCAATTCTTTCCAGATTAGATTAATGCAACATTTTATACCTAGGTTTACCCAACTGTGCTCTGGTAAAACTTCAAATAATTTAAATCTGGCAGTACGTCTAATCTGTAAGCTTTACACATTTGATCAAGTCAGCCTTTCAAGGATCAAGCTTCTTTGGCTGCCAGTCAAGCAGAATGTGACCTTTAAAACTCTTTGTACTATAATCAGAATATTCTATCTACCTAAGAAATCTCCCATTCAACTTGGTTACCTCGCTATTCTCCTGCGTTCTAGCTCGCTTTGCATTCTTCCAGTGCCTTGTGTGACAGTATGGGCACCCATCCTCTGCCTTTTCTCAACCTCAAACTCAGAAACAACCTCCATATTCACTTAGGGGTGCGCATAGCATGAACCCGTTATCCTACAATGTAAATGGGCTGGGAGGGGAGATAAAAGTATAAAGTATAAAAACCCTAGCCCGAGGTGTTGAGATAATAGGTTTGCAGGAAACCTGGCTATGCGACAATACCCCCGTCTTTGAAGGTTTTGTACAACTACATAAGCCAGCAAGAAGAAAAAGATTTGGTCGCCCGGCTGGTGCATTATGACTCTTGTCTCGACCAAGATAGCGAAAAGGGTCATGATTGTAAATACGACATGTAAATGGTTACTGGTCAGTGATGTATCCCTGCTGGGCTTAGAAGGGTTGTATAATTACATGATAATTGTAAATGTCTACATTCAATGGGGAACAAACAAAGAATATGAGGTAGAAATGAGTTGTTCTGCAAATGATCTAGATACACTGTGTGAAAAATTTGAAAATTATACAATAATTGTAATGGGTGACTTTAACCATAAACTGAACCCCTTGAGATATGACCGGTCGTTTAAAGACCTCTTGAGCTCAAATAATATATCCCCAGCGATGTTTCCAAATTGTACTATTTCTAAACCAGACGTGAAGTTGGGCACATTTTTGGGGCTAAAAGGATTGTTTTGCCTAAATGGCTGATGGGAAACAGACTGTCAGGCAAACTAGACCTTTAAGATAGGTTCCCAACTTTGCCCGATTGATTATGTATTCATTCATGCGTGGAATTTGACCTTATCAAGGGGTTTCAGATACTCCTTGTGATGCTAGTGAACACAATATTCTGCATTTCCTATTAACATGGGGACTCCCAAGCTCTAGAGAATTAGTTCTCCCTCAACAAGTTGAGTACCCTAAATGTCTGACAACAAGACTAACAGAGCACTATATTGAAAAGCTAGCTGGATTTCAACAGGAAGTGGGTTTGGAAGATGCTAGGACTAAGAAAGTGTCTTGGTTCGAGGAAAAGATAAAAAAAATGGCGCAGTGCTTTAAAGTAGAACTAGAAAGTAAGGAACCATGCACAATTGCTTAACAATCAATGCAAGGCAAATAGCCAAGCTGGTTTAACGGGGAGTGTTGAAATAAGAAGAGAAGAAAGAAGTCTGAGGAAAAAACATGATCCAATAAGGCACAAAAATCTAAGTAATGTGAGGAAGGAGTATAAAACGTTAGTTAGAAATTTGAAGAGGGCCTACAAAGAGAAATGCTGGGTAAATTTGCTGGAAATTATTGAATCTAAAAACCTTGCGTTAAGTTCTGGAATTTGATAAAGGAAGCATCAGGACAGGCTAACGGGGCTATGCCCTGTGTAAGAGAGTTATACGGAACAAATGTTGAAGTGGCAGGTGGGGATATCCGTTCCTGGAGGGAGGCTGTGGTAGATCTAAAACCTCTATTTAAAACAGAAAAGGTAAAAAAAAATCAAATGATAGTGCGTCACTTTATGCAGACATAAAGGGTTTACTGCCATTTCCCTCAATGTGGTGGTGAAGAAGGCAAACTGGTTGGTGACAAGAGGTTTAAATGGTGGCAAAGAGTCAAAAGGCACAGCAATTGTGAATTTGGGCAACCTAAAAAAAGCATGACATTAACTGAAGCTGGTAAGAGGAACATGGTCTCTCCTGGATGGTGGAAAAATCCAGTTCTTCCCTGATAAAAGTTTATGAACATGGACAATTAAAAATATATCACAGAATGAGTTTAGTACCCATCACTTTGGTACCCTGCTAAGCTTAGGATGGTGGCAAGGAGGGAAGCATCATGTTTTTACTCAAAAGGCAGTACATCAAGCCTTTTTTGAGGCAAGAAGGAACCCATCTGTTGACTGCCTTGAGACAGAATGGGAGGAACATAAACTGAAAATAGCCTGAAATGTATGTTAATATTGGTATTTTAAAATAATAGCACATAGAACTTTAATAGCTATGAGAGTGGAATAGCAAGTGGGGATCTCTACTAATCCCCTGCTTTTGCTACTTTGCGCTTTCTTGGCTTGTGGGGAGACGCATTATAAAGGGTAAATTCCAGGTTATAATAAGGTGGTGTATAATACATAATTTTGGTGGGTTTCTACTTGCTACTGAATTTATGTGAACCTGTGTTTCTTTTTGTTGTCTTGTGTTTACCCCCAATAAAAATGATGACAGCAAAAATATTGGAGGGGTATATAACTTTAGACCCAGTCATTTTTGTTAACATTTCAGCTGAATGGGTATGAGTGCATAATATTTAAGATAAAAGTCGCATCGCTGTCATTAGCACTCTAAGGAGGAAAGTCATTCAAACCAAACTACGTGGATTGGCAGTTTTGCGTGGTGTCAAGGTCAAAAGTAAAATGAATTTATAAGATATTGTATCCTTAGTATTAATGAAATTATCTTTATAGTATGAGCACAAGTTGTATATATCAAAAATAGACTCATCGTCCCCCTTGTTGCTTACTGAGCAAGATTGCAGGACAAATTTTAAACAAGTTACTTATCTTCAGTAAGCCTTATCTAGTAGAGACAATATCTAGTCGCAGATTCCTTGCCTTTGAAGTTCCCCAGGAGTCACACTGGATTCGAAAGAATTTTCATGAACAGTAACCTGTGCACTGGTAGGTGGCATAAATTGACTCCGCTTATAGGCATTGTCCGTGCCAGATTGACGGCCGCGTCACCTAAATAGGTGCCACCACAGTGCGCTGATGTTAGTTACTTTTCATGACTTTCCATGGCCGAAGAGCAGATCCATGAAGTGCACTGATACTGGTGGGTACAAACTAGGGCACTGTAAGGGAGCCTCTCTGACCCTAGAAATCTGTCCACAGAGTGGGAAGGATGGATCGGTCTGGAAGAAATATGGGGGTAGATATTGTCTTCACCAGATAAGGCATTATTAAAGATAAGTAACTTGTTCATCTGATAGAGACTACTAGCCACAGATTCCTCATTATTGAATAGATAGCTAAGCAATACCATCCCTAGTGGTGGGTCTGTGGAAAAATTTAAACTAGGAAGTTCTGCAGGACAAAGCGGGCGAAATGCCCATCCCGTCAGACCTTACTGTCTAGGCTTTAAAGCTTGGTAAACATATACGCAAGGGAAGCACACTTTGCTGCCTGGTAGATGTCCAGGACTGGGACTCCACGTGCTAACACAGTGGTCGCAGCTTTAGCTCTGGTGGAATGAGACCACATGCCTTCAGGAGGATGCTTCTTTGCCAATCTGTAGCAGATCTTGATGCAGAAAATGACCAATCGAGTGATGGTCCGTTTCTGCACCACCCGACCTTTCTTCTCCTCAACATACCCATAGAAGAGTTGTTCGTCTACCCAGAAATCTCATGTGTAGAAAAGATGGAACGGCAATGCTTCTTTTAGGTCCAGACGGTGGAGTCTCTCTTCTTTAGAGGGATGTGAAAGAGCATAGAAGATGGACAACTCAACAGATTGGCCCACATGAAAGGTGTTCCCACTTTCGGCAAGAAGGAGGCCCTACTGCAAAACACTGGTTTGTCCAAATTAACTAATTAGAATGGAGGACTGGAAGATAAAGCCTTCAGCTCATCCACCCAGATGAAATTACCACGACAAAGGATGTTTTAATATAAGCAGCTGAAGGGACAATTGTGAAGAGGCTCAAAAGGATCACACACCAAGAATTTGAGGGCCAAGGGAGCCATGACTTCCTTGAGGAACAGTGACAAATGAACATCCATCAGCCTGGTCGGAAGATGGAGGCATGGAGGGAGGCGTGGTCTTGAAGGTGCCCCTTCAGACAATCTGCAGAACTCACCTGTCTGATGTTATGGCCTGTGGACTGCCAGTGGTGGAGGTAATTGCGGATCCTTCCACCAACTGGTATAGTCCGTAAGGCTACTCATCCTTCTAGTGGGGCAAGGGATGAAACAGTATACCTTTTATGCACATCCCTTTTAATGTGTAATACATTTTAATTAAACAAATTCGAATAGTTTTAATTAACTAAACAAAGATTAATTGAATAAAGATAATTCAAATTGAATTACACCTGTCAAAAATTGGCGAATGGCCCTTCAGCCCTGTTTTAGGTGCAAACACTACAAAATATTTAAATGTAAGTGAAAGAAATCCCTGTCAAGCACTGTTTCCAGGTTTATACCAATATAAGCTGCAGTCTGTGCTCTCTGCTCAGATGGTGCACAGGAGCACTTCAGTTGGAAGTATGCCCGTTGTAACTGTAATAGTGACTGTGATTTTTTTATCTTCTATATATATATATGTAGATCCTGTCAAACCGAAACAAACTCGTAGACATACACGCATGTATATAAACAACCTCATCTACATACCCAGACCTGTTTATTTTTGTCATGTTTGAATACACTGGCACAAATCTTTTTTTTAGTTTTTTACCACGCAACTATATTGTTATACCCCTGCAGAAAAGATTAAAACAAGCATTTGCAATGCAATCGGTCTCGCCTTTGGGATCTTACATGTATTTAGCTAAGCAGCACATTAGCCTGGGTGCTGAAACATCTACTGTTCTTTAACATGGAGGGAAAGTAAGCACCAAACTGTGTGACACGCTATGCTGAAAAATATTTCCTTTCAGCGGGAAACAGTATAGTCCAAAGCCCTGTTTTTAATATAAAAGAAGGGCCTTCAGTGGTCATATCACTGAACATACAAGATTTGAAAAAAATATTATTGTCTACGGGTGTTTGTGGAAGACAATTTCTATGGGCTGGAATCTAGAGAGTTCTAAAGTGATTCAGGTATTTTACTGCCCTTTGCTGGTCGTTTTCTATCAAGAAAGTTAAATAGAGGCAGTTGCCAGAAAAATTTAAAAAAAATAAAGTTCCTCAGCAGAAAGCAATTCTGGTATTTTACTGACCTCTACTGGTTGTTTACTATCAAGACAGTTTAATAGAGGCAGTTGAACAGAAAAAAAAAGTCCCTAAGCCGTAGCAGACAAGTCCTAGGGCTGATCTCCAGAGCCCACAAAGTACCTACACATGTAAGTATATACTAAAGTATATACAAGAGGTCTCAAATGCTCGACCTAAAAACGACCTTATTTTCATATTTACATACTCTGATATATATATATATATATATATATATTTTTTTTTGCATTTTAGCGTGGTGACCCTTCCAGAATTGTTCACGGGCTCACTGACACTTACCCGGTACCGCCACGCTTCTCGAAGTAGCTGAGACTTTGCTGTCGGATGGCAGACCAACATATTTGGGAGGATGCGGTTACTTTAACAGGCACCTCGGAGTCCGCGATCATCGAGACTGTGTGGTTGGGAGTGAGGGCACAGGAGCAGTTTATTGCCCTGCACAGTGCTTTGAATTCCAGCCTGAACCGAATCCAGCTGGCCGCCTACTACAGGCAATCAACAACAAGGCTGACAGAGACATTCAGCAAGATGGAGAACCAACTGTATGATGGGTATTGCAGTCCCAACTAAATCAAATACAACTGAATGGACTCAAAATGAAATTGGCTCAGGTGCGAACAGCCCTAATTTAGGAGCAGGAAACTAACAGAAAAGATAGCAAGAAACTAACGGAAGATCGGTCAGGGATTCTACAGCACCCGTGGCATTTGAGAAAGGCTTTGCCGAAATGCGTCATGCCAATAAACAGCTCCTGATAAGCCCTGCCGTGTCCCTGCGTCTCCTTTACCCAGGAAGATATTTTTTGCATTTTAGCGTGTTGCCCGTGTCACGCAGTGGGGACCCTTCCAGAATTGTTCACGGGCTCACTGGCACTTACCCGGAACCGCCACGCTTCTCGAAGTAGCTGAGACTTTGCTGTCGGATGGCAGACCAACACATTTGGGAGGATGCGGTTACTTTAACAGGCACCTCGGAGTCCGCGATCATCGAGACTGTGTGGTTGGGAGTGAGGGCGCAGGAGCTGTTTATTGCCCTGCACAGCGCTTTGAATTCCAGCCTGAACCGAATCCAGCCAGCCGCCTACTTCAGGCAATCAACAACAAGGCTGACAGAGACATTCAGCAAGATGGAGAACCAACTGCATGCTGGGTATTGCAGTCCCAACTAAATCAAATACAACTGAATGGACTCAAAATGAAATTGGCTCAGGTGCGAACCGCCCTACTTTAGGAGCAGGAAACTAACAGAAAAGATAGCAAGAAACTAACGGAAGTGAAATCAGGGATTCTACAGCACCCGTGGCATTTGAGAAAGGCTTCGCCGAAACGCGTCATGCTAAGTGTCTTTAAATAAACAGCTCCTGAAAAGCCCCGCCGTGTCCCTGCGTCTCCTTTACCCAGGAAGGTATTTTTTGTATATATACACTGACAGTAATGTACATAGAGGTTATCACCGTTTGTATGCAGTGCATAAACATACATTTATTGTCGCATTTGTAACCAATATTTATTTAATTTGTTTTTCCTGTATATAATTCTTATACAATGCATTACCTCAAGTACATAGCTACATCTTCAATCACTGAACTATATTTTCCAGACACCTAATGCATGAACAATATGTATGCGGTCTCCTAATCATAAACTGTTTTTAAACAAATATATATATTCACACACTCCACCACACATATCTATATATACACATTTGATATATACATATGTACAAAAACATACACACAAATTAAGGTACATTCCCATACAAAGCCTAAACCCATATTGATGCACACATAAATTATTTACTTACCATTAACTACAGTATTTTTCATATATTCACATGCTTGAATTATTCTCTGTTGTCAGGCTGGGAATTCTTGGATATATGAAATAGCATTAAAAGGTGTTAAAATGGGGATAGGTCTCAACAACAGTGATTGATTAGTAGCTCATCCATCACATTTGAAACAATCCAAACTTCAGCTGATGAGGTGGAAGCGCTTAACTAGTGTCGAAAAATACATTGTTCACAGTATTTTGTTATCTTGGTAAGCAACATTCTTGGACTTGTCGCCGATGACTTCATCGTCAACAGCAGAAGGAAGAACATCCTTGGAGTGGGCATTGAAAATGTGGTTGTCAACGACTATCTCTTCATGGTTGTCGTCTTTGAGGTTTATCCGATTGGGTACAATGGAAATGCCATTGACAACTATGTTTATTTCTTTATCACCAACAAGGATGGTTTAAAAGAGAGGACCATAGTTGAGGTAAATTGTCAATAGAATGAGATTTTTGTTTTTTGTTTTTATCAGGTTGTTGTTGTTGTTACTTCCTGTGGTGCTTTAAAGAGGAAGCTCCATTTTTTCCTGTGGGGATGTGGTGCAGGTGCTTTAGAGTGGAAGGCCAACTCTGGAAACCTACATGTTTCCTTTTTGGCACTGCCTTCATGGCAGTGCTTGGCAGAGCACTTTTCATTTAATGATCAATATAACAGGGGGCCTCCCACTTTGACAGAGGGCATTTCTTTTCCAAAACATACAGAGCGAACCCCCTCTACCTAGTCTTCAGGGTCGTAGAAAGTAAAGTCTTACAAATATCACAGTGTAATGTTTTGAGAGTTGGATTAAGGCAATAAATTCATTGCTGATGAGGATCATCAGCACAGAACTTTTTCTGTCCACAAGTAGAGCAGGATTTGAAAAGAAATGTTGTCTTTCTGTCAGTCATGATCATAGCTGGTGACAGAGAAAAGGTCTTTGGCCCAGAAAAAGGATAGTATCCAAAACATTTACCCTACAAACAACTCATAGTACTCTGAAAGCTGAAGGCAGGACTCGTCGAGTTTCAGCATACATAAGAAAAACAACATGGTCACTGAAAGGTTGGAGCTCTGCCTGGGAATGCCTTAACTCACAAGGTGCAGTAGAAATTTGAACTACGGTGGTTGGTGGTCTCTAGAAGTAGGAGAGCTTGCCAAAAGTTGAGATTGCTTCAAATGAAATGGATGTGCTACTAAACAGGCACCGTTGTTGGCCATTTTGACACTGTTTCCTACTATTTAAAAGTATCGAGGATTTCCTGCCTGGTGGAGAATGATACAAGCATGTGAATATATAATATAATTACATATCCAGATACACATTCATATAATTCATGAATATACGTACACTCTCATAGCATATACATATGTCACAGATTACAAAAAGGACAAGCACTCCACAATTTGTATTCCAATGTTTATTTTACCTATGCGTTTCACTCCCCCAGGGTCTTCGTCACAGCGTATATATCACGAATACCCTCTTCAAAGAAAGTCAGAAGCCACGGTAGGGGAATACAATGGAGTCTCTTTATTGAGGTTAAACAGATTGGCGTGGGCGTATGCATTTCGGCCGTGTGGCCTCTTCAGCGCCCCAGGTGTAACAGGGTAGAAGCACCCTGACCCCCTAGGCCTGCTCAGGGGGTCCCACAAGGATCCCCAAGGCAAAAAAAAAAAAAAATAATAATTTAAAAGTCGCGGGGTCCTTGTGGGACCCCCTGAGCAGGTCTAGGGGGTCAGGGTGCTTCTACTCTGGCCCCTTTGCGAGTTTCACACCTTTGTTTCAGTGCTTTCTTGTGCCTTGGTTCTAACAAGGCACAAGATGGCTGCCAACACTTCCTGGTTTGGAGTGTTGACAGAGAGTGGCAGCCAATCAGCATGCCTTCCCGAGAAAGGTGCATGGTCATTGGCTGTCAACACGTCTAACCAGGAAGTGTTGGCATCCATCTTGTGCTAGTGTTGACAGACAGTGACAGCCAATCAGCATGCCTTCCCGAGAAAGCTGCATGCGCATTGGCTGTCAACACTTCTAACCAGGAAGTGTTGGCATCCATCTTGGGTCTCAGTAGACTGAGGCACAAGAAAGCAGAAAAACAAATGTGTAGAACATAAAAAGGGGGCAGGGTAGAAACACCCTGACCCCCTAGGGCTGCTCAGGTGGTTCCACTAGGATATTAATATATTTAAACGTTATCCACTAATAGAATTAGCATTTAAAAAACCTTGCAAATTCACTGAAAAACTATAGGTTTAAGGCCTTATATAGTTAGAAATTAGCATTTAAAAAACCTTTGAAATTCACTGAAAAAACCATAGGTTTCAGGCCTTATATACTTAGGAATTCGCATTAAAAAAATTTTGAATATATAAAAACGTTATCCGCTAATAGAATTAGCATTTAAAAAACCTTGCGAATTCAATGAAAAAAAACATAGGTTTCAGGCCTTATATAGTTAGGAATTAGCATTTAAAAAACCTTTGAAATTCACTTAAAAAACCATAGGTTTCAGGCCCTATATAGTTAGGAATTAGCATTAAAAAAAGTTTGAATATATAAGTATTATCCGCTAATAGAATTAGCATTTAAAATACCTTGCGAATCCAATGAAAAAACCATAGGTTTCAGGCCTTATATAGTTAGGAATTAGCATTAAAAAAACCTTGCAAATTCACTGAAAAAAACCATAGGTTTCAGGCCTTATATAGTTAGGAATTAGCATATAAAAAACCTTTGAAATTCAATGAAAAAACCATAGGTTTCAGGCCTTATATAGTTAGGAATTAGCATTTAAAAAACCTTTGAAATTCACTCAATAAACTATTGTTTTAGGGGTGTTATAGTTAGCCGGACATTTCACTCATACAAAACCATTGAAATTGCTCCTATATAGTTAGTTGGACTAACTATATTTCGAGCACCCGCAATCCACTGCTGATGATGTCACATATTAGATCAATTATGATATGGTCAGTGACATCACTGATGACATCTCAAATGACATCACTGATGACATCACTGATGACATCATCCAGTGAATGTGGTTTGCTTCGTTATTTAAATATGCATTATTTATAGCAATTTGCATTGAATAATGAGTGGATATATAAAAATAAATATGCCACTTGTGTAGGTATATGCAGGCCCATATACCTACACAAATGACATATATAAATGTGTAAGGTATAAGTACATATGCATTATTATATACAAAGCAGAAGTATTTGTTATAGATGTGTTGTTCTATTGTCTTGTTCATAATATTGCCGTGTTGGGAGTACAGTGATCAGGTAGGGATGAGACAACTCAAATAGTTTTCTGAAGCTCCAATGGTTTTGAGAGGATCTTACTTTGGTGGTGAGGCATTTCATAGTTTAGCTCCTTGACAAGAGAAAGATTTTCCACCCATGTTTTTTCTTGTATGCTGGAATCTTGAAAATGGGGGTCCAGTCTAGATCACATGTGTGTCATTATCTTCCTGATGAAAAGGGGTTATTTGCCAATTATTATGTTGTGGGTGATACAAAATACCTTGATGAAGGACTTTTTGGCAACTGGTAATCAGTGGAGGACGTTTAAGGCAGGGAAGATATGGGCTTGTGGCTTTACACATAGAATTAGTCTGGCAGCAGAGTTCTATATTTTCTGTAAACTTCCCATATTTCATCATGCTAACCCCCAATAGAGTCATTAGCATAATCTAGTTTAGATAGGAAAGGAAATATTGTTGTTTGGACCTTGTGGCGGAACACAAGTGTGGAAAGATATGTTGCAGTGGTTCCATGGCAAGAAAGGTTGATCTCCACTTGGGCATTAATGGAAGGCTTAGACTCCATGGTAAATCAAAGGTTTCTTACCTCTTTGGATATTTTTGGTTGTGGTCCTAGATCATCAGGCTAGGCACAAAAAGTGTTCTCGGATTTTCAGCAACAAGAGGTTTCCCCTTGCTTCAAAATAGAGCTCTATACATTTCCAAAACAGTATTCAGTGGCAGTAGACAGGATTGGTATATGGGCAGGATGCTTTCTTGATGACATAAGTTTTTACTTTTGTCTTCATATTGACAAAGGCTGTGCTATCCACAATCTATACCTAGCATCAAGCCTTTTTAACTATTTCAATGGGTGACTATAGAAAGCTCCCTTGGTACTTCCCTGCATGGAGCCAATTATAAATTCTAAGCAAGGTAGGATTATTAGCATGTATGACTGTGGCATGACCTCACCTAAGAGGCACTAAATGGAGTGTTCAACTATGCATTTCACTATACTGCATGTCTTTGCAGTGATGTTTTGCTGTGCCAGTCTTTATTGGTCTTTAGAGTACAGATTCTGTGGCGCAAAAGCACCTACATGGAGAAGGGCTGACCCTACGTGCAACTGAAATAAAAGTGTATTTGTGTCATGTTTTGCAATATGTTTCGTATCAGTTTCTTAAGCAGAGATAACTAAACCTTTGACACAATTATTATTTTGATGTGTATGAGTGTATGTGAATGTGTATGTTTGCAAAAGCACCAACTCTGTTGGTTAAAAACACAGGGCCATATTGGGCTACAATGAATACTGGGATCCAGGTACTGAAGAAAGCTGTGGACCCCCAACAGGCTGATAAAACGGCTCTAAACATGCCTACCAGTGTTATAAAGGTTAAATAGCTATCCCTAACATCCCCATACTCATTTGCTTTTAATATACCCATAGAATCCAACTTACCTGGGACTGGTCCTTTTGGACTCGGCCTTGCTGCCGCTGCTCTCCATGCCTCATACGCTCTCTCTCTATCATGCTCCTTTTCCTCTACTCTCACTCTCTGCCTTTGCATGTTCCTCACACTCTTTGCCTTTAGTTAGACTCTTTCCCTCACTCTTTGCCTAAGCTTGGTCTCTTTCTGTCACTATTTTCCATAACTTTGCCTCTTTCTCTCACTCGTTTCCTTACTTTGCCTCCTTTTCTAATGCTCTCCCCACGTGCTTCATGCCTCTTTTCTTTGTGCTGCTTTGTTTTGTAGCTCTTTTCCTTGTGCTACGTTACTTTATGCCTCTGTACCTTGCACCTCTATCTTTCCTCAGTCCCCAACCCCCTCCCATGATTTTCAAACTCCCGCCTCTTTAGCTGCTCTCACAGCGTCTTCTTCCCGCCTCCCCCTAGCGCTGCCCCCTTCTCAGGACCTACTTATTGGCAGCAGCTGCACAACCCCATTGAGCAGGTGCCTCGGCTGCAGTTTTACCTGGGACTGGTCTTCCGTCCAGTCTAAGGCCCTTTACCACCTGGCCTAGCTGCTACCACTCTCCACGGCTTAGTGCCTTCTTCTCTTCCTCTCTCTCTATCTGCCTTTGCCTCCTCCTCACTATCTTTGTCGTTGCTTTGGCTCTTTCCTTGTCTTAGCTTTCCCTTACTCGTTTCCAGGGCACAAGTCCTAAAAAAGAAGTGGGGGGATGTTGACGTCACAACAGGAAGTGACGTCACAAAAGGTGGCTTGAGCCATCAGACTCATTGCCTCCCCTCGCTCACCCCTTAGATGCGATTGCATCAGAGAAGCCAGCGTGTGAGCAGCGTTCTGAATGGGCTCCAATCTCGTCCCAGAGAGGCCAAAGAGTGAATGTGTGGCTCCAGTTATCGAGCTCCCGTTGAAATAAGTGGGGGGACGACGTCCAGTGCCATGACCTTTGACGGAACACCTACCACTGCTACTCTGCAGCGACCTTCTAATGCTGATGCACCACACCTCACCACACAGTGGGATCTTTTTCTTGCTCCCACTGCCATTTCACATGCAATAATTTGGCACCCGACCCTGCCCTCACTCAGACGTCACCAGCCCACAACCTCACCTCACACACCACCACACCTGACCATAGGCACACCTTCGCAAGCATGCTCCTAAACACCTGCTCACTCAAAATACAAGTCATCGAAATTTGGGATCTACTCAATGACAGCACACCGGGCCTCCTCTTCTGAATAGAAAACTGAATGAACCCCAACTCGCTGTGGCAGTCTCAGCAGGTCGCAAAATTGTACACCAGGACCACCTCCACAAACCTGGCAGGGGTCTTGCCATTATCTACATAGAAACCCTCAAATGCAGAACCACCACTGACCTAGACACCCCTTTCATGAAACTCATACACTTCAACCTGCAAGCAAACAACATCATTGTGACGAGCACCCTAACCTACACACCAGCAGTCTGCAAGGCATCTTTAGCAATCTCATCTCTTGCTCCAGCTCCATTAACTCCAAGAACTTCCATCTTCTTTGCGACTTCAACTTCACATGGAAAACCCATTTGACCACTGTTCCACCGACCCCCTTCCAGAGTTACACAACAGAGGATCTTCCCAGCTCGTCACGGACCCTACTCACAAAGCACGACACATCTTTGACACAATCTTTGCCTCCTGTAACTGCACCTGCTACCCCTCTACCTCTCTACTCACACTGACCGACCACTACATTATCCATTTCAATATCTCTACGACACAAGACATAGCTTCCATAAACCAGACAAACAACAGAAGAACCCTTTTCCTAGTAAACTTAAGACAGAATATCAGGTTTATGTGACAAAAGTGCAAAAACAAATGATACTCTCAAATATCAAAGTTAATAAGCACCATCCGATCCACATAGAAACCATAATAAATATTATGTAATCTATGTAGATCGGATGGTGTTTCTGAACTTTGATATTTGAGAGTATCATTTGGTTTGCACTTGCACTTTAATTATGAGATATTGTGAATTCATCTTTTTGACAAGCAATTGTGAATGTTTTTAATTTTATGTTTAACAGAAAATAAAATATTCAGATATATACAATCCAGTTTGAGATAACTTTTTTTAATAATTATCACACAATCTAGGAACCATTTATGTTTGTGATTTGTATGTAAAAAAACATTTGTGTTGTTTAAATGTTCAAATACCATATCATATTTTTGATTTGAATTCTAAGGTGTGCCAGTTTGTTACATAAACTTGAGATTCTGTCTTATGTTTACGAGGAAATGGTACTTCTGTTTTTCTGATTTATAACCCAGCCTTTTCTTGGCACTAGGGTAACTCCCTTGAGAGTGTTGAATAGCTCCCATAAACACCAACCAACCAAGCCGGAACTGGAGAAGAATAGCAGAAACAGACTACAGCAAAATTTTCGATGCAAACAAACCCAATACTACCAATGACTACTCTATGGACATCATCCACTTCAACCAATCTCCACTGTGCCAATATCCTCACACCCTTCAAAACCCACAAACATCGCAGAACGAACAACCTGGCCTCTGGGCACACGTAAGAACTCCGGGACGCCAAAAGATTCTGAGAACAACTGTAGAGGAAGGGGAGAATCAACCATGACGTGGAGGCCAGATCATCCTATATGGCCACCCTCGGGCACTACCACCACCTCCGTTGAGTTACCAAGAAAAGAGCCCTCACGGATAGGATTAAAGCGAGTTCCAACAGCAGCAAAGATATTTTTCCGATCATCAAGGAATTCAGCACCAGCACCATCAACCCCTCCCAGAAACTTTGCAACGTCCTTTCAAATTACTTCAACAACAAAATCGAAAAGATTTACAACAAGTTCAAAAACCAAAGGACATCATCAGCAAACTGCACCCCTTCGACTTGGACTGACACCTTACCAATGGGAGAACACTCACAGAGGAAGACTCCTCCTTAATCATGAAGACCATTTACTCCGGGACCCCCAGATGACCTTGTCCTTACCATACCTACAACCAAGGAGGACATGTGCTCGGCAAATTCCTCATCCACATCATCAACTCCTCCATCGATTCCACAACCTTCCCACAGGAGTGGAAGCATGCTGCAGTCACAGCTCTCCTAAAATAAACAGCAGGTGACCCCAATAATCTTAGCAACTTCTGACCCATCTCCTTACGACCATACCCAGCAAAGGTGATAGAGAAAGCAATCAATCAACTCACCAATCACCTGGATCTCCACAATCCTCTCAAACACTTCCAATCCAGATTTTGCAGTAATCACAGCACAGAGACAGCACTTAGACTCACCACAGAGGAGATTTTCACACTTCTAGACCGAGATGAAACTGCTGCCCTTATACTGCTGGACCGTTCAGTAGCATTCAACACCATGTCCTACTCCAGCCTCATCAAACTATTACATGAAACAGGCATCAAAGGACCTGAACTCAAATGAATATGCACCTTCCACACAAGGACAACACAGTGAATCAGACTCCTCCGGCCCCAAAACATCTGAGTCCAAGAAACGGATCTGCGGAGTCCCTCAAGGATTATGCCTCAGCCCCATCGTGTTCAACATTTACATGAAAAAACTTCGGGCATCACCATTATCTCCTACGACAATGACACCCAGAATATACTCTTCATGTCAGACAAATCCTCCACAACCAGATCCAACTTAACCAAATGCATGATCCACATATCAGAATGGATGAGAACCAAAGGTCTGAAACTTAATATGGAAAAGAATGAAGTGCTGACCTTCGGGAACCAAATCTCCCCAAGGGACTCCACCGGGTGGTCTTCAGAGCTTGATCCTACTCCATCTTCCACCACACATGCACACAACTTGGGTATAGTAGATGGAAAACTCAACATGGCCGCTCAGGTGAACGAAGTCAGTTCCTCCTGCTTCCACATGCAATGCATCTTTAAAACAACCTTCAGATAGATTTCCAAGAGCACCAGCTGTACCATCACACAAGCCCTACTCACCAGCAGACTGGACTTCAGCAATGCACTCTATGTTGAAATCCTCAACCACCTCCTCGAACATCTTCATACCATCCAGAACGCCGCCGGCAGACTAGTCCTGAATCTCCTCTGGCATATCCAGATGAATGAATGAAAGGGTTTTGTATAGCGCGACGTTCACTCCGGGGAGCATCTTGGCGCTTTATCATGCCTCACCAAGGAGATCTACACTGGCTGTCAATTCAAACTCCTCAAACATGCATACAAGGCAATGCACAGTAATGGACCAGCATACCTCAACTCCCACCTCAACTTTCACCAGCCCACCGGACACCTACGCCTTGCCTCTTTCACTTTCACACACACACCCTGCATCCGTAGAAGCAGAACTAGAGGGTTAGCCTTCTCATATCTTGCACTCAAAACATGGAACATTCCGATACACCTAAGGGCCTCCTGCTGCCTTCCGGAATTCGTCAGGAAGCTTAAGACCTTGCAGATGAACTTCACACCTGCTCCAGTGCCTGGTAACACTATGGTAATTAGTTGCGCTTTACAAATCCTTATAACATACCATAATATAACCTTGTAATATCTATAATAAAATGTTGCTTAAGTGTAATCTTGGTTCTGCATTGTAGGTATTCTCACTGAAGTCATGAACATAGAATAGTCCCACTCACGTGCGGGGACCCTGGAACACTTTTTTATATTTATTTTTCTGACATTGGAGGTAGTCACCTCAATGATGAAAAGTATGGTGACGCCTCCAGAAGTCTGTGATAGTCTAGCTTTAACAGCTTTTTTATCTGCAAAAAACCTCAGGTATATAAGTAAGATGTCAAACCACATTGAAGGATTTAATGTAGAAAAAGTGCCATATAATAAACAATTAGTCAGAAACCCTAGCTGTAACTGCAGGGATAATTGGAGGAAATGGTGCCTTCCCAGGTAAAAGTACATCAGCTGCACACAATGTACAGTGTGGCTTTAAGAGCTTCATTACCCAGCATGCACTGTACTGGCAGTTTGCCTCAGTGGCTCAATTCTTTTTGATTGGGAATTAATTAAATATCTTATAAAGTAGTTGTATAACATTGTGGCACGTTGACAGGCAGGGAGGAGGAAGGGTTGTTCATGACTTCAGTGAGAATACCTATGATGCAGAATCAAGATCACATGAAAGTAACATTTTCTTCGGCATTGTAGGATTCTCAATGAGAAGCAAGCATATCCCAACTTCGCGGCTGTGAATGTAAGAAGGTACCATATAAAATAAATGAATCTGTATGCTTAAATAGGTTTTGTAGAGTTGCTTGACCTACAAGAGTTTTGGTTCAAGAATCTTCATCTTGCCAATGTCTGGTGAAGGTATGAAAGGATTTCCAAGTTGTTGCCTTACATTTTTCTTTGAGAGGGACATTTCTACTCCAAGCAGTAGAAGCCACTTTTACTCTGGTAGAATGTGCTTTTTGTTTTCCAAGCAAAGGCTTATTTGCTAATTTGTTAGCAGTATGAAATGCAGAAGACTATCCAACAAGCTATGGTCTGTTTGGAGGAAGCAGGACTTGTGTGTAAAGGACCATAGTTAATGAAAAGATGTGTTGTTTTTTAAATATGTTTAGTTATAACCAAATAGAACTTTAAAACTCTATTTAAATCCAAATATTGAAGAGATTTCTCTGCAGAAGAAGAAGGGTTGGGGAAGAAAACAGGAGAAATAGCCTCATCTACATTGAATTCTGAGACAACTTTAAGCAGAAACGAAGGTTGTATTCTTAAGATACCTTGTAGTGATCTAAGATAGGGTAAGGTTCAGTGGATGACAATGCTTGTAATACACTGACTCTCCTGGCAGAAGTGATTGCTAATAAAAAGTACACTTTCCATAAAAGATGCTGTAATGTGGCTTAATGAATTGACTCAAATAGAGAAGCCCTAAGTTTGAAAAGAACCAAGCCTTCAGATTGACCTTCTTCAAGTCCTTGATGACAGGTCTCTTAAATAAAGACTTCTGATTAGGTTCTTCTTTAATGTGGTGTCGGGCATGTACAAAGAGTGGTGAGGCAGGCGAATGGGTGGTACTAAAATAAATAGCTACTTACTTCCTAGTTTGCTGCACGACATGGCCCTGGCTCGGGTGTTCAAGTCTTCTCCCCTTAAGTCTCTAACGTAGGACGCAGCCAACTACCCTAATCAATCCTTGTATGCTCTCAAGCTGTTAACAAGCATGAGAGAAGCACCAGATCTGGAGGGAGTGGTCTCTCTCAGTGCTCTGAAGAGCACTGGAGGACTGTAATGTCTCTAACCCAGCTGCACGGCTGGCTGGATGTCGCAAGACAGCCGGCTAATATGACATGCGCACTTTAAACTGCAGCCACTTAGCAGCAATTGCCCCACACTGTACTGTCACTTGGTTATAGACGGGTTGGTGAAAAATAAAATAGCAATAAAAAACTTTATTACAGTCAATTTTTCAGCTCTAGGTCTTTCCTGGGGGCATTTTTTAGTGTAGCTACACTCCCCAGCTCTAAAGGAGGAGCCGGTTCTTTTCTTTTCTGTATGCTGTTATAGCAGACAGATTTACTTTTATTGAGGAAAATTACTGTTTTATATTGTATGGAAGAATAACACCTTCATTAAGAGGCATAAGAGGTTCTGGAAGATGGTCTTTTTACTTCTTTTAGGATCTTCATGCAGCCTGGGGGTAAATTCAAATGTTCATACGGTATGATCCCAGGAGCCATGCTGACACATTTTTTAACTGTACGTTGGGATGCAGAATTTTGCCTTCCATCCTGGACAGGAGGTTTTTGTTGCATGGTGGTCTCCTGTGAGGTTTGAGTGATAGGTAAAGTAGCTCTTGATACCAAAAATGTCTTGACCACCTTGGGGAGATGAGTATCATGGTCGAAGGGGATCATTTCAACGTAATGATGAGAGTTATAATTGACTGTATCGTTGGAAAAACATAAAGAAATGTGTTTTACTAGTTCATCAAATATTTCAGGGATTTTGCATTGTGTTCGTTTGTGAACAGATCTACCTCTGGAAATCCCCAGTCTATAAAAATGGTTTGCAAAACATCATCGTTGAGTTCCCATTTGTGGTTTTCGTGGAATTGTCTGCTGAGGTATAAACTGCTTGCTGATTTTTACGTTGAACTGGCAGGTGAACTATTTGAAGTGAAAGGACAATGCCCTAGCTCTTGCTCAGCCTTATTTGTTTAGGTAATACATTGTTGTGGTATTGTCGTTTTTACTAAAATTTTGATTTAAACTAGATCTAGTTGAAAAGCTTTTAGAGTCAGGTGGGCTACTTTGAGCTTGAGAACATTAAAGTGATAGAGCTGTTGTTGAACAGACCATCGGCCTTGAAATGTTACTTCTCCGAAATGGGCTTCCCAGCCTAACAGGAAGTGCATCTGTCACAAGGGACTCTGATGGAAGAACATTCTGTCTTCCCAGCTTTCTTAATCAAGTGTCCATTGATTCCCTAGACATTGTTGTAGAGGTCATGAAACCAAGGAGTGATGACACTCGCATTACTATTTGAAGTGAAAGGACAATGTCCTAGCTCTTGCTCAACCTTATTTGTTTAGGTAATACATTGTTGTGGTATTGTCGTTTGTACTAAAATTTTAATTGAAACTAGATCTAGTTAAAAAGCTTTTAGAGTCAGGAGGACTGCTTTCAGCTTGAGAAAATTAAAGTGAGAGAGCTGCTGTTGAAGAGACCATCAGCCTTGAAATTGTACGTCTCCGAAATGGGCTTCCCAGGCTAACAGGAAGTGCATCTGTCACAATAGGCTCTAATCGAAGAAAATTCTGTCTTTCCAGCTTTCTTAATCATGTGTCCATTGATTCCCTAGACATTGTTGTAGAGGTCATGAAACCATGGAGTGATGACACTTGCATTACTGTTAGATGTGTGACATGTAGTAGCTGGACACATTTTTAAGAAATGGAATATACTCTTTTCTTCGAAGGATGCACTTCTCCAGATAGTGTATTTAGAGATGCTCTCAGGTAGGATAGTAAGTGAACTGGTGTTCTGGTCGATTTCTCCAGATTTACTTGCACTCCCAGTGTTTTACCATTTTAGCAGTCTTTTTGCGCTTGCGTTGCTGACTAGGTTTTTATCAGTAAGCGTCTAAATAGGGATAGATAAAAATCCTTTTCATGTAAAGAAAAGCAGATAGTACCGCCATGTATTTAAAAAAGTTTTTGGGGAGCATTTGTTGCCAAAAGGGAGATTCTTTGTACTGGTAGTGTGTTTTCCTAACCAGAAAAATGAGAAATTTACAGCGTTTCAAGACAATCGGAATGCGACAATAAGCATCTTTTAGGTCCACAGAGTCCTTTAATGAGTTGGGGATACATTTGATGCAGAGGCAACATCCTGAATTTATTTTTCATGTTTGATATACTTGGAGCCCTTTCTCAGCTCCAATACTGGTAGGAATTCTTGTATGGAGCCCTTCCTGGGAACCAAAAATTATCATGAACCGATACCCTTTCCTCCTGGTGATGGAGGAAGGCATTCTATTGCTGGATTTTGCAGTGATATACCTCATTTTTTATTTGAGATAGATTAGGGGTCTCCAACCTATGATCTACTTCTAATCAGTGAAAATCATCATGAGCTACTGAAGGCTAAACAACTCAGTCATTGCTACCCCCCCCCCCCCCATGTCCAGCTTCGATTACTTTATTTAAGCCTAATGTCCATAGAGCCAGATACTATGGTTTGAACAACATACTTTGACTAGAGGCACTATGACAGGACTGCCATGTGTGTCAGTCAAAGTGTGGTATTTGGGATGTATGAATATGTGTCCTTATGAATGGGATATATTTGCCTGGGTGGCTGAGAGCCTGTGTTGTATGTAATTACTGCACAGAACATACTTTTCACCATATCTGGAACCGTTACATGTACAACACAAACATACAATACTTTTTTTTAATGGGAGAAATTTAAAGTGCAGAAAAAGTTTCTGCAAAAATGTTCATAATATGGAGAAAAAAAATTCTGCACTTTTAATTTCTCTCTTTTAAAAAAATGGGATATTTGTCAGTTATACTTATGGCACAGTGTCTACTGGCCACTGGGAGCAAGATGCCTGTTGTTTGCAAATGCAATACTTATAATAATAATGAAGAGTTAATTCAATGATTAAGGTAACTTTTCATTATAATTTTCTCCCATTTAAAATCATTCTGAAACATCATTTTGTTCATGGCTCCAATAATGAGTTGACAAGGACATTTATTTAAGAGTTAAATACCTCAGTGCTTCAGTTGTTGACCTCTGTGCCCTCTGTGTGCAGCCTAACGGTAATAATGTAAAATAAGCACGCCTTTCCTTAACATTAAAAAGAAGATATGACATTGTGCTTATTTAAAAATGATCTCAAGGCTGTGTGCCACTCTGAAGATGTCTGGGAGCTCGTGATTGACTGGTTGGAAACACCTGAGATAGACGATGCTGTGGAGGCATTTTTGGAGGATTTAGATTTAGGGAGTGTTGGAGTGAAAAAATAACCATTCTGTAAGACTAATTTGTCTGGGGAGATTTTTCCCCACTCCTCCAGATGTTTTTTTACACTCCCTCCCACCAGCATAGCAAACTATATAAGCTTATTCTGTTATCTCCATATGACTGTTGAGAGTGCGTACATCTGACTAGATACGGTCTTCTTGAATACTGATGATGATGATCTTGTTGTGATTGACTATGCTGTGAGAAAATCAACCACATAGGGGATAGAACCCTCTGTCTTGATGCTGTCTGGTATCCCTTTATCTGAATTGAGATCTATAAATGATTTTATCTCTTTTAGACCAACCCAAAATGGACACATCCGTCACCACTGTGAGGTCTACATCGGAAAGCCACCAATGCATGTCTTTTAAAGCTACCCATGATATGTGGACCAGGTAGGATAGATTCCCCTGATGTTGTGCTCATTTGGATTTCAGGTCCACTGCAGAGCCATCATTTGCCAGCTGGCATCCTTAACCAGCAGGGGGCCATGAGACACAGCAGCCTCAGAGTCAGTCTTGCCAAAATTCAGAAAAGAGGATGAATCATTAGGATCATAGCCTGAATATCCTGGACTCGCCGCTTCCAGTAGGCACAGACCTGCACTGTTTCCAAAATGGCTCTGATGACAGGAAGCAGCTGAGAAGATGTCAGGTGTGTCTTCGGCACGCAACCTTGAACTTCAGCCAACACAGGAGGTCCGCCATAGTCTGGAGGTGGGCACTACTCCTGGGGTGAGCCAGCTTTCAAGAGCCAGTCGTCAAGGTAGGGGAAGACTGGAACGCCTGACCTCTGCAGATGGGCTGCAACTACTGCATTAGTCTTTGTGAAGAATAGAGGGACCAAAAGGGAGCACAGTAAATTAAAAGCGCTCTAGGCACACCCTCAACCGCAGGTAATGCCTGTGGGCAGGCAGGGGCTGTTATTTGGAAATCTGAGTCCAGAGCTACCATCCAGTCTCCAGGGCAGCCAGTACATGAGTCAATGTGAGTATTTTGAATTGCTTCTATTTTAGGAAGTTGTTGGGAGGGAGTAGGTTTAGTACAGGGTGGAAGTCTCTGTCATTATTTGGAACAATAATAAAGCGAAAATAACAACCACAACCTACTTCTGATGTTGGCAACTGCTCGATAGCTCATCTGGCCAGAAGAGACTTTACATCCTGACGCAACAGGGAGAGGTAGTCCTCCGTAATCCAATCGGAAGATGGTGGCATGTTAGCAGGGTTTCTGTGATTTGAGGGGCGTAACCCAGATGAACAACTTGGAGCACCCAGTTGTCCATGGTTATAGACTGCCATCAGGGTAAGTGGTTCTGGATACCGTGACCGATCAGTTGCCCATGATGAAGAGAAGGCATAAAAAAGCAGTTTGGAGGCTGCGACTGACAAGTGGAGGCAGACCAATGGCCTTATGTCCGAGGTTTGTAGGAACCATGTCCGCTACCATAAAGAGGACTAGATAGTCTGCTGGCCATGGTGGCTGTGTGCAATGGACGCGTCTGGTAGCACTTACCATAGCAACGTTAGAGAAGAAAAACCGAATGGGGCTGCAGTGGAGAGTGAAGGTGGTAGCTCTGGTTGTCTTAAAGCACTCCTTGCCAAATTTGCCTTATCGCCAAACAGGTGAGTGTCGTCGAAGGGAATATCCTTAAGAGATGCCTGAACATTCTCCAAAAGCTGATCCCAGCCAGGTGTGGTGACGAAGTGCCAGTGACATAGCAATTGCTCTACTGAGCCAGTCTCATGTTTCCAGGCCGCAGCTTATTGTAAACTTTGCAGAATCCTTGCCATCGGCAATAGCCTGGACCAGGAAGGTTTGGGCCTCCTCCGACACTATTGGCAGCACTTGGGCAACCGAGTCCCAAAAAGTGTGGGAATACCAGCTCAAGAGGCATGTGGTGTTCACGGACCGCAGAACAAGGCTAGTAGAAGAGAAAATCCTCTTGCCGAAAATGTAAAGCCTCTTTGATTCCCATATCCGGTGGTCTGGTAGAGAATGCGCCAGGGTTAACCTTGGATGACGAGGCTCGCCGGGGTGGGGTGCTGGGTGAGGAAAGCTGTGTACCAAAGAGCGGGGTGGGGGTGGTGGGCGTTGATCATGTGCACAGGAGCACCTATGCAAAGGTTCTTCCAATCCACCTCAGTTGTATTCACCACAGGCCCTGTCAATAAAGGGAGGCGCTGTCTCTGAGTGGTGGTTCCTGATCTGGTTGGTGCCGGAGTGGAAATCAGACGATGGTGGTCCGGCTCCAGATTCGCTTTGGGGATAGAGATGTTGTCAGCATCGCCAAGGGCCATCAGTGCTGCCAGGAAAGGCGCCACTGGAACAGACTCTGGGGTAGGCAGCGAACTTGTGACCAGAGCTGATCCAGGAACAGATCCAAGGAGCGCAACTGGTGCTGAGGGCAAACCAGCCAGCGGAAATGCAGTTGGGACACCTGCCGAACCTGTGGGACCTGCCGGTGGTCCAGAGGATTTGGCTCATCCAAATATGAGGGGCATGGTCTCAGAAAATTATTTTAGCTGGACAGGGGTCGCTCTGGGACATTCTGGGAGGACATTAAGCAGACCCAGACTCAAGCTCCACGGCCAACATGTGGGTGCAGGGTCTAGATTTGTGGTATCTTTCCAGCGTTTCGGCTGAAATCTTGCGCAGGCTCGGCCAAGTCATACAGCGCTTCAACTTCTTGCATTTGTTTTTCAGGTGGGACTTACCAGACGATAATTTGGAGCATCACAATGACCAGTGGGAACGACTCTGAGAGTGGACTAGAGACAGTTCTTGTGACAAGGACCTGTAGCAGTGTCGGGCAACCAGTAGCTTCAGGCAGGCTCACAGACCGCCTTGGGGTTCATTGATTAACAGCCTGGGCAGGCCTTGGAGTCTTGGCCCGGCAAAGGCACCACTAGCAAACCCGGTGGGGAAAGGGGGTCTGTCACAGACATCAGTCTGTAACAAGATCCACAGGGTTGATACCCCACAGGTTTTTAGGGGACATCCTTGGCGCATATTGGAATCAGAGTTCAAAAATTATTTGGCAATTCAAAAAGGTAGTCCAAAAAATGACTAAGGTAGCTCTCTCCGCATCTGCACTGATGGCAAGAGAAAAACTGATGTCAGCACGCTGGGGTGATGCATACTATATAAGCATCTGGCGTGTCTCTTCCAGTGCAGATGACACCAAGCCGATCCATGCCACCCACTGGCAGGCAGAGGTACTGCTCAGGTTTTTGAGGACCCCATCTAAAGCCTGTGGAATACTCTAAAATAAGGAATCTGCGACTACAAGTCTCTATCATATTATTAAAGCAGCAGTGCTAGTTAGAAAAGACACAAATCTCATCTTTAAAGTACAACACTTATACCTTCCCTAGGTATATTTCTGCTTGATCCACCGAGGTAGGAACACTATGCAGACGGTTATAGATGTCTGATATTAGTGAACATAAGCAACGAGCTGTATTAGTTTCGAACCTCTCTCTCTTCTCCAGGGGATGTGTTAATAAACTCATTTAAGTTAACAAGAGTTCTGGAGGGCCCCTATTCATAGAATGAACAAAACATTAGCGGCGCAGCACCACAGCACAGGCCGAGCAGCCATATATGAGCTCAACAAAAGGCCCCTTGCCATAAGATGAGCGCTCACAGTAGTCTCCCCTCGTGCGGTGCTGCGTGGCTTCACTCAGTTTTCAGCCTTCGTGTAACCTTTCACTATATACAGATTCTCCCTTCTCCCTTTTCAGACTTAAGAGCTAATTCACACGTCTGAACCCTCTCGCACACAACCTCTCCCCCTACACGCAGTCTTCTCGTCCAACAACACGGCATAACTCTTCACACACACACAGACTGACCATTATAATGTATCTCAAGCTAAATACAGATAGGCCGGCACAGTGAACACTTTAGGTACGGTCTCCTCCTGGCTCAGGGTCGCTTCCATCAGTGCTCCCATGCCTCCTTGGTAGTATCTTGAGAGGTAAAAGTGCAGTTATACAGTTGCATTTGGCAGGACACCTTCGCTGCACTTCATCTCTCCCAATAATCCAAGTCACCTTGGCAGGGTTCACGTTCACAGTATGCATAGTTGTATGAGGGCAATTCAAGCAGGTCGCTCACCTAATAAATACAACTAGGCAATCCGCTCATACCAAAACGTCCTGTTTGATTAAGGGTGTCACAGAGGTTGTTCGATTTAATATCGTAAACAGGCTTCTGGAATCAAATTAGGAGAAAACAGAATACTACCAATAAGCATGACAAAATTATCTTTATTTAATTTATTTAAAAATGGCTCAGATTTTTTCGGTTTAGACTAAATAGAGCTCATACAAGGATGTATAAAACCATACTGGTAGCACTGCAGCTTTAAACTAATTAAGTCAAACGTACAACTGCTTTAAAATATCAAGCAAAACACTACCAATAAACATGTCTAGATAGAGAGAAGGTTGGATATTTTCTATGTACATGTTTGATTTGCTATATATCTATTTTTTGGGGAAATCTTTTTATGAACCTTGCTTACAGGTACATAAAGAAACATAACAGCGTACATTTAGCAGGAGATAGTCAGTAGTCTGTGATTCATACAGTAAGCAGGTCAAAACATTCCCAAAGACCACCCCACGCATTCACACCCCACCCGCCTCCCCCCCTGGATCCTCTGTATTTTCGCCAGGGGCCCCAGACCCTCCTCCACTTCTTCACACACCCCCTTGCCTTGTAAATCGTCTCCTCTGCCCTTTGGCACCAATCCAAGTCTTGCCTCCATTGGTCCCATCGTGGAGCCTCCTGCCCCCCCCCCCCCTCCCCCCCCCCACCCCTGGGCAATATTCCTATTCGCCACCCCAGCTGCCACGGCCAGCCAGATATCATTGTATCTTGTCCAGTCAGTCGGGCCTTTAATCATTAGCAAAAGCCACCTCGGCTCCTCCGGAACTGGCGACCCTACAACTATCTCCATAGTGCTTGCCACCTTAGACCAAAAGGGCGCAACACTAGGACAGTCCCATAAGATATGAAAAAACGTGCCCTCCTCATTGCAGCCTCTCGCGCACAAAGGAGATTGAGTCCTGCCCCAGGCGAATACGTATGTGCGCGGGTAGTAAACCCGATGTAGGATCTTAAACTGGACCAGACGAAACCGGACCCGTATCGCTATCTCCCGCGGGCTCTGCAGGGCTTCCTGCCTGTCATCCTCCTCCAGGGTGCCAATGTCCCCCTCCCACTTCACCCGCAGTGATACCAGGGGATCGGGCATGTTATTGATCAATTTGCGATAGATAGTAGCCGTAGGCTTTTCTAGGATAGGGTCCATCAAGAGCCTGTCCTCCATTGGCGAGTATTCTGGTACTGAAGTCCCCACTGGTATGTGAGAGCGTAGAGCACGTGTAATGCGTAAGTAGTGGTAATGTTGTGAGGCATGCATTCGATACTCCTTCCTTAGATAGTCAAAGGACCTAGGGGCCTCCCCTCTCCAAACGTCCCCGAGTTATTCAATACTGATTAATTTCCAGCCCTTAAAGTCAGTGAGCTTCCTCACCTCCGGTAACTGATCACCACACCAAAGCGAGGTCCTGCCGGTTACAGCATTAGCCCAACCAAGGAACCCGTTAGCCTCCCTCCAGCATTGTAGTACTACCCCTGTGTGCGAGGGAAAGTCCCTCCGGAGCTTCTTTGAGTATAGGAGAGGCTCATAACCACCCTCCTGCATGACGTGCCTATCCACCCAGTAGGCCGGTTCCAAATCAGCCGCATAGACCCAATCGTTAATGACCTGAAGCTGAGACGCCCAATAATACAGCCTAACATCCGTCAGGGCCAGCCACCGATCATACACCCCCCCAGTAAGCTTTGGCAACGCAATCCTCGGGTTTCCCCCATCCAAGAGCAACGTCCTCACGGCCTGGGAAATGCGCCGGAACACCCCGTCTGGCACCTGGAAGGCCGAGTTTTGTAGGATGTATAGGAGGCGTGGTAATGCCAACATCTTAAACAATGCGGCGCACCCCATCAGGGTGAGGGGGAGGGTCCGCCAATGCGCAACGTCAGACGCCAGTCTCACCAGAAGCGGCTCCAGATTCCTGGAGAAGAACTCCGCCCTGTCCCTCGTAACGTACACTCCGAGGTATTTAAAACCTTCAGTGACAACCACGGCCGGACACCCCGACGGGACCCGTGGAGGGGCCCCCGAGAGGGGGTAAATCAATGACTTGGACCAATTGATCCTGAAGCCAGAGTAGCTGCTAAATAGTTCAAAAAGGTGAAGCGCCTGCGCATGGAATGGTAGGGTCTAGACATGTATAGGACTACATCTTTGGCATATAATGATATACGCTCTTCCCAGCTATTCGTAAGTGACAAGCCCCAGGATGACCGCTCTCCTGATCCAGTGGGCCAGTGGCTCCAGCACCAGGGCGAACAGGAGTGGGGACAACGGGCATCCCTTCCTCGTATCAAGCCGCAGTGGGAACACCCGGGACAGTACACCATTAACCCGCACCCTTGCCACCGGCCTTTCATACAGCAGGTGCACCCTACCACAGAAGACCAGCCCAAACCCCAACCGCTGCAGGACCATAAATAGATAAGGCCATTCAATACTATCAAAGGCCATTGAGGCGTCCAGCGCCATCAATGCCGTTTGGGTAACCTCTTCATCCTCCGTCATGTACATTACACCATATAGCCTACGTAGATTATGCTGTGTACTTCTGTGAAGCGATACAAAAGGGGATGATGGACGGAGCGTTTGAGCAAATCAAACACTCACCCCCAGTCAACTGATCTGGGTTTAATCCATCACCATTCTTTAGCCCACTCAGCCACCCCAGTTCAGACATGGCCATATGCAAATCAGTCTGTCCCTGTGCCTCATGGGAACAGTCCAGCCCGAACTGCCAAGCCATGTCTTCCCTGGACCGGAAACAAGCATCCTGGCACCGGTTTCGGATTCATAATCCTCATCAGCCAGGCTATCTTGAATCCAGTGGCCAAGTGAGTAAGGGACTCACGTCTGAGGCATGCAGTCCTCGTGGAATGTAACAGGAGATCAACAGTAGTGCACGGCCCTCCCATTTGGCCGCCAGTGTCGCCAAACATCTCGATGCCTCCTCCCATTCTCCCGTGGCCATCAGTGGGCAAGCCATACAGACTAAAATTCCCACCCCCCTAGAGGCTGACGAAAACCCGGAGTGAGCCAATAGCTTGTACCAGAACCGGTCCAATGCTTTACAAGTATTCCCTCTCAGGTGTGTCTCCTGTAGGAGAACTATGTCCGGGCCGTGGCGTTTCAAATACTGCAGGATTAGTGTGCGCTTTATTTTATTGCCCAGCCCTTTCACATTCCATGACCACATTCTCAGTTTTGAATGATCACCCATTAAAGAAAAGTGCACTAACATGCGCCGGACCCCCGTCACACTCCGGCTGAAGCCCAAGTACCACCCACCAAAGCTGCCTCATACACACACCTGGAGCAAAACAAAAACCTACCCAGAACAAACCTCCCCTCCCCCCCAACCATACCCCCACCCTGCCTCCCTGCTCCGTGGGCCCCCAACCACCCACCATCATAATACACAGAGTGCCTGTCGCCCCATAACCCCACAACAATTAAATCAGGGAACACAATGCTACAGCTTCCGAATGTAGAAACGGAGTACCCACCCCCCTAGAAAATTCAGCAAGACAAAACCCCCCCACGTCACCCCCAACTGTAAACCCTGCGCTGGAGTCTCTGAAAGACAGTCATATGGCTCAACAATAGTTCGAGGCCACCAAATTCGCAGTCATCCGCGGAACTGCAGCCCCGAGCCCCCCAGGCGTTAGGAGGCCAGGACCCTGTTGGCCAGCCGATCTCCTACCTTCAGTGTCCAGGCCCATCTCACACCATGCCACTCAGTTCTCTCACTTCAGAGGCGAATGACCCGTCCGAAGAAGGTCCTGTGAGAGGGTGGTGCCAGTCCGGGCCCCCTGGTCTTTGTCGTGCTGGGACGGGTGCTGCGAACCGCCTCGGCGGCCCACGGTCCGCCATCCCTCCGTCCAATTGTTCGCCTCCTCCGGTGAATCGAAGAAGTACGCCTTTTTCCCCATCGATGACCTTTAGGCGTGCCGGAAACAGCATCATATACTTCACGCCAAGATCTCTAAGAGCCCGTTTCACTCCATCGAATGACCTGCGTTGGCGCTGCACTTGTAATGTGAAGTCCGGGAAGAAGCGGATGGTGGCATTCTCGAGCCTCAGATCTCTGGACACCCTCGATGCCTGCAGGATAGCATCCTGGTCGCGGTAGTTCAGGATCCGCGCTATGATGGTACATGGGGGGCCACCGGCTTCGGTCTAACCCCCAGCGCGCGGTGGGCGCGCTCAACCGAGAAGAAATTAGAGAGGCGCTTTGGCTTGAGATGGTTGAGTATCAGGTCCTCCACAGAGTAGTCCATGGAGGGGCCCTCGAGTCCTTCTGGGACCCCCATGATTCGAACATTGTTGCATCTCGCCTGGCCTTCCTGGTCCTCGAGGCGGGCGGCGATGTCGGCCTGATTCTTCGTAAGCGCGGCAGCCTGTTCCTCTAGCCGCTTCGTCTTGGATTACAGGCTGCCTATGCCACTCTCCGCCTCCGACATCTTGTTGGACATTTTACTAAAGTCAGCCTGCAGCAGGTTGACCTCTTCCGTCACTGAGTCAAGTTTAGGTTCCATAGTACCCCTCATGACCCTCAGGGCTCCACGCATCTCTTGAATAGCAAGCATGATGTCCTTAAGCGGAGGGTCTGCTCCCCCACCCCCTGCCGCCTCGGCTTGCATGCGGTCACTCCGCGGAGCCTCCTCCCTGCCCACAGTAACGGTATAGTTATCCATGGAGTTTGATTGGCTCTGTGTTAGAGGACGATTGCGGCCCATAGTGCGGACACTCACTGCGCCACTCTCTATCTCCAGCTGAGGTCCACTCCACGGCTCGCGCTCTGGAGTCTCCTTCTGGCCCCGCTTGGCTGACACCCCGTTAGCCGAAGAGCACCCACCACGGGTCCTCGCTGCAATTATGGGATACCCTGCTTCAGCTCTGGCCCCCGGTCCCTGACCAGGCAACTCAGTCTTTTGCTCCCAGGATTGCACCAAGGAGCAGGCCCACACTCTTGACCCCACACAGTATGCAGGCCGATAACCGCTCGTTGCAGGCCCCACTCACGCCGCTGCAGCACGAGTCTGACCAATCTCACTCACTTCCTGTGGCCCTATGGTGTGGTGCATGAGGCCCCTCCAGGCCACCTTTCTCCAATCCTCGCCAATCAGGCCGGCCTCCTCTATTGTAATGCTGCTTGGAGCCACTCCGGTGCATGCTGCTCTCCAATGGAGGGGGCCGCACACCCCCTGTCCCCAGTGTCCCGTAGTTGCCGGGGCCCTCCCGGCGCAAAGACCCAGCCTCACAGCAACACCTGAACCCGTATATGGAGGGGCCCTGCTGCACTCTACCTGCCTGCGCTCTGTGGCAAGGGCAAAGTCAAGTCACCGCCAGCAATCACCGCCACTGCCGGGGTCCACGCCGGAGCAGCCGCACCTCGCCAGGCAGTGTCCCGATCAGTTTCACGCTGCCCCCCGCCGCCTTGCCGCTACTCCTCAGGCCGCCCCGCTGATCGCCAGATATTTAGCGCGGGCCCCGCCGCCGCACACAACGCGCTCCAGGGCAAAAGCGCAGGCAGTCTCTCACCCGCGGCCGACACCTCCCTGCACACTTGCGGCACGGGCTCTCAAGCTCCGCCGCCATCTTGCCTCCGGGCCCACCAGCCGCGGGCAAACAGTCCCCGACAGAGCCAAAAACGGTGGTCTCGCAGCTACCAGACAGCGCCAGCCGCCGCACTGCCCTCTCCGACAGCGGCGGGTGCCTTCAGGATATGCGGATGATGCCGGATTCGGGGTAGACGGTCAGGATATGGCTCGCTACTCCCTCAGTGTGCGGCCTTCTACCGCAGCTGCAGACCAAGCCCCCTCAATTTGCTATATTTTTTACAGCTGAAGATACAGTGGGTGGATGCATTATTTTTAATGTTTGAAAATAGGTTAACTTGGGGGATGCTAGCGGGAGCATTGCGAAATGGCCGCTCTTTAGAGCTGCTCCGCCGGCTGAGCTCAAGATCCAGCAATTCTCCTTGTAATCCTGGCTGTTATCTGCCTCAAATTGCTGTATTAACTTCCCTGACAGCGGCAGACTATAGTGGCTGGAGTTTGGGAAGAACCACAGTGTCTATTCAGCGATATTGGCGTGTGAGACACCGGACCCGGCGAGGACAGCATGGCGGCTCCAGGCGCGCTCGGTCTGGGCGCTTAAGGTAGGCCGCGGCTGTCGCTGGGGGCGGCCGGGGGTACCGCGTCTGGGGACGGATTTCTGGTCTAGCTTGCGGTGTGCTGTGCGGCCGCTCCTGGGGTCCGGCGACGCTCAGCTGCCTGTACAACGTGCACTGGGGGCCGTGCTACCTCGGACTGCGCAGCCTGCCGGTGGCGGGACTGGCATTAAGCTGTGCCGCGTCTGCGGACCCCGCGGCCTTCCAGTGCGGGTCTGTGGGCCTGCTGCGAGCTGCTTGGTGAGCCGGTTTATGCGCTGGGCTGCCGCCGCTTAGCGAGTGGGCTTGGTCTGCACATTGCCCAGAAATTGGCTGGTGATCCTCCCTGCTACCATTACCCCGAATATTTTGCGACTGCGGTGGTTATCATACCGCCTTCTGGGGGCGGCCACATTGCCTCAGCTCCAGTTGCGGTGCGCTCAGGAAGACCACTGCTGAGCTACGGGTTTCTTGTTACCCGCCTGCGGAATACAACCCACTGTGTCTCATCGGCACTGTCTGTGCAGCACTCTATCGACCAAAATCCACCCTTCCATATCTGGGCATACCTTCCACACCGGCACTTCAGAGAAAGGCGTCAGCACAAGGACGCAGACCGGCGTGGCTGCTGACTGAGGCCTAGTGCTCTGTCATTTCCTGGTGCATGTTACGGACCAGAGGTGCGGCCGTTTGCTACAACATCAATGACACTGTGGGAGCGTGTCTCTCTCACCTGCATGCTGCTGCGGTGTAGCTGCTCTGCTGGCTGAGCCTGTGTAGTTATTTGGGAACAGCAGGATCGTGACCAGTGGAGGAGCTCACGAGTCATCCACGCTGCTCTCTATGAGACATCCTAAGCTTCTTGCAGTGCTGTGACATTACGGTTGCTATCACACGGCTGCTTCCTGGGGCAATGGCTAATTTTGGATATTGTAAGATCGTCACTGCCTAACAGCTCCAGCTGCGGGGCGTACTACTCTGGGTGTGCATAATGGGAAAAAGCCAACTGCGCCTCACATTCGAGCTCTAGAAGGCCAGGAGAGCAGCTCAACATGTTGCCTCGGACTCGGAGGCAGACGTCCCACGGATCAGTTGACAAAACGTAGACAAGACTCTCATCGCGGTGTAGGCCAGCCTACAATCCATCATTGGCAAAAAAGATCCTCTTAATCTTCATATTGATCACATGTCATCCAAGCTGGATAAACATGCGCAGCATCTGGGGGAGGCTGAGACGCGCATCTCAGATGCAGAATATGGGCTACAACAGGTTGCTCAGAAGACGACTTATATCGAAAAGGTCCTTGCTGTCATCCAGGCCCGTAATGAGGATTTGGAAGCCAGATCGCGCCGCAATAACGTGCGCATTACGGGCCTGCCAGAATCCACGAATACGGGACGCCTGGAGACCTACATGGAGAAGCTCATCAGTGATATCTTTGGTCGGGAGCCGTTATCACAGGTCTTCATTGTGGACGTACACATCGCTCACTGGCTGCAAGACCCCCGTCGGGTGCCCCTCCTCGCCCCATTATTGCCCGCCTATTAAACTATAGAGAACGGGATGTGATTCTTCGCCTTGCCAGGGAGAAGGGTACCATCACCCCCTTGCTTTTTATCCCGATTTCACAGTGGCAGTACAGGAGGCCCGTCGGGAGTACCAACCTGCAAAGAAACTACTCCTGGCTGCGCAAATTTCATATGCCATGCTCCACCCTGCCAGGTTGCGTGTGGAGGACGGCGGGAAATAAAGATCTTCACATGCCCGAAATCAGCTCCAGGCTTGCAAAGACTGTGTCCTGACGCAATCGATTCCACAGGGCCACGGGAGATGCAGATACTGGGGACTCTGGGGATACAGCTGCAGCGCGAGGCGGACGCTGACACTACTGATTTGCAAAATTGCTTTGTTACTGTTCTCTCATTCTTGATGTTGCCTTATGTACATGTTTGCTGGGACTACTGAGGGGAGGTGTTGGCTCTGGAACTGGTGGCAGCGAACTAGTGGCCCAGAAGTCAAATTGTGTTGAGATTACTATTCTACATATACTGGGGGTTATCTACTTGATCCATCTTAAGCCGATTGATTGTGATAGCTTGGCCACCTCCTACTTACACAGTAAGGGAGTTTGCGCTTGGCGCCCCCCTTTATGGGTATTCCCCACCAACAGTTACCTCCTAGGTACTCTGCTGAGAATGTGTTTGTGGGTGTTCAGGATTGCTTTGGTGAGTTGAGAATGCTGAAGTGGGAGGGAGGTATGTGGGGGAGGGAAGGGTTTATGGGTTGCTCATATGGCCGGATGACTATTCATTCCATCGATGCTTGCATGTGTTTTTCTTTATGCATCCAGGACAAATGGTAGATTCCGTCAACTATATGCTTTATTGTTTCCATGCATGGTAGCAGTGTGACTATTAGCTGTCTAACATGGAATGTGAGGGGGGTTAAACTCACCAAAAAAGATCTGACAAGTGCTGGCTCACTTAGATCGAAACAATATCAGCATTGCCCTCCTACAAGAAACTCACTTGATGCTGTACACAGATCAGCAAGCTGGGGCCCGCTGGGCTGGTTTTCGTCTTGCCTCCTCTTATTCCTCCTATAGTCGAGGGGTTCTTACTCTGATAAAGAAAGGTCTCTCTTTTACACCACATCGCACACATACTGACTTTGAGGGGCGATTTGCTATCGTACATGCTACATTGGCAGGCAAACTTGTCAGCATAGTCAACTGCTATGGTCCAAATATGGATGACCCTGGGCTATACATAAAGCTTTTAGCACTACTGCGCAGCTGGCCCGATGCAGCGATCTTGTGGGGGGACCTCAACATGCACCTAGACCCCAGGAAAGATAAGTCTAGTGGCAGGGATGGGCAATCACCGCGAGCAGCACAGGTGTTAAATGCTGGACTGGAAGAGTTCGGCCTGTTAGACATCTGGAGGCATAGACATATGGACACACTTGCTGGCACACATATCTCTTCTATGCCTGGCAGCTGGTCACACCTTGACTACTGGCTGGTGGGAGACGGGGTGGTGGACTGGGTGATGGAGGTAGAGAATCTGCCATGCACACTCTCTGATCACTGCCCTGTCCAACTCACGTTGTGCATTACTATGGTAGTCACACGGCCCTTCACGTGGCGCTTCCGCTCGGAGTCACTGCTAGATCCTCTTTATTTAGAATCAATCCGCGAGGCCATTACACACTACTTCGCTGAGAGTACAGGGGCGGTAGATAGTGTCGGAGTGTTATGGGAGGGTTTTAAGGCCACTATTCGGGGTACGTGCATTAGTACGACGGCTGGCATATTGAAGGATCTTCGGTGTCAAAGTGGAAGCTACGTTCACTCGACTTGAACGCGACTACGAATGTGCGCCCACTGAATTGACTCTGGCGTCTCTTAAAGAAGCTATACCTGAACACGCAAAGTTGGCAGAAGAAGAAATGAGATATTTATCTAAGCAGTATGTTGCTCGCTCGTACGGGAAAGGTGGACGCCCTGGGCAGAACTTAGCCGAAAAAAATCAAACACCGTATGAACCACGACATCATCACTAAGATAACAGATACATTGGGACAGGATTATTATAGCATTCCTGATATTGCAGAGCAGTTTAGGCAGACCTACGAGACACTATACACATCTCAAGTCAGACCGACCGGGTGGAATTAGATGCATATTTGTCACAGGTGGCTATTGCCTAACTGTCAGAAGGACAGCAGGAGTATTTGGGTCTTCCTATTGCAGTGGAGGATATACATATGGCCATTGCTTCTCTCCCTAATAAGAAGGCCCGTGCCCGGACGGCTTTACCTCTGAATTTTACAAAGCTTACGCAGAAGAGCTCGCCCGATTTTTGCTATAGATGTATACAGAAGCTTAAGATTCGGGTATCCTCCCTCCGTCTCTTCACAAGGCCTTAATTATCACGCTCTTGAAAAAAGATAAACCTCCTGAGTGCTGCAACTCTTATAGGCTGCTCTCACTAAGTAATACTGACGTAAAAACTCTACCAAAAACTTTGGCCACACGCCTCCAACCGCTGATGCAGAATCTGGTCCTTCCAGGTCAATCAGGATTTATACCCACACGATCTATATCTTACAACCTCTGTACTTTATTTGCACTGTTCCACACTCTCTCACCAGAATTGCCAGCTGTGGCTGTCATGCTGGACGCCGCCAAGGCATTTGATTCAATTGAATGGGGATATGTATTCCTCATCAAGCAACGTGTGGGCTTCTCCCCCTTTTTTATCAATTGGATCAAACTACTATATAGGCGACCGACGGTTTGGGTAAGGGGTCACACTTCTAGCCCGATTACCATCACTAGGGGCACTCTGCAGGGATGTCTCTTGTCACCACTGCTGTTTGCCCTGACGCTAGAGCCTCTGGCCTGTCTTATTCGACAATGCCACAAACAAGCAGCTATAAATCTGCATCAACGGCATCTTATCCTATCGCTATATGCAGACGACATGCTGCTTTTTATCCGTGAGCCGAGTAATCATCTAGCATCAGTACTACGTGAATATATTCGATTTGCGTGTTTCTCTGGGCTGTCTATAAACTGGGCAAAATTGGTGGTACTGCCTTTGACCGTCTTCTCGGAACCACATGAATTAGACTTTCCTCTTGTGTGGGCATCGGAGTTGGTCAAGTATCTAGGAATCTGAGTACACCGCGTTCCTGATAGTCTTTCGGAGAATTATGGTACGGCTATTACGTGGTTGGAATGTCAGCTAGATAAATGTATTCGTCTTCCACTTTCTCTCGCGGACCGTCTTGCGCTTATAAAAATGGTGGTACTGTCCAAATTTTATATTTATTTAATAACATACCTATTCCTCTTACTCAACAATTTTTTTAAACGTTGTGGTCGCTGTTGCTTCGCTTGGTCGGGGTGGAAAGCAGGCGCGGGTGAGCTGGCAAACTACTTTTTGAATACAAACATGGGGGTTTTAATGCACCTGATTTCTATTTATACTACTTATGTGCGCAGGCACACTACGCACATTTTTGGTCCACGCACCACAACTTTATTCCTCATGGGGCGGTGGAGCACTGGGATGTACATCCCATTTGGCTGAACTCTATCCTCACTCATAGCCGTCGCCTTACCCCGTGCCGAAATAAATACTATCAACTCGTCAATTGCGGCATAGCAGGCACTGGGTCGTCTGGCCGGTAAATTAACCTTATATTCGCCACTTCTCCCTGTTGCTTATCATGCGAACGTCATGGTGAAGCATGAGGATTAACTTATGGGCATTTTGGCTCAGGCGGGCATTGAAAAGATGCAGGATCTATTCCCTATCGGCTCGTTCCTGACCGCAGCGGACACAGAATATCTCCAAAATAAAAACCTGTTATTTACTTTTACGTTACATAGATTGAGGGGGGCATCACCGGTTCACTTTCCTACATTTTCTACAGAGCCTCCATCATCAATGGCTTTACAGACCTTGCTAACCAGCCCCACCAGGTGCAAACTTGTCACTAAACTTTATCGGGCCGCCAGGGGGGATAGAATACTTCCTGAGGATAAGAGTCAGAATAAATGGAATGAGAACTTAGACCCGGCACTCTGTATGTTAAATTGGGAACATTGCTGTGCCTTAACTGGAATCCTCATATCTAAAGGGAACCATCACATTCTACATTTCAAGTTTCTTCACCAAATTTATCACACACCACAGCGGTTTTTTAGATATGGTCTCCGAGAATCAGATAAGTGCACCTGCTGCGGTGCTTTCGGGGCGGATTTTTGGCATCTAGCCTGGTCCTGTGACAAGGTACGGACCTACTGGACCGCAGTGACCACCACATTGTCAAGAATCATTGGTGTTACCCTGGTCTGCTCACCCCAGGTGTCCTTGTTGGGCCTGCTCCCCTTTTTAAAAGGTGCTATATAGGTAAGCTAGCCAGAATAGCATTGCTCATTGCAAAACAACGAGTGGCGCTGGTATGGGACAGTAAACGCAATCCCACCGTGGCACAATAGCTTATGGATTTGGCATATTGTAGGTAGAATCTGAAGTTATATGTGGAAGAGTTAACTGTAACCTCCCGGCCAAATGATATTTGGGAACCCCTATTAATTTATTTACGTTCCATTGCTGTACATGATGCCTCAGATATGTAAGCTGTATAAATGCTAATGTTGTCTTTGAATATGATGTACTGTCATTGTAGATATGTAGCAACAAGTGGAATCTACCTTGCTATGCGTGCTTAATACGGCCACTTTCCTTTTTTTTGTTATTCTGTTAGATGATATTGTCCCTTATCGCTGGTCTTTAATTGTCCACATTGTCCTTCTATTGCATTATCGTCAACGTGTATTGTGATGCATTGTGAAAATCATAAATAAAAATAATACAAAAAATAGGTTAACTTACCATCACTTCCACGTGAGGTGGTGGATCTGACATCTAGAGAACCTTTCCTTCTATCTTTATGTCGGCAAGTCTGGAAGTCTGCAAAAAATGACTAATTCAGATCAAATGCCAGAATTACAATTTAATTACAATTATTTTACAGTTTTGAAACGTTTTAAACAATTCATCCAAAAACACCCAACCAGTTACAAAGATGTGGAAATGATTCAAGGAATGAACTAAAATAATCAAAATCCTATTTGACTAGTGTTCTTAAGTTTAGTCAATATATGTAACATAACATGCATTTTTATTATTTTCATTCCATTTTTCCCCCCTTGTAATTTTCCTTAATGTCAGTTTTTCCTCACCCTGTTACAGTTCTGTGATATATTCTGCTTGATACTGACAATTAAACCCATTGGTCTGAGGAGAACTTGACTGAGAGTGAACTTCGAAGGGCCGTGTTCAGGGCTAGAAATGTAAATAAATAGGTTTATATAGCTCATGTGAAAGTGGCTTCTTCCTAACAACTTGTCTTAAATTGAAGGGGAGATTTGCGACCTGGCCGTTACGCCAGGGATCAGCTGCACACTGAACTAAATAAATAAGGAATCATTATAGGGATACGGCTCACTTTCCGTGGGTTTATAGCGTGAGGATGTATTCTAAAGGAAGATTTGAGTCACATTGTGGGCGTGAGAGTGAATAAGTTAAGTAGACACAACCCTATCATTAAACTATCGCGCACGAAGGAGAACATTTTGTCCGTTGGATACTCTATAAATAGCCCAGGTCATCAGTTTGGTTCTGAAAAACGAGTCTATCCTCAAGTGGCGTCAGAGAGGCTTCACCCAAGCGCCAGTAGGCATTATTAAATAAAGTAATTTATTGCCTCCATGACAGTAAGGCAGAGTCATATAATTTTCCCACTCCATAAAAGCAAGGGGAAAGACATACCTTGCTCTACTAAGTGTGGACTCAGAAAAAAGGATAATGAATTACCAAACTCTTAGAAAGGAGCTGTACCGTGATGATGAATCTTCATATCGAGTATAGAAACCACCTACCAAGGTAACTTGGTTTGCATGGGAACTTCTTCCGGCCTATTAGGTTATCTTGGAAATGCAATATGGCAAAACCTCACATCACAAACTGCAGAGGAACAGCATGTCTCATACTTGCTTGATTCAAGGAGAAAGGATCATGCTGCGCTGATGAAAAAAGCCACGAAGCTCCATTGACACTGGACAGAGATCACCACACCTCTCATCAATGGAAGTAGTCACCAATTGAATTTTGTCGAATGAGCACAGATCCGTATAGGAAAACTCTTCTCAACAATTTTCCAGCTCTGTTCAATTCCAAAGGCAAATTACACTGGCATTGTCTGCTTGGACTCAGCTTGGCCCTTTTAGCACCAGGGAATAGTATAAAAAGCTGATTATGTCACCTCAGCTCCTCTGAGTCAATAATACAAAAAAACTCACAACTCTTATGTGAATTGTTATGTATAAAACGCCTCCGGTGTATGGGACGGGGAAGGAGGGTAGTTAGGCAAGGACCATTCTAGAATAGATGAAATTGTGAAACCACATTAGTCAGAAAAAAATTTCAGGACCAAACAAAGATAGATCTAAGCAGAGATAACTACAGTTAGAAAAACCTGTAAGCATGAGTAAACTAAGAACGAGAAATCATGGGCTCAAACTGAAAGGGAAATAGTGCTGGGATCCTTTCAAGAAAGGTAACACAAGTGGAACGTTCAAGAGAGAGATTTATTGAGGTGATTTCAGGGAATCCATACCAGCTGTCAAGTAAACCTTTACAATATCTTCACTTGAATCCTTCTTAGCCAAATGTAGTTCGAAATTCAGAACATGTAGAACCCTACAAGAGAGAACAAGGCTAACAAAAAAAGAACCACGCTTGACTTTCAGTGGTGGCTGTGGCAAAGCAGTTAAATGCTCCCCCCTTTTGGGATGGGGCGACGGCGTCAATAAATCAATGTCCAGGCAAATACTTGTTTTTACATTAAAAATAAGTATTTTATTTCTAACTATACATATTCAAAGAGGTATTACGACATTTATAAGCAATTACACTATCCCCTTGAGGTCGTGGCTCTAGAGTTCAACTCTCGCATCCCTGCCCCACCCTCTTGAATGTAATGTGGTTGGGGGTATTCCCTATTCACTGGTTGGCACGTCCGGGGAATTGCTGACCAGAAGGCCTTACCCAAGAGTCTACTCTGACTCTAAGGAAATAGTCGAAAGTGTTTACAGTGCTGCAGCACCTTTAGCAACGAGTCACTCAGGGCCCGACACGCCCGTATCAAGTTTTACCTGCTACAGCAGCAAGGAAGCATTCAGTGGGTGCCCTGTCCGTGGGTACTTCCAATGCTCCAGTACTGTTCACTTGAGCTGTTTTCCTTGTGGAAAGTGCAGAAGCGCCGGGATGGCGCAGGCTTTCTTCAGAGTGGCATGGCCAGCTTTAACAATGTTAGAGGTGTTTCAAGCTTCTGTTGGCACGGTAAGTGCAGGTTTTCCCCACATGTGAGAGGGGACAGATATTTGGGCTCCCGCAATGGAACGACCTTCTAGCATTCAAGGTCACCACTAAGGTCCACACAGGTCTTGGCGTTTTGTCAGCAACAGTCACTTCAATGGTGGCCGCTCCTGCTGTACGAGGTCACTGCAACAAGGCAGTACGGGCTTCACGCTCCTTGCACGGCACTCGATTTACGACCAAGTCAATGGCAGGCCTGGGCTTTCCATAATGGAACCCAAGGTCCTCCATGTAATGCACCATTGCAGGCACACTTGCACTAGGGTATGGACAAAGAACACACTGAGTACTGTTACCTTCCTGCATTGCGCTCTCACAGACACACATTCAGCACACACATTTGCTGTGCATATTGTTTAGTACTCTAGCGTTTCTGTGTTGTGTCATGGTGTGCTACTCAAAAACACACACATTGCTAGTACACACATTCATCATGATCGCACTGCACAGTACTTAACTTTTTATGGGTTGTACTTTCTGCAAGCACACATATACACAGCACTTACTTCCACTGCGCACACATTGGACAGCACTACATCTCCCATGTAATGAGTTCCTTGCAGGTATGCATACACTGCGTACTTGGACTCACCATGCATGTATTTCACCGCTCTGCTTTATCCCTGTACTGTACCCTTTTCCAGGCACACATGCATCCAGCGCATAATCACCACTCCTGAGCTGAGCTGCGCAGCACATTACAGCTTACTGATGTAGGCACAGCGGAACTTGAGTGAGCATGTAGACCTCAATCCAGTTACACAGGGCAAAAAGGACATGTTCACTCCTATTGATCACTACACGGTATGCTGGCACCACCGCGATAGTGTTGCTTAACTTTGGAGGACGGCAGTAGCCTTCCACCACTATGAGGTTAGTGATAGGGGGCATGGCCAAGATGGCGGCAAGCTCAGACGTGCCTGAACGAGCTCCACAGGGATCCGCACAACATCCTGCAAATTCATGGTCCATTCGGGCTTGGGATGCCTGGTATTGAACACTAGACTCCCTCCAATGGAGCCACTGTTGAGTGGGGACGCCTGATTTCTGCTCCCATGCAGAACCCGGGTGAATGTGGATCAGGGAGGCAACTGGGCCTCTGACCATGACGCTCTCGCTGAGCCAAGCCGCAACACAGAGCTGCATTGGCCAAAGACCGCATGAGAGGACAACGGTTGGGACGAGGCTAAGCAGCAGGTAGAGCCCTGCTACGCTACGTGGCCATCTGCTCTAGCGCATGATGACTACAGTTGATCGGCTACACAGACGGTAGATGGCATACATCACCATTTGATTCTGTCAGCTCGCTGGAAACTGGGAGGGGCGTGTCCCTCCATTGGACAACTCACCGAACAAGGGCAGGTCCTAGATCCACCAAACATTGCGGAGCCTGCACCCGGGGACTGGCTGGATCGCTGTTGGTGCAACACTATCTTTTCCTACTGGCCTCGGTTAAGAATGCTAAATGTCTGATGGCTGCCCACAAAACTACTGAGATGGGTTACCAACGAACTGTGGGAGAGCTACGGCGTCCCATGAGAGGTGCGTGGGGTCTTCCTGGGCCTGAACTGTACCCTGTTATTGCTTGCCTGCTTCACTGATGCCCGAGAGGCCCAGCGCAAGAGGGGGCATGTGTTGGAGTCAGTCTGGTTCCAAAGGCCCCCTAGATGGAGCGGCCCCTCAAAAATCCCACATGCGCTGTATGAAGGCTTGTGACATGTGTATCCTACAGGTATAGCCAGGACTGGCCCTGGGAGATAGCGCCCACTGGTACCACTTTGTTTTGCGTTATACCCTCAGGACAGGAGAGGAGAGGAGACAGTCACAGCAGCTTGGTGTGTGGGTGCTGCACTGCCCTGTGCTGAGCTGTTCTAGACGGGCCTGAGGCTAGACGCTGTGCAGACTGAGTGGCCTGGCTTGGAGGGTGAAAATCTCATTACTCCACCTTTGGGGACCCGCGCATGTAGATGCTGTGCCTTGAACCCATCTGACATCCAATAGGATTGTGCAGCCTAGATCCCTGCAGACACATTTTGACTATGCCCACGAAACCTCTTCTTACCCTTGTACACCTCTAGCATCTCTACCCCTTTTCCTTGGGATGGAGGCAGACATGCCTGCACTGTCACAGCACCTCCCTGAAACCGCTGAATGTTGACCAGATATGCCACCTCGAGGCAAGTGCGGGGATTGGCCTGGGGACCTGTGTGAGGACTGCCATCACTAGAGAAAAAATGCAGGCAAATTTTTTTTGATATAACAAGTCTGAGATGCATCTAGGTCTAGTTTTCTTAATAGATATTTTGCTAGTTCGTTTGTTGCTAGAGAGATAAGTAGAACTGTAACAATATAAGCGCTGTTACAGTAATTATTGATGCACTATATTATTGTTTTTATACGATGGAATTATTAATTATGGCTCGTTGGCACTTTAAAATGCAATATGTGCAATATCTTGTTATAGTAACTAAGGCTGTATTTTTATTGCATTTTATCCTTGTCTTTATATGTTGTAATTAGTAATTATTGCACGTTGGCACTTTAAACTGCAATATGTGCAATATCCTGCTATTGTACTTTTATATGTGCTACCAATATAATTAGCTATGTATGATTAAGCCCATGTTTGATTGATATTTATATTTCCTATCTTTAAATGCACAATGTATGGTGAATTGGTCTGGTTTTGTGAGATAATTATGATTGTATTGGTAATTTTTAAATGATTCTTGTGATACAGTTTCTAAATATTGCGTAGTGTAAAGATGTTTGATTGCAATGATTTTATTTAGTCATGCAATAAATATTTATTATTAGTATCACTAGAGGAGAAAGGCTTTGCAGCTATAACATGCCCTCCACCTACACGAGGTCATGATGGGGAAGTCAAAGAATAACAAAAAGCCTGATCTCGGGCCCGAATGGAGAAACAGCTTTGTCTGCTCCCCGGTTCACAACCTGGGCACGCTGGCCCACTTGAAGATCACCCTACACAAACACTCAGCCCAGTTCAAAAAGGTCTTGCATGCTATGCTGGCCACCAAAACATCATTTGAAACTAAGATTGATGCTGTGTCCCTGGATATGAATCTGCTTCCTGCAGATCACCAGAAAATGACAGAAAGGGTGGATGACAGAGTCCTCACACACATCCATATACTACTATGCGTCTTGACCTCCAAACTCAAATGAAGGACATGAAGGCAGAGGTAGCCTCCCTCCACAAACAGGGAGGAAGGCCACTCAAGATGCAAAAATGTCTGTTTACTGGGCTTCCTCGAACGCTATGAAGGGCAAGCATGGAACTTTTTCTTGAAAACTGGCTGATGGCTACTGTACTGGAAGTCAAGGTATGTAAATGTTTTTCTGTGGAAAGTGCACATAACATCCTGGGAAGACCCCCACCCACAAGAGTTAGCCCGCAGCTTGCTTTTGCCCGACTCCTTAACTTCAGAGACAGGGATTTGATATTGAAACAGACACTTAGAGAATACCACCTTTACTGCTTACCCAGACTTCACTGCAGAGGTCCAACAGTTTTGGAACTCCTACACAGCAGTGAAATAACTACTCCAGGACCTGAGCTTGAAGTCTGCCCTCTTGTATCCTCCAAAACACAAGGTGGTGGACAGTAAAACCTCCCACTTTTTTTCCTCTCCTTAAGAGGTATGCACATGGCTCCATGTGAAATGCCTGGCACCTAATCCCACTAATGAAAAATCCCCAGGTGAACAGTTGACACCCTGACTGCTGTACATGAAACTCAGAGGGGTGAGTGGTGGTCCCACCCGGGAGCAGGTGGCCATGGAGCAGGCGCAAGTGGTGGCAAAGGCATAGTCTTTGTGCTTTGTGATCGGACCGAGCCTCAGAGGCAGGCTCAGACACTGGAGAATCCCAGACTTTGACCACAAGCGCATTCGGGGCCCAGAACTGACTCACAGATCAGCAGATAAAATCTTGTGAACCCTAGTGGTGACTGTCGTGGGAGGCAGATGGTCATCCTTGTCCAAGTGATGCACGCCGAATCCTTCTGTTTCTGTGGCCGACCGGGGCAGGATGCTTGGACATCTGGTGTGTAAAGTGGGAATGTCCAGCGGAAAACTTTGTCCCGCGCTGCAAAATCGGCTCCTGGCAACAAAAACAGCCCCCAGGTGTCTAAAGCCGGCCCCCACCCTGGCGGCCGACCAGGCACAACGCCCAGTGCCCACTACGGCCTGTCTGGCCTGGCCCCGTCAGACACAAGACATCTCGACACAGCTGGGAATCGTACATCGAGCTGACCTCAGGATGGTATGCTTTGCCGGGTCATGCGGTCACCTAGCACTTTACACCATGGGCACCCCGATGCACACCCATACACACCTCTATCCCACATTATCACTTGCTGACACGGAACGTGAAAGGCATGATAACCCCCCACAAAAGGATATCAGGTACACGCATACCTCCAGCACCACCAGACCCACATCGCATTCTTACAAGAAACACATCAAACACAAACGGAGGTACGTAAACATCAAGCGAAGTGGAGGGACAGGTTTACGTCACAACAGCATCAGCATATGTGTGAGGGGGGCTGATCTGGATAGCCACGGGGGTCCCTTTTGTGGAAGATATGCATAGAACTGATGAAGGGGGATGCTAAGTGCTTGTTGAGGGCCATTTAGAAGGGATGCCACAGACACTAGTAGGAATTTATGCACCATTTATGCACCCAACACTAATCAGAAGGCCCTCTTTGACACACTTACACCGGTACTCTTAAAAGACCCTCATACCCCGAGTACCTAGCGCGGCTACTTAATTTGCAAACTAGACATCAATCAGGATCGGTCTGTCCCAACCCTTAAAGGCACTCCATGCACCCGTGCATCACATAATTTTTGGGACTGTATAGCCCCACACGAGTATATGATACATGGCGCCTGAAAAATCTCCATAACACTGAATTTTTATTCTACTCCCCGGTCCATGGGATAGATACTAGAATAGTCCTTTAGTAGTGATGCCCTAGGCCTGCAGATTGTCAACACGGAGTACTTGGCCTATACCATTGCTGTTTATGTTCCACTGGGGCAGACAATGCCCTACCGTCCCCAACTTGGTGGCTACAGACAAAAGCATGGGGAGATGCCCCTTTCAGAGAAATATTATCAACATCTATTGCTCAATATTTTGACATTAACAAGGCCCCCTGTCGCGCCTCAACTTAAATGATAAGATATTGAGGAAGGTGCTAGCCAATATGCTTCTTCCCGTGGTTGGCATCCTTGTACATAACGGCCAAATTGGGTTAATACCTGAACGTAGCACCTTCCTAAATATTTGTAGGCTACTGAGTGTGGTGGGGGCTACTGCAGCCGCAGCTCCGAACCCTGGTGGCAGTATCACTGGACATCAAAAAAAGCATTTGATAAATTGGGCGGGGAATACCTGCGGGCTAAACTGAGAGTATGGGTGTAGGACCTTGGTATCTTGGGTAGGTTCATGCAATACACAAAAACTTCAATCTGCACAGCCCAACTGATCTCCGACAGCTTTGCCATTTGAAGAGACAGAAGGCAGGGATGCCCCTTGTCCCCACTGATTTTAGGCTTGGCGATGGAACAATTGGCCTGTAACTAGGGCCTACAGGCGCGGTGATGGGGTATACTGGAACGTGGTTAAGTGCGTTACAAAGGGAGTAAACGCATCCTTGGAATTGGGCACACACGATGGGTTCGTCATGCAGAGGCAGACTCCAATGTGAATTTCAACATTCAATTTATTTGTTCAAAATATTTTCTTTCATTGATTTTCAAAGTTTGATAAGTTCATATGTTCCGATATTGTGTTCAAGTTATAAGAATCATTGCTGACAGGTTTCAAAGGAAATGCTCCAACGCATTTCGGGAAATAAATGCCCTTTATCAAGGAGCTCTGTGAACGCAAAAAAATGCTTTTACCATTCAACACAAGACGTCATAATACATTGCATTAAATACGTTTACATTTCAGGTGAACCTGTATACCTTATAACCCAGGGTGTCGATTTGGAAGGGTGGGGGTGTTTGGAATGGTGAGGTGAAAAGTCCTCGGGTGGGGGGCGGGTGACGAGGGGAAAACTTAGGGTGACGCGAGTTTGGTTGGGGCGGAACACTTACGTGTCCGTGTCAAAGCAAGTAGATTGGCTTGTAATCTGAAAAGAAATTAAAGCAGTCTGTTGTAAACAGTGCCGGCCCAACGTTGCAGAGGTTAATTAGAACGTGGGTTTTAGGTTGGAGCTCCAACTTACTTGAAAATACTCCGAGAGTAGGTTCTGAATGTTCCGTGAAGGTCGCGGAGGACTCACGGAGTGAACGCGGAGTTCGAGGATATTTGGGAGAAAATCAACTGGGCTGGAAGGTAGTCACGTGGGGGGTTGTGGAAAGGGTAAAGGGACTGAGAACAAGTGGATTGGGGCGGCCATCTTGGAAAGGGGTTCGTGTGTTAAAGTAGCAGGTGATCCCAATGCACTTGTTCTCAGTCCCTTTACCCTTTCCACAACCCCCCACGTGACTACCTTCCAGCCCAGTTGATTTTCTCCCAAATATCCTCGAACTCCGCGTTCACTCCGTGAGTCCTCCGCGACCTTCACGGAACATTCAGAACCTACTCTCGGAGTATTTTCAAGTAAGTTGGAGCTCCAACCTAAAACCCACGTTCTAATTAACCTCTGCAACGTTGGGCCGGCACTGTTTACAACAGACTGCTTTAATTTCTTTTCAGATTACAAGCCAATCTACTTGCTTTGACACGGACACGTAAGTGTTCCGCCCCAACCAAACTCGCGTCACCCTAAGTTTTCCCCTCGTCACCCGCCCCCCCCGAGGACTTTTCACCTCACCATTCCAAACACCCCCACCCTTCCAAATCGACACCCTGGGTTATAAGGTATACAGGTTCACCTGAAATGTAAACGTATTTAATGCAATGTATTATGACGTCTTGTGTTGAATGGTAAAAGCATTTTTTTGCGTTCACAGAGCTCCTTGAAAAAGGGCATTTATTGCCCGAAATGCATTGGAGCATTTCCTTTGAAACCTGTCAGCAATGATTCTTATAATTTGAACACAATATCGGAACATATGAACTTATCAAACTTTGAAAATCAATGAAAGAAAATATTTTGAACAAATAAATTGAATGTTGAAATTCACATTGGAGTCTGCCTCTGCATGACGAACCCATCGTGTGTGCCCAATTCCAAGGATGCGTTTACTCCCTTTGTAACGCACTTAACCAAGTATCTAATACGACGTACCAGGCCGGTTGCGTATCTTGGCGGAGCACCCGTAACTTGTACAAACGTTTCAACCACGCAGAACCTTAGACCAAACAAACAGCTGTGCGCCGCGCCTTCATCCTCATTATCATAGTATACTGGAACGTGCCATGTCTCACATTGTCTCACTATGCAGACGATGCCCTGATCTATCTGTGGGATGCCACCACCACACTCCTTGCACTGATGAACGTACTAGAGGAGTTTGTAATGTTGTAGGTGAACAAGGTGAAGCAGTCCAAGTCATGTCTTTTCCCCTTGTCCCTGATCCCGGAACCTGACATGGAAAACTTATCGAGGGCTTGCCTCGAATTGTGCGATGTTTCTTGGGCATTCCAGATCTACCATGCTGATGCAGACCTCACTGGGCTCGATCCCTAAATACCTACCCTTCTGGCACTCTCTACCACTGTCCCCATTGGGGAGTGTGGCGATTTCTAAGATGCTGATACTGTCTCCCCTCCCCTACTTTTTGCTGTACTACCAATCTCTCTACCTAGGAGCTTCTTCTGGGAACTACATGGTATCTTGACGGAGTCTATATGGTGTTGGGGCAGGCTGCGGGTGGCACTTTCCATACTACAGCAGCCACGGACTAAGGGAGGCCTGGGGGACCCCAACTACAAGTTATACTATGCAGCAGCGCAACTGTAATGGCAGATACAGTTGCGGAGTGTTACCTGTCACCCGGAAAGGTTGACCATAAGCAAGATTCTTAGAGCCACCTGGATATACATGTGATTATCGAACTCAGGAACCAGCCCACGGCAAGAGAAGAACCAAATGAAGATGGCCTGCCTTCGCTGGTTAGAGCTTTGAGCACAAACAGAGACCTCAATCCACATACTCGCCATTAATATCGGTATGGCAACGCTGAGAACTTTGTGAAGTGGCCCGAAGGTTTGATCTGGCGCCCTGGAGGGAGGCAGGAATAGACAGCCTATGGGATTTCTATAATGAGAGAGCCTTTATATCCTTAGAGGACATTATGGACACTTACGGAGTGACGACGGGACAGTTCTATACGCACCACACAATACAACATGCGATCCACGCCACTTGGGGCACTGACACGTCGGAACCACGACAATCTCTTGTATTGCAAACACACTCCTAACATGTGGAAGGGCAGACCTCTTGCAGCCGCTGACAGATAAACCCTGGGCTAACAGTTTAAGGAGGTGTCCCAAAATCCTAATTTTTGCTTTACTCAGTTTAATTATCTTGACCGCACATACTTAACGCCAACCCAACTTCGCCGCATGTTCCCCGAGGTATCTCCTGCTTGTCCTAGATGTAGCCCACTTAACAGAGGTTTCTACCGCATTGTCTAGGAAATGTACGGTGAACCAGAGGGCTTAGTATGAGATTACATTGCAGTCATTGCAGCGATAACTGATCACACATTATCAGGTACCCCTGAATCCTGTTTACTTGGACTCTGAACAAAATCAAAAGAGGACAAATATTTAAAGAGGTTCATTGACCTTGCCTTTTTCCTTTTTAACGCAATATTGCAATGGCATGGATGGCCCAAAGGTTAAGTGCCTTCTGGCTGCATTGTTGAAATGGGTATGAGATGTATCTGATGTCCTGGCAATGGCGTGTATACAAGGGGGGGGTGGGGCAATGAATGGAGGGGGCTGGGAGATTTATATCAGGAACCTAGTGGCGAAAAATAATAACTGACCGCTCTGATTGACTCCCAGATCTAAATGCCCTATCTTACAGCACACTAGTTTATTTCTCTGCCATACCCTGGAGACACATTCCCAGAGTTGTGGGGTGTGAACCTATATACAACATCACTTGCTGGGATGCTATGTCTATGTGTGGAACACCACTGCAAGATACCTATAACTATAACATACCAGGGCCCTCATTAGTCCAGATCACTACTACTCCTCCACGAGAGATGAGATGTTTCTAATCCTTGGTGGCTTCACTGATGTTGTTTATGTTTTTGTTTACACACAACGATTATTGTACACCTCTATGTTTGTAACTGATGTCCAGGTTGCGTATACGAATGGCTGTCACAGAGCCAATACTGTAAAAAATGTTAACCTTTCTTTTCCTGACAGAACCCCACTAATAGCGGATCATTCACTCAATGGCCTTTGGTGAGATCAATGTAAAAGATTAAAGTTTTATTGTGTACAGTCGATGGAGGCTCTCCTTTGATGGGCACGGAGGGCAAAGAATGTTGGGATTGTGATGGAACAACCAATATAAAAACAATGAATGACTTTTGGCAAGAGGGCCACCCTGGTCCTCGGGTCCAATTTGTCTGGAAATTAGGTAGTATAGGGCTGTTGCACCAAGAAAGCCTGAAGCTCACTCACACAAGTTGAAGTGATCACAACAAGGAAGAGTGTCTTTAGGGTCAGATGACACAATGAGCAGCTGTGCATCTGCTTGAAGGTAGTACAGGAGAAAAGTAGGGTGCAAATTAAGGTTATACTATGTTACAAATATTTATAGAGCGCATGTTAACCTATCGGTTTCATGCGCTAAGGCACTTTAGCATCACAAATATTTTGAGAGGTAATACGTGTGTCACACCTTTAAGAAAATGCAACATAACTGGTGATTTAAATAAGGACGGTTGGTCCAGCAAACGCAAAAAAGCAAAACATTAAATAGCACCCACTGCAAGGCCTTGCTAGGTCAAACACCAAACAAATTACAAAACATCTGATGGCTTGGTTTGTAATAGGTCTATCTTGTGGAAGCTTCACCAGGTAATACATTTGTCCAAGAGCCCAGCATAAATAGTTTGTGGAATGGTGCCTGGCGGCCAGGATGCCAGTAAATGAAACACTGTCAACTGCCACCACTCAATTTGCATGCATGAAGGATTAGATTGCGCATGTTCAGGTGTAAAACCCTGCCTTGCTGCTGCCACCTGATGTGGTAGCCTGATCAGAGGGTAGCTGCACATGCTCAGAAGTTCCAGGTACCGCATTCTTCAAGCCCAATCTGGAAACAGTGGCATAACTTGGGCCTGGGCGTTCCTGGTTTTCTTCAGAACGCTGGAGAAGGAGAGGCAGAGGAGTGAGGAATACAGGAGTTCCCTGCCCCACTCCAGCTGAAATATATCAACTAGGCAAAGCCCTTGCTGTAATTCCAAAGCGCAAAGGTTTTGACGTTGTACATTCTTGACGGAAGAGAAAAGATGTAGCCAGGGTTCTCTCCATTGTTGGAAAACTTCCTCCACACCTCAATTGCAGTCACCAGTTGTGATCCACCGGGTACCTCAGGCTCTCGCTAGCTGTGTTCCAGACAGAATGCATATATCGACCTAAAAGGCACTCCTGGTTTACTGATCTCCAGAGTAGGTTAGCTGAAGAAAACATTTGTTTTTTACGAGCGCCTCAATCCTTTTCAACTCAGCACCCTGGGAGGAGGCTCATGCGGAACAAATTAGAATTTACCTTGTTGATGGTAGCTTAGGCTACCAAACTCTCAGTGGTAAGATGCTGCGTAATAGCATTATGGTAGCAAAACCCCAGTCTGTGATACCTGGCTACCTGCTTGTTCACCAGTGAGCCAGAGCAAGACTTAGACCAAGACCAAGTGCCCAATAATCTGTTGGGGCTTTGCTGAATGTAAGTAATGCTCTGAGAAAGCAGACCCAAGTTGCAGAACTCCTAAAAAGATGTTCCCTAAGGATATTTATCTTATGTTCAACAGAAGACACTTGTAGGTTCAGGACCTCAGCAGCACATCAAATTACCAGAGCAAAGGAAACAACGTCTTTAGTTGGTGTCCCAAATGGTGAAATAATCCCTGTATCAAGGGAAATGTCAAGTCCACTGGCTTCCTATAAGTCTGTGCATAAACTGTTATCATCATAATGTGGGGCTATATCACTCCCATCTTTGCCGTGGTGATCTCCAGGTGGTGGTAAACTCAGAATAGTAACCAAAAAGATTATGGGGCTTCTGAAGACGACTCTGCAGAAGATTGGTATAGTGCCTGATGTCGGGTGTAATGGAATTGAGTAAGACAGCAATCTCAGTCGGAGTCAAGAAGGATTCGGCTCTGGGTTAGACATCTGAGCTGCCAGCTGATCCCCTCCAGCATTGGTGACATGGGGACCAGTGTCGCTGAAAAAGGTGCAAGCAAGCACAGGTTTTGGAACCAGGCTGGAAGTCGGAGCCAGCGTTGATGCATAACCTGAACTGGGTTCCAAGGGTTCAGATGGTGCAGAGCAGAGAACTGCTTCCGTAACCTGACTGTAGGCCACTGTGGATCCTTGGGACCCAAAGGCACAGGAGAGGAACCCAGGAGAGTAACAAAAATATGTAGCATAGCCTCCTTGAAGGCCGTGGAATCTGCTTCTCAATCGAGAATAAGGATAAAGATCAGTAGTACCCGGACACCCTTGAGACTTCTGTTTTGATAGACAGTGGAGAGATGAGGTTGAGTCCAGCTTCACCTTTTTAGGTTTTCTTTTCGATTTGAAAGTAGAGCTGGGACAGTAACAGCCTCCAGGTACACTCTCTTGACTTGGAGAGGGGCATAAACGAGGTCCTGGACCTCTTCCTATGCTCAGCGAAGTACAACTTCACTTCAAGGTCCCAGATCGAAGATGCATGAGGGCACACTTTGCACGACTTGGAGATGTGCACCAAGCCCAACTACCAAATGTAAGCCTTGTGCGGGTATTTGCCAACAAATCATGTACTAACCATTGGTAATGCGTTTCCTCGGTGAGACTCTAACCGCAGATTCCTCACCTTGTGAATTTTCCCAGGCATCATACTGGATCATGAACCTTTGGTAGCATTTTCCTCAGTCAGCAGATGGCATAGTGCGGCTCTGCGTCAGGTCCTTCCCTATCAGTTTGTGACGTTGTGGGCCACTTTATATGCGCAACCTCTACAAGATGACATCAGTTTCTTTACAACCTTGTTCCATGATGATGGATGAGGAGCCATTGAATTCACAATAGAACATTGTGCAGGCTTCCAGATTGAGATCTTGTAATGGACTGTGTGAATTCTTTCCATGGAATTGGGCGTAGGGTGGAATGGTGAAGAATCTGCAGCTAGAGTTTTAACCAGAAAAGGTATTAACAATGGAAAGTAGATTCTTATTCTGATAAAGACTTCTATCCATAGATTCCTAACATTGTGAGTAGATACAAAATGTGTACACCTCTCCTGGTGGTGTGGGTCTGTGGAATGGCTCAGACCAGGAAATCCTGCATGACAGATGGGCAAAATGCCTGCTGCCCCAGACCTGGCTATCCAGGCAGTAGTGCTTTGTGAACATATGATGGGATTACCACGTAGTCGTGTGACAGATGTGTAAAACTGACACTTGACACAGTAGCGCAGTTGTTGCAGCTTTTTTTCAGGGAGAATGAGCATACAAGCCTTTTGAGGGTTGTTTTCCGCTCAGTCCATGGCCGATCTTGATCCATTGGAAGATGGGTCTCTTTTGGACCTCATCGCCTTTCTTAGCTCCAGCGAAACCGAAGAAAAGTTGGTCATTATATCGGTACAGTGCATAAAAAGTCGGCAATGTGATGGATTTCACTATACGGAAGAGCATAACTACCTTGGGCAGGAATGCCTCTTTTAGCTGGAAGACTATCTTGTCGGGAAATAAAGAAGTATCATGTTAGCACCACAGATAATGCTTGAAGTGCAACGGCGAAGCTGATATTATGCCGATGAGAAAAACCATCTTAATGGCTAATAGGCGAAGAGGGAAACGGTGTATTGCTTCGAAGGGAGTTCACAATAGGTAACTGAGTTCCAAATTAAGGTCCCACTACAGCATAACAAACAGTGTTGGCGAGGACATTCAAAAAACGCATCACAAGAGGTTACTTGTAGAAGGATGGCTGATCTTGTCGTGTAGTTCCTAGGAGTCCCCCAGGACCTGTGCATTTTGGATAACTTAAACTGAATATCATCCATTAGACCAGCTAGCTCTACAGTGCCACTACCACCCCCCCGGTATTCTACAGTGGTGTAGGTAGTCTCTGGCAACCACTGAACATGACAACCCTGATTCCTCAGGGATCGTGGAAAAAGGTACCGTCTGTTTCGCTCAGACACTCGTGCTTGCTCACTCTCAGAAAATACACAGGATGGCGATTAGGACGTTTCAATAAGTATTTTTTAATCTGTCTATTAAACATATATCGCACAATTACATCATTCAGGTTCATCATAATACGTATCATCATATACAGTACAGATCGTTTGCCAGGATCATCATATCTGCATACACTTGTTGCGCTGCGTGCTCGTCAGCACATACTTCAGCGTCCTTTACATTAAGACAGTTCCGGTTCAGGAGGCATTATTGGTAATTCACTTAGTCCCCCTCTGTAGGTGTTCCATCCACCCCACAGTTTAATCCACATTTTTGGATAACCCCTCCGCACATATACAGTTTTCTCTGCCACCATGGCTCTGTCCATAGCTTTACACCATTCCGTGTGTGTAGGCGCAGTCGCCCCCACCCAGCCTACCTAGTTTATTCGTGACCCAGAGGTGTGTTGCTTGCGTGATCTTATTATGCCAGCCCAGCTTTCGGCGCACTATGTTCCATACTTGGAGTACGTGGTTCATTGGGTCTGTCAGGGCTTGCGTCTTGTTATAGAGCACTCAATACAATCCCCCCTTCGCCCAGATCTAATCTGTCGAGGCCATAGGCCGGATCCGTGTGTGGGACATGGAGCCAGTGATTGATGACAGTCAATTGGGATGCCCAGTAATATCCTTGGATACTTGGGAGAGCAATACCGCCATCATACCATGAGCGGAACAACTTTGTCATGGCTATGCGCGCCGGCTTATTATTCCACAGGAGTTTTGTGACTTCTGCTTCTATTGTTTGGAAGTAGGACTGGGGGGCCAAAAAAGGGGTGTTTTGCAGGGCATACAGGAACCTCGGCAGTGCCATCATCTTAAAAAGGGCCGCCTTTCCTAAAAGTGTTAGTGGGAGTGATTGCCAGTATTTTGTGCCCCTTTGTACCCGGCGAAGGGGAGCTTGGAGGTTCAGAGTCATAAAGACCCCCGGGTCATGGGTGATGTGGATTCCCAAATATTTAAAACTATCCCCAGCCAGCGTTAAGAAAATCTAGCTGGCAGTGCCGGCGGAGATCCGTTCAGGACATACATCACCGATTTGGTCCTATTGATTGTGTACCCTGAATGTCTGCCATATGAGTCACAAATGTCCAAAAGACACGTGAGAGAACGTTTGGGAGAAGCTAGGTAAAGGAGGACACCATAGGCATATAAGGATATTCGGTCCTCACAGCTCTCCGTCCAGCGGTCAATAAGTATTTATTGAATCAGCAACATCCTGGTTCTGTGACAATCAGGAGACAGAAGCATACAAAAGAGATTGCTACCAATATAGTAAATAGTAGATACATTTCTCCCATAGTGCTAATAAGATGAACATTAGCAGTTCAGATAAAAACAGTAGCACTTGCATATTCCTAAAATGCCTGCCCTGAGTAATTTGCCTAAATGTACCTAGCCTAGATCTGTATGTGTAGCATGTATATGTGTGTAGCTATGTTTATCCGTAGCCAAGAAACCCCTATTGATGAACCAGCCCCCTCACCTGATGGTTTAGAATAAGTACCCAGTCTCTGCTTATGAGGATGACAGCCCGCAAGGGATGTCAGACCGCTGTGTTTCGAAGATTCGGCATGCAGGACCCAGTCTCAGCTTGGAAGGAATTCTCCTCAGATTTGTTGGGGGCGTGGGGGGGGTGAGGGTCTTTTATACTGAAGTGGTCACTTCAGGGTTTTTTTCTAGAATCAATATGTTTTGAAAACAATCATGGATGTTTTGAAAACAATCATGGATGTTTTGAAAACAATCATAAATGTTTTGAAAACAATCATAAATGTTTTGAAAACAATCACCAATGCTTTTGTAAACCAGTGCGATCATGCACAGCTGTGAAAAAAGTGGTGACCCTTATACAGAATAATTCTGCAGTGCCTGTGGACATGTTTATGTATGGCAGGTGGAGGGATTATGAAAAAATACTAGAGCCTGGTGTCAAAGAGACAGGAGCAAGCTACTAGGTAAAAGGTCACCTGTTTAGAATCGTTATTGTCATGTGGATAGGACAATGTATGTAAAGAATGGGGTATACATGACGGGACTATCCTAAAAGACATGACAATCTGGTAAACCTAAGAAGGCCAGAAGAGGCGAAAGGCAAGGATAAGTTACTTACCTGTAATCCTAGTTCTCTTCCAGGGGTATCCTCATCAAAGTCATAGGCACTGAATATTCCCGCCTATGTGCAGGGACCCCGTAAATAATATAAAAATTATATATGGAAATCATATATATATATATATATATATATACACTCTACATATTACCTACTGGCGATAGCCAGTAGGTATATATAGTTAGGATTGTTTTCCTTAGGGAAATCGCAACATTCTATTGGGAATAACTTTGGCGCCGGTTGAGGAATCTTCCTGAAATGTTCCTTAACTTTGCCTCGCGGCGCTCCGCTCCTTCCCTGAAAGTTTGGGGGGGATTCGTCAAGCGAGGGCCGAGATAAAAGGGGGGTCCCAAAACGTGTTTTCCCCATGTTAATTTGCATAGGGCGGTTGGACTCACTTTTAGCCCGAACGGCTGAATGGTTTTCCACCAAACTTGGCAAAATTGTAGGGACTGGTAGCCCGATGTGCCTTTGCTATGTCTCAAGATATGTGCTCCAGTGGTTTTTACGAAAATTAACTTTGAAAAAATATATATTGGGCTACATTGGGCTATATATATATGTTAGAGCCCAAATGTAGCCCAATGTAGCCCAAAGATGGCCACCAGAGACAAAAATAAACAAATGTAGCCCAAATATCAGCCAGATGTAGCCCAACTATAGCCCAATGACAGAATGTCCCAGAGTGTTCTAAAGAACAACTAGAGCGCTAACAGTCTTACTTATGACAAAAGTATGGCACACCTGAAGTCATCTTGATTGGAATAAAGTGTTAACACTTAAAACATTTAATTTGCAAAGGAACAAAATGAGGGGGTTCATTTTGCCATAGAAATTATGATTAGTGCTGAAGAAAGAAAAATTAGGGCACATTTTGAGTGACTTCTCAAATCCTCTTATATTTCATTAAAAGAATTCTGATATGCAGTCCCCCAAGATGGCCACCAGAGACAAAAGAGCCCAAATGTAGCCCAAATATCAGCCAGATGTAGCCCAACTATAGCCCAATGACAGAATGTCCCAGAGTGTTCTAAAGAACAACTAGAACGCTAACAGTCTTACTTATGACAAAAGTATGGCACACCTGAAGTCATCTTGATTGGAATAAAGTGGTAACACTTAATACATTTAATTTGAAAAGGAACAAAATGAGGGGTGTCATTTTTCCATAGAAATTTTATTACCTACTGGCGATAGCCAGTAGGTATATATAGTTAGGATTGTTTTCCATAGGGAAATCGCAACATTCTATTGGGAATAACTTTGACGCCGGTTGAGGAATCTTCCTGAAATTTTCCTTAACTTTGCCTCGCGGCGCTCCGCTTCTTCCCTGAAAGTTTGGGGGGGATTCGTCAAGCGAGGGCCGAGACAAAAGGGGGGTCCCAAAACGTGTTTTCCCCATGTTAATTTCCATAGGGCGGTTGGACTCACTTTTAGCCCGAACGGCTGAATGGTTTTCCACCAAACTTGGCAAAATTGTAGGGACTGGTAGCCCGATGTGCCTTTGCTATGTCTCAAGATATGTGCTCCAGTGGTTTTTACGAAAATTAACTTTGAAAAAATATATATTGGGCTACATTGGGCTATATATATGTTAGAGCCCAAATGTAGCCCAATGTAGCCCAAAAAAGGCCACCAGAGACAAAAAAATGAAAAATGTAGCCCAAATATCAGCCAGATGTAGCCGAACTATAGCCCAATGACAGAATGTCCCAGAGTGTTCTAAAGAACAACTAGAGCGCTAACAGTCTTACTTATGACAAAAGTATGGCACACCTGAAGTCATCTTGATTGGAATAACGTGTTAACACTTAAAACATTTAATTTGCAAAGGAGCAAAATGAGGGGGTTCATTTTGCCATAGAAATTTTATATATATATATATATTCACTGAAAAAACCATAGGTTACACACCAGTTATAGTTAGGAATTAGCATTTAAAAAACCTTTGAAATTCACTGAAAAAACCATAGGTTTCAGGCCTTATATAGTTAGGAATCAGCATTTAAAAAACCTTTGAAATTCACTGAAAAAACCATAGGTTTTTTTAAATGCTAATTCCTAACTATATAAGGCCTGAAACCTATGGTTTTTTCAGTGAATATATATATATGTATATATGTATATATATGTATGTATAAAAGCTCCAAAGTTCTCCAGCGGAACAAAGACGCACTCAGACATCCGCTAGCACCAGGCTTTTAAAGGGTAAGAACGGAACCGGCATGCCGATGCAAATAACAGCCTTCGTGAAGCGTTTCTGTGCTGCCGCGCTTCATCAGAGGCTTCGACAGTCTTTCGTGCTGTTCTGACCCATACACACACAAGGAAAAATGTCACCCTTCGATGGGCTGCTCTGTTGAGCGTATTGACTTGTGGGTGTTGTAGTCTGGATTAAGGGTGGGCGGCCAGCTACGCTCCGTGCACGGAGTGCGCGTAGTGCCGTCTCCTACGCATTTTGCGTAGCGGGCGTAGCCAGGCGGCACTAGGCGCGGTCCGCAGACGGTGCGTAGCCGGCCGCCACCCGCCTCCCTCCCGCCCTCCCTAAATACTTAAATAAAAGGATAGAAAGCTTTTAAAAACACTTACCTTGTCCGCCGCATCCCCGGGGCTCCCTCTCGCCGTCCCTGGATTCGCGCCGCCATTTCGGATACTAATGCGCATGCGCGGGCGGCCGCGCATGCGCATTAGTATCTGAATCGGTGGCGGAGCGAATTCAGGGACGGCGAGAGGGAGCCCTGGGGACGCGGCGGACAAGGTAAGTGTTTTTAAAAGCTTTCTATCCTTTTATTTAAATATTTAGGGAGGGCGGGAGGGAGGCGGGCGGCGCGGAGTGGGGCTACGCGGAGTGCGCGGGTGGGCGTAGTTTTGCGCCCACTTCGCGTAGCTCCGCGGAGCCCCACTCCGCACACTACGCCCAGGGTTAGTCTGGATCAGCGAACTCTACCCTAATGGGTGCACGTAAATATTGCTGTTGCCAAAAAGTTCCGAGCCCGCAGATGGGTCTCCGCATGTAAGTGCCGTTCAATATCCCAAGCAGATGTCCACATAGTGGCTCTGTGAACTACAGAGCCCGTGGCCCCCAACCTTAGTAGGGTGGTGCGTCTTTCGCGGCCGGGGATGCCGCGTAAAAAATGAAAGCTTCAATATTCCCCCAAGCAATCGAAGGAACGGTCGCACTCTCATGGTAAGTTTGAAATAATCTGTATTTATTTCAAAATAGCAAGACGCGTTTCGGCACAAGCCTTTGTCCACTGCTACTAACAAAAAGTAAACTAGCGCCATTTTATTTACAAGTCTCCCGCGTTCTTTGTTCAGTGCCTCATAGAGATAGAAAGTGGACAGCCGTCCATGAACACAAACAAGCGCCATTTTGTAGTGTCTAAATTTGCACAATATTTACATCTCAAACAATTTTTGTGCATAATCATTTAGTTAATTTGTACTTATTTGTAAATACATATCTATGACGCTTATATTGTACATAATTGAGCCCTGGATGGGCAAATTAACATAATGGAAGCTCATTCCACCATTAATCACAAAATTGAGCCCTGAATGGGCATTTCATTAGTAATAACAGTTTTACATGATAACATGTCAATTAGATCAATATAGTTTCTTCATTTACCAAAGAATTTTCTTTGTAGTGAAAGAGATCCTATAGCAGATTCATACAAGTTCATATACATGTCTCTAAAACAAAATAAATTAAATTAAATTACATCAATCTCATGCGGATCCAATCTATTATTAATCTCTCAGCTTTAGATGAATTAAAATCTTCCTAACCTAAGTGTATGGACAGTTCTTCTTCAGTGTTCAATCCAAATGGTATGATTGAATGTAAATCAATTATGTATCTTGATTCAAGTCTTCGTAGACTCGATTCCCTATTACCACCAGGCTCGCTCATAGGAACGTGGTCAATGCAGAAGAATTTAAGAAGTGTGCGGTCACTAATATGTAGTTCAGAAAAATACCGCGCTACTGGGTAGGAAGGATCCTTATTTTTGATTGCTAGAGCGTGCTCAAGAATTCTGCGTTTAGCAGGGTGAATTGTGCTGCCTATGTACATTTTCATACAGGGACTGACAAGGCAGTAAACGCAATATGGAGTATTACATGTTAGAAATTTGTTAATTTTCTTCATGCCTTTCACTCCTGGAACTTGATAGGACAATACCTTTGAGCTGGTTTTGCATGCTTTGCACTTTAGGCATGGAAAAAAATCCTGTTAGTGCACTTAATCTCGGAATAAAGGGGATTGGTTCATAGTGACTTTTGACTAAATAGTCTTTCAGTGACCTGCTGCGTCTAAAGGTAACCTGAGGATATTTCGGTAAACCCTTACCTATTACTAGGTCAGTTTCTAAAATATGCCAATTACGATTGAGAATTTCTCTTAGAGCCCCTGATTCACTTGAAAATGTTGTGATAAATCTACAGGGCTCACTCTCACCTTGAGTAGGTTTCTCTTTCTCCGTTAGTAATAACCTATGTGGGATTTTGTTAACTTTCTCAATAGTTTTGGTCAGCAGGTCATTTTTATAACCTCTTTCCCGAAATCTATTTATGGCATCCTTAGCTGCAGCTTCGATATCATCATTATTGGAACAATTTCTTTTTAGGCGAAGAAATTCGCCATATGGAATGCTATCTTTCAAACTCCTTTGATGGCTACTGTTTGCCTCTAGGATAGCATTTCCTGCCATTGACTTCCTAAACAAAGCTGTACAGATCTTACTGTCACGAATGAACACTCTCAGGTCTAAAAAGGATACTTCCTCTTGGCTCATCTGTCCACTAAAGTGGAGATTAAATGAATTCCGATTAAGTTCTGCAATGTATGTAACTGCCTGAGATTTTGGACCCTTCCAAACGATAAATAGGTCATCAATATACCTATGCCAGGATATAATGCAATTTACCCACTCGCTATACTTCTCCGACCAGGCCACCTGCTTCTCCCACCACCCAACGAATAAATTTGCGTAGCTGGGGGCAAAGCAGGTGCCCATCGCGGTCCCTCTTATTTGGCGGTAGTGCTGTTTATTAACAAGGAAGATGTTGTTGTTCAGAACAAATGCTGCAAATTCCAATAACATTTCATTATGTTCAGACAATTCGACTGACCTTCCCTTTAAAAAATACCGTATAGCTTGTAGTCCTTGTTGGTGTTCAATGACTGTGTAAAGATTAGATATGTCTAACACAATCATAAGCATATCCTGCTCCCATGTGATGTCCATAATACTTTTGATGAAATGTTTTGAGTCTTGTATATATGAGGGCAGTGTTTTTACAAAATCAGATAGAAAAAAGTCCACAAATTGTGACATAGATTCAGTTAGGCAACCAATCGATGAGACTATTGGTCTCTCAGGAGGTCTATTAGCATCTTTGTGAATTTTAGGCAGGTGGTAAAAAGTGGATGTTACTGGATATGGGCATATATACATATATATGTATGTAGCATTTTTTCTCATACGAAGCAGCTCCCAATAGGAGGCTAAACAATGTAATTACAGACAAAGACTGTATTTGCCAGTATATAAAAACACAAGAGGGCAAGTAGCAATTGAACTCTGTTTTTTACAGCACTCATAAAGAGCAAAGACTGCAAAAAAAGTAGACATTGTTAGCATACAGGCTGGACTGTAAAGTAATAGCATAGAAAATTAAAGCATTTTCAACAAAAACTGTCACCGTGCCTTTAAGGCAGCCATGACCCCTAGCTTCCCATCATGCCTCAGGGGTGACAGTTAGGTCAGTTGTTCTTTGCATAATCTTGAAGGTCAAGGCACAAAGATATCCTTAAACACTTTAGAAACATCTCATTTGCCTGGGGAGGTGGGTGGGTTGCTTATGACTTTTATGAGGATACCCCTGGAAGAGAACTAGGATTACAGGTAAGTAACTTATCCTTCTCTTACAGGGGATCCTCATCAATAGTCATAAGCACTGAATAGAATAGCAAACCCATCATCCACCTGCAGGTAAATAAGAGTAAAATGACCCAACATACAATAACAGCCACAATCAGCTGTTCCAGATTCCTCAAGGAGGCATGGCCTACTTGGGTGTCTGTTCTGGTGTCTGAACCCAGACAGTAGTGCCCCGTAAAATTATGGACGGACATCCAAGTTGCCGCCTTACAGATTTCAGACATGGGCACGATATGAAGAAAAGCAGTGGTAGCCGCTTTTCCTCTGATAGAGTGTGATTTGGGAGTAAACCCAAGGGGCCTCTGCGCTACTTGATAAGCAAGTTTGATACATGAAACTATCCATCTGGAGATGGACCGCTTTGAAGCTGCAAAACTAGTTCTGATCGACCCATAGTTAACAAATAGTTGATCAGATTTTCTCATGGACCTGGACCTATCCAGATAGAATTTAAAAACCCTTTTCAGGCCCAGAGAGTGTAAAGCCCTCTCAGCTGGAGTGAAGGGATTGGGAAAAAAAGTGGGTAGAGAGATGGTCTGATTCACATGAAAATCTGATACCACCTTAGGGAGGAAGGAGCGGTGCGTCCTCAACACAACCCTATTAAGATGGAAGACTGCATAAGGTTCCTTAGAGCAGGGAGCCTGTATTCCTCTCACTCTGAGAGCTGACGTGATTGCTTCCAAGAAAGATGTTGTAAGGTTACTTTGCGTATGGGTTCGAAAGGCAGACCCATCAATTTTGATAGCACTAGGATTAGCTCCCAGGGTGGTGAAGGAGGCCGGACCGGAGGGTAGAACTTCTTTAAACCCAGTAAAAAATCCTTAACAGCCTGTAACTGAAAGAAAGAAGGTTGAGAAGGTGAACGTCTATATGCAGTTATAGCTGCTAAGTGCACCTCAATGGAAGGAAACTTTAACCCTGCTTTCGCCAGATAAAGCAGGTAAGGAACAATGACCTCTAACTGTCTTTTGGTTGGATTACAATAGTTTTGCACACACCACATATAAAACCGCTTCCACTTGCAAGCATATGAATGCCTCGTGGACGGTCTTCTTGCTTCTTTCAAGATGGACATGCAGTCCTGCGGTAGTCCTAGGTGGCCATATTGAAGGACCTCAGGAGCCATCCTGCCAAATTCAGTGAGGGAAGGTTGGGGTGATGAATCCTGCCGTTCATCTTGGACAGCAGGTCCGGTCTGCTCGGCAGCTTCCCGTGAGGGCATTCTGATAGGTGCAGAAAGTCTGGGTACCACCAAGGTCTCGGCCAGTCCAGGGCAAACAGTATCATCCTCGTGTACGAATGAGACAGCTTGGTCACCACCTTCAGGATTAGCAGAAGGGGTGGAAAGGCATACACAAATGCCGAAGACCAGTCTATCAAAAGGGCATTCTCTTTTGATCCTGGTCGTTAGAACCTTCAGGCGAAGTCTCGGCATTTCAAATTTTCGTTGTCCGCGAAAAGGTTGATGGGGGGGACGATCCCATGACTGATAGATGTCTTCGACGACCTCGTAGTTCAGAACCCAGTCTTCGAAGTGACGGCTGAGCGCATCCGCTCTCGCGTTCTGTTCTCCCGGCAGGTGGACTGCTGTGACTGACAGATTCCGTGGCAGGAGCCAATGCCAGAGGGTTTGAGCTTCCAGTGAAAGTGTGTGTGAGCGAACGAGTTCCCCCCTGTTTGTTCAGGTAGTACATGGTGGTGGTATTGTCCGTCTGTACTAATATTGAACTTGCCTGAATCGAGGGGAGGAAAGCTTTGAGGGCTAGGTGAACTGCTCTCAGCTCTAGCATGTTGATGTGGTAGGATTGCTCTTTTGGAGACCATAGACCTTGAGTATGGAGAGTTCCCATGTGGGCCCCCCAGCCCTGCAGTGAGGCGTTCGGGATCAGCGTTTGAGCAGGCAGAGTTTGATGAAAAGGAATTCCGAATTACATATTTCCTTTTTTCCTCCACCATGGGATGGACGCTCGTGCTGCATTCGATAGACTTATCTTTTCGTCCCAGCGAGCTATCTGTTGGTCCCACTTGTCCTCCAGGTCCTGCTGAAGAGGACGCATTCGTAGTCTGGCATTGGGAACCAGGAAGATGCATGATGCCATCGACCCTAGCAGGGAGGCAATCCGATGCACAGGCAGTTTTCTGTTGTGCAGAACCAGCTTGCATTTCTGTATGAGGGAACACTGTCTCTCCTCTAAAGGAAACACTTTTCCTACCTCGAAGTCTAGCAGAGCCCCTAAGAAACGTATTCTATGGTTTGGCTGTGTATTCACATGCAGGCCCAGCTGGTGACACAGATCGAGTCAGTTCAAGAAATGACTCCTCACGCTGTCTGGAGAAGGACTTTTCAACAGCCATTCGTCCAAGTACGGGAACATGAAGATGCCCCTGCGACGAAGTGCAGCTGCCACTACCGCCATGCACTTTGTGAACACTCGGGGGCTGACTTCCACCCAAAGGGCAGTACTTTGAACTGGTAATGAGAGGATCCCACTAGAAATCGTAGCTATTGTCTGTGATGCTGACTGATCGGGATGTGATAGTATGCATCTTGCAGATCCAACGAACACATCCAATCCCCCTGTCTGAGATGTGAATATATTTGATGGAGAGCCAACATGCAAAACTTCTCCTTTCTGATTGATTGGTTGAGTGTCCGCAGGTCCAGAATTGGTCTGTATTCTGCCATTTGGCCCTTTTTCTTTACCAATAAATATCTTGAGTAAACCCCTTTTCCTCTTTGAGGTAGCTGACTTTCTGAGAAGTATGGCAACTCTCTCTGCAAGAGCTTAAACTGGTGACACAATGGTGGAACTTGAGGGATTGAGGGGGGACGGTGTCGAAAACGTAGAGAGTACCCATTCTGCAGCAAAGCTAACACCCACTGATCCTTTGTGATAGCTCGCCACTCTTCGAGATGATTTGCAGTACTTCCCCCCACTGGAGTGGTGAACGGCGACGGGGGAAGTGAGTACTCATTGCTTTGACTGCGTTTTGGCAGAGTTGTTACCTTGGCGCTGTGTAGGCGTGGGAGAAGGGACGACCGAGGCACCAGGTATAGATGGTAATGAAGGTTTTATTTTTAATGTGCTTTTATATACAAAAGTCTTTCTTCTTCTCTGTGTCAGGCGGTCACGGGACGGTGCGCCGGGATCCGTGGCGGTTATCTTGTCTTCTCCTGGTTTCTGTTCGGTCTTGGGGGCGTGTCGAGGAACCCAGGCCAGCTCACCCACATGGAAGAGACCAGAAAAGGGATGTCGTTAGTTCAGGTTCTATCCCAGTCTTGCAACTTAGGGGGCCGGGGTAGTGAGGAAATACAAACAACGGGGAGGAAACAAACAAGGGCTTAGTACACCTATTTACACGTGAGCACTCCGGCTCCCCACCCAGGATGCCCAACGCCGCCGTACCTGTGACAGCCACACTCCTCCCTCGGGAGTGTGGCGCGGCGGATCACGGGGTCGTTGGCCTCCTGGCTCTCCTTCCTTCACCGACTTCACGACGCCTCCTCGATGTTCCTTCGGGTTCTTCTCCTCTTCGTCTCCGTCTTTTTCTCCGCTCTCCGCCGTCTCGTCTTCCTCCTTCCGCTCTCCCGGGGTGTAAACACGCCCTCCGTACATCACTTCCTGGCTTATGGCCATTCCGGCCGGGTTGACGTCATCAGGGGGTGTTGCCTCCTCTTCGGAAGCGTAGGCCCAGTTAAAGGGGCCGCTGCGGTCGTCATGTGCATCACTATCGTAGTGCTTGTTTCTCCACGGGTCAGTCTGTAATGGAGAAGGGGTTGCAGGGTCAGCGGGGCGCGGACAGCACCATTCCCCCTGGTCCAGCCCTCCTCCCGCTCCCCCGTTACACGCTGATTTCCTCCTCCTCTGGAGGAACGTCTGCCCGATACTGAGATCTTTGTTGACCTTGCTGATCCTGATTTTTCTGCCAATGAGGGGTTTGAACCCTCTTTTAGGAAGATCACCGATTTAAAGGTCGGAATCTCTTGTGGAATTCCTTCTTCTCAAGGCACACTGCCTTCAGCGTGTCCATTTTATGCTTTCATCCGGGACATCTCTTCATCCGTGTGAGCCCCGAACAAAATGGACCCAGAGAAAGGAAGATTGAGGATGCGTGACTGCGCTTCAGGCTTGAGCGCTGTAAATCGGAGCCAAGACATTCTTCTTGCGCATACCCCATGTGCATAAGCATAAGCCGAAAGGGTAGCTCCATCCACCGCAGAGCTGATAACTTGGTTAGACACCAGACTGCCCTCTGTTAGGATTTCCTCAAAATCTTTGCGATCTTCCTGCGGCAACTTTTCAGTGAATCTCTGTAGTGAGTCCCACAGAGATCTGTTGTAGCGGCCCAGGAGCACCGATGCGTTGGACACCTTAAACATGGAGGCCGAAGTACCACAGACCTTCCTTCCCCAGGAATCCTGCGATTTACTCTCCTTAACTGGTGGAACGACTAGAGGATGATGCGACAGCATGGGTCTTCTTTGCCACAGCAATTATGACATAATCTGAGGGAGGATCAGCTCTAAGGATAAGTGGGTCATCCTCTGGTGAACGATAGTTTTTAAGATTCTCGCTGGAGCAGTCTTAACACTCGCCGGTGTGAGAAAGATGTCCATCACTGGCTCTATGAGGTCTGGTACCAATGGGAGCAGGGGTTAAGACGCTGCTCATTGGTGTAGAATCTCAAAAATCACGGAGGACTTGCTTTGACGAGTCGGCATAGGGATACCTAGCTTTGTCACCCCTCTACCAAGAATGTCCTGAAAAGTGTAGACGTCTTTCACCGGAGAGACCTCGATGGCAGACTGTCGGTCAAAGTAGGCGAGTAGGCGAGTAGTCTCTGTGGAACATACGAGTAGAAGAAGAGGACGGAGTCTGGGACCTGTGCGCTCTCCTGCTTCTTGATCAAGACCTCCTTCTGTGCAAGTGCGCGGCTGCGAGCTCTGGCTCTTAAAGGAGATATCGTTCTGTATCCACTGCCTGAACTAGACGAGATTTGCACAGAGGGCTCGAATAATGCTGCCCTGTCTTGACTGGGGCAGTGGACCAGTGATGCAAAAGCCTGTTCCATCACAGTGATAAATGGATGGAAGGCGATCTGTGCCTCTCTCCCCCTCCGGAGACTGTGCAGGAGGGGGGAGGGGGGGGGGGGGGGAGTTTACCTTTTTATGTGCCAACCTGGTTGGGAAATCTTGGTGTCCCCCTGACACTGGACTGCTGGAAGATCACCACCTCCGGAGAACTTGCTGTTGATCCTCAGTGAGAACTGGGGGAGCCTGTTCTAGACGTCGGTGAAGGTGACCATTATAGGTTTACTAGATGTGAGGCGTCTCTGGAAGGGTACCTCGATGTTGATCTGGAGCATCTGCGCACAGACTGTCGTCTCAATGGAGACGTGTGCCTCGACGTTGACATTCCCCTCTTGGAAGGTGAACTTGATCTTGCAATAGAACGTCCTCTCGGCGTTGAACGTCTACCAGACGCCGACGGAGGGTCATGCTTTCACGTCCGCTGCCCCCTCTCAGTAGACTGGTGCCTCGACATCAACCGGCGTTGGGCCCTCGGCGACTGATCCCTGAACTGTTCTCGAAGGAGTTTTCTGTTTGGACGTCGATGAGGTAGTGTGACGAATCGACATCGAAGAGCCTTGTCCTGACTTCGATGACTTCTGGCTCGACGCCGAAGGAGGTGTCCTCTGCCTCAACGTCGAAGATCTTTGGATTGACCTCGAGGGAGACCTGTGCCTCAACGTCGATCGCCGATGATGAGGCGACGACGGAGCGATGTGCCTTGACGTCGAACGCCGATGATGAGGTGACGACGGAGCGAAGTGCCTCGATGTCGATTGCCGATGCCACGACGGAGTGATGTGCCTCGATGTCGATCGCTTAGCCAGCGTCGATGGAGATTTGTCAACTTCGATCCGGACGCCAACGGAGAACAGGTCGGGACTTTTCCTCTAGATGTCGACTGAGTTCTCTTCTTTTGCTGCCTCACAGGAGACCTACCTCTTTCAGAGAGGTCATGAAGTCAAATCCTCTCCCTGTCCTTGATAGTCCTTCTTGACAACGTCTTACAATGATGGCAGTTGTTAGAAGAGTGAGACTCAGGGAGGCAGAGAATACACACAGGGTGTATATCTGTTCTGCCTTCTTCTTGCCACCGGAAGGACAAGGGTCAAATAAAGATGGCATTTTTAAAGAAAATAAACCTTTTCTGGAACACAAAAAAGTTGTTACTTGCACTCTAAGACAAAAAGACGTTGAGTGAAAACAGAAAAACTAGATTTTTATAAGATATTTTTGACAGAAAGTCAAAAAAAGGAAGAGCTGAAACTCTAGGGTCCTCACTAAAGGAGCTGGAAAGAACAACTGACCTAACTGTCACCCCTGAGGCATGATGGGAAGCTAGGGGTCATGGGTGCCTTAAAGGCACGGTGACAGTTTTGTTGAAAATGCTTTCAATTTCTATGCTATTGGTTTACAATGCAGCCTGTAGGCTAACAATGTCTACTTTATTTGCAGTCTTTGCTCTTTCTGAGTGCTTTACTCATTAAAAAACAGAGTTCAAGTGCTACTTGCCATATTGTGTTTTTATATATTGGCAAATGCAGTCTTTATGTGTGTAATTACATTGTTTAACCTCCTGTTGGGAACTGCATTGATATGAGAAAAAATTAAATATGTATATATACATATATAGAGCTGTATATATATGATTTCCATATATCATTTTTATATTATTTCCGGGGACCCCACACATGGGCGCTGAATATTCAGTGCTTATGACTATTGATGAGGATCCCATGGAAGAGAACATTTAACTTTTGCCACAGCAAGGCTTTCCTAAGTTAAGGACCAACAAAACGGAACAACTAACTGTGTATTGTGGGGTTGAATGTCCCGGAAAGAACACCAGACCACAAACCTCTCCCAGCGTCCTGCGTAAATAGATTAAGTAGATGGATGGCTAGCTGCTAAGATGACACCTATAGGTTCTGGAGGAAATTTGAAAGCTATCAACTGTCGCCGTTCAATCTCTAGACATAAAGGTGCAAGTTGTGCAGGTTTGGGTGCAAGACTTGGCTTTGCTATTGCGACATGCGATCCTCCTGAAGGGGCAGCCGCACTGGAGAGCATGTGCTCATGGCCAGAAGTTAACACTCTTCTAGCCATGTCTGGAGCCACTAGGATAACTTGGGCCCGGTCTCTCTGGATCTTTTCAGCCCTCTGGGTAGGAGAGGGAGAGGTGGAAAGGTGCACAGCAGTCTGTACCCCAATGTTTGCAGAAGATGTCTCTGAGGGAGAGCTGCCAGTGTTATCCACATTGTTGAAAGTTGACCTGTGCCACTTCCAAGTAAACTATTTGTGATCTCCTAGAGAGTATTTGCTGAGTTTGTCCACTCTTGTGTAAAGATATGGCCAGGTTTTAGGCAATCAGGGAGGTACCTTGACTGTTCAGCCATTTTCAGAGATGCAGAGCCTCCAGGTACAGGACTCACAACCCCAAGCCACTCTGTTTGCTGCAGTACCACATGGTGGTTGTGTTGGTTGTGAGAACCATCACCCACTTGCCCTTGATGGTTTGGAGGAACGCCTTCAATGACAAGTGGATCACCCACATCTCCATTTCTCCCAGGTGACTTCCCCAAAATAACAATGATGCATACATCATGATCGTCAGCTCTACAAGGGTTGGTAGAGGGTTCTGCTGCCAGTCCAACCGCAGTCAGCCAGCCATTACTGCAGATCTCTTGCAGTCTCCTTCAACACCTTTGAGAGTTGCTTTAGTTCTGAACCCACTGAGACTTCAGATCCCACTGCAGAGACTGCAAATGCCATCTGGCAAGGTCCATAAGCAGGATGCAGGAGGTCAAGAGGGCAAGAAGCCTCACAGCCACTCTAACTAAGACCCAGGTCAAGGGTTAAAATGTCAGGATCATAGCCCAAATGTCCTGGACTCGTTGAGGCAAAGGGTGAGGCAGAGGTCAGAAGAGCACCGCATCCAGGATAGCTCCAATGAAGGGAAGCAGGAGTGAAGGAGTCATATGTGATTTCGGCACATTGACAGAAAACTCCTGTGATGTTAACAGGTTGACTATTGTCTGGAGGAGGCTTATGACTACCTAAGATGAGCCTGCCTTTAGCAGCTAATCGCTAAGGTATGGGAAGACTGGTATTCCCAACATCCACAGATGGACTGCGACCACCACCATTAATGTTTTGGGTGCGCTGGTAAGGCCAAAGAGGAATATGGAAAACTGAAAGTGATCTTGGCCTGCCTGAACCCACAGGTAATGTCTGCGGGACTACAGGATGGGAGTGTAAAAATATGTATCCAGCAAGACCAAATCCAGTCTCTTGCATCCAGGACAGACGTGGGCTAGGGTAAGCCTCTTGAATTTGTCCTGCCGCAAGTTCAGAGGGTTCAGATTCGAAGAGGAGGTAAAAGTGTCAATAATTTTTCGTTAGTAGTACATATGTACCTGGAGCAGGATGGCCGATGACTGATTGCAGCGGGTAGTCGCAGCTTACTCTCCCTCCTCCAAAGGAGAAAACTGCCCATAGGAATACTGACATGATCGAGGTTTCTTACCTGGTTAATACCTGGGTTCAGGAGTGTGCTCCATTTCGTTGGTTTTTTCGGTTAAAGACAGCTCTGGAGTACCGACTTCAACACCTTTGTCCACGGCAGCAGCATCGACTCGGAGGCAGCAGCACTATGGCACCTAAAGGTCCAAAGTAGCAGAAGGATCCTGAGGGCCAGAAGGGATTTCAGCAGTCTCAAGTACACGCACCTCAGCGCAGCAGCAGAGAGTGCTAACAAAAAAGCCAGAGGTATCGCGAGGCAATGGCGGTGGATCCGAATCATGTACCGCTGGGAAGGACAAAAACGGAGATACCGGGAAGGGTGGCATTAACCTCAATAATGTTACTAAAACTAAAGATCCCAAGGACCCGGCACTCCGACAATCTACCGCGAAGGAGTCTTTTTCCGCAAGAACGCCGGAGGTCTAAGCGGTTTCAGCAGCGGCGTAGAATGAGGTATCTCTGCCAGAAGACGCCGGAAGCATGGTTGCTGGGCAACAGTTACGTGAAGATTGGCACGAAATCCTCGTCGAGAGACAGGACGCCACAGTTCGTACAGAGGAGCCTATCGAGGCTATCGAGGATGCTCAGAGCCTACAGAATGTACAGGTCGTACAAGGTACGGACAATGCCAAATCCACCGCGGTTACGACCCAGAGTAATAAGAGTAAAGATAATAGTGCGAGGTATGAGCAGGGACCAGGGAGCTCTATCGGAGGGGCTGCAGGGGGCGCAGAAAACGTACTGGGCAGTAATCAAAAAAATACGGAGATGCAGTGGTGGTTGGAAAAGAAGGGGGTGCACCCCTGGTGCATGGCCCTGCTCTAGACAGGGGGATCCCCGGTACCCCGGATGGGGAGTGCTTTTTTTCATTACATGAGGACTCAGATTCATTCTTATCGAGCGATGGAAGCCTGCTTACCAGCTCAGAGTCCGATTCTGCAGTTAGGTCATCAGTTCAAAAAGCACCAGCGGGACACAAGGGCTCTCACCAAAAAAAAAGAACAAAGTCTAAATCAAGACCCTCACGTAGTCCATCAGTAGATGCACCAAATAGGAAGCTATGTTGGGATTATTCGGCAACCTCGCATCTATACCAAGGGGGCGCTGGAGAGGATTCCAAGCTGGGGAATGATAAAGTAGGCAGTCCACCCCAAGGCACTTCATTGGATTTACTATACACGACTTTGAAGCAAATGCAGGCCGAAGCTAGGTCAGAAAGCCGTAGAGCTAAACTGGCAGCAAAAAAAATCCAGAGCTCCATGAAGAAAATGAACAAATTGTACGACGAGATGGCAGACAGGGTTGCTCATGTTGAGGAGCGGACCGGGAAGCTGGAAGATGATGTCAGCAGGAGGCAAGCGTTTAAGGAGGCCCAGGAGAAGATTACTGATGACGTACAATGGAAATTGGAGGATTTCGAAAACCAAACCGCCAAAGGCGAAATAACATAAGACTTTTGGGGGGTGGCGGAGGGAGTTGAAGGACAGGATGTCAGGTCATATGTAATTAGTCTGTTTAAGGGAGCGTTTCCTGAGGTAACAACCTGGAGTTGGGAGAGCGAAGTCCAAAGAGCACACCGTTTCCCGATGATTCAAAAAAGGGCATATGGGACTGCACAAGCTGTTAAACCTAGAGGAATCCTTGTCTATGTAGGTAAATTCCTTGCTAGACAGGACATTATGGATAAGGCAAGGCCGGAGGCTAGATGCACCTTTGAAGCGGTCACCTTTTTTGCTCGCCCTGATTTTTGTCATGCTGCGGTAGAGAGGAGGTGGAGGCTTAGGCAATTGATTGCACCACTCCAGAACTTAGGGCATGAGGCATCCCTACTGTACCCAGCAAGGCTTAAGATTATTGTTAAGGGGCACGTAAGGATCTTCACATCAGAAATTAAGGCTCAGCAGTATATTACAGAGTTAAGGGAACAGAAAGGAGGTTAGGCAGGGGGGATTCCCACCTTTTTTCCTTTTTTTTTGTTGAGGGGACAGGGGCAATGTGGGCTTAGGTAAATGCGGGAGGAGGGCGAGTTGCGGCTGCTGCATTTAAAAGCTGTCACACATAGGTCATGAGTGACCTATTTGCCTGTGGGGGGGTAGGGGGTAGCTTTAATGGGGGACAGGGGAGGGGGAGGGGGTCGGGAGTGGGGGTGGTCTGGGGGCTTTCACAGTATGGCACAGTACTATTTTGGTTTATGAGGTGTAGTATAGCAGCAATTTTGAGACAATTGTCTAGGTGTACAAGATGCATTAATAAAGTAGGGAAACAGACTGCTGAAAAGCAAGAAGAGACAGAATAAAATAGTGGCTGATTTGATTGGAAAAGATGATGATGTGTTCTAATGAGTATTACAATTGCCTCTTTCAATGTATGTGGATTGAATAATTATATGAAAAGGCAGCGTGTGGTGGCTGCCCTCAGGTTAATACGATTGGATTTCCTTTGTCTTCAGGTGACACATTTAGAAGGTGCAAGGGCTTATTAAATGGAGCAGTTAGGTTTTACTCTATTGGTATACTCGAGGCAGGGGACCAGGACAAGGGGGGTGGCCATTTTGCCTAAAAAGAGGAATGTCAAGGTTATTAAAAAAAAGAAGATCAATGGGGAAGATGGGTACTACTGAAATGTGAAAAAAAATAATCAGGTAGTCACTGTGGGTTCCATTTATGGATCCACTGAAGATGATCCAGACGTTTTTGATTTTCTAGGCACAGAGTTGGCTTCTGGGCCTGAACTAATTATTCTTTGTGGGGATTTTAATATAAATGGGGTGGGGGACCTGGACACAGAGCATGGGCAGATATACGGAGGACGGAAGAAGAAAGTATGCCGGGCAATTTGTAATTTGGTACAGCATAATGCCCTTGCTGATGTATGGACACGATTGAACCCTACAGATGATGGTATTACTTTTTATTCTGCCCCACACAAGGTCTGTGTAAGACTTGACTATTTTTTTATATCTAATTCTCTGTTGTCTAAAAGCAAAATAGAAAAGTTTCCCCGGTTGACCTCTGACCATAACCCGCTCGTCCTAACACTGGAATTGGCTGGATCGAATAGTAGGACATGCATATGGACGTTCGAAAGGACATTGCTGTTGGATGAGGGCTATGTTACATATATGAATAATTGAATAAGTATCTTCTGGCAAATTAATCAGGGGAGCACGGCTACAGGCTTTACCTGGGATGCCTTTAAAGCTAGGATTCGAGGTGAAACATTAAGCTACAGTATGCATAAACAAAGGCAAGAAATTGACAGAGTTAGCGCTCTGGTTAAAGCAACATCAGAGGCAGAGGGGGAATTGTGTCTCGCGATCCGGAATGGTATCGCCTTGGATACAGTACTTTTAAAAATAGCGAGTATTAAGGCAGAGATAAATGAGGGATTTGCAAGTAAGGCGGCTGCAGTGTATCTGACAAACAAGGAGCAGTTTCACGAATTGAGCGAGCGGGTAGGGCATACCCTAGCGGTCCGCTAAAGGCAGAAATCTGCTCTAAAGCAAATTAAAGTTAAATATTAGATGGTCAGGGGGGATTGACTGCTGATGTGGAAGAAGTAAGGGAGGTATTTAAGCAGTTCTACACCAAGCTGTATAATGAGGACCAACCGGAAGATCCAGTAGAGATTCAGCAGTACTTGGAGGACATTACTGTGCCCCTACTCGTAGAGGAGGAAAGAGAGGCTCTAGATGCTCCATTGTCTCTTGAAGAAATCCTGATGGCTCTTAGTAGCCTCCCTTCAGGTAAAGCGGTTGGGCCAGACCAAATTCCTTTGGAATTTTATAAGACCTTTCAAACTTCAATACAGCTAGACTTGTTTAATACAATCGTACAGGCCGGGATAGGAAATTCGGTGCCAGGGTCGTGGGCAGGCGCTGATATTGTTGTAATCCCTAAAAAAGGAAAATCACCCTTGGAACCAAGGTCATGCAGACCTATTACCTTAATGAATACAGATGCTAAGATGTATTCAAAGGGTCTGGCTTCAAGGTTGAGTAAGAGAATAGACCAGTTAGTTAGCCCTACTCAATATGGTTTTATTCCTGGGAGGGGAACTGCTCAACATATCCGCAAGGTTATAACTTTATTAGATAGATGCCACAGAAGTCTCAGTGGACCCTATGGCAGCTATGTTTTTAGATGCAGAAAAAGCTTACGACTGGGTCTCCTGGGACTTCTTGTGGGCAGCTTTAATGAGGTACGGCATTGGTGAAGGGTTTATTATGGGTATTCAGGCGCTCTATCAGGCCCCCACGGAGTGGCTTCGAATTAATGGAGGCTACTCCTCGGTAGTGTCCATTAATCGGGGTACTCGCCAAGAGTGTCCGGGTTCCCCGCTGTTATTCGCGGTGTATATAGGCCCTTTAATTCGTAAATTAGAATTAAATGATAGGATCCTCCCGATCAGGATTCAGGGACAAGTGTTTAAAACTTTAGCGCACGTTGAGGATGTGGCAATTGTGACTCCCTCCCCGGTCAATGCCATCCAGAAAGTAGAAAGGGAGGAGGCTCTTTTCGGCAGGATCTTGGGGTATGCGTTAAACGGCCCCAAGGCACAGATAATCAAGAACAGCCAGGTAGTCTGTGAGGATCGACGGGTAGTTCACTCCGCAGTATACCTAGGGATCAAGATTACGGCAGATTTAGACAAGATGGTATAACAAAATATTGGACCTATAATGGCAAAAACTAAGACTGATCTCGATTGAATACATAATTTACACCTCACTTTGGTAGGACGTACTAATTTTGTCAAAATTATCATTCTGCCCAAATGTCTTTATTTATTCAGGAAAATTCCATTGATTTTTGAAGTTAAGTGGTTTGCTGCGACTGAGCACCTCATAAACAGATTTATCTGGGCACAAGGAAAGACCAGAAGGGCCCTTAGTTTTTTTACCCTCCCTAGAGATAGAGGAGGATGGGCAGTTCCCGATTTTAAATTGTATTATTGGGCAGCGGCCATCCAATACATGTGTGGTCTGATGGGGGGAGATCCTTCAGATCCACAGACAAAGACAGGATCAACTGACATATATGCAATACTTATGGGGGAGAGTGCGGAGAATAGTTTTTTTAAGTTTTCAGACTAGAGTTATTTTAAAAGAACTAGGTTTAAGACGCTCAAAGCAGCTTACAAAATCTGGGCATCACTTTGTAAAAAAGTGGGGATTGGAAGGTTCAGTGCTTACACTCCAATCGACGGAAATATCTCTCTTCCTAGAGAGATCTTCGCAGATTCGGTTATTACAGATTGGGGGCGGCGAGAGGTCAGGAAAATGGGGGATTTGATGGGGGTCAATGGTGTTTTGCAATTCTCTGATATTCAGGGGATGTATGGTATTTCTAGTAATTGTTTTTTTAAGTTTCTGCAACTTAGGAGCTATCTTACAAATAAACAGGGGGGTGCTGTTGGGTTCGGTAAAATCGGGATCTTAGATACAATTGAGGGGGGAACAGATTGTTCAATTAGTAGATGTTATGCAGAGTTGGCTGCGCTTAAGATGAATGATTTGGAAAAATATGGTAAGAAATGGGTAGATAAGATACAGGTGGACCAGGAAAGTTTTCAGAGCTCTCTCCAGAGGGGGCAAACTCTATTATGTTCTGCATCTCTACACGCACAACATTAAAAAACAATATATGGGTGGAGCTACGCCACGAACCAAGATGGCCGTGTAAGCTCCCGGCTCCGTCGACCTCCACCGGCGGCTCGTATATCCTGTTACTCATCCTTTACCTATGCCGGATTCCCGTATGAATGAAGATCGCCTGATACCGTTGGTGCAATCCCGGTTTTTCTATCTACTTGGGTGGCGGGGTTCTGTCGTGTTCTAAGCTGGGCCTATTCCAGGGCTGCCGCCGGGACCTCGATTATTATCCCATCCGGGTTGAATTTGATCAACAGCGGCTGTGGTGCCAGGGTTTCGTCCGGTCTCCCGAACTTGGACTTTCGTACCTCTGACTTGTAATCCAGTCACCAGCTGGCGCTGTAGATATGTCATCGTAACGGACGGCGATCATCCTGAGTTGCGGTCCGGGGACACCGGACCGGAGACTCTGATGGGGGAGACGGGGTCGAGGGGCTGTTCCCCGTGACCGGCGCTGGTGTCGAGTTTGTCAACTGGGAGGGCGCCCACTGTGGTTATCGGCTTGGTGTGTGCCTAGAGCCTTGGAGGTGAGTCCGGGGCTCGTGTCCTGCTTCATCTCTTGGCCCGGGGAGATGGAGGGGACGGATGGCGCACCGTTGTTGCGCTCCATAATGGCCGCCATTGGGGCGCTCCCTTCCCAATTCACCGCCACGTATGACCGACTCGCTGTAAAGCTAAATAATATTTGTTTGAGACAGGACGACGCTGCTGCGACCCGTGAACAACATACTATGGTACCGGTGGATGATTTCACCCATCATCTGGGGTTCCCGACGACAGCCTGCTTTAACCCATTTGGATGCTTTTGGCCTCGTACATGCCGCACCCCAACCGATGCTCAGCTTTCCCTGTACGATCCATGCCCAGCGAAACATCGTTGCGGGAGGTACTGGTCGCCAAGTACAGTTCTTAAGTGACCATTGGCAGGATCTGTCTTTCACTCTCATCTTTTCCGGTTGGATATGTGGATGTCGCCATTTTGTGCCCGGTCTTTGTTCTGATTTTGCTGACTCGTACTTCACGGACGCTTCGACTACCTCAGGACTGTCGTGGTTCGGAGGACATGGGGCTCTACACAGAATCGCACAGGCCAGGGCTGACTTCATCCTGTATTCTGACTCTGATCCATTACCATCGCTTTGACCGATCCGGAAAGTTTTGATTACTAGTACTTGTTGTCCCTTGGGCGACACGTATTTCCATGAAGAACCGAACTTGCCAGGGCTGGTTTTGACTTCTGGGGTTGCTATTTTCAGGGCTTTATGCCGGGATTTTACCATGCATTTCACGGGGCGTCGGGTGGTCTTTGTTGATGACTTCCCCATTTGGACGCTCGATACTTGATTTTAATAGATTGCTAATATGCTTTGGGGAGGTCGCTCATGGTGGAGGGTACAGGTGGCCGGGAGTGTGTTTGTTATTCTCCTCCTCCCTTTTCTTTTTTCCCTTCTTTGGGGCAGTTTCTGGGCGACAGGCGCGCTGTTAGTGGGGTAGGCTGTAGCCATTACAAGTGTGCAGGGTGGTGGGCGTGGGGGGGGGTTTGTTATTTTAGTTTGTTTTGTTCTATGGTCACTTTCTCTCTTTCTTCTTTCTGTCTTTTGGGAGGGTTCTCTGCCTCTATAGTGGGGTTGGCTGTCTCTTTTTATCCCACTCCTTTCTCTGTCTGGCGTCTATACTTGCCTACGCCTCTCTGTCACCAGGGGGTGGGTTACTGGGATGGTGCTCTGCTATATCGCTTACTGTTGTACCGACTGTTGCTCTGGGTTTGCCTCGGCGACCTTATTGTTCTGATAGCTGTATGGTTCATCACCCGATTCTGTTCGAACTGCGGGGTACGTCCCCCCCCCATCTCTTCTTGTTTTATTCTATGGTGTGACGCCATTGCTATAGCAGCCGCCACTACTACTACATACCTTAAAAAACTGCAAACCTTGTATATCCTTCTGCTGTGGGGCGCCCACAATCACATGTGGTACTTATCTTGCGAATCCTAATTGATCGTGTTACTGTGCATGTTTCCTGGCTTCATTCGCTACGTTTGCGGCAGGCCCCTGTGGTTGTGGGCCTGCGCATGTAATGTTTTGCATACTTCAATAAAGGTTTAAAAATATATATATATATATATATATATGTTCTGTACCATACACCTACTAGGATTGTGCAGTGGGGTGGGACTACAGGAATTTGCTGCCCCCGGTGCAACAGTCCAGCGGTTGATATTATACATCTGTTTGCAACGTGTCCTCAGCTTGGTCAGCTGCATAAAACAATTGAATCCTTTTTGGATCAAACTCTAGGAATTAAAATTACACTTACGCCAGTATGGATTATGCTCGGGGTAGGTGGGGGCAAGCAGCAGTGCCAATACTTTTTGTTCATGGCTATGGCAGTTTTAAGACTCTGTGTAGCATCTGCATGGTTGGATAAGGATCCCTCACAATTTCATCTATGGTTGGCTAAATTACTGGCAGTATATATTTTAGAAAAAGGGATATATGACAGGAAAGGAAAAAAAAGGCAAAATTCTTGGAAAACGTATATGGGAACCTATTATGAGATGGAGGGAGAATCCCGAGGGGGGGAGGGGGAAGAGCGATATGGGCTGTTTTTTTTCTTATTTTCTTCTTTGCTTTTTCTAATTTTTGTTTGGATGTAACTAGCGATTGTTTATTTATATGTCTTCTTTATTTGTTGGTTTGTTTTTCCTCTCCCTTTCTTTTTGAAGATGCATCTCAGATAAAGTGAAAAAATGATAAAGTGACTGTGCTATATGTAAAAATGTGTTTTGTTTAACTGGAAATGGGAAAAAAAAAAATATATTAAAAAAATAAAAAAAGAAGTACATATGTACCGTAGATATAATGTTTACATGGGAGTCTGCATGCCGAATACCAGACAACACTTCTCTGTGAGGCGGAACGGTGATCCTGCTGTCTCACCTCCGACATACGAGTATTTCAGGGGAGGGGGGGCAGAGGGGGTGGGGAGAGAGGGAGGGGAGAATGGGGGGAGGAGATAACCGCACTAGGATTTCTCAGTTTTCTGTCTTCTGTATTTTCTGTATTTTTCACTCTTATCTTTGTTTCACACCTTTGTTTCCATTACATACTGTATATGACATATCCTGAAGGCCAACGCATGGAGGAGGTCACCCAGCCTAATACAACTGGGAGGGATCACCTCTGGATAGATAAGTACAAGAGAGGAAAGATTCACCTGAGTGTTGGGCATACTGAATCGCCACACCACACTACAACCGATGACTCTTAACAAACACACTCACCCTGACAACAGACCTCAACATAGTATCCCTCAATATCAAAGGTCCGAATCACCCTGTTGAACGCCAGAAGATAATAGACTACCTAGCTAAAACTAAAGGCGATATAGTACTCCTGCAGGAAACCAAACTTTCCATGGAGGATGCCAAACTAGTCAGAGGTAACTGGATCGCTCAGAAGGCTTGTTCACCAGCTGACAAAAAGAAGCGGGGGGTCCTGACCCTAATATTCAAAAGTTCAAACATCACAATAGACTCACATTCCCACGACAATGAGGGTAAACTTCTAGTAGCACATCTGAGGAGGGGGGAGGAGCGGATCCACATAGCAAACATATGGCCCCAATGCAGACGACCCATCATTTTGGGCGGAGGTGTCACGCACGCTAGATAGCTTCCCTCAAAACGAACTCATGGTTGTGGCAGGGGATTTTAACATCCCACTGGATCACATAACGGATAAGAAATCCTCCGGTCAATACCACCCAACTAACGCGCATGCTACACTCCAAAACATCTGCGCCAAGTTTAATCTCAAGGACGCATGGCGCTTACAACAGCCCGACACTAGGGACTACACTTTCTATTATAACCCACACAACTCCTACACCAGGATAGACTACATACTTATCTCGGGAATGCACACACACCTAATCGAAAACTCCAAAACAGCGCCAAGATTAGTTTCGGACCACTCAAGTCTAAAATTGAGCGGATGCCATAACGAAGCTGTCCCCCGGACATGGCGCTTTAACAGTTAAGTGTTATCAGCCCCCGAAAACATAAAAAAGATAGAGGAGGCCATAACTGACTACCTAAGGCATTATGATTTCCCGGAGATTAGCACCAACACACTATGAGATGCCCTAAAAGCAACGGTCAGAGGCACAGTAATTAGAATTAAGTCAAAAATAAACAAGAATACAAACCTGAGATTAAACCAACTTGAGCAGGAGATCAAGAGGTTAGAATTAGACCATGCAAACGCCACACAGGACAATAAGCTCCTTGCAAGACTAACACAGAAAAATTACGAATATAACAAAATGCTGGGAGGCGTGGCCTGCGGCGTCAAGATGGCGGTCGCACTTTGCGAGTGCTCCGGGACCCTCTCCGTCATCCACCTGCCACCCGCCTTTTACAGCCTACCTGTCGGCCATCCAGTGCCCGAGTATGATTCCTGGTTCTGCCTGCTGTCCCCCGGTGTCATCTGGGGCCGCCTCTGACCTTTCCGGCGCCTGCTCTGCTCCCTGCTGCTGGAGGCTTGCCTTCCCCATCATGGCGGCCCCCGGGTGGCACAGGCTGGAACCCGGGCGCCGATCCTCCTGAGGACTGGGATGTTTCCCCCCTAAGGCGAGAGGCCGTGGCGGCGGGTCCAGGGGGCCGCTGACCCTCCCTGGGCACTGCGGTGTGTGGAGGAGTCAAGCGTGGGTGGCCATGCACATCGCCTGTGGTCACCGAGGCCTAGGCCCATCCCGAGGCAGCGGGCTGAGCCCAAGGGGGAGTGGCGGCGGCTCCGAGGGGCTGCGCCCGACGCCGACGAGATGACCATCACGAGCGGTGCCATTAAGGTGAGGGCTCCCGGGAGTGGGGTCGCCTGGGGCCTCGGGCATGTGTCTGCGGCCCTGGGGCGTCCCCGCGATCTGTCTGGCTGGACCCCGGGAGCGACGCTCTAGCTCCACACCGGGATACACGGAGATGGGATCTTCCTCCGGGACCCACGCCTGTTGACTGGGGGCTTCATACTGACCGGGGAGGCTGCGGGGGATGCGGCTGGGCCTTGTGCTCCTCCCTGGACTTTACACCCTGTGCTGGCTGCGACGCTTCGCCCCTCTGGCCCTGGCCTGGCCTGTCTGGGCCCCAGGGGCCGCCTCCTTGGAGAGCTGCGCACCGCCGAGGGTCCGTGAGTTGGGGCCCTTGTGACCTGCCCTTCCTTTGAGAGGCGACAACACGCACAGCCTATCGCCCAGCGAGGCCACGCGGTGCCGGAGCGTGGGAGAGCTTCTGGGGAGGATTCCCGAGGGCCTGGTCTGGCCTGGAGTCGTGAGCCGCAGTGGGGCCAGTCTCCGTCGTTGACCCGGGAACGCCCTGGACCTGAGGCTCCCGGTCTGGGTCTCACCTGGGAGCGACAGTGACTCATTGGGGTGCTGCCTGACTCGGGGAGGACTGACCGGCGCCTTGGGTGCTGCCCCTCCCCCCCTACGGGTGCCCCGCCTGGAGGACTCTGTTGTGGACCAGACGGGAGTGAGGGTAAGGTTCGGCCACCATATCGGGTGGCGGGGGCACAGCCTTGACTTCCGCTCGCTCTTCCCCGGCACGTGTTGGTTGGCCATCTACTACTATGGGCAAACCCCACGCTCCCCGGCCTCCGGCTCCACGACCCAAACAACGAAGGAGCAGTTTGCGAAATCGGATCGGGGGCCTGGCGGCAGAGTAGTGGTCGGCTCGGGCCCGGCCGGAGGAGATCTCTTGACCATCTTGCAAGCGATCAACGCGTCCCAGGCGTCAGTGGAAAGTAAGATAGGGGAGGTCTGGATTGATATGGCCCTAATCCGTCAAGACCTTCGTAAGGCCACGGAACATATCACTGAGGCTGAATCCCGTCTCTCCACAGTGGAAGACGATGTCACCACCCTCAAGTCCCAAATGGCCCGTCTTCAGTCACAGACCTCGGAACTCCACCGTCGAGCCGTAGATGCTGAAAACAGGGCGCGCCGCAACAACCTGCGCCTCCTGGGCTTTCCAGAGGGGGTGGAGAAGACCAACACCGCCACCTTTATGGAAACCTGGATCCGCTCCTGGATGCCCGAGGATAAACTCTTCCCCTGGTTCGCGGAGGAGCGGGCTCATCGCTCCCTCGCCCCCTAGACCACCGCCGGGCACCTCCGCCCGCCCCATCATCCTCCGTGTCCTTAATTTCCGTGACAGGGGCGCCGTGCTGGGGGCGGCCAGAGAGCTGGGGCCGTTGCATTATCAGGACTCCAAGATAATGGTGTTTCCGGACTATTCGAGGGAGGTTCAGTTACAGCGCAGATCTTACGATGAAGTCGTACAAAAACTTAGAGTGCTGGGCCTTCGCTACGGACTCCTCTTCCCAGTCCGGCTGAAGGTGATCTTTCAATCCAAGACTTTCTTCTTCGACTCTCCGCATGCCGCCTGGTTGTGGCTCATGGAGGAACGTCCCCTCCTACCGAGGGCAGCTCCCCCGACCTCCCAGCGGGTCCCGGAGCAATTGAATCAGACCATGCCAAAGCAGAGGAGACGCAGGACCGGATCCCGGAGGAGGGCCGGCCGTCAAGGTGGCGGCTCCTAATCGCCGGCGGCATGGTCTCAGCGCTCTCCGACCCAGACCCAGAAGCGGGAACCCACTCCTCCGTCATTGGTTTCCTCCCTGGTGGACATGGGTAGTGTCCCCGGATCTAGTGCGACTATGAGACGAGCCGTGTCGGACTCCGACCTGTCCGGAAGCCCTGTGATCCGCGGATCAGATGTGGACACTGGGCCATGATCAGCACTGCCACGGAGCCCACGGTTCCACTTTGGAACTCTCCACTGGTCCATATGCCTCCGACTTCATGCACAGACTCACTTAGAGCTTGCCAGATTGGTTAGTTGGGGTAGCTATAGCGCTGTCATCCTGAGTATAACCACCTTAGTCCACAGATACTTGTCTCTTTCTTCTTCCTCTAAGTTGGCTGTAAACATTTTATCTGAACACATGGAGGGGGGTCCATGTCCCGATTTTGCGGTTGCTAACCGTTTTAGTTTAGCTGGTTGCCTTCTTGCGAGGTATTAGTGACTTATTTTAGGGCGACAGATGCTTCCTGTTCTGAAGTATACAGTGGGGGGAGCAGGGGGCGAGGGAGGGGGGAGAGACCGTTGTCTCTTGGGAATTGTTTGTTGTTGGCCGCCTACAGGCTGCCTTGTTCTGTTCCTATGAGTTGTCACATGTCCTACTATCCACTTCAGCTGTCACACACACCCCTGTCTTCCTTAACTAGGCCCCTGAGCCCAGGATCTATCAGGATCCGCCCCCTTGACGGGGAGGGCTCCTCTTTGCACACGTACTACACGACGGACCCCACTTCCAACCAACACGCGTACCTATGACAAACCCCTTTGTATTCTCTCCTGGAATGTGAATGGCCTCCTTGATTGCATCAAACGAACTGCGGTGCTGCGGGCAGCCCGCCGCCACATGCCCGATGCCCTTCTCCTCCAGGAGACACACCTTCTGGGCTCCCAGTGCCAATTCCTGGCCAGATACGGGTTTGACAGGGTCTAGCACTCCGGCTTTACCAGAGGCTCCCGGGGGGTAGCCATTTTTCTGAGGCGAGGGCTTCCCTTCACCGTAATTGACGCCGTCACTGACACCCAGGGAACTTATGTGGCCGTGTCAGGACTGATTGCCCCTTGAATCTCCTCTGCACCTACTTCCCCCCGGCACTCTTATCACCCACTCTCCGGCGCCTCACGCAGGTAGTTTCCTCCCTTCCCCAGGGCCTCACCGTCATCGGGGGAGACTTCAACGCGGTCCTCCAACCCTCCAAGAATGTGTCGGGCCCTGCCTCCGCACATCGGCTTGCCGCTGCAAAGAGCTTGTAGGATGGACCTCAGCAATGGGTTTTTGCGATGTATGGAGAGTGTGGAACCCCCGAAGGGAACAATACACTCACACATCAGCCGACCACCACACCCATTCCCGCATAGATTTAATACTGATGCCCACCATGGACTGCTAGTTGGTGTCAGGGGCAAATATTCATCATAGGGGAATTTCCGACCACTCCCCCATCTTGATCCATATTGGGTCCCCATCCACAGGCCCCAAGACAACCTGCCGCTTAAACGTGTGGTTTTTGCAGGACCCCGAGCTGGTGGACTCCCTCGGTCAGGAGCTCCGACATTACTTCTCCGCCAATGTAGGGTCGGTCCCTCCGCAGGGAACGCTCTGGGAGGCGGCAAGGCTGTGTTCCGCGGAATCGCCAAGGGACTCATGCATGCCAAGCACGCGGCCCAGACCGCCCAACTGGCGCAGCCGGAGTCCAGAGCCATTCGCTTGGAACAGGCTCAACTGACTGATGACGCGGCCGACTCCTCTAGACAGCTCACGCTGGTCTGGGACGAGATTCGGGGGCTTTCCATGGAGTCGGCTAAAATGCTCTGGCGCTCCTCTGTGGCCCGCATCTACGGCTGGGGCCACAATCTTGTATCCTACCCTAGAGCCCACCGCATCATCCCTGAGATCCGAACGGTCTATGGGACACGCCATGTGGCATCTTTGGCCATTGCGCAAACCTTCGCACAGTATTATGGGGTCCTCTATACCGCACGCCCCCCCGGAGCCTCTCTCGCTGACTTGATGGCGGACTCCGGAATAAGCCTCCCATGTCTCCCCAGAGAAACGGCGGATACCCTAGACGGCCCTCTCACTCCGGAAGAAATTCACGGAGCCATTTCCCTGCTACATTCCGGCAAGACGCCAGGGCCTGATGGATTTCCCCAGGAATATTACTCAGCGTTCCGCGACGATCTGGTCCCCCATCTGACGGAGCTCTTCCGTCAGGTGGTCGACGACGGGTCCTTCCCGTCTGAATCTGATGTGGCGACCATCGTGGTCATCCCGAAGACACACCACCTTCCCTGGATTGCTCCGATTACCGCCCTATTTCCCTGATAAACACCGAAATAAAAATCTTCGCCACTGCATTAGCTCAATGACTCCGGCCCCTCCTGCAGGGGTACCCGTCACTGTATCCGCCGCCTTCACCTGGCACTGGCCCATCGACATCGGCTCTCCCCATATCTCGCCCTTCTCCTTGTTGACTTCGAGAAGGCCTTTGATACAGTGGATTGGGGTTACGTGGGTGATGTTCTGGAGAGGATGGGCTTCGGCCTTCCCTTCCTCCGCCTGGTTCAAGTTCTTTACAACAGCCATAGAGCCCGTGTGCTCGTCAACGGGGCGTCCTCTGACCCATTCCAGATGCGGAGAGGCACCCGCCAGGGCTGCCCCCTCTCACCACTCCTCTTCGTGCTGGCGATGGAGCCTCTGGTGGCGCTCATACGGCAAGACCCCCACATCCAGGGCTGGCAGTGGGATCGGAGCCAGGTGGACAAAATTGCTCTTTATGCGGACGATGTTCTGCTCTATTTGGCCGACCCGGAGCACTCTGGCCCTAGGTCTCTGAGGGCCCTTTCTGCTTTTGAGCAAGTCTCGGGTCTCTGTCTCAACCCGGCGAAATCCACACTGGTCCCCCTTCACCCCTCAACGGCATGCTTCGATTGGCAGGCGGTGATCCCCCTCCGGAGGCAGTCATTCAAGTATCTGGGTGTATGGGTGACCCTCCTGCTTGAGCTAGAGTGGGCCTTCAACGTGGCCCCCTAGTCACCCGGATGAAAACCGATCTTAGGACCTGGCAGTCCCTTCCTCTTAATCCATTAGGCCGGAGCGCCCTTTTCAAAATGATGATCCTCCCCCGCTTTCTTTATATTTTACAGAACACTTCGATTCACCTCTCGAGTAGCTGGTTCAAGGAACTGGATAGCACGCTTATGCGGTTTCTGTGGGGGAGTGGGCGCTTACGGCTGTCCCTGTCCCATTGCCGGGTTCCCCCCTTTGACGGTGGTATGGGAGTCACCAACCTCTACTTTTACTACCTAGCCACCAAACTCATTGTGCTTCACGATTGGTTTGAGGGGGCTGGTCCGATCCAGCCTACCGGGTGGAGCTTACTGTCCTAGACTTTGCACAGATACAGGGCTTCCTATACGGCTCCCCAGTGCCACACTCTATGCCCTCAATCACCAGATCGGTCCTCATGGCCAGGCGCGCTGCCCTCCGCATGGTGTACTGGGATCGGAAACTGACTAGACAGACGCCCCTATGGTGTGGCACCTGGTTGGGGGAGACCTCATCCCTGGAGTGTTTCCGCCATTGGGATCTGGTGGGGATATCCATGCTCGGAGACATGTGGGTAGGGGATCACATACGTTTCTTCTCTGACCTACAGCAAAGACATGCCCTCCAACACTCCCAGTTCTATAAATACTTGCAACTCCGCCATGCCCTCCACATACACCTCTCAACACCCACCTCTCTTCCGGAGTTTAGTCCTCTGGAGGCTCAAGGCATGTTGGGTAACCTGGGGAGAAGGGGGGGGGGTGTCCCAAATATATCGAGCCCTGATTAATAACTGTCCCACATCCTTAGATCGCCTTAGAGAGCGGTGGGAGGGTTGGGTGGGCCCTTTGGACGAAGCAGATTGGCGGGACGCCCTGATGGCTCCCAAATCACATCTTCGAAACTACGCCTGGTCCAGCTTTACTTCCTCCACACGGCGTATCTCACGCCGGCCCCCCTCTTTCGAGCTGGTGTGAGAACCTCCCCGGCCTGTACCCGGTGTGCTGATACCCCAGCCGACTTCTATCACATGGTGTGACTCGGTCCGGCCTTAGATCCATTCTGGAGAGGGGTGGAGTTGGAGCTTACACGGGCTTTGGGTTGGGTGGTTCCCCATGACCCGAGACACTTGTTACTGGGAGTGTTCGATGGCCTGGATGGCTCCCGGGCCGATAGGCGCTTCTTGGGAACAGCACTGGCGGTAGCGAAACGAGACATCGCAGCTAAATAGTCCCAGGCTGCAGCACCGACACTACGGAAGTGGAGGAGGTGGGTGGACTGGTGCGGGGTGCAGTAGGAGGCCTTCTTTGAGGATCGGGGATGCCCGGAGATGTTTGGCAAGGTATGGGGTAAATGGTTCGGTTTGTTACCATCTTGGTTGGTCCTAACCCGTTCACTCAATGTGGTACGGGGGTACTAGTTATTTATTCTGAAAAGACTGATACGATATATGTTGTCATTGGGGAGGGACAGGGGTATCTAATTGGACAGTGTGATCTACTATCAATGAACTTCTTTGTGTTGAAAACTTTAATAAAATGTGATTATCAAAAAAAAAAAAAAAATCCTGAGCGAGAGGGCAGGCTTGTGGTTCAACAAGTGCAAAGCCCTTAACCTATGCGAAGCCAAAAGAGCTGGGAAGCTTCTTGCCTCCTACCTAAAACACAAACGCAACCATTTTGCGTCTTCATCTATCACAGACTCAAGCAATAAAACCCACAAAAGACATCCTAAAGACATTCCAAGAGTTCTACTCAGAGCTCTACAAAAATGACCAGACCCTTAACCAAGAGGACTGTACAAAATACCTCAACAGAATTGGGCTGCCGAAGCTAAGCACTGAAGACACAATCAGGCTAGGTCAGGAAATTACCTGCGCTGAAATTAAAATGGCAGTCAAATCACTGAAAAAACAATGAAGCCCCGGGGCCAGACAGGCACACAGCCGATTTCTACAAGACCTTCATAACCCAGCTTAAAGCAACTATGAAAAAGGTCTATAACTAGGCTGCAACTAAGGGGGAAGTGCCTCATTCCATGACAGAAGCTAATATAATAGTCATCCCAAAGGAGGGTAAAGACCACCTATTACCAAAAAATTACAGACCCATATACCTCATCAATGTGGACTGTAAAATCTACGCCAAGATCTTGGCTGTCAGACTGAATACGGTCCTCCCCAAATTAATAAGTAACTCTCAGGTCGGCTTCCTACGTAACCAGATGTCTATCGACAACACCCGATTCCTCTGCCACATATTGGAACAAAAGTCCGCAAAACCAGAACCCGCGGTTGCTATAGCATTAGATGCTGGGAAGGCCTTTGATAAAGTCTCCTGGGCCTTCCTAGAGCGTTCCATGCAGGCCGTCAACTTGGGGGAGTCACACTTACGGATGACTATGGCCCTAAATCGGGGCCCTTCAGCCCGTATCACAGTTAATGGCACACTCTCTGACCCCTTTACACTGCAACAAGGAACAAGACAGGGTTGCCCACTGTCGCCGGCGCATTTCCTACTGGCCCTTGAACCCCCTCATCCAGGACATAAAGATGAACACTAGCATAAAAGGGGTAGATATCAATGGAGTCGAAGTAAAACTAGCCGGCTACGCAGATTATATACTGATTGTAACAAAACCACAGAAGTCCTCAATCGGGGCACTGATGACCACGATAGAAGAATACTCAAAACTATCAGGGTATAAACTAAACTAAACAAAGACAGATCCGAATTTAAACCATTAAACATTCACAGCATGAAAGACATCCTAGGGAACTCGGGGCTGACTGGGCAGGCGGGGCATATTAAATATCTAGGCATATATTTTGGTAGCCACCTAATAAACACTCTACAATACAATCAGAAGACATTATTAGAAAAAATTAAGAAACTTTTGGACTCCCCACCCCCAAAATTCATAACATGGTGAGGTAGAGATGATTTCCACCGGAAAGTAGATACCATGATCACTAAATTCCTATGGCGCAGGAAGAAGGCAAGGATACGCATCAGAAACTGAGATTGGAGAAATCCCAAGGAGGGGTAAACCTAGCCGACTTTAGGTTTTTCCAACTTGCCTTTCTAGCAAAACAGTGATAATTCTGGGTTTCCCCGGCGACCGACTCCATATCAGTATGGCTCCAGGTAGAGAAGGCAATCCTGAACAATCTGAGCCCACTGGCCCACCTAACACGTATCCCCATTCATCCAAGCCTATCTTTAAAAACACAAAAATCATGCTTCTATAAGAAGACAGGAAGTTGGGAGGTTAGCATCAAAGGTTCTAAGTTAGAATCACTTTGGACTAATAGCAAGTTTAAATACAATGGAAAAGCCTGACCTTCATTACATGGATAGAGAAAGGTATTTACTACCCAAACCAACTCGAAAATGGGGAATACGCCATTACCTTCTCGGACTACAAAGCAAGACACCTCCTTAAAGGCACAGAACTTTATACGTTCCTGAAAATAAGAGTGGCCCTATCAAACACAAAACTAAATACCCCCAGCCCTCAATCTTCCAGTAGATCTCAAATATTAACAAACTAGGACACCAAGTCTTGCAGCTATACAAACTCTTACGCCCCAAAACCAACAAACTTAACGGAAAAAAATAGCCTATTGGGATAAACAATCTAGCACACCTCTCAACGAACAAGAATGGGCTACCCTGTGGTCCTCGACCTCGCGTAATAAGATCACCCCAGTACTGGCACAAACTAAATTGTGGCTGCTTCACAAGGCATTCTTCATTGATGATGTTTTTAAATGCAAACTATCAATAGAATTCTCCACCCTCAACTCAGCATTCATGTGCACGAACTTGAGAACTGAACAAGACAAGGACCTGATGGACTTTTTACTGACAGCAGCCGTGAAAATGGTCCGAACCAACTGGAAAGACGCAAGCAAAACTAACTACAAAGGATGGATCAACTGGGTCACGCATCTCAGAGGAGCAGACAATATTGCGCTACAGTACTCATCCTGGAAAGCGTCCTCGAGGGGGATGTGGGAAGCTATGGATACTTACCTTGATTTGCATGAACCCCCAAAAACAGTTGGTATGCACAAACAAAGTATCGACCCTCGCCCCAAAGTTTGCGTCCTAATATAAAACCGGTGGTCCAGCATACGGACCCAACCATCCTGAAAGGGTGTCAGTGGTAACGCAGTATGCATAGCTGATGCAAATGTAATGTACACTGTCAGATGTAATGCAGTATGTATAGCTGATGCCAATGTAATGTACAGCAACTGTATCGCTCTCATGTCTATCCTATTCCTCTTCGGTTTCACCACAAATTTTTCTGTCCTTTCCCTCTTACATTTCTTTCGCTTTCAAAGAACAAACAATAGGGGCTAGCTATGTACACATCAATGTGTAAACAATTATTATCCATTCGTGGCTAACCCTGTAACAGTGGTTGTGATTGTATTCTTTATAAAAAACAAAAAAAACTTACTGAAAACATAGATGACATAAAGGACACCATCAGATTGCAGACTAAAAAGCGTAAAAATTAAAAAACAAGACAGCAGGCCTTTTCTGCCTACGCACCCAGAATCTGAAACAACATCTATACCCGAATCCATCAGGTCCCTGCCCCCTCCCCCCGCACACACACACCGCTCCAATTAAGGAAAGAGTTTGAGACTCCCTCTTTAAAGAACACTACATCACAATGCATTAACTATCCACATCCTAGCTTCCTTGCCTCATACTTGTTGACTTTATGCATGATGGGCTAGCGACCAAGTGTGTTCGTGATCTAACTAGATCTCAAACTGATTGGCCTCCTCACTGAGGCCAATCAGTGTGTCTGCCCCAGAGATTTGCTCTTAATTACATGGATAACTGCAGGGCCCATCTATTACATGTTACATATCTGTTATGTTTAAATTATGCCCGGGTGGCGAACTCCTCTCCGCCAGTGGAGTTTGCAGAGTCATGCAATCTCTGCGCTTTGTTAGAAACGCTGAGTGCAGACAAAACTCTGCCTCCTCGGCAGAGAGGAGTTAGACCCTACCCACACCAAAAAGGGCCAGCCGGGAAGATCCCAAGACTACAGGACACACTGAAAACGGTCAGCTAGAATAATTTTTTGTTAAAGGGATACCTTTACTTGATGAATCAAAAAGACATGTACAAGGGAAAGAGCAGCAGATGTATTTATACTAAAGTATTTACAATATTAGTTTATAAGTACAAAGAACATGGTTATTTATTTATTTATTTGCATTTTTAGTCCTCATTTAGCCACAATATGGTCTAGGTTCAAGAAGGGGGTACTCTGACCATCACAAGTATCCGAAGGGAGTTTTTACAGGCCCGGTCACTCCACAAGGGAGAGCATTCTACGTGTCTCCAGGACAACACCTTCGGTTTCTTGTATGGCTTCCAACCCCTGATCTTGATTCATCTGTTAGACCATTACATTCCTTCTTTTCAAAGATAGAGTCAGCCCTGTCAAAGGGGCTCTATCTAGAGCATATTCTTAATCATTGGACCAAAAGATCAAATGTCAGAAAGTGGGAAACAAACAAAATACTATAAACATATACAAGATAGAACCAATAGGCCTGTCAAAACTAATGTCTCAAACTTTATATATTAAGGAGAGCCTGCCTCCACCCACTTATCCCAGATTTCCCAGTATTTGTTTTTTTATGATGTTTACCAGATTGATCCAATGAAGATACCCTCTGAATGGAATTAATCCATTCTTCTTCCGTAGGGCAAGATGGCAAAATACATTTAATATAAAGCTCCCTACGAGCTAACAATATCAGGGTGAAGAAGAGATCGTTATGTCTTTTTGTTGGGAGACGGCCGTCTAAATCCCTTGGTAGTATCTCAAAAATTATAGACAAGGAAGTTAATTTTATTTCACGCTCCATAATACCTGAGATGATCATACCCACTTTCTTCCAATAAAAGTGTATTACCGGGCAGCTCCAGCACATATGGACCTCGTTTGCCTTAACTTCTCCACATTTTGGGCACTTCTTAATCTCCTGAGTCCCCATTTTCGATATTTTCTGAGGTATCCAGTAGGCTTTGTGTACTGTAAAAAGGTGGTTCTTCTTTAAAGGCGCAGCATTTACATATGACCATAAAGAAGACATAGATACTTGCCCTATATTTTTGAGATCTTCGTCCAGCAGGTCCTTCTTCCATATCTCAGTAAACGAAGCTTGCATCTCTTCTCCTTATTACCAAGTAGCCAATACCACTCTGCCACTTCTTTTGTTTTTGTTTGACGGGAGCATAACTTTAATGCCAAGTTTGAGTTCCCTTTTAGCTCTTTACCTATTGATTTTGTCCATTTTGTCCATTGTGTATTTTAAAACTATCTGCCTTCTCCTGCTCAGCGGATTTCAGCACTGACGAGGGGAACACACCCTCATTGACACCAGCTGAGGGAATCCATAGCGCTCACGCCCACCCCATCTGGCCACACCCCCCCCTTCCTTCTATAAAAATGTGCCTCCCCCGGAAGCGCAGCGGACGAGCGCAGCGGGAGCGCCGACTGCGCGCCGAAGGCGCGCCTAAGGCAAGCCCGTCTGCGCCCGTCCGCGACCGGTACGCGCCCGGCCACGCTGCTAGTAACCTGTCCCATACTAGAAGGATAGTCTGGTCGGGCAGCGAACTTCTATCACTTAACCCTGCCAATCTTTGTCAGGCTCCCAGGCTCGACCTTTCCACCATGGCCCTTCCCCCCTCCTGCGTACGGTGTAATAAGCCTCTGTGCGACGTTTCAGCCTCAATAAAGTCTTACCCAAAAGCATCGCACAATCGCTCGGCCACCATTCCCTCCTCCCCCTTCAGAGCGGGGCTTTTGAACTGCAGATCCCTTCCTAAACATGCAGATGATATTTATCTGCTGCTAGCTGACTCCGAGTGGGACGCCCTATTTCTCACCGAAACGTGGCTCAACGAAGAAAACCTTGCCTCCATTGCTCTAGCTGTCCCGCTCGGCTTTACCTTAAGTTTCTCTAATAGAGAGAAGAATAGAAGAGGCAGCGGAGTAGCGATTATCTTCAAAGATAAATATACTCTGTCCTCCTCCACTTCTACTACTCTCGCCGGCATAGAGGGACTACACTTTTGTCTCCAAATTAACCCTCAAACGTCCCTAGCTGGCCTGATAATATATAGACCCCCGGACTGTTCTCCATCCAAGACCCATGAACTTATGGACTACATAGTCCAAAACACCCTCTCTCACCAACACTATATAATAGTTGGTGACTTCAACGTTCATGCTGACAGATCTGACTGCCCTCTGGCTTCCCAACTTATTAGCACACTTCAATCTGCAAACCTAGCCTTAATCACCTCCGGTACCACGCACCAGGCAGGTCATATGTTGGACCTTATTTTCTCCAACATTCCGGACACCACAACTGAACCCCCGTTACCACTTCTTTGGTCAGATCATTTTCTCGTCCCCTTCCTAATCTCCTTCCCTGTTTGTTCTCGAACAACAGGAAAACGCACATATGTGCGCAGGAACTGGGACAACTTATCCTCCGAGACCTTATGTCCCGCGCTCACAGCTGCCCCCCCTTTACTATCAGCAGATGTGAACTCTGATGCAATACTACTGAATCACTGGATTAGCAGTACAGTAGACTCTATTGCTCCACCCAAAATGGCCACTTCTCGAAGAGAATCCCCGTCTGCTCCCTGGTTCTCTGCAGAATTGATAGCAGAGAAAAGCAATTGCAAAAGACTAGAACGTCAGTGGCGGGCAAGCTACTCCGAATCTGCAAAAATCTGCTATAAAAAAGCCCCGCGCAGCCTTCATCACTCCATAAAAAAAGCAAAAAACTATTCTTTATATCCTCTATTCAACAAGCGGAACAACCCAGCAAAGAGATTTTTCAAATAGTTCAGTCCTTCCTCAAACCCAAGGCCATTGAAACTGAAATTATTCCCTCTAGTAAACTTTGTGAGGATATCTCGGATTTCTTTGACCAAAAAATCCTGAAGGTCTATGACTCCTTCACCCCCTCCGAACCTACAATCATGGCAGACCATGATATCATTGAGATGGCGACCCCTCCCTTATCTCGGTTCCTCCCAATTACCCACGAGGATGCAGTGAAAGAACTACTCAAATGCAAATCAGGTGCTCCTGATGATCCCTGTCCCCCCAAACTATGGAAAACGATGTCGGACGTCACGGCAGGGCCACTCCTACACATCTGGAACACGTCTATCGAGACTGGCACGTTCCCCGATTGCTGGAAACATGCCACTCTTCTCCCATTGAAAAAAAAACCTAATGGCGCCCCGATGATCTGAGTAATCTCCGACCCATCTCCCTACTAGCAGCCCCGGGAAAAATGCTTGAAAAACTCATCCAACGCCAACTCAATAGTTTCATCGAAAAAAGAGGCATACTACACGAAACACAGTCTGGTTTTAGGGCCGGTTTCAGCACTGAAACGGCCCTCATTGAGGTGGCTGAGTCAATCAGGTGGTCACTGGATTCAGGAGCATCGGCTATGCTGGTGCTCCTGGATCTATCTGCTGCCTTCGATACTGTGGATCATGATAGAATGCTGCTCAGATTGAAGGATACTGGCCTAGAGGACACGGCACTAAGTTGGTTGCACTCCTATCTGACTAACCGCTCTCAGAAATTAGCTTTGGGCGCCTTTTCCTCTGAACCTAAACATCTGTGGTGTGGCGTCCCGCAAGGGTCCGCCCTCAGCCCGCTACTTTTCAATGTTTACTTGGCCCCACTTTTTACCTTAATCGCCAAATGGGGGGTCAAGGCGATTTCGTATGCGGATGATACACAACTAGTCTTCCCATACGCTGAGGTGTCAGAAGCAGCGTTCAGCAAAATAAAAGGATGTCTTAGTGACGTTGCCAGATGGATGAACACTAACAAGCTAAAACTGAATGCTAGCAAAACCGAGGTCCTATTCTTTGGGAAACGTACCCCACCCCCCCCTGACCTCTGGTGGCCCACTGAAATGGGTCCTGCTCCCACCCCTGGCACCAAGGCACTGCAAAGCTCTGGAACTCCCTACCCTCTGCCATCCAATCTGCCTCGTCAGAAGCCATCTTTAGGAAACTCCTAAAGACCTGGCTCTTTGCGCAGAAAGATTAGCACCTCTCCCTGCATTTCCTCTTGGGTTCTGCGGTTTCTTTTCAGCGCCGGGACACCTCCACGCGAGGTAGCTGTTCGCGCTATATAAATATCGGTATTATTATTATTATTATTATTATTGTGGTAGTTCTGGAGCCCGTTTGTAGTGAGTAAGCCAACAGTCTCTCCTTCAGATCGGCGTCCCAGGATAGTATTTTGGCCCTGAAGTGCCGGGAGATTAGAATGGACACCCCTGCTGTTTTATTCTGGAGGGATGAAAAGTATTGGTGTGGGAAATATTTGGAGTGGGGCCTATGCTCATCCTTCGAGAGGAGGTGTGTCTCCTGCAGTAGGCAGATGTGGGCTCCTGAGTGCTCTAGATATGATAGGAGAGACCTTCTTTTCAAGGGGTGGTTAAGGCCTTTAATGTTTAGTGTGAGAACCTTAAATTGGTTCGTCATTGGGCACTAGAGATGGAGTCTATACAGAAGCAACCCTTGATCCAACAAGGAGGCTTAGGGATGCAATGTGTGAAATGTTTTGCGCTAGGGAGTAGTGAGGTCAAGGGCTTGCATCGGTAGGTCCCAGGTCCGAGCAAATAGAAAAACATTAGGTTATCTAAACCCATAACAGGTAACAACTACACAAGATGGAAACAAACATAAAAAGAGGTGAACTCCATTTCTGGTGAGTCCATTTGGTCGCAGGTGGGGTTGTGGATGCGGCTCCCCCTCTCCTCCCACGTCAGGCACCCAATGTTCAATTAATGCGGCCAGGCAGAGATGGAGTAAAAAGAAGGTACAGGACGGAGGATCAGAAAAAGGAAACCCCAAGAGTTCCGGCTGTCTTCAGGGAGTTGCAGGTCCCAGATAGTGAGTCTTTTACTGCCTGCTTTTCCCTTGGTATTCTTTCAAGGTCTGGACGGAGTCGCCCCAGAGAACCCCCAGCACCCCCCACCCGCCTGGGGCCGTTTGTTCTGCTCGGCTCCCATCCGTGCCTCCCACGGACTCGGGTGAGTCTCCATTCAGGCCTAGTGTTCCGTGTGTTTCATGCAGTGATCGGATTTGGTGCAGTTTCCCGTCCTGGTGAAAGATTAGGCAAAAGGGTTGTCCGCACGAATAGCGTACTCCTGACGCACAGAGGAGCACAGTGATGGAGCAGAAGTCTTTCTGTTTCTGGAGGGTTGACGCGGCCAGATCTTGATACAGGACTGGGTGGTGGTAACCTTGGTATTGGAGGGGATCTTCCCTGAGCCCGGACGCTTTGTAATGTTGGCCGAGGTGGTCAAGCCCTTTGGGGTTAGGATCATTGCGTATGCTGATGACACTCAGTTGATTGTGTCCCTTAATCTTTTGGACAATAATAAGACCAACCTGGCAAATTGCCTGGAAAAAGTGTCAGCGTGGATGGACGGCTCATTCCTAAAACTGAATGCTGCTAAAAGCGAACTGATGTTCTTGGGCAAGACCACCAACCTGGAGATCAGTGCATTCTGGCCTAAATGTCTAGGTACTATGCCCCCCCCCCGAAGATCAAATAAAAAGTCTTGGGGTATGGCAGGACCACAACCTGAACTTTAGGGAACAGGCGCGTAGGGTAGCAGGTACCGGTTATGGCATCCTTAAAATGATTAGGAAGATTCTACCCCTTCTGCCCTTCATTGCTGGAACAAGCCTTGATCCTTTTGCGGCTTGATTACGCCAATGTCATCTATTTAGGCGCCCCCCGTTCTACCATAAAAAAACGGCCAACGGTCCAAAATTGCGCTATACGACTTCTCAAGCAGGTTCAGAATCGTGAAATTGCTAAACCAAATTTTATCTCTCTGCATTGGCTGCCAGTGGCTGAAAGAATCCAATTTAAGGCCTTGTGCATCGCCCATAAGTCTCTTTCGGCTAGTGCGCCGCCAATTCTCCGAGCCATTATCTCCCGTATGTCCCAAAAAGATCACTGCGCTCTGAGAAGAAACATTTTGCAATTGTTGCCTGAGTTAACCGAGTGTCGAGCGGTGGCCGTCTATTTTCCGTAATCGCAGCAAAATGTTTGGATCAGCTACCAGACCATATTTGGCTTAAGGCCAACCATCTATTGTTCCGTAAACGTCTGAAGACTCTGCTGTTCCCCTGAATCTGCTGACTTTCCTCGGTTTAGGCTCTGTCTATAGCGTTGGGAGGCCTTTGGTAGCCATGCGCTTTACAAGTGTATATTCATTCATTTATTCATTCATTCATGTTGACCTCTGGCATTCTGGAGAATGCTTTCTTTCAGGGAAAAATCGCGTATGCATGTGAGGATATCAGGCAGCAGAGCTTTAGGCGAGCATCTGGGGGCCCACTGTGTGCATTCTGTTGAGCTTAATGACTGCATCCAGGGTGGCCCCTCAGATGTGTCAGAGTAAGTCCTGCACTTAGGAGGTGATGTCTGATCCTTCAGTTCCAGAAGAAACCCTTTATATGCGGATGTTGTTCCAGCGTGAACTGTTCTCCAAATCTTCTGTGTGAGTTTGATTGTCCAGGTGTTGGTCTCTGAGGCAGAGAATTTCTTGCTGGAGTATTTCAATTTCCTCCTCCCTGTCTGCTTCATGGTCTTCAAATGTGGAGAATCCCTCACCCAATCCAACTAGATCACACCGGGGTTCTTTCAGTTCCTGTGTGATTCCCTTCCGAAAAGGTTGGAGGTCCTTCCGCAGGGAGGCAAACAGCGATTCCAGATAGGGGCGTATGATCGGCTCGTCTGATGTCCCAGAGCCCACGGGCCTATCGGGTGTTGTCGAGGGACGCCTCGGCTCCCGGTCCTCCTGTTGTCTTAAGAAGCATGTCCTCAAGGGTGCGGTCTTTCTTCCCCCGAACTGTAGCAATGTTTGTGTTAGGGGAGGTGTCAAAGGGAGGGCTGAATGGATGGTGAATGGTCCGTCACCATCCTAAGTAGATTTCGGTGTCTAGGTTAACCTCTGTGAGATGTGGTGCAGGCCCCCGTAGTGTAGGCTCCCATGGTGTAGTTGGGCACCCCCCAGGGAGTTCCACCTATGTTATGCGGCCCCGCTTTGCTGCCACTGCTAGTTCTGGTGCACTCCCTGCATCGCAGGTTCCCTCGTGCTGGTTATCGCTGCCCGGGTAGTGGCCAGGGGTCCTGCTGGGCACACGAGAGGGGCCCACCACAATCACTGGCCTGTTTGCGTTATGTGGCTCTCAAAGATGAGGGTCAGACCTGGAGCGGGTTGCCCCCGTCAGTAAGAGCGGTGCATGCTGACTGTGTCGCTCTCCAGCGGGCGAGTACAGTGCCATGAGGCCCTGGATTTCTATGATGCTCCCTGCCTCAGGCACCAGCGGGGCACATAGGCAATCCACTCCAAGCTCAGGGCTGCAGCCCTATTTTCCCTCTGTCCAGCGAGGTAGGCACGTAGCTCCTCACCGCATGTCCACGGATCCTCTATTGTAGTGGGCCATTGCTCTTAAGTGCTGTGGTATGCCCCCCGCATCACTGTTGCTAGTTACTCATGGGTGGGTCCCGGGGAGGAGCTTGAGCTCCTCCCCAGGACCCGTTGGCCGTGCTACGTTCCTTACGCAATCTCACCTGGCGTCTAGGATAGGCGATTGCGGGCGGCGGTCCTTTCCTCGCTTCCGCCGGACTGCTCCTTCCGGACCCAGCTCTGTACAGGCTCAGCCTCCTTTATCCCGCAGGCCCACCAGGGAAGGCCAAAACAGACTCCGCTACCAGGCGGGCGAGTCCCGGGCGTCGCTCTCCTGCGGACGTCTGGACCTCCAGGCCTGATGCACAGGACGCATATCTGCTCCGGAGTATAAGGCCAGGGAGAGTGTGCCCACTTAGCTCGTGCAGCCTCACGACCTCTACAGCTCCTCAGCTGAGCCGAGGGCTATCACTGTGGGCTACTCCCCTGAGTTTTGCTGTAATAGGCTACCAGACCCGGCAGCAAGAGCAGAGAGACTCGAAAACACATCTCAGCCGTCCGCCATCTTGGTCCCAAACTGCAGTTTATCAGCTTAATTTCTGGAAGTGAAATTAAGTCCATTACGAGCCATATTTAGGGGAGAGCTCACTGATCTAGACGGCAACCCTTTTTATTAAGTTTCATTTTTATATTTTAGGCTTTACATACAAATCATCTATACCAGGTAAGGCTTGTGTTATATGGACTGGGGATCCTAGAAACCACAGATCATGTTTTATTTTTTTGCTTCACCTACTTCCTAGCTCAAAAGAATAAGTTACTTACCTTCAATAACGCTTTTTCTGGTGGCTACAGTATCTGCCTGTGGATTTCTCACCTTATGAATATCCCCTGCGCCAGCATTCCGCAGAATTTTTTCCTAGCTCTCCACGACGCCATAATGCCACGGCTCCGCTCGCCACTCCGCATGACGTCACCGGAACCAAAAGAAAGCCTCATGGCGTGATGACGTCAGTTCCACCCATTTTTTCTGTGCCACCAAGGCAAACAGGTGGACCAACAACAGACTCCAAGTATACACAGTTCACAATATTCAAACAAATACACATAGTGTAAAATCAAAAGGAAAGCCCAAGAATATAATAATTTCCTATACATGTACCAGATAGATAGAAGATACAATGTAAAACAACATATCAAACAAAGTAACCTTCAGGGTGTACAAGGGTGGATAACGGGGAGGAGGGTGGGACAGTGAGGAATCCACAGGCAGATACCGAACCCACCAGAAAAAGCATTACCGAAGGTAATTAACTTGTTCTTCTGATGGATACATCTGCCTAATCCTCCAGAAGAAGCATTACCGAAGGTAATTAAGTTGTTCATCTGATGGATACATCTGCCTGTGGATTCCTCACCTAATGAATAGATTCCCGCAGCAGTCCCACTCCCGGAGGAGGGTGTCGACCCTTCTATTCCAAAAAGTCCTGCAGGACAGAGCGCGCAAAGTGGCCCTCCCTCCTCATTTCGAAGTCCAAGCAATAATGCTTTGCGAAAGTGTGGAGTGAGGCCCAAGTCGCTGACCTACAAATGTCCACTACAGGAACTCCCTGGCCAAAGCAGAGGTGGATGACGTGGCTCTAGTAAAATGAGCCCTAACACTCTCAGGCAGTTCCTTACCAGCAAGGGAGTAGCAGATCTTGATACACAAGATGATCCATCTGTATAGAGTGCGCTTGTGCACAGTCTTGCCCTTCATGCGTCCAAAGTAGCCCACAAAGAGCTGATCGTCCAATCGCAAGTCCTTAGTCCTGTCCAGGCGATGAAAGTCTCTCCTCCTCCTTGGAAGGGTGAGGGGGAGGATAGAATACAGGAAGGGTAATGGACTGCCCTAGATGGAACGGAGTAGCCACCTTAGGCAGAAAAGAAGCCCTGGTCCTGAGGACCATCCTTTCAGTATGTATGGTAAAAAACAGGGGTTTAAAAGACAGAAGTCTCAAACAACTATGTAAGGGCTCAAACTGGGAATCCATCAAGAAAGCCAAAACAAGATTTAAATCCCATTAAGGCATAACAAAAGGAACAAGCAGAAACCTATTGGTAAAGCCCTTAATAAATTGTAAAACAACGGGAGACTTAAATTAAGACGGCTGATCCGGCAAACATAGAAACGCCGATAAAGCAGACAAATATCCCTTAACAGTGGCCACAGCACAACCCTGTTGAGCCAGGAAAAGTGCAAACTGAAGAACATATGACAAGTGGGCCTTTAAAGGATCAATGGATCTCTCTCCACACCATATAACAAACCTAGACCATCCTTAGGAGTAAATTGACTTGGAGTGGAGCGTCGCCTGGACGATAAGATTACATCCACCACATCCAGCGGGAGAGACAAGACACTCAGGTTGCCCCCTTCAATCTCCAGGCATGAAGGTGCAAGCTTTGGAGGTGGGGGTGTAGAGCCTGCCCCTGCTTATACGTGAGGAGGTCTGCCCTGAAAGGGAGACGGAGCGGAGGGTGCGACGAGAGGTGAAGTAGATCTGTGTACCACACCCTTCTTGGCCAATTCGGGGCGATCAATATAACTTGGGCCCAGTCTTGGCGAATCTTCCTCAGAACCCGAAGAATCAAGGGTATGGGAGGAAACGCATAAAGGAGTTGCGAGCTCAAATACATTTGAAATGCGTCCCCCAGTACTCCCTGCATTAGATAATGGAGACTGCAGAACAACGGGCCATGTGCGTTCTCGCGAGTGGCAAAAAGGTCCAACCAAGGAAACCTCCACATCTCTAAGACGTGATGGACGACCTCTGGATGAAGCCGCCACTCATGACCGGCCGAGTAATGCCGACTAAGACTGTCCGCACGAACATTCAGCACACTGGTTAGATGGTTTGCAAACACACAAATCTGACGGTTCTGAGCCCAGGACTAGAGTTGCAGAGCTTCTTGACAGAGACGTTGTTAGTCAGGACCTGAACCGACTGACCGCGAAGGGAAGGAAGGAAAGCATTCAGTGCCAAACGAATCGCCCGCAATTCTAGAAGGTTGATGTGAAACAACCTTTCCTCTGGAGACCAAAGACCTTTGACCTCCAGATCCCCCAGGTGAGCACCCCACCCCAAAGTGGAGGCATCGTAATCACCACGGCCACCGGCGGAGCAGGTTGAAAGGGCTTGCCTTGAGACAGGTTGCCCTGCACACTCCACCAAGTCAGATCCGCTGCAGCGTCTTGGAGATCCTGACTGACTCCCTGAGATATTCATTGTGTTGATACCACTGCTTGCGGAGGCACCACTGGAGTGCCCTCATGTGCCAGTGTGAATGGTTGACCAACAGAATGCAGGAAGCGAACAAACCGAGCAGGCAAAGGACCTTTAAGACTGAAACAACCGCTTCATCGTGAAACAAAGGAATCATCTGAATGTTGAGAATTCTTTGTGGAGGAGGAAAAGCTTGACACACAGTAGTTTCCAGTACCACCCCATTGAACAGGTTGCGCTGAGAAGGCACCAGATGAGATTTGGGCACATTTATTGGAAAGCCCAAATTGAACAACAGCTGAGTTGTTACTCGCAGATGATGAAGCACCATCTCTGGCGACTCCGCTTTGAGCGCCAATCGTCCAGATAAGGGAAAACTGGAATCCCCGACCTCCTGAGATGTGCTGCCACAACTGCCATCACCTTTGTGAAGACTCAAGGTGCAGTAGTAAGACCAACCGGTAGGACCGCAAACTGGTAGTGCAACCCTACTGTAAAACTTTGACATTTCCTGTGCGACTTCAGGATGGGAATATGAAAATATCCTGTAAATCGATCGACACCATCCAGTCTTCTTGCTGCCGCGCCAGAAGAACCTGAGCAAGGGTCAGCATCTTGATTGAATTTCTCCGGTATCAGGTAAAAATTCAAGGACCTGAGGTCCAGAATCAGACACAACCTGCCATCCTTTTTGGGGATCAGGAAATACCGGGAGTAGCATCCCTGACCCCTTTCCTGCTCCGGAACCACCTTTATTGCACATTTTGTAGTAAAGCAAGGACCTCCTTCTGTAGAAGAAGCAAAAGGTCTTCCAAACAAAATCCTTGGCAAGGAGGGTAAGGAGGAGGAAATTCCCAAAAGGGAAGGGCATACCCATTCTCAACAAGATTTAAAACCCAAAGGTCTAACGTGACCGATTTCCAACCCTGTTGAAAGTGAGACAACCGAGCCCCTACAGGACCCACATGATCCAGGATGGAGGCTCTAGGGCTGCTTTCCTGCGTTACCAGGGGAAGCAAGGGAGGTAGAAGTGGAGGAGGAGAGATTGGAGGAGGAGAGATTGGAGGCGACCTCTGGCTTTCCCTCTATATGACTTATAGAGCGGATTTTGCTGCTGCTGCAGAAGTTGTCGCAAGCAGCGAAAGCAAGACCTTCCAAATCCACAATACTTTTTATATCCAAACCCCCTTAACTGGTTTGCAATCCCAAGGATTTTGCCGTGGCTCTGCTGTCTTTAACCCTTTGAAGTGCAGAATCAGCCTTCTCTCTGAAAAGCTTTGAACCATCAAAGGGCAAATTAAGAAAGGTAGCCTGAACATCCAGGCAAAAAACAGAGGATCTAAGTCAAGCTTGTCTCCTAGTATTTATGGAGGTACCCATAATTCTGGCCACCGAATCATCCGTATTCAGGCCCAATTGAATAACCTGTCTTGCTACAGCCTGAGCATCTGACAGAACCTCCATAAAATTTCCCCTCTCCTCATCAGGCAACTTGGGTGCCAATTGCTTCGCCGAATCCATTAAAGCATGTATATAATGGCCCAACAAACAGGAAGCATTGGTAGATTTTAATGCCATGCTAGATGAAGAAAAGACCTTTTTAGCCGACTGCTCCAGCTTCTTAGAGTCCCTGTCGGCCGGAGCCTGAGGAAAAGCGCCTGAAGATTGTTTAGAGCAGGGCGCCTGTACCACCAAACTTTCTGGAGATGGATGAGAAAAAAGAAAAAGTGGATCTCCTGGAGCAGTTCTATATCTTCCAGCCACAGACTTAGAACTGCAGAAGAGAGTGGTTTACGTCACACCTCGAGGATAGACTCCGTTAAGGCGTCATTAAAAGGCAACAATTGCTCAACTATTGAAGAAGGTGAATGTAAAACCTCAGTGAGCAAATTTGGCCTTTACTCAGCAGTAGGTAAGTGTAAGTCCATAAGCTCCACAGCCTTTCTTATGACAGTATGATAAGAAGCTACCTCTTGAGGTGGAGAAGCCCTTGACGAAGAAAGATCCCACTCATGGGAGGTGTCCAGTCCACTTGCCTCCAGAATTCCTTCAAATTCATCCAAGGATTCATCAATCTCATCCTCTTCCACCTCCTGTCTCTGACACTGCTCCTCCTCCAACAGCCTCTGTGCCTCGCTCCTCGAACGAAACCTTGGTTGCGGCGTCGGCGGCGCCACACGCGGCGCTGACAGATCCGGAGCCAGTGTCGAAGGTGGAATCGGCGTAGAGAGAGAAAGGCCCACCCACCCACCAGGGACTCCATAAACGGCGTCAAAACCCTCGGCGCCGGAAACTGGCATGACGGCGCCATCAGCATGAAAGGCACAAAGGGTGCCTGGGCATAGTGCTGAGGCACGCCCAAGTTGAAGGCCAGTGGACCCACGGGACCCGAAGGTGCGCCGGAGGGGAAGGCTTCCTTAGTCAACACTCCATACATTGCATTTAAAAAATGCGTTGGATCCGAACCTGGAGTTGTAAACTGTGGATATGGATTCGAGCCAGTATCCACACGAGGAGCATCCGACGTCGGAACAGTTGGATACACTAGTGGAGCCACAGGTTCAATCACGTGCACAGGAGAGGAAGGAGAAGGATCATACTGAACTGGCAAGCCCTCCGAATACAGTCCTCTACGTCGTGATCCGACGACAAACACCATAAGCAATCTTCATGGGGGTCAGTGATGGACATATGACCCCCACACTCCCTACAGGGCTTAAACCGGACTTCCTCGAGGACATCTTTAAAGCAACAGTTAAAGATGAAGGAACAACAAAGTAACACGACAAATATGGAGAGTGCTAGAAAGCTGTTACGAGTCAACGGCACGGAAAAAAGGGAACTGACGTCATCATGCCGAAGAGACTCTCTTATGGCTCCGGTGACGTCGTGCGGAGTCGCGAGCAGAGCCGTGGCATTGTGACATCCTCGTCAGCGTGAAGAGCTAGGAAAATAATGGCGCAGAGTGTAAAGATAAGGTGAGGAATCCACAGGCAGATGTATACATCAGAAGGGCTGGATACTCCCATTATGCAGCTCTTTGGATTTTAGAGTGCTGCTTGAGTTAATCTTTATGTTATGTGTGGATTTAGAGGAAAGTTGTAGGCCTGGATCTAGAAGTTATTCATTAATAGCACGGTCAATTGATTTTACTCCGTATTTATTGACCATATTACTTATATTGATACTTTGATTTTTACATTTTTGTTGTATATTCTTTTAAGGTGTGTTTTATGGAGCATGTCCCTGATTACGATGAATGTGAGTGAGTGTAAGGACTGCTTGAGCTTCATTGTCGTCCTTCCACCGATTGCGCTGTGATTGAAGTACTACTTACATTTTTCTTCTTCTCTGTTGTTCTTGCTGAACCCATTGCCATTTGTAGCTATGTTTTACTATGCCACAGGCATAGTCTTTTTTTCACGATGGAGAGATTAACTGATTTGCTCAGAATTACAGCGGTGTTGTGTCAAGACCAAACAAGCAATGACATAGCCAATAGGTTGCGCCTTTGAGGCTCTGCTATTGCCTTTTATTCCTGCTGTACAGCATGGCTAGTGCAGACTTTGGCGAGGATTTATAGAAATGCTGTATAGCAGTGTGACTGTTGTGCAGCATGGCTAAAAATAATAATGAACAATCCTTGACCAAGCTGGGGGCCCATGGCAGCTAGGTGACACACGTTGGGAGTTCTCTCCCCTCCGGTGACCTGAACTAATTGCAAAGATAGCGCAACACTAAAAATAAGTGGAAACTAACCTACAGGCTCTCTGAGAGCTTTTTTATCTGACTTTAGCATTCTCAAGTTGATTGCAAATGAGCCAGCACTCCCTGCATGAGAAATGTCGCAGTGAAGGCTGGTGCAGGCACTCCGCAAGGATCTGGGGGCTTCTGCCTTGATCTGCTTCCGGGGTACTCTGGGTGGAATCAGCCCTAGCTGGTAGCTGCTCTCTGCTCCGACGACTGCTCAGGTGACGAGCACAGAAAGAAAAGTTGCTATATGAGCCTAACACAATGAGTTGTGTCAGGCGGTACAGTGAAGCTCCAGGAGGAGCCTATACTAATTCCACAAAGAAATCCAGAGAATTAAGGTTAGTGTGCTAGGGCCAGGAGGGTCTGCAGGGGCTGTTCTAGGGAGAGCCAATGACAGTTACTCATTAAGAAGCAAGCATGTAAGCACAGAGCTACCTATTAAAGGGGAGAGTGATAGTACACCCCAGGGTACGATGGCAGAGTTAGCCCTGGACATCCCCTGTGATATAAGTACCCTTAACCTCCAAGTGAAAGCTTCTGACTTGCCTCAGGTTCCACTACCTCATATTGAGAACAGAAACAGATCAAGGGAAACTCGGGGAAGCGCAGCAAAACCCACTTATCACATTAAAATCACCCCATCTTTGAATTCCTAACCAAGAGGTGGGAAAATCCTATATACCTCACCAAAATTGAATAAAAGGCTCGCTAGCCCCTCAGCAAGAACGTACCCTAATTATGGAAGCAGGAAAACAGAATTTATAAGACACAACAGAATTCATAGATGAGAATAGATTCCAGGCAATAGCGGAGAAACCGTTAGAAAAAGATCAGGCATGGGAGGTGCAGTGGTAGACCCAAGTTGCAGGGGAAAAGACACAGGATCCCATTGGGAAGTCAAGACTGAAAAATCTGCTGGTTACTTTGATAGTAGACATTAAAACTAAATCTGCAATCTCAGAAAGAAATCAAGCTAGAATACAAGGGGCTTGTGACATTATAGAGCATGGGGGCTCAAACTGGGGGGCCTAAAGTGATCCCAAGGTGGGGCGCCAGGCTCTGGCCCAAAGAAGCATTATGCTGATAACAGTGATTTGTTTTAAGCAGAAAAAACTGAGCAGCAGTATTCTGCTCTGTAATGGCCCATCACTAACATCTCTTCTCATTTAAATCATAGCTGTCAAAAGGGAAATGACTCCAAATAAGCTTCAAACCTCCCTCCTCCATTTCTAGTAATCACAATGTAGATACTTGTACACATTAGTATGGCCTGCCTGGCTAGAATAGTATGTTTAGTAATCATGTGTTTGATTGCATTTTTAAAGCTGTAACAAAACTTAATTGTGATGTTTAAATAAGTCTAGACGTGTGTAAGCATTGCCAATTTCAATGTAATAGCTGTGAAAAATTCTGAGGAGGGCGAGAATGTTTTTTCCCAATGAGGAAGAGGGGGCAGGGGTACAGCATTAAAAAGTTTGAACACCACTGCTCTGGAGGGAAAAATGAATGACCTAATGGAAAGAATGTGAACTATGGAAGGTTCCCCAGAGGAATTATAGAAAGACGTTAGAGACAATCGCGATAAGATTCATACGTTAAAAACAGGGGAAATAGAGCTTCACGATAAGGTGGAATCTCTGGAAAATAATGCAATAAGAAACAGCATAAGTGTGCTAAATCTACCTGAGGAAGCTGAAGGAGAGAACTTCATGATTAACCTGTTTAAGGTATTTATCCAATCAGTAGACACTAATCCTTTTTATAAAAAACATCCCAATAGGAAAAACCCTAGGAGAAAACTGGACAATTTTAAGTCTCACTCCTTAAAAGAGCAGATTCTATCACAGGCCCCAAAGACAGGTAACTTCAAGAAAAGCAAGTGGTCTCTCCGTATTAGATCGAACATCTCAAGGTTGACACAGGATAGACAAAGGGAGCTGGGAAAGAACATTCAAGAACTCAGATCTTTAGGAGCTACTGCCCAGCTGAAAATTCCATCAACTTTGAGAATAGTGTGGAACAACAAAACACAAAATGTAAAAGAGCCAAAGGAGATTGTGAATTTATTAAAACAGATGAAAGCACAGCATAAATAGAACTAGAGATAGGAAGGAAGAGGTTTCAAACAGTTAGAATGAAATACCCTACATGATTCTTTGGAGGGTACCCCAAGGGAGGGGTCAGGAGGAGAGTAGGTTTGGGTTGGGGCACAGCAAGATGATGAGTGAGAGTGAAGTCACTGGGCGGGGAGCGTTTTGGGAGAAAAAGAAAAAAGAAAGGGTCCTCATTTGCAATAAATGAAATAAAAGAAGATAGCGAAGTGAAGGGGGTCACAATTCAGTAAAGCTAATTCCTCAGAAATGTAATGATATACACAAGTAAAAATCTCTCTCCAATGGTCCGGACATGGAATGTAAATGGCCTTAGAATGCAAAAGAGGAGGAGAAATATTCTAGAATATTTAAGGCAGTCAGAGAGTGATATAATAATACTATAGGAGACACTTACTATGAAAAGAATCGTAAAGCATTTAAAGAGGCAAAAATGGATTAGCCACTTCGCATGCACTAACCAATCATGTTGCGTAAAGGGGGTAGCCGTTCTGAATAAATGCTCTCCTCAGGCAACAGTTATGCAACACAAAAACACAAGGAAACCAAACACACACAATGTTTGGTGATCCTGATGTCAAATGATTAGGATGGAAGAACTACAAAGTGAGGAGTACCGACGCATTATGAAACTCCTACAGAATGTTGTATGAGGCTCTGGCCCAGGAAGAGGGTACTTTCAGACTCATCTGGGCTCTGTCCTTTCCTTGCCTGGACTCTTTACCTTCTATCACACATAAGGACAAAAAAGCATTTGCAAACCCAACGGGTCCGGAATTTCAAATAGGTACAGTTACCTCAAGTAATTACTAGATGTCATTTTCAGGTCAGAAAAACCAATGTGAAGTTTTTAACAAGACTGCAGCCCTTCAGAACTTTACTAGATACCCCTATCAAGTCAGAAGCAACTGATCAACAAGCCTGTCAAAAAGCTGCAATAACTCACGCTGTTACTAAATGCCCCTCTTGAGTAAGATGCAAATTATTAAAATGTCCCTTACCAAGTTGAGGGGTGTGGCTTCAACATAAAAAAAGACATATCCACTTTTGCTACTTTAATAAATTGTGCTTGATTTAAATAAGATTAATAAATATGCCAATGTTGGTATATGCTGATGAATCAATATTGCAACTTTCAATAAATATCTTGACTAATATGGAACATTTGTAAAGACAGCCTAGTATTATAGATACTAGCAAACTCTGGTTAAGTCAAGTGCTTTTTACTGTCTTGTTTGGAAACTGCTTTATTTTTTATTTTTGAGTGGCACTATATTTATGCCCCAGTAAAATGCAGCTGCCTTATGTCATGGTAGGAAGAAACAATATGCAAGTCAATGGGAGAAGATATTTTTCGAAGGAGATATTTATGTATATGCACCTTGCACTTTGTTAGATATTTGCTTGGAAATTATGGAAGCATTTTGAAGCCTAATAAATCGCTTCTATAAGGATTCCTATGTACCGTCCTTCTGTGCGTCCTGGTAATAATAGGTAGTTATAGTTAGGACCTATTTTCCATAGGAAATTAGCAACATTCTATTCCCAATAACTTTGGCACAGGTTGACGAATCTTCGTGAAATTTTCCAAAACTTGTGGGGCGCTCTGGTCTCCTTCTATCTGGAAAGTTTCGGGGTGATTCGGCAAGCGGGGGCTGAGAAAAAAGGGGGGTCCTAAAACGTGTTTTCCAAATGCAATTTCCCATAGGAAACTTTAGACACGGCTACAGACCGAACTGCTGAACGGAATTACACCAAATTTGGCAAAGAGGTAGTTCTTGGTTCAGAAAGAACCCTTTCTGTTAAATGGTGTAAATGCGTTCAGTAGTTGCTGAGAAAATCAAAAGTAAAAACATATATATCTATGGCCGCGGAGGATCCGCGCACCCTCCCAATCACGAGCTGTATGCTAATTGGCTGTCAACACTCCAAACCAGGAAGTGTTGGCAGACATCTTGTGCCTTGGTAGAACCGAGGCGCAATAAGTCAGTAATACAAGTGCGCAAAACGCAAAAAGAGGGCAGGGTAGAAGCACCCTGACCCCCAAATATTTTTTATGTATTATTGATTTTATACATACATACATACAATCATGAAAAGCTTTGTCGTTATAGGGTGACAGCCCACCCTGGCTGTATCTTTCCAGGAATATAGTTACATAGTATATGGGTTTTGCTGTCCCCCCCCTATCCCCTGCCCCGTTAGAGGAATAGAAATGGGTGAGAAGGGGAAAGGATAGTAAATGAGAGAGAGAGAGAGAGAGAGAGAGAGAGAAGAAGCCTTAGTGTGCCAGAGGTACGTATCCTTCGAGTTTCTGTTGTGGTCTCGTGGGGGTGTTGTGTGCGTGCCCTTGGGCCCTTTGTAGGCTCTGTTCACGGGGGGTTTGTAGGGGTCCAGGAATTTGTGCAAAGAAGCCCACATTCCCCTGGAAGTTTGTCTCCATGGTGAGTCTCGTAGGCCGTGCTGTCCGCACCTCTGAGGTACGTCACCCAGTTGAGCCATCACAGCCAGTTGAAAGTTGCCTTGGTAGTGTACTTTCATTTGGTAAGAACTATTTTAACTGCTGCTGTCAGTAGGAGATCCGCTATGTCTCTGTCCTGTTGTGAGTCTAATTCTGTTGTCATGAATGCTGTGGTGAGGGGGGCGTGGCTACGGCGCCGATGTAGATGGAAGCGGGACTCCGGAGCTCCTCCGCGCCCGCCTCGCACCACACCATATCCTGCACCCCGGCCCGGACCCCGGACCCCCAGATGCACAGGGGAGGATCCAGGGAGCACGAGGGGGTGACACTAGGGACCCGAGAGTCCCGATCCTTAGCTGTGGGGAGAGTTCCCCGTGAAGCGGAGAATCCGGCGCGAGGAGCGGACAAAATGGCGACCATTGTCCCAGCCTGAGGTGCCTGGCGGAGGTACGCTGTCGGCGGCTGAGGGCCCACACTGCCGGAGTATCTGCCTGACGTGGCGGCGGAGGGCCCCCGGGGGCTGTGGAAGGTGAGCGGCGCCCCCTGCAAGTCCATCGCGGCTGTGACCCGGGAGCGGAGGCCGGACGGACTGCCTGACCCCAAGATGGCGGCGAGTGTCTCGACGGAGCCGCGCTAACTGTCGGCCGCGGGGTCCCTGAGGCCGCGAGGCGCGCTGTGATCACCCTGTCACTGCGGGTATTTCCCTAGCGCCCCTCCCGCCCTGACCAGCGGGGCACCCGCGTTCCAGGTGGCCTTTGGGTGAGCGGACTCCAGAAGAGTGACCGGCTGAGCGCCCCAGGGGGGACGGCCGTGAGACTGGGAGCCGGAGACACAGCTCCCTGGCCGGAGGCCCTCGCGCACTGACCGCTACCCTGGGCCTGACGCCGGTGGACGGGCAGAGGATCCATGGAGCTCAGGTGGAGGAGGGCACATTGGGCGACTGGAGAGGGGGTCCTGTCGCCCCACCGTTCTGGCAGAGAGAGGCTTGCTCCCTGCGACGATTGAAGCACTGGGACCTCACCTAACAGAGGCCCGGGGCGCAGCGGGGCCACGAGGCGGAGGGGGGCCAGAGTGAAATCGGCGAGCACCTTACCTTGCCTGGCTGAGACCTCTGTGGCGACGCCTGGACCGGGAGAAGTGAGGCACTGACTCTTGACCTGATACACCTGGCGCTTGGGGACGATCCAGCCTGCGGCACCCCGGTAGACTATTACTGCCTGTCCAGAGGTGCCGGGAGCGAGAGCCCTGGGGTCCTGCCGACCTGGTGAAGGGGGACTTGCTCCCTGTAGTGGGCCCCAGCTGCCGAGGGCGAAGAAAGACAGTAGCGCTGAGTGACTGGAACAGGGCCGGAGAAACACCCGGGCGTGGCCTGAATCACTGGTGGCCACAGCGGGGACGCATACGCCTTGCAGCCCGACAACATGACGCGGGGCAGCAGAAAGAAGGGCTTCGTCGCCTTGAAGCTGGACGACCCGGGCCATCTCGTGGAGGAGGATGCATCGACGTCTGGAGCGGGAAGCTCGCCCTGCCCACGAGATCCGTCACTGGGCGACATCATGCAGGCGATAATGGCGTCTCGGGAGGCTCTTGAGAAGCGGATGGACACCATCGCTTCGGACCTGTCCCTATGGAAGGACGACCACAGGAAGCTGAAGGAGCGGGTGGCGACCTCGGAGATAACCCTGAAAGATCTGCCCGGGGACGTGGAGGCATTGAGAGCATCACTGGCGGAGGTGGCGCAGAAGGTCCGGGTACTGGAGCTCAGGGCCGAAGACAGTGAAGGGCGCTCCAGACGCAACAACCTCCGCCTCGTGGGGGTTCCTGAAAAAGTGGAGGCTCAGGATGCGGTCACTTACCTGGAAGACTGGCTGCGGACGGCGGTGGCCCCTGAGGAACTCTACCCTTTCTTTGCTCTGCAGCGGGCCCACAGAGTCCCGGCGCGCCCCCCCAAGCCAGGAGAGCCGCCGCGACCGATAGTGCTGCGCCTCTTGCACTTCCGAGATAGAGATCACATCCTCCGAAGAGTCAGAGACCTGCCGGACCTAAGAATTGATAACAGCAGGGTCATGGTCTTCCCGGACTTAACCAGAAACGTGCAAAAGCAGCGAGCATCCTTCCTGGCGGTTAAGCGAAAGTTGAGATCACTACAGCTGCCCTATGCTATGTTGTTCCCGGCTCGGCTGAGGATCATCGCTGAAGGACGCTCACATTTCTTCCTCACACCGCAGGAGGCCTGGAGTTGGTTGGATGCCAGGGGGGAGTCGAGCGCAGACGCCCCTCCGGAGACCTCGCCTAGAGGACATTCTACTCAGACGAAGCCGACGCGGGGGACTGGCTCCCCGACGAGATGGCAGCAGGAGAGAGCTGAAGCGGTCCTGGCGGTGGTGGCCATCAGCCAGGGAGACGCCAGCCCATCTGGGAGCGCGTCGGAACAGTCGAGGGCCAGTGCTCCCAGTCCTGGCTCCAGTAGTGAGCACGACCTCTCAGAGTCGGACCTGCCGGTGGTGACTCCCCAAACAGCAGACGGAGTGCTTGGCTGAGGCGAACAGAGGGACACTGGACTCGTGTGTAAGGTACTGGGTACGACCTGAGGCTGCTTTCAGACGCTGAGTAGACAGTCTTGGGACCTCCCCAAATTGTTACTGGGCAGCGGGGGGTGGGGGGGAGAGGGGCCGGGGGACTTCTCCTGAAGGGTCCGAGGGGAGGATGGGGCGGGTGCGGGGGGCTGCGGACCTGTTTGGGTCGGCATACTGGCCACCCTAGCCCTATTCTATTGAAGCACACTTCCTAATTGAGTTTGGATGGGGTTTCCATGTTGGTTGTCTGTCCTGGGGTGTGGGAGTTGGGGAAGTTTAGCTGTTCGGGTTGGGGGGGGTTGGGGGAGGGGGATCCGGGCGTGCCAGGGGAATTGCTGAGAGAATGGATGTAGCGCGATGGGCTCTGCAATGGGACCCGACCTAGGTTACAAATGTCTCACGTGGAATGTAAGGGGGATGCACACGATGCAGAGGCGCCACAAGATCCACTCCGATTTAGTCAGGCGGGGTATTCACTTCGCCTTCCTCCAGGAAACACATCTACTAGACAAGGAGGGTAAGGCGCTACAAAGGAGGTGGAGGGGGCAGGTCTACCACACTGGATACTCCGCATATGCCAGGGGAGTGGCCATCTGGGTACGGGCGGGGGTTCCTTTCCAATGCACGCAACACCTAATTGACCCGGAGGGGAGGTATGTCATGGTGAGGGGCAAACTAGATGGGAGGGACCTTACTCTATACGCCCCGAATGTGGACCAGCCTGCTTTTCTCTCCTTGTTGTCCAGCAAACTGGCCCCGTTTCTGGTGGAGCCCTTGCTCCTTGGAGGGGACTTTAATAGCGTCACTGACACCACCCTGGACAGGTCGCACCCCCCCCTGCCCAATGCACCAGCTGGCAAACTAGCACTTGCACGCACTACTTGGCAGCGCCAATGGGGCCTGGTCGACTCATGGAGGGCTAACCATCCATTGGACAGGGACTATTCGTTTTTTTCCGCTCTCCATGAGCTACACGTTCGCATCGATGCCTTCCTGTGCTCTCAGGGCGTGCATGCAGAGGTGTGCCACAGTGAATACCTCACGCGCACGATCTGAGATCACAACCCGTTGCTTTTGCAATTGGGCTGGTCCCAATACCGCCCGCGAATCCCTGCCTGGTAGCTACGCCCGGAGGCGCTGGAAGACCAACTCTTCCACACAACGATAGCCTCGAACATCGAGGACTATTTTCAGCTCAATGAGGACACAGCGGGCTCGGCCACGATTGAGTGGGACGCCTTCAAGACGGTGGTGAGGGGTCAGTGCATTGCGGCGGCGTCAGGAGTTAGGAGAACATTGTTAGCAGACATCACGAAGGAGGACGAGAAATTGCGAGACCTAGAGAAAGCGAGACCTGAGCGGCCGGACACACATGAGGCGCTACTTGAGGCGCGGGAAGCGGTGGCGGCGACAGTGGAGCGCCTCAGGTGCTTCGACTACAAGACCTACCTCACACGCGCGCACTCGGAGCGCGACAAGTCGGGAGCTCTTCTGGCCTGGCTGGCCAACCCGGCTCGTCGGAGCTCGGTAATTCTTGAGCTCAGGGACCACTCGGGGGTCGCGCGATTTGACCAGGGGGGGATCAACGAGGTATTCTACGATTACTACACGGAGCTCTACCGCAGTAGGATCCTGCCGTCGGCGGAGGAATTCCAGGGATTCGTAGAAGGCCTGGACTTGCCCGAGTTGGGTAGGGAGGGCACGGAACTACTCGGGGGCAAAATTGAGGAGAGGGAGGTGAAGGTCGCCATCAAGGGCATGGCGAGGAACAAGACGCCGGGCTCAGACGGGCTCCCAACGGAATTTTATCTTGCGTATATCGACCTCCTGGCGCCCAAACTGACGCGGGTCTACAATGAGGCGAAGAGGCGGGGCAGGCTACCGACGACCGCTGGCGAAGCGCTCATAGTCCCCCTACTGAAATCGGGCAAGCAGCCGTGGGACAGGACAGCATATCGACCGTTGTCCATGCTCAACCTGGACTACAAGATATTGAGTAAGATCTTAGCGGCGCGCCTACTCACCCACATGTCCTCGCTGATCCACGCGGACCAATCCGGCTTCATCCCGGCCCGTAACACGGCACTTAATGTGCGACGGCTCCTGCACGTATTGGAGGCTGATACCTATGACGGAGATGAAGCGGCGGTGTTTGCAGTCGACATGGAAAAGGCCTTTGATAGCCTGGAATGGCCTTATCTCTTCCATGTTATGCGCACGATGGGACTGGGCGATGACTTCGTGGATTGGACGGCGCTGCTATATCGAAATGCGACGGCGAGGGTCAGAACTGGGAGAATCATCTCTGAGACGTGTGTAGTGAGCAGGGGCACCCGTCAGGGATGCCCTCTCTCTCTCCTATTGTTCGCCATAGCTGTCGAACCACTCACGGCGAGAGCCCGACTGGGACAGGTGTATCAGGGACTAGATGTTTATGGACAGGTCCACCACATAGCTTTGTATGCGGACGACCTGCTTATGTTTCTGGCGGACTCGGCTGACTCTCTGCGGGGTGCTAAGGCCCTCCTGCAATCACTGAGTAGGATGTCAGGTCTCCGAGTAAACTGGGCGAAGTCATGCCTGTTCCCAGCCCGACCGCGCAGAATATGCCCACAGCCCTCGGAGGGGGTGACGTGGGAGGAAAGGAGCCTGCGCTACCTCGGGACCTCGATATTTCATGACAAAGCGGATATTCTTGAGGGGAACGTCGGTTCGGCCATTAGATACGCCAAAGAGAACTTCGAGTTTTGGAGTACGCTCCCGTTGTCGCTCATGGGGAGAGTGGCGCTTCTTAAGATGGTGACCCTCCCACGGCTGCTTTATTTCTTTAGGACCCTCCCGATCTGGATCCCGGCAAGCTACTTCCGACGGTTAAGATCATTAGTGATCGGCTTTCTATGGGGGACGGGCAGACGCAGGGTGGCGCTCAGCACACTTCTCCGCCCCAGAGAGGAGGGTGGGCTGGCGGTACCGGACTACGAGCTGTACTACCTGGCGGCTCAGCTGCAGTGGCTGACGCAATGGGTCGCACGAGCCAGGAGAGGAGACGATGGATCCGGAGAACCGGCGGGCCCGGTTCAGGTATTATCCCGGATTTTTCTGGGACTCCCGATGGGAGATTTCCACCTCACACAAGAATTTGCGACAGCCCGGAAGTGCTGGAATAGATACCGCCAGAGGGGCCGCATTGGGGTACCGTACGCCCCTGAGATCCCGCTCCAGCTGTGCGGGGCACTGCCGCATGGGGGCTCGTGGCACGGACTAGGGGATTGGGAACAGCAGGGACTCAAGTCCATGGGGGACCTCTATGAGGACGGGGCGATGCTGCCTTTCGACCTACTGAGAGACCGCTTTGAGCTGTCGGGGGGGGGGACTTCCTCCTTCACGCGGCGCTAACTTCGGCAATCCGCAAGCACTGGAAGACGGGTATGACGGAGCCGCCACTGTCTCTGGGATGCCAGTACGTGGTGATGATGGCGGGGACGGTCAAGGCAGTCACGTGCCTATACAGACGCATGGTCTCGGAGACTGTTGCTCCTCTGCTGGCCCTGAAGACGAAATGGGAAGCGGATCTGGCGATGGAGATCCCTGACGAAGCATGGACTGGCATAGTGGCGCGGGCCCGAAACGGAACGCGCAACGCTAGATTTCAGCTGATGCACTTCTATGTCCTACACAGGGCCTACCTGACACCTGACAAATTACATAAATACTTCCCTACCCACCCGGCGGCCTGTCCGCGGTGCCCGGCACCCTTAGCTGATTTCCAACACATGTTCTGGTCCTGCCCAGAGTTGGGTCCCTTTTGGCGGGAGGTAGTAGATACCCTGAGGGAGGTCACGGAGTGAGACTTGCATCTATCCATGGCACACTGCATCCTACACTGGTTCCCACACACGTCAAAGAACAAGATTACTAGCAAGTTCTTGGACCTGGGTCTGCTCCTGGCGAAACGAGCCATAACATCCCAGTGGAAGGCTAATAGGGGCCCTGTGGTGGGGAGGTGGAAGGCTGAGCTGCTCAAATGGGCCCGGTGTGAAGGAGAACTCCGTATGCAGGCTGCGCTTAGAGCGGATAATGACACGGCACTGGAGAGGGCCAGGGCATGGAAGGGGCTGATCTTAGACCTCACACTTTTGGCCTGGAGGAGGAAGACACCCCGGCGCAGAGCCCTGCCCCGGCGGACCACTTGCCCAGAGAGGTGGCGACCTAGGCTCCCTCCCCTGTCCCCCTACTTCCTGAGTGAGGAATACGAATCATTTGTTGGCTACTCCTGAGGGCCTACTTCGGGACTGCATTTGTCGGGATGAGTGTGATCTCGCATTGGTGGTGAGCTGGCACGCCTGGTGGGGGGTAGAGTTGGGCGAAAGGGGGATAGTTCTGGAGCGGGGGGGTAATGGGGGGGACGGGGTGGGTTGGGGGAGTGGGGAGTTCTAGCTCAGACGAGTAGGAAGAGAGACCACCCTGATCTCACTGGACAACGTGATTCGGTGGGGGAGCAAGAGGATTGAAAAGCAGCACTGTCTTGCCCCAGAAAGCTGGTAACAACTGCTCTGTGTTATTCCACCCTACACACGTATTTATCTACTATTGTGCTGCTCGACCTCCGGGGTGTGAGCTAAAGAGCTGTGTAGAACGACTGTTGCAAATTTATAAGGGGAATGTTCACCAGTAGTAATGACCCATATGATGTGATTGTACCATTTATCTTGCTGCAATAAAAAGAAATTTACACAAAAAAAATGAACGCTGTGGTGAGTGTAGAAAAATTTGGTTTTAGTGTGCATCCCAAAGCTTTGTTTATGAAGACTTTCTCCCAGAATTTTTTTTACCTTGGTACACTCATAGATAAGGTGTGCCAGGTCCCCCTTTCCTTTGTCGCAGTTCCAGCACAGATCATTCTCCCTGAGGCCCAGTGCTGCTAGGCGGGATGGGGTCCAGTAGGTCTTGTGTAGGAGCCAGAACTTCGTCTGTGCTAGTACTGGTGAGATTTTGTTTTGTGAGGTGGAGGCCCAGAGGAGATGGAGTGCCTTTTTGCTGAGTTTAGTGTCTAGTTTTTTCTCCCAATATGTGTTTGCCTTGTCATTAATTTTGGTAGTGCTAGGTTGGAGTAGTTTGTAGAGGTGTGATACCTGGTGGTCAGTTCTACTGAGATTCGCCATGTATTGAAGGATTGTTGGCTTATGTTTTGCTAATTTTACTTTTGCAAGGGCTGTTCTGATTTTTAGGAAGTCGTACAGTTCTATGTCGGGGAGTTCATGCTTATTTTTTAGTGTGCTGAAAGTAATGGAGCTACCCCCCTCTTCGAGCTGCGCTGGATATGATATCCCCACTCTCTTCCATGTTTCTATGGAGAGGCTTTTCCCTGTATTTGACCTTTGTGTTTGCCCACAGTGATTCCCATCCTGAGTTTTTCACACTGTGTTCCATTATTTGGTCTACTTTAGGCAGGGCGATTTTGGCGTTTTTCATTACTGGGTTGGATGCCAGCATGTGTTTATTGGCTGTGAGGAGTACTAAAGGCTCAAGGTTGTTTAGGATGGCTCTCTCAATTGTGAGCCATGCCAGCGTGTACTCCTGGCTAGGTACCAGCCAGTGTGACCCTTGCTTTGCTAGAAACGCAGTTTGGAAAGTTTTGAAGTCTGCTACATTTAGGCCTCCTAATATTTTGTCCAGTCGTAACTTTTTCAGGCGTATTCTCACTTTTTTTCGCGCCATAAGAATTTATTCATCATCCTATCAAACTTGCTGTGGAAGTCGTCTGTGAATTGTAGGGGGAGCATACCCAACAGATAGTTGACCATCGGGGTGATCATCATCTTAACTGTTTCTATTCTCCCCCACCATGGTATATACCTGGTGGACCATGACTCTAGCAGCAACTTTGTCTTCTCTAGGAGAAGCTTTTTGTTTTGGTCTAGTGTGGTTTTTAGGTCTTTACCAAATTGAACTCCCAGGTACTTGATAAACCCTGTTTGCCAAGCAAGTCCCACGTTCCCCAGTGTCTCTCTAGTGGTGTGGATGTTTAGTGGTTTGCACTCCTACGTGTCCTTATTTAGCTTGTATCCTGAGGGTTTTGAGAATCTGTCTATTGTGTCCATGAGAGCCATTATGGAGGGTTTGGGTTGTTCTGTAACTTGAACGATGTTGTACGCGTATGCGGCTAGTTTGACTGAGATCTCATTGATAGTAATCCCCTTCACTTCCTCATTGCTCTTTACATCCTTGATCAGGGGTTCCAAGGCCAGCAGGAACAGTGAGGGGGACAGTGGGCATCCCTGTCTTGTCCCGCGTTGTAGGGGAAAGGGTTCAGAGACCGCCCCATTAATCACTATTCGAGCGTTATGGTCTCCGTACAGTGCCATTACTTTCCATATGTATGCTTCCCCCAAATTGTAAGTCTACATGCATTGTTCCAGGAATCCCCATGAAACCCTATCAAACGCTTTCTTCCCATCAAGCGTAATGGCCACCGCTGGTTCGTCTATTTTGAGGCACGTGCCAGTATGTGACACAGAAGTCTGGTGTCATCATGTGACATGCGTGTCTTTAGGAACCCTATCGGTGAGTTGGTTATTAGATCAGGTAATACTGTGTTCAGTCTTGCGGCCTTTCTATCTCTAGTTCGCTTATTTCCCAGCCTAGCTTCTCTGCATCTTTGTCTGTTATCTTTGGGAGGTCTAGTCTGTTTAGGTAGTTTTTGCTTCCTTCCTGGTCTAAGGACTCGTCCTTTTTGTACAGGTCCTGGTAGAACTCTTGGAAGGTTCTTAGGCTATCTTTGTGTCTTGTGTGTGTAATCTTTTTTGGGTCGGTGATTGCTGATATGGTGTGTTGCCTTTGTTTGTGTTTAAGGTAGGAGGCTAGGAGCTTACCTGCCTTGTTAGCCTCACAGAGGTTGATAGCCTTGTATTTGCTCACCCATAATCTGGCCCTTTCGCTCAGGATTTTATTGTATGAGTATTTTTTCATACTGAGCTCTGTTAGAGTGTTAGCATCCTTTGCGTTTGTGATGTGTATCGTCTCTAACCTCTTGATGTCTTTTTACAGTTCGGTCAGGTGTTAATTAGCGTTTCTGTTCATTTTGGCCTTGATTCCAATAATTACGCCTCTGACTGTTGCCTTAAGTGCTTCCCATATATTCTTGGGATCAGTGTCATGTGTTTCGTTATGTCGCAGATAGTCTTTTATGGCCTCTTCTATTTTGGATTTGTTACCCTGGCCCTTCAGGACGTCACTGTTAAACCTCCATCTACGTGGGACTTCCTCATTATGTCTTCCGGTCAGCTGAAGGGTGATGCACGAGTGATCAGAGATTGTTCTAGTCGAGTGATCGAGAGTGTTCTATTAAGTGGGGGTGTGTGCCTGTGATTAGTATATAATCAATCCAGCTGTATGAGTTGTGAGGGCTGGAGTAGAAAGTGTAGCCCCTAGTGTCCGGGTGTTGTAGTCGCCATGGGTCTTTGAGGTTGAATCTGGTGCATATGTTCTTTAGTGTGTTGTGTGCATTTGGGGGGTGGGAATGGCATTGTTATTGTCTGTCCAGTGTGTAGTCCAGAGCTATGTTAAAGTCTCCGGCCACCACTGCTAGGTCATTCTGGGGAATCGTTGTCAATTTATTCGAGACTCCCTCCCAGAAGGCAGTGTCATCCGTGTTTGGGCCGTAAATGTTAGCTACATGGATGTATTCTTCCCCTATCTTCAGTTGTGTTACCAGTATTCTCCCTGCTTCGTCGTGTTGTTGCTCCTCTATTGTGATCTTGGTATTTTTACTTTGACGTACCCATCTGGCTTTCAGTCATTTGGCGTCCTCAAGAGAAAGCCTGGTCTCCTGCAATAGGAACACATCTCCTTTGGTCTTGCCTAGGTAGTCTAGGATTTTTTTTTTCTTTACTGGGTGGTTGAGGCCTTTCACGTTGAGGGAGACTATCATTAGGGACGAAGCCAAGGAGGCCATGTTGTTCTGCATCATTGGTTAAGTTGAGTGTTTGCTATTTGGCCCTTACCCTTGTCGCACTGTGAGCGACCCTTTCCTTCTCGCCTGTGACCCCTATCTGAGGTGTTGGTCGGAAATTGTGTGTCCCTCCCATTGTTCCTGTCGCTCTCCCCACCAGATCTCAACATTATGTTCCCTCCTGTGTGTTGGCCTGAAGATAAAAGGGTGTAAGTTGAAAAGAGGATAGAGTAGAAGATAGATAGAATAGGGGCTAGTGGATAGTAGCATGGCATATATCATAGACAGACAGACAAACAAACCCTTTCCCCCTACTGCCTTCCCTCCCCTCCCCCCTGTCTTCCTCCTTCATATTCTAGGCATGCAACGACAGGGTCGCCATTCCGTCTCCCCCGGGAGCCTTTTCCTTATATTGTTGGTGAAACCCTCCTCCCCACCCTCATGCTTCTTTTCTTGTTGGAACGGAATACTATATGTAGGTTTTGTCCATTGTGTGTGTGCCATTTTCCCGCTCTTTCCTCCCACCAGGATCCCTTAAGGGACCCTACAGAATACCCCGGCATTCTTTACACATAAAGGATATTTGGTTGTATATAGTCATTCTTTTCTTTCTGACACTAGCCAGTTGGTGCTTCTTTTGTTCAGATTGTCTTTGTCTCTGCTCTTCCCGGTTCGGCATGAGGTAGATAGTGTTTTTGGGCTTTTCTGTATAAAAAAGGAAAGAGCAGCTGAGGTAGTTTCAGTGGCTCGCCTTGTCAAGTTCTGAGGTAGTTTTGGACCGGTGTGGTTCGTGGTAGTTATGGTTGCCGCTTTCTGAGTGGGTCTTTTGGGTCATGCATTCCTCCCTGGTCATTCCACTCTTGGTTCTGGAAGGGCTCTTCTCTTGCCTGATCCTGGAGCCCTGTCATGGGGGAGCTGCATCTTAGCAGCTCCCCATGTGAAAAAGCAATGCCGTCTCCCGGAGGACGCAGGGAGCCAGCGGGATTTGGGGACCCCCCCCACGGTCCCCAACGGAAAGGGCCAGCCCCGGGGGATGGGTCCCCGGGGCTATTAGTGACCCAGGAAGGGGGCCACGCGCCCCCCCTCCTCAAATATTAAAAATATATACATTTAAATTTAAAAAAATAAACATTGGCCGGTTCCGGGGAATGGGGTCCCTGGGGCCATAAATGGCCTAAGGAGGGGGACAAGGCACCCCCCCTCCAAAAACAAATCCAAAAAACAAAAGAGGGCCATGCCCCAGGGGATGGGGTCCCCGGGGCCGATTATGGCCTCGGGAGGTGGGCCACGCGGCCCCATTCCCGAATTTAAAAAAAATAAAAAAATTTAGGGGGCAGGCACTGGGGGATGGGGTCCCCAGGGCCAATAAATTAGAAAAAGAAGGGGGATTACACAGCCCCCCTTCTTAAAAAATAAATAAAATAAAAGACCAGCATCGCGCCGAAGGCCACGCCCCCTCCTTGCAGCACTCTGCAAACGCGCCCACTGGCGCGTTTGCAGATGGGGAACGAATTCCCCTTGAATACTGGGGGTCCCTGGTGGCCAACTAGCCCACCAGGTGCTTCCAGTAAGCGCCACTGTGCTGCGTTGCAGAGAGGTGGTGCATGCCGTGCCCCTTTTTACATCTCTCTGTAACACAGCTCTGTGGCGCTTACTGGAGGTACCTAGTGGGCTGGTTGGACCCCAGGGACCCTCAGGATTCAAGGGGACTTAATCTCCCAACTTAAATCGGCCACAGAGCGTGTTTGCACAGTGGTGAAGGGAGGGGACGGGGTCTAAGGTGATGTGTGCAAACACGCCCTGTGGCGCATTTTAAGAGGTAGTTTTAATCCCCCTGCACTATTATATACTAGGGGCTTACAGAGGAGGTCATGCTAATCACAGGGGGACCCCAATGCATAGTGTTCCCTAGTGTATGTAGGTGTTTTCACTGTATTCTAAGTGTCTTTTAACATAGCACTGGCTCTAAGGACTGGTTAGTCAGACTCAGTTACCACCAGTATCCGTCTGAAAAAGTTGAGGGTACAGGATGATTTTGCAACATGGCTTCTTTCTGCTCTTCTCTTTGTTCTTTCTGCACGTTTTCCTTCTTCCTGCACTTTTCTTCGTCTTTGAGGGCTTCTCTTGCTTCTTTCTGCATTTCTTTTTTTTTCTTTCTGTGCGTTTTTTCTTCCTTCTTCACATGTCCTATCTCTGTAGGCATAGTTAGAAATTAGTATTTAAAAAACCTTAGAAATTCACTGAACAGGGGCTTTATAGTTAGCTAGACATTTCACTTGTACAAAACCATTGAAATTCCACCGTTATAGTTAGTTCAGCTAACTATATAACTCGCGCGCCTGCAATGCACTGCTGATGAAGTCACATATTACATCACTCATGACATCACTGATGACATCTCAAATGACATCACTTATGACATCATCCTTGTGATAGAGTGGAAGACCTCCTCTCACCTGAATATAACCTTTAATACACACATACAAAAATATAAACTAAAATTTTCTAAACATTGGACATACCAATACCAGTTACAACAACCTATTCAGTAATTCTAAGATCTACATACACATCCACTCATTCACCAACAGTCCTATAAAGTCACTCATAAATGTACTCACTAATCATATGTACTCATACAACTATACATCCTATTACACACCACCACTCATCCATAGTTACCCACACACAGTCACTCATGCTAATAAAGATTCAAACATCCATTTACTTGCATAAACAGTTATACACACACACCAGCACACTTACTTCTACAGAAACTTACACATACTTACTCTTTTAAACAATCACTTATAGAAACACATACTTATTCATACAGGAACTCTTCCGTTCTCTCACTCTCATATACACACCAATACTCACATATACTAGTTTAAAATATATGTAGTTACTTATAAAGACACTATTGAGACAGTCATTCACTCACTAACACACCCATACACACACTCATCCTCCCATACAGTATGTATGTATGTATGTATTGCGACTTATATAGCGCACGTATCACCTGAAGGCATCAAGGCGCTTGCTTAGGGAACCCGTCCTGGTATTCCCCTGTGAGATACCCCGGCAGGGTATCCACAAGGTGAAAGCCAGGCATCCTGCCGCGAGGGGCCGTAGTGGAGATTAAGCAAGCTATTGCCCAGAGTCGCACAGTGTGACCCCGTGAGTCGAGTAGGCACCAGAGCGAGAATTGTCGAGTCCGTGGAATTTTTGAGCCCGAGACCCGCCGAGGCGGGGAATTGAACCCTGGTCCACGGCCGATCTCAGCTTCCGGGTCTGCCGCCTCTAACCACTGAGCCACGCTTCTCCACAGTCCTGCACACATACTGTCTTCAACACATACAAACAGTGACGCACTCATTCATGCATCTATGCACTAAGTAATACTCTCCACTGAACCATACAGACACTCATACTGATACTCGAAAAAAAACAAGTAGTAACCCATATAGACACTCATGTAGCTACTTACCAACCCGTGCAGTCACATATACAGAAAGTGAGACTGATACAGATATTTACATATTTAAACATTATTAACTAACTCATTTGTTCACTAAGATACACTTAATCCGTCCGTTATACAATCAATTTTATAAAAAAAATTCATCCATTTAGACACATATATACCCATTTATTCTTCCCTCGACCTTGAGATATACATATATAAAACATATTTAATTTTCAGAAAAACACACATTCACTGGATGATGTCATCAGTGATGTCATCAGTGATGTCATTTGAGATGTCATCAGTGATCATGAGTGATGTCACTGACCATGTCATGAGTGATGTAATATGTGACGTCATCAGCAGTGCATTGCGGGCACACGAGTTATAGTTAGCTGAACTAACTATAACGGGGGAATTTCAATGGTTTTGTACGAGTGAAATGTTTTGTACGAGTGAAATGTCCAGCTAACTATAATGCCCCTGAAACCTATTGTTTTTTTCAGTGAATTATTAAAGGTTTTTTAAATGCTAATTCATAACTAGAACGTGCCTGAAACCTATGTTTTTTTCAGTGAATATATATATATATATATATATATATATATATATATATATATATATATATATACATATATATATATATATATATATATATATATATATATATATATATATATATATATATATATATACATACATATACACATATACACATATGCGAAACGCGTCAATGCCGGGCACTATGTCCGAGCAATTCCTGGATTTTATTGCTGAATAAATATGCACTTGCACTTGAATACTTCGTGTTCCTGATTTGATCTTTATGGATGTTCACCAAGTGGTCCTCGCTAGATAATCCCAGCCTGACCGTATACTGCAGGGCTGGTATCAAACAGTTGTTTGATACACATATAAATATACACATATACACACACACACACACATATATATAAATATATATTTTGAACATATATAAATATACTTTCCCAGAGCTCTAGTTCCTCAAGAACTAGAGCTCACTCGAGTGAAATTCAAAAACATTGAAACCCTTTCATGAAGTTGCAGTTTCCCTATTACTTACTAGGTATCCCTCACGAGTAAAAAGCAAAAGCATGTATATTCTTTTATGAATGTGCAGTTCCACAAGTTGTTAATAGGTGTCCCTCACAAGTCAAATGTAAAAGTATATTTCTTACATAAACCCGAAGTTCCACTAATTACTAGGTGCCCTTCAAAAGCGGACTGCAAAAGCATACACATTATTTCATAAAGCTGCAGTTCCACTAGTCGCTACTAGGTGTCTCTTAAGTGAAATGCAAACGTATTGAAATTCTTAAATAAAGCAGCAGTTCCACTAGTCTTCACTAGGTGTCCCTCAAAAGGATAATGCAAACACATTGAAAATCTTTCATAACACTGTAGTTTCGCAAGTTATTACAAGGTGTTCCTAGTTAGCTGGAAACAAACGCACAGAAATTCATACATGAAGCTGCAGTTCCACTAGTCCTTACTCGGTGCCCCTCCCAGTCAGCTGCAAAATCATTGAAATGTTTTCATGAAGCTGCATTTCTACTTTTTGTTAATAGGGGTCAAGCTCAAGTCAGGAACGACTGATAAACAAACATTTGCACATGCAATCTAGCTACTCGAATGAAGTGCTCATTTTCTGTAGACAACATAAATATACCAAAGCTGGTTTATTGTGCGGAATGAACATTCACATTTACAATAAATATCTTGGGATTTATGAAAATAGTTTTTGTAAACCTACTATATCGAGGGGCTATCAGTCATTGGGAAGTGCAAGTGCGAAATAATTTTTCAAGTATATGTGTACATGTGCATAATATAGTTACACAAATGAAGGCATCCAATGGCTGGAGTGAGCTGGTCTCTTGATCTATACCTCCTGGTAGATTAGGAGTATAATTTGCGCCATGTGGTGATTGGTATCCCCAATATATGTATGTATTTTTTATGATTTTTTCGGGGGGGGGGGGGACATGAGGAGGGCAAGACAGAGCTAAAAAGGACCAATTTGCATCAAGCACTAATACACGATAAAAAAGGAGCATTAGCCCTGGCTGTGTCATGGCACTTTTGATGTATTCAAATTAGTTTGAGCGACACTGCAAATCTGGCATCCATGCTGCTGCACAGCATGGCTACCAAACATTGCTAAAGCCAATAGCACTCATAGACAAAACCTATTTCTTTGCCAATGCTTGTTGGTAATGTGACTATTTCAGCTAGTTTTTTTATTGTTTTTTTAAGTAATTATTACATCTTGCCACGTAATGTTAATTCTTGGGATGCCACTGATTTTGTAAATGATTAAATCACTCTTCAGAATCAGTTTTGACCTAATCCACAATGGAAACAGCATGTAATGTAAAGAGTACGTTTACCCTGAGGGGTTTCTTTGCACATTATGACAGATGTTTAATGTTACACCCAACTCGATTTATTTTATTGACCTTGCGAGAATGGAAGGCTCAAGGGGTCAAACACAGATCCCTGCCAGTGATGTATTTATTCCACCTAGCGGGCAGACCATGAAAGCAGGTAGAGGGACCTGACATAGGGCAACTTCTAAGATCTATCTACTATGGGGTGCGAATAGCGCATCTGATCCTGTATCAGCTTTCTTTTAGCTATTCACATAGAGGCACTCGAAGTTTCATAAATGAGATCCAAATGTCATGCCTCGGGAAACTGAAGTTTAGAATTCACTCACACAAACACATACCTAGCTAGGTACCAGGGAATACACATCAGCACATTATACGCATAACGATCTATAAAGCAAATTCTTTGGCATCTCATTGTTTTAATCTTAAGTATCCAGCAGATCGATGTGACCACATTCCCTTGCAGTGATTCTGAGGAAGCAACAAAGCAAGATCTTCCCAAGCTCAATTGCTTCCCAGCTCCCAGATCTGCGCGATCAAAGTACAACTACAGATAGTCAAATGTCTACAACCAGATTATATGAATATTCATTCGCCAGAACAAACAGTGCACATGCAATAAAGATCAAATTAGGATAACGTGCGATATGTTTTTATAGTAAGGATAGTCGACTAACATGATGTAAACATTATGCTATTATCTATGCCACTTCAGTAAAGCATGCATGACGAGCAAAAAAATGTAATTAGCCTGGCACCTGTTTGGGATTCAGCATGAACACGTTCACATGATTTTTCTACCTAAAAGAGAACAAAAGTGAACCAATTCAGACACTTAATTTCTGCATCATAAAATAGCATACTCATTTGAAAATCATTTTTAACGGTAGCAGATATACAGATATTAGGGATTACAATACAACACTGTTTACTTACCTGGAGCGCATCAAAGCAGTACTAATCAACAACAGTCAGTAACAACAACACAATGAAATACCAGCATTTGTAAAGCACACAGATACCTCCGGAGAGGTGTCCGGGCGCAGAGGCTGTCGGGAAGATTAAGTGAGCTATTGCCCAGAGTCACATGGTGCTGGGCTATACTGCCGCCGGCGATCAAACCGTGAACCCCGTGGTCCGGAGCCAGGCATCCTGACCGCTGCGCCACACCTCTTCCACAATGAACCACGCATAGATTATACATGCCAGCGAAGGCGTTAGATTGAGCCATAAACAGTGAATGAAGGATGACTATTAGCGGTTACTCATGTTTGAACAGTAGAACCTTTCTATAATATGGTGGTCAAATTGTCAGTTGCAAAAGTTGATTTATAGAGATATAAAAAAACAGACGACACAACCTAGGTTGCAGCATACACCTTTATATCTCAAGACTTCACATCATGCAAATCATGAAACTACTGCAAAGAGACTGGTGGACCCCTGAATATAAAGGTCCTCAACAAAAGTATCAACATGGAGAATTCACATAAATTGAAGATTCCCTTGTAAACAAGCATTTGCAGCGAATAGGTCTCACATTTCTTTTTTTGAATTAAAGCTATTGGCATCGTAATTTAAACGTTTTTGACTTATGTGTTTTTGAGTGAAGTGGATGTATGTGATGGCAATTATGTGGAAACTGATACACACTAATTAAACTTGATGAGCTAAATATCAGGTCAAGAGATATTTTTTAAAGGGGCCTGATTTTAAAAGGGTGTTACGGAATTAAATTCAGAAATATTGTTTCAGAATGTGTAATTCCCCTGTTCTGATGTGTCTTGAATGCAAACTGTTGCCCTAAATGTCCATTAAAGATATCATGGGGAGGAGCCTAGCCGGCGAGCAAGATGGCCGCGTAGGGAGCCGGCTCCGCCGACTGCCGTCCCCTGCCACCATATCCTGTATTAAATCCTGGGTTCCAGCCCCACTCCCTGACTTGTGAGCAGAAGCGACCCCCAACGCTGCTGCCGCGGCTCCTTTCCATGGCACTGATACGCCGCCCGGCAGGTTGAGGCCAGGTCCGCTTTGGAAGCCGGGGTGTGGATTTCTGAAGTGGCTGCCTGGAAGTGTGTCGACAGCAGGGCCGCGGACCAGTTGCCATCGGTCCGGCCCGCTGTGTGGAAGCGCACTCCCTAGAGCCCTTGATCGGCCTGCTCTCTCTTAAGGGAGCATAGATCGGCAGAGGGGGTGCGGGCCTGTGTGGTGCGCACCCCGGGGCACTGCTTCAACCTGCTGCTTGGCGCTGGGGCAGCCCCGGGGCACATATCATTAAGACTGTGGATGGCCCGCTACTGGATTGGCTGCGGAGAGGGTGCACCCCGGTATCAATTGGCGCCGGTTCTTTGTTAGGGAGCTGTGGTGCGAAATAGAAGGGCTGCGACTGTTGAATGCAGTGCCTACACATCAACAAATACCCTGGGAGAGATGGTGCTTGGGGAGAGGAGGAGGCTTTGTCGCCCTATTGAGGCTAGTAGTGCTGGACAGTCAGCAGGTGCCACAATAGTGACAGGGCCTGCTCGGACTGCTTTGGGGGCCCGCTTGGCTGCCGGCGTTTGGAATACAGCGCGGGGGGTGCCCGTGGATGCCCGCTGGTGGCGCTGCTTCTGAGGAGAGAGGGGTGCAGCATAGGGGTGGCGTGACTTGGGTGGCTGCAGCGCATCCCCCGGCCTGAAAGGAGGACACCGTGGAGAACAGTTGCTGGGCGGGGCAACAAAAACTGGAGGGCTATTGAGAGATACATTGTTTCAAGTTTCACTGAGAGGGTTGGCGAAGATAAACCGTGGAGCGACCTGCTCTCATCAAAATCGTGTGGCCCTGAGATTGGAGGTGAGACTCTGGGAGGGGGGTAAGGCCCTCAGACTGCTATTCGCTCCCCCGGAGCGGCTGGGATCGTTGAGTGCGACTTTAGCAGGGTAACCAGACGTGACTCAGTGGAGGCCCAGGGAGGTCAGGACTATATGCGCCCCTTTTGGTGAACGGTGGGGGTGGATGGCTGGCCAGTGGCCCTGACCAAGGGACTAGACCAAATTTGGGACTGACTCCGGTGAGGGGGTGGCGAGATGGCAACAAAACTGGAGACGGACAAGCCCCTGCCTCGGTCCTCCAAGGCGGCCAGGAATATCCAATCAAACCAGCTGGACCGCTACACCTTCCCAGGGGAATCGAGGAAGACCCAATCCGGGAGTGAAGAGGTTACTCCCGCCACTGCGGAACCGACGTTGGCGGATCTTATGGCGGCAATCACTGGGGTGCAAGCATTGTTGAGCAAGAAAATGGAGGCTCTGGATAATAAACTTGACACGTCACGATCGAGATGGGGCTGATACGGGTGGATCTCACAAAGGCCAACGAGAAGGTAAAGACACTGGAGCTCAAGACGGCCAGCTTGATCGACGATGTGAATCTGTTACAACAAGAGGTGCGAGTCCTTAAGGCTTCAAGTGTCCTAGTAGATCGCAAGCTGGATGACTATGAGGGTAGGGCCAGGCGTAATAACGTCCGCATTCTTGGGGTGCCCGAGAAATCTGAGGGACAAACACCGGACCTCTTTGCTGAAGATATTGTCCTTAACTACCTCAAGCCTAAAGGCCTTAGTAATTTTTTCATGGTCGAACGTGCCCACAGAGTCCCCGGCGGCAGACCTAGACCGGGGGCACCTCCCCGCCCTATGATAGCCAGGGTCTTGAATTTTCGTGACAGGGATGTGATTTTGCAGGCGGCTCGAGCTGGGCCCCCCTTGAAATTTGAGAATGCAATGCTGTCCTTCTTCCCTGACTTTACCCAAATGGTAAAAAAGCAGCGTCAGGGCTTCTTATCGGTGAAGAAGAAATTGAGAGACAGAGGACTAAAATATGCTATGATGTTTCCGGCCCGGCTCCGGGTGGAGCTAAATGGTAAGGCCTGGTTTTTCGACAATCCTGATGTGGCGGCGGATTGGTTGGACAGTGAACACGCGACGGAGGCGGAGAGCCGAGATCGAGGCGAAGCAGATGAACAATAGACTGGCATATCATGGTGTTTGTTGGGCGTAAAAGCAGTATGTTGTTAATGGGGGTGGGGAGGGTATGTGCCCCTGATTTGCCGCTCAGTAAAAATATCATTATAGATTGACTTAGAACATCGAAGCGGTGGTGGGGCAGGGGACGGGGGGTTGGCGGGCTTGTTCGGGTCCTCCCTCTATTTTCTACTTTTAGGTAGCTGTAGATAAGAGTTGGGTCGACAGGCACACTGCTAGTTGGGGTTGGCATAAGCTACATGCAGGGGTGCAGGGTGGGGGGGAGGGAGGGTCAAAGTTTTTTTTTTTCCGCAATCGAGATCTTATTATTTGCTTTTATATTTTGGATTGTTGAAGGCACTAGTATATTATATTTGATCCGCATGCAGCAGACAGAAGATTGTCACTTTCTTTTCATACACGATGATGGGGGTAGGGAACTGAAGGTTTTGAGTTGGAATGTGAATGGGTTGGGGGATGTGATTTTGCAGGCGGCTCGAGCTGGGCCCCCCTTGAAATTTGAGAATGCAATGCTGTCCTTCTTCCCTGACTTTACCCAAATGGTAAAAAAGCAGCGTCAGGGCTTCTTATCGGTGAAGAAGAAATTGAGAGACAGAGGACTAAAATATGCTATGATGTTTCCGGCCCGGCTCCGGGTGGAGCTAAATGGTAAGGCCTGGTTTTTCGACAATCCTGATGTGGCGGCGGATTGGTTGGACAGTGAACACGCGACGGAGGCGGAGAGCCGAGACCGAGGCGAAGCAGATGAACAATAGACTGGCATATCATGGTGTTTGTTGGGCGTAAAAGCAGTATGTTGTTAATGGGGGTGGGGCGGGTATGTGCCCCTGATTTGCCGCTCAGTAAAAATATCATTATAGATTGACTTAGAACATCGAAGCGGTGGTGGGGCAGGGGACGGGGGGTTGGCGGGCTTGTTCGGGTCCTCCCTCTATTTTCTACTTTTAGGTAGCTGTAGATAAGAGTTGGGTCGACAGGCACACTGCTAGTTGGGGTTGGCATAAGCTACATGCAGGGGTGCAGGGTGGGGGGGAGGGAGGGTCAAAGTTTTTTTTTCCGCAATCGAGATCTTATTATTTGCTTTTATATTTTGGATTGTTGAAGGCACTAGTATATTATATTTGATCCGCATGCAGCAGACGGAAGATTGTCACTTTCTTTTCATACACGATGATGGGGGTAGGGAACTGAAGGTTTTGAGTTGGAATGTGAATGGGTTGGGGGACAAAGTTAAACCTACTGTGGCTCTTCAGTATCTTAAACGCCAGGCGCCGGATGTGGTTTTGCTTCAAGAAACACATTTAGTTGGTAACTCATGTAAGGCAATGCACAGACTGGGGTACAAGTTGGTGGCCCATGCGGGATTCACATCTGGGTCCAGGGGGGTGGGCATCCTGATTCGGAAGGCGCTTACTTTGGTAATAGACTCCACGTTGGAGGATGATAGGGGCAGGTATGTTGGATTTACAGGTCGTTGGGAGGGGCATGTTCTTACCCTCTTGTCTGCCTATGTCCCCCCAGGTATGCAGTCCACTTCATTTGCGGATTTGGGAAAGCTTCTGCTTGAACTACCAGTTGGGCTTTTGATCTTGGGGAGTGACTTCAATGCGGTGGTTTCCGGAGCTATGGATAGTCATCCCCCGCGAGATACGGGGCACGCCCAGCGATGGCTACTGGACTTCATTGATGCAATGGGTTTGGTGGACAGCTGGAGACTGCTCCACCCTCAACAGAAGCAATACACATTTCACTCTGGTGCCCACGGCAGCCTCTCCGGTCTGGATTATTGCTTGGTTCCCACGGCTCAGGCATCTTACATCACTGAAGTTGTTCATCTTGCCAGGGGTATCTCTGATCATTCCCCGCTCTGGTTCCGGTTTTGTATCGCTTCGGGAACGGCAGGTGGGTAGCCCCTATTAACCCCTGGTATATACGTAACCCTAAAATTAGGAAGGACCCTATTAAGGCTCTGGATGATTATTTTATGGATAATGAAGGATCAGTGTCCTCCTCTGTGTCTCTCTGGAAAGACTTTAAAACGGTAATTAGGGGTCAGGCTCTATCACTGATAGCTGGAGCAAAGAGGGAAAGGAGGCTACTGATGCAGAGACTGAGATTGGTTGTCTGGAAGGGGAACTGGAACGGGAGGTAACACAGGCTAAATTGCATATTTTGAGCCTTAAGCAGCATGATTATAAATCTCTGGTCACCAATAGTGCTAGGGCTCTTGGCAGAGAGCAGCAAGGTATGCTTTATGACCTCGGGGATAAGGCTGGGAAACTTATTGCCTGGTTGGACAAAAAGGACAGGGCTGAACGTGTTGTCCCCGAACTTGTTACAGAGGAGGGTGTGTTGCTTACGGATCCCCAGAGTATTGTTTATAGCTTTGCGGCCTATTTCCAAACTGTTTATACTTCGGTCTCGGATCGACCGGAGGAGGACTCCCATTTACTGCTTTGTGATATACAGCTCCCTCGGCTGTCCAGTGAGGACCGTGATTTTATGGATAGTGCCTTAACAGCTGACGAAATAGCCCAGGCTATTCGTTCCTTGAACTCGGGTAAGGCGCTGGAACCCAATGGGCTCCCAATTGAACTTTACAAGCTCAGATCAGATAAGCTAGCCCCTTACCTTAAAAGGTATGTTTGTTGCAGCCCAGGAAACAGGGATCCTGCCCTGTGATCAGAGAGTTGCGTCGGTTGTGGTGATTCATAAGGAGGGTAAACCCAAGACTAGTTGTGCCTCTTATAGGCCTATTTCTTTATTGAATGCTGAGCCCAAAATACTGGCCAAGCTTCTCTCTAATAGACTAGTGAAAGTGGTAAGCGGACTGATACACCCAGATCAATCGGGCTTTATTCCCCACAGAAATACTGCCCTGAACTTACGTAGGTTGCACGGCGTGATAGCCAGGGCTCACACTCTGCAGGAACCAGCCGTAATTGCTTCACTTGATGCAACCATGGCTTTTGACACCGTAGAATGGTCCTATTTGTGGGCGGTCCTGACTAAATTCGGATTTGGCCCTGAATTTATTGGCTGGGTGCGTTTACTGTATACTGAGCCACTCGCTCAAATAGTTGTTAATAATCGGGTTTCGGCGTCCTTTCATCTCGGTCGGGGCACTCGGCAGGGCTGCCCTCTCTCTCCCCCCTTCTTTTCTCGCTGGCACTGGAACCTCTAGCTGCTTGGATACGCTGGGAGTCATCTATCCGGGGAATTCGTGGTCCCCTGATTGGGAGGACCGGATCTCCTTGTATGCGGATGATATTCTGCTTTATCTGACCTCTCCTCGGAAGTCCCTCATTGTCGTATGCGACGTCCTGGCCTCTTTTGGCAGAAACTCCGGGCTTTCCATTAATTGGGGGAAATCTGTTGTTCGTTCTTAGGGGGGAGCTCCCGGTCCCTCCGCGAAACTGTCCCATTAAAATTCAGACGGGCGGGTTCAAATATCTGGGGATTTACATTTCACTTGACCCGGCAGTCAGGCTTACCCCTTTGCAGAGGCTTAGGAGCGACACTGCTAACTGGACGAAACTTTTACTTTCTTTGTTGGGGCGAGCGGCTCTTTTTAAAATGATGCCTCTACCTCGCTTCCTTTATGCCCTTCGGAATACCTTAGATGTAGTGCCGGCTAGTTATTTCCATGAGGTGGAAGGGTAGCAGCGTAGTCTTTTATGGGAGGGCAGACCCCGTATCGCTTTAGCCAAGTTTACGCTCCCATGGTACGATGGAGGCGTTGCCCTCCCAGATATGAAACAATACTATTGGGCTTCCCAGCTGGCCGCAATCAATCATGGAACATATGGCCCCGTTGCTGATCCCGGCTATGCTATGGATAAATGGCTCCTCCCCGGAGGCAGTTACAATAAGGCACTGTACTCTAAGTCAACGAAGTTGGACTTGACAGGAACGACTAAACATGATGTGCGGATCTGGCGCGATGCCACGAGTTCTTTGGGATGGAGGAACAGAGTGACGCTACCTACCCCACTTTTTGATTCGGAACGGCTGGGTAAGCTTTGGAATACGAGAGGATTTGAAGAGTGGAACCTGATAGGGATCTCAACCATTAAAGACATCTGGGGCAAGGGGAGGATTAAATCATTTTAGGAAATGCGGATTGAATTTGAGCTGACAAGCTCTGAATACTTTCGCTATGCGCAAATTCGACACTCATTACAGGCGGCCCTGCCGGAGGCCTCGCCTCTCGAGGATAGAATTTTAGATGGTCACCTCCCCGAAAAAACGATCTCCGTGATCTATATGAAGCTAATTAATCACAGGGCGGATCTACTTAGGGAATTGAGGGATAAGTGGACACAGGACGGAATAGAATTGGATGATGAGGACTGGCAATCGGCGGTGTCCTCTCCAAAAGTGGTTGCCATTCCTGCGCGGCTGCGGCTTGTTCAGTTAAAATTACTACATAGGGTCTATGTCATGGGACCTCGACTTGTGCAGATGGGGTTGTTGGAGGCCGGATTGTGTAGACGGAAGTGTGGTCTTGTGGGGACATTCCTCCATATCATCTGGGAGTGTCGATATATCACCGAGTACTGGGGTAAGATTCATAACACTATACACAAGGTCTTGGGGGTCTCCTTGCTACTAGAGGCAAGGAGATGCCTCCTGAATATATGGGAACCCACTGACCTTAACTCTGCATAGACGCAGTGGGTCACCTTAAGTTTTATGATAGCGAAAAGGAATATTGCCCAGCAGTGGGGATCCGAACAGCCTCCTACCCTTGAGAGCTGGAAAAATGACTTAGATTGGAGTATGTTCCGGAAGAAGACGGTCTACATGGCAAGAGGCCGCCCTCAAAGTGGGCTTCAATATGGGGACCTTGGAATACATATAGAGGACAGATCTGTGTGCCACCGAGGGATGCTGTTTCTGATGTACCCCCATCCCCGTAAGGTTTCTGACAAGTATGTACTTTGGTTTCCTGCCCCCCCGAAGATGTGATATTGGCTATAACGTGACTCTGCTGTACTGTGTTTTTTCTCAATGCCTTGTTTCAATAAAAAGAAGTTTTATTAAAAAAAAAGATATCATGGAAAGTTTGCCGCACTAATTGGATATATACTTTGATTTAAATGTAAAAAGGGCAAAATATTCACTAAATGAAACACAAGCATGAAATTATACAATATGATAATACTGATGACGGTGTATAAAATCTACACATCACTTGCTTGAGAAGTAGTAAGGTAGCTCAACGGATTATGCGCCTGCTGCAGAGATATTCATATAGTGTAAACCAAGGAGCGAGCGAGGAAATTAAGGTGTACATCCCTAGCCCCAATTCTGGTATAAGCAAACAATGTGGACGATCTCACTGAAAAGAAGGTTATTTAGACTCACTGATGTAATGAGCAGTGCCAAGGAACCATTAGGCTCTCCTAAAAAAAACCCTCACACACCAACCTGGTTGGTGTCATGTTTCATCACTGGGGTCCCAACCGGACGGCTGAGTGCCCCTCGATTGTGCTACAACGCCTGATTACAGCAGAGCTGGCGTGGTGCAATTGTGTGAAGTAGTATAGAGCAAATTAAAAATATCTCTGGGAATCCTTACCAAATGTGTTTACTAGTTTGTGGCCCAGGATATAGTTAAAACCAGAAAGCGCAACTAATGGAGGTTTACTCCTAGTTGTCAAAAAATGGTCTACATGTTTCAGCCCAAGGAAAAAATGAGTGAGCTATCGCCAGGACCAGGTGTAAAGTGTGTGAGTGGTAAAAATTATGCCACTTGAAAGTGAATGTCCAACACACGCGCTAAGGTGTGTTGTAGTGCTAGGTGGTGTAGGTATGAAAAAAAGACAAGACAAGATGCACAATGAAGAAATGCAAAATAAAATGCAATCTTTTAAGCGGTCATTAGTGCCTCTATGCGACTCTCAGTTAAATAGGCACAACAGTGAGTCGATCATTTCGTCTTAGCAGGGTGGAAATGCATGCTATTCCGGAACTTTGTGCTCATATGGCTGATAGCAGGTATACAGCTGTGACTATTACGTAGCATGCTGATCTTACAAAAGGTGTGTCTATATTGCAATATCATAATAGACAGGCGTGAGGCATGCTGACGAAGTACTAAAAAATATGGCTGAAACAAAATAACCCTGTGAGTACCCAAGGTACATGTAATTATGAGTTACAGGTGTGCCAGGTGATCGGCAAATGTGGAAGCAAGTACCGACGCGTGTTGTGAAACGGTGCGGCCAGTGTAGTATACATTAAAACAATAGATTGTGTGCGGAGAATCATAAAGAGAAAGGACATCCTTATAATAGATTTGTGTGTATGGCAGAAATTCAGGGCCCGGGAGTGGTTCCATTTGTAGACACACTCTAAGAGTGAGGAGAAGTAAGGGATGCTGTTAGCAACTTGCAAAGCAAAGCAATAGACCAAGTTAGAGAAAAAGGCGGCAAAGGGGGGAAAATTAAACCCTATGTCACCTTAGGAAAAGCAATAAAAACAGAAACCTTACTTCATCAAGACGGAGATCCCACTGAGACCTATTTTGGTCTCCCCTGGTCCTGGCTGCTAGCATGTCCCTGTTTACAGGAGGAATTAATTGATGGTCCTGGTCAATGACGTAAGGGCATCAACGCGGGAATGTGTGATGCCCGCGGTCAGGGAGGAGCGGACCCGTCATGCTGTGAACAGGGCGGCGCATGCGTGGGCGCCATAATGATTCGAGCAAAGCCTTGTCACCAATCTCTCCACGAATGTGGTCACACCATCAAAAAAGACAGTCCTTAATAAGGGACTAGGATATGCCCCAACAGCCAAGCTGGGTACATTCTAACTTCACTGTGAGCTTGCTGATTTTTTTCCCCCAAGCTCAAACTTAAGGCATTCTTTGAAAATCACCCTGATCAACCAAATTCGGAAACACAGGGCAATACCCCTTTCAAAATCAAGTCCACATTCATTCCACCACCAAGTGCCATACCACCCGAAATCCTAGGGTATAAGCAAGCTGTCTTTAATGAGATAGAATCCATGAAGCAAGATCACATATTCCAAAACACTAGCAACAGGAAGTGGGACGCCTTGAAATCACTCAAAGCAAATGGAACAATAAACATCAAGCCAGCCAACAAAGGCGTTGGCATCATCATCTTGAACAAGGAGGATTACCGCACTGAATGTAAACGCCTTCTGAGTGATACTAAGAATTACCAAAGATTAACAAAGGATCCAAGTGAATCTCTTAAAATCAGAATTCACAACCTAGTCGAGGAAGCTGAAAGTACTGGACAAATCACCAAACAAGAAGCACAGTTCCTTACCACCACCCCAGGGAACATCCCCTATTTTTATACAGTTGCCAAAATTCACAAGATACCACCACCCGGACGCCCCATTGTATCGGGCATAGGGTCACTGCTGGAACCACTCTCACATTACTGTGACTTTTTCTTACAACCCATGGTGCAGTCTACTAATACCTACTTAAAGGATACCAAGGACCTTCTAGGATTTATTAATACCCTGGCTTACAATCATGAGACCTCATTTCTACTCAGTCTTGACGTTGAAAGCCTTTACACCAGCCTGCCACAAGAAAACACACTAACCGTATTCCAACTGGCATTGGACAACACCACTTGGAATTATCAGACACTGAAATCATTCATACTGGAATGCGCAACGCTGGCACTCAAAGACAACTACTTTGAGTTTGAAGGAGAGATCTACCTCCAAAAGTATGGAACTTCCATGGTGTGAGGACGCGCCTGTCGCAGACTCGCAAACGGAACAGTTTCCCCATTACCTTTCTCCGTCTTCACTTTTCTGTTTGCAGACCGTCCACCGCGCTACATATGGAAGCGTTTTTGCCCCAAAGTGTGGTGGGACTTTATGTCTACAACTTCGAGATGACCTACTTGTTTAACCATAACATGTCACAAGATCCCCAGATCAAATTTTACAAGCTTTACAAGGAAGACATCTTACTGATCTGGGAAGGGGACAATCAGTCCCTACAAGCCTTCTGTCAATGGATAAACGGCTGTAACCTGAACCTTAAGTGCACACACAATATCCACAGGCACAACATGATCTTCCTGGACCTGGAGATCCAAGCAACAGAGAGAAGACTGAAAACCAAAACACACTTTATGCCTACAGCTCATAACTCTTTATTACACTACACCAGTTTTCACCCTAAAACACTACGAGAAAACCTCCCCTGCGGACACTTTATTCAGCCGCATAGAAATTGCAGCGAAGTCCAAGACTTCAAGGATCAGGCCAATGACCTGAGCACAAAATTACAGCGATGTGGCTACCCCAAAAGGATAACAGAGAAGCAGATGAAACGTGCACGTAACCAGAACCAGGAAGGGCTGATACAGCCACGCCTATTCCCCTCTTGTTTGTCACTACCTTCAACTCAGTTTCTAATACAATTTCCTATATTATCAAGAAAAACAGGAAGATATTGCACACTGGTAAACTCCAGTGGGATAAACCTTTACACTCATACAGGAGGGCTAGATCCATTAAAGATACCTTGGTATCCACACGCCCTGCCCAACCCTCTAAATCAACTAACACAGCTCTCAATGCATGGGGCCTCCCAAACATTGTAGGTCACTTCCCATGCGGGAATTGTAGTTTTTGTCACATCACTGAAACTACTAAAAGCCTGCAATTGGAACTAGGCAAGACATGGCATATCAGACAGCATACCAACTGTAAAACTGCACATGTCTTCTACCGCATTATCCTTCCCTGCGGCCTCACATACATCAGCATGACTAGCAGCAAAATCAAAACCCACATATGCGAGCCTCGCAGCACCATCCGATGCAAGAAAAACACTACGTGGATGACCAACCACTTCTTGGATGCAGGCCACACTACCAACGATAAACAGTGGGTCTTGATAGAAACACTTGACCCAAAAATTCCTACCTTACAGAGCTGCGTCCTGGAGAAGGAAAAACAGTGGATTTACTGTCCATCCAGCCACCTGACGAGCCTCAATGACAACATCCTGTGGAATTCCCTGAACAAACCACCCTGATACCACTCTGTATCCACTGGACCAGCCCTAGTAATATACCTTTTGACACTTCCTTGTATATTACCCAGTATAGTGGCACTGACAATCACCCATAGCCTCATTGTATGTAACTAACTTGCCTATCACAACTTCTAATAAGTACTGAGAATAGTTATCATATACTTACCATATATTCTAGCTTTGCCTATGGTTCCCCCACTGGTGTGCCTAATTTGCTCAGTCTTATGAGGTTAAAGTAGCACGCGGGCGCTTTCCTGCTCCCTTTGCCAAAGGACTGAGGACTTTGCCAGTCCCCTTTCACTTGGGACCCCCTTATACCATCCCATCAGGTCACTATGGTGTTTCCGTCCAAGATTCACTGCCACTTCAGCAGCTCTAGGCATTCTGTCATTTCCAATATGGCACCCATACTTACGCCGCTTTGACATGCTCCTAGCTCCAGGCATTTGGCATTTCTTCATCTCCATTATGGCGCCCACGCTTGCGCTGCTCTGTTCACAGCATGACGGGTCCAGTCCCCCCTGACCACGGGCATCACGCAGCCAGGACCACGGAAGACCGAAATAGGTCTCAGTGGGATCTCCGTCTTGATGAAGTAATGTTTTTCTGTTTTTATTGCTATTCCTAAGGTGAAATAGGGTTTTCTTTCCCCCCCCCCTTTGCTGCCTTTTTCTCTAACTTGGCCTATTGCTTTGCATTGCAAGTTGCTAAAGGCGTCCCTTACTTTTCCTCACTCTTAGATTGCGACTACAGATGGAACCCCTCCAAGGCCCTGAATTTCGGCCATACACACAAATCTAGTGTAACTATGTCCTTTCCCGGGGGGCATGGCTTGGTGCTCAGCAAGATGGCTGCACTGTAGTGTAGCTCTGCCGGCCGCCGACTAGAATCCTTCAGATATCCTGCCTCACTTGAGCCCTCTGATGGTCTACCCAGTGTAATTGGACTCGTATAGGGGAGCTGCTCACTTTGCTGTGCTTCAGGGCACTGGATGTGCCACATGTGGTGAGATCAACAGAAGCACAGGCCCTAGGTCCTCGTGGTAACAGAGGGGTAGTGTGCGAGGACACTCCTCTTTCAGTGCCCTTCAGCTTCCTGAACTGAGATTGCGGGGCTGCGAGCGGCGGATTCAAAGGCTGGTCGTGAGCAAACGGACTGGAGATAGGACGCAGAGCCAGTGAGGCTGATCAGGGAAGTGGCGCTGACAGCTGCGCTAGAGGTGCGAGCGGGCTGTGTGGAGAGCTGGGCTGCTGTGCCACGCAAGTGGCCGGCGCAAGACTGTGGGCTGTGCCGCTCCGGGGACGGACAACAGCATAGCGCGACGGCTCGAAAATATCTAGTGGCTACATAGTGCCGCCGCGGCCCCTTCATCGGAGGACATAAGCGACACTAGAGTTCCCTGCTGTGGAGGAGGGAAGTGAATCTCGCCGGTAATTGAGCTGTGGCGCTGGTGAGGTATGTGAGGCGCCAGGCTGCTGGTCTAGGGGAGCGGCTGAGGTGAGGCTGCAATCTGGACGGCTCATAGGCCGCGCGGCTGCTCTGAGCGGAGGCGTACTACCCCCCAGCTGCTGTCTAGTGCTATATCGGACCCTATCTTCTACCAGCACTGGCTTCAATTACACCCTGCTGGAGAGACGGTGCACGCGTACTGTTGATTGCTGTCTGGCTCCCTTCTGCCTGAAGTGCACTTACGAAGATTGTTATGCGGGGAGCTGATGCGGGCCTCAGGACAGTCTGAGCTCAGGGCACGGAACGCCCGTGTTTTCCGGCCTGGGGGCTGAGTGCGACCTTCCTCGAAGTGGGAGCCATAAATACACTGTGCACTCTGCTACTTGTGGCCTTCTCAGTTGGGCTGATCTCCCTTGTGGCACAATCTAGGGGCTTCTCCTGGACTGCCTTGGTTCTTTGAAAGTAAGGCCACGCCGCCTTGGGCTCTTGTCGCGGGTGGCTGCAGCGTTTAGACAGAAGGTGGAAGAAACTGTGGCGCGAGGCTGCGCTGGCCCAGAAGGCCGTCTTTTTTTCTACATACCTTTACTTGGGGCTCCATGACTTGGACTTGCTGCGGTGTTACTGTGTTATCCCACGAGCTGGGTGGTGTTGAAATTGCGATTGAAGTGCCAGCTGCAGTGGCCCTCACTCTGCAGAGCCGGTGACAAGAGCGCTCTCTTTGAATCGCGGCATGTTGCTGCCAAAACTGAAGGGGCTGATTAGGTGAAGGAAACATGGGGAAGCCTGACCAGTCTCAACCTCACCTCAATTTTGAATTACGCAAGGGCGGCAAACAGGCTCAAAAAGCGGCCTCAGACTCGGAGTTGGAGTCGACATCGCAGGGCTCCTCAGCCCTGGAGAAATCACTTGCCGCCATTCAGGGCAGCCTACAGGCCATTGATGGTAAGATTTAGGCCCTCAACGGCAGGATGGATCACTTCTCTGCGAAGCTAGACAAGCAAGCGGCCAGAATTGGAGAGGCGGAGCAACGCATTACAGACGCCGAGGATGGGCTTCAACAGGTGGCGGCGAAGACATCGGACATTACAAAACTTCTGGCGGTCATTCAAGCAAAAAACTGAAGACGTCAAAGCGTAGTCTAGGCGCAACAACATACGCATCCTAGGCCTACCAGTATCGACCAACGTGGGACGGCTGGAGGATTACGTGGAGGAGATGTTGCAGGAGACCTGCGGGCGGATGGTCTGTCTCCTCTTTTTGCTGTAGAGTGGGCCCACCGATCCTTGGCGGCTCGTCCGCCCCCGGGGGCTCCCCCGCATCCCATAATTGCCAGACTACTTAACTTCCGGGATCGTGATACAGTCCTGAGGGTGACTCGACAAAAGGACACTATAACATACCAAAATAATGTACTGTCCTTCTTCCCGGATTTTACTGCTAACGTCCAGGCGGCACGGAAGGAATTTCAAGGAGTCAAGAAGTTGATGCTAAAGGATCAGATTCCATATGCCATGCTCTACCCGGCGAGACTGCCCATCGCTGTTACAGAGAGCGGCAAGATCTTCACGAGTTCCAAGCAGGCGATGGAACAAGTCAGATCGCTGAGGGGGCGCCGGAAAACATCAGAACATACTTCTGACATTGATGAATGAACAGTAAGGGGATTTGGGCTCAGTATGGTTGGGAACATTGGTGCGCAGGTTGTCTGGTGGGTAGCTTTATGATGCCAGGGTGTTGGCGCAGGGTGTTCAGGGCGCTTTGTTACCGGGGTCAACCTACTGGATATAATCAACCTTGCTGGCAGTGTCGGTGGGATGTGTCTTGAGAGTGGCATTACAGAAACTTGCCCCCTGCTTAATTGCTCGGAAACTTAATGCATGTACTGCTCACATGCGTCTCCAAAATAGGGGTGTTCTGTGGTCCCTGTGGGATGGCTCGAGAAGGAGCTGCAGATGGTGGGTTTCGGTGGCCCCCTCCCTTTTTCGAACTGGGAGTGGTTTTGCTCTCTACGTCCCCCGATGGGTATTCCCCACCTGTTGCGATGTTTTTCAATGCTGTTATTGGGGCAAGTTGTAAAGATGGTGTTTGTCTTTAGCAGATTGGGTATGCTGAAGTGGGTGGGGGGTGGGAGGGACTACTTAAGTTTCCTGTCTCGGAGATACTGTATTTGCTGGATGCCTGACACACTGGGTTGGTCTATGCGCATGTCTACAAACAACAAAATTGTCTACTGCGCTCAATGTTCTGCATATGGTTATAGATGAAAGGTGAAGTTTACAACTGTATAACCTGGAATGTCCGTGGGTTAAACACGCCCAGAAAGACTAGGCAGGTGCTAGCACAGCTGGACAGGCACAAGGTGCACATTGCTCTTCTTCAAGAGATTCATTTGAGCAAGCACACAGATCGGTGAGTGGCAAGCAGGTGGGCATCTTTTTGTTTGGCTTCGTCATTCTCCACATATGCGAGGGTTGTCCTCATTCATAAAGAGGGGAGTCCCGTTCACGCCGGTACAGACCTGTTTGGATACAGACGGCCGCTGGGCTGTGGTTCATGGGAAGTTGGGAAGGGTATTGGTGACAAAAGTGCACGTCTATGGGACAGTGGTGGATGGCACAACACCCTACTCACAATTGTTTAATGTGCTACGTACATGGCCTGAGTCTGAGATTTTGTTGGGTGGGGATCTTAACACGCACCTTGACCCACAGGTATACAAATCTAATCCAACTGGTGCGCGTCCGCTGAAGGTGGCACAGTGCATTCGTGAGGGCATGTATGAGATGGGCTTGGTGGAAGCCTGGAGGCTGCGGAATGCTGGTGTCCTGGAAGGCACACACATTACTCCTGTATTCAATAGTTGGTCCCGCCTAGACTTCTGGATTCTCAGTGGGGGGGGGCCAATGGGTGGGTTTTGAAAGTCTCCTGAGAACCTTATCTCAACACATTAGCCGGTATGGAAGTGAAATATAGGTCAAAACGGTATGTGGCCAGGGCGTATGGTGAGGGTGGAAGACCGGGCAGGGTTTTAGCTAATAGACTTCGAGAAAGGTATGATAATCCTCCACTTGATCACATTGTACACGACGCTGATACTCACCACACTCAACATAGAATTCTAGAACAATTCCATACATTTTAGGAATCCGTCTATGTGACCAGGGGTGGTATGTCTGAATCCGTTATGAATGATTATCTGGATGACACGGCCTGTGCATGGTTATCGGATATTCACAGGAAATACTTGAGTCTCCCTATTGGAGAAGAGGATATGTCTGCTTATTTTTGGTTTAGAATGCATGACTTTCTTCCGCATGTGGCTGTGGCAGAGGGAGACGCACACCCCGTGCAGCTTAAAGGTATTATTACCCACACCAATAGGCAGACGCCCAGGGCGGAGATAAACACGATTGACAGCACTATAGCAGCTTGGCAGGAGATCGGGAGGCGGGCCCATAAACTTCCTCTATATGGCCCTGCGTTACCTATAGAAGGTCATGCCTTCTATAGGTGGCTGGTGAGAGGGACCCCATTACAGCCCCTAGAAATGCAGGTCTTACACATTTGAGCGACTTGTATGTTGATGGGCAATATATCACGGAGACAGACATAGAATATATACAGAACCTCACACCTCTTTTTCTTTTCACTTGTTACAGACTCCGCCGGTCAGTAAGGGACCACTACACTAGCTTCCCAGACGAACCGATGATGTTAAAGGCGCTCCAGATGATTATAGTAGCTCCGTCGAGGAAAAAGCTGCTTACTAAGTTATATAAGATGGTGCAGGAGGAGACAGTGCACAGTGTGGACAAAAATATGGAAAGCTGGGGTGCTACGCTAGACTCACCACTGACGGCAGACATATGGGAACAGATATGTAAGTTGACAGGGTGCCTGACGCCTAATAGCAATTTAAGAATTATACATCTGAAGCTCATACATCAGGTATACCACACTCCTAAAAAACTGCACAGGATGAGCTTATGAGATTCAGACTGTTGTAAGAGATGTGGGCTAGATGGGGCTGATTTCCTCCACCTGGCGTGGCATTGTAGGTGGGTCCGGCAGTACTGGGAGTAGGTGGTTACTCTTCTATCCACTATGACCGGCCTGGTGGTGGACTGCACACCATTGGGATGTCTATTGGGATATTTGCCTGGGGTGAAAGGCAAAGTGGGGCGCTTCCTGAAGGTAGCTCTTTTGTTGGCAAAGAGGCGAGTGTTGTTCTCTCGGGACAGTCGACTGCGACCGAAAGTTGATCTATGGGTAAAAGATATGGTGTATTGTCGGGAGCAGCTGGAATTGTACGCTGAGGAACTACCGACGTCCTCATGATCAACGGATATTTGGACCCCCTCTGTGTGAATATTTAATAGCATGGTGCGAACAGGACGAGGGTAGTTCGAGTGAGTGCTGAATCCTCTACTGTCATCAATCCCTCAGGTCACTCCGGGTATATGTTACTGTGGGTTTGTTTTGTGGACATGGATATGACTATGTGAACATGTGTGTATGTCTTTTTTTGTCAATGAGTATCTCATTGAGACGGGGTTTTGTTATTATTGTTGAATTTTGCAGAGCGATATTGAAATGTATTTGCAATGACTATCTATGATATGCTTTACTGAAAATGCTCAATATTTTTTTTTTTTTAACTATGTCCTTTCTCATTATGATTCTCCGCACGCAATCTATTGTTTTAATGTATCCTACAATGGCCGCACCTTCTCACGACACACGTTGGTACTTGCGGCCACATTTGCTGATCACCTGGCACACCTGTACCTCATGATTACATGTACCTTGGGTACTCAGGGTTATTTTCCAGCCCTTTGTTTTATAGTACTTCATCAGCATGCCTCACGCCTGTCTACTATGATATTGCAATATAGACATACCTTTTGGAACATTAGCATGCTACGTAATAGTCACAGTCGTATACCTGCTATCAGCCATATGAGCACAAAGTGCCGGAATAGCATGCATTTCTACTCGGCTAAGACGAAATGATCGACTCACTGTTGTGCCTATTTATCCAAGGGTCGCATAGAGGCACTAATGACTTCTTAAAAGTTGTATTTTATGTTGTATTCCTTCATTGTGCATCTTGTCTTTTTATTCATACCGACACCACCTAGCACTACAACACACCTTAGCGCATGTGTTAGACATTCACTTTCATGTGGCATCATTTTTACCACTGACGCACTTTACACCTGGCCCTGGCGAAAGCCCACTCATTTTTTCCTTGTGCTGAAACATGTAGACCATTTTTTGACAACCGGGAGTAAACCTCTCCATTAGTTGCGCTTTCTGGTTTTAACTATATCCTGATCCGCCAACAATAAACACAATTACACCACACCTGCTCCGCTGTAATCAGGCATTGCAGCACAATCAGGGGGCACTCGGCCGCCCAGTTGGGACCCCAATGATGAAGCATGACACCAACCAAGTTGGTGTGTGAGGGGAGGGGTATTTTAAGAAAGCCTAATGGTTCCTTGGCACTGCTCATCACATCACTGAGTCTAGATAACCTTCTTTTTAGTGAGATTAGTGAGAGATGCAGGGTAATCTCCAGACAGTAATAAAGATGCTAAGCGGGTTAATGCGCCTACTGCTTCCCCGAGCAGAGTGTGCCAGCCCCCGGGCTGGGTGGTGTGCAGTCTGCACTGGTCCCAGTGCCAGCAAGCCACTCTTCCCCTTACCAGGGTGCACTGGGATTTTAGATGTTTCTCAGAATCTGTGGCTCATGGATCCCTGGCAATTTTTAGAAGGTCAATCGTAAGTTTCCAAGACTGTCCCTGTACCCTCCTGTCCTCTCCCTCAGCGATTCAGTAACTCCTACTCCCCTGGCTTACCACATGAACCACAGATTGCTTTGTGACGGATCCCAGAAATGATGCTTTTGCTCCGATCATGGAAGGGAATCGGGATTGACTCCATGAAGTTCTAAAAATAGTTACGGTTTAATGAAAAGGTGAGAAATACCACAGTGCAGTTTTCACCTTGGTTCAACCTTACAAAGACAAAGGCACACTTACCCAAAACTCCTCCTGCCGCCAGTAACCGAAACGCTATACAAGTGTGCTGCCTTTGCTGTTCTTGGAAGAACACAGCTATACCATTTTTTCCCACCTTTGTTCCAGATGTTCCTGGAACAATGCACTGGTACACAGAAAGACAGTGCTTCAGGACTAGGACGGCATCGGGCAGGGCTGATTCACAAGACGCCGCAAGATCCAACTCCCGGCTGTACACTAACAGGTATCTGCTTCCTTTGTACGTAACTACATGCATTCAAGTAGCTTGGAAGGTGATGAGATCACCAAAACCTGTTTATAGTGGGTGTAGAAATAAGCTGTTCATCCATAAGACCCTCAACCCAAACATGTTTTGCTTCCTTTAAATCTCACTCCTCAGTGGTCTAGTGGCTTCTGTCAGAAATGGACCTTTTGAACTCATTGCAATTTGGCACCTTATACCAATTTATATCACATTTTTGTACTACACTTTTTTTTATAGATTTTAAGTGAGGGTATCTTTTAATTTTAATGTATGTTTTATATAGCTTCTTTTAAAGTCGGAATAAATAAAATATTTATTGATTGACTTGGGCTCCACGGGGCAGTGTTATTTTACATGGTGTACAGCACCCCAAGGACAACTGTAGGAAATGTCACAGGGAACACCATCAAAGAAAACTGCAGATGAGAAATTCCATCAAGAAAAAAATGGTGATTTATTTACAACTGGGAAATGGACAAGGCAAGTCCAGGAAACTAACTGATGAATGTAACTGCCTGCAACATAAAATTATATATATATATATATATATATATATATATATAGGACATTGGTCATTTCCTCACCAGATTGAATACAGTGACTTGGAATAAGAACTATTTGCTGATTGTGATGGACATCTGTTCACTTTATACTAGCATCCTACACACAGATGGTTTAACGGCTGTTAAATATTATCTTGATTCTAGAGGTATACAGTGCTACAAACACAATGCAATAATACCCAAAATGATCGAGTTATGTTTGTACAACAATCTCTTCCTATTCAATAAGGAGGTGTACCATCAGCTGCGCGGGGTGGCTATGGGGGCATGTTTCTACCCCAGCTGTGCATGTTTACATGTTGGCTGGTGGGAGGAACATGTCCTCAGACGCATCCATGAGCAGCGGTTTGGGGACAACATTGTTGAATGGTGGCGATTCATCAATGACATCTGTATAATATGGGATGGTAATTTACAATCTGCCGAGGACTTTGTGAACGCCATTAACATAAATGAGTCTAACTTACAGTTCACTGCCCACATTAGTGTTAAGAGGGTGCAATTCTTAGATGTGGAAATTTACATCGAGGATGATAAAATCCACACAAAACTACATAGAAAGGCTATGGCAGGTAATTCCACCTTACATGCCCACAGTGCTCACCCATATCATCTAATCAAGAGTATTCCATATGGGGAATTTCTTAGGATCAACAGAATATGCAGCACGGAAACAGACAAATTTGCCAGACAGAGGCCTTTGATAGATGTTTACTTCATGGCTACAAGAGCAGTGATCTTAGTGGCAGCACTCACGAAGGCCAATTCTGATGAAAGATCAGGGATTACGAATACCATTTCTGAGTCAGATACCACAAGTTTGAACCTAGCCGATTCTAATACTTTAAGACTAATAACTTCTTATAGTAACCAGCAACAACAAGGAAAGGAATATTATCCTTAGGAATTGGCATACTGTCAAAACAGATTTTACTCTCTCAGGTACTCCCTGTTACCCCCTCAATCACGTTTAGAAGGGCCCCTTCTATGCAGGACAGTTTGGTGAGAACTAGCCCGTAAGTCATGAAACCATCAACCACCTGGTTTTCCCTTAAAAATGGTTTCTACAAATGCAGCAGTTGCAGGGCCTGTAAATTTGGTATAAACAAAACCGAGTATACCAATGCATTTGATTCTACACCTATCCAGATTAAGGGTCGCTACTCATGCCGCACTGATTTTGCGGTATACATACTTGAATGTACCTGTCACCACAAGTATATGGTAGCACTAAGCTATATATATATATATATATATATATATATATATATATATATATATATATATATATATATATATATATATATATATATATATATATATATACAGCTTTTTTTGTATTTATTCCAGGGAGTTTTTCCGCCATCCCATAGTTTTAACCATGTTTTCTATTTTCAATCTTTTGAAGTTTTTAGCGAACATGTGGGTTTTTAACTGCAGTGAGGATTTTAGAGAACTGGTTTTAAATGGTGTTGTGGATACTCTCAACTGGGGATTACATAATAAGCAGATCCATTTGTTACTCCAATCTATGAGTCACTACTTTTAGCATAGCATTCACTCGATATTTTATCCTATTCACTTAAGACAGGGGTTTGGGGTTTATTTACATGATTGACACTTTTTTTTTTCCTGCTAAACTTTGGCACTTTAAAGCTGGTTATAGTTTGCACGTTCTGAATAGTATGGATTTATCCACTTATGTTTTCCAAACTATATGTACATATGATCTTTTTTCCTCAAACATATTATGAACTTTCTTAGCATCAATTCAGTAGGTTGTCTCCACTGTGTTGTATCACTTGCAATGTTTGCACAGTTTAATTATACAGTGATATCCACTGGGATCAGAAGGTTGGTTCCAAACTAGGTCATACATCTGACTACGCTTAGTCAATTGTCAATTGTGGATCCCCTAGCAGAGAATATATATGAATTCTTGCTGATGTGCACATATTTTTATGAATTTGATGTTTGACCCACGGTGTAGCATATTTATCTTCATATTTTTCCAGTTCCAGTCAATATTTCTGCTGGACTCCCTGTCATATTGAAATTATTTTATGTGTCACTTAGTTCACTTTACTATGTACTTTACTATGCACTTGCACTTTTTCGCCAATCCTAACTTTTATAGTACTCCATATACAAAGGAAAGTCAACATTACTTGATTTATATTTATCTCACCCCAATATTGGGCCACTTGGCCACACTATACTGTTGTACTATATATGAACAGTCTGTTTTAATATTGGGTTTGATTTTAGAGCTATTAATTGTATGCTACGAATTGTCATTTTTTACCTGCATAACCTTATGTTTTTTTCTTTTCCCAATAACTTTGGCGCCGAATGACGAATCTTCGCAAATCTTTCAAAACCAGTGGCACGCTCCGGTCAGCTCCTGTCTTGAAAGTTTCGGGGTGATTCGCCAAGTGGGGGGCGAGAAGAAAGGGGGGTGCCAAAATGTGTTTTCTCCATGTTATTTTCCATAGGAAAGTTTAGACACGGCTACAGCTCGAACTGCTGAACGGAATTACACAAATTTGGCAAAAAGGTAGTGCTTGGTTCAGAAATTGTCCTTTTATTTATTGGTGTAAATCTGTTCAGTAGTTGCTGAGAAAATAAAAAAAATAAAAGTTTCGATATCTAGAGGCGCTGTGGATCCGCCAACCCACCTGATCACAAGCTTTATTCTAATTGGCTGTCAACACTCCAAACCAAGAAGTGTTGGCAGTCATCTTGTGACTCGGTAGAATCGAGTCACAAGAAAACAGAAAAACAAACAAATAAAACAAGAAAAAGGGGCAGGGTAGAAACAACCTGACCCCCTAGGCCTGCTTAGGGGGTCCCACAAGGAACCCCAGGGCCCCAAAAATATATATATTTTTTTTGAAACAGCAACAGTCAGAGGATCCGTGAACCCTGCCTTGAAAATAAAAAAAACTAAGCCCCCGGGTAGGCCAAGTCCCGGGGGCATGCCATGTTGTGATTGCGTGGGACCGCCACCCCGGGCTTTCCTTAAATATTTGCGGGGCACACGGCCACCTGCAAATACGGGGATAGCCACCCCCCGGGGCTTGTTTTTTTAATGTGTGGGGAGGCCTCCAAGGCCCCACCAAGCCCCGAGGACCACCACCACTGGGGCTTTTCTTAAATATTTGCGGGGCACATGGGCCCCCCACAGCTCTGGGGACCGTCACGTCCCGGGGCTTGTTTTTGTTTTAAAAAAAAGAACCAGTGTGGGGGGGGCTCAAGCCCCCCGACACGCCCCGGGGACCGCCACCTCATCGAGGCACTAAGTATGTAAATGTGGGGGTCCGTAACAGACCTCCAAGCCCAGGGGACCACCACCTCCCCCGGTCTGTGCACACCTCTGGAGCCCTTGATGGCTCTGGGGACTGCCACTCCCCAGGGCCGGCTCTTGCAGCATCCCAGGGTGTCCACCCCCGGGACACTGCTGGTTGCAATGACTGCTGGTTGCAATGACAGGGCGGGAGCCATGCGGCTCCCGCCCGGTCATTGCAAACTGCCGTGTTTCATTGAAGCAAGAGCCGGGAAACCTGCTCTCGCTTCAAGGAAGCAAAGCAGAATTGCTTTTCCACACGGGGAGCTGCATGTCAGCAGCTCCCCATGTGGAAAAGCAATGCCAGCTCCTGCAGGACACGGGGAGCTGGCGGGACGGTGGGGGCATTGGGGGCTCCCGGCACGGTCCCCAACTTATAGGACCAGCCCTGGGGGATGGGTTCCTGGGGCTAGAAGTGGCCCTATCCCCAAAAAAAATTAAAATAAAAAAGGCTGACCCGGGGGATGGGGTCCCTGGGGCTAATAGAGGCCTCAGGAGGGCGGCCATGCAGCCCCCTCCATAAAAAACTAAAATATATGTGGCCATACCCCGGGGGAAGGGGTCTCCTGGGCCGGAATTGGCCCCAGGGTCAGTAACATCACTGATATCATCAGTGATGTCACTGACAATGTTATGAGTGATGCAATAGGTAACGTCATCAGCAGTGCATTGCGGGGGCATGAGTTATAGTTAGCTGAACTAACTAGAACAGGGGAATTTCACTGGTTTTGTATGAGTGAAATGTCCAACTAACTATATCGCCCCTGAAACTCATGGTTCTTCAGTGAATTTCTAAGGTTTTTTAAATGCTAATTTCTAACTATAACGTGCCTGAAACCTATGTTTTTTTCAGTGAATTTCAAAGGTTTTTTAAACGCTAATTTCTAACTATAACGTGCCTGAAACCTATGATTTTTTTAAGTGAATAAATATCTATATATATATATGTGTGTGTGTGTGTGTGTGTGTGTGTGTGTATATATATATATATATATATGTGTGTGTGTGTATGTGTGTATATATATATATATATATATATATATATATTACCTACTGGCGGTCGCCAGTAGGTATATATAGTTAGGATTTTTTCTCTATGGGATTTTTGAAAATTCTATGTCTAATAACTTTGGCGTTTGTGGACGGAATTGGCTGAAATTTTCAGGAAAATGGAACATTTTGTTCCTGAGCAGCCCCTGAAAATTTGGGGGGGGGGGGGTTCGTCAAGGGGGGGCCGAGAAAAAAGGGGGGTCCCAAAACGCGTTTTTCCCATGGTAATTTCCATAGGGCGGTTGGCCTCACTTTTAGCCCGAACGGCTGAATGGAATTTGGACGAAACTTGGCAAAATTGTAGGGACTGTTAGCCCGATGTGCCTTTGCTAGGTCTCAATATATGTGCTCCAGTGGATTTTGAGAAATTAACGTTCAAAAAAAGATATATATCTGTGACAGCGTCCCGGGTAGCGCTCCGGTTCGCGTACTTGACGCGTAACGGAACTTCGAGAAGCGAAGCTGATTGGCTCTCCGGTGTCTGTCAACATTCTAAACAGTCCGGAGCAGCCGCCATCTTGTCTCTCGGTAGGATCGAGAGACAAGAGGAGGCCAAAACAAAGGGGGAAATGACCATAAGGGGGCATAGTAGATCCTCCCTGACCCCCTAGGTTTGATGTGGAGGCTTTAAAAGGGCCCCGCGGGGCAAAAAAAACCAAAAAGTTTTTTTCGTGGGGTGCGCCCGGTACGCGTAACGGAAAGCAGACTGGGGAGCGTACTACAAGGAAACAAGAATGATTGACTTTTAACTTATTGTATGTTTATAGACTTTTTTTTTTTTTTCTGATGAGTGACATCTCGGCCTATCTCCACGGGATGCAGTCCCTACCATCTCGGCGTTTAAGCCCAGGGGGACCGGTAGTGTGGGAGAGATAACGTCTGTTAACGTTCGATTCGAAGGAAATCAGGAAGTGTTGAAAAACATTGTCTGCGCCATCTTGCCTTTTTTCAAATGCCACTTTTGTCGTGCACGGCAGCCATTTTAGATGCCTTGACCAGACCCACTCTCTGCACGCTGTCGATCCTTAGCATGGCTCCCCACCCTCGCAAGCATCTCCCCCAGGCACTGGTCACCCCCGCTCTCTGTCTTATGCATGGGCAATAAACCTCTCCCCATCTGCGCTGCTCTTCCTTGAGAATCACACCCTGTGCCCGCCCGACACCTCCCTTTCGCCCTATTCACTACCGCACCCTCTGACACTCCTCTTCCTCTGTGTCCGATTGTCCAGGCCGGTCCCAGGCTATCACCTAGCCTTGCAGATGTAGTTTATGGCCCCAGCTGTAAAGAATCACCCCTCTTTAAAGGAGTTACAGTAGATCAAGGCCCCCACCCGATGAGATCCGTCACACCACACGCGTTCCTACTATGTGAAAACCATCCTGTATTGTGATTGGGGAGGGGACCGAGCCTGAAGCGGAAGATTCCAGGGATGCCTCTTTGTACATCAAAGTTTTTACAATTATGTGTCACATAAAAAATATATAGCAATCCAACAAAGTAGTAGGATTATAAAACTTTAATAACTTATAAATATATACAACGCAACAAAAACAGTAAATACATTTAAACATTTTTTTGAAAAAAGAAGCAACAATGGTCAGTAGCTGTGTTTCGTGCGAATAGTCCCAAGGCAGCACAACGTGCTGAGTTCTGGACGGCACCCAGGTGATGTTACCTGGGTGCCGCACTGGTTTTTGGTATCCTACAATGCAGCTCCGAAAAACGGCGTGGGGCGTCCCGGGGAGGCCTCGTCAGTAGCGGTCTGTTGTGCGAATAGTCCCAAGGCAGCAGAACGCGCTGAGATGTGGATGGCACCCAGGTGATGTCCAGTAAGTTGCCGCACTGGTTTTGGTATCCTACAATGCTGCTCCGAATAACGGCGTAGGGCGCCCCGGGGGGGGGGGGGGGAGGGGGGGGGGGTGAGGCGGCGTGAACGGGCCTCCCCAGGTGGAGGCTCGTCTGCTGTAGTGGGGCGCCCCTTTACCGTTTCAGTTGCCATTCCGCCCGCTTTTGGTACACTGTGCCAAAATCCGCCATTCAGCTGAGTTGCGCCCACTCTTGCGGTGCAGCGATAGGCGGCTGCCACAGGACTCTCAAAATGGCGGCAGGCTCTTTCCTTTTTGGGCGTGGTCCACTGAAATGGCCCTGGGACACCTTGGAACTCGGACGCTTGTCTGCTAGGTCTTGGACCCCATTCTCGAAAGCGTCCCCTCAGCCTTGAAGATTCTACAAAAGTCTTGGGGGCCCCCCCGACTCCTGCAGGCTTCCGGTGGGGAGCGGCTGCCATGATTGCTCGCGGAATGACCACGACGGAGCCACGAGATGGTGGTGCTTTCATGCTGACGCCAGCTTCAGTCTGAAACATCCAGAAACAAGGTGGGGCTTTCATCGTTTGGGAAAAAAAAAATTTTAATCCAATGAAAAGTGTTATTTTTAGGTCATATGATCAAGCCTTCCATCATTAGGAAACCAAAAGTAAAATGAACCAATGAAAAGTTTTATAAACAAGTCACATGACCTGTTATGCGGCATAGGGCTATAAAAAGCGTAGAAAATCCGTTGGCACGTGAGGCGGCGTCAGTAGCGGACCGATGTGCGAATAGGCCGAAGGCAGCACAACGCGCCAAGATCCGGATGGCACCGAGGTGGTGTCCAGCAAGTTGCTGCACTGGTGTGGCCATCCTACAATGCTGCGCCGTAAGTCGGCGTGGGGCGCCCCGTTGGCCTGTGAGTTCGCGTCAGTCAGTGGGGGCTGTTTGAGGATCTGACTGCATTGAAAAGCAATGTGATGCTGTGCGTCGCCCCCAAGATGGAGGTTCCTCGGCTGCAGTGGGGCGCCCCTTGGTGTTTCACTCGCTATGCAGCTGAGTTGCGTGCGCACTTGCGGCGAATAGGCCGAAGGCAGCACAACGCGCCGAGATCTGGATGGCACCGAGGTGGTGTCCAGCAAGTTGCCGCACTGGTGTGGCCATCCTACAATGCTGCGCCGAAAGTCGGCGTGGGGTGCCCCGAATCCATTGGCACGTGAGGCGGCGTCAGTAGCGGACCGATGTGCGAATAGGCCGAAGGCAGCACAACGCGCCAAGATCCGGATGGCACCGAGGTGGTGTCCAGCAAGTTGCTGCACTGGTGTGGCCATCCTACAATGCTGCGCCGAAAGTCGGCGTGGGGCGCCCCGTTGGCCTGTGAGTTCGCGTCAGTCAGTGGGGGCTGTTTGAGGATCTGACTGCATTGGAAAGCAATGAGATGCTGTGCGTCGCCCCCAAGATGGAGGTTCCTCGGCTGCAGTGGGGCACCCCTTGGTGTTTCACTCGCTATGCAGCTGAGTTGCGTGCGCACTTGCGGCGAACAGGCCGAAGGCAGCACAACGCGCCGAGATCTGGATGGCACCGAGGTGGTGTCCAGCAAGTTGCCGCACTGGTGTGGCCATCCTACAATGCTGCGCCGAAAGTCGGCGTGGGGTGCCCCGTTGGCCTGTGAGGTGGCGTCAGTAGCGGACCGATGTGTGAATAGGCCGGAACTGTAGTGTAGCTCCTATTTTCCCAATAGGCTCTGCGCATTGGAATAGTACCTACAGTAGTAAAGGCCTAGGCCAGACGTTAACTAGGTCTACTACTGTCGAAACTAGACTTAATTTTTGGGTTTGCCAGCTAAGCTCAGAGTTCGCTAGAAACTTTCTCGAATGTTCAAGGAAGGATTAACTCCCCTGATTAGACAAGAAGGGATTTAGTTTCTGACAACCATAGAACATGACAACTTTGCTCTCCCCTAATCAAGAGTCAATCTCGAGAGTCGTGTGAGCACAAGGCAATTATTTTACTCAGTCAGTACGTGCATTCTTAGTCTCATCAGAATGTAGAGAAAAGGAAGAGACGGGCGTGTTCAATAAAAGATGTTATTTATTGATCAGTCTCTTTTCTCGTACAAGAGAAATGGATCGATATTATTGCAATACTTATAGTTAAGTAAAGTGCATACATTAGAAGCAATAGTATAAAATAATACTGTAAAAACATTGATATGGTTTCTGAGCCATATGATGTTTAAAATGATTAAAATATATTTACATACACATATACATTTGACTAAACGTACTCAACTGGTGTTTCTAAATACGCCTACCCCGTGTACCTGACCTAAGTCTAATGCGTGGGCGGGAATAGAAAGTTACAGTTTAGTTTAAGTTTGTTTTTGCCAAGTGAATAACTAAAGAATTCTCTAGGAGGGGTTATTCAGTTCTGTACCTGGAATTTAGGATGAATGAGGAATGGTATCTCTTTCTCTGCTCTCGATATTCCAGGCTGCCTGCGAGGGCTGCCCAGAAGCGCCGGTGCTGGGTCTCTCGGCTTGAGATAGCAGCGCGTCTCTCAGCGCGTCAGGAAGGCGGGGCTGCTGGCTGCGGGGTCTGCTTCTGCTCTCGGCTTCGGCAAGTATGGTTGCTCCGTCTTGTCACCACGCGTGTGTTTGCATAGGGCAAGGTCGGCAATATTTATACCTTAAAGGTGCCGGGATTGACGTAAGGATGGACATAGGTACGTCAATAAAGATGTCATACGACTTGCTCGTTAGCACATTCTTTACTAAAGTTCTCTGTGAAATCAAAACAATGGCCGCACGGATTATCCAGGTTGTCATAGGTTTGATTTGTTATGAGAACGTCGTATGCCTTATCAGGGGCTGGAGGAATATCGCTTGTCTAATTAGATCTCAAGCGTTATGACCTAATCAGATAACACGTTCCTGTGCCGTAGTGTGACTGCGTCAGATAACGGTATCTGCATCATGGGGGATTTCTTGCCTCATGGGCTGACTGTTAGTTAACTAGCTAGTAAGTTTAACCAGAATAGGGTCAGGAATAGGGGGATCGAATCAGAACCTATAGAAATACACGACACCCACTCCACGCTAACTATGGTCATATCTACTAATCTATGCATAGTATAACATAGTACAACATACTATAGAGTATAGTGTATACCTTACCACCCCAAAATACATAAATGCATTTCGAAATTTTCAAATATACTGAAAAATTGCAGTCATATATATTGTATGCACTTAAGCTATGAATTAGATGCAAAAGTGAACACGCATTGTTATGCATTATTGATTGTTGGTATATGAGAAATACACATGAAATGGCTCTTAATATGGCTATACAGAAAAAAAGTCGAAACCATTTCATCACATAAAATATATTGTGAACATACCAGCGGGCAGCTAAAGTCTATATAAAGTCTATAAAGTATCTAAAAAAATAGAAATCTTAGTTCTCTAGGAATAGTTTCTTACTTTAAGCAGAAGATCAGAGTCCCGGGAAAAAATATATAGAAAAATATTTTAGGGGCTTGCTGAAAAAAGTTGCTGTCCGTGAACTGGATTGTAATTGTTCATGTGACTTTATTTTTAAAGTTGAAGGCCGAATTCAGGGAACGCCGTGTGCGAGTTTACTCAAAAGTCTCTATTTCTGTTCCGGAGAGAACATCATTTCATTCAGGCTTTCGAAAAAACTGTCAACAGCTTCATGGGAAAGTTCCACTAAGTCGGAAATAGGGGTAACCATGCATTCATGCGCATGATTGTCTCCATTGACATTCTGATTTGCATTGCTGACAGAAGGTCGTACCTGTTCGATGCTGCTTTCATCTTGAACTTCACTACTCTTCAATCGCAGTGGTGAAGATTCTAGGAATGCCGTCATCAGAATTGGCAGCCTTTGAGGGCAGCACAGTGCGTGAACCTTGGTAGGAACCAACAGTGTATCTGCATCCACCGGCGCATCCGATTGTAGCGTCAGACAGGTGTCTAACACGCATTCTTCTCCGCATAGCAGACACCTTAGTACAGGTAAAACACACCTTTGCCACATTGGTCGAAATGATAGAAACCAAGTCATGTTTAGGTCTCTAAGCCGGGATAGTCCCAGGATTTTTGATATCCGGTCCCGGTATCCAATGGCTAGGATCGTATCTTCCATTGTCGCGAGAGTTTGATCTGTGACATGGGTTGCCATAACGAAAAATAAGGACTAGGAATAGGATTCCCGCAATTAGTCCTAGGATCAGAGGAAGTCCGCCAAAAATCGAATGGACGAAGTCTGGAAAAATACCCAGTATGGCTTTGAATGGTGTTAATGCCATCGAAAATACTGTCTTAAATACCTTTGAGACCCCTGTGGTATCAGAAATATTTAAGATTTCGCTCAGGATTTCCGCGAAATGTACGGGGGAATTAGTTGATAATAATGTATGTATCTCTGCAGTCGTCCTTGCGACTTGTAGATCATACGTTTCTTTAGATGACGTGAGCCTTGCTGGTGACATGAAAGGTTGTATGAATTCCCTTCACAGGCTCCGTGCAAACTAATACCGTTACACAGAAGCGTGCCGCTTAGTGACATAGCACAATTGATGCCACTAAGAAACACTTTCTGTCCTTTGTTACTGATACATGCATGTGAATAGGGCAGGTTCCATGTTGTTTTAAGGTACCCCTTTCCCAATTTCTCGTACATGCCAGCCTGTATATATTTTTGGCAGTATTGAAACCTGAAGGTTGAGATTGGAATATTTATGATTCCGTGGATTATCCATTCACTGACAGGTCGTTCTGACATTGTCAACGGTAATCTTTCTAGTTTTTCAATGCTCAAGATTGTATAATCAGCACCCTTCTGCGCCATACCGATCTGTCTATCAGTAAGGTTAAAGATTTGAAATAGTGACGTTGTGTTGATTAAACGCCAAGGCACATAGCCTGAACGCAGATTTTGTAACGTCCAGCCAAGCTGTACAATAGAACGCAATTGTGACTGACCATGTTGTAATAACAGTAAGTCTTGCGATAATATATCGATTGCTGAAGACACAATGCTGTCCAATGAAAAAATTCTGGAGGACAGAGTCATTAACCCATTGTCCACTACAGAAAGTGATTTTTCCAAATTAATACGGTCAATTTCCCGTATTCTTTCTGCTGTCTCAATTTGAGTAACCTTCCAGGCCTCATTGTATGCTGCATATACAGAGGCTGCTATGAAACGCTTTTGACGCTGTTTGCGTGGTCCCATTATGAAATCACGCAAGTCAGCACCATCAGTAAGTAAAGTTAGGTGTTGCTTAATTTCAGGCAGTGTGGAAGTTTGTAGCCATTGAAGGCATAATTTGCCCACACTGTAGGTTGTTATTATCCCTGGGTGATGTCTTTGGGGATATCTAGGGTCTGGCCTGTTCATTTTGAAACCCTGTGTTTTATTCAGGAATCTATCTTGACAGTTATTTGTATCTGTGGGCCAGATCAACCATTGTTTCCAATCAGGATGTGTTCTGTTTTGGTTAAGTATATGGTTTATGTCTATTTCTTCATCTGTTTCAGAGTTATTGCTAAACATTGTTGGCTTTGGAATAGACAGGTTATTTAAATCTTTGATTTTGGCTAAGCCAAGACAGGTGGTTTGTTGAACGGTGTCATTTAAAAATATCATTTGTTCTGGGATCATGCAGGCTCTAAACAAAGCTTCTATACCCTGTACTTGCCATTCTTTTGTACCCCAAACACTTTTCAAATCAACATGTTTGTCCCAATAATCAAATCCAAAAGTATTCATTTTTTCAAAGAAAGAATCTGAATATATCAATTTTGTGTTGGTTATCATGGTTTTCATCCCTGTCTTGTTTGACAATTTGTAATAAAATGTTTCAGCATTAGTTATGTTAAAACCTGAAAAATATGAATATTTGCCATACACGGTTCTAGAGCTCCCTTTTGGAGGTGTAGCACAATGTTCCCATTGATTATAATTTAAAACATTTCTAGGTTGTGCAGATTTATGCAAGAAATGGTTACCATAATGGTTATAGCAGTACATGCTGTCATAATTTGTAGAACCCTGCAAATAATCATGTTTTGTAAATTTAGCAGACATTACTAAGTCAGACATCATATTGTTTATACTTTCAAAGTCCCAATCATCAGCAAATGAGTTTGGTTTTGCAAAGTCACTCAAGGAGATCTTGATTTGGTGTGGATATTTCAGGATCTCGACCGGACCATAAATTTCATAGTCAGTGTTGTCCCAGGCTACCCCACCAGATATTGGAATTGCTGTGAAGTTGGCTGAAGAAAGTTCTGAAGAAAGTTCTCTTTTCTCGACGTGTGAAGATGTGTGTGGTTTGAGGACCAAGTTGATGTTCTGACTTGCTGTGTCCATTTTAGCATATTTTCCCTCAATGAAGCGTCCCAAGGTAAATACCATGATGAGCCAAAGTATGAGGATAAATGCACCAAAACCCACCCAAAATTCAATCCATGGAGAAACTAGATATGTTTCTTTCAGTTGTTTCAAAAGTTCCTTCGCTTTGTCTTTAAAGGATTTTGATGATGGCTGTGTCTTTTGTTCGCTGAAGCCTTCAGAGGAATCATCGAAGTTGATGAAGTAACCGGATGCAGTTCTGTCAATTGTTCCAATTGGTTCAGGATTTTTGTTTCTTGCATTTTCACTTGGTACTTCTGTATAGATTGGTGTGTCTCTGCTAAATGTCTTTATTTGGGTTTTCAGAGGTCTAAGTTCTATTGCATTGTTGCATAGTCCTTGTTGTTCTTCTGTAGGCGTTTCGAATGTGATGAGCCTCTTTGATAGGACCTCTGTACTGGTAGCAAACCTTGGTGTTCTGCTACTTATTGGGAGTCCACTTGGCCTACTGTTGGTTATCGGCCACATGTTGTGGTTTTACCAGGTCGATGGATACAACTCGGTTCTCCTTTTTTCCAGCAAGTGGCGGTAGTACAACTGATCTTGTCCCGTTGACAGACAATACAGGAACTGCTTTTCTGTAAGAAGGCCCAAATTCCTTCTTTACCGCGATCTTCTCCCTGACTAGATCCCCGACTTTTGGAATCCAGACAGGTCTTGCTGGGACAGGTGGTGATTCTTCAGTGGTCGTTGGCTGTTCTTTCAACTGTATGTTGCTCAGGTCTTTTCTTGTTTTGTTTAAGTCCTGCAAAATAGCCAAACGGTCTTTGACATCAAAGCTTTTTTCTGTTACCACTGAAGTCTGACTATCAAGGTCAGAGATCAACATCCTAGTTCCGAATAATAATTCGTACGGACTGAATCCCTTCAGAGAATTTCTTGGCAAGTTATTTAGACTACGTTGGACACTTATTAGATGTTTGACCCACCCAGCTCCCAAACCTAATACCTTTCTATTATAGATTGCTTTCTGTCTTGGTTTTTTCTTTACACCATCCCATACCCTCAGGAAGGAAGTGAGAAGATTCCCGCTGGGCTGTGCTCATTTGGCCATTCTTTCCCCCCCCCAGGCTGGATTGCCTGAGAAAAAGAAAAAAAAATGGTCGAACGTAGCATGCTCTTAGCGTATATGCCATTTAGACTCGCAAATCTTGTATAACAGTCCGGACGTCAGCCGAGTGCTGTGGATCTACATTATAAGTGGGAACTAGCCTGTATATGTTAATCGCAAGCCATTCTTTTTAGTGGTGATGTTATCTGCCTTGATACGACGAGGTATTAAACTGCTTCTCTCCCCACTGCGATCTCTGTTGCAGTTTGGGCAGTTTTTTACAAAGATGGTGTAGTGCAGGCTCATGCCTGGCCACCAGTACCGTGATTGTAATTCTTCCAGAGAATCTTTTAATTTAAGGTGTCTGAGACCCTCGCCCATGTGTGCGTCTGCGATTAACAAGTTTCTCCTGTCCATGTTTGGAATCACTCTATCCCCCACTCCAGGGATTCGAGCAAAAGGAATGGAGTTTGCATCTATGATGTATGTGTAATTGAGTGGATAGTTGATCGGTAACGCCGAGCAGTCGCCTTTTGATGACGTTTTTACTGCCAGCACTGTTTCGCCGTCAATGTATTTTAATGTACGCTTTTTTCGATCTACGGGAGCCGGTTTACTGGCTGCCGCTGCGGCTGTTTCAGCCAATGAATTCCCTACAACGTGAACGCCATCACGCTGGTGACTCAGTGAGTGTGTCACGTGAGTCTTTGGTAGTTCTTTTTTCAAAAGAGCTACCTGTTCCCAGAGCAGTCTCTGCTTTATTGGTGCATCCGTGTCATCTTTGTAATCGTTCTGAATCCAGGTCTGCAAATCCTTGTTATATGCTTTGACGCAGAAATATGAATCTGACACTATAAGTGTCGGGAATTCGCGATCCGCATTATCTAGCGCCATTTTCAAAGCTAATATTTCAGTTTGTAGTTCTGAATTAGTTTCTACTGAGTGTGATTTTGTTAATAGAGGTCTTAGTTTACCTCCGTGCCACACTTCTTTTGTAATCTCACATGTGGGATTGTATGCATGTTCTCCCCAAACGGAGGGTTGAGCATGTCCGTCTGTATAGATTACACAGGCGTAATGTCGTAGAGGCAGAATGTCGATTGGCAGAGGATACGTTTTTTCATATTTTAGATTTTTTAATTCTTCTAGTTCTGGATCAAAGAAGTAATATACTTTGTCCGTTGTGATTGAATTTACCCATTGTAACCATTCTGGATCCAATGTTGTTATTGGTAAATTACACGGTGTTGTTAATGCCTCAAAGGCTGATTCTGCTGTTCTGACTGTGATATGTCTACCGTCAGCTATGTCTTTTTCTCTAGCTATTGCGGTTTGAACTGCTTGAACAATTTTTCCTTTGTTGTTGAATCTCTGTTCAGCTTTTGTGTACAAATGTGATTTGAATGCAATTGGTACCTTATCTCCCTCATTAGAGGTTAGGTATGTGAATCCGTATCTCCCTGGGATGACTCGGATCACAAGGTTGCGTGTATTATCACGGGTTTCTAATTTTGTTTTAATTAGCATGTCTGTTTGTAAGGATCTCAAAATTTCTGTGTGTGCTTGAGTCCAACTGGATCTTTTAAAGTCTGGTTTAATTAGATCGTAAAGGGGTTTGACCCTTTCTGCGTAATTTGCAATGTAAGTTCTTCCGAAATTTAGGAAGCCTAGAATTGACTGTAGGTTTTTTAGTGTTTTAGGAGCTTGGATTACGGCACATTTCTCTAGGAAATTGTCTGCCAGGCTTTTGCCTTCACTTGATAACTCATATCCTAAGAATAGGACCGTCAGATGGGCAATTCTGGACTTTTTGAAGTTGAATTTGTAACCCTCTGCAGCGAAACCAAGTATTATGGTGTTCACTCTTTTCAAGTGAGTCTCCAAGTCATCATCTGTTAAGTAAATGTCATCGACATAAGATAATGCTTCATCATCATATAGTTGTAGTAATTCTGTTACTCTCGCTGAGAATACCCCCGGGCTGTTCTTGTACCCCTGGGCTAACCGACAGAATTGTTTTTGAGTGCCATTTACTGAAAATGTAGTTAAATATCTGCTCTCTGGTGCTATGTTTTGACAAAAGAATCCATTGGAGATGTCCAAGGTTGTTTTGTATTTTTTGCGCACTATGTTATTCATTAGTGCAGCACTGTGTGAGTTTTGCACTGCAAAAGTTTTGCAACATGTGTTAAGGTGTCGGTAATCCAAAACTAGACGATATGAATTGTCTGGTTTGGAGACCGGAAACAAAGGATTGTTCATTTGTGAGGTGCAAGTTTCAATCACCCCCTGGTATTCTAGCTGATCTAGTATTTCATTTACTTGTTTTTTAGCTTCTTGCTTAATTGGGTACCGCCTTTGTGCAGTAGGTTGTGATTTTAACTGGACTTTGTGAGGAGGAGAATCCTCATCCCATCCTACATGATTTTTATATAAAGCAGGTGCTAAGGCCACTGCCCACTTTCTAGCAAGTGTATATTTTTTATGAATCGGGATTTGATTCGAGAAGGCAGGCATAATTACTTCTTCGCCATGAGGGCACTCCCTGACAAACTCCGGTGGCCAGTGTTTTTCAGCTAGAAGGATGTCATAGCCCTTGGATAGGTTATCCCAAAATAGTCCCCTTATTTTCCTAGTCTTATCTCCCTCTATACGTAATGTTATCTCGTATATTTTGTGGGGCTTGCTAACTCTGGTATCTGCAGTTTCCACTTGAAGGTATTCATTCGTGTCCACTGTCTCCAGATGATTCATAAGGACTTTGCGAGCTATGCTCACCTCTGCTGCGCTGTCTAGCATTGTCTGAGCCCATTCTCCGTTTTTCAGTTGTGTCCTCAGTATTCTCGGCATTGTTAACTACCTTGATACTGGCTACCTTCTTTTTTGGAAATTGTGATTTCTTTTTCAGTTGAGCAGGTTCCTTGTCTTTGGACTTGGCGTGCTCTTCTGATCGTCCTCTTCTTTCCGATTTCTGCGAGGAATTCTGAAAAGATTGAGACGGACGTGTATCAATGTCTTGATATCTATCAGGTTTTTTAATATTATCCCTATTTCTAAGGTTATATCTATTCCCAGAGGGTTCACTCTGAGGTGACCTTTGTCTCGGGTTTGGAGATTTCTCTCTTCGCCTAGGAGACCTTCCTCTGGACTGGAATTTCTTTTCTTTAGGATTGGATTGTTTATTTCCATCCCAGTTCTTTTTTGGTGAATTATTATTAAAAAATATTTTTTCTGGACTTGTAGTCAGTTGCGGTTTTACTGGTATTCCACCTAGACTATCTCTGCCTAGTTCTTCATAGGATTTTTCTATGATTCTGGCAATTTCAGCTGGTTGGTCTGCTATATCTGTCTCTTTTAACCTCTGGCGGATCGCCACGTTTGCTGCTTCACCCTTTATGTTGGCTAGTAATATAGCCGAAACCTGTTTGAAGTCTTTTAGTAATTTCATACCAAGAGTTAAAGCAGGTTCTGGACCGTATTCATCTTGAATTTGTTTAAGCACATCTGGTATTACCGAAATGGATGGAACACCGTGCGTTTTTGTATAGATGGAAGCAAAGACTGTACCCCAAGTGTCACAGTCCTCAATGTGTGGTGCGATTCCCATTGGGAGACATATAGTCAGAATCCTGTGTTTTTCCAGCGGGGTGGTGTCAGGAAACACCGCCTCTATTTGGGTAATTTTCTGTGCCAACCAGAATGGTATCTGTTCCCGTTTAGCTGGAACTTTACCTAGGCAGGATTGGATGTTCTGTGGTGTGATTTTATTTGTGTTCCCCTGGTGAGGGGTCAGCTGTGGAATTTTAATCGCTGGCTGAATTGTTGAAGTCCGCATTACATACTGAACTAATTGTCTGTGAATTTTTAGTAGTTGTTTTAGCTGTATTAATAGCTCTGGTGCAGTCATCTCGTCGATGTCTGGATGTGGTGTGTATCCGGCTAAGACCGGCCACGTTGCTCCTGGTCTTCCTAAAGGACCGAGCCTTGTAATGTGATTATTATGTTTTAGGGCGCCATCAAATAAGAGCAAATGCTCTTGGAATTTGAGTGGTACTTCCACCTCCTCGAAAGGAGTGTACGTTTCAGGAGGTTCCTCTACTTTGTAATAGTGGAAGTACTTTGTTACAGCATTTGCTGCTGGAAAATGTATCCATGTATAGTATACCTCTGTCTGCCGATATTCGTGTGCCTCAATTACGAATATGACTGTGCCACCTCTAGGTGTCAGTCCATTTTCTATAAGTTTTAAGGTTATAGATCTCCTTTTGGCGACCTGGATGAGTATTATATCCGGGTCTGCTGTTTGCATGGTAGCATCAGCATCTGCTATTTCAGTAGCTAATCTAATTGCCTCTCTTTCTCCATCACTGTCTCCCATTTTACTGACAGGATGGTATTATTTTTATTTGCAGATCAGGTTTCTTTATGGAAACAGAGATTAGGTGCACAATATTTTGGAACTGTTTTATCCTTCAACGTTGACTAGACCAAGAACCATACATAGGAGTTCCCTCCTGCGAGGTTTTGGAGGATATAATAACCTTTCACCCACTCCAGACGTCTTTGGAGTATTTGGGAAAAGGGGTCTGAGTGAGAAAGCACGACTGAGTTACTCTAAATGTCTTACGTTAGTTTTATCGCCCTTTCCAAACGCGTTGGGCGCCATGTAGTGTAGCTCCTATTTTCCCAATAGGCTCTGCGCATTGGAATAGTACCTACAGTAGTAAAGGCCTAGGCCAGACGTTAACTAGGTCTACTACTGTCGAAACTAGACTTAATTTTTGGGTTTGCCAGCTAAGCTCAGAGTTCGCTAGAAACTTTCTCGAATGTTCAAGGAAGGATTAACTCCCCTGATTAGACAAGAAGGGATTTAGTTTCTGACAACCATAGAACATGACAACTCTGCTCTCCCCTAATCAAGAGTCAATCTCGAGAGTCGTGTGAGCACAAGGCAATTATTTTACTCAGTCAGTACGTGCATTCTTAGTCTCATCAGAATGTAGAGAAAAGGAAGAGACGGGCGTGTTCAATAAAAGATGTTATTTATTGATCAGTCTCTTTTCTCGTACAAGAGAAATGGATCGATATTATTGCAATACTTATAGTTAAGTAAAGTGCATACATTAGAAGCAATAGTATAAAATAATACTGTAAAAACATTGATATGGTTTCTGAGCCATATGATGTTTAAAATGATTAAAATATATTTACATACACATATACATTTGACTAAACGTACTCAACTGGTGTTTCTAAATACGCCTACCCCGTGTACCTGACCTAAGTCTAATGCGTGGGCGGGAATAGAAAGTTACAGTTTAGTTTAAGTTTGTTTTTGCCAAGTGAATAACTAAAGAATTCTCTAGGAGGGGTTATTCAGTTCTGTACCTGGAATTTAGGATGAATGAGGAATGGTATCTCTTTCTCTGCTCTCGATATTCCAGGCTGCCTGCGAGGGCTGCCCAGAAGCGCCGGTGCTGGGTCTCTCGGCTTGAGATAGCAGCGCGTCTCTCAGCGCGTCAGGAAGGCGGGGCTGCTGGCTGCGGGGTCTGCTTCTGCTCTCGGCTTCGGCAAGTATGGCTGCTCCGTCTTGTCACCACGCGTGTGTTTGCATAGGGCAAGGTCGGCAATATTTATACCTTAAAGGTGCCGGGATTGACGTAAGGATGGACATAGGTACGTCAATAAAGATGTCATACGACTTGCTCGTTAGCACATTCTTTACTAAAGTTCTCTGTGAAATCAAAACAATGGCCGCACGGATTATCCAGGTTGTCATAGGTTTGATTTGTTATGAGAACGTCGTATGCCTTATCAGGGGCTGGAGGAATATCGCTTGTCTAATTAGATCTCAAGCGTTATGACCTAATCAGATAACACGTTCCTGTGCCGTAGTGTGACTGCGTCAGATAACGGTATCTGCATCATGGGGGATTTCTTGCCTCATGGGCTGACTGTTAGTTAACTAGCTAGTAAGTTTAACCAGAATAGGGTCAGGAATAGGGGGATCGAATCAGAACCTATAGAAATACACGACAGAACCAGCACAAGGCGCCAAGATCCGGATGGCACCGAGGTGGTGTCATAGTTGAGAGTTCTGAGCAGCGCTTGTAACACTGTGTGAAGCTTATTTGCACCTGCTGCAGCTTCACTATTGCCCTGGTGTGGCCTAAGATCGCCCATGACATAGGCGGCCGCCTCCCGGGGTCCGGCGGAACTTTTTTCCTTTTCCTTTGTGCATCTTGTCCCACAATCCGTTTGACCTGAAGACACGACCAGGTCCCTGAATGTGTGCAGGGGGACGCTATTGATTGAATCAAAATGGCGGCTTCACACAAAGCTGACTCAAGCGTTGCTGCTGATGCTATACAGACAAAAACTGGTTTTCAGTTTGTACATTCTTCAGGATTTTTCCATCCAAGGCTGGTTGAGAGTTTGTAGAACAATGGCTTCAGATTTTCAACATACTACTCTTCAACATTCTTCCTAAATGTAACAATGTGAGAGTCACTAGGAGAACGGTGTAGTGAGGGCCACAAACGGCTGTTTATCTTTCCTTTCAAAATGCTGCCAACAATATTTTCGGAATGGAAGACACCACAAGGCGCTGAGATTCGGTTGGCACCGAGGTGGTGTCCAGCAAGTTGCCGCACTGGTGTGGCCATCCTACAATGCTGCGCCGAAAGTCGGCGTGGGGTGCCCGAAGGGGGGGGGGGGGGAAGCGGCGCAAACAAGCCTCTCCCGCTTCTCCATGTGGAGGCACTTCATCTGCAGTGGGGCGCCGAGATCCGGATGGCACCGAGGTGGTGTCTAGCAAGTTGCCGCACTGGTGTGGCCATCCTACAATGCTGCGCCGAAAGACGGCATGGGGTGCCCGAAAGGGGGGGGGGGAGGCGGCGCAAACGAGCCTCTCCCGCCTCTCCAGGTTGAGGCACTTCATCTGCAGTGTAGCGCCGTCTAGCTGAGTTTCGCCCGCTCTTGCTGCTACAGCGACAGGCGGCTGCAACAGGACTCTCAAAATGGCGGCCTGTTCTTTGGATTTGGGCCTGGTCCACTAAAATGGCCCTGGGACACCTTAGAACTCGGACGCTTGAATTTTTTTTCCTTTCCTCTACATGCAAAAAAGGTAAATGCCCGGTACGTTACCTGCCTCATCTGCCACGATGTACTCTCCAGAAGAACCGAAAAAAAATATAGTTATGGTAATTATACCATGCATCGTCATATGGAGAGGTGGCACCGATTAATTATAGTGCTGCACAAAAGAGAGATTTGGAGGACAACCCCCGACCTGCCAGTACATTCACCAAAGAAGTGGCAATGACAGCATGAGAGGCAAGGGAAACGGTCCCAAATATTCAGAAGAACTTTGGAAAGATTAAAATGACATGTTTAGATTGTGGCAAATTAATTTCATGTGGACAGATGAGTGTTACTCTAATAAATACAGCATATGAACATCATCATAGTCGATGGTTGGTGGAGACATTTTGACTATATCCTGGACCTGCCCGTCCTCGCCCAAAATGGCGCCGGTATAAATGGGACTCGTAACTCCTTGTTGTGTACTGGTTGCACAACCTTGATATCACGAGATACGTATGCAGTTTTGAAGCACATGGCGGGCGGGGACGAGAATTGATTGAATATTTCGACATCCCTATTGATATTAAGTTCTGATGTGTTATTGATTACTGTACTATTGAAAGTTCGAATTAACGTCACCCATGGTACTTGCCCGCAAATGTATATCTAGATAATTTTATTGTAACTGGCCCTGTCGTATTTTAATTATAAAATGTACGTCCACCGATTCCGCAACTGTTAGACACCTTAGTTCTTGCAACCTAATGGCCTGCCCGTTACGTTCCTCTACAGTGTAAATGTCTCCTCATCATATACGATTACAGTTTGCTCCGTGGCCGGCCCACGTGGTTATAGGCCCGTATTTGTATACTGACATTTTCACAATAAAGGTTTTTAAAAGAAAACATGGTAGTAGTATTTACATTGGTAAAGTTTTTAATAATAGTCACTGTTTTCGAATCAGTAAAAGGAAAGTGAAATAAAGCAGTCCAATTACATGAAGGGTAAAAGGTATAATACGCAGGAACGCAGTAAAGATAAATGGTCAAGGGCTGTTGTGTTTTCTACTCCTGCAACATAAAGTGATCGATAAGAATCTGATATTCAGGCGTATCGGCGACTAAGACAGCAGGCCGAGCCTCTTTTGCTCAACGGCTCCGTCATGGGACGAAGAAACACCCTTTTTCTCGAAAAAGGAATATATTTTACTTGCAGGACAGTTGTAAATTTTCCGGGAAAGTACATTAGCTTGGAACATTATAACATATATGTTTAAGAAAAAATAATGTTCGAAAGTAATAAAAAGTGTAATTTTTAGGTCATATGACCAAGCCATTCATCATTAGAATAAGAAAAGTAAAATGAACCAATGAAAAGTTTTATTAACAAGTCACATGACCTGTTATGCTTATGTTACGCGCTGCGCGCCGCGCCCCGGATCGCTTCCGGGAAGCTGCGCTTCGCGCACCGGAGCACTTCCGGATGCGCTAACGCGGCGCGTCATATGACGCATTACGCGACAACGCAGGTCCAGAATATAGTCAAAATGTCTCCACCAACCAGCGGTCGGAACACAACCCCTTTCAGCAGGCTAAATAGTTCTGTTAAATGACAACAGAAGGGACAGGCAACAAGAACCATCAGTCAAAGAGGGGAGGGCAAGTTCTTCTCTACCGGGTCACGTTGGGGCGCTACCGGAACTGATCGAATTGGTAGTCTACAGTGTTTCTGGATGTTTCAGACTGAAGCTGGCGTCAGCATGAGAGCACCACCATCTCGTAGCTTCGTCGTGGCCATTCCACAAGCAATCATGGCAGCCGCTCCCCACCAGAAGCCTGCGGGAGTCGGGGGCCCCCAAGACTTTTGTAGAATCTTCAAGGCTGAGGGGACGCTTTCGAGAATGGAGCCCAAGCCCTAGCAGACAAGCGTCCGAGTTCCAAGGTGTCGCAGGGCCATTTTAGTGGACCACGCCCAAATCTGAAGAGCCGGCCGCCATTTTGAGAGTCCTGTGGCAGCCGCCTATCGCTGCACCGCAAGAGAGGGAGCAACTCAACTACATGGTGAGCGAGACGCTGTAGTCGCAAGAGCGGGCGGTAAACAGCTGAATAGCGGAAGAGGCACAGTGTAGCAAAAGCGGGCGGAATGGCAAGTGAAACGGTAAAGGGGCGCCCCACTACAGCGTGTCTTTAGGTCAAACGGATTGTGGGACAAGGTCAAGAATGGAAGAGTCACCAAAAGGCAAAAAGTTCCGCTTGACCCCGGGAGCCGGCCACCTATGTCGGGGGCGATCTCAGGCCACACCAGGGCAACACGACTTGGGGAGGGGGCCGGAGCCAAGCGCCCCTTCCGAGTCCGCGCCATCACACCGTCCCTCGGGGGCCTCCGTCAAGCGGTTCAGGGAGGCACCGCATCACATTGTTTTCAAATGCAGTCACGTCCTCAAACAGCCCCCACTTACATTGAGAATAGTGAAGCTGTAGCAGGTGCAAATAAGCTTCAGACAGTCTAACAAGCACTCCTCAAAACTTTGAACTATCAGAGTGCATGAGTTTCATGCTCGATTGATTGAGCTAGACGGATCGGGCAACAAAAAGTATAAAATAGTTATGTAAATAGTTATTTAATAAAATGTTTTACCCTGTTACTTTGCTGGTGTGTTGTATATATTTGTAATATTTGCATAGAGTTTATCGTTATTTTGGGCGGGGTGGGTGGCGGAGCCGAGCTGTCTTGCAGCCATCATGGTGTGGAGCTCAGTTCATCTCACTAGTTTCGTATTTCTCATGAGGGGTTGTTCCTAATGTTTCTATTTTAGCGAGGTCAAAAAGAGATCCCATTAGTGGCCTACTGATTTTGCTTGATTCCTTTTGTTTTTTTACACGATTTTTCACTATCTGCAAAGACTAAACAGAGTATTGCGACTCTGTGCTTGTTTGTAAATAGAGAATGAACCAAAGAGAACCAATTCTAAAACAGTAAATGCTTGGATAACAATCAATCAAATAGAGAGAGAAGCAGGCACGACGGATTACAACGGGGGCAAAGGCCTGCGTTAACTACCCTTCACTATCTGCAAAGAGAGAGTACTCCTAATAGAAATGAGGGGGGGGGGGGCAGCATTCAAAGCAGATCAGTGTGCATAAACACGAAAATATTTGTACTTACCACGTACTTGACATTCGACAGCTTTTGATATTTGCTATTAAAAAACCATTGAAATTCACTGAAAAAACCATAGGTTAGAGACCATATATAGTTAGGAATTAGCATTTACAAAACCTTGAAAATTCACTGAAAAAACCATAGGTTAGAGACCATATATAGTTAGGGATTAGCATTTACAAAACCTTATTTTACTCGCACAAAACCATTGAAATTCGCATATATAGTTAGTTGCGCTAACTATATATCGCGCACCCGCAATCCACTGCTGATGATGTCACATATTACATCATTCATGACATGGTCAGTGACATCACTGATGACATCACTGATGACATCTCAAATGACATCACTGATGACATCTCATTTGACATCATTCTTGTGCTAATACGATGAACCTCTTCAGACTCTAATATAACCTTAGATACACTCAGTGTATACAGACACTCACACACTGTCACTCATCCATGGAGTTACTCACACACCTAGTCAGTCATGCAAAGAAACAATCTCACCTCCATTTCCTCAACTATACAGTTATACACACCTTACTTATTCAAACATATACTAACACATATTTACTCTCTTATACAATCCCTGATACAAGTTCAGAATGATCCATACAGCCACTCACACATTCAGTGGCTCTCATGCACAGTTATTTATATATGCCAACTCTCACATGTACTGTGTTTTACATATGTACTTACTATGACATGTAGCATTGAGATATCCATTCACTCATCAATACACTCATGCACACAGTCAACCGCCCATGTAGCTGTTTCCACATGCACTCTTGAACTCATACACCTAGTGAATCAACTGCTCACACATCTATGCACAGTCACACACCTCCCAGCCACCCCCACACAAACTCAATCTCCCATACAAATACTTGGGCAACCAATCAATAACACATATAGCCTCTCGTATAGCTAATGATCAACACATGCAGCAGTTTACATCACAACAGACATACTGATGCACACATTCAGACAGTTTAGTCACTAACCCATGCATTTAGTACGACACATTTATTCACTCACTCATACAGTCAGTCACGCACCTACTAAATCCTTCATCCAGACACTTATACATCCACTCATTCTTCAATATATCAAACATATTTAAACTTTACAGAAACACACAGTCACTGGATGATGTCATCAGTGATGTCATCAGTGATGTCATCAGTGATGTCATTTGAGATGTCATCAGTGATGTCACTGACCATGTCATGAATGATGTAATATGTGACATCATCAGCAGTGGATTGCGGGTGCGCGATATATAGTTAGCGCAACTAACTATATATGCGAATTTCAATGGTTTTGTGCGAGTAAAATAAGGTTTTGTAAATGCTAATCCCTAACTATATATGGTCTATAACCTATGGTTTTTTCAGTGAATTTTCAAGGTTTTGTAAATGCTAATTCCTAACTATATATGGTCTCTAACCTATGTTTTTTTCAGTGAATATATATATATATATATATATATATATATATATATATATGTATATATATATATATATATATATATATATACACATATACACACATGACCACATGCTCCAAATCGGGTTTTGAACATACACTGCTCACCCACAAGCTGACCACACCAGTTTACACTTTACACATATAGAGCACCATTATACGAAACAGGCACAATCGTAACACAATACATGTCACGCTTGTGTCTATATCATTGCAAAGCGGCATCATATGGAGAAGGCACACAAGTACACAACAACCAAGGCATGGTACAAATAGGACATGAGCGTAACATAGCTAACATGTCACACTCGTGCGTATCAGCCCATATAACAACCCCTTACAACATAGCAACTGCCAAACTGAGTTTGCATTTTTTTAAATCAGGTTCTGCTTTCAATTCACTGCCCACACATCTGGGTTAAGTATTTAACCCACCCAAAGGTAATAGCTCATCAGCGAACACCAAAGTTACTGGCTTTGCCATTGCCTGTTCAATCTCCTAGTGAACACACCAAAGACTTCAATTTCAAGAGTAATAAAAGGGACCTTGTCAGCGAAGCTACATAATGTACAAGTATAGGCCACACCCATGGGATATTTGAATATGCAGTAACACTTGCTTATAATATACCGTAAGAGCATAACTAACTCGCAAAACCAATTGGAAAACAAACTTCTGATCCGACTCTGCCGCATTGTCTGGAGAGTGCCAAAAAATGGATAGACCCAACAATGAAATACTCTTGATACAAATCATCCAAGAGACAAATCGCAGCTTTGTTCCTTCCTAAGAAAACCCTTATCACATCACTGTACACAACCACATATGACCACATATGACCTGTCCATTACCTAATCCAATATAGTAATGGTGCATCTTAGCTCTATGTACTTACTCTGAATAAGGGATACACTGTGGGCTGAACTGGGAAGAAACAGCAAAAGAATAATGTGCTAATTTGTTATGGTATTTAGGGCTGCAAGCCACTCAAACGCCCCAAATGAGCACTATAAAGGGCCCCTTCATAAAGTTTGTGACAATATACAGACATTCCAGCTCAAAGTGCACAGTCCTCAAAGTTCTTACTGAAGCTGCCAAGACCCACGGAGGTGAAGGCAATAGTATTTTTGGATTTTAAAAGCTCTCCGTCATGACCCAGTGCAGAAACAAATCACTAAATTAATTAAAGAAGAGAAAATAACTTGATCTGATTATTTTTTGCTTAGACATTCGCTATTCCCGGGTATCAAAATATTACCTTTCTCTCCACTGATTACAAACATTCCTCAATAACTGAATCCATTACAAAACATTAGCAGCTGTATTTGTTATAGACAGAGGAAGGCATCATCGGAATAGAGTAGGAAAGGGTTCAGGGAACCACCCAATAAAGAGATACCTTCAAAGTACTCTCAGTTTGGGTCTCAATTTGTCAAAAAATATATGAAATCAGACGGTGCGTGAGTACAGCGCCTCCTTGCACCTTTGCTTCTGTGGATATCCTTGGTCGTTGCACCGTCCAGTCCATTTCAAATTTCAACCTTTGGTATGCACAGCTAGTAACTATTTAGACCAGAGATGGGTAAATGCTCAAAACTGAGCACTGCTGAAAGAAGTTTCCCTCTGTCCACTTCACTTTTTTATTCAAGAAAAGCTAAACACAAGATGCCTTCTTCAGGTGTACATGCTACACGGTCAGCGTATGGAGCCTAAAAGCTTGTTCTATGGGCTTAAATACATGCCCATGTCATTGACAACCAATATTACAGTTTAGTCCAGAAGAGCTGACCAAATGGTTTCCTTCCTAAGACATCGTAAAACGGAAAATTGGAAGGTAGTGCAACAGGTCAGATACTCTGTCCTTCTTATGTTAAGGTACAATTATAGCAAGCTTTCAAAATATAGAACATCTCAAGAAAAAGCATGCATGGGCAACCCAAAAATTAAAAGGTGTTCACATCAGAGGTTCCTATGCATATAGGTCAGGTGGAACATGGTGTGAACCAGTAGCCTGCAACTGGGCTAATGGGTAGGGGTAGTTAAAGGAACCCAGAATTGTGTGTGTATGGCTGCAGGATGTGGTATACTTTTCCTCCTCGCTCTCATCTGGTTTTTAAAACAAACCTCAACAAAATTAAGATATAATTAAAGAAAAACATATGAGCTTTGTTTTGTCCTACACTTTGCTGATACCGAGAAACTTCACTCTGCTAAGAGATCAACGCTGCCCATTGGGAAACATTTTACATTGTGCAGCCTCTGCTGCAGGCAACTATGCTCCTAGTCAACCATTCACAATGTTGCATGAGGCAACAACAGCCAATTAAAATACTGATCACATCTTCCCCAATACTACAAAGAACACAGATGTCTCTTGCCCAGCTATGTACTCAACAATTGCTTACACTAACTATACCTACACAATCTTTCTCCTCCACCCTAATGATCAACTCACCCACAGGGTCTTTAACAATCATGTATTATATTTCCAAAATGAATTTTTTTTAAGTATTAATAGTTGGTCATAAAGCGTGGAAAGTACATGGTATGTGCAGTCTATAGATTAGGTAAGAACTATTTGTCAAACACAATCCTATTAGATTATATTTCTACATTTCACATAAAACCATGTCAATTAAAAGATTTTAAAAGTTCCACTGGAAAAAAAGCCAGAAAAACGCAGGTTAGCCTTCAACATTAGGATTCTAAAGCAAAGAGTAGGGGGATTATTAGAGGAAGGATAAGGTTTAGAGTTGTCAAGATTAGGTTCAAGAATAGGATCGCTGTAAAAATAAATTACAGGAGGGATTTTGAATAAAGTTAGGGTTGGAGTGAGAGATTATGTTGGGATTCGGATTGGGGTGCCTGCCCAAACAACCTCTATATTGTATAGACCACGTGGTAACGAACATAGGAAACAACCTCACATTACTGGAAAGTGATCACTCCACTACAAAGAAAAAAGCATAAGTAAAAAACATAATTTACAACGCCAATAACTCTAACTTTCACAAACCCGAGACTTATTGCATTGCAAATGCTTGCTTTCTCAGATGCTTTTTTCCAGCTGACGACACCAAACCAAGTAGAGGCTACAATTCCCAGCATTGCTGAAAAATCCCACCAGGTTGCAAGGAACCCTTGGGGCATTTGTCAACCGACAATATGACTCATATATATAGCCACCAATACAATGTAAATAGAACGTAGCAGTACCGCGTCCATAATTTGTTCATAAACTACAGGGTCCATGAGGACATCCGAACCTGCTCAGCACTTATCCCTACAAAGCATGAAGAGGTGCCATTGTCAAATAAAAACCCTGCAGCGCAAAGGATACAAGATCACCCTACTGTCTTTTACTTTCAGCCCTCTGCACCAAGCACACTAAAGCAATAAACCGAGCCTCCAACACCATACATGCCAAACCTCCCTGTTCATGGTCTCAAATGTGAACTTTACCTCGCGCATTCTGGCTACAGACATCCCACATGTTATTTATCTAATCTGATTTCGAATCAACTTTAACATAAAATGAGCAGCTCCAGAATAAGAGATCCCCAAACAAACCTTGCATGCCCGGAAGTAGCTCCTTCGCTGGTAAACCGAAAGAGATAGTCCCGCTACTTTGGGAAATGTGGTACAGCTGCACGTGAGCAGGCTGGCGCTGCTGGTGGATACTCGCGACAAGTCGTTGTTGCCTATACATGCAGGGCAAATTACCCTGGAGACGCAGACTCTAGCACACGACAGAGAGACGTGCTATTTTTGCTTCCTAAAGAAAATCAAGGTCAGCTCAGCTTGGTACCCATGCGTCCTGACTCGCTGTCTTTGAGTTAGGTTCTCCTTGTCATGCAGCGGAGGGGAACATACATTCCAAAGTTTTTGAAAATGAAAGTGGGAAATTTTAAAACAAGCATTTGCAATGCAATACGACTCGCATTTACGTGAGACTTATTGCATTGCAAACGGGAGTGCGGTCGGGCGGGGGAAGAAGGCACGAACAACGGGAGTGTGGGGGAGCTGCGAGAAGGCACGGACTGGGGGGAGAACTTATTAAAGAAAATAGTGCTCACAATCTAAATAACACATACCGTGCAACACTCGAAGTAAAGGGGCCAGCAGCCATGGAAGGATACAAATGACGACATGGCCATCATAAGGAGGGACCAACAAGCCTATAAACCAATCAGAAGGCAGCATTTAGAAAGGACAAAGACACAAGCCAATGAAAAAGATGGGCAGGGGAGTGGGCGTAGCTTCTCTCCCATACTCTACTACCCCAGATCAACCCCAAAGCAGCGCTTGTGCACTGGCGCAGGACTCAACCTAAAAATGGACTTTCCCTTGGGACAGCTCAGTTCAAAATCAAACTGTAGTTTTTATTCATAATACCTTTAATTGATATTTCATGAGCCCGGGTCCAAAACGATTTATAATCCAGCAGACATAGATAGTGCTGCGGATAGGTGTGACAAAAAAAACGCTACTGTCTCAGCACACCATGGAGCAGTTATAAACAAGTATTTTTGTCACCGCATACACTAGGAGAGAATGGGATGGGGAAACATCTCTACAGATGCATGGAACTAATTCAGACAAATATTCTCACAGAGGTCTAGAGAAGGGCTGACTGACAGCGGGACACAAAGGTAATGCTCAATTGTAATCTGCTCTCATGACATATCAAGTGCTGTCTTACAGATTCTGAGCTGTCACTGGAAAATAAAGATCTCTATTTTTAATTTTTGGGGAGAAAAGCAGTGTATACCACCTTACAAAACGCTAGACTAATATTACATATGCATACATTATAGAGCAAATAATTCGTAAATCCATAACCTACGATGAAATAAAACTGTAAAAATCACCCCCCTCTAGCACCTCAGACATTCAGTCTCAAACCAAACACAGACCTAAATAAAACCCGGGCAACGTGAGTCTAATATCCTAAGCTCCTTAACAGGGCTACTCCTAGCTCATGGTCGTGGTTTATTCTACCACTGCAGAAAGTGGGGGTCTCCATTTTGAATCAAGCTGGTAGACTTTACCCACTGTCACAGATGTTGTCATCTGAAAGGGATTGTTTTCATTAGTGCAATTTGATAAAATTCTTGGTTCACACTAATTTTAAGAGACTGTTAATAGCTGGAGTGGTGAGTGATTGTTTAGTACTAGCAAAACATGTTCCTGCCCTGTGAAGACCGTTTTGCTCTAGGAATATAATGATAAAAAGAATTCCCAAGATTTCTGAGAAATGTAAGAGAAATGCAAATTCTTCAGTAACCCAAAATCAGGAGAGCAAAACATTCGGTCACTGTGGCAAGCTCTGTTGTGTCAGACATTCAAGTGATTGCAAAGGTACCAAACGCATGTAGGTTACCTAAGAGGGAACCGAGGCACCAGTCAAACTATAGCTCGTTGTTGTTTTTAAGAAAATAATGGGGAAAAAGTGATGTGCAAGAAAGCAGTTTTTTTCTTTTCTAAACTGGCATTAACAAAAGGTTTGCTGTGCTAAAATCACTATCTTCCGAGCTTTCAGGAACAAGCAGAGGTGTTTGAAAACAGTTTGTATCCAAGTTATGGGACTTTCTAAAAGTTAGTCCATTTCTTTCTCCAAATGTTTGTAGTTTCAGCTTCCTAGCAGTTTGTGGTGAAAACAGGTGTGAACCCCATGGATAATCCCAGATAGCTATACATTTCTGAATCACGGATAACATTTTGAATTCAGTTAGGGGTCGTTTGTGTAGATCCCTCAAAGTTTTGCAAAAGAAAATAATAAAAAATAAAAAAAATGAAAATGAGTAGGAATATACAGCCATTTGTTACAACGTTTTTATTGGTACCTTCTTGTCACATTGACATGTTTACAAAAGTTATATACTGTAACGTCTGATATACCCTTTTGGTTGAGCGGGTATATACAGTTCATAATCCTCCAAAAAGATGTGATACCCAGAGCCAAAAACTGAGTTGCACTTTACAATGATTTTCAATTGTGTACCCAGCATACAACAATTCATATGGTAAAATGTAAAGAAAGACAAATGGGTATAAAGGAAGCCTATCTATTTCTGAATTGTGCACACTGAGTTTGGTAACAGTGGTTATTTATACACCACTGAGTCTCTGAATACCCATACTATTACCTGATTCAAAAGGATTGTGCAAAGCCTCTTCGTGCACACTGGCTTACATGAAAATACAGAGAAATTCAATTGGTTGTAACTATTCTGTGTTTCCACACATCTCCCTATAAAACCATGACCACTTGTGTGGATAGGCAAATCCCCCATGACAGTAAAGGACCCAAAACTCAACATGGACAGATTGATTTTTGTCTTCTGAAAACTGACCGTCCTTTAGCAATGTGGATGGCTGTGGAGTTTGGGCCTGGACTTGGATGCCACCCACAGAAACCAACCAAACCCAGGCATTGCTAAAATCTACATACCTGGGGGAGTCCAAGGTGCTGTGACTTGCATGGCTGTCGTGTTTTGCTTAACCAGAAGTCCTTACAAATCTTAACCTTTGGCAAAAAAATATACATTTTCCTCACATTTCTGTGAGGAAAAAGTTAGGGTATCTAAGGGGATCCACGCATCTCCTACTACACAGCATTCCCACAAGGCTCCCAATAAAAAATGGTATTTCAGTTATGTGGGTGTGCCAAGCACCCACAACAGGAAAGGGCTCAAAACATAACATGGAGAGATAACATTTTCCACTCAAAACCAACCCTTTGCTGCAATGTGGGTAGTAGCTGTGGTTATTGACCCAGGCTCGGTCGTCACATAAGGATGCCTACCAAACCCAGACTTTCCAAAAATAAGACACCTGGGAGAGTCCCAGTGGTGCACCTCATGTGGATACCACAACATTTTCATACCCACAATGCATAGCAAAACCTCAAAACTTGCCTAAAATCGCACATTTTCCTTACATTTCTGTAATGTGATCTTTCAGAATCTGTAGGAATCCACAAAATTCATACCACCCAGTATTCCCCAGCTTAACCCAATAAAATCACCACCAACTTTGTGTGGCAGGGCCTAGTGCCCAAACCGAAAAGGATGATATTTCTTCTACTTCTCTGAGAATGCTTAGAGCCTCATTATTTTTATCCTCCAGCAGCTCCTCCAAAAACTGAGCTAGGTCAGTTCCAATCTATCAAAGAAATCTAAAATTGCTACAATGTTTGCAGCTATGATGGCGTCGTAGCAGGCACCCTTTTTTCAATATTCTCAAGGTGTCTTGCTTCTCTTATGAGGGCACTGTGCAAGAGACAGCAGGATTACTCAAACTTCTTTGCACTGCTTGAACTAACACAGAGACATATTAAACAGGTTTGTGTAGTATATGGTGCTTTGTACTTCTACAGTCTATGGACCACTGCTGAAACCACAGCCAAATTCTGCATACCCTAAGGTCTTCATTCCAAATGTGATTGATAATAGGAATTAATCTGTCTCACTTATTTGGTTTGCCGTTAAAGTCTTACAAAAGCCAGTCTACATCTTCGGGTGATAGTGGTAAATCAAACTGTTTAGAAGTCTTTTTAATAATGGCGTGAAGGGGGCGTGGCCAAGATCATCAAGATGGCGGTTCCACCTTAGGAGTACTCCGGACCCCTCCGTCATCCGCTCTGCAATCCACCGCCATCGGGGCCCATGTGAGCCTTGCACTGTCTGCCTGGTTACCTGGGATCCTTGAGGGTCCTCCTGGAGTGATAGGTGGCGACTCTGGGCGATGCGGACGTCCTTGGACATCTGGGTCAGCCGCGCGGCGTTTCTAAGATGGTGGCCGCCGGTGAGTTTACCCGATCCCCGCCTGGCCTGTGGTCCTGATCGATCCAAATTTGAGGTGTCGGCCCTGGTGGGTACTTGGCGCTGCCCGGCTGACCCTACCTGCCGATAACCTGATCTGCCAGCCTCTGGCGCCTGGGAGTGCCGTCTGTCCCGCACTTGTGAGATGATCCCGTGGTCTGCAATCCACGTCTCTTGCCCTGATACTCCGCAGGCTACCCCGTCAGTCGCCGCCAGCTGCCCTGTGGTAGGACTGGCCCCATCCACCGGCTTTTCCGCGCTGATCCTGCAGTGCTGCCCTGGGTGCCGTCTGGGTGCAAATCACTGGAGAGGCGGTCTGCGCAGTGGAAGCAGGGACTGTGCGCCCATCGACCTCCCCTGGCCCGCTGGACAGGTGCCGGCGCCCGTGTGTGCCCTCACCCTGCCGGGGGCCTATCTGTGAGGCCTGGAGTCCGCGACCTAGCGACGCCTGCTGAGGAGGTGAGGAACGGGGGTGCCTGCCTGCTGCGGCTGTGCCTGGTTGGGTGGGGGAGATTCGGCCGGCGGGGGAGGCCTGGTTACAGGTGTGGCACCCCCCTCCCTCACCCCCACCACTGAGAAGACTTTAGGCCCTGTACCGGGGGTACCCCACGCCTTGCGTGGCCCTGGGCTCTGGTGGCATAGCGAGGCGGTCCAGCCCGGAACTGACACCCCCCTGGCGCTCCGGTGGGGTGCAAGGGATACCTCAACTGCCATCTTGGGCAGTGGCAACCCCATGTGTGTCGGTGTTCCCCCCGGCAGATCCGCGCCGGGCGTGTGCCGGAGCCTGTTGTGGGCCCTCGTCCTGCCAGGGGCCTAAACACGAGACCTGGAGACCTATGAACTAGCGCGGTCCCGTCGTGGGGGTGCCTGCCTACTGAAGTTGGCCTACTGCTGTGCCTGCCCTGGGTGGTGGAGATTCAGCCGTTGATCGGGCAGTGGAGGCGACCTATTCTCTGGTGTGGCCTCCCCACTCCCGCCACTGAGCAGTGCTGGGGCTCTGTGCCGAGGAGCACCCCACGCCCTTCTTGACCCTAGGCTTCAGAGACTTGGTGCGGTGGCCCGAGTGCGAGGGTGTTGTGCATGTTCTCGGACAGTAAAGTTTCATAGTTTGTATAGTTCGCTTGCACCACATTCCCACTTGTTGGTTAAGGCATTTTGACGCAACATAGAACCTTGTGACTGTATATAGTACACGTCTTCACCAGCTGCTCTACCGGTCAGCTGTGTTTCCTATCGGCTGCCTGTGGGCCTTAATACTTATTCTTGAGTACTTATTGCTTATTACTTAAATAAATATGAATACTTTAATTCATGAATCCTCATTATTACGCTGACACTTCATATTGGCGACGAAGGAAACAGCGATTTGAGGCGTTCCCGAAGGTCAGCAGCAACCGAATTTGACAGTTTCAGGACTACGATCTACGCTGATACGGTGAGTTACTACATGTTTTATTTTCATTGTGTATGTATCAAATTTATAACCTTGTGCATGCGCTTTGTGTAATTTCTTTTGTTGTAGACACCTTGGAATGCCGTTGGCAGCTTCAGTTAACCGCTGCACCGGCTCTTGCGCTGCAACCGTCAAAGTGGTGGCATCATCCTCTTCAGTGTCCGAGCACGTATGCGCGTAATGTGACGTGTGTGACTCCAGTTTGGAATCAGGCAAACTCAATGCAAGTCTACAGTAATTTTGCCTGATACTGTTAACCAATCAATTTCTGTTCAGTTAAGTTTCAAGACTAAGGTAATTGAGAGATTTATTTTCAAATTAAATTGCTTATTTACTTAATGCGATTTTAGTGTATAAAAAAAAAAAATTTACACAACAATTAATTCCTACTGGAAACTTTAAGGTATTGAAAGTATTTTTATTCAGCCGTTCCAAAAAACTTTCTTCAATGTGACAAGTATAGTTCATCAAATGGAGTAAGGATTCACTTTAAACTTTCAAAATTGCTTTCAGTAAAAAAGGAGGAAGGCGTTTGTACAGGATGTACTATGTCTAATAACTCCAACATAAGTGCGCCAACAGCATTTTTACCAGAACCTGGCACACTGTCTATGAAATGGAAGAAATGGCTGCTTTGTTTTGAAAACTATCTTGTGGCCATAGATGGTAAAAAATATGAACCTGAAAGAAAGAAGGCAATTATGTTTGGGTTACTGGGTGTTGCTGGATAAGAGATTTTTGATAGTTTACCTGAATTTGAAGTTCCTCCTGGGCAATTTATACCTATGGACAGATATCAGAAAGCTATCAAAAGATTAGAAAAGCAATTTGGTGAGGCACCAAATATTATGATTGGTAGACACCACATTGCAATGCAAAAGCAAATGCAGACAGAGACTGTAGAAGAGTATATTGCATGCCTAAGAGTTTTAGCCACAAAATGTGATTTTAATGAAATGGTAGATGTTTATATTTGTGATCAATTTGTGTTCTATAGTTACGAGAAGAAAATACAGGAGAGACTGTTAGCGTGCAGGAATCCGACATTACAGGAAGTGATAGACATTGCAAAAGTTATAGAACGCTCACTAGAAAGTTCAAAAGAGCTTTCAGCTGAAAAAAATTCTAAGGCTAATATTTTTTCTGTACAGGATAAAAAGAGATTTGTCATGAAAAATGAGAAAAGAAACAAACCGAGTGGTTTTATAGAATCTCAAACCTTTGTTTGTTTCAGGTGTGGATCCAAATTTCATAAGGCTGACTATTCCAGATGTCCTGCACTTGGTAAGAAATGCACTAAATGTTAAAAAATAGGGCATTTTGCAAAATTCTGTAAACATTTTAAACCTACTCGTTTCTAGAAAATTAAAGTTAGTAATGTTGATGACTTCGATGAAGAGATGGGCTCTACTATTGTGTTGACCATTGATGATCCATGTCCTACAATTAATGGACCACTTAGAATGGCATATATAGGTAAGGTGGAATTGGAAATAATGGCTGACTCTGGTCACCCATTACTATTGTCACTGATAAAAAGTATGAAGAAAACTGGTCACATATAAATGTATTAGCATCAGATGTCAACCCAAAGGCTTTTGGAGATTTCGATATAAACATGTTAGGTTATTTTCAGGACATGTTGAATATCAAAGGAAGATCCATCTCAACCAAATTTTATGTTGCAGAACGCAGAAGGAACATAGTAGGTTGGGAGGACTTGGCACGCTTAGGGATTATCTTAAAACCAGGTGCAGATGATCCAATTGTTCTTGGTAATATTGTTGTTGCATCTGTCCATGCTTCTTCCTCTCCTCTCAATAGTTTAGATTTAGTTCTTCAAAAATATGATTCAATTTTTGAAGATCATATTGGATGTGTGAAAGGATTTGAACATTCAATCAAATTAAAGAAAAATTCCATTCCAGTAAAACACAAGGTAAGGGCAGTTATGCTGGCTGTCAGGAGTGATTTGCAAAAATTACTCAATAAATTTGTTGAAGAAGAGGTGATCGAACAAACTAATTCTGCTGAGTGGGTTTCTGCTATTGTCATTATTAAAAAGAAAAATGGCGATATTCATTTTTGTGCCGACTTGAGGTCATTGAATAGAAATATTTTGGTAGATTGCCATCCATTACCCAAGATTCAGGAGATTTTAGCAGCTACCTCTGGTTCAAAATATTTTTCTTTCATTGACTTGAAGTCTGTCTACCATCAAGTTAAACTTTCTGATGATTCAAGAGATTATACCATGTTCATAACACCTTTGGGAGCGTATAGATTCGTACGACTTCCATTTGGATTAGCCTCATCAGCTAGTGTCTTTCAGAAGTTAATGGAATTTATTCTCAAGGGTGCTGAAGGTGTCGAGAAGCTTCAAGATAATATTCTTATACACGCAGGTACTGTTGAGGAACATAATGTAATTATGGATACTGTGGTCTGAAAATTAAGTGAGAGAGGTATAACTATTGCTAAGGATAAGTGTAAATTCCTTCTAAAAGAAATATAGTATTTAGGTCACATTTTGAGTGGTGAAGGAATCAAGCCTAAACTTGATTTAGTTAAAGCAATCGCAAATGCACCTAGACCTGAAAACTAAGATTCTCTGAGGTCATTCTTAGTTCTCAGTGAATATTATTCACTTATCACTGAAAACTATGCAGATAAGGTTGAACCTTTGCGATCTTTGTTCCGTAAAGGTGAAAAATATGTCTGGGCCAATGACCAAGATGCAGCATTTTCTGAGATAAAACTTGTGATCATTAATGCTCATACGTTGAACCCATATGATGCTGAAGGTTTTAACATCATAACAGTTGATGCCAGCTCTGTTGGTATTGGTGCTATTTTCACGCAAAAAGTAAGAGGCTCTGTCCATACTGTTGACTTCATTTCCAGGTGTTTGCATGATTCTGAGTTTCATTACAGCACCATAGAGAGGGAAGCATTGGCCTGTGTGTGGGCCGTGGAGAAGCTTAAAATGAATCTTTGGGGTAAGAAATTTGAGTAAATTATGGATCACAAGCCATTGACATACATGATGGACGGCTGTGGTAGAGGTAATGGTAAAGCCTCTGCAAGGTTAGGAATAATATTGGCAAGGCTGCAGGAATACAATTGAAATTAAACATATATCAGGTAAAGATAATGTCCAAGCTGATTGTTTATCAAGATTACCATTATTCTGTTCAGAGCCAAAGTTGGAAGAAGACACACATTGTAATGTTGCATCTGTTGATTTTTTAAAAGATACTGAATTGGTTTGCAGTGAGGCAGAATGGTTAAATTTATGCAATAATGACCCTGTTCTCCTTAAAGTTAGATAATATATCATGGAAAATTGGCCCCTAGTGATAAATCTTACTTCTGATCTCAAAACGTATTTCCAAGTAGCTGATGAACTCAGTATTGTAAATTGTTTTCTTCTCCGAGGAGATCTGGTATTTCCACCTATCAAATTGAGAAAATCTTCAATCGAGTTGGCTCACAGAAGCCATCCTGGTTCTACCTTGACCTAGAAAAAGTAAAAATGTGCTACTGGTGGCCAGGAATGGATTCTGATGTTAATTTGTTTGTTGACAACTGTGTAGTTTGTTTAAGATCAGATAAGCATTGGAAACCTAGAGTAAATGAAATGCAATTGGTACCTATTCCTGATATATCCTCGAACATAATTGCAATAGATTTTGCAGGTCCATTGAATATTTTGGAAAATGACTGTAGGTATATGATAGTAGTCAGTGATTACTATAGCAAATGGATATATGTTGTATTTGTGGCAACTATAGACACCACTTCGGTTATTGAATTTTTGGAAAAGTGTTTTTCTATAAAAGGACTACCTAACATTTTTGTTTCTGATAATGGTAAACAACTCACCTTTGAGAAATTGTTTTCATTTTTGGAACGTAAAGGTATCAAACAGGAAAAAACATCTCTTTATTCTCCTAAATCCAACGGACAGGTTGAGAGAATCAACAGATTCTTAAAGGAGGGTGTTCAGCTTGCCATTACGTCTGGATTTCCAGTTAAAGAATTCATACAGGAAAGAGTGAACTCGTACAACAACACTACTAACAATGTGACAGGACATCCTCTATTTTTCTGATGAGAAGAACCCCAATGGTTGAAATGTGTTTAATATCACAACGCTATCCTAATGTTAAATGTTGGACTCCCAACACAAGAGCGGGCATGATTCAAGCATGTGAATCTATGAAAGATAATCCAATATAGAAGAACTTGTTCTTCTGATGGATGTGTTAACCTGCAGAGGTGCCACTTAGTGAACCAACAGCTAAACATGATCACAAGGTGATGGGTCTGAGAATAGTGTCACATCAAAACATCAATTAACAAGGACATTGAAAAATTAGTTTACCTATGGAGCAGAGAATGTCAAGGCTGTCATGCCTTGTGAAGGTGTGCAGCAAAGAACACATCGAAGCCTGACAGACATCCAGAACTTTCAACACCCATGAACAATGGAGCGGAAGCTGCTTTTGCCCTCATGGAATAGGCTCTCATGCCTTCGGTTAGCTCCTTCTTGGCCAGGGCATAGCATAATTTGAGTATCCTGCAGTCTGACACTTAGAGACTGAATTTTGTTGTATGGTTTTCATAGTGCTTTCCACACCACTTACAATGGTTAAAGCGCTTAGAATGCAGAGGTGACAAGAATGTCTGCAGAGTGATGGCTTATCCTGAATGAAACAACAACACTAATTTAGGTGGGAAAGAGGCCAACATCCAAATCACCAACTTGTCTAGAAAGAAAGAGGTTAAGGTAGGTTGGGCAAAAAGAGCTTGCAGAGGACTGGTGATGACCAACAGGAAGATGGTCTTCAAAGTAAGAAGTCTCATAGAATAGCTATCCATCAGATCAAAAGTTGTGCCCATAAAAAAAGGTAAGGACTTGAATCAAATCCGATAGTGGCATGATAAATGACAGATGGGGAAAATATATGAGCCAGCTATTTTTTAAAAAGTCTTGGCAAAACAAAAGGTCTCACTATTGTTAAAGAAGCGATAGCATTCATATTCTTATTCCCTTTGAAAGCTGTAATCAGTTTTTTTCCCAATTCAGGTTGTAGTAACTTTGATCAGTACTAAAGACAAAACCACATGGTCTGGCTAATAACTGAAAGTCCCTCATCATTGATTGGTGAGTTTGTGTATGTTTTATTGTGAATGGGAAAGTTGGTGATTGCAGGAATAATTTGAATAGGTGAACAAACCGATGCTTTCATCCATCCTCTCACTCATCATCACTCTTCTTGCACATTCATAGACTCCTTTTTCATTTCATGCATCCAACGACTCATTACTACATTCACCCACTCACCAATACACAATGCCACACACACACAACACACACTTCAATCGATGAAGTTGCACTTTCAGTTATAAATCACTAATCAGACCAATTGGTTTGGAGGACTTACCATTGTCTTTTAACAGAAGCATGTGCTTTTCTAGCAGTTCGGTCTGCAGCTGATGATGTAAAGTATTTATTAAACACATTTATGCTCCACATTTAACAAAGTTATTTTCTATTAAGTGTTTTGAATCCTGCTTTTTGTAGTCCATGTCAGCATTGCTGGCTGTGAATGAGACTATTTAGGGTGCTCACCTTCCCAAAATCACACTAGGGATCTAAGGGGGACAATCCCAAGGAGAGCGTATCACTGTCTATAATGAAACTCACAAAAGATACATCCCACTAAGAACAAGGGTCATCTGTAGAAGCAGAATGAAAACGAAAAAATGAAGTGATCCTTTATAAGGACAAGAGCCCTCACTCACGCAAAGGTGACAAGCTTTATCATTGGGCTCCCTCCTGACATCTGGGCCACAAGGTCCCTGATGTGAGCTACGACTCCCCACCAGAAAAAATATTAGGTGGAGAGGAGCCAAGGTGTTTTAGGGTGGGGATACAACTGAGAAGTAGAGTGGATGAGGGGCAGAGTGCGCAACCCAAAAAAAAGGGTAAAAAGTTAAAACTATCCCAGGGGCCCAATAACTTTATTCGATGGTGCCCTTGGATAAGGTTAAAAAACCAAGAGGACTGGGAGTAACGCGACGAGTATTGCACGTGTGAATTCAGCTAATGGAAGTGTTCCATTACAACATTTTAGGTAAAGCTGTCTGGGGAAGGAGCCTTGATGTAGTTTAAGGACTCTTTATAGAAGGGGATTATCTTATGATTCAAGAACTTGTCAGTTAGGCTTCCTGAAGAACAGTTTTGGATCTACTCACCCCAAAGAATATCCCTACACTTCTCTTTGATTAGCTGCTTCATAGTCTGGGCGGCTTCGTCAGTGTTGAACCACAAAGATTCCAGGGCAAGAGCTTTAAAAATCCTCTAAGTATGACAACCAAGGGATTCTCAAATGCTCTGGAGAGGTTAGTAGTTCTCTGATGGAGGACCTGTAAGACTACAATTCAGGTTTCATCCAGAGCCTATGCCAGAACAAAAGAGGTCTGGACTGGATTGTGGAAGATATTGGGTACAGGCCCATATCATGCAGAAAGGGAAGTGTTGGAGTGCTTTGTGGGAGGTTGAGCAGTTGCCTAAGAAAGAGATTCTCTGGAACATATAACTCCTTAATAAATGAATGACCCCACAATTTGTGACATGTCCTGTAGCCCGTGTTGCAATTGTCATCATGGTTGGTATTGGTACAATCGATGTGGTGATCGGTCTCTGAGCTATCAACATCAACAAGGCTGAAACCGTGGAGTCTCACAATGATTAACACGTCGGTGCTGATGGCTTTGACATCAACCAGTGCCCTCCAGATGTAAAGGAGTTTCTAGAGCAATGGTGGTGATGCTTCTAATATTTCCTCTGCCTGGACCAACCCCAGGAGGAGTCTGGTGCAGTTGAGGAGGCCCTGTATCTTTTACTCTGTTTATTTTTGATTTCATCCTCAGGTCTGAGGTCTTACAGCTTTCCTTATATGCATATTCTTACTCTTGTAGCTCCAGGGTTCGTGCTCTAATTGTCAGAGGGAGACCGTATTTTGCCATTTTTGATTCCTAGAAGCACCATTTTGTGTTGCGCTATAGTCTATAATTTGGCCACAGTCTTAACTATTTAATGATAGCTGCGGCGCGGAAGGGCTTGTAGACAGTTTTTGAGATTGAACTTGATTATCTTTCTTTTGTGGTGGCCTTGTGACTTTGAACATTTTACTTGTGTTAGATGTAGCATTTACATTACGTTTTCTGGCACTAAGCACTTCAACAAAACTGTGTTCTCACAATTCATGCGCATCAAGCTATTTACTGTGTCAACTTTATTGCTTGCATACTTTGCGGCTCTGGTCCGTGATCGAATTGTCAAAGGTAGTCTGAATCTATGGCAGGTTGAGCAATACAATTAGAGGCACCATTTTGGGGTGTGCTCTAGTCTTCCATTTCACCTAGGTCTATACTATTTAATGAGGACTTCGGCACAGATGAACGCCAAAGGCATGCCAAAAGCAAGCCCCTCTGTGTCCCTATGTCCTATCCAGCATCAGAACTCCTGCAACATAGGGTAAGAGGGACTGACCATTTCATCCACTCCATAAATTCAACTGATTCTCCGTTGCCTGTAATTACTGTTCATATATTATGGTTACTGAGGCTCCTTCAGTAACGTTGGAAGCCATCTTGACTCGATTTTTCTTTTTATGAATTGCCAGTCCTTAACCTTGGCTCCATTAAAGCTCTTTGCCAATATGTCTTTAGCTATACCGCACGGCTAATACATTTTCGGGGGAATAGTGTAATAAAAAGGGTGGGGGATTTGCAAATGAACATAAATCCACACTAATCTGTGTAAATTCCAACTGACTGCGAGTGCATGTTTTTTTTCTTTTAATTGTCCATCCATGTTTTTTGCTAGAATGGGCTTTGGTATACCGACTGCCAGGTAGTGTGAAGAATTTTGTACATACCCTATCAGATTTGATTGCCAGACAAACCCTTAAAACTGCTAACTTTACTCTGTTAAGAATCTTAAATAATAATGTATATGATACCTAGGGTAAACATCACTTACAACGAAACTTTTACAACGCACTACCATTACAACGCGGTCATTACAACGCAAACTATTACAACGCATTGCGCTGGGGGGCGCTCTAGGATAGGGAATGAGTTTAATTTACTATCCAACACCTTCCCTAGTGTCCACGGGGACTGGAGTTGGGATAGTAAATTAAACTATTCACTATCCAGCACCCAAAAGCGCTATGCGTTGTAATGGTATGCGATGTAAAAACCGCGTTGTAAAGGCAGGCGTTGTTATAGCCTGCGTTGTAACGTCATACATCCATACCTAGAGTTCTCAGATAAACAATTTCATTCAAAACTTGGCTACTCTTCAATTGTTGCAGTTGGTTAAGTCACCTACGCATAAAGCTGGACATCCTTTGGATTCCGTTTTTTTCCCAATATCCTAGACCTGAAGGCAGGTGCCCCATTGCTGATGATATAGACAGACAAGTGGGGCATCCCTATCACATAACTCTCCCCTACTGTGAAAACGATGACACCTACTTTGTCTAATATCGAGAGGGGATGGCACAAACTCGACCTGTCTGTTCAGGTTGGATTGCTACAATCTTCTAAGCCAGACTTGGGACACAGTCATTGGAAGCCGAACATGTATTTACAGAGTGGCTTTTGGCAGCCCTAAACAACCAGGCTCTTCTAATTGTCCTTCCAGTTTCATTCCCTAAAAAGCCAGACCCTTACTCAGGTTACCATCATCGGGACCTAATTGAGAAGTGCACACTTATTTAAAGAAAGTGGAGGAAAAAAACTACGATCTGGGCAGGAAACACAAGTACAGAAGTGCCGGGCAGTGTGGAATATCTGGGTGGTGAAATAGACAGTAACAGGAGAGCGGTGGTGCTACTCGTGATGGGGCTGTGACGAGAAAGGGGCTATTAGAGCATAAAACGACATAGCGAGGAGGCAAGGAGAAGAAATATTTTACATGCAATGCAATAGAAGGGTTAACGATGGGAGGGGATCAGTCTGGTATCCCTACTGCTCCTGTGCATTCCCCACTGGGCCTGCAATTACATTCACTGTATCACCATTCCCCCTCCCCATCATCTATTGATTGGGGGGAGCGGGGATATAAAATCAGAGAGGAATAGAGGGTCACACGGCCTGCATAAACAGCCTTTACAGTACTAGCCTGATGGGATTACAGTCCCCTGTTCCATATTCGAATAGTTTTAATTCCACCAACCTGTAAGCTACAGTTATAGTTTGAAACGCTTTCACATGATTTTTTCCCATCTCAGCAGAGAAAAGCATGCAGTCGAAGCTGAGAATGCATCTCTTGTAAATGTAATGGGCCTGCTCTCCCATCATTTGACACAAAAAAAAACCTGCGCAGCCAGGTGCCTCTACATTCTGCTGACTGCAATTCTAGGGGGTCACTAACATCAGCAACAGGCAGTTGCGCCTAGCTTGGCTCTTGTACTGTGACAGGGAAAATGGACAGGTCTGCAGTTGAGCTCAGTGACCTACAATGCCTCGACCTAAGTGAAGGCAGAGGTGGCTGCTGGCTGGCTGCGAGCAGTGTGCTTGTTGGACAGGGGCGCCAGTTTAACTCAGCAGGGTATACATTTGTGGGTTTCTCTGGATGCCAGTGAGAGGTAGACAGTGAGCGGTATACAGCCAGGTCACTGGTCATGTCAGGGTACATGGGTCATCCTGCAGTGACGCTGCCTGGAAACTGGAACAGAAGGTAATAAATGCAGCTCCAATCTGAGAACACAAAAGTTGTTCTCTGGTGTTTTGGGAAGGAGGTGGAATGAAGGCGGGGAGGAAGAAGGTGCCCATCACCAGGTTTGGAGTCAGACATAACCTACATCCTAATGCTCAATAGGTTCTCCATGAGTCACTATTGAGGCACAGTAGCTCCAAGGTCCAGACCTCACCTTCCTCGACTGCTCCAGAACTATAAGGATCACCTGCACACAGCCTTTTCTCAGTTTCCTCGGAGTACAAGGAATCGGGAGAATGAACTGGATTGGTAGTGTAAATAGAAATTACATTTCATCTCAACGCATCACCTCTTAGCAGAAAATGCAGAGCACATAACGGACAAAAAATAGACTTCAAATGTGGCAAACAAATACACACTGGCCAAAGATGGGCTGCACCACCTAAGGATGGAGACACCATGCATGAACTGCAAGATAACACCTGCTCAGCTTGTGCGCCCATCATTTTGAGAGAGGTTGTCAGATGGTACACCACAGTCAAACATTGTGAGAAAAGCCTAGCACTACATCTTCAGTGCCTCCAGGCACGGGATCAGAGTCCACAAGCCCTACTTGATCACATAACCAAAAAGTTGTCATATTTGCAGTGAGACTCTGAATAGCTTTTACCTCAAACAAAGGCAGCACCTGTAACTCAAGACTGATATGTCACCTATCTCCATTTCACCCTGGGAACCAATTAATGACATGTTGGTCACAACCGTTGCTAGCTCTGAGGGAGGACAGATCAGTTGCCCACAAGACATTTTTGTTTTGTATTTAATGTATCTGTCGGACTGTTGTTATCCTCATTGTGAGGCACCATGAAGGGCATTTGGATGGCATCAGAATCTGAGGCAAAGTGTGCCTCCCAACCTCACACGTTTCTGGGTGCATTGTAGGGACTTGCAGAGAGCATTATCTATAAAAGAGGCAGTGAACGTATCTTTTGCTTGACTCAAAATGGACTGCATGATTGGAAGAGCCATCTAGTCCAGGCACAACCTGCAGCAATTATAGTACAGTTTAAAGCACCACAGCCATGAACATGGGCAAGGCCTTCAGTAGAGTTTATATCGCTCATGCCAAGAAGTGGTATTCGAGCAGATCCAAACGGGCAGACTATTATCGAGCAGGACTTCCAACTGTAGTGTGTTTATCTAGGGACCTGTATTGATACTCCTATTTCTGACCCTTGCCTAGTTATAAACCACTAATATCCATACAACGGCACAGAAACCCGTTTCATAAATTAGTCATAGCGCATGCTGTCACATTAAGCAAGCACTATTCCTCCAGCCCCCTAGAAAGCACACCGAGTTCTTAAACAAATCCAAGCCTCGAGCAACCTGGGAAATCCCCGCCTGCCATGTTTTGATTTAGTCCAAGAACTCCTGTAAAGCACTGCAAGAACGCTCAGTTCTTAGTGACATCCTTATTGACGTCTTATGTCCATCCTTACGTCAAACCCAGCACCTCTCAGGTATAAATATACCAACGCTGTCCTAAGCAGAGACACGGTGGTGATGAACCTGGAGCAGTGACTACTTGCCGGAGAGCCCAGCTGATGCTAGAGCCCATGGACGCTGCCCCTCCCCTTTTGACGCGCTGAGGAAGACGCTGTCTTTTCTCTTGCCGAGAAATCCAGCCTCCAGCGTTTCCAGCCCACCTTCGCGGGTGACTGGGATACCGAGTCCTGAGAAAGAGATACCAGACCTCCAGCCTTCTAAATCCCAGGTACTGAACTGACTAAACCCTTATAGAGAATTCTTGAGTCAGATTCTTGGCAAAACAAACTTAACTTAAACTGCTACTTACTTACTCCCTCCCATGTATTAGGCTTAGGTCAGGTACACCGGGGTAGGCGTAGTTAGAAGCACCAGTTGAGTACGATTAGTCAATGTATATATGTATGTATATCTTTTATCCATTTTAAAGTATCATATGGCTAAGAAACCATATCAATGCTTTTACAGTATTATTTCATGATCCTGTTTTAACTGTCTGCACTTTACTTAACTATAAGTATTGCAATTGTAGCGATTCATTTATCTTGTATGAGAAAAGAGACTGATCAATAAATAACACCTTTTATTGAAAACGCCCGTCTCTCCTTTTCTCTGCAATCTGGTGAAACTAAGTATGCACGTATTGACTGAGTAAAATAGCTGTCTTTTGTTTTCACACGACTCTAGAGATATACTCTTGATCAGGGAGAGCAAAGTTGTCATGTTCTATGGTTGTCAGAAACTAAATCCCTTCTTGTCTATCCAGGGAGGTTAAAATCCTCCTCGCCTATTCGAGAAAGTTTCTAGTGAACTCTGAGCTAGCTGGCACACAAAACTTAAGTCTAATATCGTCAGTAGAGACCTAGTTAACCTCAGTCCTACGTCTACACTACTGAAGATATTATTCCAATGCGCAGAGCCTATTGGGAATATAGGAACTACACTACATGGCGCCCAACGGTTTGGTAAGGCGATAAATCTAACGCAAGACATTAGAGTAACTCAGTCGTGCTTTTTCACACAGACCCTTTCTCCCGTAAATACTCCAAAGACGTCTGGAGTGGGTCAAAGGTTAAAATCCGCCAGAACTTAGTAGAAAGAGATTTCTATGTATAGTTTTTGGTTTATTCAACGTTGAAGGATACAGTGTTCCAAAATATTGTGCACCTAATCTTTGTTTCCTTGAAAACCTGTTCTGCAACAAAAAAACCTTCTTGTCAGTAAAATGTCAGACAATGAAGAAGAAAGGGAGGCAGCAGGAATAGCAGCTCAACTCCTAGCGGATGACACAAGTCTCCTACAGCAAGACCCGGGTGCAATACCCATCCCGGTCAGCATAAGAAAAACTATAACTCTTAAGCTAATAGAAAATGGACTAACATCAAGAGGTGGTACAGTCATATTCGTAATTGAGGCACATGAATATCGGCAGACAGAGGTATTCTATTCATGGATAAACTTTCCAGCAGCAAACGCTGTCACACATGAGTTCCACTATTACAAAATAGAGGAACCACCGGATGAGTACACTCCTTTCGAAGAGGTGGAAATCCCATTAAAATACCAAGAGCACCTGCTCTGGTTTAAAGGTGCCCTAAAACATAATAATCACATCACCAGGCTCGGTCCACTACGTAGACCAGGAGCAACGTGGCCGGTTCTAGCCGGTTACACACCACATCCAGACATTGAGAAAATGTCTATACCAGAACTTCTAGTCCAACTAAAAGTACTAATTAAAATACACAGACAATTAGTCCAATATGTAATGCGGACTTCAACAGTCCAACCAGCTATTAAAATTCCACAGCTGACCCCTCATCAGGGGAACACAAATAAAATCACACCACAGAACATACAGTCATGTCTAGGTAAAGTACCCGCAAAAGGGGAACAAATTCCATTCTGGTTAGCACAAAAAATCACTCAAATAGAGGCGGTATTTCCGGATACTACCCCTACTGAGAAACACAGAATTCTGACTATCTGTCTTCCAATGGGGATCGCACCACATGTGGAGGACTGTGACACTTGGGGCACAGTTTTTGCTTCCATTTACACAAAAACACATGGTGTTCCGTCCATGGCGGTAATACCAGACGTACTAAGACAGATTCAAAATGAATACGGTCCAGAACCTGCTTTAACTCTGGGTATGAAATTACTGAAAGACTTCAAGCAGGTCTCGGCTATATTACTAGCCAACATAAAAGGGGAAGCAGCATCTGTAGCGATCCGCCAGAAGTTGAAAGAAACAGATATAGCAGAACAACCATTTGAACTTGCCAGAATCATAGAAAAATCCTATGAAGAACTAGGAAGAGATAGTTTGGGTGGGAAACCAGTGAAACCCCAACTAACTGAAAATCCTGAAAAGCTATTTATTAAAAATAATCTGACCGCTCCAAAAAAGAGCTGGGATGGAAATAAACAATCCACTCCCAAAGAAAAAAGATTCCAGTCCAAAGGAAGGTCTCCTCGGCGGAGAGAAAGATCTCCAGACCAAGGACACAAGTCTCCCCAGAGGGAGCCCTCTGAGAAAAAATACAACCTTAGAAATAGGGATAATTTGAAGAAACCTGATAGATATCAAGATATTGATACACGTCCATCTCGATCTTTTCAGACTTCCTCGCAGAAATCGGAAAGAAGAGGACGGTCAGAAGAAAGGGAAGAGCACTTCAAGTCCAAAGACAAGGAACCTGCTCATCAAAGTAAAAAGTTACAATTTCCAAAGAAGAAGGTAGCCAGTATTAAAGTAATCAAACATGCCGAGGATCCTGAGGACACAGCTGAAAAACGGAGAGTGGGCTCAGACAATGCTAGACAGCGCAGCAGAAGTGAGCATAGCTCGCAAGATCCTGATGAATCATCTGGAGACAGTGGACACGAATGAATACATTCAAGTGGAAACAGCAGACACCAGAGTTAGCAAACCTCATAAAATATACAAAATAACATTACGTATAGAGGGAGATAAGACTAGGAAAATAAGGGGTCTATTTTGGGATAACCTCTCCATAGGCTATGAAATCCTTTTAGCTGAAAAAGACTGGCCACCAGAGTTTGTCAGGGAGTGCCCTCATGGCGAAGAAATGATTATGCCTGCCTTCTCAAATCACATTCCAATACATAAAAAATATACACTTGCAAGAAAGTGGGCAGTAGCCCAAGCTCCTGCATTATATAAAAACCATGTAGGATGGGATGAGGACTCACCTCCTCACAAAATTCAGTTAAAATCTCAACCAACTGCACAAAGGCAGTACCCAATTAAGCAAGAAGCAAAAAAACAGGTCAGGGAGATCTTAGATCAACTTGAATACCAGGGGGTAATTGAAACATGCACCTCACAAATGAACAATCCTTTGTTCCCTGTCTCCAAGCCAGATGATTCATATCGTCTAGTTTTGGACTACAGACACCTTAACTCATGTTGCAAAACATTTGCAGTACAAAACTCACACAGTGCAGCACTAATGAATAGCATAGTGCGCAAAAAATACAAAACAACATTAGACATCTCTAATGGATTCTTTTGTCAAAATATAGCACCTGAAAGCAGATATTTGACCGCTTTCTCAATAAATGGCTCGCAGAAAATTTCTGTCGTTTGCCACAGGGGTTCAAGAATAGCCCAGGATTATTCTCAGCAAGAGTAACAGAGTTACTACAAATATATGATGATGAGGCATTATCTTATGTCGATGACATCTATCTAACAGATGATGACTTGGATACTCACTTGAAAACTAATACTTGGGTTTGCAGCAGAGGGTTATAAATTCAACTTCAAAAAGTCAAGAATTGCCTATCTAACTGTCCTGTTTTTAGGATATGAACTATCAAGTGAAGGCAAAAGCCTGGCAGATAATTTCCTAGAGAAATGTGCCGTAATCCAAGCACCAAGAACGCTGAAAAACTTGCAATCAATTCTAGGTTTCCTGAATTTCGGTAGAACGTACATTATAAATTATGCAGAGAGGGTTAAACCTCTCTATGACCTAATAAGACCAGATTTTAAAACAATCAATTGGACTCAAAAACACACAGAAATTTTGAGATCATTACAAACAGACATGTTAACTAAAACAAAATTGCAAACACGCGATAACACACGCAACCTTGTATTCCGAGTCATCCCAGGAAGATGCGGATTCACATACCTGACCTCTAATGAGGGAGAAACGGTACCAATAGCATACAAATCACATTTGTACACAGAAGCTGAAAAAACATTCAGCATTAAGGAAAACATTGTTCATGCGGTTCAAACAGCTGTAGCAAGAGAAAGAGACCAAGCTGACGGCAGACGGATTACAGTCAGAACAGCAGAATCAGCCTTTGAGGCATTAACAAGCCCATGTAATTTACCTACTATGGCATTAAATCCAAAATGGATACAATGGGAAAATTCTCTTGCAACAGACAAAGTGAAATACTATGAAAGAGAATACCCTCTGACAATCGACATTCTGCCCATACGACAGTACGCTTGTGTAATATATACAGACGGACATGCACAACCCTCGGTTTGGGGAAAACAAGCCTATAACGCCACATGCGAAATTGTAAAAAACGTGTGGCGCGGAGAAGAATTAAGACCTCTGTTAACGAAAACACACTCAGTGGAAAATAATTCAGAACAACAAACTGAAATAATAGCGTTAAAAATGGCGCTAGATAATGCTGATCGCGAATTCCCGAAACTAATAGTGTGCGATTCATATTACTGCGTCAAATCATACAATAACAATTTACAGAAATGGATTCTAAACGGTTACAAAGATGACACAGGTGCCACAATTATGCAAAAATCACTTTGGGAACAAGTAGTTCTTTTACAGAAAGAACTACCAAAGACTCATGTGATACATTCACTGAGTCATGAACGTGATGGCGTTCACGTTGCAGGGAATTCATTGGCTGAAACTGCCCGAGCGGAAGCAACTAAATCGGCTTCCGTAGCTACAAAAAAGCGTTCGAAAAAATACATTGATGGGGAAACAATGCTGGCGGTGAAAACGTCATCAAAAGGCGACTGCTCAGCGCTACCCATCACCTATCCACTCAATTATACATACATAATCGATGCAAACTCCGTTCCTTTTGCTCAAATCCCTGGAGTGGGGGATAGAGTAATTCCAAACACGAACAGGAGAATATTGTTAATAGCAGACGCACATATGGGTGAGGGTCTTAGACACCTTAAGCTAAAGGATTCTCTGGAAGAATTGCAATCCACATACTGGTGGCCAGGAATGAGCCTGCAACATCAAATATTTGCAAAAAACTGTCCAAACTGTAACAGAGATCGCAGTGGCGACCGAGACGGTGTTTTGCCATGGCGTTTCGCTCAAGATGGGATTAAACAATAAATATATAAAACCCAGTATGAATAATGCGTCATATTAACATATAGAGACTATCATCACTTAAAATGTAGACCCCAGCTCTCGGCTGACGTCTGAACTGTTATAAAAAGATTTGCGAGTCTATAATGGCATATACGCAAGGGGCATGCTACATTCTGACCATTGTCCTGCCTTTAATTCTCGAGCTTATGGGGGGGGGGGCATGGCCAGCATGGGCATTGCATTGCGGGACTCTTATCACTTCCTTCCTGAGGGAAACGGGATGGTGTAAAGAAAAAACCAAGTCATAGAGCAATCTATAACGGCAAAGGTATTAGGTTCGGGGGCTGGGTGGGTCAAACATTTAATAAGTGTCCAACGTAGTCTTAATAATCTGCCAAGAAATTCTCTGAGAGGTCTCAGTCCGTACGAACTATTGTTTGGGACTAGAATGTTGATCCAGGACCTCGATAGTCAAACTTCAGTGGTTAAAGAAAAATGCTTTGATATCAAAGATCGTTTGGCTATTTTACAGGACTTAAATGAAACAAGAAAAGACCTGAGCAACATAAAGTTTAAACAACAGCCAACAACCACTGAAGAAAAACCACCTGTCCCAGCAAGGCCTGTCTGGATTCCAAAAATCGGGGATCTGGTCAGAGAGAAGATCGCGGTAAAGAAGGAATTTGGGCCTTCTTACAGAAAAACAGTACCTGTCTTGGCTATCAACGGGACAAGATCAGTTGTATTACCGCCCCTTGCTGGTAAAAAGGAGAACCGAGTTGTATCCATCGACCTGGTTAAACCACAATCATGTGGCCGATAATAAGTAGTAGGCCAAGTGGACTCCCAAGAAATAGCAGAACACCAAAGTTTGCTACAAACATAGAGGTTCAAACTGAGAGACTAATCACATTTGAAAAACCTACAGTAAATCAACAAGGACTATGCAACAAAGCCATGGAACTTAAACCTCTTGAAACCGAAATCCAAATCTTACATCAAGAAACACCAGTCTACAATGATGTAACCACAGACTATGCTAATGAAACAAAGAGAATTCCAAAAACAAAAAGGAATCCAGAAGCAATTGAAACAATTGACAGAACAGCATCAGGCTACTTCATCAACTTCGATGATTTTTCTGAAGATCCGAGTGAACCTGAGGAACAGCCAACATCAACAACAACTTTTAAAGACAAGGCTAAAAAACTCTTTCATCACCTAGAAGAAACTTATCTGATTTCTCCATGGATTGAATTTTGGGTGGCGCAAGGTGTATTTGTCCTCATACTTTGGCTCATCATGGTACTATACTTGGGACATTTCATTGAGGGAAAATATGTTACAATGGACACAGCAAGTCAGAATATCAACTTGGTCCTGAAACCACACAAGTCTTCACACATCGAGAAAAGAGAACTTTCTTCAGTAAACTTCACAGCCAATCCTATACCCGGTGGGGTAGCATGGGACAAAACTGATTACGAAATCTATGCCCCGGTCGAGCTCTTGAAGTATCCTCATCAATTTAAGGTTTCATTAAGTGACTTTGTAAAACCGAGCACATTCGCTGATGATTGGGACTTTGAAAGTATTAATTATATGATGTCAGATCTAGTGATGTCAGCTATATTTACAGAACATGATTATTTACAGGGTTCATCTAATTATGACCAGATGTACTGTTACAACCACTATGGTAACCATTATATGCATAAATCTGCTCAACCTAGAAATGTTTTAAATTATAACCAATGGGAACATTGTGCAACTCCGCCAAAAGGAAGCTCGAAAACATTCTATGAGAAATTTCCATACTTCTCATGGTTTAACACAAGTGATGCAGAAACGTTTTATTTCAAACTGTTAAATAAGACAGGAATGAAAACCATGCTTACAAATACAAAATTAATCTATTCAGAATAATTTTTTGACAAAATCAATACATTCGGTTTTCATTTCTGGAACAATAATATTGAAACGAAAACAATCTGGGGTACAAAAGACTGGCAAGTGCAAGGTACAGATTCCTTATTTAGAGCCTGCATGATCCCAGAACAAATTATATTCTTGAATGACACAATTCAACAGACTACCTGTCTTGGCCTAGCCAAAGCCAACACCTGACAGTAATAGCACTACAGATGTTGAGATAGACGTATCCCATATTTTTAACCAAAACAGAACACATCCTGATTGGAAAAAATGGTTGATCTGGCCCACAGACACAAATAACTGTCAAGATAGATTGCTGAACAAAATACAGGGGTTCAAATTGACTAGGCCAGACCCTAGATACTCCCAGAGACAACATCCAGGGATTGTAACTACATACAGTGTAGGGAAACTCTGCCTCGAATGGCTACAAACATCCACACTGGCAGAAATTAAGCAACACTTGACTTTACTTAAAGAAGGTGCTGACTTGCGTGATTTCATTATGGGACCACGCAAACAGCGTCAAAAACGTTTCATAGCGGCCTCTATATATGCAGCTTTCAACGAAGCTTGGAAAGTAACTCAAATTAAGACAGCAGAGAAAATACGGGAAATTCACTGTGTTAATTTGGAAAAATCACTTTCTGTTGTGGACAATGGGTTAATGACTCTGTCTTCCAGAATATATTCACTGGACAGCATTGTATCATCTGCAATCGATATAATAGAGCAAGACTTACTGATGTTGCAACACGGTCAGTCCCAATTACGTTCTATTGTACAGCTTGGCTGGACGTTACAAAATCTGCGTTCAGGCTACGTGCCTTGGCGTTTAATCAACACAACGTCATTATTCAATATCTTTAACCTTACTGATACACAAATCAGCTTGGCACAGAAGGGTGCAGAATATACAATTCTGAGCATTGAAAAACTTGAGAGATTATCATTGACAATGTCAGAACGACCTGTCATTTAATGGATAATACATGGGATAATAACTATTCCGATACCGACTTTCCAATTTCGATACAGCCAAAAATATATACAGGCAGGCCAGTATGAAAGGTTGGGTACAGGATACATTAAGTCAACATGGAACCTACCTTATACACACACATGTTATAGTGAAAAAGGACAGAGTGTATTTCTTAGTGGTAACAATTGTGAAAAATCACTAAGTGGTATACTTCTGTGTCAGGGTATAAGTTTACATGGGGCCTGTGAGGGGACTTCAAATAACCTTTCATGTCACAAGCTCGGCACACCTGCAACGCGAATAGAGCCATTCTTTAGACGGCTTTCTAACGGGAGCTACATTCTAATTGTGAATCACAGATGTTGTGGCTTGCTGCCAGGAAAACCTTATCTAGTAAGCGTGAGTTCCATGGTCACTTGCTGTGAGCGAGTATTGTATCCAAACGACATTCCAGACAGGGAGGGAAAAATTTGGCCCAGTTTGAAAATCTCTTCTATTCGAATTGATACTTTAAGCAGAATGAAGACTGTGCTCCTACAGACACCAGTTCATTTGACGTCATCAAAAGAAACGTATGATCTCCAAGTTGCAAGGACAACGGAAGAGATACATGCATTGTTATCGACAAATTGCCCCCTACACTTCGCAGAAATGCTAAACGAAATATTAAACATTTCGGATACGAATGGTATCGCGAGAGTATTTAAGACCGTTTTTTCGGGACTATTAACCCCATTCAAAGCAGTCCTGGGTATATTTCCCAATTTTGTCCATTCTGTCTTTGGCGGACTTCCACTCCTGTTGGGACTCGTAGCAGGCATCTTATTTTTGCTACTCCTGCTTCGTTATGGCAAGCCATGTCACAGACAAGACTCCAGCAACAATGGAAGAAACGATCCTAGCTATACGCTATCGGGACCGCATAACTAAAGTCCTTGGATTAGCCCGGCTAAGAGATCTGAATATGACCTGGTTTCTTTCGTTCAGACCCATATGGCAGAATTGTGTCTTACCTGTATTGAGGTGCATGCTATGCAGCAAAGAGTGCGTGTTGGACACCTGTCTTACACTACAATCAGAAGTACCATTGGATACAGATACTTTGTTGGGTCCAGTAAAGGCTCATGCATCGTGCTGTCCCCAGCGGCTACCTATCCTGATGACGGCATTCGTGGAGACTTCACCACTACGATTGAAGGGTAGTGAAGTACAAGATGAGAGCAGCATCAACCAGGTACGACCTTCAGTAAGCAATGCTGATCGAAACATCACTGAAAGCGAACATGCGCACGACTGCATGGTAGCGACATTTTCCAACTTGGTCGAACTTTCACCTGAAGCGGTAAACTGCTTTTTTGAAAATCTGTCTGACATGATGTTTTCCCCCGAACAGAAATAATAACTTTAAGCAATCTAGCACACAGCGTTCCCTGAACTCTGAATTTGGCCTTCAGCTTTAATAAACAGAGCTACTTAGACAATTTGGAACTATTTTTCTTCTTCCCCTGAAAACGAAAACTTTTTTCGAATTCCAAAATATTTACTTTTTTTTGGGCACTCGTTCACTGCTTAAAGTAGAACTATTCTTAGAGAACAGAGCTTCTATTTTTAGGAACTCTAGAGACAATACTTTACCTCAGCCTCTAGCATATTTACAAGTAATTGTATTTATATGTGATGAAGTGGTCTCGCACTTTTTCTTCTGTATTAAGAGCCATTTCATGTGTTATTTTCGCAAATCATTCATGCTGATATAAAATGTGCATCCCTTTTGAATGATTACACTGCTTGAATGCATAAAGTACCTATACTCATTTTCGTGTATTTCGAATATGCCATTTTTCAAATGCAAAAAATGTATTTTGGGGTGGTTCGGTTTACACATGCACTATTAGTTATGTTTACTATTGCTTAGTTTAGTAAATATGGACATGAATTCGTGGAGTGGGTGTAGTGTGTTTATCTAGGGACCTGTATCGATACTCCTATTTCTGACCCTTGCCCAGTTATAAATCACTAATATCCATACAACGGCACAGAAACCCGTTTCATAAATTAGTCATAGCGCATGCTGTCACATTAAGCAAGCACTATTCCTCCAGCCCCCTAGAAAGCACACCGAGTTCTTAAACAAATCCAAGCCTCGAGCAACCTGGGAAATCCCCGCCTGCCATGTTTTGATTTAGTCCAAGAACTCCTGTAAAGCACTGCAAGAACGCTCAGTTCTTAGTGACATCCTTATTGACGTCTTATGTCCATCCTTACGTCAAACCCAGCACCTCTCAGGTATAAATATACCAACGCTGTCCTAAGCAGAACCTGGAGCAGTGACTACTTGCCGGAGAGCCCAGCTGATGCTAGAGCCCACGGACGCTGCCCCTCCCCTTTTGACGCGCTGAGGAAGACGCTGTCTTTTCTCTTGCTGAGAAATCCAGCCTCCAGCGTTTCCAGCCCACCTTCGCGGGTGACTGGGATACCGAGTCCTGAGAAAGAGATACCAGACCTCCAGCCTTCTAAATCCCAGGTACTGAACTGACTAAACCCTTATAGAGAATTCTTGAGTCAGATTCTTGGCAAAACAAACTTAACTTAAACTGCTACTTACTTACTCCCTCCCATGTATTAGGCTTAGGTCAGGTACACCGGGGTAGGCGTAGTTAGAAGCACCAGTTGAGTACGATTAGTCAATGTATATATGTATGTATATCTTTTATCCATTTTAAAGTATCATATGGCTAAGAAACCATATCAATGCTTTTACAGTATTATTTCATGATCGTGCTTTTACTGTATGCACTTTACTTAACTATAAGTATTGCAATTGTAGCGATTCATTTCTCCTGTATGAGAAAAGAGACTGATCAATAAATAACACCTTTTATTGAAAACGCCCGTCTCTCCTTTTCTCTGCAATCTGGTGAAACTAAGTATGCACGTATTGACTGAGTAAAATAGCTGTCTTTTGTTTTCACACGACTCTAGAGATATATTCTTGATCAGGGAGAGCAAAGTTGTCATGTTCTATGGTTGTCAGAAACTAAATCCCTTCTTGTCTATCCAGGGAGGTTAAAATCCTCCTCGCCTATTCGAGAAAGTTTCCAGTGAACTCTGAGCTAGCTGGCACACAAAACTTAAGTCTAATATCGTCAGTAGAGACCTAGTTAACCTCAGTCCTACGTCTACACTACTGAAGATATTATTCCAATGCGCAGAGCCTATTGGGAATATAGGAACTACACTACACAACGGAATAAGAGGAAAGTTCTTTAAGAATCCGTGGGGCCAGTAGGTGCCCCAGAAGTAGGTAGAGTGGAGTGGTTCAGCCTAAGGACACAAAAACTCCCGGCACAACTTTTCGTAAAACACACACTGGTTTCAGAAACAAAATTGAGGCTAGATTTAGGAAACAACAATGCTGACTTCTAGATCTATCCCTGGAACGAAAGAAATGCCCGTATTTTTATGAGAATTTCTCCTAGAAATACTCCTTCTTCGATTACTTAACTGATAAAGGAAACCTAGACTGGAAAGGTTCCCACCTTTGAACGCATAAGGTCACATTTCCTACTGCAACTGGAGTCATACTCGAGGCAGACATCATGAATGAATCAGACAGCAACATCAGATTAATGCAAGACCTAAAGTAAAATGCCAGGAAATGTTTAAGAGCGAACAATCAGGAAAATACAAAAGTGGGAACTATGTATCCAACTTGAAAGATGTAGAAAAAAGAATTAACTGCACATAGGATGGTTCTACATGGCACTGTGTCCTCCACATATGGAGGAGGGACCGCAGTCCAGATCCAGTCTGAGCCTGGGGTTTGAGTGAAAGATTCAAAAGGTGATAAATCTGCAGGTAGAAATATCGATTTGAAACAGGGAACTTTGCTTTTGGGGTGACTCCAAAAAAGAAGGGTACTCCTTTTTAGGTCGAGTATTTAAGAGCTCTTCTATATAACTTAGTTTATACTTAAGATTATACTTGTTTCATGTATGTACCTTGTGGGCTCTGGAGATCAGCCCGAGGACATGTCTGCTTCCACTTAGGGACTTTTTTCTGGTCAACTGACTCTATTTAACTGTCTTGATAGAAAACGACCAGCAGAGGTCCGTAAACTACCAGAATCACTTTAGGCAACTCTGATTCCAGTACATAGAAATTGTCCTTCAAGAGCACCAGTAGACAATAATATTTTTTTTAAATCTTTTATTTTCAGTTATATGACCATCGAAGGCCCCGATTTTACATTAAAAACAGAGCTTTGGACTATATGATTTCCCGATGAAAGGCAATATTTTTCTCCATGTGTTCCCACACCTAGCGTGTCACGCAGTTTGGTGCTTGCTTTTCCTCCATGTTAAAGAACAGTAGATGTTTCAGCACCCAGGTTAATGTGCTGCAAAGCTAAATACATGTAAGGTCCCAAAGGCGAGACCGCTTGCATTGCAAATGCTTGGTTAGTTTTGTCTTAACAGTGCAGCTGTCTCCCAAAGCTCACGTAATCATTAAAAAAAAAGTTTCAAAAAGTAGCACAGACAAACAAGGCTTTGTCTCTATACAGTTGGTAATAATAGTTCTTACAACATCTTAATTGTGAGAAACTAGACTCTGAAGAGGTTTCCCCTCACCTCAAACAGTTGGGGGCTGCCAAAGGGAAGAGCTCACATGGTGAAACAGTGATTTAGCGCATTATAACAGTGCACAATCAGTATGGGGACTGTGTTAAACTGATTAACAATAGTGTAGGCATCCCTCTCTACCACCAACTGAATGTGAAAAGCTGGAGGAAGGTGCTCGTGGAGATCACAGATCTTTCTCTGCCTCTCTCTCCTTTTCATCGCTTCATCATGGTTTAGGTGGTCCTAGCTCTTGCTGTGCCCCGCCTACCTCCTGACTCCAGCAGTTCAGACCCCTTGTCTTCACTGAACTCCTTTCTGCGTATCACGGGTTCCAGGTCTGGCTCTGCCAGGTCCAGCTCTGCCGTGTCCTTCTCTGCAACTTTACCATTACTACTGATGCCAATACTCTCGCCACTGCTGCTGCTATTATAACCCATTCACCAATGGAACCACAGAGGAGAGGAAGTGGCATAACAGCCAGAGCTGCTGACTTTGGAACTGGGTACCAGGTTCAAGTCTTGGAGTCGACTCAACATGATTCTGGTCAAATCACTTAATCTCCCTGTGCTCACCAACAATGAATGTGTCCGTGTGTAATGTAACTAGTGCTCATGTAAAGCGGTCCAACACCTTCGGGTCGAGTTTGCGCTTTATAAAAAAATATGCAAGAAAAACATTACAATCATTATGACCACCATTACCAGCAACAGCACCATCTTCATCTCTACTGTTGCCACCACAACTATAATTACTGGCACTACCATCACCACTAACATTCTTATCACCACCAGACTTTACCAGCACTAAAAGCTTTAACTTCATTGTTAACGTTACTTCCACCATCATCAGCAACACTATAACCACAACTAGCACTATTTTCACCACAAACACTATCACTAGTATAATCTCACTACTACTGCTATCACCCCTAGCAACACTACTACTAAATCATCATACCTATTCCCACTACTTATACCATCACTATTACTACTAACACAAATACTACTATTACCACCTGCTAGACATGACAGTCTTAGGGTGGTCCTCCCCCAGCTTTTTGCCTGCCTCCCTCTATTTTCCTGACCTTGTTTCGCTGACTTTAGGACTTTGCATACTTTACCACTGCTAACCAGTGCTAAAGTGCGTGTGCTCTTTCCCCTAAACATGGTAATATTGGATTATTCCCAATTGGCATCTTTAATTTACGTATAAGCCCCTAGTAGGTGCACTACATGTGCCAAAAGCCTGTAAATTAAATGCTATTAGTGGGCTTGCAGCACTGACTGTGCCCCCCCACATAAGTAGCCGCTTGACCATGTCTCAGACCAGCCACTGGAGACCCTGTGTGTGCTATTTCAGACTTCCATTTTGACTTGACATATAAATCCTTTTGCCAGGCCTAAACCTTCCCTTTATATACAAGTCACCCCTAAGGTATGCCCTGTATAGCCCACACAGTAGGATGCAGTGTATTTAAATGGCAAAGGATATACTTTTAAACGTTATATGTTTTGGTAGTGAAAAACTCCCATTTTCGTTTTTCACTACTACAAGACTTTTCTCTCCCATTGGATTACATCTATTAAATGTAACTCCAGATTGTGAAGAGATAGACTTGTCAAGTTTAGAGTCACTGAACGCACAATTTAAAATCACAACTTATGATGAAGTTCGATTTTAAATTCCAGTTTAGCAAATGTCACTTTTAGACAGTTAGCATTTACTTACTTTAGAAAATTGGTGCCTTCTGCCCGTCTCAGGAATACATGTCTGGGATGGGTGACAGCAGGCTTCCAGCATTCCCTCTAACGGTCACACACAAAGAAGGGTAAGGTGTGCCTGAGTAGTTATCTGTATGCAGATTGGCCATCCTGAGCAGGATGGGAGGGAGGAGCTGACACTTCCTCCTGAAAAGGGTGTGTCCTGTCTCCACACAAAGTATTGATTAGCCCACCCCTTAGTGTGTCTGGAACCAGGAAGGGAGAAACTCTGTGCAGTTAAAAGCTTTCTTTGAGGTCTCCCCCACTTTATAGGTACCACTGGGAACACATACTGGACTTCTGGCACTACTAAATTAATACACATCTGCCAGTGCTGCTGACGTGACTGCTGCTTTGCTTAACTCTGCCTTGCTGAGCTGCCCTGCTGCCTGTTGCTCTTCTGCCTCTGTGAGAACTACTGGACCTGCATCATTTGAACCGAGTCCAAGGGCTTGGCTCCTGTTCCCAAGTTCCAGGGATATCAAAGACTTGAACCACATGCATCAGCACCTGGACTCTGAAAACTGCGAGCCTGCCAAGTGGTGCCACCCTAGTCCTTGATCCTTGGAAGTGAGGCCTAAGGTGCTTCTTCATCCAGAACCCAAGCATCCTGATTGAAACTCGTGCATGTTCACCTTTGCATGAGTCGAAACCAGCACATCCTCGTCATTGTGGGGAGCGGACCTGGCACATGCCACTCAGAGCCAGCGCTTCCTAGTTGTTCCGTGGAGCAGACCCAGTGCACCATCCTCGGAACCATCACATCGGCGCCGGAATCCACGCAACTGCGGTAGACTCCGCCAAGCATCGCATCGGGAAATGCCACTTGCACTTAGAACCGATACATCACCACAGCTGTGTGGAGAAAACCGACACATTTTATCACTGCGTGGCTCAACACAGACGCATCGCTTCGGCTGCACCTCACATTCTCATCAACAACTAAGCATTCTGTATCACGGTACTCTGGTTCAGCAGGCCCCTGTGGGTTCCTGTACCCAGCCCGCAATCCATCACGGTCTGCCTGAATTTTGGACTTTGCCCCAGCATAGCACGACCAGATAACCCAGCTTATTGCTTCTAAGAGCTGTTTTGACATTTATTCTTTAGAAATTCCTATAACGACTTCTACACATTGGATGTTTGTTATTTTGGTCTTGTTTTATTTATAAATATATCCATTAATTTGCTAACATGGTGTAGAGTCTTTTTGTGGTGTTTTCACTGTGTTATTGTATGAAGTGTTGCATAAATACTTTACATATTACCTCTTAATTTAAGCGTGGGTGCTCTGTGCCAAGCTGCCAGAGGGTGCGCACAGAATAGTTTAGGTTGAGTTGTGGCCATGAGGTAGGGAGAGCTGAGCCATGAAGGTGGAAAGGAGGGTACTATGGACCCTTGAGGAAGGTTTGACTACAGGCCCAACTCCCACCATCCCATTTGGGGTGAGACATACCCACTTATAGGGTATAATCTAGATTGGCAAGTATTACACTGCATGTGCATGCTTTGAGACAGTTTGCATGCTGCACAAGTGTTATCACATAAGAATATGTCACTGTGGGGAATGATTTAAAACAAACTCACCCTGATGAAAGCCCCTGACCTAACCAGGCCAAAAGTACAGGGCTGAAACATGTTGGTGAACTAAGGGTCATAGGACCATTATATCCTACAATCCTGTTCTTATTGTTGTTTAATCTTTACCATCCACCCCACTAATAAAGGGAAACTTTGGGAATGAATCAGGAATTTTTATCTTAATGTGATGCCTCCTAGTCAATATTCTCTGAAGTTGTTCCTGTAACATGGTCGAGCTCACCCTGACTTTTAGGGGTCAAGGGGATCCCGATGATGAAGAATGCAACTGTTAGAGTGGGTAATGGTTATTTTTTTTAAAAAAAGGATTGTTTCCTTTTCCCACTTCATTTGGAGTGGTGAATAGGTATGGTACGTAACAACCCCCACATGAAAGTGTTCAACACTATTGAGGGAAACTCTATTGTTGGTTGTGTTGTGACCTACCCTGACTAGTATTGTAGCCTCTGCCAACTAGAAACCCAATTTCTAACACCACCATCGCCAATATCAATATTAAAACCATCACCTTTATCATACAGTTTACAAGACGTCTTATATCACTCATTAAGCCCAAACTTATCTGGGGGCACTAGACTACTGCAAAATGCCAAAGCACTCCTGCTGGAACCAAGAACCTTAAAAAGGAACAACTTGTGGCACCATCCTTTTCAGGAAGTGGTACTAGAGTACGTAACTCCCCACCTCTGAACCTATGCACCACCAGTTTCGAAGGTGACCTTTAAATCGGAGCTGAAAGCCCATCTCCTTCAAAGACAGTCTGGCTAACTTTTACTCTCCAGTTTTTACCTTTATGGCTCAGTCGCAGCATTGATCATTGCATTGAGATTTACTGAACTACTTCCATTTCATTAGACTCCAACCTGAAAACGGCACCACTCTACAACCTGTTTTGCAAATTTTATTAGTGATGCAACATATACTGTACTCCAATGTTATGGCCTTTTAATTTACTTATGTCCTAAGATAATGTATGCGGGTAAAAAGCTTGAATATTTAGTGTTTTTGGATGGGGTGCCAGTACAGCCCTCTGAGGTAAGCGAGATGTGGCTGCAGCAAATAAGGTCATGGATGAATCTGGCGACAGCGTTCCAAATGATACATAAATACTGTCATCTGATGAGAGTCCTGAGTCCATGTGAAAAAGGTGTTCCACCTGCCTAAAAGGATGCTGGTACAACAACAAGAGAGGTACTTCTGATAGGTGAAAATCAAAATCATAGTGAGCTACTCAGGGCCAAGCCCCTCGTGTAGTGTTACCAGACACCCTAATGGGTGTCTGGTAATTTACTTTAAGCCTAATGTCCATAGAGCCAGAAACGATGGTTTGAACAAAATACTTTTACGAGGGACATTATGACATGACTACCATGTGTGTTAGTGAGTGTGTGGTGTTTGGTGAATGTATGAACATGTGTGCGTATGAATGTAACATATGTGTATGGGTGAATGAGAGCCTGTATTGCATGTACTTGCTGCACAGGACATACCTTTCTCCATATGAGGCAGTCACATCTATCAAAAACATACAAAAATTATTTTTAAATGTGCAGAAAAATTTTCATAATATGAAACATTTTCTGCACGTTAAATTTCACCCTCTTAAAAAAATGGCGGTTTTATTCAATGATAAATATGACACTTTGTCTACCAGCTCCTGGGAGCAAAATGCCTGTTGCATGTAAATGTGACGCTTTGAAGTGGGAAAAAAATAAAGTAATGTTTAAATGGATTTCATAAAACTAATCATTTAAATGTAGTCCCATTCCAAAGTGTTGCATTTACAAACAGTAGGCAGCTTTCACCCAGTTGAGTGTAGACACAGTACCATGTTTGTAACAGAAAAATACAGCCATTTTTTAAATGGAAGATATCTAAAGTGAAGAAACATGCTTCATAAAATATATTATATAATGGCAAAACTGACAGTGGAGAAAAACTTTAAGACTTAATGTTTCATAGAAATAGTTTTCTTCACTTCACATTTCTCTTAAATAAAATGTCTATTTTTCAGTTATAAACATGGCACAGTGCCTACTGGCCACTGGGAGCAAGAGGTCTGCTGTTGTAAATTCATAACTTTGAAATGGGAGAGAATTAAAATAAAGAGATAACTTAATCATTAAGTCAACTTTTCATTTCAATGTTCTCCCAGGTAAAAGCATTCAGAAACATAATTTTGCTCTCATCCTCCTATATTCAGTTGAAAAGGACTTCCATTTAAGAGTTAAATTCTTCGATGCTTCAGTTCCTCACCTCTGAGCTCCACCTGGGGTCTGAAATTTGACTCCAGCACAGCTCATTATCAGGCCTTGCTATCTGCAGTCTGAAGATAATAATGTAAAACAAACACAGCCTTCCCTTAACTTTAAAAGGAAAATGTTTATTTTAAAATGAACTCAAAGGTGTGAGCTACACTGAAGGTGTCTACGAGTTACCAGTAGCTTCCGATTGATCGGTTGGAGACACCTGAACCACAGGAACGGTGGTGGCCAACAACAGGCATGTGGTGAACCTACAGGTATCCTGATATTTCTAGATTATATCTAGGGTATCCAGAGGAGGCACCAGAGGCTTCAGACTATCAGGGAGTTAATGTAACTAGTTCTTGATACTTCCTGGTTGCATCCAGCAAACTAAGGGTTGCCTTGAGGGGACATTATCACATCTTCACCCAGAGATGGCAGAGGACCTTCTAGAGGCCAGGAAGAGGTCAATAGCAAGAGAACAACATATAGGGTAAATTGATGGCTCTGACTTTCCAGCAAGACTTGATGCTAATACTGCATGATGATTCACCCATATCTTGTAGCTAAGAGACGTTCGGGCGGTGGGATTTGCTATGTGGCTAGCTATTAGTGCCTATGTGAGCTCTCCTCTCCTCTAAACCCCACACTTTTGAATCTGGTAGGGAGAAGACATTAGCAGCTCCTTCTAGTTCCTGTATTGTTTTTTTTCCTTATAAGTCTCCTGGCGGAAATATAGTGGCTGCACACATGCTAACTTCCCAATGAAGCAGTATTGAAACCTAAAAAAAAACTTTTCTTTTTAAGAGGCAATGTGCTGCTTCCACATTGGTAGTTAAGTAGTAGCAACCAATCAAACACGTATAACTCTTCTGTCCATGTTCTTTTAAGATCCCCACAGCACCCCTGTCTTTAAAAAAAAAGTCAGCCGGGGCTCCACATCCATTAGACTTTGACTCCAACATTTGATCATAACACAATTCGACATGTTACAGGAATTAATAACAAGGTGAACCTGGTGTCATTTTGCCATGGAGTACCACAGCCACAGGAGTTCTGAGCTGTACAGAACAATATTGCTACTGGAATGAAATTGCACCACTTATGATGCAAGCCAATTCTGCTGAGTGAGGAGACCATATTGGGCATATGTAAAAGCTTGATACTATATATTCAATCTTATAGCTTAGCAGCTGAATTAACTGGCTCCGAATCTTATTCATTTATGTATTAACTGTCAATTGCTGCATGCCATAAGAGAACAAAAGAGACATTAAAAGTCTCCTTGCCCATTGTCATATATTATCACTTTTATTTGAAGGTTTTCAACATCATGATGTTTAAAATCAACAGGAAGACTGTTGGATTTCGCCCTCTGAGCAGGCTCACCTCATACCTTTTGACTTCTCCCCTCTTGTGTTCTGAATTTGTTTTGTTGGTACTAGGACATGCTTGCCTTTATCCCTAAAACATGGCAAAATTGACCTACACCTGATTGGCACATTTAAATTACGTACAAGTCCCAAGTATATGGTATTTCATGCAACCAGGGACAATAAATTAAATGCAGCTAGTAGGTTTGCAGCACCGCCACCCACTTTAAAACATGTTTAAGGCCTGCCACTACAGGCTGTAATGCAGCTTTAAACTGCCAAGTCATATTTTATGTTGCTCTATGGTATGTGTGTTTTACTCAAATGTTATACCACCGCGTTGGTGATTTAAACTGAAAAACTCAATAAAAACTGATTTATCAAAATAAAAAAAATATATATATATCACAAGGCCTAAACCTTCTTTTTAAAACATATAAGTCACACCTAAGGTAGTACCTAGACAATAGGTTGGGTGCATAGTATTTAATACAGTAGGACATGTGTTTTTATGTTTTAGAAGTCCCGTTAGTGAAAAACTACTAAATTATTTTTCTACTATTCTAAAGTCTACCTCTCCCATTGGATATCATTGGCTTACCTTATTACATTTAATAAATGCTAACACTTGGTTGGCAACGGGCAGAAATTTAACGATTGGACTCAAATGAATTGTAATTTAAAATCATCTTCAATGGTAAAGTCGCATTTTAGATCACAATTTTGAAAATGTTATTTCTAGAAAGTTGGCATTTAATTGTACCGTTATCAACAATGCGAATTGGACCAAGACAATGAACAATAGGACATAGGTGTTGGGGGCAGAGCTTTTCCCTGCATCACTTACTTTACAAAGGGTTTGCCTCCAGCACACACAAAGTAACCTAACACTCGTTTTTTGTGCCCCTAGGTGTCTTGGAGCCTTGGCAGGGGAAGAAAGGGACTTTCCTGAACCAGATGTGGGAGTAGCCTTGAACATTCCCCCAAATCAAAGCTGGCACTCAGTATAAATATTAGACCCTCAGAACAATTCTTCAGTGCACTCCTGGACCTGGGGACATTACAGAGAAGATGCTGTCTTGCTCCACAGAGGAGAGCTCTGCTGCTTGAGGCATGTCTTGTTTTCCAGAGGACTGCCCTGCTGCTTGATGATTTCCTGGTTCCCCAGAGGACTGCCCTGCTGCTTGAGGCCTGCCCTGTTCTCTGTGAAGGAAATTGGAACTGCTCTCTTCATTCCAGGCTACCTGAGAAACACCACGGGTCTGTTGGGTAAGGATAAGTTACTTACCTGTAATCCTAGTTCTCTTCCAGGGGTATACTCATCAAAGTCATAAGCACTGAATAGTCCTGCCCACGTGCGGGGACCCCGATGCATATACAAAAAATAAATATATATATGTATGTTCAGCTAAATAAACGTGTATGCAGTACCTTCTAACATACATATATACATCATTTAAACAGGCTAAGATGCCAACATTACATTGGATTTTTTCATTTAAAATAAAATAACCTTATATAACATTTCTGTAACAAAGAACTGCACTCCTCTAGTATTCCAACACAGCCTTTTATTTTCAAACATAAAGGCAAGTAGTAGCAGGCAATTAGCCCACAGGCTGAATAGAGAAAACCACCTTAGTAACCAACTGGCAACATGCCTTTAAGACCTCCAGGAGCTCCCTGCTCCCATCATGCACCACAGGTGACAGTTAGGTCAGGTCTTTTTTACGGTGTACTAACATGTAGGAATCATGAAGCAAGACAGGAAAAAAACTACTATACAAAGTATATTCGTCCGGGGAGGAGGGGGAGTTGCTTATGACTTTGATGAGTATACCCCTGGAAGAGAACTAGGATTACAGGAAAGTAACTTATCCCTCTCTTCCAGGGGATACTCATCAATAGTCATAAGCACTGAATAGAGTAGCAAGCCCATACCCACTATCCAGTGGACGAATATCAGTATAGTAACAGCACAGCAAAGACCTCAAGGATAAATAATTTAAATAGATCTCCTAAAGAGGCTTGCCCAAACTGAGCATTCGCCTGAGTGTCAGAATCTAAACAGTAATGGCGGGAAATTGTATGCACTGATCGCCATGCAGCAGCTTTACAAATCTCTGCAATTTGAGCATTTTTTAAGAAGAACGGTGGTAGATGCCTTTCCCCTTGTAGAGTGAGCCTTTGATTTGCCCGGGAGAGTTTTATTGGACAACTGGTAAGACAATGTAATGCATGAGACAATCCATCTAGAAATGGATTGTTTGGAAGTTGCACACCCAGTATTAATGGAACCATAGTTTACAAACAGGTGGCCTGATTTTCTTAACGCCTTGGTCTTGTCTAGGTAGAACTTCAGAACCCTCTTAAGGTCTAGCTAATGCAAGGCCCTTTCTGGAGGAGCTGACGGATTAGGAAAAAAGGTTGGGAGAGTAATAGTCTGGTTATTATGAAAATCTGAGACCACTTTAGGTAGAAAACTCGGATGAGTTCTAAGGACCACCCTGTTTGCATGAAAGATGAGATAAGGTTTTTACTGCACAAAGCTTGTATCTCACTCACTCTGCCAGCTGACGTGATGGCTACTAAGAAAGCGGCCTTCCATTACAGGTGCTGCAGAGAGGCTTTGTGGATTGGTTCAAAAGGGGACCCCATCAACCTGGCAAGAACAATATTTAGTTCTCATGGAGGGGACGGGGATCTGCTTTTCTGTAGGCTGTAATAGCAGCTAGATGGACTCTTATAAAAGAAACTGAAGGCCTGACTTGGCCAGGTACAATAGGTATGGTAAAATCACCTGCTCCTGACCCCCAAAGATCATGGTCATTATTAGAACACCACAAGTAAAAATGCTTCTACTTGAAAGCATACGATTGTCTGGTGGAAGGTCTCCTCGGTTCCTTAAGTATGTTCATACAGTTTGTGAACAAATCTAAATGTCCGTACTGCAGGACCTCAGGAGCCATGCCGTCAACCGTAGAGATGAGAGGTTGGAATGGAATACCTTCCCCCCATTATTGGATAGCAAATCCGGTCAGCATGGTAACCTCCTGTGCAGGATTTCCCATAGTTGAAGCAGATCCGGGTACGACCACTGGCGAGGTCACTCTGGTGCGATCAGTATCATTCTGGTCTTGACCCTGTAGAACTTGTTGATCACCAGAGGAATGAGCGGAATTGGAGGAAAAGCGTAAAGTAATGTCTGCAACCCTTTTATCAAAAGCGCATTCTCTCTGGAACCTGGGTGGTGAAACCTGGATGCGAAGATGGGGCATTTTGCATTTGTTGCGTCTGCAAACAGGTCGATATCTGGAACTCCCCATCGGGGGAAGATGTCCTGTGCAACATTGTTGTTTAGCACCCAGTAGTGAGCTTCTAATTAGTCCCGACTTCGAGAGTCTGCCTGGACATTGAGAGTGACTGGGAGATGAATTGGCCAAATGGTCAGATTTGTTGCAAGAAGCCATCTCCAGATGGTCTGAGCCTCCTGTGAGAAGGGTCTCTACCTGGTTCCCCCATTTGTTCATATAATACATGGTTGTGGTGTTGTCAGTCTGAATCAACAGGGAATGTGTGCGGAAAGAGGGGAGCAGAGACTAGAGTGCAAGATGTACCGCTCTCAGTTCTAGTAGGTTGATGTGGTATCCCTGGTCTGTCTCTGACCAGAGTCCTTGTACCTGAAGAGGCCCCATATAAGCCCCCCAACCTGTGACAATTGTCTGACTGGGAAGGTCCTGATGAAAAGGAACTCCTCTGAGCAGATGTGATTGTTTCATCTACCATCTGATTGTATCCTTGGCTGACTGAGGGAGAATCACCAAGTCTTCCCAGTGACCTGATACTTGTGACCACTGGTCCTCCAGAGATTGTTGCAGAGGACGCATTTGCAGTCTGGCATGTGGGACGATGAAGATGCAGGATGCCATTATTGCCAGAAGTGAGGACACTTGCCTGACTGGTGGACGGTGAGAACGGAGAAGATTGCAGCACTTGTTGTGTATTGAGGATAACCTCTCCTCCGAAGGACACACGCTTGCACAGCATCCAGTGATGTGCCAGGTAGTGGATCTTTTGAGTTGGATTGAAGATCAACTTTTTGTGATTGACTTATAGGCCCAGATTGCTGAGCACTCGTATGCAGTAGGAGAGATGACTCTGAAACAGAGCGGGTGAAGAGATTTTCAGCAACCAGTCGTCCAAGTACGGATAGACGAAGATCTTTTACTTGCGAAGAAAAGCCGCTACTACTGTAATGCATTTTGAGAACGGCTGACTTGAGCCCAAATGGGAGGACTTTTTTTTAATTTTTATTTTTAATTCAGCATTTCAATATTGCAAACTACACACAAACAAATGAGTCATTGTAATGACATTGCATGACAGAAAACAATCCCCAACAGAACCTCTTCCTGTATAGAAAAAAAGACAATAATGAAATGGCACATCTGTATGAATACAGCTACAATTCAGATTTGCCTCTACCACACCCCTTGCTTACAGAATACAGAAAAGAGACGAAGCCGATGTACACCCTGTCATCAGCAGTCTATCCCTCCCCGTTCACTCTGCGACATTATATTCCCTCAAGGGAGCCCAAATGTCCGTAGGCCGTGATGTTGTTGGTAATTCCTCAGCATATGCTTCAAGCTGCTCCCGACAGTAGACCATATCTTGTATTCAATTGGCAGAATTCGGGCATTGACGACTATCCCAAGTGAACAAAACTCTCCTCCTCACCAGTAACAATGCAACCCGTACAAATCTCCCCACAGTCGCCTTCAAGGTAGGCACGTAACCCAGCAGACATACAAGGGGCGTACAGTCAATTGCCCTGCCAGTCATTGTATGTAGTAGCGAAACGGTCTCCTCCCAATACTGGCGCACTAGCCGACACTGCCACGCAAGGTAAAGGAAGTCGGCCCCACTCTGCCCACAGCGTTTACAACAATCTGACTCCCTGAGCCCCATCCTGTGCAACTTCTTGGGTGTGTGGTAAACCTGATGTAGAAACTTCACATGGATTATACGTAGGTTGCTATGCGATGTCAATCTCCCTGTCAACATACATATCTGCTCCCACATTTCCTCCATAATCGGGGGGTCAAGGACAGTATTCCATTGTTCCAGACGTCTCGTCTCCTCCTGTACGGTCTTATACAACCTAGTCAACTATATTTTTTCCTAGATATAGCAACTATAGCTAACTGCAAGGACTTCAACATCGCAGGTTCCTCTGGGAAGCTAATGTAGTGATCACGTATAGCCCTGCGGAGTCTATAGCAGCAGTATTTAAAAAGTAGTGTAGGATTTTGTATGTATTCTAGATCTGTTATCGTAATATATTTCCCAGCTATGTACAGGTCACTTAAATGTGTTATCCCTGCCTCTCTAAGAGCTGCAATCGGGCCTCGCTCCCCACCCACCGACAGTGCAGCATGCCCTTCAATAGCCAGTGCAGGAGCATAAAGAGGGAGCTTATGAGCTCGCCTCTCAATTTCCTGCCACGCCGAGACAGAGGTGTCAATCGTGTTGATTTCCGATCTAGGCGTCGCCTATTAGTGTGGGTGATAATGCTTTTTAAGTGTACAGGATAGGCGTCCTTCTCCTCCACAGCCACGTGTGGAATGAAAGCATGAAGTTTAAACCAGAAGTACGCATGTTCAGCTTGGCCACACAAGTAGTAGATGTAAAAATCCGGTGAATTAAACCCTCCACTCCCAAACGGCAGCGTCAATTTAGACCAGCCGATCCTCTGCGGCTTTGCACAACAAACCAGGCGCAACAGTTGGGACTGCACAGTCTTAAAAAATTGCTTAGTCAGGGGACAGGGATATTACTAAACAAATATAGAAACTGAGGGAGAATGACCATTTTTATCACCGCAATTCGATCCGCGAGCGAAAGCAGCAAGATAACCCAGAGGTCCACCCTTTGCACTAACGCAGTGTATGCCCGGCCATCATTTTCTCTGACCACAACTTCCGGGTCCCGGTGTATCCACACCCTCAAGTATTTGACCAGATCCTCTGCCCACACCAATGGATACTCCACCTGGGGCGATACTGTAGCAGACGTAAGGGGTATTAGAACAGATTTTTCCCAATTGATTTGCAAGCCCGAAAACAACCCAAACCTAATGTATTCTCGGATGACCGTAGATAAATAGGTCTGCAGTTCCCGAACGTACAGGACCATATCGTCCACGTAAAGAGAAATGCCAACGGGCGGATTGTGGAAATTCAACGCAGCCGCCCTGTGAGATTGCCGAATTTTATATGCCAAGGGCTCCAAAACATTAGCAAAAAGAAAGGGGGACAATGGACAACCCTGTCTAGTTCCGCGCTCAATGACGAACGAATCTGAAGTAAGTCCGCTCACCCTGACTCTGGCAGAAGCGTCAGTGTAAAGGACCTGAATCCATTGAATAAAAACAGGAGGCAAGCCCATCCAATGGAGGATGTACAACATGTACTTCCACTCAATAGAATCGAACGTCTTGGCCGCGTCCCGAAGCACGGCCACGGCGGGCAGTTCGGGATTAAGCACGTGGTACATAGCAAATATCGTGCGCAAATTCAGGGAGGTAGAGCGATCCGGAATAAAGCCGGATTGATGCGGCAGTACTAAAAGCGGCATCAGAGGTTGTAGCTTAGTGGCCAATATCTTCGCCAAGATCTTTGCATCAAGATTAATCAGGGAATGCGGGCGATAGGACTCGCAACGCGCCGGCGGCTTATTTCTTTTAACAAGGTAATGATCAAGGCTTGTCTCAGGGATGGCGGAAGATAACCTAAGTCGTGAGCCTCTGCGTACATCTCCAAAATGTGTGGCGCGGAGAGATCGGCGTACTCTTTATAAAACTCCGCTGTCAGGCCATCCGGCCCAGGAGCCTTCTTATTGGGCAATAGAAGAATGGCTGCCTTCACATCTTCGACCTCTTTAGGAAGACTAAGATATTCCCTATGTACGTCCGACAGCCAAGCACAGGCTGTGTCATCAAGATAGTCATTCATTGCCGCCTCAGGCATGCCTCCCTTGGACCTGTATATAGTCTCATAAAAGGAGCGAAATTGCTCGACAATACCGCTTTGAGAGTAGTGATCTTCACCAGCGTCATCAACTATATGATCGATCGGAGGATTATCTACTCTGTCCCGTAGTCTGTTAGCCAGCACCCCGCCTGGTCTACCGCCCTCACCATACGCCCTAGCTACATGGCGTTTGGATAGATATTTGACTTCTGCATCAGCTAATAATGTATGCTCCTCCAGATATTCGTGAATGCGTAACAGCGTGTCAGAGGAAGGGGCAATAGTATATTGGGATTCTAGCACTCTCAGTTGGTCTTCCACCCGCGTCAGCTGTCCCCTGAAGTCATGTAGAATACCCGCCGAGGTGCTTATACACACCCCTCGGATTGTTGGTTTAAATACTTCCCATAAAGTGGCTTGACTATCAACAGAGCCCGAATTCACTGGTGCAACTAAAAATTTTACACCGCATCTATTACACCAGGACGCTACTCCACAAAATACATAGAGCACCCCATCCCTTTTGCTTGAGGGGTTGCGGGGAGGAGGGAACACTATTTCATACACTATGGGAATGCCCGCACATAGAGGAATTCTGGAGGCAAATAATGCGCACAATCTCACAGACACTCAAGATTTCCATTTTACCAGAACCACGTAAGTGCCTCTTGAACATCTGGGACCCCAACGACCTAGATAGATATGGGTTACTTTGGGCTACACTGGCCATGACAGTGGCTACGCGTGATATTACACAGAAGTGGGGGGCTCCGGACCTGCCCACTGCGAACAGATGGGCTAAAAACATGGATATCCTGATGGTCACGGAGAGAACGGTATATGTCCTTCGAGCTTCCCCCCGCAAATGGAACAAGGTATGGGCAGCATGGAATGTTTATAGGGGTGAGATTTTTGAACCCTTACCTGACGGAGACGACCTGGACTCTGAGGGGGAGGATGAGTAACGGATGGAGTTGGGGATGATTGCTTAAACGAACCAAATGCAGCAACGTATTAAAATAACTCACCTATGTGATGTCAAAGGGGGACGGAGACTTGCTGATGGGAGGGGGAGTGTGGAAACGTACTTAAAAGTGATGACTCAAGTTTGGGGGGAGGGGGGGTTTTCTATTGAAGTTATGGGAGAGATATACATGTTTGGTACCACATAGCGGAAGAAAATAGACAAACTCTGATAACTAATGTATAGTTATACGGAAGAGCATATACCGATTTTCGACGGATAGACTGAGACACAACTGCAGAATGGATAATGCAAACTAATACTTCAAGAACTGTACCAAACGAATGCGATTATAACAGCTTGAACGTACCATGATAACTGTATACTATGACTTAATGTTAATAAAGATTTAAAAAAAAAAAAAAAAAACAGAGCCCGAATTCAATTCAAAGTACTGGACAATGGCCTTCCTGATTGTCTCGGCATACACTGGGTCTAACAGCGCGCTAGCACGAAAGTGCCACGTGAAGGGTCGGTGAACGTTAAATGGAATACCCACTGTGACAATAACGGAATTGTGGTCCGACAGGGTCTTTGGCAATGTAAAGACTTGTTTCACCTACCCATTGGCTAACCCGCTAAGTACCCAATAGTCCAGGCGAGAACAACTATTAAATGCGGGAGTGATATGCGTACCCTCTAGCACCCCTTTGTTGCGTACCCGCCAGGCATCCACTAGATCTAACTCTTCCATAAAATCTCATATGCACTGCGCAACTCTAATTGTACGCGCTCCAGTAGGATTGGATTTATCAACTTGTGGATTGAGATGTGTGTTAAAATCGCCCCCACATAACAATTCAGCCTCGGGTCAAGCGCGTAATACCTGGAACAGCTATAAAAAGGGCGCTGTATCATCCACTACGGGCCCATAAACATTCACAATAATCACCAACGTTACCCTCAGTCTCCCATGCACCATACCCCATCACCCCTCAGTGTCTACACAGGTCTTAATAGTTGTAAAGGGAATGCCCTTCTTGATAAGAATAAGGACCCCCGGGGGCGTGGCCAAGATGGCGGCGGAGTAGGACATGTTGCTAGTCCCCTCAGGCGCCCGGCCCTACATAGCATTGTCCAGCGGCGGCCCCAGTAGTTTCCCTGGGCTGTGTAAAGCTCCGGAGCCCTCTCGAAGTGTGGGCAGGCAGTGGAGCGACTTTCGCGGATTTCCGAGCCGGGGGTAGTGAGCCAAGAAACGGCGGCGGTGTCCGAGACCTGAGCGGCGCCACAGGCTGGGGAGACGAACTGCGGCGGGAGGCGCTCTGGTGCCACTCAGCAGCCGGTGGCGGGAAGAGGCGCCTGTGCTTCCCTGACGGTGCTACGAGGGGCCATGCAGTGACGGGGAGACGCCTGCTTAGCGCCGGGACCTTGAGCCTCGGGAGGGGGCGGGGCCTGTACCCGCGGACTACTGGTGCAGAGTCGCGGCCGACGGACTAATTGAGGCCGGGGATTGCGGCCTGGTCCGGGAGGCGGTCGGCGCTGCTCTCGGGTCCCGGCCCTTTGCACAGAGACCCGGACTATGATCTAAAGTTAGGGCGGCCTCGTGGAATAAAGACTCGGCCCCCACAGTGCGGTGTAGCGGCGGACAAGGAGTGGAGCGCTACGAGACCCCTGCTTGGGTCCGGAGGTACCGGGTCAGCTTGTTCTGGTTGCTGGGGACTGGGGAGCCGCTACTGGAGTGAGACTGGCACACCGATCGGCCGGGGGACCGAAGTGAAGACGCTGTGGCTGCTTGGTGAGGTAGAGAGACCCCTGGCAGATGGTCTACCTGGCAGCCGGGACCCCAGGAGACGAGCCGGTCCGGTGGGCAGCTTGCGGGGCCGCGGTCGGGCCTAGAGGCGGTCCTGCGGGACGTGGAGGGAGAGCGCTGATCGGACCTCGAGGCCGGTGGGCCTAGCTGCGCCATCGGGCGAGCCTGTTCTCTCTGCACCGCCGCACACCTCTCTCCTGGCGCCCGTTCCAGGGTGTTGGACCCCCGGGGACTAAAGGCCTGAGACATCTAGTTCTTCTTCGACATTGGGGTGCCGAGGGACGACTGGAGGCCTTGAGCGATATTCCGGCCTGATCCTAGAGGCGGGCTCTGGCAAGCTCCGCTCCCCTGCGTGACGCTCTTTCGCCTTGCTGCTGGCGAGGAACTGGAACAGCGATGGCCTCTAACCAACGCATGGTCAAAGCTGGCAAGGAGGGGACGACTAAGACTTCCCAGGCTCCGGCCTCCCCAGGCCCTAGTGCATCTCCGAGGAGGTCTGATGATGAGGCTCCGGCTAATAAGGCCTTCATGAAGGAACTCTTCACCTCCATCAAAGACGATATATCTGAGTTCCGAGACCAGCTGACTTCGGATCTCCGCGAGGTACGGAGAGATGTCGACGGTCTTGGGGAAAGAGTGGCCACTCTGGAAGATCACGACCTCAGTATGGCCAATGATGTTCATTTGCTGCAACAAGACGTGCTCCGTCTCATGGAACAGAACATAGATCTGCAGGCCCACGCTGAAGACCTGGAGAATCGTTCCCGCCGGAACAACATTCGCATTCGAGCGGTTCCGTCGGATGGTGAAGCAGGAGACCTCCGGGAGTATGTGCAGGCGCTCTTTCTTCAGATTTTGGACGAGGAGGACTTGCGAGAAATCAGGATGGATCGGGTACACAGAGTGGGGCTGCCCAGGCGGAATGGGGGTCCTCCTCCTGACATACTGGTGTGTGTACACGATTTTCAAGTCATGGAACGAATCCTGAGGAAGGCTCGTGACATTCCCTCCCTGCAATTCCGGGACCATCGCCCTCAGCTTTATCAGGACTTAGCAGCGACGACGCTCCAGAAGAGGCGCGAGTTTCGTCCGGTCACTGCCTATCTCCGGGAACACAACATCTCCTACTCCTGGGGCCACCCCTTCCGTATCGTCTTCCGATGGCAGAATAGGCTGGCACAGATTCGTTCTCTTCGGGAGGCGAAGGAGCTTCTGGGGATTGAGGACGAGGCCCCTGCACCCGACCGTCGCAGTCCTTCGCCACGGAGAAGATGCCGTTCCTCGTCTTGGCACAGGGTGGGCCCGGACATGAACCGCAGGAGGCCCGACCGCACAACTAGCCTACAGGAGCGAGGGAGTGCTGTGGCTTCTGTGGCCTCCGCCACGCTTACGTCGTCACAACAAAGCTCTGGGGCGGCCTGACCTTCGGGCAGCTTGCCTGGGTGCCGGAGGGGCACGCGCACTCAGGTATCGGGGTTATGAATGTACTTTTCGAGAAGACACCCCGATCTTCGGCCTTGGGAGATCCGTTCTTGGGTCCCCGTCTATGCCCCCTGAGAGGTTTCGTTCAGGGTATGTTTACTTCAGGATTCTATTTGTTTGTAACTTGGGTTGTTGGGGAGTTGGGGGGGGTGCGGGGGGCAGGGTGGGAGGGGGGGGTTTGGTGGGGGACGGTGTTTGGGGGGGTGGTGGTGGTGACGACGAATGGATGATTGTTATCGTAAAGGACTGTTTGCAGGTTCTGTGCTATTGGTCTTGGGTGGCGTCTGTCACTCCGTGCTGTACCCTGGGGTCCTGTTATCGACCTGGGAGCGGGAGTGGAGAGTGGTCTGGGAGGGACCAGTCCCGGGGTGAGCTGGGAGGAGCGCCCGAAGTGCGAGAGGACTGGGGAAGTGTGTTCTGGGGAGTTTGGGAACTCATGGACCTAGCTACTGTGGAGCAGGGGGGCTTGATGTATCTGCATGCCTCTTAGCGTGGGCACTTGGAACGTGAAGGGCCTTAACTCCCCGCAGAAACGCCAAAAGCTATGGAAATATCTGCTGGATCATCACCTAGATGTCGTGGGTCTCCAGGAAACCCATCTAGCCCGTAGGGATGAGCTCCGGCTCCGACATAAGCAGTATCCCCTCATATATAGGTCTTCCGCTCCTACTAAACACAGGGGGGTGGCTCTTTTATTTAGGACTTCCATCCAATTCCAGCCTTTGGGGGTGAGTAGTGACAAAGACGGCAGGTGGTTGATGGTCAGGGGGGTGCTTCTTGGACGCCTGTGTACATTTGTGGTTGTATATGTGCCCAATGCCCAGCAAAATAACTTTTCCAGGACCTATTGGATAAGATGGGAAGCTTCGTAGAGGGTCATCTAGTGGTCATGGGGGACTTTATTATGGTATGGGATCAGGCCTTAGATAGCTCCCGCGCCCAGAGGATGGACTCTCTGCCGCGACTAAAGACAAGATGGGGGAGTTGGGACTCATGGATGCCTGGCGTGCAGTACACACACAGACTAGGGACTTTACGTTTTTCTCCCATGTACATCACACCTATTCCCGCATAGACTATGTATTTTTGAGCCAGGCCCTCAGGGGAGATGTCCGCGATTCTAAGATTTTTCTACTCTCTGTCTCGGATCATAGCCTGTTGGTACTCCAGGTCCAGTGGTCAGTGAGGGGGGACGGCTATCGGAAGTGGTACTTCCCGGCGGCGCTTGTGCGGGATGATACCTCATGTAAGAAACTAAGGAAAGCCATTAGGGAGTTCTTGACGCTCAACCCGAGCTCGGACACCTCTGTGTTTAACACTTGGGATGCCTGTAAGGCCTCTTTGAGGGGCACCTGCATAGGACTTAATGCGGCTCTTAATCGCTTGCGTAGGGTGGAACGGGAGAATTTGGAGGCTGAACTTGAGGGACTGGAGCAGGCCCACAAGCTGAACCCCTCTCGCGCGACACTTAGACCACTGTCAGCTGTTAGAGGGAAGCTGAAGGCGCACTACAATAACCGCTCTGAGCTTACCCTTCTTCGACTGCGTCGAGGATCGTACGCTCAGGGGAACAAAGTGGGCCGTCATTTGGCTCGCCAGCTTCGTGAGAAAAGAGAAAAGGAATATATAGGGGGGATCCGGGACTCGGGAGGCTCGATACATCATCGGGACGGTGACAAGGCGGATATCTTTGGACGATTCTATGCGGCGCTTTATGAAGGTGACTCGCTCGACTGGGGGGCGCAGGAGGCTTTTTTGTCGGGCCTCCCCCTCCCGCAGGTTTCTATTGGTAGTAACGAACAACTAACGGCTCCCTTTACTAGGGAAGAGGTGCTCGAGGCGATCAAGGCCTTGAAACCCGATAAAGCCCCTGGCCCAGATGGGTATACCGCCTACTTCTACCAGTCGTTTGCTTCTGAGCTTGTCGACTGCCTGGTCTCTCTTTTCAATGGAATGGCTGCTGCTGGGGAGACCTCTGGCACTATGGCCGAGGCCTTGATTACCGTGATCCCCAAACAGGGGAAGGATCTCTCCAGTTGTACCTCGTACCGTCCTATAGCCCTGTTGAATGTGGATGCCAAGTTGTACTCCTCTATCATCGCCCGCCGGTTGCAAGATCTGATGCCGGCCATTATACACCCGGACCAATCCGGTTTCATTAAGGGGCGACAAACCCATGACAACTTGCGGAGGGTGTTACACCTGATAGAGAAGGCCTCCAGACTCCGCATTCCGGCTGTACTGGTGGGTCTGGATGCAGAAAAGGCGTTCGACCGGGTCGACTGGGGATTCCTGTTTCGCACTCTATCCGCCTTTGGATTTTCGCGTCAATTTGTCACAATGGTTCAGGCGAATTATAATCGACCTACCTCGAGGGTGCTGATCAACGGCCATCGGTCGGCTAGTTTCCCTCACTCCAGAGGTACGAGACAGGGGTGCCCCCTTTCCCCTCTCCTCTTTGCCTTGAGTATCGAACCCCTGGCGCTGGCGATCCGGGAGAATGACCGCATCAAGGGCCTACCCTTGACGGGGGAACAGCACAAAATATCCCTTTTTGCGGACGACGTCCTGTTATCCTTAGGAGATCCCACTCAATCCCTACCTCCACGAGGAGCTCTCCCGGTTTGAGGCGGTGGCAGGCTTCAGGGTCAACTTCGACAAATCACATATCCTGAACCTAACCTTGTCCCCTGCGGAAGTGGACCGGGTGCGCTTATTGACGACCCTGTCTTGGGCTCCCAGCTCTCTGATGTATCTAGGGGTGCACCTAACACCTACTGTAGGTTCCCTATTTGCGGCTAACTTTCCCCCCCTGCTGGCCTCGGTGCGAAGCGATCTGGAGCGGTGGAAGCCAAAATTCCTCTCGTGGCTCGGCAGGATACATGCTCTTAAAATGGTCCTCCTCCCTAAATTTCTATATCTTTTTCAAGCCCTCCCTATACCTGTGGACATGGATTTCTTCCGCCGATTACGGACGATGATGTTGAAATTTGTTTGGCAGGGTGGCCGGGCTCGGATACCCTTTACGACGCTTCGCCGGCCGAGGGGGGAGGGAGGGGTTGGGCTCCCGGACATGCTTCTATACTATAAAGCGGCAAAGTTGCGGGTGATAGTGGAATGGTCCCTGCAGCTCTCAGAGAAGCACTGGCTGCATATGGACAGGGCAGTGGCGGGGAGGTCGATTTGGGATTTGATTTGGAAACCCAAAGTAGACCGACCGAAGAATGCTTACATTAGCACTCCCACCAGCACAGTTCTGAAGGTGTGGGACACGGTCGCCTGCGACGATCGCTGGACCACATTTCCGTCCCCCTTCACCCCCATCCACTTCAATCCGGCCTTTCCACCGGCCTTACAGGAGGGACCCTATCGGCAGTGGCGTGAGGGTGGATGTCGAGCACTTACGCACTTGTTTCATGGGAGCGTTCCCCTCACATTCCACAACTGCATGCGCGATTATGGACTTCCGATCACAGAGCGCTTTCACCATGCCCAGCTTCTTCACTGGGCGACCTCGGCGGGAGTTCGCGAGGCCGCTACTCGTCCGCTTTCCCCTTTCGAGTCCTTCCTTCTTCGCACGTCTGCGATGCGGGGGGCAATCTCCTTCTTATATTGCCTGCTTCTGAACACTGCGGTCGCCCCGCGCCCTCGATACATGGAGCGTTGGGAGGTTCTCCTGGACCGAGACGTCTCTGATACAGAATGGAAGCACCTCTGGAAGGATATAGCGGCGCATAACCACTCCGTGCGCCTTAGGGAAGCCCATTTGAAAACCATGTATGATTGGTATTTGCATCCGTCCAGACTCCATCGCATCTTCCCTACATCTTCGGATAGATGCTGGAGGGGTTGTGGCCTACTGGGAGACTTTCACCATATTTGGTGGGATTGCCCAATCATTCGCCCCTTCTGGACGGAGATACTCTCCCACATCAAGGAGATATTGGGATACCCGATCTCAGATTCAGTGGCCCATGTGCTACTGGGTCTCCGGGATCCACTGTTGGAGCATCAGACTAAGGCAGACAAGCGTATTCAATGGCTATGCCTAGGGGCGGCTAAGCTCACATTGGCAGCGGCATGGAAGAGACCACATGCCCCGGCTGTATCATTGTGGCACTCCAGGCTATGGGGACTTTTGAGCATGGAGAGAATGGCGGACATCTTTTTGGGCGACTTTAAGAATTTCCTTTTTCGTTGGGGATCACTAGTCCGCTTTTTGTCATCTGGACTGCCATCTGCGGTATGCCCGCCCACGCTGCGTGCACTACACTTGTTTCAAGTATGAACGGAATGCATGACTTCCCAACTTACTACGTTGTGTGAGTGTTTTTGTCGTCACCACTGGGGGTGGGTGGGGGGTGGGAGGGAAACCAGTTGGGGTTTGGTTTATGTTCCTTGTTGCGACTTTGTTTAGCCCCCGGGGTCTCAGGACCTCTATAGCATCTGGCGCCCATCTTCTACCATCCTCGGACAGTTTACTGCGAACATTTGAGAAGGCATTCGCATTACGGCTGAACTTCATTTGCTGGGGCCTCTACCATTATTGGTCACTCACTGCTTTTATTTCCAATGCGTATTACATTCCCCTGTGTGGGATTTGTGGCGGAGTTGTCGCCTATTTCTTTTTCTTTGTTCCCCTTCTTTCCCTACCTCCTCTTTCTTTTCTGGAAAACTTTGAATACAATAAAAAACATGTTTTACAAGAATAAGGACCCCCTCGCATAGGTGGAATATGAGGAAGCAAGGCGCTATGATGCCCAATCAGGCGCCACAGATCCCTCTGTGTGCTTGTTCAGGTGGGTCGCTTGTAGGAGCGCAATGTGGTCACCGTGCCTATCTAATTGTGCTAGCAGATGTCTAGTCTTCTTGGGTGTGTTTAGGCCCCGGACGTTCCAAGTTATGCATGTGTAGCGCTCACCTGTCATCTGCAATCATGGGGGAGGCGGTAAAATACAGCAATCTAACTCACAATACAGATGCATTAGGAAGATCCAGAACGGACTAACGCTGAAGTGCCAATGACATGAATACAAATACAGGAAGAACCAACAAACCCCCCCGACCCACTTCGGCACCCCCAAATTGCCAAAGACCTGATCTATCCCTCCACCCACTCCAACAAATACAGTAGAGTACATTGAAACTGGTGGGGAATGCCCATCAGGGACGCAGCGGCTAAAACCTCTCCCAGATCTACAAGGGAGTGGGCCACCGATAGTATTTGCAGAAGTCCCCTACTGAAGTCCACCCTAATAAGCAAGACGTAGTTGTAGCAAGGGACTGCAGCCCACCCAAAATCCACAGAACATGGGGTCTGTCCCACAGAATCGTCTAGTGTAGCAGGCTATGATAGTCTATCCGTCTGAGCATATGAGCATCCCTTAGGACAACAAACACATCATGGATAAAGCATGAAGTAACTCAACCCATATACCACACCCTCCCGAATACACAACAGCACAGAGTCCAAGTCCCCCTTACTGTTCAATCGTCAACATCAGACATAGAAGCTGGCGATGTGCCACGACGACGCAGGGATTTGGCATGTTCCATCGCCTGCTTGGGATTGGTGAAGATCTTGCCACCGGCTGCCTCCCCAATGCGTAGCCTCGCCGGGTGGAGCATGGCATAGGGGATCTGTTCCTTTAGGAGCACTTTCTTGACGTTCTGAAATACCTTACAAGCAGCCTGTACCTGTGCCGTGAAATCCGGGTAGAATGACAGTACATTGCCCTGATACGTAACCGTTCCTTTCTGGCGAGTTATCCGCAGGACAGACTCTCGGTCTCTAAAATTTAACAAGCGAGCAATTATGGGGCGCAGTGGAGCCCCAGGAGGAAGGCGTGCCGCCAGTGATCGATGAGCCTTCTCTACTGCAATCAAAGGCGACAGTTCATCAGGGCCACAAATTTCACGCAGCATCGTCTCCAAGTAGTCTTCAAGGCGCCCCACGTTTGTAGACTCCGGAAGGCCCAAGACGCGAATGTTGTAGCGTCGCGATCTCGCTTCAATGTCCTCGTTCTTCGATTGAATAACGGCGAGGATTTTTGTGATGTCTGAGGTCTTCGCCGCCACTTGCTGCAGCCCATCCTCTGCATCCGTAATCCGCTGTTTGGCTTCGCCAATGCACGCGGCTTGTTAGTCAAGTTTGGCAGAGAAGGTGTCCATTCTCCCATTGAGGGCCTCAATCTTGCCATATATGGCCTGAAGGCTGGACTGGATGGCAGGCAACAATTTCTCCAGCGCCATGGGGCCCTGGAGGCAGACTCCAGCTCAGAGTCCGAAGCCGCATTTTGGATAGCTTTGCCGCCTTTGCGTAACTCGAAGGTGAGGCGTGGTTGGGTCTTGTCCGATTTCCCCATCCTGAGTGCTCCACTCCCCAAGGCCAGGCGTCCAGAGCCAGCCAATGCCACGTAATGCACCCAGCAGGGGCGCACACACAGTCCGCCCAGATGGAACTCGGGCACAGCAGAGCAGGCCTCTTCGTCGACAGAACCTCCAGTCGTTTCAACAAATCCGTACTGCCAGGGTCCCGGGCCGGGTATACTAGTTTCCAGGGCCCAACAGCATCAGCACAGTGCCAGAAGGGAAATAGCAACGAGGTGCCCCCTAAATAATAAGCGACACCACCGAAGTGCTTCCACAGCTGAAGAAACATAAGGTGCAGTCTTGTACTGGGTCATATGCCTCCAGCAGTCAAATCGCCAAAAGAACACCCAAGGCAGCACTACACACGGGGCCTCACTCACAAGCAGTCACATCCATCAGTAAAATTCACTGCCACCAGGGCCCCAAGTTGCTCCATCCACTAAACGGTATCACAGGTGTAGACAGCAGGATAATCTGCACCAAAGCCTCCTATCCTGGTAATTGCCCCTACACGGCCGCGAAAAACAAACAGTCGGAATGCGGGAGCCGGCCACTTGCGTAGCGGCACAGCCCAGCTCACCTGGCGAGTCTCTATTGTAGCCAGGGTAGACGACAGAGCTTCGCCGCGTATCCCGCAGCTGATGTGCCGAGCACCGGAGCGCCCCCCCAGCCCCCAGGGTCCGGCGCACCTCAGGTGATCCCAGGCCCCCTCAGTCCTCCAAGTCAGGCAGGGAAAGACAATCGGCGCGAGAGGCTCTCGCATTCACGCCGCCATTAGCCTCACGTGGCCTGTCCGCCGCTCCACCCTGCAATGGCTCTTCCGGACTCCCTTGGCAAGCAGAAAACACAGCACACCGTCGGCTGCTGTAACAGCTATACGATCCCAATATTAAAAAGCAGGGGATGGCTCAGTACAACCAAGATAAGTGAAGGATTATATTCGGAGGCCAGCAGAGCCCACTACAATGCAGCCATCTTGCCGATCACCAGGCCACGCCCCCCAAATGGGAGGACTTTGAACTGGAAATGTCGAGACGATACCTGAAAACGTAGGAATTTCCAATGTTTTCTGGAAATCAGCACATGGAAATAAGCGTCCTGCAGGTCTATGGAGCACATCCAGTCTCCTTGGTGTAAGTGTGGAAAAATCTAGTGCAGTGGCAACATCGGAAATTTCTCTTTGCATATGAACTTGTTCAAAAGCCTCAGGTAGAGTATTGGTCTGTACTCTTGGATGGGACCTCTTTTGCGTACCAGAAAGTAGCAGGAATAAATTTCCCTGTTCCTGCTATGGAGAAGAAACTAATTCTATAGCGTCTTTCTTTAGTAGAGTTGACACTTCCTCTCGTAACAAGTGGTGACATTGAATACTTTTTACCCGAGGTAGTACTGATGGAGGTGGGAATTTGAATCTGAGTACCTACTTGTCTTTTGTGATTCTTCTCCACTCGTCCAGGTGAAAAACAATACTTCCCCCCCAACGGAGTGGGTAACGGAGTTGGGGGAAGTGAGGGCTCATTGCTTAGCAAGTTGCTTAGCTGAGGAAGTTGTCTGTCTTGTAGTTCCCCTTCCTCGACCGGGTCTGCAATGATGGTAATGCGGCCTGGATTGTTGCTGTTGAATAGACCAGTGAGGGGCTTGAAACCTCTGTTGGAAAAACCGACAGCTGTATGGTCGGTTCTTGCGTCTTAAGTCTTTCCACTTCTCCAGGCCAACCGCTTTTAGAGTGTCCAATTCCTTTTTCATTTTGAACATCTCGTCTTCAGCATGAGTGCCAAACAAAGAAGTGCCATTAAAAGGAAGATTCATAATCCTTCTCTGCGCTTCCGGTTTAAGAGCAGTGACCGCAACCAAGCCGAGCACCTGGTGCAAATACCATGGGCAAAACCATGTGCAGCCAAATCTGAGGCATCTGCAGCTGCACTAATGACCTGGTTTGCAACCAGACCACCTACCTGCAAGATTTCATGAAAGTCCTGCTGGTCTTCTTTGGGCATCTTCTCTGTGAATCTAGATAAAGAGTCCCACAAAGATCTGTCATACCTGCCAAGAAGTGTGAGGCACTGGCCACTTTCATGAAGGATGTCGATGTACTGCGCATTCTTTTCCCCGGAGAGTGCATGTGTTTACTCTCCTTCTCAGGAGAGACTGCAGAGGATGTAGCTCCAGGATATGTTTTTCTGGCTGCTGCCACTATCAGAGAATCCAGTGGAGGATCTGATCGTAGGAACAGTGGATCTTGGTCAGGTGCCTTGTACTTTTTGGAGATACATGGAGGGGCAGAACCTACTACAACTGGAGTTTAAAAGGTCTGCAGCATTGGTTCAAGAAGACCAGAAACCAAAGGGAGTAAGGGCGTTGCTGAGATTCGATGGTGTAAAGTCTTGAATATAACAGATGCTGAAGTAGTCGACAAAGGCATGTCAATATTTAACTTGTTGGCACACCTGCAGAGGACCTTATTTAAAGTGACCATGTCATCAATAGGAGACACTCTGGCTGTGGGGGATGGTGGGAGGGGGGTAGCAGAAAAGGTTGGTGAATAGTCTCCCACAGATGACCTTGAGGATGGAGACCTTCGCCTACTTGTTCTTGATTTGGAGAAAGGGCGAGAGCTGTTCTGGAACTGGAATGGCGAGCTGGAGGAGATCTAGCTCTCCTTGGTGACCTGCATGGAGAAATTCCCGTGGATTTAGCTGGTAGAGGAACAGCTGAGACTCTGGAGGGAGAATATGTTTGAGAGTGGTCCGAACCAGGACTTCTGGGTGGAACCCTTCAATGGCGGACACTCTGTAGCCATCTTGGCGAAAGGTTAACAGGAGGTGTCTGTTTTCCTGTAACTGGTGATCCCTCCGGCGTGATTTGCACTATACTGATGCCTGGAAAAGAAGATGCTTCCCTCGACGTCGACCGTATGGACCTCAACATCGATCTCTGCTTTCCTAACACCTCCATTGAAGATGAGGGAGTATTCGGCGATATGATGCCAGTCGCCGCCATCAGGTTTACTTCTCTCAATGTCGAACTGCAGCCGGAGATACTGACTGTGCCGTTTTCGAAGTCGTCCACCTGTGAGACTGTGGTGGGGCACTCGACGTCGACATTCTCGACACAGAATGTGCTTGCTGTGATGGTAGCAGCGATCTGGATATCGACCGGTGCCTCGACGTTGAGGGGAATTTCTTTGACGTCGACACAGGTTTTGACGTCAACTTATGCTTCTCTAGTGTAACATACTTCAAGCCTGAAGTAATTTGCCTCAACGTCAACTTAAGTTTTGACGGCCGAGGCTCTGAACGCCTCGACGGCGATCTGTCTCCCGAAGTTGTAGCATGCCAATCTCGACGCTGAGAGGTAACAGTCAGGGATCTGCTTCCTTTTTGATGCTAGAGAAGCAGAACAACGTCGTTTCTTCTCAGGTCTGTGTCGTTCCCGAGAGGAGGGCTATTCAAAAATATGACTGCTTTTAGGCCACTTCTGGAAGGTCCTTTTCCTGTCTCCAGTAAGGCATGCAGCTTTATCTCTTCTCTGTCCGTATGTGTTCTTTTAGAAAACTGCTGGCAATAATACTTCTCTGGATTGTGTGAGGATGGTAAACACACAATACATACAGTGTGGGTCCGACTTTGCCATTTTCTTCCCACAGGAGGGATATTTGTTGAATAAAGCTGGCATCTCTGAAAGAAAAAGTTGGTAAAATTGTCAGAAACCACTAAAAAGGTGCTCAGCAGTCAAAAAAGGTCAAATGGTGAAGAAATTTTTTCAGGAAACCAATTTCTGACTAAAAACAATCAAAAATTGACGAGCTCAATGCTCCAGGATCTTCACAGAAGGAGCCGGAAAAAAGAACTGACCTAACTGTCACCTGTGCTGCATGACAGGAGCAGGGAGCTCCTGGAGGTCTTAAAGGCACGGTGCTAGTTTGTTACTAATCTGGTTTTCTCTATGCAAACTATGGGCTAATTGCCTGCTATTACTTGCCTTTTTCTTTGAAAATAAAAGGCTGTGTAGGAACACTAGAGGAGTGCATGTTCTTTGTTGCAGAAATGCTAGATAAGGTTATTTTATTTTAAATGAAAAATCCAATGCAATTTTGGCATCTTAGCCTGTTTAAATGATGTTAGGCTGCATGTTTATGTATATATATGTATGAATGAATGAATGAATGAATGAAAGTATTTAATAAAGCGCACTGTGGCCAAGCGGCTTCCTGGCACTGGGGACTAAGCCACAAATCACAGAAGGGGCCACTGAGATTTAACAGGAGAACGCCTGGGAAAATAGGTAGGTTTTTAAAGCTTTACGGAAGTGGGAATAAATGGGAATAGAACGTATGGACAAGGGGAGGCAGTTCCAGAAACGGGGGGCCAAAACCGAAAACCTGGTGCCACCCGTTCTGGTCTTGCGGAAGCGGGGGAGATGAAGAAGGGAGAGAGTGGAAGAGCGAAGAGTACGGGTGGGGACGTGAGAAGAGATGAGGGAACTAATAAACAGAGGAGCAGAGCGGGCCTGAGCTCGGAAAACTAGGCAGCCCAATTTAAAGAGGGATCTCTGGAGAACAGGAAGCCAGTGAAGGGACTTAAGTGCCGGAGTGATGTGAGAGGTTTTGGGAAGATGGAGGATGAGCCGGGCAGCCTGATTTTGAATTGCCTGTAGGCGACGAGTTTTGTAGGCAGGAATGCCCACGTACAGGCCATTTCCATAATCAAGCCGGGATGTGATAAAAGCCATAATAATAATTTTGAGGGCATCCGGAGAAAAGAAACGGGAAATTTTACGAATAAGACGAAGAGACAAGAAACAAGAGGAGACAACAGAACTGATTTGGCCGTGCATAGAAAGATCCTGACTGACCCTAATACCCAAGGTGCGAACAGAAGCAGCAGGTACAGGGGGAGGACCAAAAGTGAGGGGCCAAAAAGAGGAAGACCAGGGGTTAGAAGAGCCACCCGTCAAAACCATCTCCGTCTTATCCGGGTTGAGTTTCAAATGATTGAAACTCATCCACTCAGATATAAAAACCAAAGTAGAGCGAAGTTTAGGAAGGGAGTCAGAGGGAGAAGAAAGATCGAAAACGAGCTGGAGGTCGTCTGCGTAGTTATACACAGAGACCCCCATATCGAGAAGGGACAAGATGAGAGGGTAGATATAGAGATTAAAGAGAAGGGGGGAAAGAGAAGAACCTTGGGGAACCCCACAAGAAACCGGGCGGGGAGGGGCAGAAAAACCAGAAAGGTGAACTGCTTGAGACCATCCCTCAAGACCGTCCCTCAAGAAAGGACGTAAGCCAGGACAGGGCAGAACCCCGGATGCCCGCTGCGCCAACAGGGTCGAGAAGGATGGAGTGGTCGACCGTGTCAAACGCAGCGGACAAATCGAGGAGGACCAGGGCCTGAGGAAGATTGGAGTCGGCTTTCCCCTTCAACTCGTCAAGCACAGCGAGAACCACTGACTCCGTGGAGTGACCTGGGCGGAAGCCCGCCTGATGGGAGGCCAAGAGATGGTTCTCCTCGATATAGATGGACAAGCAAGATGTTACATGACTTTCGAGGATCTTACCCAAGTAGGGAAGAAGAGAAATCGGCCTAAAGTTGGAAGGGAGTGATGGGTCGAGATCGGGTTTTTTAAGAATAGGTAAGACGATAGCCGATTTAAGGGAAGCAGGAACTAAGCCCTGGGTAAGGGAAGCATTAAGAAAGGAAAGAGGGGGCGCTGGGCAGTTAGAGAAAAGAGTTCTGAGGATACGTGCAGTAGCACAATCCACCGGCGATCCGGACTTAACTTTGGTGAGTAGAGCATGAAATTAGTCCAAAGATATAGGCGGGAAATGATCTAGAGAAGAAGAGGGCAAAGGAACAACAGAGGGCGGGCCAGGCAAAGATACAGAGGGAATATTAAATTTGATCTTAATGATCTTGTCGATAAAATAGTCGTTAAGTGAGGAGCAAAGGATCTGAGAAGGGACAGGACTAGGGCTGGCGCGGTCAGAAGAGGCTAGATTATGAACTAGGGAGAAGATCTCCTTCGATTTGTTAGCCGAAAGGGCGACCCTCTCGGAGAAGTATTTAGTTTTAGCCGAGAGAATCGCTCTTTTGTATTCATGCGAGAGAAGTTTATATTTGGCCCGAAGAGTGGGACAGTATTTACGTCTCCACTGACGCTCAGATCGTCTAAGATCTATCTTGAGAACTTTTAGATCAGTATTGAACCATTTGTGGGCGTCATGGGGGCGAATGGTCTTAACCCTCCTAAACGGGGCAACCTGATCGCAGGAAGAGGATAGCCAGGTTCTGACCGCCTCAGCCTGAGAGTCAAGAGAAAGATCAGAGAGATCAGGGGTAGAAGAGGCTAGGGCGAGCGAAAGAGAGTTCAGATCAACCTGATTCCAGCTACGAGCGAGGATATTTTTAGGTAAAGGGGGTTTGTCAATGGAGCCCAGGTGAATAGAGAAGGAAACAATAGAGTGATCCGACCAAGTGCAAGGAAGAATGGTAGGGGAAAGGACCGTGCACCATGCTGACCAAATTTGGTCCAGTATGGGACCCTGGTCGTGTGTAGGGGCAGAAACGTGAGGAGAAAAATTGAGGCAGCGGAGAGTGGCCGAGAAATCTTTGGAGGACAAGTCCTCCTTAGGATCGCCAGGCCAGAAATTAAAATCGCCTAAGAGAAGGACCGAGGAATTATTAACCACAAGCGTGGCCAAGAGTTCCTGAAGGATGTGCACAAACAAAGGCATGTTTTGAGGAGGACGGTACATAAGAACAACCGTAAGGGGAGCTGAAAGATTAAGTGAACGGGCCACCAGGTAGTCCACATTGGGTATGGGGGAGTAAGAAAGAAGTTGAAATTGCAAACTGGAGCGAACAATCATGGCCACACCCCCCCAACCTTGCCATCAGGACGGTCCGCCCGGAGGATGTAGTATGAGTCAGGGAGAATGGCCAAGATATCGGGAAGATAATCAGCTGAAAACCAAGTTTCCGTGAGGAATAAGAAGTCAGGAGATTCCATATTCAGTAGATTGAAAAGATCCACCTGATGCTTTCCTGCTGAACGAGTGTTGAGCAGGTAGGCGGAGGTAGCAGGAGGGGAAGGAGAAGGGCGGGGGACAAGCGGGGGTCCACAGGAAAAGGGGGTATGGTTTGGGGGGGAGGGACCGTCGAACAGGGGTGGGAGACATAAATGCCAAGAGAATCAAGGCAGTGTGCCACAGAAAGGGGAAGGGGTGAGAGAATGTTGGCAGAATAAGAATGTAGCAGGGCAGACGAGTAGACCAGCAAAGGACCAGGAACACAGGCCCCAGGTCCCGGCCCGTCGCGGACGGGCGCAGACGGGCTTAACTTAGGCGCAACTTCGGCGCAACTTCGTCGCGCCCGCTGCGCGGCCGGGGATACGATGTCATGATATAGGAGGGGGAAGGGGCGGGGCAGGGGGGGAGTGGCCAGAGCACTAGCCCGTCGACCCCAGAGCGCCCAAGATGGCAACCAGCCTCGCCCGTCCCCACTCCAGCAAGCCAGGAAGTAGAGGAGGGGGCCGATCAGCGGGAGGCGCTCCGGAGGGCAGAGACAGGTGGGGAAAGTTAAAATCAAGCAGCGAGTGCCGTTTTAAGTCGAGGCACCGGCGTAATTAAAATAGTCCAAACGTTGCTCCCAGGGCAGCGCCAAGAGAGGTAGATGCAGCGTCCAGGTGCGCTGGTGTGAGAGAGCGCAGGCGTGGCTCCCGGCAGGTGCCTCGGGGGAGATTAGCAGCAAAGTCAGGTGAGGCGGGAGGTGGGCGCTAGAAGAGGAATAGCCAGGGGGGGAGTGGCCAGAGCACTAGCCCGTCGACCCCAGAGCGCCCAAGATGGCAACCAAATTTTTTAATGAAGTCCTTACAGACGCGTTTCGGGTCAAGCCCTTTCTCAATGTGTCAACATGGCTTTGCACTTTTTCTCTAATTGCCGATTCACGGCTCGATTATAATGTCTCACCTTGGTTGCAGAACTAGGAATCAGGATGGCCGATTCACGGCGCAAAGTGTAAATACTGATATGATGGTTATTATGGTTTATTATTTCCATTATTGTCCATGAATTGTATTAGTATGGTTTTTGCTCGATTTGCACATTCCAACATGGCGCTCATGGAATATCCATGAGTAGTCCTACCTCTCTTTCTCTGTAAGATTGCACGCTGCACTTTAAAAATGAGTCCTTGTGCAACACTCGTGTTGACACATTGAGAAAGGGCTTGACCCGAAACGCGTCTGTAAGGACTTCATTAAAAAATTTGGAAGACTGACAACACCCCGTGAGTGCTGCCTTTTTCTTTCCCGGCTGGGGAGGAGATTCGGAGATATATATATATATATATACTATTCAGTGCCTATGACTATTGATGAGTATCCCCTGGAAGAGAACCTCTTGTTCTGAGCTAAATTCTGAAGTTCTGTTCTCTTTGCACCGGACTTTGAGAAGGTTACTTTTTGGGCAGGGCTAACCTGGTCTCTAAATACGGCCTGTGCTCCATCGCGGTTGGTCTGAACTTGTGACTTTCCCCTGATCTAGTACAACTAGATAAGTGAGAGTATCACTTTGATCTTCTAGGGGCTATCTCTACCAAACATTTTTAAATTGCATATCTCCAATTCTACTGATTTTATATTTGTAATTTTGATCTCCTTTTTTTATGTACTATAGTTTTCTAAATCTGTTTGGGAGTTTTCTTGTGCTGGTTTTCACTTTCATACTGTCTGTGTACTGCATAAACACTTTACAAGGTACATCTAAGTTAAAACTGAATGCTTTTGTGCCAAGCTACCAGAGAGTTAAGCACAAGTTAATTTAGTGACTTTTGTGGTTCATCCCAACAAGGATTGTGGTTGTTGACTGAATAGGGTTTTCACCCCTATCAGTCCATAACCCACTTTGATATAAGATCATGTCCCTTAGGGAATCTCTACAAAGGCTCCAAAAATACACTTTAAATAATGTTGAAAATTGTCTGGTTAACCTATGTGTCAGGCAAGGACATATGCTGGAAAGCGTAGCAGGAAACTTTTTGAATGGTGTGGTTTACTTTACTGTCACTAATTTAACAAAGCAAGCCAATCGTGGGAAACAGAGTATTGGCTAAGGCACGGACAAAAACATGGATGTCATACACACGAATATATAGGCAATTATCCCATTTATAATTTTGAGTAAAGACCACCTTCAAAAAAGTTAAAATTTATGAAAACGGACATTAAAGAGACTCTGAATTTTTCTTTTAATCGTATTGCACGACAAATTGAATCTGTAAAGTAACACCAGCCAGTTTGCAAGGTTAACCATTTCAATTCTCACTTCTTAGTTCATGAGAGTATTTGGCATAAAATCTTCAAATAATACTTATAAGCCAAAGACATGCTTCATGAAAGAACAGTTGCTAAACAAGGGAAAATTAGCTATGCACTACCAAATGTTTATTTTCAAACTACCAATCTCAAGAGCTAGGACTATTGTGCTACAGAGTATTTAAAGAGAGTTTAATAAATAATTTTCATCTTACCTTATTAGAGTCATTACTTGCTCTGCTAATTGACACATAGTGCTTTATCTTCCTGCAAAAAAAAAGAGCATGTTACTTTCAAATCTAAAGCAATTTGCTACATCGACTACACGAAATAAGAAATACTTTCACAACATGGGATTTCATACTAATTTGTAACCCCCATTCTCCATTGCCCTACACACAGATGCAGAATGCCTTTAAATACCTAAATGAGGTTGAGATGTTCACGTCATCTGCACAACCGCAGATGACTGCATTGTCTTTTCAGATTGGACACACAGCTTGCACTGGAGCCCTCCGCCCTTTAAAATAACAAACATTAGTAAATGCAATAGGTTTCGCCTATGTGATTAATAACAAGCTGCTTTTTGTTGTAAGTTGCAGCTTTGTGAGTAGTAGTGTAATATAAGTTACTGAAACTCTGTAAGTGTTATGACTTGTGTATTGAGAAAGGAAATATTTTGTGCTGTTACTGGTGGTATTATAAAGTGGGGAGATTAGCTAAATGGGGGGGGGGGGCAAAATAAAAAAACATGTATCCATTAAGTACAGTGTGAATGCAGAGGTGGGGGACCGAGATTAGGTGAGACTGCGCCGCATGTCGCTGGCTGCACCTTGCTTTAACTAGAAAGACATCTTGCAGCAATAAAAACAGAGTCGTGCCATGGGGTACCCTTGTGTGCCTCTGCACTGAAGATCTAACGTTCATCCCTGTAGTTTGAGGAGAAAGAATTTAAAAGACCAAGAGATTAGTTCATTGGATATGGGCTAATAGTTTCAAAAGATTGGGAGCTGTATCTGTGTATACAGAAATAAATAAAACGAGAGGGGAAGCATCAAGATGTGACCTGGTAGGAGGCTGCAAGAAACGGGGAGGCGAGGGCTAGCCTGCAGATGTACTTTTAAGGAGTGCTTGTTGGGAAATGCAAACAAGCAACACAAGTGAAACGGCTAAGTGCTAGGTGAGCTTCGGGAGGGAATTCTGTATTCTTGGCTCTATCTCAGATAACACACTAGAGGGATGAGAAGAGGTAGTGATGTAGCAGTCAGAGCTGCCAACTTCAGACTTGGGGACCATAGTTCAAGTCTCGGTGATTCTGGGTAAATGAGTTAATCTCCCTGCGACTACAAAATGAATGTGTAACGTGGTGCTCATCTAAAGCGCAAAGAACATTTTACTAAACTGCAAGCATGAGAATTTAACTCATTATAAATGCATAACAATTTCCCCTCCCTCCCATGACAAACCACAGAAAACGTGGTGAAATCAAAAGTACTTGCTGCAGACTGTAATTTTTTTTTTTTTTTTTTTAATGACAGTCTGTTTTTGGAGTTTTGCAGCGGCATCTCTTGTTTTTTTGTGCTGTGTAACAGCTCGGTGGATGGGGTTAACAATTTGAAAGAGGCGTGAAGTAGTTCAAAGGAGCGCTGTATAATAATAAAGGTGTAAAGCAGCCTTCCTTGGCACTCGCAGCAAGATCATGCTGCTGCTGCTGCTGAAAGCAAATCTGACAAACGGGTTGAGTTCCGTCTTGGAAGGAGGGGGAGCGGAGGCCATAGATGGGTCAGGGTGAGAGGAGTGCAAGCACCAACGATGAGGAAGCAGAGACGACGGGGAAAGCAAGAAAAAAAAAGCTCTTGCTGATGGATGCTGGTTGCACAAAGTGCATTTCAAAAGCGGAGAAATCTGTAAACTCATTTTACCCAAATTGACATAACGCCAAAACTCCAAGTTGTTTTCAAGTTCTAAAAGTCACCAGCTGTAGCCATTGTAGAAGCCAATGCAGAAGGTTTGCCGTGGGGATAGATGTTATAAAAGCTGTAGAGTAATTTAAAATAAAATCATGTTTATTTGTTAGGAAATTGGTTAGCTAATTCACAAATCCACTGAAATGACTGGGCGTCCCATGATGCAGTCGAACAGAGTGTATTTAGGGCATATGACATTGTTGCTATGCCTCTGCTTGATTTGCTTAGAGCGCCCTCCATTCCGACAGCTGAAGAAAGCAAGACTTGGAGAGAGGGGTGAAGATGTGGTGTTGCAGCCAGAGCTGCTGACTTTAGAGCTAGGGAACTAGGTTTGAGTCTCTGCATCGGCTCAAATCGTTTAATCCTCCCATATGTAGAAAGGTAGGATCCTTCTGCATGGTTACCCCAACTTTTTGCTGGGTGCCAAGCTGTTTTTAGGTCGAGGTAATATCCGGTCTGCCGAAGGCAGAACCGGAAGTACAGAGATTTAATGTTGCTTAGTGTGGACTATTTGTCCCGCCTCTGTTTTTGCCTCTCTCCCATTGGCTGGCTTCCTAAACGGAGACCAGCCATTGGAGGAGAGAGCTGTCCCTCCGAATAGGCTGCGTCTTTTTCGGATTTGGGGGCGTACATTTTGCTGTTCTTTCGCCAGTGACGTCACCCGTCACTCAGAACAACAAAACACACGCCCCGAATGTGAAAATTACCATGCTTTCTCCGAGGCATTTCTGCTTTGCCTCGGAGAAAGACGGTGGTGGTTTCCAGAGATGCTCTGCTCGTCCCCCCTCCCTCCGCCCGCAGCTCTCCTCTGTCCCGCTCCCCCCTCCCTCCGCCCGCAGCTCTCCTCCGTCCCGCTCCCCCCCTCCCTCCGCCCGCAGCTCTCCTCCGTCCCGCTCCCTCCCCCTCCCTCCGTCTGCAGCTCTCCTCCGTCCCGCCCCCCCTCCCTCCGCCCGCAGCTCTCCTCCATCCCGAAACGTGAATAATGTCTGCTGATGGAGACGTAAACAAGCATGGCTGCCTTAAACAAGCATGGCTGCCTTAACTGTGGTAGTGCTTTAGATGGTTCGGGGGAGTTATACGCTCGCTGCTGCTGGAGACGTAAACAAACATGGCTGCATTATCTGTGCCAGCCTGCTCTCAAAGGAACAGAGCCGCAGTGTGAGCCACAGCTGCTGCTATTACCAAGGTATGGAGAGCGGGTGGTCGGTGAAACTGGCCACAATATGCTCCATCACATTCCGTCCCCACTTCTCAGCCTGCAGCACCGTCACGGTGGGTTGAAGGGGCACGCCCTCTGCTATTACGCATTCTAGGACAAACACGTTTTATTATTTTTAGCCCTCACCAGAAATCTCGGCTGGTGCTGAAAAGGGACGTGAAAGCCACCTTGCTATCTGGAAAGCAGATTTCATCATGACCTTTCACGTGGCCGCCATGGTGAAAACATAATTTCACCACCTTAAATTACGGAGAGGTTTTTTGCCACTCTGCCAAGGGAGAACCGAGTGGTAGTGCCAAGGGGCGTGGTTCCTCGCCCACACATCCGTGTGCCCCAACGAGAGCTCTTGTCCGTCCCTTCTCTCAGACCCTCTCAGGCCCACTGTGCCCTCTGCACTCTTTGAGGGACGGGTCTGTGCCCTCACACTTCATGCCCTGCGGCCTGGCCCGTCCTCGCCACCCCGCAGGCCGATGGTCAGTGCTTGGGGGGCATCAGCGCAGCTATGGCACTAGTCCCCTCAGCCCCAGCTCTCTGTCGGTGCAAACACCAGGGTTCGGTCCATTGTCACAATTACAATCTTTGTTGTGAAAAAAGAGTTCCTTGGTGGAATGTGGGGCTTTAACCCTAGAACCTGGAACCTCGGAGCTAGGGAACCGGGTTCGAGTCTCGGCAGGGACGCTCAACATCATTTAATCTCCCCGTGCCTAACATAAAAGGAAGGCGTCCCTTTGTAACGTAACTGCTTCTCGTGTAAAGCGCTCCGATACCTCCAGGTCTAGTTAGCACTATATAAAACTCCACCCCAAAAAAACCCTCAGGAGACGGACTCGAAACACGGCAAATGTGACCGGAACCACGAAAAACTCTTAACGTATGTGCCAAATACTTGCTGGTTTCCCTACAGCTCCACCTCCTTACATCCCCCCCACCCCCCGAGGGGTGGTCCCACTAGATGTGCACAAGAGATTCGTGCTCACGTTTTCCATCCACTAGGGATCACGTGTATGGGCAACTCGTGCACATGTCTGAGCTCAAATATAGCGCCAAAACGTGGTTTCTGAGGCGAGGCTATGCCCTGCCTAACTTGTTCCTTTGCTTGGAATACACACTGTAATCCGACTGGCACAGCGCCTTGAATCATTTATTTTCGCAGGGTGCGCTTTAGAAGGCCTCTTCTCTTAAAATAGTATAGCCAGGCTTGAAATAGATTTGCCAGGGCTCACCCACCAGCCTGCAGCGCCCGCCCCCCCCCCCTGTCCTTGTGTGTCCAAAGCTCAGCCTTGGAAAGCTGTGAATCATGATGGGTGCTGTGAAGAAAGGGGGTGCCGAGGGTGGCACGGGTTCGGAGAGGCTGAGCTGGGAGCGTGGTCTCCAGGTAGGAGGCTCGGGTAACTTCAACCTTACATATGTGCACCCAGCGTCTCCTGCCTAGGGGGCCTGCCAGTGACGGTGGCGCATAGAAACAAACATATTTTATAGAGGCGCCCTAGCGTTGCCTCTGCTTCAGTGAAAGGGAAAAATGCAGCCCCCCAGCCCCCATATTTGTTTTCAAAATCTCCCTCTCTGCTAGTTAAAATGTTGGCATGTGCGGTGGCACTGCCCCTCCCCGCAGAGCTGCTCCAAGCTGCCAGGTTACTCAAAACCGTAAACTGCAGGTCCGTCCCTCACACCTCTTCATCCCGCACACTGCTTCTAAGCGCTGTGTCCCATGACGCGATAACGGCGTCTCAGAGGTCCCCACACTCCATAGAAAGACTTCTCACTCAGGCTCAAAAGCAAAGACACCCTTTCAACCTCAGACCCCACGCAGTGCTGCTAGCAACTGTCTCTTTGGAGCTTGCTGTTTGGATTGTAAATCCATGTTAAAGGTTCACCGATACAAAAGCAACATGTATATCTTGTTTTTTCTAGGAAGGCCTTTTTCAAGGTAGTGGGCGTCCCGAGTAATTTCTTTCCGCGAAGCAACTGTTTTTTTCATGATTTTCATTTTTTCTTTCTGAAGTTAAAGCTTCTTGGTTTTTTTTTTTTCATACTCCTTTTTCTAGCATACCCCAGCCGCAGCGTGATCATGGGTAGACATTATATTTGCCTGCGAGTAGGTAGGCCGCAGGACTCTAGTGCCAAGGTTCTCCACTTCACCAGGCAACCCCAAGTAGCTCCTAAAGCACAGCTAGAACCTCTTCTTGCCGTGAAGCTGGCCCTGCCGGCTGACCGTGGATTACCGAGCTCACCGGCTGCAATCGTCCTCTCTACATTTTCTTAGGTGGATGGGTCATTATGCTCTCAGCATCTTTTAAACCTCAGAGAATTGCCTTGTGCAACGAATATCATTGATCCTTATTTCACAAAGGTGCCCTATTTATTTGAACCCAAACTGGTGTTGTGTCTGGAAAAGGTAATCTTTGACGTACTTTTATCCCTAAGTTGTCAGAGTAGTGAGTGCAGAGTAGTGAGTGCAGAGTGCAGAGTAGTGAGGGCAGAGTAGTGAGTGCAGAGTAGTGAGTGCAGAGTGCAGAGTAGTTAGTGCAGAGTAGTGAGTGCAGAATGCAGAGTAGTGAGTGCAGAGTGCAGAGTAGTGAGTGCAGAGTGAGTGTGCAGAGTGAGTGTGCAGAGCAGTGAGTGCAGGTGCAGAGTGGTGTGTGCTGTTGAGTGCAGAGTGCTGTGTCTGTTGAGTGCAGGGTGCTGTGTGCTGTTGAGTGCAGAGTGCTGTGTATTGGCAATGTAAATGACAATGCCATTTATTTATGATTTAAAGAAAAAAAGAAATGTCATGAGCAATGCCAATAGCTCTACCTTTAATGATGCAGAGACCATTGCATTGTAAATGCTTGTTTCACAAGTCTGTCTGGGATCCTGCTATTCAGGGCCCCAGTCTATCTGCTTTCTCCCTAAACTGTTGTGTTAGTACCTAGGTACAAGCCCAGATTGGATACTGGGATACCGTTATCAGTCCCTAGTATATGGTACCCATGTCCCAGGGCATAGGTACCCCAGAGATCTCCCATGGGCTGAAGCATGCATTATGCCGCCCATGAGAGACCATTAAAAATGGAACTACAGGCCTGCCAATGCAGCCTGTGTAAGTTGGTGCATGCACCACTTACTAAAGATTTAGGTTTACTATATCAAAGGGTCACTGCACTCAAAACCTATAAGTCACCACTATAGCAGGCCTTAACAATCCTGAGGGCAAGGTGCTTGCTTTTAAGTGAGAGGGTGCCCCTGCATGAGCAGGACACACCTGCAGCCTATGGAGTCCATTCTCCCAGGTTGTCTGTGAAGCAGCTATATACTATACAGAGGGGCACCGCGTAATCGCGCGATGACCATCTCAAAACGGATGCAACTAATTCTATTTAAGAATTTACAATGCAATGGTCTCGGCATCATTAAAGGTAGAGCTATTGGCATTGCTCATGACATTTCTTTTTTTTCTTTAAATCATAAATAAATGGCATTGTCATTTGCATTGCCAATACACAGCACTCTGCACTCAACAGCAAACAGCACTCTGCACTCAACAGCACACAGCACTCTGCACTCAACAGCACACAGCACTCTGCACTCAACAGCACACACCACTCTGCACCTGCACTCACTGCTCTGCACACTCACTCTGCACTCACTACTCTGCACTCACTACTCTGCACTCACTACTCTGCACTCACTACTCTGCACTCACTACTCTGCACTTTGCACTCACTACTCTGCACTTTGCACTCACTACTCTGCACTCTGCACTCACTACTCTGCACTCACTACTCTGCACTCACTACTCTGCACTCACTACTCTGCACCCACTACTCTGCACCCACTACTCTGACAACTTAGGGATAAAAGTACGTCAAAGATGACCTTTTCCAGACACAACACCAGTTTGGGTTCAAATAAATAGGGCACCTTTGTGAAATAAGGATCAATGATATTTGTTGCACAAGGCAATTCTCCGAGGTTTAAAAGATGCTGAGAGCATAATGACCCATCCACCTAAGAAAATGTAGAGAGGACGATTGCAGCCGGTGAGCTCGGTAATCCACGGTCAGCCGGCAGGGGCAGCTTCACGGCAAGAAGAGGTTCTAGCTGTGCTTTAGGAGCTACTTGGGGTTGCCTGGTGAAGTGAAGAACCTTGGCACTAGAGTCCTGCGGCCTGCCTACTCGCAGGCAACTATAATGTCTACCCATGATCACGCTGCGGCTGGGGTATGCTAGAAAAAGGAGTACGAAAAAAAAAACCCAAGAAGCTTTAACTTCAGAAAGAAAAAAATGAAAATCACGAAAAAACAGTTGCTTCGTGGAAAGAAATTACTCGGGACGCCCACTACCTTGAAAAAGGCCTTCCTAGAAAAAACAAAATATACATGTTGCTTTTGTATCGGTGAACCTTTAACAAGGATTTACAATCCAAACAGCAAGCTCCAAAGAGACAGTTGCTAGCTGCACTGCGTGGGGTCTGAGGTTGAAAGGGTGTCTATGGTTTTGAGCCTGAGTGAGAAGTCTTTCTATGGAGTGTGGGGACCTCTGAGGCGCCGTTATCGCGTCATGGGACACAGCGCTTAAAAGCAGTGTGCGGGATGAAGAGGTGTGAGGGACGGACATGCAGTTTACGGTTTTGAGTAACCTGGCAGCTTGGAGCAGCTCTGCGGGGGAGGGGCAGTGCCACCGCACATGCCAACATTCAGGCCTGCCAAGTATCACGCATCAGGCGTGATACTAACGCATTGTTGTGCGCTGGTCCGCATTTAAATGTCAGGTCACGCATTTGTAGCGCCTCTTTGACACCACCGCGGGTGCAAAGGAAGAGACAAGCAGGACCGAAATTGCTGCCCTGCCGGCAAACACTTCTGATGAGAGCACGCAGCGGACCGCATGCTGCTTTGGCAGAGTTTCTTCCATAGTTAGTCTCAAGTGTGTTAACTATATGGCAGGTCAAGAGTGTCGTGCCGACCCGGTGGCTCATTGCTGTTACCAATGAACTTTCATTAGAACACAGCTGCTGCGGGCCGGCCAGGGGCATGGCAATCACATGACTCGGTGAATTCACGTGATTGCAACAAACAATGTATGCCTAAATCTCTGAGTGTGCGTCGAGCAGCAATTTTTTTTTTGTTTGACGCTGCCCCCCACGCCGCAATAATTATTTTGGTGCCTCCTCTGTATGCGCGCCGGCAATTAACTGGACAGTGAGATGAGTTGCTGAGCAATGGCAGAGGCAGCTGAGGTAATTGCAATCTTCTGTGACCGCTCGCACCACCGCTTTGCCTCGGCCTCTCTGAGGCTCACCCGGCTCAAGCAGCGTTGGCTGCAGCTGACTCAGTTGTGAGCCTGCTGCTGCCCTGTAGCAAAGATAGGTGCTGCTTGCCACTTTCGGCCCGCCCGGTGCCTGCTCTGTGCAGTGCAGTGTGCGGAGTAGAAGAGTCAGGATTCTGTGGTCTGGCAAGGGGTCCAGAACTCGGGCCCGACCGGAGCCGTGCTGCTTGCACTGCAGCTCTGAGAGCATGTACCAGCCCGGGGGAAGGCACCTGTTGCTCTCTTCGCCTGCCTCAAATTCAAGTAAGTGAATTTATAAACTGTGAACTCCTAAAACTATGCTCTGAAATAAAAGTGTTGTCCCTTTGCTCATTTTATTGGCCAGATTTATAGCGGCCGAGCAGTCAAGAAAGCGATTAGGTAAAGCTTGTTATTTTACGTTTGCCAGAGCAAAACAAGAAATGAAAGAGCTCCTGATGAACATTTCGATAGTGGAGTCGGAAGCGTGGCTACTTTCCGTACCCCAGCGAACGATGATGTGTGCTTTCATGTGAGGAGACCAAATAAATCTGGAAAACAGTCCTCATCCGCCTCTTTCTCTTTTTATCCCCCACTATGGCAGTCATTATGTTATCCTCTGTACTCGAGATGAGCAAGTGGCAAGCATACTGCGCCGTTTTTTGCAATAGATAATCTGACTGTATTACAATAACTGACTTAGCTAAAATGTACAGAAATATTATTTTGTTTGTAGTGGCGCGGCGCACGCTGTCAATGAGTGGTGCAGATCTGAGTCTTCATTTTGTTTAACAGGACGATCAGCTTAGAAAAGATCAACGGTGCTTCAGTTTCTGGGGCTTTCTATCAGTTTTAACATCTTCTTAGAATGTCTTGATGCTCAAATGGGTGTAACGGCTGATATTTATATGTTTTCCTGGTTTTCATTGCTGGACTTTGGTTGCGAGAAAGTGTCACTCATAGTTGTTGAAATGTCACACATAATTACACTGAATTTTATGAAAATGTCACACATGGCAATCTGAAACCTTGGCAGCTATGAACATTTTAACTAGCAGAGAGGGAGATTTTGAAAACAAATATGGGGGGTGGAGGGGAGGGGGGCTGCATTTTTCCCTTTCACTGAAGCAGAGGCAACGCTAGGGCGCCTCTATAAAATATGTTCGTTTCTATGCGCCATCGTCACTGGCAGGCCGCCTAGGCAGGAGACGCTGGGTGCATATATGTAAGGTTGAAGTTACCCGAGCCTCCCACCTGGAGACCACGCTCCCAGCTCAGCCTCTCCGAACCCGTGCCACCCTCGGCACCCCCTCCCTTCACAGCACCCATCATGATTCACAGCTTTCCAAGGCTGAGCTTTGGACACACAAGGACAGGGGGGGGGGGGGCGGGCGCTGCAGGCTGGTGGGTGAGCCCTGGCAAATCTATTTCAAGCCTGGCTATACTATTTTAAGAGAAGAGGCCTTCTAAAGCGCACCCTGCGAAAATAAATGATTCGAGGCACTGTGCCAGTCGGATTACAGCGTGTATTCCAAGCAAAGGAACAAGTTAGGCAGGGCATAGCCTCGCCTCAGAAACTACGTCTTGGCGCTATATTTGAGCTCAGACATGTGCACGAGTTGCCCATACACGTGATCCCTGGTAGATGGAAAACGTGAGCACAACTCTCTTGTGCACCATCTAGTGGGACCACCCCTCGGGGGGGGGGGGGGGATGTAAGGAGGGGGAGCTGTAGGGAAACCAGCAAGTATTTGGCACATACATTAAGAGTTTTTCGTGGTTCCGGTCACATTCGCCGTGTTTCGGGTCCGTCTCCTGAGGGTTTTTTGGGGGTGGAGTTTTATATAGCGCTAACTAGACCTGGAGGTATCAGAGCGCTTTACACGAGAAGCAGTTACGTTACAAAGGGACGCCTTCATTTTATGTTAAGCACGGGGAGATTAAATGATGTTGAGCGTCCCTGCCGAGACTCGAACCCGGTTCCCTAGCTCCGAGGTTCCAGGTTCTAGGGTTAAAGCCCCACATTCCACCAAGGAACTCTTTTTTTCACAACAAAGATTGTAATTGTGACAATGGACCAAACCCTGGTGTTTGCACCGACAGAGAGCTGGGGCTGAGGGGACTAGTGCCACAGCTGCGCTGATGCCCCCCAAGCACTGACCATCGGCCTGCGGGGTGGCGAGGACGGGCCAGGCCGCAGGGCACGAAGTGTGAGGGCACAGACCCGTCCCTCAAAGAGTGCAGAGGGCACAGTGGGCCTGAGAGGGTCTGAGAGAAGGGACGGATAAGAGCTCTCGTTGGGGCACTCGGATGTGTGGGCGAGGAGCCACGCCCCTTGGCACTGCCACTCGGTTCTCCCTTGGCAGAATGGCAAAATACCTCTCCGTAATTTAAGGTGGTGAAATTATGTTTTCACCATGGCGGCCACGTGAAAGGTCATGATGAAATCTGCTTTCCAGATAGCAAGGTGGCTTTCACGTCCGTTTTCAGCACCAGCCGAGATTTCTGGTGAGGGCTAAAAATAATAAAACGTGTTTGTCCTAGAATGCGTAATAGCAGAGGGCGTGCCCCTTCTACCCACCGTGACGGTGCTGCAGGCTGAGAAGTGGGGACGGAATGTGATGGAGCATATTGTGGCCAGTTTCACCGACCACCCGCTCTCCATTCCTTGGTAATAGCAGCAGCTGTGGCTCACACTGCGGCTCTGTTCCTTTGAGAGCAGGCTGGCACAGATAACGCAGCCATGTTTGTTTACGTCTCCAGCAGCAGCGAGCGTTTAACTCCCCCGAACCATCTAAAGCACTACCACAGTTAAGGCAGCCATGCTTGTTTAAGGCAGCCATGCTTGTTTACGTCTCCATCAGCAGACATTATTCACGTTTCGGGACGGAGGAGAGCTGCGGGCGGAGGGAGGGGGGGAGCGGGATGGAGGAGAGCTGCGGGCGGAGGGAGCGGGACGGAGGAGAGCTGCGGAGGGAGGGGGGAGCGGGACGGAGGAGAGCTGCGGGCGGAGGGAGGGGGGGAGCGGGACAGAGGAGAGCTGCGGGCAGAGGGAGGGGGAGCGGACGAAGGAGAGCTGCGGGCGGAGGGACGAGCAGAGCATCTCTGGAAACCACCACCGTCTTTCTCCGAGGCAAAGCAGAAATGCATCGGAGAAAGCATGGTAATTTTCGCATTCGGGGGCGTGTGTTTTGTTGTTCTGAGTGACGGGTGACGTCACTGGCGAAAGAACAGCAAAATGTACGCCCCCAAATCCGAAAAAGACGGAGCCTATTCGGAGGGACAGCTCTCTCCTCCAATGGCTGGCCTCCGTTTAGGAAGCCAGCCAATGGGAGAGAGGCAAAAACAGAGGCGGGACAAATAGTCCACACTAAGCAACATTAAATCTCGGTACTTCCGGTTCTGCCTTCGGCAGACCGGATATTACCTCGACCTAACAAGTCTGTCTGGGATCCTGCTATTCAGGGCCCCAGTCTTTCTCCCTAAACTGTTGTGTTAGTACCTAGGTACAAGCCCAGATTGGATACTGGGATACCGTTATCAGTCCCTAGAATATGGTACCCATGTCCCAGGGCATAGGTACCCCAGAGATCTCCCATGGGCTGAAGCATGCATTATGCCTCCCATGAGAGACCATTAAAAATGGAACTACAGGCCTGCCAATGCAGCCTGTGTAAGTTGGTGCATGCACCACTTACTAAAGATTTAGGTTTACTATATCAAAGGGTCACTGCACTCAAAACCTATAAGTCACCACTATAGCAGGCCTTAACAATCTTGAGGGCAAGGTGCTTGCTTTTAAGTGAGAGGGTGCCCCTGCATGAGCAGGACACACCTGCAGCCTATGGAGTCCATTCTCCCAGGTTGTCTGTGAAGCAGCTATATACTATACAGAGGGGACCCGCGTAATCGCGCGATGACCATCTCAAAACGGTTGCAACTAATTCTATCATGTTTGGTATCAGACATGCTGAAATCATACCTCCCACACCGGAAAAGGCAAGTAGTCCTTGTGGGGGTTGCATTAACCAAACCCTTGTGTACAGCGTCCCCATTGCAGTTGCAAAGGCTTGTTCACATCTTTGCAAGAAGGTCTCCAGGCTCCAAGTAGCCCCAAACTCAAGCACCTCCAGTGACCATCGTGTGCATCGTGGTCTGCATCTTTTGGTGAGCTGCTTGAAGTCCTCTCACGACTCCTGTGCCTTCAGCCTGGGAGTCCATTTGAAGGTCACCTTTCTTTTCCTTGGGCTCCCCTGATTGCTCGGGGCCTGCCCTGACTCCCCTGCTTGTGCGATGAATCTCCTGTACCTTGCTGGTCCCAACCGTGCACGTTCTTGACTTTCTGCGTGAGTTGCATTTACCAAGCCTGGTTGGTTTACCGCCGGACACCAACCCCTCAACATTCGACATCGTTTGTTTGACAGCTCAAATCCGGGTCCTGGTCGTCTTCAGCATCGCCTGTTCCTCGCAGCTGCAGAGTCAAGGTCACTGTCATCTTTCCTGAAGCATCCGACATCAGAGGGCATCCGTCTTTCAAGTCTCCTGGTCATTCCCGAGTGACAGACTCTGTCCCCTCTGCTTTCAGGTACTCCTCTTCAAGAATCCACGTTTGGATTCCTCCGGACACTTTCTCCTCTTCCAGCAGCGGCACTTTCCTGAACTTTCCTGAAGTCTTCCATTGGGTTTGACGGTGGTTTCCGATGCCACTTCACACCTATGCACCCGGCCTCCCTGGGATAGGTAACGTGGGTACCACGGTATCAACAGGGGGCGGGGGAGCTCTCCAACCTTCTATCTTCCACTGGGTTTCCTCAGGGTCCACTGGGAAGGATCCCTACTGCGACTTGCACATAGACTTGTATGTAGCACACGGTTGTGTTCACTCACTGCACCTGCTCTCCGTTGGGTCCCTATCTACTTACCTTGGGTGGTTCTGTGGGTCCTCAGCAATTCTATATTCTCTTGACATTGTCCTGACTCAAGGTGTGGTTCTTATATCACTTTCTTAGTATATGGTTTGGTCCCCCTCCCCTCCAAGCCCACGGTGTATTAGTGCTTTTCTCTGTAACTTCTTTGCTAAGGTTTGGTGTGCTTTGTGTCTATCTTTATTTAGGAGATAGAGTAATATATAATAAATACATATTTTTATAAATACTTGTGCGGTTGTTTTTCATTTAATCTATAGATTAAGATTGCATTCTGGTAAAACAAGCTGCTTTACACTCCTTCAAGACTAAGCCTGACGGCTACTCTCCACAGCTACCACTTGGATAGCTTTCCAAGGTTGTCCTAAATCACTATAATGGTTGTCTGGACTGGTGCAAGGTGCCCTCCCCAAGACGCCCCCGGGAGCCCCTGACCTCGGAAGCCGCTGGCCCCGAGAGGGCGCAAGATCAAGTGGCAGCCAGTCCGCGCTCAGAGCTCATGGGGAGCCCGGGCTAGGGTTGTGCATTCCTGGGTAGGTGGGGTTTCCTTGGCTGCTGTGTGTGCTCCGTTCAACAATGTTTGTAGAACATGAAAAAGGCGGCCCTCGAATGAATCATCTTCCTTCAGCATGAAGTCTGACTGTGCCAAATGTAATTCTTCATTTATTGCATCTTTAAAGATATGGAACACATTTGATCGTCCACATTGCAAAGATTGTTGACCTTTTCTGCCAGATCGGTGCCAACATTAAATACAACTTAAGTTCTGTAGTGGAGGCATGATACTGCCTTTAGATTGTCTGTTTTAAAAACACACTTTAAATAAGATGGACTCTGATGATTAGCGGCTGTGGTTTTGTACTGTCTAATGTCAAGATTGCAGGGGTGTGCCCGCCTTTACTAAACAAGAAACAACGGGTGCAGGGAGCTGCCTGGCACAGCACCAGGAAGAGAGGGGCGGCCATTCTAAAACAAGCATTTCAATTGGGAAGAAAAGGCTCTTCTTAAATTATTTGTGTCAGGTGTTTCAAAAGGCCTTTTCGCAACAATCACTCCCTCCTCTCTCTTCCTTGATGTGTAGCATTTCACTTTGCCAGCATTTCTAGCTAAAAAACAGAAAAGATGGGTAATTGTTTTTTTTTCTTCTTCGATGAAGAAAATATTAGCTCCTTCCCCCCTCCCCTGAATCTTTCACCTTGCCTGCTTTTCCCCTTACGTATTTGTGCTTATTGTTTTTCTTGACCTTACAAGTAACTATGTTGCCATGTTCTAATAACTGTGTAACCTTTGCAACGATGTAACCTGTAACTGATCTGATGCTCAAGTAAAGCGCTCTGATACCTCCGGGTCTAGCCAGCGCTATATAAAACCTTTAAAATAAATAAAATTAAATTAAAATAAATATACCAGGGCAGCTTCTCACACCATGCCTACGAATATAAAAATATACAAAGAACTCCGAATTAAAGAAAGGTTAAATTTAAATTCTGTAAAAGAAGCACTGTTACCAAGAAGTAGGTCTCAAAAAAGCAGCATGCTCGCTCATAATTAAAATAACAAAGAAGTTCAAGCAGATGAAAAGGAGTACTTCGGCCTTGGGACACTGATAAGAAGAAGATACGGAGAACAACAGGGAATGGTATGCTATAACCAATATAAATGGTGGAAAGGTAAGCAGCAAGCACACAAACAAATGTTATGCTGTTGCTTTGCGTGCCACTGCCCTTCAGGAGACAAGATCCATATTAGATCCTTAATCAGTCACTGCTCATCGGGTTCAGCTGTAAAAATCTAATTCATAATAAAATCCCATAAATCAAAATTTCAGTTGGGTCTGGGCATTTGTTTAGGTCAATGATAACAGAGATTAGTTTTTCTGTGAGTTCACACTTAGTTTTTTGGTCAGGGCGCATGTAAACTTTGATTATTACGAGAAATAAATACATTTCCTGGTTACCAGTTGTTACGTAATAATACCAGAGTTTTCGTGTGATCATTTACTGCTTTAAGCTTGAATGGTCGCAGTTATATAGATTGCGAGACCATATTTTATTCATTTAACTGCTAGGTTAACAAATTCAATGTAACCCAGTGTTAAAATAGATGACGGTGACCACGTTTTTTGGCAGCACAATCTCTTGATTTGTTTTACTGAAATGTAATGGGTCTTGGTCAAGTATTTTATTTAGCAGGCTCTCAAAATTCTATGAGCGGATAGTAAATAGACTCGTGCTAGAGAGGATCAAGTTCAGATTTTTGACTTGCTTTCTGATTTTACTTATCCTTTGGTGCAGGTTCCTCCTTAATGGGGCGAGGCATCTCATTTTTTGCTTTGAGTCGCAGTTTTGGGAATCAAGAAACTAAAGTATGGCCCATGGAGGTCTAAACATCTGAAAATCTTAGGAAGCACTTGTTCATTATTTGAACGGAAATCACTGCCATCCACTAAAGCATTGCCAGAAATGTGGCTTCTCCTAAAATATTACTCAAAGCTATTGAGGAACCGGTCTCAAAAACCTAATAATGTCATCAATCAAGAGCAGGTGAAGTCCATGCTCATCTTGTATTGGTTTCAACACCTCCAGTTCGGTTGTGCCATGTGTAGTAGTATAAAAACGTGCAAATATTGTTCTCTATGTACTGCGCTCATCTACAGATGATACTACACTAAGTGGAAAACACATATTTAACATCCTATGTAAATCCTGGGGTGTTGTCTGAGGACAGACTGGTTGTAGCTAGTTTTGGGACTGATCCAAAAAAGTATCTGATCTTGTTTTATGGGCTCTTTACCTATAACTTTATTAACAGTCTGTGGACTAATTTCCTGCACCAAGGGACGTGCTTGTTGTGTAGGACTGGTAACAAATGCTCCCACAGCTGTCGTTTATAGAATACAGTGTTGACTATGCCAATAAATGGCCCCTATATGGTTTAGTAAGTCTCTTACTTCTGGAGATGTAAGATTTACTGTGTTGGGACAAAATGTATACCCAGCTCTTGGACTTGACCCTTTCTGTAGGGTCATAACCAAACGTTCTGTCTTCACCATCCTGTTTTCTGAACCAGTTGTTGTTGGCTTTTTGGACTAAGTGCAATTTGCCACTACTAATCAGTATCAAAATGCTTGTACTCTCTTTATTGAACATGGTAAAATTGGCTTACACCAAGTAGCACAATTAATTTACTTGTAAGTCACTAGTAAAAAGGTACTACATGTACTCAGAGCCTGTAAATTATAGGTTACTAGTGGCCCTGTAACACAAAGTGTGAATCCACTTAAGGAGGTATCAGGCCTGCCACTGCAGCCTGTGCATAGTTTTTAAACAGCCATTTCAACCTGGCAAAATGAACCTTTAGCCAGGGCTAACTTTCATTTTTAATATATATCTCACCCCTAGGGTAGGCCCTACACACCCCATAGGACAGGGTACAGTATATTTAAAAAGTTGGACACGTACTTTTAACTTTTATATGTCCTGGTATTAAAAAAAACTTTAAATTAGTGTTTCACTACCACAAGGCCTACTTCTTCCGCATGGTAACATTGTGTTCCCTTATTACATATAAGTGATAACTTTCAATTGAGAGCAAGTAGGAATGTCAAGTTTGGTGTCTAAAGAATTATAATTTAAAACCTACCTTAAAGGTAAAGTTGGATTTTAAGTCACAATTCTGAACATGTCACTTTTAGAAAGTTATTATTTTCCTGTACCAACCATTTGGTGGCTGCAGCCTGTATTCTGGGTCACATGACTAGATGTAGCTGGCAGTTGGTCTTTGCCTATTACTACCAGACAGTGAGACAAAGGGGAAATAGGTGTTGTCAGGATGGGCCATCTCGACTTGATGGAGGGGGGAGCGGTCACCTACCACACACACACATCACAAAGGTTCTGCCCCAGCACACTCCCAAACTGTTTCCCACTAGTGTTTTATGCCCCCCACACAAGCTGAGGCCAGGGTATGAAGGAGGGAAATTCTAATTCCTCTAGAAACATTTTCTTCAAAACTAGCACCAAAGAGAAATAGTGGACCCTCAGACCCAACTCTTGAGTACACATCTGGAAGACACAGAAGAAGGCTGCTGTGCTGCTCTATTGCAAGAAGGTCTGCTACTCTGCAACCCCGCTGCCTGAGTGAAAAGGATTAAACCTGCATCTTGAACCCAGGCTTGTTGGGTGGCGGCCTGATCAAAACCTCATGGAAAGAAGAGTCTCCAACCACCTGGAACTCAGCACCTGGACTCTGTTGGCTGTGAGTCTCCCCCCACACGTGGTGCCAGTCCAGTCCTGCACCATTGCAAGTGGGTATGATAGTGCTCTGCAAGGTCTGCTGCATGACCTTGCTTCTATTCAAAACCACTGCTGCGTGACGCATCCTTGATGCAGGATCCCGCATCGCAGCCCCACACCTCACTGGAACCGCCGCTGTATGACACATGCTCAATGCGGTATTTTGCAATGCTCCGCAACTAGGATTTAAGGTACTTTGTTCCGTGGACCTAAATGTGTCCCTGTATCTAGCTTACTGTTCATCATAGTCGGCCTGAATTTGGGACTTTGTCCCGGTCCGGCGTGACTAGATAACCACAGTTGGAGCACTATGGTTTTAAGCACTGTTAGACCTGGCATAATTGGCGTGAGTTTCCCTTCAACTTGTGACGGATTGCCTCCTCTGTTCTGATATGTTTTGCTGGATTTATGCTTTGGGCACTGTGCCACTGCTAATCAGTGCCACAGTGCAAGTGCTCCCTATGTTAAATTTATATACTAATTGGTTATTCCATGATTGGGTTATTTGATTTATCTGTCAGCCCCTAGTAAAGTGCACCATGTGTTCCCAGGGCTTGTAAATCAAATGATGCTGGTGGGCTTGCAGCACTCATTGTGCCACTCACAGAAGCAGCTTATAAAGTGTATCTCAGACCTGCCATTGCAAGGCCTGTGTGCAGTCTAGCTAGCACTGCTATGTCGACTTGGCCAAGTGCACCCATTTGCCAGTCCCTAAACCTTCCCTTTGCTTCATATTAGACACCCCTATGGTAGGCCCAAGGGCAGGGTGCATTGTAAATATAGGGTACGATATACTTGTGTGTGTGTAAAATGTCCTAATAGTGAATTACAGCCATTTTTGTTTTTCACTATTGAAGGCTACCTGTTCTCATAGGCCAGAATGGGCAGTTAGATTATTACATTCTTATAATCCTAACTGACTCAGGGAACAGAGTAGAAGTTCGAATTTAGTATGCCTGAACTCAGAATAATAAAATACATCTTTTAGTAAAGCTGGTTTTAATATTCTGTGTTTGAAAATACCACTTTTAGAAAGTAGGTATTTTCTTGCCTAACTATCCAGGCTTGCCTCTGCTGGGTTGTGTATTCCTTGTCTGGGTTTGTGAGTGGCAGGGCTGGGGGATTCCAGGAGACAGGTTGGGGCAGCCCAGTGGTGAATAGAGAGATCTGCATCAAGATGGGAGGGAGGAGTTGCACCTGGGACCTGAATAGGGCTGGGCCTTCCCTCTACAATGTTGGCTTCACCCCCTGTGGCATGTCTCTGCCCTGCACTGTGAAAGGAGAGGAGGAATCATGTCAACAGAGTGCTCAAAGCTGTATCTTTCCTCCCCTGTGCTGGCTCCACCTCCTGTGGGGCGGCTGATGTCTCTGCCCTGCACAGTGAAAGGAAGAAGAGAGTCATGTAAACAAAGTGCCCAGGAACTGGTTTGGACTACTTCTGAGAACAGAAGATTTTAGGGTATAAATATTGGGACCCTGATCCCAATAAATTAGATCACTTCTGGACAAGAAACCTTTCTGCCAAGGAGAAGAACCAAGGAAACTGCAGGCGTTGTACTGCCCCTCTGCCAGTGTGCTGTTTGCTGGGTTGGCCTGCAATGTTTGCCTCATTGCCAAGGGAAAGGAGAAGGAACTGTGTAAGGACTTTCATCTACATAATATTCTCCATGGGCTTGAACTGTACTTGCCTCCTGCTGAAGTCTCAGGGACAAAAGACTTCACCTCCAGCTCCCTGCTGAACTTCATTGCTGGGAATTCTGACTCCAGTCGCCGCTGAGGGCTGGAAGCGCGATGCAGCGAGAAGTAGCGTGTCGCCGCCGCAGCTGAAATCATCGCAACGCCGGAGAAGCGATACTTCGTCGCATATCCCTGGAAGCGTGTGTTCATCGAAGCTGGCTGCTGTCGCATCACCGGATAAGAGTGACGCCATCGAGAGGGTCACCATTGCATCACCGGAGAAGCGCGTCGCAGGGCCTGTCGCGGCTCCAAAGCCCATCGTCATCTCATCCCCGCTCAAGGGCACCATCTTCTCGCATCGCAACCGGATCGTCGCATCAAGGTGCGCACCGCAAAGGGCCCACAGGCCGAGAATCTACGCATCACCTCTGCACCGGTAAGGCTCACGACGAGTCCCCTACTCAGCGCAAGCATTGAGGAAGGAGGCAACCGTTCCCCCGGGTCACGGAACTGACGCATCTCCCCTTTTGCAAGCCTTTTGTGCACTTTGCGTTACCCATCCAGGTACTTTGTTGAGAACTTTGTCGCATTTACCAACAACTTGAACTAAGAGACTTGAATCATCTTTTAAGTAATCTTAAGTGTAGTATTGTGGATTTTTGTCATTTGTGGTTTTGTGTTTAAGTCTATATAAAGAATACTTATTTTTTATTAAACCTGTGTTGTGTCCATCTGTAGTGGTTTCACTGTATTACTGTGCATATTCACAAATGCTTAACACACTGCCTCTGAGATAAGCCTGTCTGCTCGTGCCAAGCCACCAAGGGGGTGAGCAGGGGTTATTAGGAGTGTAATCCCTTATCCTGATTTAGAAGTAAGAGTTCCTATTTGTTCAATGGTGAATACCTTGCCAACTAGAGACCCCCAGATCTAACAAGCACAATCTTTACCTAAACCTTTAAAACTACATATCTCCAGTTCTACTGACTGGATTTCTTTTGTTTTAGTCTTAAATAGTTTAATACAGGTGACTCTATTTTTCCAGGTTGGTGTGGTATTTTTCAGATGTTGTTCTTTCATCATTACTGTTCGAAGTTTTACATAACCACTTTACACAATGCCTCAAAGGTAAGCCTCACTGCTTCTGTGAAACAAAGACCCTCTTTAATTATGTAAAGACACACTCAAGAAAAATGTTTGAGCTTTAGGAGTGGAATCTAACCCTGGTGTCTAGTTTTCTTTCTGGAGCCCCTGGGGCCAGATTGACGGATTTGGCTTTAGGACCACAGGAGTACCCTGATGCCAGGATGGGATGGCCCCTATCCCATTCTTAAAAAAATATATCTCTGCTGCCTAATGTACTTTGTGTCTCCTCCCCAGAACAGTAGGTTTGGGGGTAAATCAAGGGCTTTAGAATGATAGGTGTTACAAGGATGGGCCAGCCCCCACACACAAAAACACCTTCCATCCCGGGCTCCTAGTGTGCTTTCTTCCATTCACCTGGGACAGCAGATAGGGGGTAAATCCTCAAATCTGTCCCGTCCTCCCACCCTGAGAGCTAAAAAATAGTTTAGGCACAGAGGCCTAGGATGCTTGATGCTTGATTTCGGTCCAGGAAAGACATGGCTTGGCAGTTCGGGCTGGACTGTTCCCATGAGGCATAGGGTCAAAGCTGATTTGCATATGGCAATGTCTGAACTGGGGTGGTGTGGTGAGCAAAAAAACGATGGATTTAGGCCCAGATCTCTGTACTGGGGTGAATGTATGACATTGTTGTGCATTCTGTCCATCAACTGTTGTTTTTGCATTTGTCACCCCGAGTGGTACGGGTATGCTCAGACGTGAGTCCCATGCTCTCCACGCAACTGGCGTCAAGCTATCCTGGCTGAAGACGGCTGATAGCCAGAAACCGTTACTAGGATGATTGAATCCGGTCCAGGGAAGACATGAATTGGCAGTTCGGGCTGGACTGTTCCCATGAGGCCAGGGTCAAAGCTGATTTGCATATGGCCATGTCTGAACTTGGGTGGTGTGGTGAGCAAAAAAAACGATGGATTTAGGTCCAGATCTCTGTACTGGGGTGAATGTATGACATTGTTGTGCATTCTGTCCATCAACTGTTGTTTTTGCATTTGTCACCCCGAGTGGTACGGGTATGCTCAGACGTGAGTCCCATGCTCTCCACGCAACTGGCGTCAAGCTATCCTGGCTGAAGACGGCTGATAGCCAGAAACCGTTACTAGGATGATTGAATCCGGTCCAGGGAAGACATGAATTGGCAGTTCGGGCTGGACTGTTCCCATGAGGCCAGGGTCAAAGCTGATTTGCATATGGCCATGTCTGAACTTGGGTGGTGTGGTGAGCAAAAAAAACGATGGATTTAGGTCCAGATCTCTGTACTGGGGTGAATGTATGACATTGTTCTGCATTCTGTCCATCAACTGTTGTTTTTGCATTTGTCACCCAGAGTGGGACAGGTATGCTCAGACGTAAGTCCCGTGCTCTCCACGCCACTGGAGTCAAGCTATCCTGGCTGAAGACGGCTGATAGCCAGAAACCGGTCCTAGGATGCTTGATTCCGGTCCAGGGAAGACAAGGCTTGGCAGTGCGGGCTGGACTGTTCCCATGAGGCACAGGGTCAAGGCTGATTTGCATATGGCCATGTCTGAACTGGGGTGGTGTGGTGAGCAAAGAGCAAAAAAAACGATGGATTTAAGTCTATCAAGAGTTTGTGGATGTTTCCCAAGGAAAACTGGGGGTAATAGGTTCTGTGATGATAAAGCCCAAGTCAAGAAGATTATTCTACAAATTAATGAAGTTGGAGTTAATGACCAACAAAAGTATCCTGAATGTGATGTATAATTGATGGAAAAAATGTCAAAATTTTTGCAGACTCTGTTCACCCTTCACTCTTGTGAATTTCGCAGATTTCAAATCCATATTAGACAAAGAACAAGATAATCTTTATAAGGTAGACATAGCTCCCAGTGGTTACAATAGAGACCCCATACCTATGAAAGGAATGTTCAAGTCTATAATTTCTTTTAAAGACCGTTCTACTGTACGTAAAGTATATGTTGTGGAGAATGGATCCAACTTATTGGGATGGCACAAAGGGAACTGGGGATTAAGCTAGACCCCAACAATCCAGAACAGTATTTGGCTGTAAAACTTTCAAACAATAGTGAGCATATTGCTAATGAATTCCCAGAAGTAGACTTTCAACACAAAATCCAGTTAAAACAAAATGTGAATCCAGTAGTTCACAAAGACAGACCTATTCCCCATCTTATGGGGAACCTTTAAGAAAAGAATTGTCCAGATTAGAAAAATTAAACCTCATACAACCCGTCGATTGCTCTGAGTGGGTGGCCCCCATTGTCATCCCTAAAAAAAACTATAGCCAAGACATCAGAATGTGCATCGACTTACAGGACTTAAATAACAGCATATTAGTGGAGAGGCACCCTCTACCCCGCATCCATGAGGTGCTGAGCACAATGGGGAAGGCCACTCATTTCAGTGTTCTGGATCTCTCCATTGCGTACCATCAGGTGGAGTTACACCCTGAATCTAGAAGACTCACCGCATTCACTTCGCCTATTGGAACTCACATGTTCTGTCGCATGCCGTTCGGGTTGGCCTCTGCGGCGGCGGTATTTCAGAAAATTATGCAACGTGTCTTAGAAAAAGTACCCAAGATGCTATGCTTCCAAGATGATGTTCTAATCTAAGGTGCCAACATTAATGAACATAACAGGATCCTAAGACAAGTTCTTTCTAAAATTCAAAGATGCAAAACTCACACTTAAACAAAAAGTGCCAATTAAGTGTGAAGTCTGTAGAATACTTAGGACATTGCATTTCTAGGGAAGCATTCAAACCTAAACATTGTCTAATCAAAGCAGTGAGAGATGCCCCTGCACCTACTAATAAAGATAAACCCAAGTCATTCCTAGGATTGGCAGAGTATATGGCACAGTATGTCAATCATTTTGCTGACTTGACTGCCAACCTCAGAGAACTCACGAAAAAGAACACTCAATTCCAATGGTCAGATGAACATCAGTTGTCGTTCTCAAGAGTAAAAGAGGGCATACTCTCAGCTCGTACTTGTACAACTTTGAACACAACCGTAAGACTATTCTTACTACACACGCTAGTGGAAAAGTATTAGGGGCTACCCTCTCACAGGTTATTGATGGCAAAGAAAGAATTGTTGCGTTTGCCTCAAGATCCGTAACTAAAGCAGAAATGAACGATTCTGTCGGGGGTGAAACATTTTAAATTCTTTCTTTGGGGCATTCAATTTTGTATACGTACAGATCACAAACCCCTGATTTTTATGTTTAAACCGAAAAATAACTCTTGCAACACTCCTCGTATAGCTAAATGGATACTGGGGTTGGAGGGTTTCTGTTTTGGAATTGAATATGTTACAGGTACACAAATTCTGCTGCAGATTTTCATTCTAGGAGTCCCATTCATAAAGCAGAACAATTTGAAACCTCTGAGTACCCCATCTTCCAACTCAATCTCTCTACCATCACGTCTCAAGAGTGGTTAGATTGCATGGACACGGAGAGCACCATGACACAACTTACTTCTTACACTATACATGGTTGGCCCAATTCTCCTGACCATATGGGTGCAGACAAAGAAATTCTGGGAGGTACGTCATGAACTCAACATGGATCAAGGTATTTTGTTTAGGAACAACAAAATAATTCCACTTGAAGTTCACAGAAACAAGATAATTGATCTTGTTCATGAGGGTCACTTAGGCAGGATCTTAACCAAAGCTAGACTACGTGAACAATACTGGTTCCCCAATATGGATTCAAAGGTGGAAGCAAAATTGAAGAATTGCTTAACATGTGCTAGCAGTGACAAATCTAAGATAACCAGGAAAACTCCCATCTCCCCGATATCTATACCAGATAAACCATTGGAAAAGATTGCATTACACATAATGGGTCCCTTCAACTTCAGAGGGATAGTAAAACAGGTTGCACTGGTCTTAGTACTACCATTCACATTGGACAGTAGTCAAGATGGTCAACCAGATAACAACTGTGTCTGTTATTCAATTTCCTAAAGATACATTTGTTATAGAAGGCATACCTTCCTCCATAATCACAGATAATGGGGTCCAATTTACTTCTCATGCAATGACAGAATTCCTTAGTAAACTTAACATATCCCATTTGAGAACACCCCTCTACTGTCCTAGGGCCAATGGTCTAGAAGAAAGAATGCACCGTATGGTCAAAGGTTGTATACACTTAGCAATTGTCAACAGAATTCCCACAGAACAAGCATTACAAGAGATGTTGTGGGCTTATCACATCACTCCTAATCTAATTATTGGCATCTCCCCTTTCTCTGCTTTAAGAGGAAGGAAACCTTGTACCAAATTCTTCCCAAACTGGTTAGGTTGGGGGGCCCCACATCACGAATGACATGCAAGCTTTTAAAGACAAAATACGCACTCACCAAACCAAATATAAAACTCACTATGACACCAAACATGGAAGTAAAATTCCACAATGGAAAGTGGGAGACTGGGTATGCGTTAGGAACCCAAGAAGAAGCAATCCTGAAACAAAATGTTCCAAACCTATGCGTATAACAGCAGTGAGAAACAACACAGCCATTTTGGACAATGAACAATTGTGGAGTATGGACAGGTTAACTAAATCACAACATGAATGCAGCCAATCATCTGATCATGGGCTCACCATAGAGTCCCATGGTCAAGACCCAAACAATTTACCTACTACTCCAAGAACCCGCAAGACTCCGGGGTGGCGTAAGGACTTTGCTATGTACAAATAATTCATATTTTATTTGGCATCAGGGGGAAGATGTGTTACAACGTGTATTTTCACTAATGTACATTTTCTCTCCTTTTGTAAAAGTTGCCATTGACAATTATAGAATGTCACTGACATATCTGGTATGTTCCTCCTTGCCCACCCCTGTTCCTTTGGTACACTCCTTTGTTCCCTAGAGGCTACCTTAGAATGTTGAGTGAGTCAGTTGCTTCCGACTGGAGTTGCTCACTACTGGTGGAGAGAGGAGTTGAGAATTAAACCGAGTTCTTAACTGATGAAGCTTTTGTCTTTTTATCATTTACTTCACACGCGACATGTGTTAACTGCCTTAAGTTCAGCTAGTGTTACGACCATGTATAAACCGGCATTGCTCCTCATGGATCAAGTGGAGCATATGCAGTGTCAAACGTGTCACTAGTACTTTGCACAATATTTTCATTGCATTGATCATGGTGAGAGGGCAATAGACCCGGTTTTAAAAGCATGGACATCTACCCTCCTGCACAGTTAGGGGTAAGAGTCCCCGCTCATATGCCTCCTCATACACCTGTAGTAGGTTCTGTGCCGTCACAGCCGAGTATGCCTGATAGAATTCAGATGGGAATCTGTCTCCCCCTGGTGCATTGGCCCCAGGGAGCGCCCGCAAAACCCAGCGGACTTTCTCCACTGTCACCTGCATCCAGCTCCTTCAGCCCTAATGGTAGGAGGCGCGCCACTAACAACCCCCATAAAACAGTCCTTAATGGACTGCCTAGACAGCTGGGTCCGTGGAAGTGCTGCTTGAACAATTCCAATATTTCTGCCCTGGTATGTTCACTGCCCCCCACTGAGTTGCACAAACAGGTCCTCAGGAGTGGTGTCTGCTCCCTCCTTATAATCCACGCTAGGAGGCGTCCCGCTTTGTCCACATCTGTATGGAGTAGCTGGCGGGACCGGCGGAGTGCGTATTTATCCTGTATCCCATACGTCGCTAATTTGTGTGCGCAGCGCCCGCTAACAGTCACCAGTGGACGGGTGTGCCTGTTTCTCTGCCAGAGCATCTTCTTCCTCCCTTAGAAGGTGTCCTTGAAGCGGTCCCGCACTGAGTTCGCCTTGTATCCAAAGAGACGGAGCCATCAAAGGGCATGTCCATAAGCGAAGCTTGGACATCCCTTGAAAAACCAGTTGTCTTCAGGCAGGTGTGGCGCCGTAAATCCACCAACAAAGAAACTGCTCTGCCTAGCAAGTCGGTCGTGTTCAGCCCACATCAGATTATGAACTTAGCTGCGTCCCTCCCATCAACCATAGCTTAGAAGAGTGTGGCCCGGGCCTCCTCCGGGACCATAGGCCGCACCTGCATAACCAAATCCCAAAGAGAATGGGGGTAAAGCCCCAAAAAGGTATATGGTGTTCATAGACCGCTGTCCAGGATAGCGGAAGAAAACACTTTTTTACCCAAGTTGTCAAGCCTTTTGTATTCTCTATCCGGTGGTAAGGAATGTGACAGGAATTCCTTGGGAAGTGGAGGCTTGGACCATCAAGTTCTCCGGGGTGGCGTGTTGGGTGTGGAAAGAGGGGTTCCTGGGACAGGGAGATGATGGCGGGCAATCAATGTTAACAGGAGCCCCAGTGCATTAAATGGAAAAAGTGGTTCTTAAGGGGCGACTCCCAAGTGGACGAATTTCCAAAAGACGTTAGTTTTAACAGTCACAGAAAGCAACTGACGGATCCAGGACCTCCGCCACCCTCCTCACCACCATAGCAAATGTGGCTTCCCCCTCCATAGCCACAGTAGGAGGAGAGAGAAAGCCAGTGTATGGGGAGATGTCTAGTCCACTGGCATCAGCCAATTCCTCACACCAGTCCATATCCGGGTCTAAGGGATGGTATTCATCAGGGTCCGGTGGCCCCGCCTAATCTTCCCCAAGTCCTAGCCCATAGGAATAGGCCTCAGGCTATGGGCTGGAGGGAATGGCTCCAGTCGGTGTAAAGTGACGTTCCTCCAGCCCCGTGTCGGAGTTGGAGATGACAAATGGGAGGGTGCCGGGAGAATCTACAGTGGGACCGGTGCTGGAGAAGGGCAAGGTGGCACGACTGGCACTAGTTCACATCCATCTGTGGATCCAAGTGGCCCAACTGTCACCGTAGGCGGACCTGGTGGTGGGGAACCAGTAGGGGGCGAGCACAGGGGCCGAAAGGAGCTCCAGTGGGGTTGGGCTGCCAAAATGATAGGTGCATGGCCTCATAGAATTCTCAAAGTTGGGCAGGGGTCACTCCTGCTCCCGGAAACTCAGGGAGGCACAGAGACGGCCCAGGCTCAACCTCAGAGGCAGGCCTCGAGTAAGGACTATCCCTCATCTCGCGGGATGACTTCAACAGAAAGGGTGAAGCTGAAGACCTCTTCAACTTCTTGTTCTTCTAATTCTTGTGGGACTTATTGGAGTGGGCCAACTTTGATGAAGATCGAAGGCTTCGCAACTGATCCCAGGACCTTCCTCTCAACCGGAATAGAGACAGTCACGCCATTGAGCGGCAATGAGCTTGAGGGATTGCTCGCTCCCTCAAGGCCTTGGAGTGCATGGCGTGACAATCGACAAGTTTTGGCATTGTGGTCAGCCTCAAGGCACCATAGACAGACAACATGCCAGTTCGTCACAGACATAAAAGGAGAAGTAACTGGAGTCGGTCACCAAGTGGGCGTAAGGGGGGGCCTAATTAATTCACGATCTTTAGGCCAACATGCCCTTGATGTCAAGGAACTGATCATGGATAATGATCTGGACTTCCTATGTGTTACAGAATCTTGGCTATAAGAGGACTCTAACCCAAACATTGCGGTGGTTTTGCCACCCAACTTTACAATTTGTAGGAAGGATAGAGAAGGCAGTGTGGGGGGTAGCCATTTTACATAGAGAGAACTTACAATGGAAATTCGTTACCCTACCAGGGCTTAGAGGAGCGGAACACATGGGCTTTTGTTGTTCTATTAATAATTCCTCCTCCTTTTTTGGGGCTTTGATATATCGCCCTCCTGGTAATAGTAAGGCATTTCTGGATTCGCTGGGGGATGCCCTTAGCGAAGCCATGCTTAGATATTCAAATTTCACTCTATTAGGCGATGTTAATTTGCACCTGGAAAACAATGATAGTCCAGGGTTATATTTTTGGGGGAAACAGTCAATTTGTTGGGCATGAAGCAAACAGTTCGGGGCCTGTAGCTAGCTAGGCGCACTGCTAATGAAAAGGCATTGGAGGCGGCAAGGGCATGGGGGCTTTGGTGGCAGAACTCCAAGTCCCTACCGGGGATGATGAGGAAGAGGATGTAGAGCTAGATCAAGGGGAGAGGGCGAGGGTGGCGAACTCATAAGAAACATAGGGAGGGCTGATGCACCAAGTTGCAATGCGAGGGGGGGCCGTTTTGCATATTCCAGGCTTAGTGGTATTAGCGGGCTAGTGCGGAGACTCAAGGAACATACACTTGATCAACGGAACTTCCTGTTTGTTTTTTTACTTTCTTTTCCCCTGATTGATGGGTTGGGAGGCAGGACGGATCGGTAGCTATAGATTGGGCTGGATAGGCTGGGGCACACTGACAGGGAGTGGGGTAGAGGGGAGGGGGTTAGGACAGTTGGGGAAGAATTCTATTAAGCGACCTTAAATGACACGTACAATGATTGATGGGCCATCTGCGTAATGGCTGTAAAAGCGATGAGTAATTGAAAGTCATGTATGGTATTGAAAACAATAGAAAGAAAAAAGAAAGAAAAAAAAAAGGAAGCAAACAGTTCGGGGACCAACACATAAAGCAGGACCCACACTTTCTCAGGTCTGGTCCGATCATTGTTTTATCCTGTTAGCTTTTCCATATCCTAACCAGGACGGTGTAGCAATGAAGAATGATTTAGGGACCCCAAGGAGGGATTGGCACCGTCTTGCCACTAACCCTTCTGTGCCAAAAATAGCCCACGACAAGGTTCCAATACTCATGGGAGAACCCGGAGAGGATTCTCGCCGATTTCATAGCTGGATCTTGTCTATAGGCGAAGAATTAGCCCCGATTGGGTGCACCGCCAGACTGATTACAAGAAAAATTCATAAAGACCCTAGGTTTTCAAAAGAATTAGAGGGACTTCATCTGCAGTCTAAACAGCTGAAATGCAGATGGAGAAAGGGATATGATGTACTCAACTCACATATCTTTAAAACAATATAATTCAGCCATTAAATTGGCAAAAAAAAAAAGAATATTTTTATAATAAAATAACCATGGCAAAGCATAATCAAAAAGAAATGTTTACAATTGTAAAATCTTTTATGGATCCTAAAGGTTTACATGTGGAAACTCCCCCTTCTCAGAAATTATGTAATGAAATTGCAACACATTTCGAAGATAAGATCAAGGCCATCCAAAAGAAATTCGAGACCCATAATTCCTTGGAGCTCACGATCAGGTGTAAAGATGATAGAGATGATAGGTCTGGCCTCCATACCTTTCAAATGGCCACACTTTCCCAGACCAAGGAGGCGATATTGGCCTGCAAATCGGGTTCCCCGTTGGACGCATGTCCCACAATCCTTCTACATCAGATTATCGACTATTATTATTGTGAATCCGGTGATCAATAATATTGTGAACTCATCACTTTCTACCGGTATTGTACCGGACGAATGGAAATTCGCTACAGTAAAGCCACTGAAGAAAAAAAATCGAACATTGATTCCTCTAATCTCTCTAATTACAGGCCTACATCCCTGTTACCAATCTTAGGTATGATTACAGAGAGAATAGTATATAAAGAACTCTCTAATTATTCAAAGTCAACACAGATTTTCCATTTCCGTCAATCCGGTTTTCGACCAAAACATTCGACTGAGTCTGCATTACTCGAGATATCGGACACCATTAAATTCCTAATGGACAACGGCAAGAAGGCAGTCTTGATCCTTTTAGACTTGTCTGCCGCTTTTGATTCCATTTCACATAACATCTTGTTAGCCAGATTGAGATCCTGTCGCGTATCTGATTCCGCATTGGCTTGGATTACATCTTTCCTGTCATACAGGAAACAGGTGATCTTGCTTGGATCTTTTCTTTCACCAGCACATACTGTTTCCAAAGGTGTGCCACAGTGGGCTTCACTCAGTCCACTTTTATTTAATATATATTTGGCCCCTCTAATCTTGCTGATCTCGACTTATGGGATCGAAATCACATCATACCCAGACGACACTCAGTTGATTCTGTCACTGGATAAGAACTCTACTGATGCTGAAGAACATTTTAAATCCTGTTTTGCTGCAATAGTAAAATGTATGAAAGATAATCATCTTTGTTGCAACACAGACAAAAAAGAGATTTTACCAATTGGTAAAAACAATTTTTTGCGACCAAAGGACTGGTGTCCAGACGACACAACAGCTCCCCCATCGACAGTGGAAGTAGCAAAAAATCTGGGCGTTTGGTTTGATGCCTCCCTTTTGTTTAAGCCCCATGTTCTGAAAACAACTGGGAACTGCTTTGGTCTCATACAAACTTTGAGAAAGTTCTTCAATTTGATTCCGCTGGCTGCCAAGAAAGCGGTGGCGGTGGCTCTTATACTATCGCGGGTGGACTACTGTAATATCCTCCTTGCAGGAATTAATAAAACCATCCTGAGGAGACTACATGTAGTCTTTAGAAGCTGTTACAAAGGCTAGCATTCCAAATGCAAAAGCCTTACGTCTGAGATGGATCAAATGGGCTAATTCTCTTACTGCAACGAACGTTGAATACCAATTTGATCCAAGTCTAAAAACCCAAGCATTTCTGCAATATGAACAAAAATATCCTCTACCAAATGAACTCTTGCCTCTAGATCAGTATAAATATATTATTTACACTGACGGATCTGCTCAACCGGCCATAGGGAGTAAGCAACAATAGAGCGCGGCATGTACTATTGTTAAACGTTGCATGCAGGATGGAAAATTCTATCCAAGTTGCACCAAAACGCAATCTCTAGGAGATTGCACGGCTCAGTTGGCAGAACTAAAAGCACTGATACTGGCACTCATAAATACGGATCACGAATTCCCTACACTAATTGTGTGTGATTCCTTTTACAGTGTACAGTCGTACAATGAGTACTCACATCTTTGGGAACTAAACAGGTTTAAAGATGCGAAAGGTGGCACAATTAAGCATGAAATGCTATGGGAACAGGTAGTTGAGTTGAAAAACGAACTACCACGGGCTCACGTGATACACACATTGAGTCATCAGCATGATGCCGTTCACGTTGAAGGGAATTCATTGACTGATGAAGCCGCAAAGGGAGCTGTACGCACGGCTTCCATAGCAGCAATCACTCATCTCAAAAAGAGAATAGTTAGTGATATAATGGGGGCTGTCATTGATTCACGCGAGGGCAGCTCAGCAGTACCTAAAACATTTCCACTCAACTACTTCTACAAGTTAGATGCACACCACATTCCATATGCTCAGATTCCTGGAGTGGAGGATAGCGTAATACCAAATATGGATCGTAGGCAAGGTTTAATACTATCAGCACACGAGGGTTTGGGCTCTGCGCACACAGGCGTCACAGCGACTATTTCTTTATTGAAACCGCGCTATTGGTGGCCAGGACTAACCAAACAAACTAAAGACTACGTCTTGAAATGTGACATCTGCCAGCAGATGAAGCGGTCCACCATAACATGCCTGGCACAGAGACCACTATTAAAATCAGACAAACCTCTTGCATGTATGTATTTGGACCACTGCTGCCCCTTACAATCTGATGGGGCTTACAAGTATATCTTGGTGGCAGTGGATTCATGCGCCAGATTCCTATGGGTTTAGCTTCAGCGCTCAGCTGACGCTCAAAATGTTATAAAAGATGTGCAAGTCTTTATAGGGACATACGCAGTTGGCACGTTACATTCTGACCATGGCCCGGCGTTTAGCTCTCAGGATTACAAAGCGGCCATGGAAAGTATGGTTGTAGCATTATGGTACTCCTCTCCGTACCATCCTTAGAAAAAATCGGTAGTGGAGAGGAAAAAACGGGACTTACAGCAATCTTTTACAGCTAGGGTATTAGGCAAGGAAGGTAGTTGGGTCATTCACTTATATGAGGTACAGAGAGCCCTCAATAACAAGCCAAGAATTTCTCTAGGGGGTGTCACTCCATATGAGGTCCTATTTGGGATGAGAATGTGGGTACTAGATCTTGATTGTGAAGGCGCAGTGGCGGATGGGAAACTATTTGATATCCATGATAGTTTGGCTGTTTTACAGGATCGTAATGAATCCAGGACAGGACAAAGTAACGTCCTCACAAAACAGACCGCCACTGGGGAAGCCAAGGCAGTCACGGAAAGATCTGTCTGGATCCCAAAAGTTAGGGATCTGGTCACAGAAAAAATAGCAGGCAAGAAAGAATTCGGGCCATCCTACAGAAAGCCTGTACAGGTCCTAGCAGTACAAGGAACAAGAACTGTTCTTTTGCCACCTCTTGTCGGAAAAAAGATTTGTCGCAATTGACTTAATCAAACCACACTATGTGGCTGATACTAAACAGTAGGCCTTGTGGACTCCACAGTCGCAGACGTCCTCCTCTCGCTACAATCCAAGAAGTTCAAATAGAAAGACACATCACGTTTGAAGAGCCTCCTGTACGGAATAATGGACTATGCGACAATGCTATGGAACTCGTTCCTCTTTAACCCGAAGTTCAACTTCAAAATCCAACTCAAAGTAACACCCAAGTTGCAAGAAGACCAAATACAAACGTCTACATCAACATGCCTCGAAGAGAGAAAAATACAATTTCAACAGATCCCGATGCAATTCTAACAATTGATTGAACTGGTTCTGGCTACTTCATGAACTTTGATACGTTTTCTTTGGATCCAAGTGAACCAGAAATGACGCCAGCCAGCCAAACAACCACTCAAACAACAAATCAAGAACTTTCTTCATTTTCTTCTAAAGACATACCTGGTATCACCTTGGGTAGAACTCTGGGTAATTACTCGGATACTGTTTTCTTTTCTGGCTAGGCTTAGTTATAACCTTTAGCATGCTTATTTATGGAAGATACCTTCAGCAAAGCTCTACAGCCCAAAAGATCAACTAGATTTTAAAGCCACATCAATCAACACACCGTGAACAAAGAGACTTGTAATCAGTGAACATTACAGCAGTTCCTTTACCGGACAGTATAGTGTGGGACAAGGTTGATTTCGATATATTCGACCCGACCAAACTTTTAAAAATTCCTCATTTATTTAAAACTTCATTAAGTGATATCATTACCTCCAGTACTTTTTCTGATCATTGGGACACTGAAACTGTTAATAACATGTTGTCTGATTTAGCAAAAACTGCTGCATTTCAGAATACTGAAACGTTAGAAGGTAATTCAGAATATGACACTTTGTTATCAACATTATGTTCATAATTTCCTACACAAATCTATTTCACCTAGAAATGTTTTTGAATACCATCAGTGGGAACTTTGTCCTACACCACAAAAAGAAGTTCACACACATTAGCTCAGAAATGTTCATATTTTTCTGGGTTTAACACCACCGTCCCAACCTCATAATATTATAAGGTTATACACACTGACAATTATGCTAACAAACACAAAACAGATTTACTCTGCTTCCTATATTGCCCAATTGTCTGAAAAGGGTTTTGACCTATGAAAGGACACAATAGACTTAAAATCATTCTGGGGTTCTAGAGACTGGCAAGTCCAGGGAACAGAAGCGCTATTTAGAGCATGCCTCATTCCACAAGAATTGATATTTTTAAACTAAACTGTGCAACAGACATCCTGTCTTGCATTAGCCAAGATAAAGGACCTTACTACACCTCGGTTTCCAACACTATCACACATTACAAATGGAGGGATGGCAAAATTCGACTTCACAGGATGGGGCAACAGTAGATGACATTTTACAGTACCATAGATCAGATCTTGATTGGAAAGAATGGGTGGTTTGGCCCATAGACACGAACATATGTCATCAAAGATTCTTGGGTTTAACTGAAGGGTACAGTATCCACAGGCCAGACCCACGCTATGTCCAAAGAGAACATCCAGGGGTAGTGACATCCTACAGTGTTGGGAAGTTGGCTAGAAACCTCAACACTCACAGAAGTGAAACAACACTGAGCCTTACTCTCAAAAGACATGAATCTTAGGGATTTTTTACTAGGTCCAAGGAAACACAGTCAGAAACGTTTCATATATGCTGGCATATATGCTGCCTATAATGAAATCTCGAAAATATCTCAACAAGAGGCCACAGAGAGAATACAGGAAATATACCGTATTAACTTAGAAAAATTGTTATCTGTGGTAGACAAAGGGTTAACAACTTTGTCCTCCAGAATACATTGTTTAGGCAACATTGTGTCTTCTGCGATAGACATCTAGAAGAAGATTTGGCCATATTACAACACGGGCAATCTTAATTATGTTCTATCATGTTATTGAGATGGACGCTGCAATGATTGCGTGCAGGCTTTGTGCCATGGCGTTTTATAAACAGTGTGTCTCTGTTTTCTAAATATTATCTATCCGATAAATAGGTTGAAATGGCACAAAGGGGAGTTAAATATACAATGCTGCGTATTGAAAAAGTGGACCGGCTACCATTTACAGTAGCGGAAGCTCGGTCTCCTGAATGACTTATGCATGGCCACATAACTCCACCGGTCACTACTTTTCAGTTTCAATATTGCTGTGAACAGAGGCAGGCGGGCAAATATGAAAAAATGGGTAAGGATTACATTAAGGAATCCTGGGATTTACCATATAGATTTCGATGCCGGAGTGGGGTTCAAATAGTGTTTCTAAGTGGTACAAACTGCAAGAACGATTTGAGCGGTTCTCTCATGTGCCAGGTCATTTCATTGCACAGAGCTTGTAATGGGTCAGTAGCAAACTTGTTCTGCTATATGAAAGGGACTCCCGCTGCCGTGATTAAACCAGTGTTCGAGCTGCTCTCGAATGGGAGTTACTTGATGCTGAACGATCAATGTTGCTGTGGTATGCTTCCGGACATTGCCTATCTGGTCACTGGGAACTCCAGGGTTACTTGCTGTATGCAAGTATTGTTTCCCCCAACAAGTACAGTCAAGGAGGCGCTGTTGAATGTTTCTTTTATACAGTTTGATACTTTGAGCAGACTGAAAGCCATGCTTTTACAGCTAACAGTACCCGTAACCTCCGCTCGAGAGACCTTTGATCCTCAAATCGCGAGGACCTCAACTGAGATGCAGGCACTTATACATACAAGCTGCCCCACTCATTTTGCAAAAATGGTGTGTCGTATCTTGAATATGTCTGATACGAGTCCTAATGTACACCTATTTAAGACCATAGGGTCAGGATTTCTTAGCACCTTTCAGACAATCCTCGGAGTTATTCCAAATTTTATACACTCCGTATTTGAAAGCATTTTTGGAGGTCTACTGGAATCCTGATTGTAATCTATCTGCTACACAATAGACGGCCCAATCACCAACGTGATGGCAAAAGCGCATCTGGAGCGTAAATACAGTGAACGCATGCTACAGCATCTGGGCACACCTCACCTACTGGAACAGAGCGCCTCTTGGTTCCTATTGTTTAGACTAGTCTGGGTGGACTGCATTTTACCTGTTCTTCGATGCCTGTTTTGCAGTGAAAAATGCATGCTGGACCTCTGTCTGACACTTGCAATGGACACGCCTGCGGACTTGAATACCAGTCTGGAGCCCTTGAGGTTTCATGCTCGGCAATGTCCCCAGCGTATTCCTATACTAACGACTGCATTCCTCAAGAATCTGCAGGTGCCTTTTTGCAACTGGGGTGAGCTTCAGCTCCACCACAGCACCACTAGCACCCAGGTATCGACTACAGCACCAGCTGCCTCTACACCAGTTATTGCCAGTACTGAATATCATCTGAGCTCCATTGACATACTCTGCGAGTTGTTACAAGGACCGTCCCCTGCAGCAGCAAACAGCGATGATGTTGCGTCTCCCAGCCAGGACATTTAACCTATAATTGGCTCATCATGTGCTGGAAAATAATTCTTATTTTCCTTTCTTCTAAACTTAACAACATTTGGAAAATTTCCTAAAAATTGACACTCTGACTGAAAAGCATGGCCTTTTGACGCTTGTAGGAATTCAACTTGTATAAACAAACCCAATTAGGACTGTGGCTTGAGGGACTATTGAAAACAAACTGATTTTGTGGAAAAAGATTTTTTTCTCCCCCTTTTTCTTTTTAACCTGTTTTTAAAATGATTTAAAAACATTGTTTTACAAAGCTCATTGATAAGTATTTAATGCACTACTATCTAGTAAAGAGAATAGTTCACTAGCATTTTTGTATCATTGTTGACTGTTCGGAAGAGGAGTGGGAGTTATGTTTAAGGTGGCAGGTCCAGCACAGATAGGGAGAGTGGGGTGGCACTCTCTTGTCCTCTTTTATGCTGCCAGGGGTCTGAAGTTGGGATCCCAGGCCCCGTCTCGCACTCACTCACTCTCTCTCTGGGGAGTACCATGGCAGTCCCAGTCGTTTGGGAAATTGGGGACACGGAGTTCGGGTCCCGGACCCCCAGATCGATGAACTGGCCAGGGAGTTGGGGTCACCAGGCATTCTGACCTCCGGGGAGAGGGCCCACCGCACACGCCTTCCTGGGGTTTAATAATGTAACATGCTCCTTGCATCGATCCCCTTGCCCGCTCCAGGGGTCTGAAGTACTCTGGCAGCAGAGCTCCATGAGCTCCAGGCCTCGCAGGCAGGGAGGGGTAAGAGTTCAAATCTTTTGTCCTTCAATAGATCAAACTCCATTGAGCTGTTTTGCTCCATCTTTGGCTCATTCTGCTCCTGGTAACATGCCCTAGCCACCTGGTCTCAAAGGTGGCAAACTGTGCAGAGACTTTTTTCCTCAGGTGCTTCTCTCCTCTTTGGCACAGAAGTCCTGTTCTTCCTCTAACAAGTCCTTAGGAGGTGTAAGGGGACCAGCTTCCCTGGTGATGGGGAGCGACCCATTGGTCCTGGAGGTCAACTAAAGTCAGAGGCCTTAGTCCTGGTGGGCATCAGGAGGTTCCTACTTCAAGTGATCCATGACTGCTCCAATCTCAGTGTCCAGCAAAAAGCACAACCAAGAGAGTTCGCCCACTTGTGTAAGAGCTTTTTAGTGGGGTGGAAAGTTGTAGAAGCCAGGCACCTGTGGCCAACCCTGGGGTGCCACATTACCTCTCCACCTCTGTCCCAACCCTCCTGCGTAGCCTGATGGGACAATTCAAAATTGTATCACCCAGAAGTCCCAGGTCACACTTCCACTGGGTTCTTCTGCTCTACCTCTTACTAACATTACTGCCAGGGCCTTTCCCACCAAAACCTAAATCGGAGCCCCCTCCTTTGTTGGCTCCAGAGGCCTGGACTCCCTCCTTTGTTCTTTGTGATAGGGCTGGCCCATCCCATCTCTCATACCCACCCCTTTCCTCCTCAGGAGCTAGGTGAAGCACTGTTGATTGCTCCCTTTGTGTGGTAAGGCCTTTGTTCCCGTTACAGGTGAGAAATGTAATTAACCTGGCACAGCAAGGTGACAAAAGGCCTGTGCTCTGATTCAGACATGAGCCAGGGAGATATGACAATGTTGGATGACCCATAACCTGTACAGATCTCTTCTTCGAACTCTCAGATTTGAATTTAGGATACATGTTCCACCCAATTTTGATATGTCATAAGACTTTTAGGCCAAAGAGAAGCAAAACTGAATTCTAAGTTTTCCCCCTAACATTATAAGGCTTACCTCAGAACAGTATCTTTTCCTGCAGAGTCCCGCTGCGCACAACAGTAGTCTCACACGCACAGCGCTCTTACGTTTGCATTTACGTGTGGACACGTGTTCATGTATAACCATCCAAGAGCCCCTTACCCTTGCTGCATCGTAGCAGCCTTATCTTAGTAGGAGGACACTGCCAGAACATGCGCAGTCCATTTGCCATGTAATTACTATGGTGGGCGTTCATGTATTAAGACTTATCCACAGTAATGTGTCCAAAACTGGATGATACAAAAAGCAAAAAATCTGTGTGTATTAAATGGGCGAGACCCATTTTGCTACAAGCCTGAAAATAGACCATAAGCAGCTATAAGTGTAGTAAATATGTGCAGCATGGCCTCTTTAAAGGTCTCTATTTGCTGCCTAAATCGCCTACAGACCAGAGAATTCAGAGAGGCAAGTTGATGCAGTTGCGCGCTCTATGGAGTCTGAGAATGACAAGGAGTGACCAATTACCCCTGTGACTTCTTGCGCTGCTTGTTGGACTTACCAAAAAACTTCGACCGCAATGAAGACCTGCTGCAGGAACAACTTTGGTAGTGGGAGCGAGACTTTCCTTTCGCCTTCAACCGGTCGTTGCGAGTAGTCTTTTGACCCTTGGCAAACTAGAGCTTCACTCCCGGTCCGGTATGGCACTCGGGTTCATCTAGGGACAGTTGTCACAGGTCCTGAAGTCATAACCTCATCACAGGCATACCTGGTGGGGGTCTGCCACAGGCATTTGTTTAAAGCAAATATACACCCTTTTGTTAAAAAACTTTCCTGCAGTGCGAAAGGATGTGAAATGTCAAATTGCCCAGAACAGGTCTCACGGAGGATCATCTGATTCTAGGGTTGAGACTCCATATAAAACGAAGTGGAAGAGGAGTCATGTTTTAAATAAAAACATATAGATAACAAGGAAATAAGACAATACTTTTGTGGTGAGTTTAGTGAAGTTGTATACATATTCAATTGTGTTTGGGTGTAGAATTATTTAAAGGGTAAGGTGTGATCTGTTGGCAGGCTGGATGACCCTGACCTTTTGCTTGAGTGGCAGGTTTAATTATGAGCCAAAAGTGGCTAAACTAAGAAAGATATGTATAGGAACAAGTTAAAAATGGCCACATAGGGGGGACGTGGCTAGTGACCGGCGAAAATGGCTGCAGTCTGAGAGCTCTCGGGGTAGCTGCGATAACCCTGGTAATCCTGTCATTTCTCTTGAGCCTAACACAGTGAAAATAAAGTGCAGAGGAGCCGTAAGACCTCCGGTAACAGCGGTGGGAAAATTTGGGCGAACAGCGAGCAGCCGGAGCGTTTTGGCGGTCGAGGGGCGGAGCTACGGCCTGGGTCTGCTGCAGAAGCCGGGACACACAGTGATTACAACGCCCGGCCATAGGTATACAACGAACAGCGGAACTGCGCACCTGCCCTGGGGTGCGAGCTGGATCAGACACCCTGCAGCGAGGACACGTCCTGATGTGGAGCAGACAGCCGGCGGAGTGCGGGGGAGGCCGTAAACGCATTGAACACTGAGGTACTACTGAAAGGAGAGCCCCGGGGGAAGGTAGTGTGGGCCCAGGACAATTCAGCACAGACAGCCTAACAAGGCACGGGGCCTGCTACGCAACGTGGGCATCGGGCTGGAGTGCGAATTCAGCACAGACAGCCAGAGAAGTGTGGGGGAGGCTGAGGTCACTCGCGCATAGAGGCACTACTTGAAGGAGTGCCCCGGGAGGAAGAAGCGTGGGCCTACGATAACTAAGTACCTGTGGCATATTGAGACACGGGGCCAGATATAAAACATAGGCATTGGCAGCCCGGCGGGGACACGAGGTGCGGGCGACCCTCAACATTAGCATTCACAAGAGCGGAGGCCTGCAACAACGGTACACACAGTAAAAGAATGGCTTGCTGAGGAAGCGGCGCGAGCCCCCGGACACACTACAGGCACCGCGAATTGGACGTAAATAGGCAGACGCTGCCAGCCCCCAATAGATACCTGGGGTGCCACTTGATAGGGACAGAGAGCCACACCATCCTAGTGGGGAAGTATTGGGACACCCTGGTCAGAACCTAACAGGCATCCGCCCCGCGCACTGTTAAATAATGACAGCGACTGGGCTAGGTGACCTAATTCCCCTACCGCCCACAAAAACAAACAAAAAAAAAAAACTGCAAGTTACATAAGCTGCTGGAACGAGTTTGGCCCTCACCGTTTTTGGCCCATCATGGCCGGTACGGGATCAAGGACGGTACAAAGCAACCGTATAGATAAATACGCCACCGCCAAGAAACACCAAGAAGCGCTTGTGGCGACGTCCGCCGCCACAAACAGTGTGCAGGCAGAGCAATCGAAAGAGATCACCCTAAATGAAGTGATGTCCGCATTACAACTAATGCAAACCTCTATCGACACTATATCCTGTGACATATCTCTCCTCCAAAATGAGCACGAGAGTGGCAGAGGTTGAAGCTACTACGACCACTCTAACGACGGACACGGCCACCTTGCAGCGCCAAGTGCAACAACTGGAAGCTACAACTAGACAGCTAGCTGAGAAGCTGGACGATCAAGAAGGGAGATCGCGGCGCAATAACATCCACCTGGTTGGTGTGCCAGAAAGTGTCAGGGGGCCGGCTTTAGATCTAGTCGTGGAGGAACTAATCAAATCCCAACTACAACCATGGGGACTGGGCCCACCGTGTCCCGGGCAGGCGACCAAGACCGGGAGCACCCCCGCGACCTATCCTGGCACGCATATTTAATTTCAGAGATCGAGATGAGATCTTGCAGGCGGCTCGGGTTAGCCCCCCCCTTGCGGTCGCTAACAGTGAGGTGACATTACATCCGGATTATACAGTTGCAGTAACAAAACAACGGCGGAATTTTACGGAAGTCAAGAGAGAGCTTCGCAGCAATGAACTAAAATATGCAATGCTCTTTACAGCAAAGTTAAGAGTCGAAGCAGAAGGCAACAGCTGGTTTTTTACATTACCGGCGGAGGCACAAGACTGGTTGGAGGGCTGGCGCCGTGCCAACGGACACAACAGACGGGAAGCCGGAAGAAGGACTCAACCCTCACCAGAGGCTCACGGAAGAGAGCCGGAGACATCACCAATGAACCGCACAAACGCAGAACGCGTGAATGGGGCTGAGTGACGCCTGGGAGACAATAGCACTACGACGCAGGAGAATACCTGGAAGTTACTAGACCACCAAAATACACTTTTGCGGGGGGTGAAGGTCCGCCCACTTACAAGCCGACTGGCTGCAAAGCAAGGAAGAGATCATTGACTATGCAGACTTAACACACTGAATAATGGACTCCATTACCGAGAAGAAGGGTGTATATTACGCCCCTGAAGGGGAGGACACACTGTGTGGGATGCAGGCTCTAGATCATATAACTGTTTCGGGGGGACGCGGTGGTCCACGGAGCAGCTCTCCACCACTCACACAAGTACACAGTTATGGGGTTCAAGCACTCTGCTAAGTTGGGGAGGCGGGTAGTTTTAAATCCGCTAGGCAGGGTGGAACGGGATCAGTTAATGGCAAAGTTATTGGGCATGTTTCAGTTTTTCTTTTGTAAGATTAACCGAAGTATTGTTTTAGGTTATTGCATGGCATTCAGATTTGAAGTAGCTCACGATACCTCCTTTACAACCGATGATTATGGCATTTACACATCCAGGTGACAGGGGTGGAACCAGACAAGCGCAGCCAGCCCAGCGACAGGACCCCCCACTGACCCTGATTTCATGGAACATAAATGGATTAGGGGACAAAATTAAGCGTGGGCTAGTATTACAATATCTTAAACTGAAGGCGCCAGCAGTGGTGCTCCTCCAGGAGACCCACTTACAGGGGACAACAGTCAAAGCTCTGGACCGGTGGGGCTTCCGGATGGAGGTGCATTCGGAGTTCACTTCGGGCTCAAGGGGAGTAGAGATTCTGATAAACAAGCGTTGTCCCTTAATAGTAACTGGGTCCCAACATGACAAACAGGGTAGATTTGCCGCACTCTCATTCCAATGGGACGGTAGGAAATACAATACGGTGTCAGTATATATACCGCCAGCGTTACACCAGGCTGCCTTCCCAGATCTAGCGAGATTCCTACTCACACTGCCTCAGGGTGAACTGATTGTAGGAGGGGACTTTAATGCTACTATGAACGCAGACATGGACCGATAGCCCCCAAGAACCACTAGTAGTTCCACTCATAAACTCGGGATTTTGTAGACTCGCTTGGCCTACTAGACATATGGAGAACTAGACACCCAGAAGATAGACAATTTACATTTCACTCAGGAGTGCACAATAGCCTATCCAGACTCGACTATATTTTTACCCTAGCCAAAGGATACTCGGTCTAGTGGAGGTTAGACATTTGCCCAGGGGCATATCAGACCACTCCCCAATCCTGATCACATATGCTCCGTATACCCCTCAAATTCAGAGGCTGTTCCCGATCCGTCCAGGGTATCTCAAGGACCCCAATATCAGCAAGGCCCTTATTAAGGAGACAAAATTCTACTTCGCAGAAAATCAACACTCGGTTTCATCCCCCGCTACACTATGGGAGGCATACAAGACGGTGCTCAGAGGGCATGCTATTTCCCTAATTACAGGTCATTAGCGAGAGACACAGAACCACATTGACAAACTGGAATAGAGGTAGCGCAGGCAGAAGCAACCCTGGCGGCGACCACGACTGAGGAGGCCGCACATAGACTGCACTTAGCACAGCAGGAATATACTACGTTCGTGCGCGAAGAGGCAGCCGCCAGGTTGACCAAGACACAACACATGGTCTACGAACAGGGAGATAAAGCAGGTCGATTACTGGCCTGGTTAGTGAAGAAGGAAAGGACACACAATTGGATAGCGTAGATAAGGTCCACAGATGGAGACCTAGTAGATGCGCTGCATCAAATTACTGAAGTTCTGGCACGACACTACAAGACAATTTATACTCTAATGGCCACTGCAACGGTGGATGACAACATAGCATTCATGCAAGACATACACATGCCCGCGTTAGACGCGGAGGCTGTAGAGGCCCTAGAGAGCGACATCACCCCGGAAGAACTTATACAATCCATTAGGGCACTGAGTCCGGGTAAAGCGTTGGGTCCCAATGGGATCCCGATTGAGTTCTATAAGCATGCTGCGCCACAGCTTGTGCCACATTTACTGGACATGTACAGGGAGAGTCTAGACAGAGGAATATTGCCTAAAGACCAGAGGCTCGCAACCATAGTGGCGATACATAAGCCCGGTAAGCCGCCTCATGAGTGCACATCTTATAGACCAAACTCCCTCTTAAACGCGAAGGCCAAAATATTAGCCAAGGCACTAGCGACCAGGCTACGACCACACCTAGCGCCGTTGATCCACCCGGACCAGTCAGGCTTCATGCCCCACCGAAACACAGCACTAAATGTTAGAAGGCTACATGGTGTAATGGAACTTAAATCGACCATTACAGAGGACGCAGCAATACTTTCCACAGATGCGCGAATGGCCTTTGACTTGGTAGAGTGGCCTTTTCTTTTTGCAGTGCGTAAACGTATGGGGTTCAGACCTAAGTTCTGTGCGTGGGTACAACTACTGTACACGGAGCCAGCGGCATGGGTGGTAGTGAATGGCCATTTGTCGACAGATTTCCAACTGGGCATAGGGACACGGCAGGGCTGTCCTTTGTCGCCACTCCTATTCGCAATAGTCCTTGAACCGTTGGTGGCCTGGATTAGACAAGACCTGACTATAAGAGGGATGAGATGGGCTGACGGATGGGAAGATCGCATCTCGCTCTATGCGGATGACATCCTACTATATTTAACATCTCCTGCGAGATCCATCAATTGCCTCTTAGACATCTGTGCGTCCAATGGGCGTGTATCAGGGTATACATTTAATTGGGAGAAGTCGCTTTTATATGTGTTACATGGTCCTCCTCCACGGCTCCCGCGGGGCTGTACGCTACAAATAGTCATGGATGGGTTTAAATACCTTGGGATATTTATCACACACGACCGCATACAATTTACGGAACGTAATCTGACCCAACCCCTATTGCGATTCAAAAATGATGATAAACACTGGCGCACACTGCCTCTGACGCTACTTGGGAGGGCAGCCCTCTTTAAGATGATGGCACTCCCATGGTTCCTATACGCACTGCAAAACACACCAATCCCTGTTCCTGCGGCCTACTTTGCGGCGATTAATGCAGAAGTAACGACCCTGCTATGGGACAGGAAGGCGCCCTGCATAGCTCTACATAAATTAACTAGAAGCTGGTACGATGGAGGAATAGCCCTCCCAGACATCAAGGCATATTACTGGGCATCCCAGCTCGTAGCTATTAATCAATGGCTTCACATTCCCCAAGAAGATCCAGTGTTTAGATTATACAGGCACTTACTTGCTCCATCAGAGATCATGGGAGCACTATACAATAAGAAGAAGAGACACAACTTAACAGGTCCAACATCTCACGCAATACGTATATGGTTTGAGGCACAGAGGGCCTTGGGCTGGGATGGGGTAGTGACATTCGCGATGCCTTTATGGGACACAAAATAACTTTGAATGCTGGGTAACACAAAGGGGTTCCGAAATTGGGATCTAATAGACATATCTACAGTGGGAGACCTTTGGCAGAAGGGGGAAATGGTTACTTTTGCCTATTTACAGGTCACTTATGGCTTAGCGCAGATAGAACAATTCCGGTATTTACAGATCAAGCATGCACTTCAATCCCTATTACCGCCAGGGACGCGACCTGAAGAATCCTCACCACTAGAGGATAGACTCTTAACAGACTACTTACAGACAAAGGCGATCTCACTAACCTACCGTAAGATAATTAACAATTACCTGGATCCTACGGCTGCACTGAAGGTTACATGTGAGCGGGAGCTGGGAGACATTGAGGAGGCTGACTGGCGGGACGCGCTTGCGTCTCCCAGGGAGGTAGCAATCTCATCGAGTCTAAGGCGAGTACAGTTTAAAATCCTGCAACGTACATACTACAAATTTTTCCATTCTATCTGGCAATGTCCCAGGATCGTTCCTTATTGAATGGCGGTATGCGAACACTTTCACAGGTCACATATGTCACAGTATTGTCAGAACCTAGGTGCTGCCTGCTCAATATCTGGGAGCCCACGGATTTCACTGGGACGGCCCAAGACTGGGTGGCATTAGGCATGACAATAGCAAAGCTGGGGATCCAGAGATAGCCCTACCCTCAACCTATGGTGTAAGGATATGGACATGGCAATGATGGCGGAAAAATCAGTATATATCCATCGAGGATGTCCCAAAAAATGGGCAAAATTCTGGGGAGGTTGGAATAGCTATAGAGGCGACATTTGTTATCCACCCCTGGTGGAAGACTCCGAGTCAGATGCCAGCATATGAAAAAGAAAGCTCAATAGATACGTGCCGAAAGGATTGTTGTCAAGAACGAGGGGCGCACAGGCAGACATTAATGCCCAGTACTTCATTTTTGAAAATATCGTTAACGGAGAGTAAACAGAATGTAGAAATGTTTATATGGATGACATTCAAACGTGTACTTTATGCAATGCCATGCAAAATGTTCAATAAAAATTGTTTTTAAAAAAAATGGCCACATAATTGGATGTTTATACGCGGTCGGTGTTGAGTGGGTTATGGAAATGCACTGTGGATCCCTTGTTACGTGAAATAAGTGCCACAGGAAGGGGACATGTGTGACATATAGCAATGGATGTTATATATCGTGTTTTTTTAATAAAAATATAAGACTTGTTTGTTATGCAAATTGGTTTTGTTATATATTTTGGAGGACGCAATTTGACAAACTAATTTGTCTATAGAAAATATATAATTACTTGCACATTTGGTAATTTTAGCATCTATATATCCTGATACAGGTTCAAATGATTAATTTATATTGAGTAGAGAGAGCACAAATTATTGTCTTGAAGAAGGCGGTTCGAATTTGTCTAATACCGCCGAAAAAAGTCAAAGCTCATGCAAAGCTAAATTTGGAGAAATACCGGTACAATAGATGAGAGAGACCCATCATATGGCTGTATTGATTGTTCATACAAATTAGCTGATGATTTTATGACATAGAAAGCTGTCTTTTTGGTGTTTTTTTCTCTCTCCTTCTTGTTCTTCTCTATGGTGTGGAATTTTTAATTATGATGTATAAAAAAACCTTTATAATCTTTGTCATTGTTTTATTGTATTTGTAGAGATTGATATTGGAACTTTATCCCCTTCACTGTGGGGCAAATTTTCCCGCGTTGCGAGGGCGGGCGTGGCACTCGTGTACTCAGGACGGATCCTGGCCCTCATGAGTCACAGTAGGTGTGTCCTCATGATGGCCGGTAGCTGTCCGAAATCCGCCCACTGATTAATTCTCCCGCACAGGCGTGGAATTAATCGCACGTGGGCAGAGCGGCAACGTCAGGATGGCTCCTGGCCATCATGAGCACACGCCTACTGCAACTCATGACGGCCGGGAGCCGTCCTGAGCATGGAAATTGTTGAACAAAAGATTACCTGTTTCGATTTTTATAAAATTCATGATCCTGTGGCATTGTGTATTCCTGCTGATGGGGGTCATATGTATGGAAATGAGTGTAGGCATTGATTGGTGAGAATTGTGTTAACTGTGAGATATGAGTGTGTGAAGTTGTGAGACGGTGGAAAGCCAAACGGAGTGTTTAACAATATAACAGCCTCCTATAATAGTCATCCAACATGAGTTTTAAGTGATGAGCTGAAGCCCTTGGCACCTGCATCAGCTTTTGTTGAGATTGCTGATGAATATAGGGGTGATATTAATCCATATACTGAACTGAGTCTATCTGTTATGTTTAATATAGGTACCCTAATATAGGCCTGGGTAACATCATACCCCTTCACCTACATTACCTCCCCTAAACTACCCTGTAACAAGCCTTTTAGGATTGAACCTTTACCTAGTTCTAGTTCTGGGTGCAGAAGGAGGGTTTCTCCTAAAACAATAGAGTCCTATTACTCCATCAATAGACTCACACAGTATGAATGGATATTCGTAAGGGTTCTTAGAAACCAGGCTGGGGCTACACAACCTTCCTCCCCATATCTACGTACACTGTTCATCCCATATGTCATCCTCAAACCCAACAATGGCTAATACAAGTAACAAGGGACTAAGGAACCTTAGATACTTTCCGTATAAATAAAGCAACCATTGCTAGTATTAGTTAGAGGGAACCGAGACTTCCAGGCCGACCCACTGACCAGAGACACAGACTCCTGCATGTAGACGCTCCAGCTGACAGGGGTCTGAACATCCCTCGTGGGGTGTCCAACTCAAGACCAAGAAGGGCTTCTACATTCTCACACGTCAGGTAATGGGGTTCGACTAAATACTAGAGGGATTCTAGGCTTCACACCTACTCACATGCTAGGTACATTTAGGTACATCTAGATAGGCATCGTAGGAGTACGTGCACTTTTATCATGCATTTTATATTCATGTATTTATTCATGCTTATTGCAAGATGGTAGAACTGTGCTATCCTTTTACATTCACTGTACTGATAATCATATATCTCTGATACTGTTGAATGTTTGTGGTAGCTCATATATTTGACATGAGAATAACAACTGTTCAATAAACCCTTATTGAAACGCCCAGTGTAACACTTCTATGTTCCCGGGATCAGGGAAGGCCAGGATACAACAAGAGAAGCAGACGGCAAGGGGCTAATAACGTATTTAATGGAGTATGAAAACAGTTGGCTGGATTAGCCGAATAGGAAATAATACAGGACAATGAAAATAAAGCAATGTCAACTATACCCTTTTGCAGCACCAGGGATTCTTACGGTCCTCCGCATGTACACCAGTGCCGGTGTACGCCAACGGAGGGCACAGTGCTAAGCAACGGCCTAAAAAGCCGTTCGACAGCTGCTAAGGGAATAATGTCGATGGTGTGGGTGCTCTTGGTGTTGTCACGAACTTGGGAATGCCCAGCCGGGCACTTGACCATGCAGCCCGTGACTGAAGCCAGGGAACAGCCGCTCAACCTACTCCCCCAAAAGAGCACACCCTTTAGGTAGTATAGAGGTCCTACTTTCAGCCTCTGGTGTCTTGTAACAGAGACGCGGCAAACACCTCCGTGGGGTGAGTCTCTGTTAGCAATGCTATGGACGGAGTGGGGCAGAGAGCAGCCGCTCGATCTTGCCTCCTATCCTCTACTCCGGTTTCTTATGGCACAAACTCTACTATGGGCTCCACAGCTGAGACGCGGCAAGCACCTCCGCGGTGTGCGTCTTAGCTAGGGACCAAAGGTTGTCAGGGCGGGGGCGGAGAGCAGCCGCTCAATCTCGCCTCAGTACACAATCAACAGAGTTGTACCCAAAGCTCTCTTCAGCTGATACGCGGCAAACACCTCCGTGGTGTGCGTCTCAGCTAGTCAACAAGGATCGTGAATCGGGGGCAGGGAGACGCCGCTCACGCTTACCTCCAATTCACCTCTGGTTCGCCACACAGAACGGAACTCCAATGAAGCTGGGATCTGTGGTTGAATCCGACGTCGGCAAGGGATCTGAATATCCGACGGTGCGTCCTCGCTGTGAAACGCTTATGAAGGCGTTTCCGGTCCGCGAGCCTCTCGCTAGGCAGGCTGGTTGTTGTAGTCCCGGTCCTGTGAGGGCGCCGATCAGTCCGTGTCGGATCGCGCTGCAGTCAACGGGAATGTCAGGGGCGAGGGGAATCATGACACCCAGACAGTTTATTCTGTGTATCTCTGAGATAAACTAAAGGAGCACGAGTGACTGAGCGAAAAGTAGTACATTGTTTCCAAGATCTTGAGGGATCAGGGTTGTCATGTTATAAGGTTGCGAGAAACTAATCTCTCCCCAATAAGAGGAGACACTAGTAGCACTGTGAGCTAGCTAAATGCAAATAGGCTAACGACGACGCATGTGGCGCCTTTTCTCGCTAGGATCAGGAGCGAGAGGTTTTTACTTCTACTGTGCTTTTAATACCTTTAAAATTTGATTTGTACTGTATTTACTATGTGGGGGCACTTTCGAACTGTGTTCAATGCTCGGGGGAAACTTCCGTTATTCTACCTAAATTCAGAGCAGCCCTCTAGTTTTTGTCTGAAGCTGACACACATACTCGGCCTTAAATTCAGCCAATGACGCAACGGCAAGCCCGTCCGCGCCAGGCTGGGTCCAGGGGCCAGGACCCCTGCCAAACTCACTCCAAATGACTATTGCTCCAACAGGGAACAGCTTATCAGGCTTACAGGTGAGATCAGGAGTGAGTGTGTGCATATCATGTCTCCGGATGAGTGGAGGATGTCCTGTCCTCTGTGTGACTTTAAGTTCCACCCTACTACTCCTCCTTTGGCAATCGCTGAGGTTAAGCAAAATATTTTGATGCTATCACTCAATTGCCGCTCTCTTCCGGAACACTCGAGTGAAATTCACTTACTGCTCGAAGATAGGAGTCCAGACGTTCTCTTTCTGATCGAAACACGGACTAATAAGGACTCGGATGCTGATTTAGTTCAAGCTCTTCCCCCCAACAATACTATTTTTAGGCAAGACTGTTATCAGCTGTGGTGGTGGAATTGCTATCATTTATAAAAATAACTATAGATGCAGATCCACCAGTAACCCTGTACCTGAGTACGAGAGCTTAGCCTTTGTAATAAGTTTTTCACCGACCTCTAACTTTTCAGGGATTTTAATATATCGCCCCACCAGGAGCATTGGGCGATTTTTGTAAAGATCTCCCAGATATAGTTACCAACGGTGCCAGCCTTTCATCAAATGTTTTCGATTTTGGGTGATTTTAATATACATTTTGATGATCTGAATTCCACTCCTACTCAGGACCTAATTGAAGGTCTGGAAACGTTCCAATTTAAGCAAATAGTGTCCGGCCCTACCCATAATTTAGGACATTTGCTTGACCCTTTATTCACGAATCTTCAGGATCTTACTGTAGCTGAGTCCATTCCGGTTCCCTGGTTGGACCACTTTTTATTATCATTTATCTGGACCCCAGAAGATTCTTTGAGGCTTTTCACTAGAACTAAAAAATATGGTTGCATCTGGTCTAAACTTTCTGTGAAAAGCTGAGCAACCAATTTAAAAAACTCGACTCCTATACCACACCCCGATCCTACGATTGCTAATGACAATCTTAACAGTTGGCTGGAATCCACTATGGACTCAGTCCTCCCTAGGAAAGAATCCTGCCACCGTGTAGGACCTAACAAGTAAGCCTGGTATTCTCAGAAACTCAGACAGCTCAAACAATTATGTAAAAAATTTTAAAGTAAATGGAGGAAAGATTTTACAGTTATTAGCAAAACTAAAAATAGAGAAGCACTCAAACTTTATAAAATGAAATAAAAGCCACTCAAGTAAGTTATTATCACAATAAAATTGTTTCTGTGTCTAATTCCCCCTGGGACATTTTTAAAACTGTGAAATCCCTTCTCACACCTCCAGTCCCCCCACTGATCGTGATAACGCCCAACGGCGATGTGATGAAATAGCAAATTTCTATTCTACCAAAGTCCACAATATCTACACGACCTTTCTGCAAAATAATCTGGTTACAGATATTGTACCTTCTAAACAGCAAGCCATGCTGGAAGAGTTTTTCTCTTTGACTCTATCCTCTCTGCAGGGACTTCTCAGGCAACTTAAATCAGGCTCTCTGGCAGACCCCGTCCCCCAGGCTATCCTAAATCTGGTCTCAGAAATAGTCTCCCCAGTTATTCAGGATGTGATAAATACCTCCCTTCTAATAGGGCAGGTTCACATCCTATGGGGACAAGCAAAAGTCAAAGCTCTTTTGAAAAAGACAATCCTTGATCCGAGGAATGGGCTAATTACCGGCCCATTTCCCTGCTGCATGGAATAGGCAAATTAGCGGGAAAATATGTTAACTCCATACTGGCAGCATTTCTGGAGAAAAACAACTGCCTTCATTCCACTCAGACAGGTTTCAGACGCCAACAGGGCACGGAGACCGCCCTTCTTGCCATGGTAGCAGAGTCAAGAAAAATCTTGGACAATGGAGGCTGCGCTGCTCTCATTTCTCAGCGCAGCCTTTGATACTATTAAACACCAACTCATGGTCCAAAGACTCAGGGAGGTGGGGGTGGCAGGAATTGCCCTGAAATGGCTGCAATCCTTTCTTGAAAATAGATCTTTTGCTGTCTATGAGGAGGATGTCTTCTCAGAGTAGATCAATTTGCAATGTGGAGTCCCCCAGGAATCTTCTTTAAGTCCCACCATGTTTAACATTTACATGAGATCTCTTGCAGATGTGGTACTTCCTTGGGGCATCCACATTGTCACCTATGCTGACAATACCCAGTTGGTGGTTTCTCTCAGTCAGCAAGATACATCTAAACCGGGCTGAACATCATGCCTTGGGAAGGTCTCTGAGTGGATGGATCTGTCCTTTTTAAAACTTAATGGAGCTAAGACAGAAATTATGCTTCTGGGCCATTCTGCCCCCAGGAACATAGACTTTTTGTGGTCAAGCTGTCTAGGCCTCCCTACTGCACCAAAAAAACAAATCAAGAGTTTAGGTGTCTGGTTTGACTGCAATTTGAATTTTAAAGCTCAAGCTCGTAAAGTTCAAGCCAACTGCTATGGACTTCTCAGGCTGATAAGGAAGATCCTCCCCCTCCTTCCTGTTGACGCCAGACGTATACTGGTCCAGGCACTTATACTGTCCCAGCTGGATTATGTGAATGCAGTCTATTTGGTTGCACCACAAGGAACTATTAAGATACTGCAGATTGTCCAGAACTGCGCAGCCTGCCTCCTAATGAATACTCCCAAACACAACTCAGCCAAACCAGCACTTAGTCTGCTGCACTGACTCCCTATCCAGGAGAGAATTAGGTTCAAGGCAATGTGTATTGTTCATAAAACTATTTCTGGGAAGGGTCCTCCATTGTTTCAATCAATGGTGCAATTATATCGCACCAATAAGACTCTGAGATCCAATAACAAACGACTACTCGCAGTTCCCATGACCAAGCGGTCACAAACTGGAGGTCGGCTGTTCTCTTATAACGCAGACAAGTTTTGGAACCAGCTCCCAGATTATATACGTCTGGAATCTGAAATTCAGGAAGCAGCTCAAACTTTTTTGTCTTTAAGTGATCAGTTTGAGTTTTTCAGGTGTCGCATGAAGCACTGGGATGTCCTGGGGTAGCCATACGCTATATAAGTGGGTATTCATTCATTCATTCATTTCTCGGTAGGGGTGTACGGAACCAGTCTGCCACCAATCCCACAGTTTGTTATCCAAACGCGCAGGTCCTGCATGGGTGCTATAGGAACTAAACAACACATCAGCATATTGTTCTGCTCGAGAAATATTACTCCCCTTTCTTCTTTCTCTGATTTTTGACATTTAGTTCAGAAGGGTTATGAGCAGCTCCATATGGCCCGCCCTCCTCATCTGAATCATCTTCATACAATAAATGAGTGGGTGGAAGTGGTGGCACTTACTAGGGGAGGTATGCTCGGGTATTAATAAAAGTCTTACTGAATGTATTTTATTCCCGGCTGGCAGTGACGACGACAAAGTTGTTGACATAATCGGCTGTTTCGCCATCAATGGTTCTATTGTTTCCTTCATTATGGTTTCTTTGCCGAAAAAGTGGTTGACAAACTTGCAGAGCAAGGTATTGTAATCGAGGTTGTCGCATATGCTAGCATAGAGGTTATCGGCGAGATTGTCAACTTTGTTTTTGCAGGTGGTTTCTTCGTTGTTGGTACGTTAGTGACAGATTTCTCTGTCTACGGCAGTGAGGAGGGCTATTTGAGGTGTAACACCAACTTAGACACAATTTGGGATCTTGACATTGTGAGAAAACATCCTCTGTTTTATGTTTATGAGAGCACTCGGCAGATGGGCTATGCTCTCTTGGGGATCTATGATGGATCTGTTTTGAAGCCTTTTTATGTGGTTCCTGAGGTAGCTGTATTTCTGACCTTTCCCATTTATGTGGCTTTTCACTCTACTTTTGAAGAATTCTCACTGGCTTCCCCTGAAACTGGGATAGCTTTGCCTTTCAGCTTCTGAAACCATAGTTGTAGCCTGCCCACCCTTTCTTTCAAGGTTTTAGAAGAGAATGTACAACCGATTTTGCATGCCTTTATTTTATGGGAGGGATGAAAGCAGTAGGTACATTCCTTGTGAGGATCGTCTGAATGGAGCCTCTTCTTACCACATGTTCCACAAGGTGTGAACAATTTATTTTGCAGACTCTAAATTTCTGGATAGTCAAATCTCAGACTCTAAATTTCTGGATAGTCAAATCTCTTCAATAGTGTAATTATTGAAGACGGAGTGTGTGTGTGTTTGTGTATATATATATGTGTATGTATGTATGCACGTATGTATAGCTAAAATACACTCTCTGAAGGAGTTAAATCTAGATAAACTGAGCAGAGCTCAGGGAGACTTCCATCACACAACATGCACTAGAAAATCTGAGGGAAGGAAGCCTCTGAGGGGAGTTTTCTAAAAGGTGCTACAACTTTATTGGCTGGAGTTTGGTTCTTTTTGAATGATATGGAGAAGATACTTAAGTGAAATGTTTTCCATCCCTTCTAGACAATGTATAACACTGTACTGCTTTTTAGTTATACATTGGGATTCCCACTTTGACAATGGGGAATGATACAATCATGTGAATCTATGAAAGAGCCAATACTGGAGAAAGAAAGGAACCAATGATGGCGTAATTGGCTGGTGGTTATATGCGGGAGCACTCGTCTCTTCTGGAGTGGAATGACGTTGGTACAGAGTAGCATGATGACACCTGTCAGTGCACAGGAGCAATGCTTTTAAGTTTCTGGATCCAGTCGGATGCCAGGAGGAATATTCACAAGGTGAGGAATCTGTGGTTAGAAATATCTATCAGAAGCTATATTTCTGTATTGTATTCCATGAATGGTACAGTTGCTTATAATGAGAATCTTTGAGTGTTGGCCTATAACAATAAAGAAGTTCGAAGAAGGGATTTGATGCTATACACTTCCATATATAATTAAATTAAATGTCGCCATCCAAGCCTCTAAAAGGGATAAATCACAGAACAGCTGTTGGTCATTATTTTAGAAGCAAATTAATAGAGAAGATGTTGCTACATCTGAACATTAAATGTGCTACTAGGACACTAGCTCATCTAAAACTGATACACAATGTAATGTATTTGTTATTCTGGGCATGGAAAAATAGAACTTTTGCAGATTTGTTAATGCATTTTAGAAAAGGAGCACTTTTGCCAGCCTATTTCCTAAAATGTGTTAAACATTTAAAAATGATATACATTGATTTATAATGGCTGCAACGCAGCTCACACATGAAGGTGTGTGCTTAGTAATATGCGATCTGGCCACAACAATGGGAAATCATGGGAAAGTACACAGTTTTTCGTTCATACTGCCAGCACTACAATTCAGGAAATCAGTATATTCTTAACAAAATTAAAGTAAAAGACACTGGAAATATATAATTAATATACGGATAATACATTATGCAACAATTTCTTTACTTACCCTCCCTCTCCAAATACGGGTATTATTCGAACATTGTGCTGGATCTTCTCTCCATTTTTCCCTTTGACATAACAAATGCCTTCCCATTCCTATAAAATGCATGATTTTGAATGGTTACATTTTTAAAGTAACAATACCTAAAACACACATGTAGTCATCCACAAATAAAAACATACCATATTGAACTAAAAATATGGTGCATAAAGCCACCAAAGCATCCTAATAACTTCGATCTCAGAGAACTGCATGCCACAACAGGAAAGCAAGGTTCAAGTTAAAACTACTTACAGAAACTGGGAAATACCTCTATTTCTTGATAAGGTTTGGTCAGTTTTGGACCGCACATTTAGTAAGACAAATGTATAAGAACGTTTATGACCATCTAGGCTTATACTGACCCTAGGATAACCACTAAGTACAATACCTACATTTGGAAAAGAGATCCCAGGCTGTGGTTTTTATTATCACCCCTCCTTTAATATTGCAAGAGAGCCACTCGACGTTTCACTCAGACACTCATGAATAATTCACGGTAGACCTGGCACGGTTTACCTCTAACCTTTTGCCTTCAGGCCTCTCGTTTTTGCAGGCCTTAAGACTCTGCACACTTTACCACTGCTAAAGTGATTGTGCTCTCCCCTTAAAACATGGTAATATTGGCTTATACCCAATCAGCATAATTAGTTTAATTATAAGTCCCTGGTAAAGTGGAAATGCCCCTGCCACGGGCAATGTACATTAAATGCTGCTAGTGGGACTGCAGCACTGATTGTGTCGCCCACTTAAGTAGCCCTTTAAACATGTCTCAGGTCTGCCATTGCAGCCTGTGTGTACAGTTTTTAAACAGCCATATTAACATTTTACAGGCCCAACCCCTCCTTTTTAATGCAAACAAGTCAACACTAAGGTAGGCCCTGGACAGCCCCAAGGGCAGGGTTCAGTGTATTTAAAAAGTTGGACATCCACTTTTAAGTTTTATATGTACTGGGAGTGAAAAAGTCTTACTTTTTTTTTCACTACTGAAAGGCACACATCCACAGTAGGATACCATTGGAATTACCTAATTACATTTTATAAGTGTAATTTCAAAATGGGAACAGGTACCCTTTCATGTTTTCTGTCTCTGGAATCAAATTTTAAAACCCTTACTTATGTCAAAGTCGGATTTTAAATTGCAATTTTGAAAAAGCCGCGTTTAGGAAGTTAACACTGAATCAATGTACCTTGTCTGAAACAAATTCAGGCACAAAAACGTATTACACACAGAATACCTAAGCACACCAATATCATTATTTCCAAACAGGAGGACGCATAGGTATTTCTCCAGGCAATCCAACAGTTTTTCAACGCCCTGTATCCTATAGATCCATAATATCTCAAAAGAACCAAACAAGCAAATCAAGCAGTCCAGTCAGATCTTCTGTCTTGAGGTCTATTTTTAATTTCCACACTTCACAAGAAGCACCATAACAGCCGACGCGCGTTTCGCCCACAGGGCTTTCTCAAGGCTGCAAAGAAGATGTTTATACATGTCCATCAGACCTGTATCAGTTTCAATCATATTGAAACATTTTAACCCATCTATTGGCATGCAAATTCCCTTGTGATTAAAAGTGGTCAACCAGGTTGTTAAACATGTAACCAGTTTTATCTAAATAAATAAAAGAAAACACCCTTGTGAACAATGTCTCCCAGAGACCGTCTATTTATGTTGGTGGAAAGTTTAGGAAAGATGTTTTTCAGAAACGATGACAGCCTAGTGCATTTCGGAAGGCACAACCTGTATCTATACGATGGTTAATTATTTATATGTTGTGGGGTACGTCCAAGTAAATGCACCATACCCGTCACCTAGTGCATTCCACATGCACCTGATCCTATACTATGTCTCACCTTATCGTAATAACTCCAAGACCTGGAAATTGTGGAATTTTCGTAAAATCTGTATCTCTTGAGGATAAATAGTAATCCAATTGTACGCAAGCAAAGAAACACACTCGTGGTTCAATAGTGACTCATCATACTTCGAATCGTATTCTGAAAAAATAGTGATACCATATTATTCATTAGTGTAGACCAGTAATATATGTGGGTACATTTAATCTCTTTACCCATATGTATCTCTATTTCCATTAAGTACCGGCCCATGCGTCTCTCAAGTGATCTGCATTTAATTTGTGAGCCATATATCACTGCAAAAGTAATCAGGATGCCATGCACTATTCACATCCCCAGTGTTATGCAATATGTGGAAGAGCTCCACAAATTTGGCCAAAATGAAGTTATAGCATAACAATTCATCGTATATCTAAAGAAGCATAATTTTAAAAACTTGTTCCAAACATTATAAAAGTTGCTGTGGAAAACTACTCCTCATATTTACCACGCACTAAGAATATTACTCTATTCTTTATTAAAATACTTCTATAATAAGTTAGGAATGGCCTTACCATCAACACAATTGTCGTATCATCAATAGGTGAAGTATTGGAAGTATTTGAAGTAATTCGTCAATTCCCATTCGGGCTTGTTAACCCAGCCTCATCATAAATATCATCTTGTTGGCATCGGATTCTGATGAATCCCAACGTCTGCCAACCGACATTAAGATAACACCCCCGTTGTTCGAACATGTATGGAGGGAAACAAGAAATATATACGCCCGCATTAGTCAAAATCATGCTCGTCATCGCCAAGCCACAGGTATACACTACCGATAAAATTTCGGCATGAAAAAACACTCTCTACCGTTTGAAGTTAAAAAGCTGATTCACACCGAGTGAAGACGCAATAGCGAGTCACCTTTCGGTAATCTCCTGATATGGAGAGTCAGAGAGTAAAAAATCTCACCTTTGTACTTCAAAGACTATTGCCAATAGTCTGACCACGACGATTTTGTCTCGTACCTCAGCCGACCCATGCGTTTTGCAGTTGTTTTTCAATAGTCGGGAACGCCATGACTTACATAGATATAGAAAGCGGACTTGATGTGTGTAATTCCCTCACATTCTGTCTACACGTCGAGGAAAACAGTCGCCATTTATAAATGTAGTACTAATAAATATTCATACGATAAAAGATGCCATTTTCTCCATAAATTTCACCCGTTGTCTAATTATTTCGAGCATTAACCATGATTTCGAGGAGTCATGTAAGACTAATAACAATCAATTATTATCAACGTAAGTGCTATTTAAATTCCATGTGCTATCCAAATTATCGCAAACGAGTCACAAGTCACATCCCATGTCGATTTGAAGAAGAGATCACTAAGCTAGTTGTAAATATTCTTGTAATTAGTAGATATGCTGCCCATGATAAGACCTGCTGTTCTAGGTGTGTTGAATTCCACATCTGTTCCACCAACACAACACACGGACCGCAAAGGCCACCGTCCACTAATACAGTCTATGTAAGATAAAATTATTCTCCTTATTGATAAGATTGAGAGAGAAAATCTTAACAAGCAACGGTACGGTAGTTGCAATATGATTTCAAATGTATAATTGAAATATCGATAACAAATCTGAACTATGTATAAAAACAATGCAAAGGTGAAAATTACATTGCTTGCGAAGATTTTCTCTCTCAATCTTATCAATAAGGAGAATAATGTTATCTTACTTTCATGCCGAAATTTTATCGGTAGTGTATAGATGTGGCTTGGCGATGACGAGCATGATTTTGACTAATGCGGGCGTATATATTTCTTGTTTCCCTCCATACATGTTCGAACAACGGGGGTGTTATCTTAATGTCGGTCGGCAGACGTTGGGATTTATCAGAATCCGATGCCAACAAGATGATATTTATGATGAGGCTGGGTTAACGAGCCCGAATGGGAATTGACGAATTACTTCAAATACTTCACCTATTGATGATACGACAATTGTGTTGATGGTAAGGCCATTCCTAACTTATTGTAGAAGTATTTTAATAAAGAATAGAGTAATATTCTTAGTGCGTGGTAAATATGAGGAGTAGTTTTCCACGGCAACTTTTATAATGTTTGGAACAAGTTTTTAAAATTATGCTTCTTTAGATATACGAGGAATTGTTATGCTATAACTTCATTTTGGCCAAATTTGTGGAGCTCTTCCACATATAGCATAACACTGGGGATGTGAATAGTGCATGGCATCCTGATTACTTTCGCAGTGATATATGGCTCAAAAATTAAATGCAGATCACTTGAGAGACGCATGGGCCGGTACTTAATGGAAATAGAGATACATATGGGTAAAGAGATTAAATGTACCCACATATATTACTGATCTACACTAATGAATAATATGGTATCACTATTTTTTCAGAAAACGATTCGAAGTATGATGAGTCACTATTGAACCACAAGTGTGTTTCTTTGCTTGCGTACAATTGGATTACTATTTATCCGCAAGAGATACAGATTTTACGAAAATTCCACAATTTCCAGGTCTTGGAGTTATTACGATAAGGTGAGATATAGTATAGGATCAGGTGCATGTGGAATGCACTAGGTGACGGGTATGGTGCATTTACTTGGACGTACCCCACAACATATAAATAATTAACCATCGTATAGATACAGGTCGTGCCTTCCGAAATGCCCTAGGCTGTCATCGTTTCTGAAAAACATCTTTCCTAAACTTTCCACCAACATAAATAGACGGTCTCTGGGAGACATTGTTCACAAGGGTGTTTTCTTTTATTTATTTAGATAAAACTGGTTGCATGTTTAACAACCTGGTTGACCACTTTTAATCACAAGGGAATTTGCATGCCAATAGATGGGTTAAAATGTTTCAATATGATTGAAACTGATACAGTGTCTGATGGACATGTATAAACATCTTCTTTGCAGCCTTGAGAAAGCCCTGTGGGCGAAACGCGCGTCGGCTGTTATGGTGCTTCTTGTGAACTGTGGAAATTAAAAACAGACCTCAAGACAGAAGATCTGACTAGACTACTTGATTTGCTTGTTTGGTTCTTTTGAGATATTATGGATCTCTAGGATACAGGGCGTTGAAAAACTGTTGGATTGCCTGGAGAAATACCTATGCGTCCTCCTGTTTGGAAATAATGATATTGGTGTGCTTAGGTATTCAGTGTGTACATGTGTGACTTGGATTTGGTTGAATCCGAGGACTAATTGACACTTTGGTGGGTAGGTGTCATATACCTTCAAAGCACCCCGGCCACAGTCGCCACGGACATTGACAGATTTTCTTTCAAAATTGGCATTACACTGAGATGTACGGCTCGATTTAAGCAAACCCATAATCTGTATATGTATAACAAAACGTATTACACGATCAACATTTTTAACTAGCATGATCACATTGTTTTTCACAATTCATCTTCAACATTTGTCTTAGGATATTTTACATATCATATCCACAAATAGCCCACACTTCAATTAGTGTCTGATATACTTATTAATTCAACATCACATATTGGTCTTGTACCAATATTCAAATTATATATGTGCAAAACAAAGAATTCAAAACAAAACAAAAATACTTGTGATTCATTACAATTCACCAGTTCTCATCACTAAACGTAAGGAGTAACACATTTTCAATAGTTGATATTCCACCCCAAAAAATCAAGCATTAACAGGGGTTGTAGCAAATCATTAATTAAACCAAGGAGAGACCTCAGTGTTTGAGTTATCTCCACATGAAGGTTAGTTCATTCAACTGCCTAATACACAGTGTCAACGTGTTTCGAACTTGGTGAGTTTGGGGTCTCCGCAGGACCAACAACTAGGAAGGGCTGTGAACAGATTAAAAATTGAAACAAAGCTATTAATCTCCCATTAATCTTCTGAGATATTTGATGTAAATTAGTCCCCTCATTTATTTTCACCTTATTTTTAGATTGTACCCATTTTTTTTCAGTTTTTGGACCATTTACTAACCTTCTAAGAAAAACGTAAAGAGAACAGCACCATTTGATTAGATTCCGGTCTAAATGGGGATTGTGGTTTACATTGCAGTTACTGGTCATTATTTGCGAAATCAATAAATAATTTAAAGAATCTATGGCACATTGCCTGAATGTTAACACTGGTCTTTGGCTTGCTGCTTTTTATATCTGTATTAATGATGACGCAGTAGTTACCGACCAGGCCGATGATGGAGGAGCAGAGATGATAAGGTCCAAAGTAAATTATGTTAAATAAGCCCACAGACAAGTTCTAGATCAAGAATTTTACCAAACAAATTCCAATGATCCCACAAAGTCCATTCAAGGAGAAATTTTTGGATTGCTTCAAAAAGACTTCAACAATGGAGGAATTTGAATTTCTTAAAAATCAAATCAGCGCATCCCACTGTTGTGCTTACTTCTGAAGATTTATTAAGATGTATTAATCCCCCTTCGGCGACCAATCGTCTCAGGTTGTAATTCTTCATTGGAGCCCATCTCACAATACTTTGATTCTTTTCTCTGAATTTTCATAAATTAAGTGCAATCATACTGGTGATACACCGCTGATTTCATCAATACAATCGAAGGCTTGAGATTTGACTTCGATACACAATGTTTTGTAACCTTCAACGTGGTCTGTTTATACACCAAAAAACCACAGGATGCAGACCTGTAAGCCATAGAAATGTATTTGGAAACAAGACACAGACCACATCGAGTTCCTACCAGATTTATTATTTACCTGCCATGACTTAATTTGAAAAGGAATTACTTCAAATGTGATGATAAATTCTTCCAGAGAAAAAGGACTGTGACTGGGTGTTCTTTTGCCCTGAGATGGTGATCCTCTACATGGCCCAATTCGAAGAAAAATGTGTACATAATAACAACCCTTTCCATAACGAAAGTCACAAGCTAGCTAAGAGTCATTGACGATGTCTTTTTATTTTGACAGGTGAAGAAGATGCTTCAGACCAATTCCACCAATGGTTGAATAACAAAACACCAGACATAAAATTCAGCATGAATAAGAACAATAAAGCAATTGCCTTCCTAGATGTAGAAGTCAAAGCTCAGGAAGAGCGCCTGACCACAACTTTCTATTGAAAACCAACAGATAAGAATAATGCCTTACATTATGAAAGCTTGCATCCACGAAGCCTGAAAGATAATTTGTCTTTATATAATTTATAAATATTTCACCTAATTGCCTACAGAAAGAGGATTATTTTCATCATGCCACATTTCTGACATTAAAATTAAAGGAAAAAGGGTATCCTCGCAAGATTGTAAAAAATTCATTAAAACCACCTTGGTACGCTCCTTGAGCGCGTCTGCTAGAGAAGAGGGAACGAAACTGCCAGGAACGGCTTATTTGTGTCTCTGCATATTATTTTCAAACTAATCACTTCAAAAGAATCATACAAAAAAACGGCATCTGTTATCAAAACTTGATAGTACAGTTCAGCTGCCTCTATTTGCACAAACAAAAACTCAAGTATAGGTAAACATATTGTGCAAGCATATACCACCCCTCTATTAATAAAAAGTAACTGGAGACAACATTGGAAGCTACCTCCCCTTTAAGGGCACCACAAATATGGGACATGCAACCAAACAATTGAAGGTTATGAGTTTGTACTGGACAACATAAAATAGAAATACACGGCGTTCTCATACTGTAAGACAAAAATGTAGTATATGGTATAGCTTGTGCATGTCAGAAACTTTACATTGAAAAAACAAACCAGGCAATTCGACAGCGAATTATTCAACATAAATCAAGAATTCATCGGAAAGTAGTTTCGGCTCTGTTGGTGATCCATTTCCCCAAAGGAACCACACTTAAAATGATTTCAAATGGATGGTTCTGTCGTTTATTCAGCCCAACCCTAGAGGTGGTGACTTGGATATACGCTCAAATCAAAGAGAGGCCTATTTGATTTTATGATGAAACAATTTAATCAGCGGATACAATGAGATCCAGACAATGGGACAAATGTAACTCACCATACATATTTAATAAATCTTTTATGATTCTTTGAGAAAGATATATATACATGGATTCAAACATACTTTATTCGGTGATCCGCCATCAAAGTTTATAAAACATCATTTAACAATATTTTAAAATCAGTTTATTGGATTAACAACAAATATAAAAACAGATAAAAGTGCATAAAAAACAAACCCAATACAAATAACAAAATATATGTTTAAAACTAGTAACAAAAAATAGGAAGAAGTCAGAGATCTAATGAAATAAAAGCCAAGTAATGGTTCTTTACCGGTTTGCAGCACCGCTTGAAATGCTTTTTGCCTAATACTCCACATAGCCAGCAGAAACCGTGAGACAACAAATACCACACATTGGCTAGTGTCCGTTTTTATAATTCTCAGTGCTTCTTTATGATCCCTAGCCCGATGTTCCGATAGAGTGGTAACTACCATTTTTTCATAGCACTCTAATATGCGGGGCAGAAAAATAGAACATACTCCACTGTTTCATTACGATTAGTGCAAGATGGATATTGCCAATTTCATGGCATTGTTTCTTGCCCCCAAATAGCTGTGAATGAGGAAAGTGGCAAGGTCCCATATCTAAATTTCAGGTAGAGCTTCCTGGCAGTAACAGGCTCTATTTCGTCTAGGACGTGCTTACCCTCAAAACCATCCTTCAGCATTAAGAATGTGGGAGTCAAAAGACCCATACGAGATGGGCTTTGCAATGGGTCCAATTTATATTGCAGTAGGCCCCCTTGATTTTTTATTTGGATATCGCATGGTAATCCACAAGAACAGCCCACAATCGCTCAAGCCCAGTGTTTGCAAGGGACAGCCTCAAATGCCTGAATGACAGGAGGCCTCCGGCACCTGGCGTGCATAGTATCTTGGCTAGGTCAGACTGTTAAGAACTCAACTTGATTGTGGCCCAAACCCTCCTCCAGTACAGAGTGGACCTTACATTAGCTCTGTCTGAAACATTTTTAACCCCATGTCTAGCCTTAGGGGGAGGAGCCGAGTGTTAATGGGAAGGACAGTCAGTTGACGTATAAAGAGTTTTTCAACTGCAACTAAGCTGGGCACCTCTCTATGTCCCCACAGCTCGAGACCATACAAGGTTGATTTTAATGACTGATATTTATAGACTTCAAGTGCTGGTAAGATAGGGTGGAATTGAGAACCCTTGTCCATCTTCACTATTCCCCCTGAAGTTTGCTCCAATTTAAGTCTACACTTTGCGATGTTGGTTTGCCAATTAAAGTGTTCTGTTAAAGTACTACCAAGCTAATCGACTGTGTGGACTTGCTCCAGGGAGGAGCCTCCCAGGATAGAATGAGGGCGAGTGGAGTAGCAAGGATTAAAAAAACATGTATTTGGTTTTGGTGATATAAACATCTAGGCCCCTAAGCTTGCACAAACAATCAAATCTATCAAGGAATTGTTTTACACTAATAGGAGATTTTGAGAGGAGCAACATATCAGCAAACATCAGGGTCGAGACCCTGACGTTTGAGCAACATGTGCGTCAGACATACATTGTTAATGTGAGTACAAGGACGCATCCATGCCTAAAGCTATTTCCCCCATCTGCCCACATCTGACTTGTGCGCAGTTTTGGGCATGAAGTTTCAGGATAATGTTCAGTAAATATTGTGGGACCCATATGTTAGCCAAGATCCACCACAACTTACGACGAGAAATAAGTTCAAACGCTGACACCATGTCAACGAACTCCACATAAAGGCACCTGTCGCCTAGATGGAAAAATGTCCAGTACAACTGCTGGAAATAAAGCCCCTGATCTACTGTACTGGTGCGTTCTCTGAAACTAGCTTGTACAGGAGTACGCATCTCTCTAGGAGTCATCTAATCTTGCAATATTCTCGAAATAACCCTTGAAAAAGCTTATGCGTACTAGCAATTAAACTTGTGGGCATGTAATTTTAGGGAAGATCTCGGACACAGTTCTTAAAAATGGGGATGATCTCAGCATCAGACCAAGTGGGTGGAATGGGGGTCCATTTCAAAATGGCATTACATTTTAAAAAGAAATACGGGGTCCAAACATTAATCCCATCCAGAAAAGGGTCCCCAGGTACATTATCTAGCCATGAGGCTTCATACAGGATGATCTTCTTAATCGCTTGCTGATTTTTTTGTGGGTAAAGCCTATGTCATCCAGTATGACACATGGCAGGTTAGAAGAGCCTGCCTGGGATACGGGGCTGATGGAACTACCAATGCAAATACCATTGGGAACCTGCTCAAGAGCTTTTCTCTGCTCCACAGAGGAATACAAGTTGGAAAAATGTGTAACCCAATCTGACATAATGATTTTCGAAAAGGGGCAGGACCCTTCAATAGTGCCAGTGTACACAATATTCCAAAAAGTGCTGAATCACCCCTTTTTATCACTATTAACAGACCCTCCCATTTCCTGAGTTCCCACTCTCTATAAGCTTACTGTATGGCTTTTTTATAAGCCCCACTTGTCACTAGAATCAGTAGTCTATAGTGTGATTTAAGAGCACCTGTTAATGCCCCTCTACGTCTTCTAGCTGGGCAAATCGACTTCAACAGAAAATATGGTCTCAATTTTCAAAACAGTTGGATCTGAATGTTACTGAGGTTGCTCAAATCCTCCCTCTTCTCCAGTGACAGGTCTAAAAAGAATATAATTTTCCCTATTCCATCAGCAACCAATTTATATACCTCTGCTACTGATTTCTTAGATTGGGACAGCATGTTCCACTTGATCCTGCGTCGGTTGGTGGTCAAAGCTAGTCTTCTATCAAACGTCTCATCACGGTTTGCCTGTACTGCGGGAACTAGCAACCTCAAGTTTAGGACTTACGCATTATGGTCGCTGTCTTGTGGGGTTTGGCGGTATGAAAACCATGTCAATTATATGGGACCATAGCCAAACACCGAGCAAAATATAGTGTAGAAGACTTGTGCTCAGTGGCCAGTTAAACGTGTGGTTGACAAATTATTCAGAGTTTGTCCTGCCACTGCAGGCTCTTGTTCAACATAGGGTATTGAGTTGTAGAGCCAAAGGGGATGATTTTTGTTTTACAGGAGGGATCGCTAGATCTGGTATGTTCCAGAAGTGATCTTCCTCAGTTAATTGTACCTTAAAGTGGGCATCGAGAGGTTCAAACTTGCAATTAAAATTGCCCCCCCACAACAGCTTCTGCTAGGGTAGCTAAATGTGCAGACAATTTAATTACTTCTGACTCAAATTTGCTTCCCAAGGATCTACAGTAAACCATTGTAAATGTAACAGATCACCTTGCTCGGCAAGGTCAGGCTGATACACAACAGATCGGGTGAACCCAACTCATATTTCTTAATATTGCACACACCAGTGGTTGTAACCCTTACTGTGAGCCCTCCGCCCACCCGCCTTACACTGATGAAACAGTCTCCTTCCTATATGAAGTAAACCCAGAATAATGCAGAGGGCTAAGTGACCAAATTCTTAAAATAAACATAAATGTGCTGCATCACTAAAAACACACTATTCTGGGCAAGACAACTTCAGCAAAAGCCCAGCTACATTCCAGGAAATCAATGTACAAGTGGAGGCATTTTGAACATTTTCCATGTGCCCACTCTCACTATCAATATCCCAATGTCCCGGCCCTCTTGAGTCGGTCTATAGCTGCCAGCACATCAAAACGATTATAAGTTTGGATCCTGCTCTCAGAGGCATTACATGTACTTGGGGCTGCTGTCATAGATGCTCCTCTCTGCACCCAGTTGCTGACCCAGAGGGGTGAGGGCCTGGTTTATAAAAAATACCCCAAAGGAAGTAATACAATATTGCTATTGTTTGTTTACTCATGTGCCCAAAAAGTGGACTTTGTACCAAGTAGGGTGATATAAAGGTGACAATAATAAAATCTCTTTGCGGGTCCATGGGCACAGCACCTATCCAACCCACCCTACTTGTCCGCAAGATATTATTTACCATGGAAAGCAGGAAGTTTCTATAGCGTCCCAGCTAGTTCAAGCACTTGTTGAACAACTTGTCCTGGGACTCCCTTTGGTCCATTCGCAGTGAGGGTACATCAGAAAAGATTTGCCATGTATGGACAGGAAGCTGGGGGTAGATTTATCACTGGTTGTGTCGTCAATTGAACCTGCAGTTCCCAAATCCTTGACAAAGAGGGTAGAATGTGCCTTTGGTTGGGGTTGACAGTTTGAATTAAGATTGCAACAGTGGCTTTTTAGCTTGATGCTCAAGGTGATAGGCCCTGACTGTGAAGAATCAAAGACAGCTCTTGGGATCGATGTCCACAGCAGAGCGGGGGCTATGCCCTGAGAAATTATTTTGTTGTGTGGATTGGCCCACCTTTTCACCTGGGTTTGCAGCATCTGGCATACAGGGGCCCAACATGGCTAATTCCCGCGATTGTTTGAAGTTATCCAATATACGATCAATAGCATCCAACCATGTAAGAACGGGAGACAATTCTGCCTGCAAAAGAATCTTTACCTTTATTTTTTATTTATTTATTTGTGGGTTTATAATGCGCTTGAATCCACTCCCGAAGGAGTATCTCTGTGCCCAGAAAAACACCAGTAGCAATGGGGGAGAGCTGCCAATCCAATAAAGAGATCCTAATCAAAAGAATTCAAAACAGGGCTAAGCCTGGAATAAGAAGGTTTTCAACCTCTTTCTAAATGTCAGATGATCTAAACACTGCCTTAGCAGAAGAGGGAGCTTATTCCATAGTGTAGGGCCAACCACTGACAGGGCTTTACCACCCTGCCTAACCTTTCTGATCGTGGGCACACGGAGAAGCAGCTGGTTACTTGACCTAAGGGTACGGGCAGGAGCATACGGGACCAATTTATCTGCCAGATAAGAGGGTCCGAGTCCATGTAGACCCTTATGGACCACACAACAGATCTTAAACTTCACTCTTTGGCAGACAGACAGCCAATGGAGTTTTTTCAAAAGGGGTTTGGAGGGAGATCTGGGAGGTGCATTGAGGACCAATCTAGCAGCGGTGTTCTGCACCACTTGAAGTTTGGCCAATACATCTTCATTGGCTGATGCCAATAGTCCATTGCAATAGTCAAGCCGACTAAGCACCAAAGCCTGCACCAATGTTTTTCTGGTGGAGTCAGGGAGTAGTGGGAATACCTTACGGAGGAGCCCTATCACATGGAAACAGGATCCTACTATAACATTTGCATGCTGTTTTAAAGATAATTCCTGATCCAGACGAACCCCAAGATTCTTCACCACTTGTTTTGGTTTGGGAACCGGACCCAGGTCTGACGGCCACCAGTCTGGTGCCCATAACATCTTTGCCTCACCAAAAAGCATGACCTCTGTCTTACCAACATTGCATAGAAGAAAATTAGAGGACATCCACTGGGAGACCGCCTTCATACCTTCGGAGAAAGATTGTTTAACCTCCGAAGTAAGAGATTTGAACGGAAAAAGAAGCTGAGTATAGTCAGCATATGACACTGGGCTGAAACTGAAAGCTCTCAAGATCCTGGCCAAGGGGGCAACATAGATGTTAAAAAGGGTAGGGCTCAGACATGAGCCCTGTGGTACCCCTTTGGTGATCTTAACCTGTGCTGATCGATACGCCCCCATGTTTACACATTGTGTGCGTTCAGAAAGAAAGCTCCTCAGCCACGCCAGTGCCATATTCTTCAGTCCAATCTCTGCTCAGCGTCCGATCAAGATGTTATGTGATATAGTATCGAACGCTGCCGATAAATCCAACAGCACCAGGACTACAGAAACACCCTTGTCCTGGTACATGCAAAGATCATCCGTTACCGACAGCAGGGCCGATTCGGTACTATAGTTTGGCCTAAAACCGGACTGAGAATAATCCAGGCTCCCAGATTGTTCAATGGCGTTTGAAAGATGTTTATTCCAAATTGGAAGCCATCATTTTTTCATAGATTTTATCAATTTTCTCAGTAAAAAAACATGAGATATCGTTGCATAATTGTTGAGACTGGTTTTATAAAAGTCTGTAGGATCTGATATAATACTAGGAGCATCGCCTGCAGCCAAAAGTTGTAAGGCAATATGATTCTTGCGGGCTGCTCTAATAGCTTTATGATAGAAGCTCAGCGCAATCTGGTAGCGAGTTCCATCCGCTTCCAGATGCGACGATCTCGAGGCCTTCTCGAGCTTCCTAGCGCCTCGTTTAAGAGACCGCAGATCCTCTGAAAACCAAACTTCCTGTTTTCTAGCTGGCCGAGATCTAAACGATTTAATAGGGGCAATTTGTTCCACAGCTATGTGGATGGCCCGCTCATATTTTGATAAAGCCACCTCAATATTTTCGGTGGGCGAAAAATTGGGTGCTACAAAACTTTCCTTAAAAACCTCCTGAGATATTTTGTGCCATTGTCTCCGCTTCACTGGTAACGGCACTGGATGACTAAGGGGTTTACCCAGATTAGGCATAGTAAATTCCAGGATAAAATGATCTGTCCAATTAACTTATTTCAGCGGGTGACACACAATCGCAGGTGAGTTGGAGAGAACTAGGTCCAGGGTATGTCCCGCCTGGTAGGTAGGCCTGATGTTATGCTGTATTAGACCTAATAGTGAGAGATCTGTCAGTATGGACTAAGTATCTACATTGTCCTTCAACTCACTATGGATGTTAAAGTCCCCTAACAATAGAAAGTCTCTGCCCGTGTTGACATGTGGGGCCAGTGCTTCCACCAGAGAACTCGAGAATTTTGCACAAGGGCCTGGGGGACGATACACTAGAGCCCCTTTCCAGCTATTCTTAGCTGAAATGCCAATTTTACAGAGCATCAGTTCTAGATCTGTAGTACAGCACTGATCAATAATGGAAATAGTAATGCTACTGTTGTGGACTATAGCTATACCACCTCCCACCTTAGTGGGGCGATCTAGTCTGACTATTTTGTATCCCTCCGGGAACCCAAGGGTAATGGCGGGAACTGAGTGAGGTTTCAGCCAGGTCTCTGTAAGAAAACAGAGATCAGGTTGGTAGGTTGAAATGAGGTCCCAGACCTCAGTATGATGTTTGGGCAGTGATCTAATGTTACACAACAAGTTCCTTCATCCCATTTGCACCTTACAAGTTACCCCAGATAGCGTTTGTTGATGGAAGGCTACATTGTAAATATTGGAATCATACTGTGCCTGGAAACAGCAATGCCAACATGAAAACAGCCCTTCTGGGGGAGATCCCCCTTCCCTCACACATCCATCCAGAGAAGTTCCTCGTATGTCTAAAAGAGCTCGGGAAGAGTAAATCACCCTTTCCGAACAGAAGCAACCTCTAGTTGAGGAGGTTAAAGTCATGGCCCCTAGCCCCGTCCGGTCGTGGACGGGCACAAACGGGCTTCTCTTTGGATTGTCTTAGGCGCGTCCTTAGACGCTCCCCTGCGCGCGATCGCTGCGCACTCGTCACGACGAGAGGGCTAAATAGCCCTTCCTGTCGGAGAGCTAGAGCGTTAACCGCTCGTGTGGTGTGAAGTCCCTGGCTCTTCCTGTCCCGCCCTCCGCTCAACGGTACTGGTTACCGAGTCGGACCGAGGCGGGCAGGCTGTAAGATCGAGCACAGGCTTCCCCAGGTGAGTATGAACCCCCGATTACCACAATGACACCCCAATGTTAGATGTCCAAGTTTTAAACAGGCTTTGTACACAGTTAAAATGAATGCGGCGAAAATTTAAAATCAGAAACTTCGTATTTTTTAAAATATAATCAGGACTCAAATTATTCCAAGAAGCATCAATCATTAGATAGCGCTCAGACAATTGCTTGCTGGACTCAAAGCGGGTCGGGGAGACTCTGCCACCGTCCTCCCTACCTTATCTAGACAGCCCTCAATGAGGTCCCTTACTTCTGAGCAGTCTAATGAGCCCCCCATCCTTTCCTCCACTGATGGTGGGTCTGTCTGATCTGGGGCTGGTGCTGCAATACAGCATGGTGAGGAAACGTTAGTCAATGCGGCCATTTCCACTACTCGCGGCTTGGTCGCCTGTTTCAGGTGCATGACTAGTGCGTAGGGATGCAGACTATCCGTGGGGTAAGAAGTCACAATAGGGTGGTCGGGGCCTGAGTTTATGACAGGTGAAAGCAATAATGAGCAGCATGCTATGGACAAGCGAGAACCTGGTTCAGAGAGAGAGCAGGGGGATTTGCTTTTTGGTCCGGTCACATTAGAGGAACTGAGGGAAAGTCTTCTTCTGGGAAATCAGTCTCATTGCTTATAATACTTGCAGCTCTGTGACTCAATCTATCGACCGTGGAGGGGGGCGTAGATGTGGTTGGGGGCGTCGAAATATTTGGGCCTCCTCCCACTTTTCTCTTCCCCATTTTATTAATATTAATTACAAGCCTGGCTTATCTGCTCAAATGAGAAATAGTATGAAATGACTAGCAGAAAGGGCAGATGCCTCATACGTGAAAACCCAAGTGGGGTCGCCCAGCCCAGCCACTTCAGGGCTTTGATGGAAATGGACGGCTTGACCTTGGCCCGGGCAGGTCCCAAGCTGCGGGAGCTTCGGGCACGCTATGCAGTGCTCGTTGGCCCCTGCAATTAGCAACAGTTGTCTGCTTCGCCGGGGATGGCTGGTACTCGTAGTCCCTCTCCTTGGATGGTTGGGATGCGTGCAAGGGCAGTTGCTGTCCTTGCGCTGCGGTAACAGTGGGCGAGCTATGTAGCGATTGTCAGCCCCAGGTGTTGGCAAATAGCAAGGGCCTCCTCCTTGGCCCTGAGATGGCTCAGACTCATAATCCCTCTCCTCGGCTGGTTGCGATGCCTGCAATGGCAGCTGCTGGAAGATTGAAATTTGAATAAAACTAGGTGAGACTTCAGTTTTCAAATGTCTCACATGGAGTAACTAGCAAGTGAAAACTTCCAGGTTCGATTCCTGATGACAGGAAGTGGACCTTGAGATATGAGGGCAAAACAGCTTAAAACAACTGTGAACAACAGATGCATTTAGACACTGAGATATGAGACAGCTGCTAAAGAACGCACACTGTTACTCAGCCGGGTTACAAACACTCACAGAACAATTGCTTGATTGAATAAAGTTCTGCCCGTTGTAAAAAAAACAACCAATAACTGAGACCTCAAGCAACGAAGAGCATGTAAATTTAGGATTAAACTGCCATTTCTTATTCTTCCTCCTTATAACTAAAACGCCAATGAAAATACCAAAAGCCGTAAGCCAAAGACCAATGTTAAAATTCAGGCAATATGCCTTAGATTAAGTATTTTCTATATTTCTCAAATAATGGACACTAACTGAAATTTAAACCAAAACCCCCATTCAGCCAAGAATCTAATCAAATGGTACTGTTCTCTTTCCATTTTTTCTGAAAAGGTTTATGAACGGTCCAAAAACTAAAAAAAGTGGACAGGATATGAAAATAAGGTAAAAATAAATGAGGCGACTCATTTAAATCAAATATCCCACAAGATTGATGTGAGATTAATACTTTTGTTTCAATATTTAATTCATTCACAGCCCTTCCCAGTTCTTGGTCCTGAGGAGACCCGAAACCCACAGGGTTCAAAACGTGTTGACACTGCGCATTAGGGAGTTGAATGTAGTAACCTTCATGTGGATTTAACCTTCAAAAATTATGGTCTCTCCTTTTAATTAATGATTTGCTGCAACCCCTGCTAATTTTTGATTTTGTAGGAGTTTGGACAACTGAAAATATATTTTACTCCTTATGTTTAGTGATGAGTGCTGGTGAATTTTAATGTATCACAAGTACTGTTTATTTGTTTTGAATTCTTCGTCTTGCACATATATAATTTGAATTCTTGTACAAGACCAATATGTGATGTGGGATTAATAAGTATATCAGATACAAGGAACATTGTTTCAGTGTTTATTTTCAAGTGGCCTACTCTTGCTGAATAGAAACCCAACCTCTGGTTATACATTTAGGTAATTTATTGCCTTAGCCTTTTGGTGCCTGCAGTCTATCTCTGGGTCACATGACTGGGTGTAGGACACAGTTGGGCTTTGTGTAGTTCCCCCGAACATTCACACACAATTGGGAGCTTAGGTGTGACTGGATGGGCAATCACTGGCACGAACCTGCCAATTGAGATCGTGTGATCGGCGGTTCTTGTGCCCTATGAGGATCAATAAAATCAGAATGGGCGGCCGCTCATTCTCGTATCTTGCCCCATTCCATTGGAACAAACTGCCAGACAACATCCGCGCGCTTTTGGCCACGCCCCCTTCCCGCCCTACTTAGAGCGCTGAACCACGAGCGCTCGCCTAGTTCCTGTCTCCTGAGGCGAAAAGCCGGGAGTTGTTGCATTTCCTCCTTTTAAAATTGTTGATACTGTGATTTTAATATTCTGCACTCTGGCACTTTTAAACATTGTGTTGATACTGTGATTTAATACTTTGCACTCTGGCACTTTAGGGAGACGTACAGCGGACCTAAGCGCTGTCACGTGACACCCTCGATCGCCTCCCAGCGCCGCTGGCCACGCCCACTTTTGGCCACGCCCCCTTCCCGCCCTACTTAGAGCGCTGAACCACGAGCGCTCGCCTAGTTCCTGTCTCCTGAGGCGAAAAGCCGGGAGTTGTTGCATTTCCTCCTTTTAAAATTGTTGATACTGTGATTTTAATATTCTGCACTCTGGCACTTTTAAACATTGTGTTGATACTGTGATTTAATACTTTGCACTCTGGCACTCTAGGGAGACGTACAGCGGACCTAAGCGCTGTCACGTGACACCCTCGATCGCCTCCCAGCGCCGCTGGCCACGCCCACTTTTGGCCACGCCCCTTTCCCGCCCTAACGGTCCACTACTTAAAATGTGTATCCCCAGAACGCGCAGCGGACGTGCGCAGCGGGCGCGCCGTTTGCGCGCCGAAGGCGCGCCTAAGGCAAGCCCGTCTGCGCCCGTCCGCGACCAGACCGCGGCCGGGGCCAGTCATACTGCCGGCAGTGAAGCACTAGTTGGGAGGACTGCATGGTCAGGTGAGGACCTAATGGCGCTTGCCCCCCTTTCTAAATGTTGTCCTCACTCTATAGACCCTATGACCTTCAACTCCCCTCAGCGCTGTAATAATTGCGGGATAGCCATCGGCAGCGATGTCTCGCTGTCACTCCTTAAACCCAAATCCCCATTCCAAACCAGCCTCAGGGCGGGCCTACTCAACTGCAGATCCTTAGCAAAACACGCAGATGATGTATGGCTTTTACTTGAAGAGCAGGAATGGGATATCCTGTTTTTAACTGAAACCTGGCTCAAAGAGGAAAATGTTACTTCCATTGCACTTGCAGTCCCTCTGGGATTTAAAATATGCCTTGCCAACCGCCCCGGGACTAAAAGAGGCGGTGGTGTAGCCATTATATTCAAAGAGCATTTAGTACTGACATCCTCAGCCCCCACTACTATCCAAGGAATTGAAGGCCTCCACTTCTGCTTCCAAGTGAGCCCACAGCTATCACTAGCAGGACTAGTGATATATCGCCCCCCGGTCAGCGCGGACCCCTACCTACCCATTTTACTAGATACGATTGTCCAGAGTTCGCTCCTCCATCCCCTTTTTATTGTGGTAGGCGACTTCAATATCCATATGGATAAACCCGATTGTGCCATGGCAGAGCTACTCAGAACCACGCTAAACATGGCCAGCCTCAGACTGATCAATGAGGGCCCTACACATACAGGGGGACATACTATTGATCTCATCTTTTCTAATATTAAGAACGTACTACCTGAGATACCTCTCCCCCTGACATGGTCAGACCACTCACTCGTCCCATTTACACTCAACATTGTGAATGATATTCCTGCGTCGAGTAAATGCTACTTCATGAAGAGGCAATGGAGTAAGCTGACTCCTGACACTATGTGCCCGGTCCTTGCACAAACGACCCCTTCCTTGACAAACAATTCCAATACGGATGCGATACTGCTCAATGAATGGATCAGAAAGATGGTTTCCTCCATTGCTCCAGCTTCCCGGGCTCTATCAAAAAGAGACTCCCCCTCAGCTCCCTGGTTCTCGCAGGAACTTAGGAATGAGAAAGCGGCATGTAAAAAATTGGAGAGACGCTGGAGAGCAAACTACGGTCTGGAAGAAAAAGTTAGGTATAAGGAAGCCTCTAAAAAACTTCGGAAAGCCATCAGGAAAAGTAAAAAGCGCTTCTATGCGGACTCGATTCTTCAGGCAGAACAGTCTAGCAAACAAGTTTTCAAAGTGGTACAGTCATTCTTCAAACCAAAGTGCATTGAAAGAGAGGTGGTACCCACAGCTACGCTATGTGAACAAATCTCAGAGTTCTTTGATCATAAAATTAAAAAAGTGTACGACTCTTTTGGTCCAGTAGTAAAAACAGTGAAGCAGGACCGAGCGAATAATGGCGAGCTAGGAGAGACCCTCACCCAGTTCACGTATATCCCCCTGAACGAGGTAAGGCAAGAACTTAGCCGCTGCAAATCCGGCTCCCCTGATGATCCCTGTCCAGCTAAACTATGGAATGCCATAGCGGACTCGGTAGCCCCCACGCTTCAAGATATCTGGAATTCTTCCATCACATCGGGTATTTTCCCGGACGTGTGGAAGCACGCTACTCTCCTACCCCTAAAGAAAAAACCCAATGGAGACCCAGATGACCTCACGAATCTTCGACCAATATCCCTGTTGGCTGCCCCGGGAAAAATGCTAGAAAAAATTATACAGCGCCAACTGAGCAAATTCGTGGAATCCAACAATACTCTACATGAAACTCAATCGGGTTTCCGTCCCGGCTTTAGCACCGAAACAGCACTCATAGAGGTAGCCGAGTCAGTGAGGTGGTCGATGGATGCAGGAAACTCAGCAATGCTGGTACTCCTGGATCTGTCGGCCGCCTTCGATACGGTGGACCATGCCAGACTACTCAGCCGGCTGGCAGCGATAGGTATTCAGGATAGTGCACTGGGATGGATAAGCTCCTATCTATCTCTGAGAACGCAGAAGGTGGCACTCGGGACAATCTCCTCCTCACCCAAACCCCTCAGCTGTGGAGTCCCGCAGGGTTCGGCCCTCAGCCCCCTTTTGTTTAACATCTATCTGGCACCTCTCTTTGCGTTAATTGCCAACTGGGGTGTCAAGGCAATCTCGTATGCTGACGACACCCAGTTGGTATTTCCGTACTCAGAGATGACGCAAGACTCCTTCGCAAATTTCAAAGGCTGTCTCCAGGACATAGCACACTGGATGAACACTAATAAGCTAAAATTAAATGCCAATAAAACCGAAGTCATCTTCTTCGGGAAGGGACCCACCCCCGCCCCAGAACTCTGGTGGCCTACGGAGATGGGCCCACCCCCGTCACCTAGCCACTCGGCAAAAAATCTTGGAGTGAGATGGGACGATAATATGTCCTTTACATCCCATATCCAACAAGTGGCCGGATGCTGCCTGAGCAAGCTAAGTAACCTTCGTAAAATTTTAAAACTTCTACCGGTGGGCTGCAGAAAAACAGTTGTTCACGCAACTGTTACCTCACGATTGGATTATGCCAATGGCTTGTATCTTGGCCTCCCTAAATACCTGACTCACAAGCTTCAGGTAGTTCAGAATGCGGCTGCGAGACTGTTACTGCGAATCCCGTTTAAGCAGTCAGTCTCTCCGCATCTTCGTACCCTGCACTGGCTACCAGTTGCCAACAGAACAAAATTCAAAGCGCTGACGCTTGCATTCAGATCTTTGCATGGTTCCTGCCCACAATACCTGAAAAACCGTCTCCCAAGATACTCCCAAAGCCGCGCACTACGGTCCAATGACCGTGTTCTACTGGCTGTCCCACGTGCTAAGAAGGCCCGACTAGGCGGTCGGACCTTCTCAGCGAATGTCTCCGCTTTGTGGAACTCCCTACCACAAGCAATTCAACAGGCTCCAACCGAACCCTGCTTTAAGAAATTGCTAAAGACCTGGCTTTTCACCCAGCCACGCTAGCTTCCCCCCTTTGGCCCAGGTTATCGGTGAACTTCTAGCGCCGGGACACCTCCGTGTGAGGTAGCTGTTCGCGCTGTATAAAATCCAGTATTATTATTATTATTATTATTATGTTCCAACCTCCGGCAGTTTAAAAACCTCTTAAAACCTGGTTGTTCAGTCACTAATTAATTGTCTCTACTCTGCTCTGTTAGATATTGTGGCACCAAGAGATCCCCTTTGGGATGATTCGTTTTGCGTCTAATAAATATAAATAATATTAATGGGAGGAAGGAGCTTGGCACAGCCCTACTTATACTTGAATAGGCTGCATTCTGCCTCCACAGAAAAGGATGCATACACTCTGTAGTAAGTCTGGAGCTAGGAAAGGAGAAGCAGAGCATCTGTGCACCTCAAAGGCATGCTTATTGAAGTGTCTCCACACTTCAAAAGTGCATCTGTGTATAAATAGTGGACCTCAGACAACACCAATCCAGTACACTTCTAGACCTGTGGATACTCTGCCAGGAAGGACTGCTGTGCTGCTACATGGACTGTCACTATAGACTGCTGCTCTAAAGGAACTGCTGTGCTGTCCTGATGCCATCTTGCCTGCGGAACAAGAACTGGACCTACAACTTCAACATGAACCCAGGACCTCAGAGTGACTTCAAGGGATAGTCTGCTAACCTCCTGATCCGAGCCTCGGGCACATAAAAGGCTCCCCAACCAGTTCTTGTATTCAGCTGCAGCTAGTTCCTGATTGCCCCCCTCGCCCCCAAAGTTATGCCTTCAGGCCCTGGACACATGGTGTGGCTCACAGGCTCCTAAATCAAGCTTTTGGGGTCTTTGGGACCTCCAACAGGGCCTGTTTTCACAGAGGCAGCGCCACTTGCACTGAAATCCAGCATAAGTCGCAGGCAGCCTGTATCGGTTATGATGCCCAGCCTGCTCTGCGTGCCATGTGGTCAACTACCCGTGACACTTTCCTTGCTCCTCTTGACCCTCTCCAAAGGGACTCTTGGCACAAAACTAGGGAAGGTAAATCTTCATTGGGACTACTGTGGGACTGTATCTGACCCACGTTCCATCACAGTAGGCCTGAACTTTTTACCTTGATGCGGTCAGTGCGACCAGATAGCAGAGGTTGGTGCTATATGCTTTTAGGCACCATTTTCCACTTTATTCTTTAAAAATTCATAACTCTGGTTCTACTGATTGGATTTTGTCATTTTGGTTTTGTTTTATTTATTAAATTCTGCTCTTTTTCCAGGTTTGGGCTCTTATTGTGAGGTGTTATATTGTTTACTGCAAATTCTTTACAAATTGCCTTTCAGTTAAGCCGGACTGCTCTGTGCCAAGCTACGAGGGGGTTGAGCGCAGATTAATGTGGAGTTTGCTTGTGCCCTGACAAGTATTGTAGGTTCTGCTTGACTAGGGCTCACACCCCAGTCAACCAGAAACCCTATTTCTCCCATTGGAGATCAATGGTGAGAATCAGGATTTGTTTGTACAGTGCCATAAAGTGATTTGGTGTACACTACCAACCCATATCTAAGACGAACTTGAGTTGAAATTCTCCTTGATTGGTTCTTTTAGTTTTTTTTGTCAAATTCTTCTCTTGACTGTTGTGACTGAAATCACACCTTGAAGAACGGAATTCGAGCTGGTGAACAATAATGCATACGCTGTGGCCAAATATAAGGAGTTCTGCAAGGGAGAGGGGTCACCCTACAAAGAGAACCACCAGGAAGGTGTAGCTCCAAAAGGCACTTAGGGCCTGGGCAGAAGCCCATCAGTCAGTAGTTGAAACCACAGAAGAGGATGAGAGGATGGAAGGACAAGGATAGGGCCTCCATGAGATCAGGCTGCAGTTGAAGGGGATGACTTGGCGCCTAGGGAGGAGTCCCCTACCAGGGCAGTGACCATTGTCTCTTCATGCAGCCTGTCCCCAGAGGAACTGGGGACAGAAGGGAGTTACAACCGGCAGATGGCCAGTCCCAGGATGGAGTAAAAAAGAAACTGGCCATGGAGGCAATAAAAGAGATGCATGAGGCAAAGGAGAAGAAGAGGCTGTGATCACCTTGCAGGAGAAGAGACAAGCCATGGAGGAAAGGAGAATGGCCGATGAGCTAAGCCTCAGAAAGCTGCTCATCAGAGTTAAGCAGGTAGAGACCAGTAATAATGGTGGTAGCGTACCTGCAGTGCCCTCTGGAGACAAGAGGGTCCACATCCCTAAAGGTCTGGTTCTTGACTTTGTTGACGCCATTGACAAATGGTTTGAAGCTTATGAGGTGGCTTTACGGATGTACAGGATCCTTGAAGAGGATTGGGGAAAGGGGTGGGTAGTCTGTGGAAGCACATCCCTAAAGAGGAGAAGGACGCACTATTCAACTTAGAGGAAGGGGACAGGATAAGGTTTCCCTCCCATGAAGTAAGCCCTTGTCAGAAAATATAACCTTACCCCAGAGAAGTACAGGCAGAACTTCAGGGACAGGCAGAAGCTGCCCCTCCATTCCTCAGTGGAATTTATGGATTCCTTTTCCAATGCCCTGGATGTTTGGGTGAAGGGCAGTGAGGTAAATAATTACAAAGGGCCATATGATCTGCTTTCAAGAGAGCACATGTTCAGTATTTATTTTCCAGAGGTGGGCCAAACACTTGATTGATAGAAAGCTCACTGACCCCAGGGAGCTTAATAAGGAGACGGACCACTGGCTCAGCATCATAGTTCACAAGAAAATATAGAGAGGGTCACCACAAGTGTATGCAGCATTCCCATCAGAAGAAGGAGGGGGAGATGATTGTAAAAACAAGGAGTTCTCAAAAGTGCCCTATACTCGTTCCCATCGTCAGGACTCCCAAACTCCAATGAGCAGCAAAAGGGATGGTCCTTAAGAGTAAGTCTTCAGGGAAGGCACACCTTAAGTGCTAAGATTTTCAACTGGTTGGGCACTACAAAGGGGGTGTCTGCGACAACTGTCAGATGTCATCTGGTGACCTCAGAGCAGATAGTCGCTAATATGTTCCACTATGTTGTTACGACTGACAAACAGTGGCCTAGAGCACACCACCTGGAAGGTGGTGGAGCTTAGGTCCTACTTGGAGATGTTAGGGTTGCATGAGTGGGTGTGCCTGATCACACAGTCCTTGGGCAGCTGAGAGGGTAGTCAGGAGGGCCTGGGGTATGGACGAATGGTTCATCCCAAAAGAAGAAGGGAAAGTGGCATGAGAAACCCGCTTCTGTAACTCCCACCATCTGGGAGGATGCAGAACCTGAGGGGGCCCAAGTCAGCCTTTGGCAACAGGCTCATCCTGGTCTTGGTGAACAATGCCACCTGTGGCCCGGGGCTACCCTCTGAGAACGGCGACTGCGTCCACAGTGGCCAGGGCACTAATGGGAATCTTGACCTGTGTGGGATTCTCCAAAGAGGTGGCGTCAGACCATGGTACCAACTTCATGTTTGAGTATATAAAGGCCATATGGAAGGAGAGTGGGGTAACCTACAACTCCTCCACTCCTTACCACTCTCAAACCAATGGGCTTGTTGAAAAGTTCAACAAGATCCTTAAAGGCATGATAATGGGCATGTAAGAGCCCTTAAGCAGAAGTGGGACGTCTTCCTGCCATGCCTGCGTAAGTGCCTTAGAAGGGGTTTGACTTCAGCCCCTTTTAGATCCTCTATGGACGCCCGGTGAGCAGACTTCTCATTACGATCGAGAAGGAGTAGGAAGAATCTCCTAAAAAGGCTGCCCCAGGAGGTGGTCAGCTGCATTCTGGCACTCTAGACCCAGATGAAGAGTTTCTGGAAGCAAGTTAAGGCAAATTTAAAAGCCAGCCAGGACGCCATGAAACAGTGGTATGGCCAGAAGGCCACTCTGGTCAAGTTTCAGCCTGTCCAAAAAGTGTTCCTGGTGAAGCCCGTAGATCCCAGGGAGCTACAAAACGATTGAACTGGGAGCTATGAGTTGACAGAGCGCAAGAGTGAGATTACTTACCTGGTGGTCCTCAAGACTCCCAAAAACTCTTTATGGGTATTGCACGAAAATCACCTCAAACCCCACTTTGATAGGTATGAGTTAACCATGCTGCTGGCCACAGATGATGGAGTCAAGGAGGAGAGTGAACCGCCTCCCGTCCTCCTTTCTTCCAAGGAGCAGGATGGGCCAGTGAAGAGTGTCAGCCTCTCCCCTACACTGACCCTACAGCAACAGACAGACTGCTGCCAGTTGCTGGGGAATTGTCCCTCTTTATTCTCCCTTACTCCATGACTCACTTCTGAGGGATAAAAAATAGATTTCCCATACATAAGGAGCATCGGACCTATATTATGTTAGCATGATGCATCTATACGTACCCTCTTTTGCTAAAACTATATGTATACATTTTATATGCACTTGCAGGGGGGAAACGTTTATTCGCTCTTTGCGTATCTATTGCTAACAGAGAAGGCAGAGAAGCTGAACGTAGGCTGTCTACTCGACTGTCTTGAGACTCAAGGTCGCATCTGGCTTTGAGTGCGATAAGCGCATTCCTAGAGGCGCTGTGCCTACACTCCCGGGCACCAAGACGAAAGGGAGTCACCCCTCCTGACCTTCCCAGTAATAAATAGTTACGCTTTGAACTAATCATGTGTGCCATATATGGTCCTTTCCTGGAGCTCGAGGGCCAACTGGTGTTTTTCCTTTTACAGTGATTATATGTGTTGAACTGAAAAGTATATAACCTCATGTTTGAATGCAAGCCAAAAGTCTTCCCCGCGCACCTGATGGATGAGGGTTGGAGAGGCTCCTCTATAGAGTATTTGTTACTTAATAAATGATTGAACTTTCTTCACTGCCAACTGACTGATTATTTGGTAATGGGATTGAGGCTATTGGTATGTATAGCCCTTTATGTTATTTTTATGGTACTTCAGTTGGCGACTCTGGTGGGACTCCGTGATAGGGTCGTCCTCCCCGTAACCGGGTAGAAAGGACAAAGAAGGGGAGCTCTGGTCAAGCGGGTGGACGGACCAGAAAAAACGTATTGACTTACTACGCTGTCGCGATCAGAGTGCCTCAGCTGCTAGTGACCCTTCGCCGGAGTCCTACGGACGTAACCCAGGAACTGACCGTGTTGTTCTTCAGGAGTTGGCAGTGGAGAATACGCAATTGTACCTTCGTGCACCAGGTGAGTGGATTGTTTTTAATGTCTTTTGGAACGCGCTGTTGAGCAGTGCTTTTGAAGCAGTTAACTGTGTAGGTTTTGGTGGTTGGTGTACCACGGAGAATTTTGGGGGGTCTGACGGGGCAGCATTGTGGCTGCACGGGTAGATGCTCCACGGACTTGTTTTGTGAACAATAGAGACGCCGATCGGACGCCCTGGTGTGGCTCGTGTGGTGCGCACCCAGCCGGACTGGTCTCGGAAAGGCCAGTGGTTGTACCTAAGTAGCCTTGGGGACATATCTGAAGTGATGCTAAGGAGGCAGGCTTAGTCAGAATAGTCCCAAGAGTGAACCTGGAAGACTGCAGGATGGTCTGTAGGACAGTCTGTGGTTATACCTGTCCGGCAGTCTATTGGTAGTCTTTGGACTGCTTGATTTTGGTATCTGTTGGTCTGGAATCCGAATGGATTGATTCTCCATGAACAGGAGTCGATGGGCTCTGTTCTTTGTTTTAAATATCTTTGTATGCACATATATTATTGTTCAGTGTATGTTTGAATAAGAAGTGAGGTTGAATATGTTGTGAATATTTGAACATGGCCATGTTTGGAAGTATATTTTTGTGATTGAATGAGAAATACGTGACAACAATCACGATGCAATGTGTTAGCAAACTGAGTTGTTTTGGATGTTGTTGCCGCCCTAATAATACGCGCTTAGCTGAAAGTCAACCTGCCCCGCCTGAGGGCAGCCCGAGTTATGATATGTATGTAAAGCATGGTATTACACCTCTCTTGTTTAATACACTATGGCATAAAATTACTAAGGATAATGTAGAGTCGCAATGGCCTTTAACCGGGTCTTTTGATGAGAAAAATATATATTTTCTGCAGGATCGATTGTTTTCTAAACGTAGTCGACAGTCAATGTTTGATTCCCTAAACCTATGGCAGAAGGAGGCAAAGCGTAGACGTATACAGGAGGAGAAAGTCTGCAAAATGAAGGGAGGTCAGACGATTACGCAGAAAGCCATTGTTATGATAAAGCTCAAACCGAACAGGGAATTGATTGTGCAGATAGGCAATTTAGATTGCAAGTGGATAAGACCTATGCGGCTAGGACTGAAGCGGAGGATGAGATGGAGGATTTATTGGATACTCGTCCCCCTCCACCTTATGCCCCACAACGTATATATCCTGTTGTTCCCCCAACTCCAGGACAGGTCCCTTCAGCCTCTGCTCCTGTTGTTTCCTCTTCCCCTGTCTCTCCGGGAACGTCCTCTGTTTTATCTCCCTCTGTGTCTGAGACGGCTACCTTATGGTCTGTTACATTGCCATCTTCGGTTATGTCCACAGCTGTTTTGTCTCCCCCTACCCTTGCGTGGGCTTCCCATTCCGCGAGCACGACCCCATCCTTAGCTGTTTCAACTCCAGCTCGTGCTCCAGGAGATTTCAACACACGAAAGTTGTTTACTCGTTCGACTGTAGGATTAGACGAGAAACAGATGATTAAAAATCAGTCATCCCAGTGGATGCGACAGCCTATTTGTACTATAACTGATATATGGAGCACGCTTCGAGACTTTGAGCTTGTTATGCAGCAACATGCCCTGAAACACATGGCCACATGTCTTCTTACTTTATGGGAACAGTGTTTTGCAGGAGGGATGGCCCCCCAAGTGATGTTTGATATTCAGGACAGGGCTCATAAGTCTGAACTTAGATCAGAGGAAGTGAACAAAAATGTTGAGGTTTTATTAAGTTATCGAGGGCGGATGCTCCAAAAATGTTCCTCATGGGACTCTCAGAACCCTATGCGAGAAGTCCACCCTATCTTTCATCCTGAAATACCAGAATTAAGGAATGACCAGGATGAGGTGACTAGACCTCGTGTAGAGTCACGAGTGCAGGAACAATGGGTTTACACCCCCTGGAAGAGGAGTGAAGTCCTCTCGCTAAAATCGCAACTACCTGACCCCCGTAAGAATCCCACAGCTTAATATAAAGAACATCACAGAAGCGGCTTTCTCAGCCGTTATGACCCTAGCTGACATAGAGCTATTTTTGCATTGTTAGTCCCTGTTGATGAATGGCGTCAGGTGCATTATCAGGACCATGTTCAGGAGTTAGGCGGAACATGGGAACAGATAAAAGATTGGGATAAGGAACGTAAGCCTGGTGATAAACCAAAACCCGAACTATTGGCGTTACCTGGACGTATTATTACTTACATGCATTCCTTAATTCCGCCTCGTAAGGTGGATATGGATAAATTGACAGCATGTAAGCAGAAGAAAGACGAAAGTGTTTCTGATTTCTTCACTAGATTTGAAGGCGTATTCATTGATTTTAGTGGACAGGATTTATCATTGGAAGGCGGTATACGATTATTTGTTAATCGTTTTGTCACCAATTTGTTACCGGAAGTTTCTGCGCGGCTACAAGCCGCTGAAAGTACCTGGACCACGTCTACGCCTTCGGTAGTATTGAGTATGGCCCAATATTACGAACATAGAGAAAATGAGAGTAAGGATAAGACGGAAAAGAAAATGAAAGATCATAAGACACGGGTGTTGTTACAACAAGTTGTGGGAGGACAAGGCAGAGAGTAAGGAGGTAGAGGGTTCGTCCCGAGGGGGGCGGGAACCGGACGAGGCGGAGGGTCTGCTGTTGCCGTGGGGATAAACCAGTGCATTTATTGTAAGGAGGAAGGGCATTGGCGATTTCAGTGTCCATTGTTAATGGCTCAGAATGGGGCTATGAGAGGAGGAGGAAGAGGTCGGGGTGGTGTGGGTTGCAGTGATATGAGACGAGAGGAGGCGACGCACGTCAGATCAGAAAATAATTATTTCGATAATCCGAGAGGTAGGCAGTATTATAATGAGGACTGTGCGATAAATGCAACCGAAGGGTACGCCTATACATAGGACAGCCAAGGACAGAGTGGGGGCCTGGTGTCAGTACCCGTTGATCAGCAAGGCCCTTATGTAAAGGCGCATTTGATGGGGACATCTGAAAAGTTTTTAGTTGATACAGGTGCGATGAATAGTTCTATTTCTCGTTCTCTGGTCCCAGGGGCTGCTCTGTCCGGGCAAAATAATGTTTCGGTGGGATTCTCGGGAATTCCGGTGGTGAGCCACATTTCCAAACCTATTCCGTGTACAATTGGTCCAGTTACAGTAGACTCCCCGTTTCTTTTGACTTTCCATTGTGGTGAAAATGTATTGGGCTTGGATTGGTTGAAGAAATGACATGCAAAAATGTATTGTTCACCTGATGGTGTTTATTTGACTATCAGTCCCCTTGGCAAGCATACTTTGCAGTGTTTCACCAAAAATGAACCCCTCCCTCCGGAGTTTGCTGCTATCCCAGCGACGCTGTGGGCCACTGGAGACACAGATATAGGATTATTAAGGATTCCACCCGTTTCAATTACTTTGAAGCAAAATGTTCGGCTTCCACATATACCTCAGTACAAAATTTCTCTGGCAGGTGAGAAAGCTTTGATCTCCATCATACAAGATTTGATCAAAAAGGGTGTGGTGGAAGAGACAGCTGCTAATATATGCAACAGTCCCATTTTACCGATCTTAAAAAAGGCCACTGTGGGAAGTGATCCTGACTATGTTGATACTTATCGTTTTGTGATTGATTTGCGCGAAATTAATAAAATAGTGGTGCCCCAATACCCTGTGGTTTCTGACATCACTACTATTCTCACTATGATTCCTCCCACTGCTAAATATTTCTCTGTGATTGATTTAAAGAATGCTTTCTTTAGCATTCCGATACATCCTGATAGCCGCTATATTTTTCGAATTCTCATTATCTGGTCGCAGCTTCCGGTTTTGTCACACACCCCAGGGGTACACGGAGAGTCCTAGTATTTACAGTCAAGCTTTGAAGACATTGTTGGATGATTTGGTCCTGCCCCCTGGTAATGTGCTTTTGCAATATGTTGATGATCTGTTAGTGGCCTTCGATACTGAGGAGGGTTGTAAGGAAGCCACTGTGCAATTATTGTCTCATTTAGCAGTTAATGGCAATAAAGTATCTCTTTCTAAATTCCAATATTGTCGACAGGAGGTGACCTACCTAGGCCATCTGCTGTTTAAAGAGGGGAGGAGACTAACCCCTGAGCGTGTGACTATCATTTTTAATATGTCTGTACCTCGTACTCAGCGTGATATTTGTGCATTTCTTGGCATAACTTCTTACTGTCGCCAATGGATCCCTAATTTTTCCCTTCTCACTAAACCTCTCCTGTATTTAACCACTAAAGATGTGAATGAACCTTTACCCTGGACTGATGCTTGCCAAAATGCTTTTGACTCTTTGAAATCTGAGCTTTGCTCTGCACCCGTTCTTGGTGGATGTATGACGTTAAAACGCATACTTTTACAACGCATACCGTTACAACGAGACTTTTACAACGCAAATACTATTACAACGCATGTATTTACAACGCATTTTTTTACAACGCAGGTACCTTTACAACGCATACCATTACAACGTAAGTATTGGTAAGTATATATAATTTTTTTAATTGTAAATTATTTAAAATTAATATAATTTAATGTAATTGTATTTAATTTAATTTAATTTCATTTAATTAATTTAATTTAAATTTAATTTAATTTTATTTTTACCCTGTACCCCTGTACCCCAAAAACCCAAAACTGACCCTGAACCCAAAAAATACCCCTTTACCCAAAAACTGAAAACTGACCCTAAACCCTAAAAATACCCCTTTACCCAAAAACTGAAAACTGACCCTGAACCCTAAAAATACCCCTTTACCCAAAAACCCAAAACTGACCCTGAACCCTAAAAATACCCCTTTACCCAAAAACTGAAAACTGACCCTGAACCCTAAAAATACCCCTTTACCCAAAAACCCAAAACTGACCCTGAACCCAAAAAATACCCCTTTACCCAAAAACTGAAAACTGACCCTAAACCCTAAAAATACCCCTTTACCCAAAAACCCAAAACTGATCCTGAACCCTAAAAATACCCCTTTACCCAAAAACCCAAAACTGACCCTGAATCCTAAAAATACCCCTTTACCCAAAAACCCAAAACTGACCCTGAACCCTAAAAATACCCCTTTACCCAAAAACCCAAAACTGACCCTGAACCCTAAAAATACCCCTTTACCCAAAAACCCAAAACTGACCCTGAACCCTAAAAATACCCCTTTACCCAAAAACCCAAAACTGACCCTGAACTCTAAAAATACCCCTTTACCCAAAAACCCAAAACTGACCCTGAACCCTAAAAATACCCCTTTACCCAAAAACCCAAAACTGACCCTGAACCCTAAAAATACCCCTTTACCCAAAAACCCAAAACTGACCCTGAACCCTAAAAATACCCCTTTACCCAAAAACCCCAAACTGACCCTGAACCCTAAAAATAACCCTTTACCAAAAAACCCAAAACTGACCCTGAACCCTAAAAATACCCCTTTAAAAAAAAACTAACATATAACATTTTAAATATAATTATATACTTACCAATACTTACGTTGTAATGGTATGCGTTGTAAAGGTACCTGCGTTGTAAAAACATGCGTTGTAAATAAATGCGTTGTAATAGTATTTGCGTTGTAAAAGTTCCGTTGTAATGGTAGTGCGTTGTAAAAAATGCGTTGTAACGGGTGTATACCGTTCTGGGTACCTCTGACTACCGAAAACCTTTTGTGCTTTATGTACACGAGGTGGACGGTTGCTCCCTTTCTGTGTTAACACAAGGATTTGGTGGTAAGCAGAGACCTGGTGCCTATTTCTCGGCAGTGTAGGATAACGTCGCCAGAGCACTCCCTAGCTGTTTAAGGGCTACTGCTGCGGTTGCAGAGGCTATTCAACAGTCGGAAGGGCTCATTCTGAACACTGATCTCACAGTGATGGTACCGCACGCTGTGGATACATTATTGAACAAAACGAAGACCCAGCACCTTACGAGTGCGCGTCTTACAGGGTACGAATTGACTTTGTTTGCTCCCCACATTACGATTAAACGATGTGCCACTCTGAACCCTGCTACGTTACTACCCCTCCCTTCGAACGAAAGGAACAATGATGTTCATGATTGTATATTTCGGATGGAGGAAGAGACGAAGGGACGGGTAGACCTGACAGACAATCCTCTATCTGACCCTCAAGGGGAGTTGTATGTTGATGGCTCTTGTTTCAAATTACCTGATGGCACGACAACTGCTGCATATGCGATAACTACTCTTCACACTGTAGTTGAGGCTTCTTGAGTACCCTATCAATCAGCACAGGCAGCTGAGTTAGTGGCATTGCTTCGGGCCTGTGAGTTAAGTGAAGAATTGAAAGTAAATATTTACACCGACAGCCAATACGCCTTCGGCATAGCTCATAGTTTCGGCCAGCTTTGGGCCGAAAGAGGTTTTCTCACTTCCCATGGTCAGCGAATAAAGCATGGCCCCTTGATTTTGCGATTACTGACAGCATTAACGTTACCAGAGATGGTGGCCATAGTTAAATGCAGTGCACACAAGGCAAGTGGTTGATGCAGCGGGTGAAGGTAATGCCTTTGCTGATCAAGTAGCTAAGGAAACTGCGAAATCCAAAGTGACCTCAATGTTTGTGACTCGCTCTGCTAGGTGGGTGGCTGAAACAGAGATGTTTAATAACACCATGGAGAGTGTCCGAGAAATACAGAAAGAGGCTACCCCTATTCAGCTGGCTCACTGGAAAGAGAAAGTGGTCAAATTAGATGCAGACGATTGTTGGATTGATTTGACAGAAAAATGCGGTGGATGTTGCCTAATGCATTAGTGAATGCGGTGGTGACAATGGCACATGGTTCAGCTCATATTGGGGCAAAGGGTATTTGTGCTTTATTAGATCCTGTATGGTACAATCTCAATATTCCAAGGACCGCTGCTCATTTGGTGCAATATTGCTTGGTTTGCTTACAACACAATCCTGGGGGCAGGGAGTCTGTTCTGAGTGGAAACTTTGCACCGCCATCTTTGCCTTTTGAGGTGCTCCATATGGATTATATCCAGCTGGAGCACGTAAATAATTAAAATTATGTCCTGGTTGTGGTGAGCGCTTTCAGTAAATGGGTGAAAGCCTACCCGACCAAAGAAAATACTGCTTTGGCAACGCCAAAGGCGTTGGTAAAGGAGTACTTCCCACGGAGAACTGTGGCTCAATGTGGAGAAGTGTGGCTCAATGGTTAGACAAGCAGACCCAGATGCAGAGGTCTAGCCCAGGACCAGGGTTCAATTCCCCGCCTCGGCGGGTCTTGGGCTCAAAATTCCACGGACCTGATAATTCTCGCCTCGGTGCCTATTCCAATCATGGAGTCCCACTCTGCAACTCTGGGCAATAGCTTGCTTAATCTCCACAACGGCCCCCACAACGCTAAGGATGCCTGGCCTCCACCTTGGGGGTGCCCAGGAGTGGACACCTCACAGGGAAAGCCAGGATGGGTTCCACAGTGGTATTCGTACAAGCGCCTTGAGACCCTTGCGGGTGAGTAGTGCGCTATACAAGTATCAATTTACATTTTAATTTACATTTACGCTATGGATTGCCTTGGGTGATCTGGAGTGATAATGGGGGATACTTTAATGCAGAACTCAACAGGCACATTTGTAATGGACTACAGATTAAACAGAAATTCCATGCGGCTTGACACCCCCAGTCCGCTGGGTTGGTCGAGAAGTATAATGGGATACTGAAGCTAAAATTGGCAAAAATTCAAGAAAGTACCGGATTGAGGTGGCCAGATGCTCTACCACTGGCATTAATGTCAATACGGGTTACCCCACATTCTCGTTCTGGCTTATCTCCGTATGAGGTCATTTTTGGGCGCCGTGCTAATGTTTGGGCGTCCCGAGACCCAGAACATTTCGTGATATAGAATATCCTATGTTGACAGACTATCTGTATGCTTTGACTAAAGATCTCCGTTCCATTCATCAACAGGTCTCAGCAGCTTTGCAGCCCCTGCCGGAGGGTCCCGGACATCGCTTGGAGCCAGGACAGAGGGTTCTGGTCCGTAATTATCAGTGAAAATCCAGATTGGATCCCCGTTGGTCTGAACCATTTCAAGTCTTGTTGGCCATGCGGACGGCGGTAAAGGTGAACGGCAAGCGACACTGGATCCATGTGTCACATCTGAAAAAACTACCCCTCCTGCTTCCCTATGATCAGCGAATCCAGGAAGGCGTTCTGACCCAGGAAAGTGAGTGAGTTCCTCGTTTTGTCCCTTTTTCTGACTCCCAGCTAATTGGAGAAGGGCAAGAAGAAGGTGTTTGAGGCTCGGAAGCGGCTCTGTCATCAGCACAAGTGATTGCCCCAGATCCTGTTGCCCCTACAAGTGAATTAGAGGCTCGCAGAACCCCTGTTTCTCCGGATTCATCATCCTCTGTTTTGTTTTCTGATCAAGAAGTGCCTGGCCATACTCGATACAACCTGCGGCCCAGAAAAAAACGCGGTACCCCAGGTGAATATGGTAGTAGGTAGGGAGAGACTTGAGTGATAGGGTACAGACCTGTTCCACGAAAGTCTGCTAGATACGATTCTGGGGTACTGAGCGAGACACTGGACTGAACGCGCTGAGAGCCTTGAACATTTGCTTGCTCTGTTCAGAAAAAAAGACTGAATTTCTTGTTTAAAGAGGCCCAGGTTGTGTTATCTTCAAGGCTTGTGTGAGAACATAACTCCAACGTGAGAAGCTTGCTTTGATATTATTTGTGACGAACAATAGGAGCCTGCCTGTGAGGCTCTAGACGGACACAGAAAAGAAGCACCCTCTGGCAGGTTGGACTGCATAGCCCGAGTTTATTTTTGGACTTTTAGTTAGTATGTATCCCTTTGCTCGTTTCGTTCCTGAAGAGGAACATCCTTTTGTACCATGTTATTTCCCTGCATATATGCCTGTCTTTTCTAGTTGGACCTAACAAATTAAAATTGCATTTATAGTTATTATAGCAATATTACTAATCACATTGATGGGAGTATTCATCTATTTAGAATTTCGCCACCCTATGCATACTATTTTTTAGGAACAACTGCCCAACCTCTGGAACATGTGTTTCATACTTTAGCCCCACATAAGGAAAGGCATCATCAGACTTATGTGAAAAATTTATTTGTTGAAATGCTTCACCAAACACACAGTGCCACCAATACTACAAATTGTTGGGTTTGTGGTCTTTTACCATCTATTATGCACAAGCACGACTTATTCATATCCCTACCCTTGTCTCATCTGGGGAGTTGTGAGGCTTGGTTTAAATTACTTTCAATAATATATATGCATTATACTGTGGACACTCAAAGGTTTTTGGAAAAGAATTATAAAATGATTTTAGCATTTATTGAGGTTCATCAGGGATTCAACCCCGAGGGGAATAATGGAGAGGGAACCTTAGATCCGAATGCATGTATGAATATGTATACAACGCATGAAAATACCACTTGGTTGAAAAATGAGACTTTGGATTTTGTTGAGTTTAATTTCACTCAGTATTTTCGACATTTTCAAGATAATAGTACCTCTGCGAGTTGTGTTCAGGGAGTAGGGTACATATCAGTAAGAGAAAGCCGATGTAATTACACTTATAAGTTGTGTACCTTTAGCAGACCTCCATTGTTAACCCCTCCTAATGTATATTTTGTTTGTGGAGAAAATGTCTATACTTGGCTTCCACGAGGTTGGGCTGGACGTTGCTACCTGTCCTTCCTGTACCCACCAGTCTATATTGCCCATTCTAATTATCATAAGGATCACCGCTTAGATAAATGAAGTGTGCTCATAAGGAGGAATAAAAGAGAGATAGATACTTCCGATATAGATCGGTCAGATACTCCACTACAGCATTTTACCAACATTATAAAAGGAGTGTTTCCCATTTGGGGGCCTATAATAACCAGCAAAGAAGTATTGCGTTTGTCCAGAGTAGTTGAAGGGGTAATTAACACTACTGTAGGAATATTGACTAATCTAACCGTAGAGCTGCAAGCGACCATGCTCGTTTCGCTTAAAAATCGTATGGTTTTAGACGTTATCTTGGCAGATCGAGGAAGAGCATGCCGTGTGATTGGCAGTTCCTGCTGTGTTTATATTCCTGACTCCACCCCCTCCGTTCATTTGGCTATCCAGAAGCTATATCGTTTGGCTTCTGAAATACATGTGGAGACTGGTACATGGTCCCTCTCTGGTTGGTTCTGGGGTCTGTTGTCTTCTTGGGGATGGAAAATTCTGATAGTACTGGCATGTATAGCCGGTATGATATTCACGTGCTGCCTTTGTGTACAATGTGGACCTGCATGTTGCTCTTATTGCGCAACTAAACTCACCTCCTCTGTGGCCGGTCCATCCCCAGCAGCTGTAAAGGCTCAGTTAGTTCAGGAGGAGCTCAAAGATTTAATGATGAATGATGAGGGAATATTTGAAGATTGAGCTGTTTAAGTTAGCTACATCATGCTAAAAGGGCCGTTCTGAGGGATAAAAAATAGATTTCCCATACATAAAGAGCATCGGACCTATATTATGTTAGCATGATGCATCTATACGTACCCTCTTTTGCTAAAACTATATGTATACATTTTATATGCACTTGCAGGGGGGAAACGTTTATTTGCTCTTTGCGTATCTATTGCTAACAGAGTAGGCCGAGAACCATACAGACGGCATTTTCCGAACCTATGCTCGAGCACGGGCTGTGATCACGTGTTAGTCTCCGGCAGTTGTCAAGCCCCAGTTCATCTGAATTACTGGGAGCAGCTGAACGTAGGCTGTCTACTCGACTGTCCTGAGACTCAAGGTCGCATTTGGCTTTGAGTGCGATAAGCGCATTCCTGGAGGCGCCGTGCCTACACTCCCGGTCACCAAGAGGAAAGGTAGTCACCCCTCCTGACCTTCCCAGTAATAAATAGTTAAGCTTCGAACTAATCATGTGTGCCATATATGGTCCTTTCCTGGAGCTCGAGGGCCAAGTGGTGTTTTTACTTTTACAGTGATTATATGTGTTGAGCTGAAAAGTATATAACCTCATGTTTGAATGCAAGCCAATAGTCTTCTCAGCGCACCTAATTGGTGAGGGTTGGAGAGGCTCCTCCATAGAGTATTTGTTGCTTAATACATGATTGAAGTTTCTTCACTGCCAACTGACTGATTATTTGGTAATGGGATTGAGGCTATTGGTAGGTATAGCCCTTTATGTTATTTTTATGGTACTTCAACTACATGGTGTACCCATGATATTGACATTGGGGGCAGCACAATGGTGAAAAGTAAAATCTACAGGTTCACTGTCCAGGTCAGAGCCAGCATTAAGAAGGAGGTCTCCAAGGTGCTGGTGTTACTGAGCCCTTAAACAGTCCCTGGTCTAGCCCAGTGGTGTTGGCCCCCAAGGCTGCCCCTTCAAGCTCCACCCCAGAACTTAGAGTCTGTGTGAATCACCGGAGGCTCAGTGCAGTCACCAAGACTGACCACGACAGACACACACCCTATCCACAGAGCTAATGAGCTGACAGATCGGTTGGGAGCTACCAAGTTCCTCAGCACATTTGACTCAACATCTCGGTACTGGTATATTGCCTTGACAGAGAGGCCCAAAGAGGTATGCGTTCTTTACCCCAGAAGGGCACTTCCAGTTCCGGGAAATATCATTTGGTTTGAAGAACATTCTGCCACCTTCCAGAGGTTGATCAACCAGGTTCTGGCTCGGTTGGAGAATGTAATATCTTACCTGCTTTCTCTTTTACTTTATTTGTTTTTACATATGCTTGTTTATTTCCTTATTTGATTTTACTTATGCTTACTTAATTCTAGAATAGAATGTTATTGTTAGAGTGGTTAGACTCTTCTTCTCGTTATGTCAGTTAGTCCAGTGAGCTGTGTGGCTAGGACGTCTTATTCCTTTTTTAAGGACTTCAACAATAAATTCCTTTTAAATCAAAATTCCTGGTGTAACCTGCATCATTTCACTGGCGACGATCTGGCTTTGGACCCATGTTACCTGGTGTCTTCATGCTGCCTGGTGCTGTCTACATCTGATTTATACAGAGGAATAAATAAGTCGACGTCCTAGCACGACCCAGAGATACTTTACCCCGTCGTAAATTTCACTTTCTATGGACGCAAGGTACTGTTTTTATCTTTATTACATTTTCCTCTAAAGGATTATTTTCCTTCAACCCTGGATTCAAATAACTCCTCGGTGTTCTGGACAGCGAACTAACCCGAGTTTTGACGTTTATTACCAAGCCTTGATAAGAAGCTTTTATTCACATTTCAAGCTCCGCTTTGGTCACCTTGTGTTTTTGATAACTTTTCATGGTAATTACAGAGTATTTGGGCATTCGCACACTGGATGTACGTGCGCCACTTTAAAATAACAGTTGTTTACTTTAAAAAAAGATCTCTGTTTACCTCGCGCTTCTTCAAGTACTGAAGTACATGATGAAAACGAACCTTTCTTCACTCGCGCTGTGAATCCTTGCACGCAACTTTAACTTTGCATGTTCCCGCGCTATCGAACGCGCACACCGTCACGTGATTGCATCATCACGAGTCTTTGTGCTCACGTTTGAAATTTGTATTAAAAAATTGGATAATCATTTCCTTCCAAAACTAAGTACTGTGTTGGAAAGATACCATTTTGGGAAGAGGCTTCAACAACCTCAAGAATCTGTAGAAGTGTATATTACTCATTTACGAAAGTTGGCAGCCACTTGTAAATTTGGTGAGTCTCTTGAGGAACGCATCCGCGACCAATTCATGTTAGGGTGTAACATCGATAAAGTTAAAGATGAATTGTGGCAAAAAGACAACCCTAAGTTACATAAAATTATTTTAATTGCCAAACGTCTAGAACACTCGCTTGCTTGCGTAGAAGTTATAAAAAAAAGATTCTAACTCTGATAATTCTAATTCTCATAAAGTGCAATATGTATCCAAACCTAGCACTTCAAAGAGTAGTAACACATCTCAAACCAAATTTAAGAGTTTCTCGAATTCACATCCAGAGAAAACTAATTTAAGATGTTTTAGATGTGATGCACTTGACCATTTAGGCAATGATAAATCCTGTCCTGCCTTGTCTTCCAAGTTTAAAACTTGTTGTAAGGTACGTCACTTTACCAAAGCATGCAAAGCAAAACATTTTAAAAGTAAAGGGAAAGTTAAAGAAGTTTTCATCTCCAACACTTCAGATTCTGATTCAGACGATCTTCATTGTGGTGAAGTCATAGTCCAAAGTGTTGACTCATGTGGGAGAACATCAAAAGATCCTATAGACCGTGTATCTATAAATGGCCAAAAAGTTAGCATTCCATTAGATCAATGGGGTGTCACCCACAAAATCAAAGGACCTGGGTATAGGTAACATAGAAAAACAAGGTGGTCCTCGATATTGGTTCAAATACAAATGTATGAATATAAATTGTGACTTATTTGTGCGATTAAATCCGAACACATTGATTTAAGCAAAAGAGAGATATATATTTGCTTAAATGTTAATTATAAACACATTAAATGCACTGCAAAACAGTACCCAAAGAAAACAATTTGCGCTAAACAACAAAGTAATAGTTAATCACACTTTGAATTCTTGTTATACCAAGATGTGTCTATTTATTTACATCATCATAAAACACTCATATCGCTATATACGGCGTACAGGACTGTCAGAGTACAGTCGAAAAAGAAGGGAAAGGGGGTGCTCTCGTGATTTTGAGAAAGAAAGGAAGAAAAAGACAGTTGATTATGATATACAATAATACTATTTACAAAAAGAAACGGTAGCTAGCCGCTATGTTGTACGCCTGTCCACGTCTAATTAAAAAGGGGGATAAAATTCGGGGGAGGGAGGTACAGGCCTATTAAGGTAAAACGTCGACGTTTCGACCCTATTGCTCCAGGGGTGTTTGAGACCTTGGCTGCGGGTCTTCTTCAGGACAAAGAACAGTGGTGTTTGAGGGGGGGAAGGCCTTGGTCCAGCAAGTGGTATGGATTGAACACCTAAAGTATAAGGATAAGGCTGATATTAGGTGCTGGATGGAGTACTATCGATTACACGCTGTGATAGTTTAGCAAGATGTTGGGTACATTACCAGTGATGGTGTGAGAAGGTGAACCTCCGTCTGAGCGTCTTCGAAGCAGGTCACCTATCTGATAGCAAAGAAATACACTGGGTCAGAGCCCATCTCCCAGGGGCAACCAACTCCAGGTAGTCAATCTACCGGTGTGATAATCATTAGTGAATCTCGACTCACCTCATCGATTCACGGTGGACCGGGATCTCACTAAAAGGTTGTGGGCGCAGAATGGACGTGGCCTGTTCGACTGGATCAGGCCTGTAAGATGACGAGAGGAACTAATCACGTCACCGGTCTACATAATTTAGCTTAATACACCTGCTAATTGCATGCATGGAGGGACTTACCAAAAATGGAGTCAGCAGGAAACCTACCGGGGCCCCCACAGGCAGACCGGTGGTATAGGACCTTAGATTCGCCTTGAATTATTTGGATTTTCTGTGGGTTGAGGCAAAGTGGGGTACCGGGGTTACCTGATACCAGAAAAAACAAACAAAAGAGGGGCAGTATTATCTATCACTGCACCGGTTCGTTGACATGTACACTTTAAAATTAGGGTTGGGCTGGAACATGTGCTTACCTCTTAGGTCTCGGGCAAGGGGTAATAGACTCTCACTCGTGCGCAGGCCGTGTGATTACTTCCGATTTCGGATAGATAATAGAAAGCGAAGTTCCGGGGTAGCCTCGTCTGAAAGAACAAGAGAAGGGCTATATTTAGAAACCCTTCGCCGGTTCGGTTTCGGAATGAGTGGATTACTATTAAAATCGGATTGGGACGAGTTCTTACCTATACAACTGGTCGGCAGAGGTCTACAGTTCGCGGGTGATCCGTACACGACCATACACGAGCTGGGCATTCACTTCCGTGGTGTAAAGTAACATCACGTGACCATATGTTAGCCAATCAATGGATGCTACGTATGGGAGTAGACATTGAAGATGGTCTAAAAATTTGTAACCCGTCTAAGAGATCAAGAAGGGACTTTAAAAAAAAAAAAATTTAAACTCTTTATTCGTGACTGTTACAGGATATCATACATTTCTGTACATTTCCTTATCATTACATGCATCAGTCTTTTCCATGTTCATAACCATTAACTTGCGGGAGCAGTACATTTTAGTTATAAATTGCTTGTCGGAGCATATCCCGAATGCTTCTCAAATATAGTCCGTAAAATCCAGGATCGCGTCGTACATAAGTATCACGCCCCGACTGATCCCCCCCCTCCCATCCGCCCACCCACCCCCTGTCTCCTGGTTGTTCTCACTTGTACACTCCACAACCCGGGTCAGGTGATTCTATTTATTTGGAATTTGGTAAAAGCCCTAGGTCTGGTCTAGCCTTTGTGAGTCGCAGAAGTGTCCGTGAGTCTCGGCCCCCTCACGCCATATATGTGAGTTCACCCCACCGTGTCTCCTGAACTGTCCAGGTCTATCTCCTCCAGTTCTATCAACATTGAATCCCATTCCTGAGCTATAGGATATTTGCGTAGTTCCTTGCTCTCCTCGTCTCGCAGTGCCACGGATTCTGCTTTGCCCCATTTCAGCAAATCGCTGCGCCACATTTCTATCTGCGGGGCCCTGGGTGACTTCCATCTCATGGTGAGTGCCCTGATCGCCAGCACCAGTGCCAGATCCATAAATCTCAGTTGTGCCTTGCGTGTCTTGGGTCGTTTCCTGTTCCCCAGTAGGCATGGTAATGCTCCCTCAGGGATCTTGAGTGTAGTTATGGAGTGTAGCGTATGTTTGATCGTTCCCCAGTAAGTGTGTAACTTCGGGCATGTCCATAGCATGTGGAGATTGTGCGCTTCGTCCTGGTGACATCTCGGGCAGCTATGTGCGGTGGCAGGGAACATCCGATGTAGCCTCTGGGGTGTAAGGTAAGCTCTGTGGAGAACCATGGCCTGTATGAACTGAAACTTAACATTCCTGGACACCCGCCTATGATGGCCCAGAATGATTTTCCACTCCCCGTCCGTTATGATTTCCCCCGAGTCCTCAACCCAGGTCTCCCTGAGTGTAGCAATCGGCGAAGGGACGTGTTCCCTGATGCCAACGTATAACCATTTCACTAGGTGTCCCCCCGTGCCCATGTGGTACAAGAGGTGTACCAATTCATGTTGATCTGGTTTCGTTCGTTGTGGGGCCCAGGCCCGCCGCACATAGTGCGTCACCGAGGCGTGTAATAGGTATAAGCGGGAAGGTGCTCCCGTGGCTAGTACAAACGAGGTGTGGTCCAGCATGGTGTCGTCACCGAACAGGTCTCCCACCCTATCCACCCCAGTCTCCGTCCAGGGTCGTAATCTACGTAGTGTTAGAGTCCCCTGTGGTGTCGGGAGTCCCAGCAGTGGTATATTGTCCGCATACGGGGAGGTCCCAGTCGAGTATGACAGTGCTTTCTTCCAGCAGGTCAGGGCCACGCGTAGGAGGGGGTGGCAATCTCTAGGGATCCTAGCATTGGGTAAGAGGAGGGAGTGCAGGTCTCCACGCGCTAATTTGTCCGCCGTGTAAGCGATCTCATGCAAGTCCCTGCCCGCCACCCACCGGGTCAGCCATTGGAGTTGGCAGGCATAGTAGTAGCTGCGCAGGTCCGGCACTCCCAGGCCGCCCTGTCTGGTGTTCAATTGCAGTTTTTTAAGGCTGATCCGCCTTCTCCCCGAGCCCCATATGAGGTTGACCAGCAATGTATTTAGCGTGGTAAATATCTGACGCGGGAGCATAACCGGCAGGTTCACAAAATAATACAGTATGCGGGGAAGCAGGACCATCTTCGAGACCGCCACTCGTCCCATTACCTATAGGGGTAAGGACGTCCAGAAGCCTACGCTGCCTCGGAGGCCAGTAATGGCCTTACGGATATTATCGTCAATTTGGGCCTCCTGGTCCCGGTATACCTGTATTCCGAGATATTTAAACGTGGATGGCGCCACTTGGATTTCGTAGGTCCCGAACTGTATAAGGGGGGGCCGCTGGCCATCTCGGAAGAAGAAGCCCAGGGACTTCCCTGGATGTATAGCCAGCCCAGATATGACCTCAAACCGTTTGAAGATATTCGCCAGGGAGGAGTGGTCTCCTCGCAGGTTCCGGAGGAACACCAAGATGTCGTCGGCGTATATTGAGAGCATATGGTCGGTGCCTTCCACCGGTATGCCGTCCTCCGCAGCTCTATTGCGAAGTGCAATAGCCAGGGGCTATCAAGAAGGGATTTTGTTTGTTAATTTTAATGGTTCACGATCCTCCGGTAGTGATTTGTGTTCCACACTTACAGCACAATGGAAAAAAAAGGCGGATAACGAAGAACCGCAACGATAGTTGTCAAAACAAAGTATACATATGCCGGTTTAAGCAGAAGTGCATATGGGTTAATGAAACACAGTCAACTGCCCACTGGTATTTTATCGCAATCGAATTCCAGTGATGAGTGAATCCTCTTTGGTCATAGTGTAAAAACATGATTCTATAGGCATGGAATAAGCATTAGCAACATTTAAAAACAAAAATACAATGATTACAAAACCAAACAATCAGATACTGATTACATACGACATTAGTACATAAACAAAACAGTTGTATAGGATGCAAGTCACAGTAGTTAACAAAACAGATGAATATTGGATATTACGAATTGCTACCATTTGTCTCAAAACCTCTTCACGATCGTTCAGACCGCGATTGACAGTGTCAATGTCATGTTGAAAGTTTAACATGGTGGATTTTGGAGAAGGTTACAAAAAACCCCCGGGGAGGGAATTATGCCAAACTTCTGAGTACCCGCGAATGTCGTTGGATGCATTTGTTTGACACTGTCAATCGCGGTCTGAACGATCGTGATGAGGTTTTGAGACAAATGGTAGCAATTCGTAATGGTTGACAAGTTTTTTCAGCATTAATCTATTTAATCTGTTTGACAATCATCGAGCGTCTTGCCACACGTAGGACCTTGCAGTCCACATATCCAATATTCATCTGTTTTGTTAACTACTGTGACTTGCATCCTATACAACTGTTTTGTTTATGTACTAATGTCGTATGTAATCAGTATCTGATTGTTTGGTTTTGTAATCATTGTATTTTTGTTTTTAAATGTTGCTAATGCTTATTCCATGCCTATAGAATCATGTTTTTTCACTATGACCAAAGAGGATTCACTCATCACTGGAATTCGATTGCGATAAAATAACAGTGGGCAGTTGACTGTGTTTCATTAACCCATATGCACTTCTGCTTAAACCGGCATATGTATACTTTGTTTTGACAACTATCGTTGCGGTTCTTCGTTATCCGCCTTTTTTTTCCATTGTGCTGTAAGTGTGGAACACAAATCACGACCGGAGGATCGTGAACCATTAAAATTAACAAACAAAGTCCCTTCTTGATCTCTTAGACGGGTTACAAATTTTTAGCCCATCTTCAATGTCTACTCCCATACGTAGCATCCATTGATTGGCTAACATATGGTCACGTGATGTTACTTTACACCACGGAAGTGAATGCCCAGCTCGTGTATGGTCGCGTACGGATCACCCGCGAACTGTAGACCTCTGCCGACCAGTCGTATAGGTAAGAACTCGTCCCAATCCGATTTTAATAGTAATCCACTCATTCCGAAACCGAACCGGCGAAGGGTTTCTAAATATAGCCCTTCTCTTGTTCTTTCAGACCAGGCTACCCCGGAACTTCGCTTTCTATTATCTATCCGAAATCGGAAGTAATCACACAGCCTGCGCACGAGTGAGAGTCTATTACCCCTTGCCCGAGACCTAAGAGGTAAGCACATGTTCCAGCCCAACCCTAATTTTAAAGTGGACATGTCAACGAACCGGTGCAGTGATAGATAATACTGCCCCTCTTTTGTTTGTTTTTTCCGGTATCAGGTAACCCCGGTACCCCACTTTGCCTCAACCCACAGAAAATCCAAATAATTCAAGGCGAATCTAAGGTCCTATACCACCGGTCTGCCCGTGGGGGCCCCGGTAGGTTTCCCGCTGACTCCATTTTTGGTAAGTCCCTCCATGCATGCAATTAGCAGGTGTATTAAGCTAAATTATGTAGACCGGTGACGTGATTAGTTCCTCTCGTCATCTTACAGGCCTGATCCAGTCGAACTGGCCACGTCCATTCTGCGCCCACAACCTTTTAGTGAGATCCCGGTCCACCGTGAATCGATGAGGTGAGTCGAGATTCACTAATGATTATCACACCGGTAGATTGACTACCTGGAGTTGGTTGCCCCTGGGAGATGGGCTCTGACCCAGTGTATTTCTTTGCTATCAGATAGGTGACCTGCTTCGAAGACGCTCAGACGGAGGTTCACCTTCTCACACCATCACTGGTAATGTACCCAACATCTTGCTAAACTATCACAGCGTGTAATCGATAATACTCCATCCAGCACCTAATATCAGCCTTATCCTTATACTTTAGGTGTTCAATCCATACCACTTGCTGGACCACGACCTTCCCCCTCAAACACCACTGTTCTTTGTCCTGAAGAAGACCCGCAGCCGAGGTCTCAAACACCCCTGGAGCAATAGGGTCGAAACGGCGACGGTTTACCTTAATTGGCCTCTACCTCCCTCCCCCGAATTTTATCCCCCTTTTTAATTAGACGTGGACAGGCGTACAACATAGCGGCTAGCTACCGTTTCTTTTTGTAAATAGTATTATTGTATATCATAATCAACTGTCTTTTTCTTCCTTTCTTTCTCAAAATCACGAGAGCACCCCCTTTCCCTTCTTTTTCGACTGTACTCTGACAGTCCTGTACGCCGTATATAGCGATATGAGTGTTTTATGATGATGTAAATAAATAGACACATCTTGGTATAACAAGAATTCAAAGTGTGATTAACTATTACTTTGTTGTTTAGCGCAAATTGTTTTGTTTGGGTACTGTTTTGCAGTGCATTTAATGTGTTTATAATTAACATTTAAGCAAATATATATCTCTCTTTTGCTTAAATCAATGTGTTCGGATTTAATCACACAAAAAGTTAGCATGCCCTTTGATTCTGGTGCCAAGATCACTTTGATTCCCAAAAATTTTCATGATAACAATTTGTGCAAAAGGGTTAAAATCTTTAAACCTGACATTCGTCCTCTAGCATATGGGAGACAACCCATACAAATTTTTGGTTATTTTTTAGGTGAAATTGAATACAAAGGGAGGGTCACTGCAGGGAAAGTGTATGTATCTTGCAGAGGCGATTGTATTCTCAGTTGGTTTCACCAAGCCGATTTGGGTGTTGAGTTAGTGCCTGGTACAGACCCTTGTATTGTTTTGAGAGATCTCTCTTCTGTTTCTCCCATTCCTTCGACTAACTCGATGGTTACTGAGAAGTCTGATGTAAATATTATGGCCAAAGACTTAAGTAAACAGATTCCAGTTAAGGATGTTTGTGGGATCAATCAAATACAAGATCTGAAAGCTGAGTTTCAAGTGGTTTTCTGCGAAAAACGTGGGTGCCTCTCTGATTACACCCACAAAATTTTTCTGAAACATATCGCTGTACCTATCTCTTGCAAAGTACGCAATGTGCCTTTAGCTTTGAGAGAACCCATGAAGAAAGAATTAGTAAAGCTTATAGATGAAGGAATCATAGTTGAAACTGAGGCGAGTGATTGGTTGGCTCCTGTAGTTTTGGCGCGGAAGGTTTCCGGAGAGATTAGATTGTGTGTTGACCTTCGCAATCTCAATCGCTCTGTGGTCGCCGATAAATATCCGCTACCTAACATATCTGAGATGTTGACCCAACTTGAAGTCGCTGAGGTTTTTACTACTCTAGATTTAAGGGCGGCATATCATCAAATTAAAATTGATGATGATTCAAGTAACTTGACTTCTTTCATTACGCCCTTTGGTACGTACAAGTTTACTCGCCTCCCGTTTGGGCTTAATTCCGCTGCCTCCGTCTTCCAAAGAGCCATGGAAAACGCGTTGCAAGGCATATCAGGAGTTAAAATATATCAGGATGACGTCTTAATTCATGGTTCCTCTCAAGCAGAACATAATGATAGGCTAAGAAGTTTTGTTAAGGTTTGAAAATCGCGGTTTGACACTTAGAGAAAATAAATGCAAATTTAACATGCATGAGTTAGATTATTTAGGACACAAACTAACTAAATGTGGTGTTAAACCTAAAGATAATTTGGTTGAAACCATTTTAAATCTTTCAGAGCCACAGAACAGAGAAGAGTTGGTCAGCTTTCTTGGGATGGCTGAATATTACAATAAGTTTGATCCCGGGTTCGCTTCATGGACTCATAGTTTAAGATCACTATTGAAGAAAGGGACAAAGTTTATGTGGTCTGATGCTTGCAGGAATGAGTTTGTAGACATCAAAAGTGCCTTGAAGAATGCTCCTTCAATTCATAGTTTTGACTCTACTGCAAAATCGATATCAGTTACTGATGCCAGCGCTAAAGGATTGGGTGCCGTCCTCAAACAGACTGAAGGTGGGGATGAAAGAACGATCATGTTTCTCTTCCGAGCTTTTGTAGGGCCTGAGAATTCATATTCTGTTATTGAAAAAGAAACCTTGTGTATCTTTTGGGCAATTAGGAAGTTAAAGAAGTTCTTGTGGGGTGAATCTTTTCTTGTTAGGTCTGATCACAAGCCACTAAAAGACCTTTTTACGAAAAAGAGTCTTGCTGCAGTTTCGTCAAGGATTTGTAGATGGATCATTGCACTGCAGGATTATGATTTTACCGTGTCTTATATACCTGGCATTGAGAATAAAGTATCCGACTGTCTTTCTAGGTTGGTTCATGTTAAAACACAAATTGATCCTGAGGATGTTAGTGACATATGGGATGATGACGAATATAAGGTGTGTGAAGTAGTTGCTGAAGTTGTGAGTGAAGATGAGTGGAAGGATCTGTTGAACAAGGATGACATTTTATTGAAAGTTTCTGACTTGATTACAAAAGGTTGGGTGAGTATGAAGAATTTGGATGATGATGTTTGTAAATTTTGGAACGTGCGTCACGAGTTATCCACTAACTCGGGTCTCTTGAGGAGAGGTACAAGACTTGTGCCTCCTACGTGTCTTAGGGACAAAATTATTCAACAAGCACACCAAGGACATCTTGGTGTATCAAAAAGAAAAGAAAGAATTCGGTTGCATTTTTGGTGGCCTGGCATTGATCTTCAAGTGGAGCTTCTTGTTCGAGATTGTGCTTCTTGTAATGTTTCCGATAAAACTTTAACAACTAGGACTCAACCTTTGGTTTTACGTGAGGATCCTTCTTGTTGCTGGGATGAGATTGCCCTAGATCATTTAGGACCGGTTCATGATTCCTCTGGTCAACATTTTATTTTTGTTTTTATTGATTTGTTTTCCAGATGGCCGGAACTAAAATTGTTAAGAGTATTGAAACTAAAGATGTGATTAAGTTTCTAGAAGGTTTGTTTGCTAGGGAAGGCCTACCTAGATCTATTTTGACGGACAGTGGGGTCCAGTTAGTTTCAAGGGAGATGGAAAAATATCTGAATAAGAATGGTGTTAAGCACAAGAATTGTTCTCTCTATCATCTCGAAACCAACAGGATGGTAGAGAGATTCAATCGTGTTTTAAAGGAGTCCATTCAAATTTTAATCACCCAGGGGAAGAACTGGAAATTGGAAATTTTGGAACGAGTAAGAATTTATCGGCTCACACCCCATTCCACTACTGGTAAGGTTCCTTTTGAGCTGTTTCGAGGACGGTGCCCTAATACTCATTCATACCAACCATGGATGAGAGATAGATCCTCTGTCTCAGATTCTAATTTAACTCCAAATGTGCGTTTATCTGATGATGATAAGAAATCTCAGGAATTGAGAGTGTTAAAGAGGAAAGAGGAAAGCTTATTTTGATCAAAGGAAGGCTGTGACACACACACGTGTTAAAGTGGGAGACAGAGTAAAAGTTCGTTTGTCGAAAAGAATCTGTGGATTATCAAAGTACTCTTCTCCTTTTGTCGTTATAAAATGTTTTGGTAATGCGGTCAAGTTGAGTGATGGTCGCATTTGGAATTTAAATAGGATTGCACCTTTGTACAGAAATGTTCTGACAGCACCTGCTCCTGAATTACATGATGAAAAGAAAACAGAAACCTCTGTCTTACACAGGAGCAGTCGTGAAAAGAAAATCCCTAAGTGTCTCGACGATTTTTGTTTTGAAATAATTATGTATAGGGGAAAGGTGTGTAATATCTTACCTGCTTTCTCTTTTACTTTATTTGTTTTTACATATGCTTGTTTATTTCCATATTTGATTTTACTTATGCTTACTTAATTCTAGAATAGAATGTTATTGTTAGAGTGGTTAGACCCTTCTTCTCGTTATGTCAGTTAGTCCAGTGAGCTGTGTGGCTAGGACGTCTTATTCCTTTCTTAAGGACTTCAACAAGGCGGGCGTGGCTTGACCGCCGATGGGAATGGACGCGTGAGCTCTGAGCTCCGTCACGGCCTTCCCCATTTATCCTGCTCTGAATCCTCCTGCTGACCTTGCTGGCTGGGGTTTGACCACATCCCCACCCGCGGACATTGAGGCTCGCTCTGGGGCGGTGGAGTCATCCCGGCAGCGGTGTGGGGACGCGCCGAGCCCGGGCTCCCCTGAACAGCGCCGGCCATCTTGTGCGGCCTGTGTGCCCCGCTTCATCCCCGGCATAAATTACGCGGGTGGCCGACCTGCAGTGGGAGCTGCCCGGCCGCCGGCTGCTGCGAGGGTCGGGTCTGCAGCTTCACGACCGGATTGCCAGCGGCGGTGGAGGGGCTGCCCCGCAGAGGAGCTGAGGCGAGATCTGCCTGGGGAAACCCATTGGTGAGAGGGCTGACCGCCTCCTGTGACTGCGGGGGGATCCCGAACTCAGGACCGCGGAGATTCCCTGTTCGTACCCTGGGGACGGTGGACGGCCAAAAGTGCTTTACGGGCACCGGACGCTTCCCCTGTGGTGCTGGCGTGATCTACCGGCGGCGAGAGACCTGAAGGGTCGGCACTGTGGACCTCTGCGTGGTCGGAGCCTGAGGGGCCCCGCCGGACGCTGCTGGCGTGGGAGCTGGGACCCAGATGTGATCCCTTGGAGTATAGCGGGGCCTAATCCCGGGGGGCGGTTCTTACCCGGCGCGCAGTGGCGCTGACCCCCCCTGGCTGGGACCGAGACCTTCTACCACTGGTGTCGCCGCATCACAGAGAACGCACTGACTGCCGCATAGCAGATCCCCTGTTGTGGGGTGCTGGACTCGGAGGCTGCTGACGCGCGCGACACGGGGAGTGTCCCTTTGGCTTGCAGGCCTGTGTGCTGGCCCGCCAGCGCAGCGTGAACCTTCGGCGGATCTGGTTGGGGGACGCTCTGCACCTGCTGTCGGGAAGGACTGAGACCGACTACCATCATGGGGAAGCGCCTGAAGCCTCCTCCGGACGCTGCGGGGGGAACGGCGAGCGGTCAAGACTCCACAGTGGACAATGGATCGACGCCGGGCCTACCACAGGACCAACTGGAGCAGATCTTGAAGGCCATCGCCGACACCAGAGAGGCCCTGCGCCATGACATCGGGCAGGTATCCACGAGTTTGGGGCTCCTGCGAGCGGACCACGGCAAACTGGTGGACCGGGTCAAGCAGGCCGAGATTCGGATGGACGCACTGGAACCCACGACCAAGGCGACTGAGGCTTCGCTGGGGGAGCTGCAACAACGGGTGCACCTGCTGGAACAGAGGGCGGAGGATGCAGAGGGACGCAACCGCCGCAACAATATACACGTGGTTGGCCTGCCCAAAAAAATTGAAGGGGCAGACATGTTGGGCTATCTGGAGTCCTGGCTGCGTGACGTGGTGGTCCCGGAGGGCCTGACGCCGTTCTACACTCTGGAGCGCGCCCACCGGGTGCCGGCTCGGCCCCCAGCTTAGGGTCGGCCTCCTCGGCCGGTGGTGGCGCGCTTGCTGCACTACAGGGACCGTGATCTTATTCTGCAAAAGGCGCGGGCACTGGGGCCCTATAAGGTGGACAACGCCCAGGTTTCCATCTACCCGGACTATTCTTTTGAGGTTCAGAGGCAGCGCTCAACCTTTCTGGCAGTCAAGAAGGCTCTTCGGGAGGAGGGTATTCGTTACTCTCTCTTATTCCCAGCCCGCCTGCGGATCATGATGGATGGTAAATCCTCCTTCTACAATTCTCCCGACGAAGTATGGGACTGGCTGGAGTTATACAGGACCGGTGCGGATGCCCATCTTACATCTGGGGAGCCGCGGAGGGTGGCATCGAGATCTAGGCGGACCAGGAGATCCAGGAGACAACCACCGAATGCTCGGACACCCTCCGTCTCACAGACTGAGTTGGAACGCAAGGAGGCCCTCCGGGCAGTCTCCACCATTTCCAAGACAGTGGGATCGACGTCGGCGATGGAGTCGGGCTCCCGTGGGGGCTCTGAGGAGGCGGCATCGGAGGAGTCGGGCGCTGGTGGCCCCGGGCCGCCCCATGTCACGCCTGGAACTGCTGATGACTTACTAGACGAATGATCCTAATGCCCCCACCCGAAGTGGTAATGTATATGCTGCTGTGTTCCTGAATTGTGTTTGGGGTAGAGACATGTAGCCCGGGTGGGCAGGGAACTGTTGTTGGGCGGCTGCCTCACGTCCTTTGTGGCTCCTGCCGTCGACGGGGTGGGGATGTGGGGCACCTAGGGCACACTGGGGAGGGCCGGTCGGGAGGCGTATGTAGCTCGCGGTCTGTTGGAAATAGCGACAGGCCACCTCCCCCTATCTCACACTTATTGTGGGACTCTGGTAGTTACCAGAGACTGTTTTTCTTGGGATTTTGACTTTTGGATGGGTTTCTGCTATTTGGGGCCTATTCTGGGGATGGGTGGGACGCGGGACTGTTGTGTGGTCTTAGGGTTCTGGTTTTGGGGTGTTGTCAGTGTGCCTAGGATTTTTTCTTTATTCAGAACTGTACTTGCTATTGTGAATGGGGACCTTACCTGAGTTGAAGTGTGTGACCTGGAATGTGCGGGGACTGAATTCCATGCTGAAACGTCACAAGGTGCATGCCTATCTTGTTCGTAGGGGGATTCAGGTAGCCTTCCTGCAGGAAACCCATATTGACCAAACAGAGGGGCGGGCTCTGCAGCGCAGGTGGCGGGGCCAGCTGTTTTACACGGTATACTCGGCCTTTGCAAGGGGAGTTTGATTTGGGTGCGGGCGGGGGTTCCCTTCCAACCCTTAGTGACAGTGATCGATCCTGAGGGGAGGTTTGTGGCTGTACAGGGCCGCCTAGATGGGAGGGCCGTGACGCTCTGCAGCATCTACGCCCCAAATGTGGAACAGCCTGCCTTTTTTGCGCGATTGTCCGGGAAACTGGCGACGGTCCTAGCCAATACGGTCCTACTGAGGGGGGGATTTTAACTCTGTATCGGATGTGGAATTAGATAGATCTCATCCACCACTGGCGCAGGCGGCAGCTCACAGGCTAGCGAAGAGTAGGGGAGAGTGGCAAAGTAGCTGGGGCCTGGTTGATGCATGGCGAACTCAACACCCTACGGAGAGGGATTTTTCCTTTTATTCCCCCCCACACGCTCTGCATGTTCGCCTTGACAGCATTCTCTGCTCGCCGGATGCTCAGTGCTTGGTCCGCCACAGCGAATACCTGGCTAAAACGATATCCGACCATAACCCTTGCTTGGTAGTGGTCCAATGGACGCGGCAACGCCAAGCTATCCCGACGTGGCGGTTAAACCCGTTGGCATTGGAGGATGCGGCATTTAAGGCTGGTGTACGCGTTGGAGTGGAAGGCTATTTCGATGCTAATGTGGGCACAGCTTCAAGTAGGGCGCTGGAGTGGGACGCCTTTAAGGCAGTAGTTCGAGGCGTCTGTATTTCGGCAACCGCGGGAGTCCGTAAAACCCTCCTCCAGGATGTCGCGCGAAGCGAGGATCGCTTACGCGAGGAGGAACGGCGTCATCACGTGACTCCTGAGGCTCACGGAGCGGTTTCGGCCGCGCGGGAGGAAGTGGCGGCAGCGATGGAGAAGCTGCGCTGCTTTGACTATAAGGAGTTTCTGGTTCAAGCTCATGCTGAACGAGACAAGGTGGGCTCGCTGCTGGCCTGGTTGGCCAATCGTGGGACCCGAGGCACTCCGATTGTAGCTCTGGCCACCCCAGAGGGACACATGGTTTATACTCAAACGGAGATCAACGATCAATTCTTGACATATTATGCACACCTTTATAGGAGCGGGATGCCACGTGCGCCTGTGGAGCTGGATGAGTTCCTATTAGCGGCGCGGCTTCCCCAGCTCGACCCGGAACATGTGGACCGCTTGGGCGGGGATATCTCCGAAGGGGAGATCCGAGTGGCCATTAAACACATGGCTCGCCGCAAGACCCCTGGCACAGATGGGCTACCGATTGAATTTTACGCAGCCTACGCGGATGTACTGATACCGCGATTACAGGCGATTTACCGGGAGGCCTGGGACACCGGGGTCCTACCGGCGACGACTCGCGAGGCCTTGGTGATACCCTTACTGAAGCGTGGCAGCGATGCTGGCTCCCGTTCGGCCTACCGCCCACTATCCATGCTCACAACGGACTATAAGATTCTGAGCAAGGTTCTCGCGACGCGGCTTCTGGCCCACATGCGCGCTTTGGTGCACTCAGACCAAGCGGGCTTTATTCCCCAGCGCACCACCGCCACCAGTGTGCGTCGGCTGCTTCGGGTTATGGGGGGCAATGCTGCTGGCCCACCGGGTGCCGCTGTCCTTTCGATTGACATCGAGAAAGCATTTGACAGCGTTGAGTGGCCATACCTGCTCCGCGTACTGGAGGCCTTCGGACTGGGCGAACGATTTGTGAAGTGAACCGCCTTGATTTATGCCGCGGCCACTGCCCGAGTCAAGACAGGGGCCACCATCTCTGCCCCATACAGGGTAGGAAGGGGGACTCGACAGGGATGCTCCTTGTCCCCCCTACTATTCGCGCTCGCTATAGAGCCCCTGGCCGCTCACGCCCGTATGGGCCGAGCGTATGAAGGCCTTCCACTGAGAGGCGACACCCATTACATCTCTCTCTATGCAGACGATTGTTTGCTGTTTTTAGCCGATACTGACGATTCCCTGCGTGGGGCCGAGCGCTTGCTCTTGGATTTTGGCCACCTTTCAGGGCTGAGAGTCAACTGGGGGAAATCTTGCCTCTTCCCGTTGGCACTAGGGACGGATGACTCCCGGCAGGAGGTGAACTGCGATGGGAATACCATTGCCTCCCTTATCTAGGTACGCACATCTATCGTTCATCGTTGGACCTACTGGAGGGTAACGTCAACAGAGCGATCCGGAGTCTGCGAAGCTGCATGGAATTCTGGCGGACGCTGCCGCTGTCGGTCGCGGGACGAGTGACGTTACTGAAAATGGTAGCACTTCCCCGTTTATTGTATCTGTTTCGCACTCTGCCGATATGGATCCCGGCGTCGGTTTTTACCAGACTCCGCTCCCTACTCTCCGGGTTCATCTGGGGGTCGGGTAGACGGCGCGTAGCGCTGTCCACGTTGATGCGCCCCAGGGCAGACGGGGGTCTTGCGGTCCCGGATTTCGAGTGGTATTACTTGGCGGCGCAGCTGCAGTGGCTTACCCAGGCAGTGGCTTTAGAGTTCCGGGGTCCAGAGGGGGTAGTGGGCAGACTATTTCCAAGATATGTCATCTCCTTTATAATCCTAGGCCAGAAGTTGGACCTTACCCGTCTCACACTTGGAGGAACGTACGATTCGTAGCTGTTGGCTTCGTTGCCATAGGCGCTCCGGCACCACTCGCCCATATGCCCCTGAGATCCCGCTGGGGATGTGCACTGCCTTTCCGCACGGAGGCGACTGGTCTGCGCTGGCGACCTGGGAGGAGCTTGGCTTGCAAATGCTCGGTGATCTTTACAAAGAGGGATCGCTGCTCACGTTCCAAGAGCTGCGAGACGCTTACGACCTCCCAAGAGGTGACTACCTGCTGCACGCCTCGCTGGTGGCCGGTATTCGAAGATACTGGAAAAGAGGGCTCACCGAGCCTCCGACATCAGAGTGCAGTCAATATGTGGTCATGGCCACTGGCACTTACAAGGCTGTCACCTGCCTCTACCGGCGGCTGTCGACTGAAACCCTGCAGCCCCTGGATGGGCTGAGAGCCAAGTGGGAAGGTGATATCGGGCGACCGATCCCTGAGTCGACGTGGCCGCAGCTATTGCGGCGGGCGTGGAAAGGCACTAGGAATGCCAGGTTCCAGTTGATCCAGTTTTTCACCCTACACCGAGCATACCTAACGCCAGTTAAGATCTCGCAATATTTTGAAGGTGCATCCTCGCTCTGTCCTAGATGCGGGACAGCGGAAGCGGACTTCGCACACATGTTCTGGTCCTGTGGTGAGCTAACTGGTTACTGGGAAGCGGTGATGGCCTGCCTGAATGCTGTCACGGACCGGCAGATTGACGCAGATATGGGCGCTTGCTTATTGTTATGGTTCCCTCACACCCCCCGTACTCGCGTTACCAGTAAGTTTTACGACTTGGGCTTGATCCTAGCCAAACGAGAGATCACCATGCTCTGGAAATCTAGCCAGGAGCCCAGCTACTTGCGTTGGAGGACCGCTCTGGTGCGGTGGGCGAAAGCGGAGAGTGCGTTGCGGCTGCAACAGGCCAGGCGCCTAGATAATGACAAGGCCTTAGAGGTGGCTAGAGCGTGGGAGGCCCTAGTGATTGCGCTCCAGTTGCCTGAGAGCGAACTGAGTGAGGATGAGGGAGTCGCGACACCGTAGGGATAATATTTTAAGGGGTACCCCACTTCCAGCGAGGCACACATTCGTAACAAGTAACGATAGTGGTTCTGAGAGATCGGGTCCCCCATTGGTATGCACTACTTACCTTTTACTATTGTTCTTATCAGGGAGGTAACTCACTGTTGGTTCTCAGCTGCATGAGAGAGAGGACAACGGCACACTGACTAAGGGGGTGGGACACAGAGAGGGAACGGTTTGGGAGATTGTTATATATAAAAGGCATCTTGTAAGAAATGCATTGTTCTCCTGAACGGTCGGTTATTACTGCATTGTTTTATCCTGTGCACTGAACTATTTCTGATCTTGACTGCCAATAAAAATTGTTTTTACAAAAAAAAAAAAAGGACTTCAACAATAAATTCCTTTTAAATCAACATTCCTGGTGTAACCTGCATCATTTCAGAGAACTTCAGTGCCGCCGATCTAGAAAACATTGGGGTTTTCAGTTCTAGCTGGAACATTTGTGCCACCTTAGAGAAGTGCTTCAGGCTCTGTAGAGAGCAGGACTGACTATGAAGGCCAGTAAGTGCCAGAGGCATGGTTCAGTGGTTTAGTTCGGTCACCAAGTGGGAACAGGCAAGGTGCAGCCCCTCCAAGCCAAGATTGCAACCATTCTGGCTTACGAGCCCTCCTAGACCTTCTTAGGTCTCACTGGTTACTACATGATATTCAACAATGGGTTATGGCACCATTGTTGCACCTTTGACAGTACTGGCTTTTAAGAAGCAGCCACGTTACGTGATCTGGACAGAGGACCGCCAGACCACTTTTGACACCTAAAAGGAGACCAAGTGCCCATCACCTGTACTCAAAGCCCCGGACGTCTCCCAAAAATTGTGCAGACGGATATCACAGAGCATGGTATAGGGGCCGCACTCTCACAGCTAAACAAGAAGTGAGTTGATAAACTTGTAGCCTTCATCAGTAAGAGGTTACTTCCTGGGGAACAGAGGTGGAGTGCATTTGAGAGGTAAGTCTTCAAAGTGGTCTGGGCACTAAAGACACTGAGGCCATACCTGTTTGATAATCAATTCAGAGTTCAGTCAAACCACAGACCCCTCAGATGGTTAATGCAGATGAGGAGTAAGAATCCCAAACTGCTGAGCTGGTCCATCTCCCTACAGGGAATGGACTTTACGGTGGAACACCATCCTGGAACAGAACATGCCAATGCTGATGGTCTCTCCAAGTTCTTACACCTTAGTGTGGAGAACTCCACTCTCAAGGGATTTGGTAGTACTCCCCACTTTCAGCTGGGTGGGGGAGGGGGGTGGATGGGCAGGGGGATACATTGTGGTTTACCTGGCATCTTTAGTGTGACCTCCTGTTTTTACTGTCTTTGTTTTTGCTTGCCTGAGGACTCTGCATACTTTACCACTATTAAAGTGCTTGTGCTCTCTCCTTAAAACATGGCATATTCAATGCAATTGACATATTCAATTTACTTATGCCCAGAACCTGTAAATTAAATGGTACTAGTGGGACTGTAGCACTGAATGTGCCACTTACTTATGTAACCTGTTAAAACAGGTCTCAGGCCTGCCACTGCAGCTGGTGTGTGCAGTTTAAAAACTGCTGTTTCGACCTGGTGAAGGAAACCTTTTGCCAGAACCAAACCTTCCTTTTTGATACATATAGGACACCCCTTAGGTAGGCCCTGTACAGCTCCAAGGTCAGAATGCACTGCATTTAAACAGTTGTATATGTACTTTTAAGTTGTACATGTCCTGGTAGTAAAAAAACTCCTAAATGTATTTTTCAGCTTGGCTTGGAGCGTCAAGATGGCAGTTGCACTCTAAGGGTACTTCTGACCCCTGCGTCATCGGCTCAGCCATCCTTATGCATCGCCGCTCTTGAACGAAATTTGAAACTTGGCGTTACCCACCAAGACTCGTAGCAGGTGTCCTGGTGAGCTGTGGCGCCATATGAGGATCGGAGGGGCTACCTATCGAGAGTCAGACTTGCAGCCTACTTAAGATGGCGACTGCATAGCCGTGGATGCCGATTGTCCTGAGGTGACTTCCTGCGGTGCTATTCGCTGTCAGAGGCCCTGCCTAGAAACTCACTGGGGGCCGGGAAAGAGCTGTGGCCGCTGCTGGGAAGAGCTGGGCCCATTGCGGCCTCCCTGCGAAGTGATACCGGGAGTTGCCTGGAACTGAAGTGGGCCCTGATAGCGATTGCGCCGCGGCACACAGATTGCTTGAGACGAGCCTTGGCCGCGGCCTACCTGTCCTCGCTCCGGCCCCTGCGTCGTGGATTGTGGTGAGGGCCCTTGCTGGATTCCCTGGACTGTGCATGCTGCATCGGCGGCAGAGAGCCGGGCCGTGCTGATCTGCCGGGGTCGTGCTCTGCTATGGAGACACCCCGTGACTGGTTCTGCGCCTGGAGCGAATTCTTCGCTCCTGCAGGGTGGGTGCGACCGGAGGCTGGTGCGCGTCCCTGCGGCCCGTAGTGACGGCAGATGATCAACGGCATCCGGCTGACCCCATGAGTATCCTGAGGTATAGGCAGTGAAGAAATGCGCAGCGGCTGTTGTGACCGGCTCTGACGGCTGGGTGACTGCGTTGTGCGGTGGGGCCAGCCGGGAGAGCTGATTCGTCCTCTGCCTCGAGACCCGGGAGAAGCCCCTAAACAAAACAAGGCCTGCAGCTGCCTCCCCTTGCTCCCTGGTGATCCGAGGAGGTGTCGGGTGGGGCCGGCCTCAGGACTCCGTGGCTCCTTCCACCCCCACCCCTCATAGTACCTACTGGCCTTCTTGACTGCCTGTGATCTCTCCTGTAGCATGCTCATTGCTGGAGGATTGGGCGCTGAGGGTGGGTGGCGGGGGACAGGCAAAGCGGCCTGAGATCAGACATAAGCCCGCCCCCCGTGCGGGTGTGGCCACGCACTAGTGCCTCCCGGGGCCCACCCTGGTGACTAACTTAACGACTGGGACCAGGTGGTACTCGCACTGAATTGTACCCGGGGCTGACACTAGACCCGGCGCACGGACCAACTCCCAATATCCTCCATAGTGAGCCTAACGGATCTGGACCTCGCGGGCCGTCCTATCTGTATACCACTGACGGCTGGATATACCGGGGCGTTTCCTACGCAACCTTACTCAGTGCACTCTTGTCCCGCCCAAAGCCGCAGTTGCAGAGACACGCTCCCTTTCCTTCAGAGGGGTACCAGACTGCACCCTGAGACATTTGAGGCACGTAAGATAAATACTCGGTTGCCAGCATGGGACTACTGAGCCCGGACTGATGAGTGGATCCACAGAGAAGCTGCCCCCTGCGGTCGCTGACCTCAACACCATCCTACAAGCAATTAACGCTACCCAAACCTCGGTCGAAAATAAAATCGGCTTGGTCCAAGTCGAGATGGGCTTTATTCAACAAGACCTTCACAACGTGACTGCCTGGATTAAAGAGACTGAATCTCGTCTCGCCACAGTCAAAGATGATGTCCATCAGCTGAAAGAGCAGGTCGCACATCTGCAGACCCACACCAAGGAGCTGCACAAAAGAGCAGAGGATGATGAAAACCGATCGAGATGTAATAATCTCCGCCTGGTGGGATTTCCGGAGGGCTCGGATTGCGGCCAGATTAGCACCTTTATCAAACAATGGATAGAATCCTGAATGCGGAGGGCTCCCTCTCCACTTGGTTCACAGTTAAGCGCGCTAACAACTCCCTTGCTCTGAGACCTCCACCGGGAGCGCCACACTGGCCTATCATCGCGAGGGTCCTCAACTTCAAGGACAAGAAACTTATCCTTGCTGAGGCGTGCAACCAAAAAGCTCTAGCATTTCAAGGCCAGCCAATTATGATCTTCCCAGACTACACAAGGGAAGTCCAAACTCAAAGAAGATCCTCCACTGAGGAGAAACAGAAACAGCCTGATTTAGGCCTCAAGTACAGGCTGTTCTTTCCGGCCCGCCTCCGGGTAGTGTTCCAAAATAAATCCCTCTTCTTCGATTCTCCAGAAGCAGCCTGGACCTGGCTAACTGAAGAACGACCCCTGCGGTTAAATACTCTGGTACCATGTGCTGGAGCCCGAGATGGCAACATCCAAGCGAGGTCACTCAAGCCGAAGGAAAGATGCACACGCTCCCGGAGAGGACAGGGAACACGCCGAGCCAGGTCGGACTCACCCCTGAGCCCCAGACTGTTCCCTAGGAAATCTGTGCAATTGAACGGATCTCACTCCCTCCGTGAACTAGAATCTGCGGCCTGCTCGAACCCGATGAGGTCTCATCCAAGGCTCTCTACTTGGACTTAACTGATTCAGATCTCTCTCGAAGCCCACTCCTTGAGTGAATATCTTGCCTATCTGTAGACCACCCAGACACGCTCTGCAGTAGATGACTTTGGAGCAGATGACTTTCACTGTAATGTATAACTATTCCACAATGCAGCGAAAACCATACTTATGTAAGGAGGGGTCCTCCACGCAAACCCATACCCAAGCGTTTTAGTTTGGTTCTTTCTCATAGTTTCATTGGGGCGACAGATGTTTCCGTTCCTGAAGTATAGGGTGGGGGGAAGAGGCTGGGTGGGGAGGGGGAACCGTTGTCCCGAGTTTCAGTTCTTACACTATGTTCATCACGCCAATAATCTCTTTCGGCAGCGGATCATTTTCACACATCACTATCACACACTACCCAAGATGGTGCACGTGACCCCGCCATTTACTCACAATGTGGAGACTACACAGCCAGTAAACATCACACTCGCCTCCACCTATGTCTTTACCCACAATGGGAAATACACTTAATAACGGAGACACCCTCCGCATACTGTCATGGAATGTCAACGGGCTGTTAGGCAAGGTTAAGCAAACAGCAGTCCTACGATATGGCCAACGCCAGGCAGCGGGCATACTATTACTTCAAGAAACACACATTCTGGGCACCAACTGCCCCTTTCTAGTGCGGCATGGCTACGACAGAGCCTGGCATTCAGGGTTCACCTGAGGCTCACGAGGTGTAGCAATCATAATGCGCCGCAATCTTCCCTTCACACCACAAGAGCTGATTGGTTGGTGGGCGGAAGGGAAAAGCTTGATAATCACACTGGAGCAGACGCACGAGAGAGAGAGAGAGAGACACGCCATAGGTCCCAGGGCGGTCCTCATGGCATGCTAACAGTTGGTGTATGGAAATACTGTTTTTGCATTTTACTGTTTTTTCAAAACGTTACCCTTCTACTATTTGAAACTTCTGTGAATGTGACACAGTCAGCTTTGCCAACCCGGTCTAGTGCTTAGGGGGGAGAACAGCTGCTGCTACGCAGAGCTGATTGGTTGGTGGGCGGAAGGGAAAAGCTTGATAATCACGCTGGAGCGGGTGTGCCGCTTGTGTGCCGCTGGTGCACCAAAGGCGAGCCAGTCTGCGCCCAGAGCCTGCGGCCAGAACCCCTGGTCAATCCTTGTTCTACCCAGCAGCACAATTACAGACCCTAGCCACAGAAAGCTACCCCTTAGGCGGGAATATAGTAGACAAGCTGAGAGCCGAAAAAATCCTGACAAATGGAGCGGGCAAAGCTACGTCCCCGCATCCAGCTCTCCACAAAAACCTCTTACCAGGTAATCCAGCAGGTCTGAAGCTGGCAGTGCTTAACACGCGTTCTCTACAGAAATACTGCCTCGAAGTCTTCTCACTCCTCCAGGACAGAGACATAGATATTTTGGCACTCACAGAAATCTGGCTGGGCGAGACCTCGGTCCCAGACATCACTGCAGACCTCCCTTGGGGGCTTTGATGGCCTCTGGCATAATAGACAAGAAAAGTCGAGAACACTCTTTAACACTAGAATGATGGTTGCCTAGATAGTGTCAGAAAGCATTGACAACGCAGATATTTTAGGGGTTAAAATCTCACTTAAATCCTCCTGCCCCCTACTCCTGGTTGCTTACTGCCCCACGATCAACCTCCAGATTTGATTATCTCTTTTCAGAGATTATCACTGATCTCTGCTCATGGTACCAACATCTCCTAGTGGTCGGCGTCTTCACCTATCACTGGGATACCGTACCGAGAGAACCGCTCATTAGCCAATTTGAGACAGCAATGAGCTTGATGAGACTCCATCAGCTGGTGGATGACCCCACCCACATTAAAGGGCACACCCTGGACCACATCTGGACCTCGCAACCACGGGGAAATCTAATGGACATCGGCCTCTGTGCATGGTCGGACTACTCGCTAACTAGCTGCAGGGTCCCCCTGGATAGCCAACTATTGCAACCACCCCGAGGGTGGAGAAGATTGCGAAGCAGGAACAAAATCGAGGCGTACAAGCTAGTGGATACCCTTAGTAGGCTCCCCCCGCCAATGTTTAAGGAAGGGAACATTTACCACAAAAGTGTAGCCCTCACTAACACCTTATGCGGTGCCATAGCCATAGACATCGAGATTGGACTATTGTAACAGCCTGTATGTGGGATCAAATAAAGCGGTCCTACACAGGCTGCAGATGGTCCAGCATGCAGCCGCCCGCCTGGTGCTAAGATGGCCCAGGAAGTTCTCTGCCTCTGCAGCGCTTGATGCTCTCCACTGGTTACCAATTCACAAGTGCATCTTGTTTAAAGTACTAGTCATCACTTTTAGGGCCTTTCATTCACAAGGCCCTAAATATCTTCAGAAAGGTTTTAGGCGTTACTGTCCATCGCGTAACCTTAGATCCTCAAACGCGAACCTGCTAACCATTCCCAAGTTTAGGCTTGTCACTAAGGGAGGGAAATCCTTGGCAGTGATTGGGTCCAGGGCCTGGAACAAAGTCCCCTCCCAACTACGTCAAATCCCCTCTGAAACACGGTTCAGAAAATCACTTAAGACCTGGATATATAGTCTTATGGACACAGCGTGCAAAGCGTTAGTATAAGTGTCTGACCCCACTGATAAGAGCAGTTTTGACCAGCTTTTTCATCTTTTTTCTGGTTTTCAGCACCAAGATGCTCCTTGGAGTGATAGGTGCGCTATAAAAATGTTCCCTTACATTACATTACATTTAGTGGCACCGGAACGGAGGGAAAGAGTTAGCGACAAGGGCAAGTGAGTCCCCTGGTTCAACGAGATGTTGAGGCAATAGAAGCTGCTTTTATAACATCCATGGGATGCTTCCAGTTCAAGAGAGTACGATTCGGCCGGTCCTCTGCCACGGCTTTGTTTCAGAGGTTAATGCACCAGTTGTTACAAAATAGAGGAGCAAAGGAACATACTTGGGGTAGGAGGTTGGGCATCCGACCCAAGTCGGAACTAGTTGAGGCCATAAAGTAGGCTCCTATATCCCACAGTAAAGATTATGTCTGTTCCCTTTTAGGACAAGAGTTTCCAATTAGGTAGTTACAAAAAAAGATTGTAAATTTGTGTGGATATGAGATTGTCAAAAAGCTTTCGACAGTATCAAAAAAGACATTTGTAGGGCTCTAGCATTGCAAGAATTCAATCCGAATTGCAATATCATCCTTACCACTGACGCTGGTGGCAAGGGACTTGGAGCAATGTTATCCCAGGTTCAGGGAGAAGGAACAGAACAGGTTGTTGCGTTCGAATCACGAGCTTTAACCCTGTGGAGGAGAAATGCTCTGCAATTGAACGGGAAGTCCTCTGATGTATGTGGGGCCTTGAACTTTCCAGGCAGTTTATTTGTGGGAACTAAAGTTGTGATGAGGAGCGATCACAAACCGTTGACTAAAGTTCTTACCTCATGTGGTCTCAAGAATGTTTCACCAAGGATAACCAGGTTCTCCATGCTATTGTTGGATTACTTGTATGAAGTTCATTATGTTCCAGAGCCCCCTACAAAACTGCAGATTTTCTAAGTAGATTGCCATTACTTCTAAATGAGAATAACAGTAGTGAATGAGATGAATGTATAGTAGCATTAGTGTTTCCTGAGGAACTACGGAGCATTGATGCTAAAACATTGTTGACATGCCAAGAACAAGATAGTCCACTTACTATGACCATGGACTATGTTAACGAAGGATGGCCAGATAAAAAGGTTTTGGAGAAGGAGTTTACTGTATTTTGGGAAGTTAAAAATGAATTGTTAGAGGAAGGATTACTTTTGAGAGGGGGAAGACTAATTCACCTAGGACCTTGCGAATTTTTTTTAGCAACTTGTACCATGAGGGTCACTTAGGGATTGTAAAAACTAAAGCAAGAGTTAAGCAATCTTATTGATGGCCAGGGGCTGATGGAGAAATTGAAAGGATTGCGAGTGTGTGTAAAATGTATAAACTCAGACGACAAGGCCATGGTTATATTTAACCCGCCCTTACATCCTGTCCACGTTCCTTGCATGCCAAGGGAGAGGTTAGGCGTGGATATTGGTGGTCCGGTACAGGATTTGTATGGGAACTATAAACTTGGCAACCATGGAAAAATGTCTAAAAATGGCATGAAAGAATGCAGAGGAGGTGGACCATTTTTTAGGTGACATTTTTTGTAGAGAAGGGTTGCCCAAAGTCCTTGAGAGTGATAATGGAGTTATTTCTGATATTTTTTTTAAAAAATATATGACAACTGGAGCACAGCACCATTTATTTTAAATGGGAGTAATTTAAAGTACAATAAAATTATCTGTAAAACTGTTGTTAATAAGAAAAAATGTTCTGCACTTTATGGAACGTTTTCCTGCACTTTTAAATGTATCCCTTTTAAAAAATTGCTGTATTCTTTACTTCTAAATGTGGCATCATGTCTACCAGCCCGTGGCAGCAAGGAGCCTGCTGTGTGTAAATGTGACATTTTGAAATGAGAGAAAATTCAACTGAATAGTTAGTTGCATGTTTAAATGCATTACATAAAACACATCATTTTATTTTTCTCCCTTGTCAACGTATCTTTACTAACTGCATGCATATTGCTCCCAGGAGCCTGTAGAAATAGGGCCATGTTATTTTTTTATTATAAATCGTTTTATTAAACATACATTGGTTTCAATAAACAATACAGAGGTATCAATCAAATTATACATTAGAGAGAGGCATAGGCGGAACATATTTATGTAATTGCATTGTATAAGAGGGGAATGCTACGGAGTTAGGGAGTCCTCTTGTTCAGCACAGCGGGGCGGCACACAAATCTCTCCACGGTATGTATTCCAGGGACTTCATATGCGGGACCACTTTTTGGGGCAGCCCCTGGCAGAGTACAGTTTTCTCTATATACATACACCAATCTAGGTCTCTTTCTCAGGCTTTAAGTGTGGGCGATTGGGCAGCTCCCCATAATTGTGCAATATTTCTTTTAGCAAGCATGAACCCTAGTGTAGCCCACTGAGTCTGAGTGTTCAGGTCCGGGGGTTCCCATAAATTCAAGAGGCACCTACGCACCCCTGGGCGAAGATGGACATGTAACACCACGTTGATTGTGTCATGGACTTTGCCCCAATAGGAACTGATATATTTACACTCCCAGATGGTATGCATGAATGTCCCCATATAGCCACAGCGTCGCTTACATTCTCCATTATCGGATCTTCCTATTAGCACCAAACAGGGCCCAGTGATAAATTCTATGTAGGATTTTAAGCTGGACCAACCTAAGGCGCGACGGAATGGCAACTACTCTAGGGGAGGACACTGCCTCTTGCCAGTCTTGGTCGTCTAGTTCGACCCCATCTCGCCTCCATTTCTCCCTCAATGCTTGGAGGGGATCCGTCATATTATTGATTAGTTTCTTGTATGTTAAAGAGATCGTTTTTTCGGGCAGATGAACATCTAAAATTCTGTCCTCTAAGGGTGAGGCTTCGGGAGGTGATGTCCCCTTGGGAAAATGAGACTGAAGTGAATGCAGGATCTGTGTATATCAGAAACATTTGGTGTCTGCCCGCTCGTATGCAGTCTGTAGAGTGTGGAAGGATTTGACCACTCCCTCTACCCAAATGTCTTTAATGTGGAAAATGCCGCTAAGGTCCCACCTATCGAACCCCTTTGACTTCCATAGGTTCCCCAGCTACCCAGAATCCCAAAGCGGGGTGGCCTAAGTCAATTTCTGTCCCCATCCGAGAGAATTAGTGGCGTCATGCCAAATGCGGACGGCATGGTTGATGGGGCTGTCAAGGTGTTCTTTTTGGGTTGTGAATGTAATGCCCTGTTATAGTTGCCCCCGGGAAGGTGCCATCTATCCATAGCATGGCAGGGGTCATCAATACGGCTGTACGTTCCATGATTGATGGCTGCTAAATGTGCAGCCCAGTAAAAAATGTTAATGTCTGGGAGACTAATGCCCCCGTCGTACCAGTTTAGTGTCAACTTATTAAGGGCGATGCGAGGTTTGCCGTCCCACAACAAGTCCCTCTGGAGACTTTCAAGTTCTTTAAAGTAGTGTGTCGGTACAGGTTTTGCAATACATAGAGGAACCTGGGCAAGGAAAGTTTGAAGAGGGCGGCTCTGCCCAGGAGTGAGAGGAGGAGTAATTTTCAGCTGGCAATGTCTGTTCTAAGCTTACGCAGGGGCGAAAGAAGGTTTTGACCGTAACGGATTGTAGGATCAAGAGAGATAAAGATTCCTAAATATTTAAAGCCCATAGTGTTGATTTGTATTTGGCAGTCCCTCGCGGGGATGGGTGGATCTCCCCAGAGAACAAACAATAGGGACTTACTCCAGTTGACCTTAAAACCAGAGAATCTGCCAAACACAGCAAGGATATCCAATACTACTATAAGGGAATTCGTGGGGGAAGCCAAATAGAGCAAGATGTCCTCTGCATGAAGTGAGATGCGATCTTCTAAGTCAGGGGACCATCGCAGACCTCGCAACATAGGATCTTGTTGGATCCAGACTGCCATAGGGCCATATTTTCAACAAGAAAACACAGTAATTTAAAAAGATGCTTCATACAATATTAGCAATATATTTGCTTAATTTAAAGTAGAGAAAAAACATTAAAACAATGTTTCATAGAAACATTTTCCTTCACTTTAAATGTTTTCCATTTGAAAGCAAATGATTGTATTTTTCAGTTAAAAATATGGCACTATGTCTACCAGCCTCTTGGAGCAATTTCTGTCATTAAGTTAACTCTTCATTTTAATTTTCACTCATTTGATAGCATTCAGAAATATCTTTTTGATCTTATGCTCAAATATTGAGTTTAGAAGACTTTTATTTAAGAGTTAAATACCTCAGTACTTCAGGTCCTAATGTCTGTGACCCAAATATGTCAAAATCGGAGTAGGGTGCGGCTCATTATCAGGCTCTGCTATCTGGACAGACCCCCCCAGGATATTGCTGAATAGATTTGCAAATTTTGCGGCACAAAAATTGAAATTTTGCGGCATTATGGTGGCACTTTAGTTTACTTGTAATCACTCTTTTTCAGTCTTAAATCACTGGAAACTGTTTTAGCAGAGTATTCCACTTTCAAATAGGCATGTTTAAAGTGTCTGAGAGTATTTGGTTGCTATACTAAGTCCCCGAGTCCAGTACAAGCCTACATTATGGTTTGCTGTATTCGAGACTCTCCCAGCTGTTTATGCACTGAAAACTGCGCAGTAAACAACAAGTTGCACACATGATTATACTGACTGACTCCCCACCTGCCCCTACCTACCACCACCCCTTCCCTCAAGGGAACAAGTCATTAAAAAAAAAAAAAGTGTAGGGACTAACCAAGTTAGGTAGTTTGCAATTGAGATCATGGAGCGTGCCACCATAGCACATGACACCGTGGCATTGCACGTAGGATCACATGAAGTTATCTCTCTGGAAGTGACATAAGATATTACGATTTCACAAATAGGTTTATCAGGTATATCATGAGTACATTTAAGCGCATTATGAAATTCAACAACTTCGATTTTGCCTTGGCTTGCTCCAAAAAAAGTGGTGCAATCCCAAAGCAAAATCTGGGCCTCAACTAATAAAATCTTTTTCCAAAGCCTCACAAAAAAGAAATTGGCAACCAAGAGTAGCACGGTAGTAAATCTCTTCTGCTTAATTGTTTGCAAAATCTACTTTTTAAAATATTTTATGGGGTTAAGGCTTCTGCTACAGAGCTGGCCAGTAAATCTCAGGGAATATTAATAATGGTTAGATATCTCTGGAGGTTAAAGCATTTTGGGCTAGATGTAGGTAATAGTAAATTACCGATTTGAAAATACCGAATTTTACCGATTCGGTATTTTCGAATCGGTAATTGCTATGTAGATAAAAATTTGGTAAAAAATATCGAATCGGTAAGATTCGGTATTTACCGAATCGGTAAATATACCACCTACATAGGAAAAGCCTATTACCGGTCGGTAACGGCGGATTTCGGCCGTTACCGACCGGTAATAGCCTACCTACATCTGTCCCTTTGTTGGAGAGATCTGTATTTTGTAACAGCGTAAAAGGTTCTACATGCTCTACCATTTGGTCGTGCAGAATGACTTGTACACCGAAATTCCTTCAACATTCACTCGACAGCATTTTATTTCTTTTTTAGGGTATTTTTATTTTGAACAAATTTCTCTACTAAACAGCATGCAGGCGCTCAGGAAAAGAAAAACTGAATCAATACATTGATGGACTCAACCAAGTGAAACATCATAAACTGTTTTGTTTTGTGACATGCATGTGCACAGGACCAACTTGTCCAGGAATAACATTGTATGTGGAGAGCTATGCAATGACGATTGGAGCTTACGGAGTACCCACAATGAAGTGGTGATGAAGAAGACTACAATTTTCAAAGTCAGTGGCCTAATGATAGATTTGTGCTGTGGCTTCCATCAAAAAGCTCCACACAAACTCACAAATTTAAACTGAGGCGTCACAAAAGGTAAATTGAGAAACATTAATCAAAACCCTTACGAAAACGGAGCAAGAGACGTGAACAGTGAAAACAATTCTGCCTGGGCAGTCAGATAACCTTTAACGGTGCCTAACAAAAAACCTTAATTCTTAAAAACGGAGCAAACGTGAACCTATACACCTTCCTGCCAAATTGGTTATATGTGCTTAAAATGGTTATATGTGCTTAAAATAGAAGCCTACAAAAAGGTGCCCAACGAAACCTGCCTCCACTTACTTAGTTGAGTAGTTTGCTGCGAGAATGACATTCATGAGCTTAGAGGGAAATTAAATTAATCAAACCCCTGTATACAATTTAGTCCCATGCAATTCAATTCAATTCATAAAGCTTTATTCAGTACATATAAAATGACCATAAAAGCACATGACAAATTTATACAAATAAGATCATATTGCAGAGGTACACAAAGTAAACATAATGATTAAAACATCATACCTTTCCTAGCATTAATAGATTTATATAAAAAAGTAACAGTAAAATTTCATTGCATCATTTACAGAACGGACTCCATATTTAATAAACATATGTTTTAGATAGACAATACGTGAGTTCATGTAAAGATTGCATATCAAAAGAAAGTGCAATGTGCTCTGCTTGGACAAACGGTCACACAGGCAAGGTCCGGCCGGATGTTTTCTGAGGTTGGGAAAAGCCACCAAATGATGGACCAGCCCGAACCTAAGCCTAATAAGTACAAATCTATGTGAAGGACGGGTCACCTGGGTTAAATATAATTGATAACCTTCATAGACAGTATATTTATTATAGAACATGGTGGAAAGCAGTAAGCCATTGTTGATCGCCCGCCTCTTGGCTCTAAACAGTAAAAATTTGAACTCCAGCTCACTTTTGGGTATTGCGGCTACAGCATACGAATCGGATAATATATTCAAGTCATAAATCTCCTGGAAACTATGAACAATATATTTTAACCAGGGGATCTTAGAATAGTTGTCCAATGCAAGACAGTCCTCTATAACAGATCTATTAAAGGCTGTCTCCTTTTGCCAGATGGATCGCCAAATCATCAGACCCCTTCGGGATATCAGATCTGACAAGTAATTAATCCCCAGTTCTCTGTGTATTAACTTAGTTGGGGCAGAGGTAGGTAGACATAGTAGCTTTTTGAGGAAGGCATTTTTCTCAGTTTGCAGACGGTTATCAGAGCAATATCCCCACACTCTTGCCCCATAAAGGGCAATTGACACACATCTGGATTGATAGATCTGCATGATATCCCTGGTACGTCTATCGCCGATCTTTGCCGCAAATCTAAAAACCCCGTGAGCATTTTTGGCCATCTTGGCGCGGACGTTAGTTAGTTCATGGGACCATGTTCTGTCTTTAGCGAAGGTAATTCCTAGGTAGCAGAATTTATCTACATGTAGCACTTTCTGACCCTCTATAAAAAAGGCATGTGGTTTCTTTCGACCTTCCCCGCAGGTCATGGTATGTTTTTTTTTCTTATGAAAATTTCCGGTCTTTGATAAAAACCGAAAATCTATCAATCGGTCGTTGGAGACCAATGGGGGTCCTAGATAGTAGCACGGCATCGTCCGCATATAACAATACTGGCACTGCGGACCCTTTAACCTGAGGGGCATCGGCGGTAATAGTTTTTAAAACTCCATCAATTTCATTAATAAACAGGGTAAAAAGCAGAGGGGCAAGAACAAAGCCATGTCTAATGCCCCTCTTGACACTAAATTTAGTCGTACATTCTCCTTTTACACCATAGCGCACGCTGGTTTGCAGTTTTTTGTAAAGCCGGGCTAAGAAAAAGATTATACCCTCAGGGGCCCCAAGCCCTAACAGGGTTGTCCATAAGATGGAATGATCCACCAGATCGAAAGCACTACTTAAATCAGCAAAGCAGAGATAAAGAGAACCCTGTTTTGCCTGGGTATATTTCCCGACCAGCAGATCTAAATTTATGCATTGGTCGAGGGTGCCACGGCCTTTCCGGAAGCCATATTGGGTACTAGCCAGAATCCTATTAGCCTCCCCCCATTCTCCCAGCCTCGCCAGCAACACTCTACTCATGATTTTTACTGAGGAGTCTAGCAGAGAGATAAGGCGGTAGTTAGTAACATCCGACCTATCACCCTTCTTGTGGATTGAGACCATAATAGATTCTCCCCACGTCGGGGCGCCCCACAACTCACAACTGCGTTAAATATAATTGTTAGTATGGGGCTCCATAGTGCAGGTACAGCTTTGTAGACGCCTATAGGCACTCCATCCGGCCCTTGAGCCTTCCCCCCCCTTACTAGCATTAAGGCCTAATTCTACTTCCGCTACGGTGATATCCAGAGGCACAATCGGCCATGGGCTACAATTGGCTCCATAAGAGTGATCAAATTTAAATATAGCGGAAAAATGGGATAACCAGGCCTCACTAGTAACATTTGAGGTAAGCTGAGGGATAGAATCGTCTTTAAGGAAGCCCAGAAAAGGGCACAATTAGACTGTTCCACAGCCTGTCAGTGTTTCCCAGGCCTGCTGTTGCAGCTCGCCCTTCCTGCGCTTGAGAGCAAGTTTATTATCTACTCTCAACTGGATGATCAATCTTTGGTCTCTTGGCCTAGTTGTTAGCGCCTGTTTTAAATTGGTCAGGAGAACCGTACAAGTGTGGTCAAACCAGCCCGGACTATGGCTGGTTTTCATTTTACCAGGCCTAGTAAATGTTGCTTCTATAAATGTATTAATGCCACTAAAATTAACTAAAACCCGGTCCGGATTGTTATTGTAGTTTAAAATATCGTTAATTTCACCCAAACTCCCTTTAACTATAATGCTTGAGAATTCCTCGGATTTTCCGCCTTTCCACCTTAGTCTCACACCATTCAGCCTATGTGGTACAATATTCTCCACTGTCCTCAACGGGGATACTAACCTGCATGCCCAGATAACAGTTTCTAAAATAATACAATTGTGATCACTTAAAGAGGTTGCTTCAATTCTAGGGGCCATACAATAAGAAACGATATTAGATGTTACAATAACATGGTCAATAATAGAACTAGTGTTCCTACCCGTAAATGTGGGGATAATATGACCATGTACGTCATTTGAATATTGCAGAAATTTCCAGATCGTGGTCCGCCATGAATTTATTGAGTGACTCACCATAAGTATTGTGTCGGAAATGCAAGTCGTCCATTCCTAAATTACTTTTAACCCCACAGACCTTTTGGGTGGACATTGCACAGATCGGGATGTTAAAATCACCCACCCAAATAAAATCAAAAATAACGTTTGTCTCTGCAATCAACAATCCATAACTACTTGATGTTGCATCTTATCAAAAATGTTATCATAAAAGATAAATAAAAGTACATTACGGCCATGATTCTCATGCAACCAGAGGATCTGTACATAGGTCCCAACACTCATATACCTCTCCACAATCAAGGGTTGATTAATGGAGACCAAAGTCAAAACACCCCCTTTGGCTCTTCCAGACACAGGGCCCTGTGCTAATAAATTATAAGAGACATAACCATCATAGCTTACGGGGTCCATACACCATGTTTCTTGGAAACAAATAATTTCATGGGAATTAATAAAATACGTCCAGCCCAGTGTATCCCCTTTAGAAGCCAACCCGGCGATATTCCATCTGACTATGGACAACCCTTCGTTGCCGCGGGTACTAATCTTAGCTTGAGTAGAATCTCCTAACGGTACGTCTCCTGCCCTTTGCTCATTAACTTGTCAACTACAACATTACTTGGGGGGATCTCTTGCGGAGACCCTGGTTCTTCTAGTACATCTCCTTCATTTCCTTTTTCAACAATATTTGAGGCCACCTCCTCCACATTAATAATACAATCCAAATCAAGTCAATCATTAGTATCTAGGGTACTTAGGGCTTGGTACCGATTTAAAATAGGTATCTCAAAAGGTGGGTATAAGTCTGGGCTTCCACCGGGTGGAAGGGGACCTCTCTTTTCTCTGGCCTTGGGTTCATAAGTTAAATGGCTATAGAAAAAACCAAGAGGACGCAAAGTAATTCCTATGTCGGAATATGGTAGCAATGTCGCTCTAATGAGGGAGGTTGCAGCAAAATAGTTTTTTTTTAAATTTATAATGATACAATCACCCTTGATACTTTTGTTGGAATTACCAATCCAATTGACCCTTCTGGTAGTAAGGATGTGATTGGAAAGATTCACAGGAAACCCACATTGTCGGTTAAGCCAGAACACTGTTTTATTTTTGAGAGAATCATGGTATTCCTGCTGATTCTGATTCATATTTTGTTCCAGGGGTGGCACATTTGTTAAAACGGCCACATACACGGAGGAGCTACGACAGCAACCAAGATGGCCGCGTAAGCTCCCGGCTCCGTCGACCTCCGCCACTGGCTCCACAAACCTGTTAATTATCCTGATTTTGCGCCAGACCTCCGTGTGGCTGAGGAGTTGCGGATCCCAATGGTGCATTTCCGAGACTTTTGCTGGCTCGAATGACGGAGCTACACCGTGTCTCATTTTTCGGCCTAACCCAGCCGGGGCCTCGAGTACTGACCCAGCCGGGTTTCAGTTGAATAACATCGGCCGCGGGACGTGGGCAGAGTCTGGTCTCTCAAAGTGGAGGTCATCCTTGCCCAATTCGGATGGCGGTCGAGTGGTATGTTTGATGATACAGGACCGGCGACACCAAAGATCTGTGACCGTGAGCAGGGGGCCCCTCCCTGGAGACCTCGCACCGCCTCCCGGGTTTCGTGGGCTGGGGTCCCCGCCTGCCGTGGCGGAGTAAAATCGCCTCATCGATAGGTCGCCCTCCGTCACCGTCCGCCCCGCTCTTGTCCGTCCCCCCGGAGCACTCCGGCCCCTCCGGGATAATCGATTTTGGTTCCCATCGATCGTGAGGAGATGGATCGGACGGAGTGTGCTCCGTCCCTCAGTACCATAATGGCCGCTATCGGGGCACTTCACTATCAAGTAGACGCCATCATCCACAAAATGACCGATGTAGTTGAGAATATCTGTTTGAGACCGGATTCTGACCCCTTTACCAGCATCGACACAAGTGGAGTTCCCTGCGGAGCGGATTTTGACCGAGGAAGAGGACCCCGTGCTGAACATGGCTCCGATGCCCCTGATTAACGCTCGAGTACCAGCTTGCGAGCTCGAGATCTCTGAAAATTTCTTGCTTCCACCACCATTGTCGCTTGAGATGGAATCACTTGACCGTTCACGACTGGAGGACTCCTTTGCTACCTTCTCGATTGACTTTCCATCCCTCTTCCCCCATTTGACTTTACCACATTCGTCGAGGAAATGCTACCGAGATTTTCTGTCGATGGGGGAATACTTCACCGTGATTGATTCACTTCATGGCCTAATAACTTTTACTTGTTTCTGCTGTAAACGTTTGAATTTCCTTGGACTCCTTGACTCTCCTGTCTCTACGGTGGTTCTAATGGTGGGAGCTCGCATTAAGGATCGCAAGGGCCAGGGCTGAGCTTGACTGTCAGGGTTCGATATTGAGACTTTAATGGACTTGGGATTCTGCTACCTTTGCTGATGCGGGAGGTCCGGTGGGGTTGTTATAACTTCCCCTATATAGTTTTGCTAATTAATTTCTTTTAAATATTTTAATAGTAGGGGTTGTTCACTTTTAGCGGGGGGAGGGGAGACCGGGAGCATGTATGACAAATTCCTCCTCCATTTTTCCATGTTTGGTACTTAGTTAGATGGGGCGACAGGCACACTGCTAGTTGGGGTTGGGCGGAAGCCTTATGCAGGGGTGCAGGGGGGGGGTGTTCGTTGTTTGTATTTGTGTGTGTTTTTATGTTTCAAACTCCTTTTTCAATCCTGGTGGTAGCTGCCTTCCCGGGGGGTTATCTGGTTCGGTGGGCGGACAGGTCCTAGTGCTGGGGTTGCTTTAGACTTTTCACAATGTTTTCTCCTTAATTGCTGCAAATGGATAACGATCGTAGCTTCGCTTATTGTTTTTATCGTATTGCCTTCGACACCCACTCTATTATCCTGTATTTAATATCCTGTTCTCAAGGAGTGACGGAAGAATCAATAATGTCGATATATAGGATTGATTATTGTTGTGTATTGCAAAATGGCACGCCATTTTAGCCCGAGCTCTGGCTTCACCATCTGGACTCTCCGTTCATTGCTCACCATTTATTTGTTTGCGAATTACTCATTCCGTGATGTAAGGCGTCTGCCACTGTATCTTTCATTTGTTTTAATTTTCAATAATAAAAAAAGAAATTTAAAAAAACGGCCACATACGGGGCACAATCAGGGGCTAAATTAATAGTGTGACTGCGCTTAACTTCAACGGCTGTCTGATCACTCTGTAGTTCTGATACCACCGACTCTCCTTACCTCTGGTGGCTTGAGGATTTTGCTCGCCTATAGATACCTTAGCAGTCTCTCCGCTACATTGAACCACAGGGTTAGATATCTTTAACATGGCATTGCCATCCCTGCGTTCCTTTGCAGCTTCCATAGAAGTTTTAACTAATTCACTATGGGCGGATAGTAGACCAACTAACCTAGTAACCTCTCTAGAAAGAGTATCTAGTTTTTCAGAAAGGGGTTTGATAAGGCTTTCGATTTTTACAGCAATGATGTTAAATATTTGCTCAAACTGTTCATCATTTAAGGCCACAGTTCTAGATTCCACTGTTTGCTCTTCTCTATCTGGTACATTAATAGACAATGTTTTGGCTCCCTTGTTGCTTTTATTTTAGTTTTAGTTTGTGCTTTTCTACATCCCCTTCTGGTTTTAGGGGCTGGTGACCTTTGGGTTGAAATGTTAGAAGTATCAGCAGGGTAGTTGCTAAATTTGACAGCACAATAACCGGGCTGCTTAACTCCCTACTTGCTACCAAAGGTTCTGGCGAGGTTAGGGGCGTTGCTGGCTGACTACCTAAATCTAGTGAAAGTCGCCGTTCTCCTCTATTTATTTCATCATTTATAACACTTACTGCTCTTACTAGGTAATTATCAAGGGTTGCGCTGGCAGGTCCCATGGGTTTTTTTTCCCTTCCGTTTTGACATTGTTGCAAGAGAAGGTAATCAAAATTAATTACAAAAAGTACACGATGCTAGTATGATTGAAATACTAAAAAAGAGAAACATAGGAACCTCGGATATATTAAAAAGGATCAAGTCCACTGCGGTGCAGTTCAATGCAAATTGCCTTAAATGAAATGGCGCTTTAAAGTCTTACTTCATTACACTGAGGCAGTCCAGAGTTGCAACTAAAATCCAAGGGGTCTGGCCCAGCCTGGCCTCTTCCGTCCTCGGACGGCCTCAGACGGCCTGCCCTTTGCCCGGGCTTAGCCCGGCGACGCGGGGGCTCTCCTATGTTCTTAAGCGCCTCTGGGTGCAGGATGGGCGCGTGCGGCTTCCGGCCGCGATGGTTCCTGGGGAGTGTAGTCCCCCCCTCACTGCGGCCGTGCTGGATGGCAAAAAGCTACGGCAGCTGAGGGAGACCGGCACCAGGAGCAGGGGATCTGTGGGCAAGCGAGCAGGTATTGCCCCCAAAAGCGTTAAGGCACCCGCTCCACCAGGGCTCTCCTCTGTTTTTAAGCACATCCGGGCGCGGGATGGGCGTGTGCGGCTTTCTGCCGCGATGGTTCCTGGGGAGTGTAGTCCCCCCCCTCACTGCGGCCGCGCTGGATTGCAAAAAGCTACGGCAGCAGAGGGAGACCGGCTCCAGGAGCAGGGGATCTGTGGGCAAGCGAGCAGGTATTGCCCCCAAAAGCGTTAAGGCACTTACTCACACAAAGCATGCCTCTCAAGAACTTGTTAAGAGATAGCAAGCTCTGTGCCTTTGTTTCCCCTCCGTGGCATTTACAGTTAAGTTAGGTTCCAGGCCGCCCGAAGTCCGGATACTTCATCAAAAGGAGCCGCCTAATGACCCCCTAACTTGGCCTTTATCTTCACAGCTGGAGGTGACGATAAAAAAGCCCTCCTTGTAGCCTGCACGTTGTTACTGTAGATGCAATGCAGGAACTGCTCTGCACGCTTGACTCAGCTCTTCTTGCAGAAGGCAGGACTGCTGATGCTTTCTGCCGCCCAGCCCCGATTTCGGGGCCCTTTTGTAAAAAGTGCTGCCTTTTACAAAAGTGCAGATTTCGCGATTATTTTGCAAATTGCAAAATCCTGGAGGGTCTGTATGGAGCCTGATAAGAAAGTAAAATAAACATAACCTTCCCATAACTTTAAAAGGAAAACAACAATTATTTGTTACGGTACTATTTTAAAAATTAATTTTTAGGCAAGAATATATGATTGAATCTATGATAATGACTGGAGAAAAGAAATCCAAGGAAATCCAGAGTGAGGAGAATCATGTAACGGTACCCAGGGAAACCCAGCCTGAGACATCTTGTGTAACAGATTGTAGGGAACTTGGAGAGGAACTTCATACTACAGCCCTCATGGTATCCAGAATAGGAAGACCAATTGTGAAACCTACATTGTTTGACTATGTGGTCATTGTGTACTGAGGGGCATTAAGAGTGTTGTACCTAGTCTTTTGAATGTACTCATTTGCCGGGACTAGTGAGGGGTTCCTCTGTGCTCAGTTCTTTTTAGTTCATCAGATGTGTCTCATCTTATTTAAACATGCTCAAAACAAACGCCAAACAAGACAAACTTAACCTACAGAAAATTAACAGATTATACAAGTCTGCTATCAAAAAAGCTAAGAAAAGGTACTATTCAGACAGAATTCAAAACGCTAAATGTGCAAATAAAGAATTCTATAAAGTACTCAATGAATTTCGCAAACCAAATTGCCTAGAAGGAACTCATCCTGTTACTCAAGATTTCACAGACAAAGTGGCAAATCATTTCACGGACAAAGCAGACACGTTGGAATCGTACTTAAAACAGAAACAAAGCACCAGCACTAACCCTTGTACAAGACAACAATCCAAGAATGCTCTAATCAAGCCTCTCCGTTCCTTCCAACACATCTCACACGATGAATTTATGGACCTGGTCAAAGCAAGCAGGCCTGCTGGCAGCCCTTCTGACCCCTTTACGCCACAAACTTTCAAGACTATTATTTTAACAACCTCTGCTGCCACTCCAGTAAGAAGAATCATCAACGATTCCTCAACTACTGGAATATTTCCAGAAGAACTCAAAAAGTCATACATACGCCCTTTACTAAAAAAACAATCTTGGACCCGCTGAACCCTGACAACTACAGACCCATTACAAATGGACCGTTCCTGGGCAAACTGATATAAAGAGTAGAACCCAGATGTCACAACTCATTGAAGAGAATGACATACTTTCAGACTTCCAAACAGGATTCCGTCGGGAAGAGGCACTGAATCTGCCCTCCTTGCCATCTGGGATGACCTAAAGAATACAGTTGACCGCAACGGGGTTGCTGCGCTACTCCTTTTGGAGCTCTCAGCTGCCTTTGACATGGTTGACCATGACACTCTGAAACAAAGACTCTATGAAGCCGGCATAGAGGGAACTGCTCTAGACTGGATCGCGTCCTACCTTCGAAACAGTACTAATGACATCCATACCCCACCTTTCTCGTCCAAACCGTACTCCACAAAAGCAGGGATCCCTCAAGGTTCTATCATCTCGCCCATGCTTTTGAACATCTACATGAAGTCATTACCAGTACTGATCAATACATTTCACCTTACATGCTATAACTATGCAGATGACCCGCAAATAATCCTTCAAGTGGAATGCCCCAAAGACATTGGAAAATCACCAATATTCAGCTGTCCCAGAGATGTGGATCAGTGGATGACCCGGAGCCATCTTAAATTGAATGCTTCAAAAACTGAAATACTCACGTGTGGCGATTGGAAACATTACAACCCGCTTGCCGCATGGCCTGATGAACTGGGATCACTACCTAAAGTATCGAAGGAAGTAAGAAACCTCGGTATGACCATGGACTCCAAGCTGTCGATGAATGCCCAAGTGGATAAACTAGCAAGATCAAGCATTGCTACTATAAAAACGCTGCGATACATTTTCCCTCATTTAGGATTTCCACACAAGGTCCAAGCTACCATCTCCCTTGTTCTGTCCAAACTCGATTACGCCAATAGCCTCTACCACGGATCACCTTTAACGACCATGAAAAGACTACAATGGATTCAGAACTCGGCTTTCAGACTACTTTTGCATATCAAACCGTGAGACCACATCTCCCCTGCCTTGAAAGCCCTGCATTGGTTATCGGTTGCCAGAAGATCCAGTTCAAGCTGCTTTGTATCACCCACAAAGCAATACATGGGACCACTCTTCATCAGAAATAAAATCACCAAGCACATTCAACAAAGAAACCTCCGCTCTAAAGGAGCATCTCGCCTCAAAATCCCACCATACAAGAAAACAACCATGGGTGGCATATCCTTCTCTGTTCAAGCAGCCAAACTATGGAACTCTTTACCCCCATCATAAGGTCCACCGACAATCACCTTATCTTCAGAAAACTACTCAAGATTTGGCTCTTCCCCACATACGCACCATACGCAAACAAAAATTTACAGCATATCCCTCTGTATACAAGAATTTTCTTTCACTATAGATATGTACCTATCTTTGTGTACTACTTTGTATAAACATGTAAAATAATTATGTTGTTGAGAGAAAAAAAAAAATCATCTTTGGTCTACATGTACATACTTCCGTTGTGCATCTATGTACCTTCCATGTACTTGGATCTGTGTGTCTGTTACTTTTCTCCTGAAAAAGCATATCCAATGCACTACCCTATTTCTCATCCTGTGCCTCTATCAATATCTTTAATCTACATATACTAACCTCCTTTATGTATCTATATACTTTCAATGTAATTATGGATCTATATATTTATCACTTTCTTCTAATTTAGCATTTCCATTGCACTACCCTATTTCTCAGCGTATACTTCGCTCAATATATATTCTAGCCCAACCTTTTGACTCATCTCAAACTTCTTCTACTACTCCTACCAATGCACTACCCTATCTCTCATCCTATACATCTATCAATATATCCTCTACATCCACTCTCTCATTTATCCCAAACCCCATACCACTACTATGATTGCCAAAATAACCCTTTCTAGACTCTCTCCTACTCTACCCCTCCTTGCATCATCTGACACTTCTTTTACTATACCGATCCCCTAAAACAAACCTTTCTAAACTCTTCCCTAAGTCCTCCCATCCAAAACTCCTTTTTACTCACCCAAAAGCCTCCTCCTACTGCTGACCTAAAAAATAAAATAAAAAATAAAAAATCCTTCTCTCTTTTAACCCTCCACTATCCTTTTCAATCGAAATTAACCGACTAACATGTTCACTTCGCAAATTCCATATTAAACTATACTAATATACTACCCAAATAACAGAATAACATATCCACTACTCAAATTACTTCATATTTTTTTTACTATACTAATTTTCAACAGTAATCCTTTATGGGTTCCGGAGTGGCGTGCTACTCGCCAGAAAAGCGCTTCAACACCCATCAGGGGTAACAAGTTCTATATGAATGCAAATATTTCTTCCCCTTTCATCCCTCCTCTAACCTTCACACTCCAAGTAACTGACTAATATCCATCACTGAAATTACTTCATTTTTCACCATATTAATTCACCACTAATCCTTTGTAGGCTTCCTGAATGCGTCAACAAGCGCTATATAAATACAAACCTTTGTCCTCCTCTATCCTGCTGCTATCATTCCAAATCCAATTAACTGACTAACCTATACACCACTTAAAATGTACTTGCATGTTTCACTATACTAATTCAACACTAATCCTCTATGGGTCCCGGAGTAGCGTACTACTCGCCGAAAAAGCGATTTGACGCCTCGTCAGGGGTAGTAAGCGCTATATGAATGCAATTACAATACAATACTGATGTAGCGCACCAAAACGGGCTCCCCCGCTGCCCCCTGCCCCCAAGTATCTTCCGAATGGCCCTTCCTGGGCTGGAAAGGCAGATACTAACCCTTCTGAACAACTCCTTGGAGATGGGCTACCTACCTCCCAATTTGAAGGAGGCCAGAGTGACCACCCTGCTGAAGAAACATGGAGCAGACGCCACTATCCTCAAAAATCATAGGCCCTTCTCACAGCTCCACTTCCTGGTGAAAGTGGTCGAACAACATGTCCATAAGACACTCTTGGCCTTCTTGGAAGAACACCAGCTACTCCAAGCCCGACAGGCGGGTTTTAGAGCCCACCACAGTACCGAGCTGGTGATGTTGTCTGTACTTGAAGAGCTCAGAACTATGGCTGACAATAAAAAACGGAGCGCGCTGATTTTATTAGATCTGTCAGCGGCGTTCGATACGGTCAGTCATACACAACTGCTGGCCTGAATCACTGACTTGGGCATTCGCGGACAGGCACACCAGTGGCTCACATCCTTCCTGTCCGGCCGGTCCCAGAGGATCCAGTTGGGTGAGCAGGTGTGGCATCCCCCAGGGCTCCGCATTGTCACCACTCCTCTTTAACATATACCTACAGCCTCTGGTGGCAGCTTTAGCCCATATGGACTGCAGAGTTTTCAATTACGCAGATGACACCCAACTCATCCTTCGGATTGATAACTCCACTCAAGACCTGGCACAAAACATCCTCAGATTGACGGTAAACTGGATGACGGCCAATTACCTAAAATTAAACCCAGACACAACAGAATATCTCGTCATACCCACGAAAAATAATCCCTGGAGCGACCGTTTCTGGCCCCAAGAACTGGGTACCTCGCCCACACCAGTACCCGTGGGGAAAAGCCTGGGCATTAAGATTGACTCCGAGCTCTCGATGGCCAATCAGATCACCACAGTGGTCGGAACGTGTATAGGTCTCCTGAGACAATTGCGGAAACTTGTTCCCCTCCTTTCAACTGCCTCATTACAGATGATTGTATCAGCAACAATTGTCTCTAGATTAGACTACGACAACGACTTATACATTGGCCTCCATCGGAATCTTATCAATAAACAACAGGTGGTACTGAACAACGCAGCCAGACTGATTTTTAGGCTGCCGAGAAGGACCCATGCCCCCCCCCCTGCTGTGCAAGCTGCATTGGCTCCTGATTAAGCAGAGAGCTAAATTCAAGGGCCTCTGTATTGCCCATAAAGCAATCTACGGCCAAGCCCTAGTCTACATCAAAGAACGCCTTGAGAATTACATCCCGGGTCGTACATTACGATCTTCTGAAGCTTGTCACCTGGTCCCTCCACGATACAATTGTGTGTCCAAAGGAGGAAGAGCGTTCTCCATCTTACTTCCACAACTATGGAACCTACTGCCTGATCAACTACGCAAGGAACCTGCACTCTTACCCTTCAGGAAACAGCTTAAAACGATCCAGTTTAGGGAGGCTTTGCACTCGATCTAAACCCCTCCCTGTGATGTTATGTAACCGCTCAAATGTTCTCTGGCCCGCTCTCTAAAAGACCTGCCGGTGATTACGCGCTATACAAGAATAAACTAACATAACATAACAATGCCCACTACGGATCCCCAGGGATGCTTCATAGCTCTTAGAGGATCCATGGGAGGAGCCGCCCTTAATCTGCTCTCCATATACTCCCTCCTTCACTGCTTCCATTGACCCTGCTGCGCACCACAAATCTCATCGCCTCGCTACCTCCCAGGCTGACGGTCATTTGAGGGCATTTCAATACAATTTGGTCCGGGGGCAGAGCCAGCACCAGACGCGGAATTCGCCTCATGCTGCAGCCTGGGACTCTTCGGTCCAAATTCCCCCGAGGACGCGCACATCGCCTACCAATAAGGTAAATTGAACCTTGCAATAAAACTACGGTGGGTAAATTTAAGACCCCTGAATACTACACAAAAAGTGTGAGTATAAAATTTTAATCTGTTTGTCCTGACGAATGCTCCATAGACAAGGAGCTGAAACATGTTGACTGTTTGTTTAAAGTGATATGCGAGGATCCAGTCACTTGATCCAAGAGTATACCCGTTTGTTTCTTTTAATAACGATTCACATCCGTTTAAAATTAAAACAGTTGCTTGGATGGTGATTTCTTTTTTTTAAAAAATAACCTTCTTTTGTGGTGGTACCTACACACATCTCTGGACAATACTACGCTACTCCAGAGTTTGCCTCAGGCTTGAGGCTGGCATGTAGCACACTAGATCACCCAATGATAAATGCCAAAACGTCTATGTGGAGCGGAGAATCAACATAAACCGCACAACAAGAAACATAGCGTTTATGAGGGTTATCTAGAGAACTTATAGTAACGTAATTACAAGTGTCCTAGTCTAAATTTTGATCTACACATCTAATTTGGGGAACTGACTGGACACCATTTCCTCCTCCCTACTTTGATTAATAAGGCATTTCAATACAGTCATGTACCCGAACCTTGACGCCACAAGCCTGCCATCCAACACAAGGACCGCCCATGCACAACTCCTCACTAACTGGGCAGGCATACTCGCTATGTGTGATACTTGGAGAATTTAGCATCTCCAAGCCAGACAATACACCCACACCTCTGCTGCACATCACACTCAAGCAAGCATTGATCACATCTTTATGCAAGCACTAGACTGCCAGAAAGTAAGGCATATCGCTATCCTCCCCAGAGGCATCTCTGATCACTCACCGATACTCTTGGGGGTTGGAGATCCCTCCGACACACTTCGTCCGATCTTGAGTTTCAATGCGTGGTTCCTCCAGGACAAAAACCTTAGAAAGGCTGTGGGCAAAGAACTCAAGCAATATTTTCTTACTAACCACGATTTGGTCCCCTCCCCGAATATTTTATGTAAAGCGGGTAAAGCCGCTATCCGTGGCTTGGCCAAGGGCCAGCTCAAACTCAAACGCCTCTCCCAAGATGCTCATGTTACTCTCTTGGAGGCCCAGGCGACTCTCCTTGAAAACCAGACAGCTGCCCAACAGGATGACATGCGTGAGAGGCAACTCATGCACTTGCGCAACGAAATCAAGCAAATCTCCATGGAGGCCGCTAAGCTACTGTGGCGATCCTCTGTAGAGAGGGTGTATGGATGGGGGACAAGAACAGGAAATTCCTACACCGTTTGGCCACATACCCCATGGCCAATCGTATCATCCCAGGGATTATTTTTTAATTTTTATTTATTTATTCATGTATCAAAAATATGATCATTCACATCTTAAATACAATACATCATCAATAAAACAATAAAAGGTGCAGCAGTATAAAAAACAATAAAAAAATACCACTAAGCCTGCTTAAAATTACTACGACACAGGCACAAATTTGCCCATTTTAAACCTTTTCCACCATGCAAACATTAAAAACATTGAGACAGCAAATACTAACCAGCTTGTAGTATCTGATTATAAACCCAGAGGATGTCACTCACAGCATCCCTTCGGCGATAGCCCAGACCTTTGCCGATTATTATTCCAAGCTCTATTCGAGGCAGGAATCTGAACTCGCTCTTTCAAGTTAGAAAGCTCAAACACATATCCAGCTCCTTCGCTTAAGCCAAGCTGACGCACTAGACCTCGACCTTCCTATCACCCGGGAGGAGAACGGTGATGCTATATGGCGCTCTGCTCCGGGTCCCGACGGTCTCCCTCAGGAGTATTACGCCGCCTACCGAGAAATACTTGACCCGCATTTATTAGACGTCTTTGCAAAGCGACTGAAAATGGCTTTTTTCTGCCCAAAACAGACGTTGCCACGATTGTGGTAAATCCTAAAAACGCTGCCTCCTTCACCACACTGTGCAGAGTATCGCCCCGTCTCTCTCATAAACATGGAGGTAAAAATGTTACAGCAAACAAATGATGGACGGAATGCTGACAATGCAAACATTCTGACCTAGTCAAAATATCTGGGTTAAATCCATTGTTCTTTTGCCCACTATGCCACCCCAGTTTGGACCCAGCCATATGCAAATCAATCAAGCACGACTTCTGTGTGCGAAGGTAGATCGCTGCGCTGTCTTCCTGTGTATAGAAGTGGCTCACATTTGCCTCCTAGCATCACGTACCTATCTACCCTATAAGTTGGTTCCGAACCCGCCACATATACCCAGTCATTGACCACTTGCAGCTGGGATGCTCAGTAATACAATTGAATGTCTGGGAGAGCCAGTACCCGTCATACACCCCCCTTGTGAGCTTTCGCAACGATATCCTCTGGTTCCCACCCTCCCAGAGCAGCGTCCGCAGTGTCTGGGATATGCGCCTGAACACCGCGCCGGGGACCGGATATGGTGTGTTTTGTAGGATATATAGGAGTCGCGGCAGTGCCAGCATCTTGAATAACGCCGCACGTCCCATAAGGGAGAGAGGCATGGACCAGTGAGCCACATCCGATACTAGCCGTGCCAGGTGGGGCTCAAGATTTTTAGTGAAGAACTCCGCCTAGTCTCTGGTGACGTACACCCCCAGGTATTTGAACCCATCAATCGCGACCGAGGCAGGACACCTCGTCCGAATCCGTGGGGGAGGGCCCGAGAGGGGGTAAATGAAAAACTTGGCCCAGTTCGTATAGCCGGAATAGCTACCAAACAGTTCAAAGAGATGAATCACCAGCGCTACCCAGAGTGGTAAGGTCTGGCCATGTAGAGAACGATGTCGTCTGCGTATTAAGATATATGCTCCGCCCACTCATCTTTAAGTGCCAGGCCCCAGAAAGACCTGTCTCTCCAAATCCAGTGAGCCAGCGGCTTAAGGGCCAGGGCGAAGAGGAGAGGGGACAGGGGACACCCCTGCCTGCTACCCCTGTGCAGGGGAAATGCTCAAGACATCGCTCCATTAACTCTCACCCTCGCTACCGGTTGTTCGTACAACAGGCGCACCCAGCTACAAAATACCGGACCGAAGCCCAGTCGCTGAAGAACCATAAACAAGTACAGCCATTTGATGCTGTCAAAGGCCATTGAGGTGTCCAGCGCCATCAATGCCGTTTGGGTGCTGCCCATGTCTTCCGTCATGTAAAGGACCCCGTAAAGCCGTCGTAGATTTTGTTGAGTGCTCTTGTGAGGCATGAAACCTGACTGGTCGACGTGTATCAGAACCGGTAGAACAGAAAGCAGTCTCGTCGCCAAGGCCTTGGCCTCCACGCCGATAGGATGAGCATTGGTCATCCGGTTTCCCAGCCTTATGAATAGCCACATCGTGGCTTCCCGTTGATCAGGCGGGAGCTTCCTCACCTTTTGTGCTTCAAGGAACATCTGTCTTAGAGGGTCAATTACGTTTGCCTGCTTCTTGTATATTTCCACTAGGAACCCATTGGGCCCCTGTGCCTTCCCGGCCTGGAGAGAGTTAAGGGCTTTTCCAAGTTCTAACCCCGTGAGTTCAGCCTCTAGGCGGTCTTTCTGCTCCTGGGACAGAGTGGGCAGCGCCAAGTCCCGTAGGAACTCTGCACAATCCCGCTCCGTCCTGGTGCATATCGGGGTGTAGACCCTCTCATAATATGACGCAAAGGCCTCTGCTATGTCCGTATCTGTAGATGCCAGGGACTCCCGTCTCATCCCTTACCTAGGTCACCCAGGATCGCTCCCTATCCCGGGGTTCGAGCCACGCCAATAATTTCCTGCATTTGTACCCCGCTTCATATATCCGATGTTGCGTGGCCAGGGAGTAGGCCCGCGCTTCGCATTCCGCCAGCGAACGAAGTTCCTTTTGCTTGAGGGCTAGTTCATGGAAGCGGTCTAGCGAGGACGTACCGCCGGCTCCCTGCTCCAGGGATTCAATTTCTTTTTATAACGGTTTGATCTGCAGCGATTCTTCCTTTTTCTGAGCGCCAATCAGCGCTTGGGCTTGACCTCTCAGGACCGTCTTATAGGCTTCCCACAGGGTTAGTTGGGAGTCAACCGAGCCCTGGTTCTCAGCGAAATATTGTTGGGAGCCATCCCTTAACTTGTCAGTTATGGAGTCGTCTTTGAGGCGCCATGGGTCTATCCAGGGGAAGGCCGCCCTGGCAGTTACCGCACCCTTGAGGATGACGCCAACCGGGGAATGGTCAGAGATTCCCCGGGCCATAATACAGGGTTCCGCAAAATCACCCAGCTGGTCCACCCGCGTGAAGAGGTGATCTAACCTGGAGAAGGACCCATGTCTAGCTGAGTAGAAAGTGTGTTGCCTTTGGGAGGGGTGATGTGTGCGCCATAGGTCGCTAAGACCCATTACTGTAACAAAGCCCTGTAAGCCAAATTCCCCCCTATTGCCCTGCCTCTCACCTTAACGATCTAAGTCAGCATCCATGACCGCATTGGTGTCCCCCCCAGTACGATAGTTCTTCCGGTGAGGTCCACCAAGTAGGTTCCCAGTTTTGTATAGGTTGGGTCATGCAGGCCGGCTTGGATATAACACGAGCTAAAAACTATCGTTCGCCCCTCCCATCTGGCCGCGGCGGCTGCCATACACCCAGAGTCCTCCGTCCATGTGCCTGTAATTACCATCGGCAGGGTATTGCAAACTAGGATACCTACTCCACTAGAGCCAGACGTGAACCCAGAGTGGGGCACCATCTTATAGCCGAAATGTTCTAGGGCCTTGCATCTGTTACCACGTAGATGTGTCTCCTGTAGGAGAACTACGTCAGGGGAGTGCTGTTTCACGTGCTGCAGCACTAGTGTCTGCTTAATTTTGTTGCCCAATCCATTGACGATCCACGTCCTTATCTTTATTTGTGGCTGTTCACCCATTAATGTAAAGGGGCCCACGTTTCCTCGGATACTTCACATCCCACTGCATACCTTTAAGAATAGATAACCAATCATCTGGATTTGAATCACCATGAGCCAAACATAAACTTCCCCTCAAACCAGTCCTCCCCTCCCCAGCCCACATCCCCGCCCTGCCTCCCTGGTAAGTGGGCCCCCAAGCACCCACCTTCCAAACTCACAGAGTGTCTGTTGCCCCATCATCTCCAGATCAACCAAACGAGGGAACATAAGCCTGCAGTCCGCAGAAAGAGACATACCTTGTTTCCGGAGTACACACCCCGTGGATGGATTGTATTGAAGAACCCTACCCCACCACCCCAGGCTCACCCCCCCTCAGCCCCATTGGCTAGTGCTGAGGCCCTTGTTTAGTCACAATTAGTAACAATGAGACCCAAAACTTACATCTTTGGAGTAGGCCACAGTCCCGGAGCATCTTGCCTGGCACCCACTGAAACTCAAGGACCCAAGAAGCATGCCAACCCCCATCCTCTCGTACAGGAATCACCCCAAACAACCATTACCACCATAGTCACTTAAGTGATATCTGCTCGCTCTCTAGGTTCTCCCATGGTGATCTGTTCTTATTCTGAGCCTCATGGCCAGTATGGTTGTGGGCCAATCGTCGCGAACCACTCGGTCTGCCCACAGTCCGCCAGCCCTCCATCCAGTCATTCGCCTCTGCCGATGAGTCAAAGAAGTACACTTTTTCACCATTCAGAATTTTGAGTCGCAAAGAGTTCAACATCATGTACTTCACTCCTTGTTCTCTGAGGGCTCTCTTGACTCCTACGAAAGATCTGCGCTGGCCATTTAGCGTAAAGTCTGGGAAGAAGCGAATTGTGGCGTTTTCCAGTTGTAGGTCTCCGGACACCTTCGATGCCTGCAGGATGGCGTCCCGATCCCTGTAGTTCAGGATCCGGGCAATGATGGTGCGTGGAGGGGCCCCAGGCTTGGGCCTCCCCCCAACGCGCAATGAGCCCTCTCCACCAAGAAGAAATTTGATAGGTGCTCCGGCTTGAGGTGTTTAAGTATCAGATTCCCCACGAAGCAGTCTGTGGACGGACCTTCCATGCCCTCCGGGACTCCCACGATGCAGATAATATTACGCCGCGCCCGACTTCCTGATCTTCCAGGCGGGGTGCAATGTCAGTTTGATTTTTTGTAAGTGTGGCAACTTGCTCCTCGAGTCTCTTCATTTTAGATTGTAGGTTCCCAATACCGCTTTTCGCCTCCGCTACCTTGTCTGACGCCAACGCCAGTCTGGCCACTAGCAGACTCTTAGATTCCGTGGGCACTCCGGACTGTGTCACATCGGGCCCTCAGGCCAGTGTCTTTATTGTGCAGCCGCTCTGCTAAGTTGTACTCTCTGCGGCGCCAAGCGGACGCCGCGAGCAACAGAATCAACAGAATCTTGGAGTCACTCGCAGGCCAGCTGCGGTACTCCCACCTCTGCTGCGCCGGACTCGTCCTGGCCTTCCCCCATTTCAGGTCCCCAGAAGTGCACCAGGCCGCAATGCCGGCCGCAGTTGACAGGGCATCGGGAGCCCCCGGAACGCGGGGCCTTCTTCGCTATCACTCCTCAACGGTGGTTGTTCCGCGTCGCGGCCATATACCAGTAGCTCCCCAGGCCTCACTGCTGGTCGCGATTCTTATGTAGTGGCTCTCAGCAGAGGCGGGCGCCATTTTCTCTCCACAGGACAAGCGGCCCGGGCTGCTGATCAGCGGCGGGAGAGCACTTGTCCGTGGATCCTGTCAACCTCCACTGCTGTCCGCCAACTCTCCGCAGATTCCCAAGACGGTAGGTGTCTTTCTAGACCGTATAGTGTCGGATTATGGGTGTTTTGCTGCAACTTGGTAACACAGCTTTCCTAGTGTGCGGCCATCTTCATTGGCTTCAGGCCACGCCCCCATGCAAATCAGTCTTGACCCTGTGCCCCATGGGAACAGTCCAGACCGAACTGCCTGGCCAGGTCCTCCCTGGACCGGAAACAAGCATCCTGGGACCGGTTTCAGGGTATGTCACCCTTCTTCAGCCAGGATAGCTTGAATCCAGTAGCATAGTGAGCAAGGGACCCACGTCTGGGCATACCCATTCCACTTAGGGCGAAAAGTGTGACAGCAAACAAATGATGGACGGAATGCTGACAATGCAAACATTCTCCTCCAGTCAAAAGATCTGGGTTAAGTCCATCGTTCTTTTGCCCACTATGCCGCCCCATTGTGGACCCAGCCATATGCAAATCAGTCTTGATGTTCGCTTCCATTATCGCCCACTAGCTGAAACCGTAACTTTCCAGATTGGTCTGTCCGGGCTGAAGCTAAATTCCAGCAAGACTTCAAGAAGTCTGTGCCCTGGCGGGGTTCCGACCTTGGGACCTTATTGGTATCTCGCAGCTTGGGGACTTGTGCATGGGGGACCATATGCGCTCCTTCCAAGATCTGCAAACCAGCTATTCCCTGCACGCCTTGCAATTTTACAGATAACTGCAGGTATGCCACACCCTCTACACTCACGTACCGCAAGGCACATCCCTTCCGGAATATAGTCCCCCGAGGCGCAGATTATGATAGGCAACCTGGGAAAGGGAGGTGTCTCTTGTATCTACCGATTTCTCACCAACACTCCAAACATGTTAGACTGACTCCGACACCTATGGGAGCAATGGGGGGGGGCCCTTGAGGAGGAAGACTGGAGAGACGCTCTGATGGCACCCAGGTCAGTCACCACCTCCACCAAGCTCATTCTGGTCCAACTGTACTATTTACATGCCACCTACTTAACACTCAAACGCCTCTTTAGAGCAGGTCTGAAGTCAACTAAATTGTAAATTGTAAATTGATACTTGTATAGCGCACTACTGACCCGCAAGGGTCTCAAGGCGCTTGTACGAATACCGCTGTGGAACCCATCCTGGCTTTCCCAGTGAGGTGTCCACTCCTGGGCACCTCCAAGGTGGAGGCCAGGCATCCTTAGCGTTGTGGGGGCCGTTGTGGAGATTAAGCAAGCTATTGCCCAGAGTTGCAGAGTGGGACTCCATGATTGGAATAGGCACCGAGGCGAGAATTATCAGGTCCGTGGAAATTTGAGCCCAAGACCCGCCGAGGCGGGGAATTGAACCCTGGTCCCGGGCTAGACCTCTGCATCAGGGTCTGCCGCTCTAACCATTGAGCCACACTTCTCTACTACATCTTGTACGTGGGGCAATCATGACCAAGCAAACTTGTTTCAAATGGTAAAGGCCTGCCCTGTCATCACACGCTATTGGGATTCCATAGAGAAAGAACTCACAGAGGTCCTGGGCTGGAAGGTCCTGCACAACCCCTTACATATAATCCTGGGTATTACGGATGGCCTAGATGGCTCCAGAGCTGATAAGCACTTTCTGACCACTGCAATAGTGGTGGCCAAGCGAGACATTGTGGCTAGTTGGATAGATTCGGATCCCCCCGGCATATCGAAATTACGCAGAGGTGTGGGCTGGTGCGCAGCACAAGAGAAACTATTATTCAAGGCTAGGGTCTGTCCAGCTAAATACCGTAAGGTTTGGGGTAAATAGCTGGGGCAGATAGATTGAACACATCTCCTTTTTTTTAAATTTCTTAATTGAGTTTTAAACACAGAATGCAAAACTTAATTAACAAAACATTACCACATAGCAATTCCGACTTTACAGGTTGTCCGCACATTTAGCTATGAAATAACAGTAGCTCTGTGCGTGACACGACCACGGCCCCATTCCTAGTCACCAGCATGATCTCTCTATTCCAAACATAGTTAGATGCCTAAGGGGTTCAAATTCATCCCGAGCACAGGCCCCGTCAATCACCCGGTTGTGGTGTTCCGTCTGTGCCCTCAGTGCCAGCGTGCTTCAGAAGGTACGTCTAGAAGGTAGAACATATATGTCCCGTGGGCGACAGGAAGGCGGTAGAAGTTCGGCATAAGTGTGCAATTGGTCTTGACAATATATAAGGTCCTACAGCCAATCTTTGAATTTAGGCGCCCTCCCTCTACCCCATCTGCAGGCAACTCGTCTCTTGGCCAGCAAGAGTGCTAAGGAGATGTATCTTCGCATTGGAGCAGCTAACACCCTGGTGTATCCAAGGAGCATAACAAGGGGATCTTCTGGAACGAGCTGTCCAGTGATTCGGTCAAGCGCTGTCAATATCTCTGACCAGTACCTTTGGATAGAAGGGCAATCCCAGGCTAGATGTCTAAAATCCGCCCGCTCACTCTTGCATCGGTCATATCGGTGTCTCGCAGGCGGAGGCGCTACAGTCGTGTGGGTGTATAGTAGAGATGGTGTACGTATTTATAGTGAATAATGTGCAGCCTGCTGCTGGTGGATATTTTCCCGGTCTGTTGGCAGCAAAAGAACCACTGGTCGTCCGTGAGGGGGGGAGGCGAGTTCTTCCTACCAACGTGCCCTGGCAGAGGGGAGGTCGTGTATACAGTCTTTTTGGATAGTGCGGTACAGTAGTGACACACCATGTGTGGGGGTGGTCTTCTGCAGGAGGGCATGTAGTGGAGTCATGATAGGAGGCTCTTTTGGGAAGCACAGGGTGCGCACCCTGACGTCTTGTCGCAGTCTGATGTAGGAAAAATGTTCCAGGGGGGTGGGCGGACATCCCCGAAGAACTCCTCACTAGTACAAAATGTGCAATTGACATAGAGCGCGCCCCAGGTCTGGATGGAAAGTTTCCGGAGGACTTGGTGGCACCCTCCTTCCTGCGTGACTGAGAGATCAAGTCTGCCGGGAAGGCGCAGCAAGGGGGAGTAGAGTGTGGATATATGGAGGCGACGGCTAGGACACGCAACGCAATGGTAGTGCAGTCTACTTTGGTAGAGGCGAGGCATCGCGGGATGGCAGGTACGCTTAAATAAGTGGAGCATGGGGTCCGGGTCATATACCTGTCTTCCATTGCTAGATGAGGCATGTAAGGAGGGGGGGTCCATCCAATATAATATAATCTAACTTTTGTAGTAGGCTAGTATAGACTTTAACACTCACACTCTAGAAAACCCTTGCACTCACTAGATGATGTCATGAGTGATGTCACTGACCATGACATGAGTGATGTAAAGTATGAGGTCATAAGCAGTGCATTGCGGGGCATATGTTATAGTTAGCTCATAACTGCTGAAATTGACTGGTTTTGTACGAGTGAAATGTAAGCCTAACTATAACGTCCCGGTAACTTTTTTTCTGTGAATATATATATATACATATATATTTTTATTACATAGTGATGGTAGTGACTCTGTAGTTATAATTAGATTTCCGATAGATTGGAAATCTTCTGATTTTTGATCAGTAATAACTTTTCTACCGTTTGATGAATCGCCACAAAATTATACGGACCTATTCCCTTTTCTACATTAACTGATAATGAAAACTTTTGTGGTGATTAGTTAAGAAAGTGCAAATAAAAAATAAGGGTCCCAAACATGTTTTTCTACTAATCCTTTTTCCAGATACTTTTTAAACAGACGTAGTGGCAAAATGACTGAATATATGGTCATGAAATTTGGCAGGAATATAGATTATGGTATGGAAAGGGTCATTATTGTGACCTGATCCAAATTGGTTCAGTAGTTTTTAAGGAATAAGGAACAAACACTTTGTCATATATTGGGCTGCGGTATACTGCAGTATCTGGCAATGACAAAACACAATATGAAGGTTGTATGATGGTACCACGCGTGCAATTACCACGGATGCTTTTTCAATGCCTTCTCTACAACACATGGGTCATTACCAAGCATGCTCTTTCTATGAAAATGTTTTCATCGCATATGCCTTTACCACGCATGCCTTTATTATGAATATTTTATTGCAAAAGTATGGTTTGCAAAGGCATATACGTGGTTAACATTTGGCATTCGTGGTAAAAGCATTAGGCAGCAGCATCTACTTGGTACCTTCAACCTGTTCAGTTACCTTGCATATGTGCACTCGTCACTGTGAATGGACATTATTAGATTACATCAAATTAATTCAGTGTCTGTTTATGTGCGTAAAAACTTGGGGCTCCTTCATCTACAGTTTGACGCGGTGTAGTTAACTGCTTCATAGAATTAATTCTGTGCCTGTTTTTTTGTGGATACATTGCGTGCTCATTCTTTTTCAGTTTGAGGCATTCACGTTTACAGCACAAGCCTTCATACTGCTAACGCTGTGTGCCAGTGTTTACTGCTTTCCTGGTGTACAGGCTACTGCATTTCACACCAGCCCAGATGCACAACTGCTAAATATCATGCTATTCTTCTTTTCTTTTTGTTTAAATTTGTTTATTGGGCTTTAGCATTCCACATAAAAAATTAACATAGTACAGGTATAGTATATTACCATGTGTACGCACCAAAAGAAAGATAGCGACAGATATTTGAATTTATAAAAGCTTTTCGTACAATGCCCAATTAAAAATTTCCAATGGTACATTCTGGGTGCTACCTTCTTGGTAGGTCTGATAACTTTGTTAATATTTGTGCAAGAGTATGGTTGGTTTAAGTTTCCCGTGGTCATGGAGGTATGTCTATCCCCAAACGTGCATATGGGTGATATATAGTGTAATATGCAGTGAATGTGTTCCCTTTTAACGATCACCGGCTTTGAAACTGCCGATGGAGAGCAATAACTACAAACTGTGGGGGTGAACTGGGGAAGTTATTAGGGGATGGTGGGAATGCGTATTGCTGAGATCTACTGTGCGATTGGTCATAGCGTGACTTCACTATATGATCGCGTATATGTGGAGGGGGCCACTTCGAGCTGTCCCGGCTTGGTGTATGGGGTTAACTGGCATGATCTGTATGGGGCATCTGCTCTAGACACCTTGGTCTAGCCTATTATGTACTTCAGCCGGTCCAATCGGGAAAAGGTGTGGTGTCTGGGGCTGAGAGGACTCGGCTGATTTCGCTAGTGCGGTTTCATGTTTGAATTGACGCAATAGTTGTGCCCATTCTAGAGATGTGGGGTGTTTGCGCATTCCTTTCACTTCCTCATCCCTCAACACCTCTTCCTCTGCAGCACCCCATTTTTTTTACCGCGTCCACCCAGGCTGCTTCCGGGGGTCCCTCCGGGGTCCGCCAATACAAGGCCAGTCCCATCTTTGCCAAGAGAATAGCTAGGGAAGAAAAGCGGCCTTTACTTTTTCAGACTTGCGCCTGCGGAATACACCGAGGGCACATGCTTCCCATGTGGAGATGTTTGTGATGTTTGTCGTCACTCGGAGTGTCTGGTATATTTTATTCCAGTACTGCTGGAAAGTGGGACAATCCCAAAACATATGAGTGAAGCCTACCTCAGGGGTCTGACAACGGGGGCATGCAAAGTGGTTGTCTGGATAAAAACGATGGAGGAGTTGTGGCGTGAGATATGCTCTATGGAGAATGTTGAATGGAATGTTTTTGAATCACGCATTTCTGGAAACCTTCTTGGGATATTCCAGAGCCTTTTCCCATTCCTTATCATTAAATGCCCTTCCCACTTCATTTTCCCATGTTTGCCTCAACGAGTGCAGTGGTTTAAGAATCAGTTCCCGGATAGCCTTATAGAGCCATGTAATTAGGTGTCTACCTACCCCTATAAGCAGAATTGTGTGTACCAACAGATGTGTCGGAGGTTCCCCCCACGGTCAAATCCCAGCATTGATGACAACTATCTAAGAGTTGCCTATGGAGCACGAACTGACCCCGGAGGGAGGTCGTATTCTTCCACTAATTGGTCATAGGCCCATAGCTGTCTTCAAAGAGAGATTCCACCTCGGTGACGGAGTGCTCAGTCCATACCTGAAGGGCTCTAGTAGTGTAATATTTGTCCTTTCGGGGGAGCCCTGCTAGTGGAAGTAGGGGGGAGTATAGGGTTTGTCCCTTGACATGCGGTGTACCCTCACCATGCACGTGCAGGCTATTGACAACTGCAGGGGGTAAGTGGGCATCGGTTTGGTACCAGGCATTAGCATTAATCTTATTGCTGGGAGAGGTACACGTCCCTCGTCAGTGATTGTTTCTCCTATATGGCGCTCAGCCGTCCAGTGTAATAACCATTGCAGCTGCGCCGCCAGAAAGTACGCTTCAAAGGATGGTGCTCCCAGACCCCCCTGGTCCGAGGGCAGGTACAGAGTAGTTAGGGCCACCCTATGGCGACCCTCTCCCCAGATCAGGAAGGCAAGCAGCACTTCTACAAAAAGGGTGCAGTGGTATCACTGGGAGGTTAGCAAAGTGCTAGAGTAGTCTGGGGACTATGATCATTTTAGCGAGGGCTACTCACCCAATGGGGGCTTGTGGTAATGTTTTCCAAAAACCCACCGCCGTTCTTATGCCCGCTAGTGCCCTGCGGTGATTTCCTTCATACAGGTCCTTGGGAGAGTGAAACAGTCTCACTCCCAGGTATCTAAGGCGCAGCTGCGCCCCAGGTAATTATCTGATCCCCAATGGTGATGTCAAGTGGGGCCAATTGTGAGTTCAGTGGAAAATTGTGGATTTGTCCCAATATACTTTACACCAGAGGCCTCCGCAAAGTCTCGCAACGTCGTCCAGATTGTGGTGAGATCGCTAGTAATGTCACAGACGTATAGCAGAAGGTCCTCTGCGTACAATGGCACGCAGTATACCATGTCAGCTATCGGAATACCCCATGTCTAGATCATGCCGTTCTTTTTTATGTAAAATTAGTACCCTCACCTTTGTGTGCGTTGTGGTGTGCTTTCTGGAAGTGTTTAATCCGCTTCCGGTATCATTGGAGTGCGCTACGGATTGTGGCTGGTCATGTGACTCAGTCACTTTGCTGCCATTTTATTCACAGAACTTGCTGATCATCTTTTTGGAACCTTCTGACCAGATTCTTCAAAAGGTAATGATGTGTATCTATGTAAATTGCACAGCGTAAATTGCCAGTGTAAATTATTACAATACTTACCATGCAGCCATTATTTGTCACAAAGCCAGTACCACGTATAAGCATTTTTCATTCCTAGTAAATGCATATGCATGTTAAAGGCATGCATGGTAAAGGCATATGCGCTGTAATGTCTTCGTGGTAACAGTCATGTGTGGTTGTGAATCCGTTTTAATGGTTGTTTCCCCAATATGAATGGATAACGAAAGTCATTACAAGATGAAAAGGCATCAATTGATATTTGGTCAACACTTAGCCTTTGTTCTGTGTTATAATATGTAATGCCCTTGTTCTTTTTTTATATGTAATATAGGGTATTACTCTTGTTTTAATGGGGAGAAAGACATGAGGCAGTTTAGCAAACTCTGTAGAGGCAGGGAAAAGCAGTTTTATTGATTCACATAGTTTCTAAAAAGTTTGAGAATTACATTTTACATATTTAAATATGTTTGTCAAGACAAGTTTTCAGTTTGAAATGAAAAGATGGTTTCCATAGGTTGTAAAATGTACACCATCAGGACAATCAGTGCTGCGTTGGAATATTTTATATTCAAATGAATAATGAAAGACATTTCATGATCTCAAAGGAATGCTGAGACTGCCATGTCTTAGAGTCTTTTCAAATTTAGCAGATTTTAGAGTACACCACTTCCACTTTTGTCTCCAGCAGATATTATGACAGCACAAAATGTGGGTGTGGAAACAGACATTAGAATGGAAAACGTCTTCGTTTCCAGTCTAACACCAGTTAAGTGTACTATATCATTGCCACCATAGTGGATATCCACATTTACTACGAGAGGAAAGCAGAGGGATTAACTGATTCAATTTCATACTTCTTATACCAATCCATGTTATTTCTACTCCTTTCTAATCTAAATCATTTTCAAGATCAGCTTTTTATGGCATGCTCTCAGAAACAAAAAATTAAACTAGGCCCAACAAGCCAAACCCTAAGCACCTTGCACAAACACTGACATACAAAAATGAGGCAAACTAATTTATACAGAGTTAAATAATTGGCTGTTATGAAAGTACATAATATCGACAATTTGAACGGAGGACAATTACTGGTTTAAATACAATTTGGGATACTAATGTAGCACAATAATACCAAAAAACAAAATGAGATTTGAAATTCAACTAGTCTGCAGCAATGAAGTTTAACAAGAATTCAAAAGGAATTTGAAACACACATTTCTGGTCATGTGACAAAAAAAACAATAGAACATTAGATAAGAAATAAAATGAAGAAGTAAAGCATTTTGTGATAGGTTATTAAAACAAAGCGAGCTATATACACAGCCCAATACTACTACATAACACAGACAACCATAGAGACTAATAATGCAAAACAAATAGAGAGAAAGGGCTACAGCAAAAACGCTCTTAGACCCCAAGCGATCAAATATTCCAAAACAACATAAGAGCGTCAAGATTTTCAAAACACTACCCCTCAAAAAAAAAAAAAAACACAGTCTTGCCAGGAGGAGAAAATGGTAAAGAAAAAGCACAGCAGGGAGAAAAGGTGGAATAAAACAAGAGATGGGAAAAAAACCTCAAACACCAAACAAATAGGTGTTTATTCTCATCATTGGGTTGTCAAGTGTGAAAAGAAAGGGGCAAACCATTAAGCCCACAATAGAAAGTGCAAGTTTAAAAGGAAGTATAGCAGTTCCTGGTGTTAATTTAATAAAGGGATAGCCTACTTCCATTAAAATCAAGTGAAAATTCGGACCTATTAAGGTAATAGCAATGAAAAACCTAATGTCCTTTACGAAAAAAGTATATATGTGGTCAACATGTTTCTGCTTAAATAGAGAATCATTCACTCAAGCATTCGTCAGGACCAGTGAGAAGTACAAAAAGAATAAATAGAATAAACATAGACAGACAAGCTCAGGCACACACTCTAACGTGTGTCCATTCCTTGCTGTCCTAAAGGGTGATTCACCCACTCACGGTACTTCTTCCATGAGTTTCCTTAGTCTCTATTAAGGCGCTTGTATTTCTCAAGCGTAGCGGTAAAACATCCTGGGTGCATGGCAGGGGTAATCTTCACGCTCGATTGCAATGTTTATCGGGCGGCTCCCCTCTCGTCACCTACAAAGTTCACATCCATGCCCATAGAGACTCTGCTGAATGTTGGTAACTGTTCAGCTGTTTTTTTTCTTCAAAGAGAGATTGAAAATTAATACCTCATCACCTCCATCTCTACATGACACGCCACTACACAACACTCTACTCCACTCTAACACACGCCACAGCAATCTACAAGACGACACTCCATACCACATCACTCTACTGTAAGACACTACTCCACGCCCTCCTACTCTACGACACACCACGCCACTCTACAAAACACTACTCTAGGACACACGTCTTCACTCTACGACACACCACTCTGCTCCATGGCACGCACTCTATAACATGCCACTCTATGACACGCCACTGCACTCTACTATATGAAACAACACTCTACTCCACTTTAAGTGACTCCACTACACGCCAGGCCACTCTACTCTACAACATGCCAACATGCCCCTCAACCTTAACACGTGCTACTCTATGACACACTGCTCCCTACTACTGTACGACATGCCACTCAACTCTATGCCACTCCACAACACTTTACTCCACTCTATACCACTCCACAACACTTCACTTTACTGGACAACAAGCCATAGCCCTTTACAAGGCTCCACTCAACAACGCTCTACTCCACTCTATTCTCTTCCACTCTATGCCACTCTACTCCACACCACACTACAGCATGCCACTCCACGGCCCTCCACTCTAAAAAACTCTACGACACCACTCTATGTCATGCCACTCCACTCTACAACATGCCACTCTACGCACATCCACTGTACTCTACGATACACAACTCCTCTCTACGCCACTCCACACATCGCTCCTCCCCTCTAGGACAGTCTACGCAACTGTCTCTATTGCATTCCATGACACTTTTCTCCACTCGTGTTCTATGATACACTCTACCACACTCTGTGACTCGCTACTCCACTGTACACCTCTCCACTTTACAATACTCTTCTCTCCTCTATGCCACTCCACTCTACCACACTCTATGACACTCCACAACACTATACGCTACCTTACTCCACACTATGCCACTCCTCAGTGTAATCCACTCTAAATACAATCAGATATCACTGTGGAAGTCTATAATAAACTTTCCATCTAGTATGAAGCCACCATAAGGCACATGTTTAACTTGCCCTACACATACCGTTTTCCTCTATATTAATTACAATGGTGTAATTTGAATACCTGAAAAAATATGGTTAATATTGGTAAAAGCTATTTAACTTTTGAGACGTTTGGTTAGTTCTAACAAAAAAGTTTTGTTTCTCTTTTTCTTGAAACTTTTTTCGGAAGGGTGTTTTTTTCAGGTCAACATGACCAAACGAAACAATAGTTTCAACAGGAGACAGGAGTAGAATACGTTTTAAAAACCTAGGACTGTGTAGGATACTGGTGATTCATGATCAGCTCCTGGTGTATGGTCATATTCCTCTCTACAGCAACAATGACAGTATGGCAACAGGGACAGCATGGTCACAGTACTGCGTTACTCCTCTAAAATTGACCTATTTTGCCTTAACTGATGTATTAGTATTGCTGCACCAGGAGCAGGTACTGATGGAGGGACAGATGCAGCGGGTGGTGGGGGAGTGCTGATAGAGCAGAACCAGCTAAAGGTTTTGCAGTAGCCTAAGGAAGTGGCCGCTGCTGAACTTCCTACTTCGGCCTCTTCCAAATCACACTGGTGCCTTATTTCCGCACACACCTACTAGGTGGAATGCATTGCCTGCCAGTGTTTTCTCATTCCTGTGGTAGCAAATGAGTACGGTTTCACATTCCCACAGGAAAATACTTTGTTGCACAGGTTGCAAGTTACCAGTTTGAAGCTCACCTTTTGGTCACCAGGTGGCAATTAAGAAAAATTCTCACACAATGAATTCTTTTAGTTTCTTCCTTCACTGCAACTCTCCTTGCTCCTGCTGTAACTGCACCTCTTCCTCCTGCTGCAACACCACAGGATCATCTTCAGTCATTGCAGATGTTGAAAAATTGCAAGGTGGCCTCTGAAGAAAAGATATTCTGTGTTCTAAGCTGCACAACCTTCTCCATGGAAGAAATCCAAGTGAATCTGGATAAGGGGTATACAATTCCTGTTTCCTTCAATTGACAAAGTTCTCAGACCATGAAATGCTGTTTAACAAAAGCGAAAGTAATGCAGCTGTATCTTGATACTATTGTGGTACCCATATACCTCACAAACACAACCTACATTTACAAAACAAACACACTTAAAAAACAAAACGAGCCCCCAAATCTTGGATCCATATTTTGAATTAAAAATAATTCTATGCTAACTGAAACCCATCAACCATTGGTTGCATACTCCGCAAAATGAACCGGCATTCCGAGCGGACAGGGCACAACTGGGTGCGGTTAGTCTACTGGCTCCGTTGTACGATCGTCGCAAACTAAGCACATTGGTGGGCCCCACTAGACTGACTGCGACGCTGTGGCATACGGCGACAGCGGCACTAGGCTGGAAGGGGAGACTGACCAAACTTACTCCACTATGGGACTCCCGAGCTCTGGGCAACATGAGAAACAGCAAAGGTTTTTCACATTGGGACACTATAGGGATATCCACGGTGGGGGACCTCTGGGAAAGGGGAGATGTGATACCTTTCGATAGGTTAAGGGCGTTATACGACATGGGAGAGAGGGAATTATACAGGTATATACAGATCAAACATGCATTGCTCGCAGCCATACCCACTGACGAGGAGTTGCCAGAATCCTCCCCGCTCGAGGACCGCCTCCTCACGGAGTTTATGACCGACCGTGCGTCATCACTTACATACCGTAAACTACTTAACAACATGCCGGACCCAATGACCCTACTGAAGGAGAAATGGGAGGGTGACACGTGTGAGATGGACGAACAGGAATGGAACGAGGCGATGGCATCGCCCAAGGAAGTAGGCATCTCCGCAAGACTAAGGCTAGTGCAATTAAAAGTTTTACATAGGATATATTACACTAGGACACTGTTACACCGCATTAATAGAGCACAACACCCTTTTTGCTTGCGTGGGTGCGGGGAGGAGGGCACCTTTTACCACACTATTTGGGACTGCCCTCTCATCCAGGAGTTCTGGAAGCAAATAATGCGTACGCTGTCACAAGCGATGGAGATCTCTTTACTGCCTGAACCACGAAGGTGCCTGTTAAATGTATGGGAACCCACTGATTTGTCCAGACACGGTCGAATTTGGGTCACAGTGGGCTTGATAATAGCGAAACGAGACATAGCACAGAAATGGGGGGCGGCGGACGTACCAACAAAGACACAATGGTGCCTCCACATGGACAGAGTTATGGTGACGGAAAGAGCAGTTTACTCTGGCAGGGCGTGTCCAGGGAAATGGAATAAAATCTCGACCAAATGGAATGAATACAGAGGGGAGATTTGTGATCCCCTACCAGTAGATGATCAGGACTTGTCAGATGAAGAGGGGGAAGAGGTGTAACACGCATTTGGGATACAGAGGGGAAAGGGGTCTACGGAAATTAGACACACCATGATACTATAGGATGGGGTCGAGGGTTGGTAAGTGGGGAGCCTAGAGGGCAACGTCCGAGGAACCCTAACTAATACCTCGAATTGGTGCTAATGGGGGGGTGGAGGGACCAGAGGGTGGGACTCCGGGGGAGAGGACTCTGCACTTAGTTGATGCGACCAATTAGACAAAATGTCTGACCATAATGTGATTCCTTGAGTTTTTGTTATGTACTGTTGTTGTTTGAAAAAGAGAAAACCAAGAACATATACTAATAGGCAGAATATTGCATGTACTGTACCTTTTTACATGATGTGGTTAAGGTGGAGATGCGTAAAATGTCTTGCTGAACCCAGTTTGCTTTCACCGCGTATCGACGACAGAACTGTGATGGCGGCCGGCCCTGTGGGTTGTAGGCCTACGGCTGTGTATCATGAAGGTGCAATAAAAGTTTTTGGCAAAAAAAAAAAAATAATAATAATAATAATTCTATGCTGTGCTTGTATGGGTGAGTGAGTGGGTGTTTGGTAAAGCGAGTTGGTGAGTGAGTGGCTGTATTGGAGAGTAAATACCTGTGTGAATGACTGTAGGACTTGGCCCTTTTTGGCTAAAGTCCCTAAAAAATGTTCTTTCCCCCTAGACCTTTTTTCTGACATTGTGTTGCCAACTTAGATTTTTTGGACTCTTGGCCACTACTAAACAGTGTCAAAGTGCCAGTGCTCCCTGTATAAAGTGTAATGGTAATTGGTTGTCCATGATTGGTATGTTTGCCTTACTAGTAAAGTCCCTAGTAAAGTGTACTATGTGTGCCAGGGCTGGTAATGCAAATGATACTAGTGGGCCTGCAGAGCTATTTGGGGCACCCACACAAGGCCTTAAAAGGGAACTCAGGCCTGCCATTACAGTGCCTGCGCACAGTTTGTTAAACTGCCATGTTGTTCTGACAAGTGCACTCACTTGCGAGACTTTACCCTTCCCTTTCTATACACATCAGACACCCCTATGGTAGGTCTAGGGTACCCCCTGGACAGGATGCAGTGCATTTGAAAGGTAGGACATCTACTACGGTGTGCGTCATGTCCTGACAGTGAACTAATCTCCATTTAGTTTTTCACTGCGAAAGGCTATCTTGACCATAGGACAGAATGGGAAGGCTGTGTAATATTTTTTCCAGCCTATCTTCCCAAAGGCTTAAGATGGAAAGGTGAAGCTTAGTATGCCTGAACTCACAATGTAATAACACATCTTTTTGTGTGTGTGGGTTGTGCACCGTGAGACCTTCGTGAGGATTTGCCTTGTTATCGTGTGCACCGGAATCCAAGTGAGTCTCATCGACGCAGTGGGCGTGTGCATTGTGCACCGTGAGAACTTCGTGAGGATTTGCCTTGTTATCGTGTGCACCGGAGTTAAAGTGAGTCTCAGCGACGCTGTGCGCGTGACTTTGTGCAGTCTGAGACCTGTGTGTGGCGTGCCCAGTGATCATGCACCAAGGAAGACTCAGCGACGCTGTGTGCCTGTGCTGTATGACAGCTTGAGATCTTCGTAACTGAAGCGGCCTGACCGGCAGTCCGGAGGAGGAGGAGCTGAGTTGCCGGCACGAGCCACCGTTGCCAATTCACAAAGTTGCAATGGAGGCCCAGCTGCTAGACAAGGAGAGGAGAGTGAGTTTGCGCCACCGGGCAGGTGATGGTCTCTGGGGTAGCCGGGGAGGCCATATGGCTCTCTCCCGCATTTTATTTCACAAAGGAGCCTCTGGGTGGTGTTGGTTCCCGGGGCATAATAAGCCCCAAATAAGGGGTGTGGGGGGGCGATCTGTGTGCGCCCCCTCTCCTTTTTTGCATAATGCCCCAAGGACCTGGCCCACCCAGAGGCCAATAATTGACAAAGCCCAGGAAACATCGCTTCATCGCGACTCATGTAAAAAAAAAGTATATATTTTTTAAATGCTCTTTTGGCCCAAAAGGCCTAAGAAGGTCATGGGATTTTTATCCTTCCCATTTTTTTTTATCCTGCCACTCGTTTCAACTCAGTCACAAGGTGGCGGCCGACACTTCCTAGTTTGAAGTGTTGGGAGCCAATCAGATCTCAGCACGAGAGCTCAAGCAGAGTATAACTGAAAAACCTTTAAATAACTCTGCAACTACTGGACATAACTGCAACTACTGGACAGATTACACCATTTAACAAAAAAGGGCGCTTTCAGGACCAACAGCTACCTTTCTGCCAAAGAAATGCGTTACTTACCTGTAACAGCAGTTATCCAGTATTGGTGTCTTTCATAGATTCACATGCCTGAATCATTCCCCGTCGTCGAGACGGGAGTCCCCGGTACATAGAAAAGTAATGTCCTATAGACATACATAGAGAAAGTAGGCCTAAGGGCCTTGCCTTAGTAGCCTATCTATGTCCTTTTGTAAAAAGGACCAAATTCCAGAAGGTAGCCAATCAGCTACCACCTCCCTCTAGAACCTTCCTGTCAGGAGCCTCCGTCTCTCAGATTTTCGTACGCACCAAGCTAGTTAGGCATAATACATGTTAGAGAGAGAGAGAGAGAGGTGAGACCTTCCAGGGGAGGCGGGAGGGCTGCATGTGAATCTATGAATGACACCAATACTGGATAACTGCTGTTACAGGTAAGTAACGCATTTCTTATCCAGTATTATGGGTGTCTTTCATAGATTCACATGACTGAATCAGAGTAGCAAGCAATACATTATGCACATTTCTGATGGAACAGCAGAAGCAGTCTGAGATAATACATATCATGCGACTAAGAACCATCACCAAGTAACAAGAAGTAAGTAAATAAATGTGCATACCAGTGAAGGATGGTGGGAAGGAGGAAGGCTCACCTCACTGGAATAGGTGGCGAAGCACAGCCTGGCCCACAGCTGCATCCTGCATCAGTTCTGTATCCAGGCAGTAATGCCTGGTGAAGGTATGCGGCGATTTCCAGGTCGCCGCCCTGCAAATGTCCGGTATCGGCACTCCAGCGAATAGCGCCGCTGATGTGGACACAGCTCTCGTAGAGTGAGCTCTCACCTTGGAATGTAATGGCCGTCCGGCCTTGTCGTGGCAAAAGGTAATTGCAGAAGATATCCATTGTGAGATACTTTGTTTGGAAAGTGGCATGCCTTTTCTAGGTCTGCTGAAGGCGATGAAAAGCTGATTAGTTTTTCTGAAGTGCTTTGTTTTGTCTAGGTAGAACTTGAGACACCTCTTTAGATTCAGAGAGTGCAGGGATTTTTCCGCTGCAGTGCTAGGATTTGGGAAAAATTAACGGAGGACCAGAGGTTCATTAAGGTGGAAGTCCGACGGGACCTTAGGAATAAATCGAGGATTAGTTCTTAAAATCACTCTTTTTTGCTTGAACTGCATGAAAGGATTTTGTATGGAAAGAGCCTGTAGTTCGCTGACCCTTCTGGCTGAGGTCAGAGCAAGTAGGAGGGCTGTTTTCCAGGAGATGTATTTGATATCAGCCCTGTGGATGGGCTCAAAGGGGTGCTTCATCAGCTGGTTGAGCACCACGTTGAGATGCCATGATGGTGGAACTCTCCTTGGACGAGGAAAGGATCTGTAGAGCCCCTTAAGGAATAGTTTTATTAACCTTTGGGACCAGAGAGAGGGTCCTTTTGAAGTTCTTGTAAACCGGGAGATTGCTGCTAAGTGCACTCTGATAGAAGCATGCGCAAGACCCGATTGTGCCAGTTGTAAGAGGTATGAAAGCAACTGCTCTGGGGTAACTCGAAATGGATGGAGACCCTTGTCCCTACACCAGATGCAAAAGCGTTTCCATTTTAAGGAATAGGTCTTATTTGTGCTATCTGCTCTTGCTTTTGGGAGAATATCCTTGCACTCCTGCGGAATGTCTAGTTGGTAGAACTCTCTGTACTCAGGAGCCATGCCGATAATTTTAGTGAGTGCAGGCTCGGATGAAGTACTTGGCCCTTGGACATCGTGAGAAGAGACGGATGTTGGCTTAGACGAATTAGAGGTTGGACTGAAAGGCGATGGAGGTCCGTGAACCAGTGCTGCCTCGGCCAGAACGGTGCAATCAGAATTAGGATGCAGTGTTCCGTCTTCATTTTCCGAAGGACTCTTGGGATCAGGGGAAATGGCGGAAATGCGTACGCAAACACGTTGCGCCAGGCGATGGAAAATGCATTTCCGAGGGACCGCGATTGGGGATGCCAACTTGCGAAGTTGCGGCATTTGGCGGTCTCCCTGGTGGCAAAGAGGTCTATCTGCGGTCTTCCCCATTCCGAAAAGATGTGGTTCAGCACTGTTTGGTCGAGTTCCCACTCGTGGGACAGCGATCTCCGTCTGCTATGAGGTTGTCCTTGCCTGGGACATACTCCGCTGTTAGGGTGATATTCCGGAGCCAGTTCCAAATTTTTTGCGATTCGCGAGATAGTGTTAGCGAACGCGTTCCTCCCTGCTTGTTCAGGTAATGCATTGTTGTTGTTGTGGTGTTGTCGGTTCTGACAAGCACTGTGGAGTTCCTGATGCGCGGGAGGAAGGCTTGTAGAGATAGAAAGACTGCTCTTAGTTCGAGGAGGTTGATGTGGAGCTGTCGTTCATGGTCCGTCCATTTGCCGCTGATTTGCAATTCTTGAAGGACCGCACCCCATCCCTCGAGGGAGGCATCCGTAGTTATGACGTGCGGAGTTGCAGGCAGCAGGAATGGTAGACCTTGCAAGAGGTTCCTGGGCGACGTCCACCATAGCAAGGCTTTCGTGATCTGCTGAGTGATGACGATGTGATTGTCGAAAGAGCCCGTGCTCTGGGTCCACTGTCTGGTCAATGCCTCCTGCAGAGGGCGCATTTTGAGCCGGCAGTGTGGGACAAGCACGATACACGAGGACATCATCCCTAGGAGGGACTTGAAAGTGCGGACCTGTAGGGATGCCTTCGAGGTCACTGCGGTAGCCAGCGAGATAAGTTTGTGTGTCCTTTCTTGTGATGGGAATGCTTTTGAGCATTTCGTATTCAAGGTTGCCCCGAGAAAGGTGAGAACTCGGGAAGGTTGTAAGGCAGATTTCTGGTAATTGAGTGTCAAACCCAGGTGCTGGAAAAGATTGAGACAGGCGTTGGAGGACTCTGCTGCGTCCGTCCAAGATGGTGCTTTCACCAGCCAGTCGTCCAGGTAAGGGAAGACCTGGTGTCCATGTTGTCGTAGGAAAGCTGCCACAGGGGAGAGGCACTTGGTGAAAATTCGAGGTGCCGATTTGAGGCCAAATGGGAGGACGCAGAATTGGTAGTGCGGACCTGCGACTGCTAATCTGATGAATTTCCTGTGGCGTTTGTGGATAGGGATGTGGTAATACGCGTCTTGCAGGTCTAAAGACGTCATGAAGTCTCCCTCCTCCAGGGACCCTAAGATCTCTTGGATAGCCACCATGCGGAACGATTGACTCTTCAAGAATGTATTGAGTGCCCTGAGGTCTAGAATGGGCCTCCATTTCTTCACCTTCTTTCGTATGAGAAAGAAGCGGGAATAGAATCCCTTCCCTTTTTGAGCTGAAGGGACTCGTTCTATTGCTCCTTTCTTCAACATGGAAGATACCTCTTGAAGGAGTAATCGTACATGCCTGTGTTGTAGTTGGCGAGGAGGAGTTGTTGGGGGAATTGAGTTTAATTCCAGTGAGTGTCCAAATTGGATCAATTGGAGTACCCACCGATCTGTAGTTATTGATCTCCAATTGTGGAGGAAGTGTGTTAGTTTTCCTCCAAGTTTGAAAGAACGAGATGGTAGACGGACTGGCTGGAGGAAACGGTCATTGGCGTCCGCCAGTGGCCCTTCTCTGGGTTTTTCCCCTGTAGTTAGACCTTCCGTACGAGGTCTGGCGGCCCTGTGGCTGTTGTCGCTGTTGGTACTGCGATCGGCCTTAGCTATAAGAGTAAGAGGATTTGCTTTGGTGCGATCCTTTGTAAGAGGGCTGACCTCTGCCCCTGCTTCCTCGAAAGGACTGGCTTTTACATTGTAATGTGCCCAGTGCTCGTGCCATATCTGTATCCTTTTTGATGGTTTGTAAGGCCTCGTCGATCTTCTCGCCAAAGAGGTGCTGGCCGTCATAGGGCATATCGAGGACCTTTGTCTGGACTTCTTGACGGAAGGATGTGGCTTTCAGCCAGCCTTGTCTTCTCAAGACCGCGGCTCCCGCCAGCTGTCTGAAGCCTGTCTACAGCACAGTCAATGAGCTCTGATGCCGATGTTTGGCCTTCTTTAAGGAGTGATTGGACTTCCTCCTTGAGATCATCAGGCAATTCCGTGAGGTATGGTGCAATATCCTCCCACAGTTGTCTGTTGTAACGGCCTAGCAGCGCGATGGCATTAGCTACCTTAACGGTCATGGCCGATGTAGTAGAGAATCGTTTGTCAATTCCGTCTAGTTTCCTGCCCTCTTTGTCCGGTGGAGCTGACAAAGGGGATGATAGATTCCTAGAGTTCTTTTGGGCCGCTTGTGTAACCACGGAATCTGGTTTAGGATGTCCAGTAAGGCATGCTGGAGCTGTCGACGGTGCCTTATACTTCTTATCTAGCCTTGGTACTACAGCGGAGACCGAGGCCGGTGTCTGCATGAGCTGTTTTCCTTGTTCCCAAATGTGCTCAATGATGGGAATTGATCTGGAGGTTTTCTTGATAGTGTCTTTAACATCGTACAAGAAACAGTCAGTTTCGTGAGATTCCATAGTCATATGGAATCTAGTGGCCGCTCTTTCCACCAAATTGTGGAAACCGCCAATAACCGCTGGCGGCGAATCTGATGTAGTGGGCTCAGGTGTGGCTGGGGAAGGAGCGATGTAGTCCTCATCATCTCTGTGGTCTGACTGGTCGTCCTGTACCTCCCCTTCTTCCGGTCCTTCGTCCTCGTCGTCAGAAGACGGGACATGGGGAACTTGTTCCCTTTCTGGACGGACCACCAGAGGTGACTGACTAGGTTTTGAGGATGTGGTCTGCCCTGGAGTAGGTGGCTTCTTCTCCGTTGATGGGGCTGATGACGAGTCAGGAAAGCGCTGTTTATAGTCTTGTATCAGGAATTGTAGGTCTGAGACTATAGACACCGGGAGGCATTCCATCGCTGTGACATGCGTTTGAACCTGTGTATGTACAGACTCTTCCGTACAAACCACGTCGTCGCCTTCATCATCAGTGCTTTGGGACTTGACTATGAGATCAGATGGACTGGTGGCCTGATCGTATTGATCGTCGTCAGAGTCCTCACCTTGTAGCAGACAAGTTGGTGGTGATTTGTGCACCCTGCTTGGAGAGGTTAAATCCGGTGTAATGGGTATTTTACTCCTTTTTGCTGGAGCAATCGTCGACGGCTGTGTGGAAAGCAAGCCAGATTGTTTCCAGAGTGTTTGTGGTGGCGTCGTCGACGGTGTCGTCGTCGACTGAGTGTCGATTGGCAATGGTGATTTCGTCGACGGTATCTTTGTCGACGGTACTCTCGTCAACAGTATCTTCGTCGACGGTGTGCCTGCCGACGGTGTCTTCGTCATCATTGTCGTCGATGGCGCGCTCGTCGACGGTGTCTTCGTCGTCGATGGCGCGCTCGTCGACGGTGTCTTCGTCACCGAAGATGTTTTTACCGTCGTCGACGGCGTGGAGGTCGACGATGGCGTCTTCGTCGACGGCGCAGGTGTCGACGGTTTTGGTTTCGTCGTCAACGTTGATGTCGTCGTCGACGGTGGGATTGTGATCAACGTCGAGTGCTTCTTAATGAGAACAATCGACGACACCGGCTTACCTGCCGTCGACGATGGAGTAGTCATCGTCGTCGATGAAAATGCAGACGACGCCATCGTCATCGATACCGTCGTCGTCGATGTGGAGACATAGACGGTAACAATGGTTTTCTTCAGCGCTGATAGTAGCGTCGACGAGCCCGTCGACGACGACTGCGCAGGCTTCCTGAAGGCAGGAACCCCCTTGTCAGACGTTGTAGATGTTTCCTCTGAAGACTTTTTAGTTTAGTAGTCTTTTTAGGAGGAACATCTGTAGGGCTAGGGGAAGTAACCCTTGGCCTCTTCAAGGATAGTTTAGAGGAAACTGAAGCCATCTCACCGTCCTCTGAAGACTCCAAGGTGTCTCTGGATTTAAGCCTGTTCAACCAGAGCAGCAGTCGACCTTCTCTGTCTTTCAGTGTTTTTGTAGAAAAGGTTCTACAAATTCTACACTCTTTGGGAGAATGGTCAGGATAAAGACAGTACAGACAGGTTTCATGCTTGTCATCGACGTGGAGCCTCTTCTTACCACAAGAAGAGCATGCCCTGAAGAGACCCTTCTTCTGCTTGACAGCCATAGTTGGTTTTTGATAGAAATATCCCAATTCTGTGAGGAAAAGAGATAAAACTAGTAAAACCTGAGGAGAACTCAGGTGGAAACTCCCTAGCACAACGAGCGGTAGAAAATCTGAGAGACTGAGGCTCCTGACAGGAAGGTTCTAGAGGGAGGTGGTAGCTGATTAGCTACCTTCTGGAATTTGGTCCTTTTTACAAAAGGACATAGATAGGCTACTAAGGCAAGGCCCTTAGGCCTACTTTCTCTATGTATGTCTATAGGACATTACTTTTCTATGTACCGGGGACTCCCGTCTCGACGACGGGGAATGATTCAGGCATGTGAATCTATGAAAGACACCCATAATACTGGATAATTTGATGTAATTCCGTCAGCAGTTCAGGCTGTAGCAGTGTCTAAAGTTTCCTATGCAAATTAACATGGGAAAACGAGTTTTCCCCCCGCCCCCTTTTTCTCAGTCCCCGCTTGAAGGATCACCCCTCGACAGCAGCTGAAGAAAGTGGAAAACTAGTTTTGAAAATGTAATAACGTTTCGTCAAATGACGCCAAAGTTATTGCCCAATGAAAAAATGTTCTTCCTATGAAAACGACATCCTAACTATAACTATCTACTGGCAACCGTCAGTAGCTAATATATAGTTAGGACCAAAGTTTCCATAGGAAAATAGTTTTTTGTTTTGCCAATAACTTTGTCGCTGCTTTAGGAATCTTCACAAAATTTTAACAAAACTTCCTTTTTGTGATTCACCTTCTAATCGGCCCTGGTAGGGACCACACGCCCCCCATCCCTGAATAAATGAGGAAAAAATAAAGAAGACCAGCAATTCTCCAGAGACCCGCCCCCTTTCACCACCACTTAGCAAATGCGCCTCCTGGCGCACAACTGTTTGGGAGAGTAATTCCCCTTGGATGCTGAGGGTCCTTGGGGGCCCAACAAACCCTCCTGTTACCTCCAGTAAGTCCCAAACAGCATGATTGCTGAGAGGACTTTGGAAGCCACTGCCCCTTACTCCACCTCTCTGCAAACGCGCCTCCAGGCGCACCGCTGGTTGGGGGACGAAGTTCCCTTAGGTGCTGAGGGTCCTTGGGGGCCAACAAGCCCTCCTGTTACCTCCACTAAGTCCCACAGATTGCGACTGCTGAGAGGACTTCAGAGAGCACGCCCCCTTTATTCACACTTCGGCAAACTCGCCTCCTGGTGCACTGCTGGTTGGGAGATGAAGTCCCCTGGGCTCTAGAGTGTCCAGCAAGTCTCTCACAGCGGAATTACTGAGAGCTCTTCGAAGGCCACACTTTTTTCCACCACTCTGCAAACAGGCCTCCTGCGCACTGCTGGCTGGGGATGAAGTTCTCTTGGACTGTGAGGGTTCTTGGGGTTTCTTGGGGGCCCAGAAGCCCTCCGGTTACCTCCACTAAGTCTGACATAGCAGGATTCTTGAGAGCTGATCGGAGGTCTGACCCCTCCACCACTCTGCAAAAGTGGCTACAAGTGAAAAAAACATTGGAAATGACTTAAAAAAACAAACATTACAGGGACGTTATAGTTAGGAAACAGAATTTGAAAAAACCTTAAAAATTCAAGGAAAAAAAACAAGGTTACAGGGGCATTATAGTGAGGCTCAGGTTTCACTCATACAAACCCAGGGAAATTCAGCAGTTATAGTTACGTGAGCTAACTATAACGTACTCCCCTACAATGCACTGCTTACGACCTCACATATTAAATCACTTGTTACATGGTCAGTGACATCACTGGGCAAACAAGTCTGCTATGGTTCTATGGGGTGTTGAGTTATACCAAGTGAGGAGCCCAGTCACTAATTCTACCTCAAAATCCAAATATCAAAATGCACACTCAGGATAGCGTTCTCCCAATATTTTATTGCAACAGTCTCTCCAGATCAGCAACACGTATAGGCCCCACAGCCTTGTTCACGCTTGCTGGCTCGAGTACATATGCCTACATATACATGTCCAGAAATCAAAATAGAAACAGGACTGAATCAAGTCACTTTAGCGCCATATTGGAATGGTGTCAACCCCCTGCACTCAGTCAACCCCACGCCGTACCTAGCAGGAGGTCAGCCACAAGGCATGACCAGCAGCTAAGCCCCCAAAGGTAGCCAACCCAGGCTGCTTTTAGCCCCTTGGACCTCGTCTCCCGGGCCTGGCATAATTTGTGGGGGTGCTTGTGTCCACCACCCTGGGCCGATTCTGGCCTTGGGGACCCTATTTTAGGGGAGTGGCTATATGGCACCCTTCCAAGTCGTTTTTGGCCCCAGGGACACCATCATGAGGGACCCACCATTATTTTTATGGGGAGGAGGGCATGCAACCTACCCCTCCCGAGGCCAATCTTTGCCCCTGGGACCCCATCTCTGGGCCTGGCCAAATTAAAAAGTAGAAGATAGGCTGTGGAAGATGGGCCAGGCCAAATTTTTTAAGGGGGAGGTGGTATGCAGCCTATTGACTAAAGAGGCTGATACCGGCCCCGGGGACTCTATATCCCAAGGCCCGACCAATAACTAAAGGGGGAGAGGAGTAGGCCGACTGCCACAGGCCAATTTCTGCCCCCGGGATCCAAACCACCAGCCAATAATTCATGAGGGAGGGGGCCGTGCGCTCTTCGGGTTGATTTTAGTCCCAGTGACCCCATCACCCAGGGCCAGGTCAATAATTAATGGAGGCCACATGACTCCAGGTCGATTTTGGCCCAGGGACCCATATCTCCCGAGGCCCAGCCAATAAAGGCTGTGTGCCCAGGTGCCCACCCAGGGCACCCACCATGTCCTCGCTGGGGCCCATGGGGGTGTCCCAAGGGCCATGTAGCGCCACCTGCTTCCCCCATTCAGCAGGAGCTGAAATGGCTCTCTCCCGCAAGGAGAAGCTAAAAATGCGGGCAGGAGCAAAATTATACAGATCTGAAGTCTTCTCCCAGCATTTGGGAGCATTTTTTATGCTCCCGGCCACTGGGAGAGGACTTCATGTTTGCTCTCGCTTGGCAAGAGCTTTGAAATTGCCCTGTCCAGCAGACCAAACACAGGTTTCCCTGCCCATAGCACAGGTGAGAAACCCGGGACATAGATGGAGCAGGCTCCGTTCTAATTTCATCAGGGTCTGGGAATGGGTTCCCCTGGGCAGTAGTCAGGCCAGGGAGGGACGACGTGCAGACCCCACCCCTATATTTAATCGGCCAAGGAGGGCAGGAGCACTCCACCTTCCATTATATTTTAAAGTCCAGGCCCTGGGGGATGGGGCCCCCAGAGCCAAAATTGGCCTGGGGACAAGGGGCCACATGTGCGCCCCTTCCACCAAATCTATGCATCTCCCCCGGATGTGGCTCACCCCGGTGCTAATAAAGAATCAAGCACAGGAAACCATGCTTTTAAAAAAACCATGGAAGTTCTGTAACATATGTGGAACTCCACCACAGGCCTAAGGGGTCAGGGTATTCCTACCCTGCCACCTTACATTTTTCTTTCTCTAATTATTTTTCCTGGGACTCGGTTGAGTCCCAAGATGGCTCAGATCTCAGCTTGATGGAATTACACCCACTTTTTCTGGACCAAGGTCTAGCGTTTGAACTAATTTGGTGTAATTCCGTACAGCAGTTCGGTCTGTAGTCGTGTTCAAAATCTCTATGGGAAATTGGATGGGAAAAATGTGCTTTTGGATCCTAATTTTTCTTGGCCCCCTGCTTGACGAATCACCTCGAAACTTTCCAAACAGCAGCTGAAGTGAGTTGCAAACTAGTTTGAAGATTTCGTGAAGATTTGTCAAACAGCGTTAAAGTTACTAGCAAAGCATCAAAACACTTTTCCTACAGAATCTAAGGGGCCGATTACGATGTTGTGCGGAAACTTTCCACCCGCCTCATTGTCGTATTGGGTTCCGACCGGCTCGCGACCGGTGGTACTTCCTAACACTATTCCGAAGGACTCCCATTGACTTTAATGGGAGCCTGTGTTCTGACAGACAACACAGGCCCTTATGGGAAAAATGTGTGTCTGCGGAAAAACCTTGCACCTTTTCGCGGACACCCCATGGTGCCTGCCACACAGTGCATGGTTTTACAGGGGGGTCCCTGGGTAGCCCCACGGCCTCCAACCGGAAGGCCTGCTATGGGCCCGAAAGCCTTTTCGTGTCGGACAGACCGAGTCAGAAAGGCTGTCAGAATCCAAAATCGCAATCGGTCGATCAGAATCGCTGTCCATAGACCTGTAGGTATCGGATCCGATCGGCTTGGATTCTCTGAGTGCCGGTCGAAACCAATTCAGAATGACCGAATGGTTTCCCTTTGACCGCGAGCATCGTAATTAGTTGGTTGGAATTGTTTTCGACCGAGTCGGGCAGATGGGTCCCGAAACGGGCTATGGGAATCCGACTGTCGGTTGGAGACTTTCCGCACGACATTGTAACTGACCCCTCGGTCTTAACTATAACTACGTACTGGTGAGCGCAAGTAAGTAATATATATATTTTTTCACTGAAAAAAATCAAAGGTTAAAATGGAGTTCTATGTGAGGACGTTAGTACAATTTCAACCTATGATTAAAAAAACCTAAGCACTACCGTTTAAAAAACAAAACGAGGAAATTCACCATTTATACATCACTGACACAAGTATACCATTCTCAGTAGTGCACCTGTACATCTTTTTTAAGAGTGGTTCAAAATGAATAGCCCACATTCTGTCATAATCATGGTGGAGATTACCTCCCAAGTAAACGATAGTACTGACATTTGAGGAATTGGAATATCCTATTAGAATAATATGAGTTTTGCTGATGTTTAATGTATAACCTTACCAGGAAGCAAATTCTTCAACAGGTTTGTCACTTGCAATCATTGAACAATTAGTGTTCAATGTCAAAATAGTGATGAAATCTGGTTAAGATAAAACTACCTATAAATTGTTAGTAATGATACGCATCAATATAAGATGATGCTTTTATGGCCATCAGCAAAGTCTTGACATAAAGGCCAACAGCACTGGAGAAAAAGGACATCCATGTTGTGTGTCTTGTTCCATATTATAAGATGATAATTCTGGATTAACATTCATATAAGAGGCCAGGTGGCAATATAGAGCTTTATTTGCAGTAATAAAAATCTTTTGGAAAAGTTACAATACCTTCCGGACACCAAGAATAACGGGCTTCAAGGTTCATTTCGCACTCTTACCAATCAAGAGCTGTAGCCTTCAGTTTTCTGCCTTCAGCTGTTGTCAGCCTTATGCAGCCTTTAAGTCAGTCAACTTTCCTGACTAGGACATACAGCACTCTACTTGGGCTCTAAACGGTCCTTGCTCGTCCCTGCTCGTTTTCGTTAGCCCTTCACTAACTTTAACGACACGCTCTCCAGGATTCCGTACTAATTTCGGCTCCGCGTTCTGAAGGGGACGCCATTCTACTCTCCACTGCGGTCTTCCCTCTGGTGGGTGGGGCCTCGATCACCGAGACTACGGAGAGGCAGGGATCTCCATAGCCGTTCACACTCTCTAAAACGGGTTGCTCCCTGTGGTTCTATGAGATGTCTGATGGGCCCAGGAAACCCTTAAACTGAGATATTTGGGCCTCGCAATTTGTAAACAAGGCTCTCATATATGGTCAGTCTACAAAGTTCAGTGGGCCATTCTTGGTTTGAGGGTATCTTACGGGAGCATCAAAGCCTAAGCAAGTCGTATTTTGGACACCATGAGAGCCATCGACATCCATCTTTTCCAAATGTGAAGAGATGTTCTCTACAGCTGACATATCACATACGATAGTCAGCTTGGCTGACTCCATAAAATGACATAGGCTAGTGTTATGCAGTGTATGCCAACTATCCTTCCACTATAGGTACAGCTGTGTGCAGGACCATAATAGGTGTAGCAGGACACATCCCAGGCTTGCACACTACAAACTTTACCACTACTAAACAGTGCTAAAGTACTTCTGCTCTCTCTCTGTGTTAAACGTGGTAAAATTGGCTTACTCCCAATTGGCACATTTAATTTACTTGTAAGTCCCTAGGAAGTGGTACTACATGTACTCAGGGCCTGCAAATGAAATGCTCCCTGTGTGCCCGCAGTATTCACCTTGCCACCCACTTAAGTAGCCACTTAATCATGCCATTGCAGCCAGTGTGTGCAGTTTTCAACTGCAATTTCGATCTGGCAAAATAAACTTTTGTTAGGCCCAAGGCACTGAACAGTACAGGATGGAGTGTATTTTTGTCCTGGTAGTAATAAACTCTTTAATTTGTTTTTTACTACTGCATGGTCTATCTCTCCCAGTCGAAAACATTGGCGCAAACTTATTACATTTAATAGGTGTATGACATTGTTCTGCATTCTGTCCATCAACTGTTGTTTTTGCATTTAACAGGTGATCACTTCCAACTGGAAGAAGGAAGACCGGTTGAGTTCTTGGTCTAAAGGATTGATATTAAAAGCTCTCTTTAATGGTAAAGTCGGATTGTTGGTCATAGTTCTGAAAATGTCACTTTTAGAAAGTTTACGTTTTCTTGCACTAACCATTTGGTGCCTGCAGCCTATTCCTGGGGCACGATTAGATGTAGCTGGCAGGTGGCACTTGAGTATTGCTCCCATACAGTGAGACAAAAGAGTGATAGGTGAGGGGCCACACTGAATAAACGAGGGGGAGGAGCTCTCACCTACCAGCCTTGCACATCACAAAGGCTCTGACTGAGCACTATCACAAAGAGTTTGTCACTAGTGTATTATGACTCCAGCAAGCTTGGCCAGGACAGGGAAGAAGGAGATGCCCGATACCTCCGGGGGATGGAAACCTCTATAAGCTTCCTCTACTTGAAAGTGGGCACCAGGTATAAATATAGGACCTCAGACTCAAACTCTTCAGTCTGGACCTACAAACTCTGCCAGGATAAGGAGTGCTGTGTTGCTGAAAGGACTGCTTCTGCTGGACTGCTGCTCCGCTGTGCTGACATACTACCTGCTGCCTTGTTGCCTGGGTGACTAGTACTGGAACTGCATCTTTTGAACTCAGGATCCCAGAGTGACTCCCGGAGGCTAGTTGACTGGACTCCTGCTTAGAGCCTCAGGGCAGAAGGGTCCAACAACCACGAACCTAGCAAATTCAGCACTCCGTCCATCGATTCAAGCTAGCCTGGCTGATGAGGGGTGGTACCCAGAAACCGGTCCTAGGATGCTCGTTTCCGGTCCAGGGAAGACCTGGCTTTGCAGTTTGAGCTGGACTGTTCCCATAAGGAACAGCGTCAAGACTGATTTGCATATGGCTGGGTCTGAACTGGTGTGGTGAAGTGAGCTAAAGAACGATAATGGATGCAACCCAGATCTAATAGTGACTGGGGGTGAGTGCACTCCGTCCATCTCCTTGCGTTTGCCATATCAAAACAAAGTAAAGTAATAAAAAAAAAAGAAATTAAAGGAGTCAGCCTCATACAGGTCTCCTATTGTCTGAATCTTATTTGCATACCATACCAGCCAGCAGGCTGCCAGTTGCCCGATCAGAATACCTGGTTTTGACTATAAGAGCGTGCCTCTGTGTAGGCGTCCATCTATTCCCAACTATTTGTGGGCATTGCTCAAAGTCTCCCACATTGCCTTGAATGTAGGCGAACAGCCACTGGCATGCAGGGACTTGTCACTGTAAATTATTGCCCACATTAAGTGGAGCTTTTACTATAGCTCGTTCTACAGATACCTACTGGCACATTCAGTGCTGTCAGCTAAAAAATATACCAGCTGTGATGGTGAGCAAGGTAATACATTTTATTTTTGAAGGTTTTATATAGCGCGAACAAGACTCTTGCGAGTATCAGAGCGCTTTACATGACCAGTAGAAATATACACAGTATATATTACGATGTAGTGAACCACGATATAAGTAAGTAATAAATACATCTAGATCAAGAGAAGGCAGTGCAAAGCTAGTGCAAAACAGCAAAGATAAACAGAAGGACAAATACGAGCGAAGAAAAGCAAGTAATACAGTACAGTGAATAGACAGAGTTCACGTGATTTGAGCCATGAGGATAGCTTTCACTTCTCTTTTGAAGGAGGCAGAGGAAGGGTTCATTCTAGTTTCACTGGGCAGAGCGTTCCATATCCTTGGAGCCATACCGGAGAAGGACCGGTTATACGTATTTTTCTTGGCAAATCGTTGAGGTTGTAGGAGATGAGTCTTGGCACTCCTGAGAGCACCAGTTTCTGTGCTAGGTATTGTGAGGCGTTGTGGTAGAGAGCCTTGTGTGTGTTATACAAGCGATTTTTAAGTGAATTCTGGCTTCAAACGGTAGCCAGTTGAGGGCTATCAGGTCTGGAGATATGTTGGCGTTTCTCTTAGAACCTGTGATGAGTCACGCAGCTGAGTTGATCGTAGCTCTTAGCGGGGCTGTCGATGATCTAGGGAGTCCGCATAAGGTTACCACTCCGTATTCCAAGCAGGGGATAACTAGAGCTTGAACTGCTTGTTTGAAATCGAAGGCGGGTAGATAGGGTTTCACCCCCAAACCAACAGACCACGCACGAAACCTGGGCTTCATCCTGGACTCCTCCCTCACGATGACCAGACAAGTCAACGCCGTCTCATCATCCTGCTTCAACACCTTGCGCATGCTCCGTAAGACCTTCCGATGGATCCTCACCGAAACCAGGAAGACGGTCACCCAGGCACTGGTCACCAGTCGACTGGACTACGGGAACGCCCTCTACGCGGGAACCACTGCCAAACCACAGAAAATACTCCAGCGCATACAGAACGCCTCCGCACAACTCATCCTGGACATCCCCCGCAGCAACCACATCTCCATCCACCTGAGAGACCTGCACTGGCTCCCCGTCAGCAAGAGGATCACGTTCAGACTCCTCACCTACGCACACAAGGCTCTCCACGACCTGGGCCCCAAGTACCTCAACAACCGCCTCACTTTCTACACGCCCACCCGCCAGCTACGATCAACCAGCCTCGCCCTCGCCACAGTACCAATCATTCGCAGAGCCACCGCCGGAGGAAGATCCTTCTCCTACCTGGCCGCCAAGACATGGAACACCCTCCCCATCCACCTACGGCTGACCCACGACCATCTCTCCTTCAGGAAGCAACTCAAGACCTGGCTTTTCGAGCAGTAACGGACCCCCTCCCTCCCAGCGCCTGGAGACCCTTCCGGGTGAGTAGCGCGCTATATAAATTGCTTGATTGATTGATTTTTCGCAGGGTCTTTAGGTGGAAGTTGGCTCCCTTTGTTGGGGCGCTGATGTGTTTCAGCATCTTAAGGTTATTGTCCAGCGTTACCCCTAGAGATTTTGCTGAGTCGACTATGAGCGGTTGTCTAATTGAAAATTGTTAGGTGCTTCATCCAGTCTATGATAGTGTGAGTTTTGTTAGGGGGAGCGATTACAAGGAATTCCGTTTTGAGGGAGTAAAGTTTCACGTGGTTTTCGGCCAACCAGATTTGGGTTTTTTGCAGTGTGGTGTTGAGTGATTTGATGTCTTCCAGAGAGTGGATTTTGATGTATATTTGGGTGTCTGCCGCATACATGTGGAAGTGTATCTTGGAGAGGATGAGAAGATCAGTGAGGGGTTCCATGAAAAGGTTGAATAGGGTGGGAGAGAGGGAGGAGCCTTGTGGAACTCCCAGAGTGACAGACGACGGGAAGGATAGGGATTGGTTGACCTTGAATGTTTAGGATCTATTTTGGAGGAAAGAGGCGAACCAGTTAAATACACTTCCAGGCAAACCCATTTTGTGTTTCAAGAGATTCAGCAGGTTGTCGTGTTTGATGGTGTCAAAAGCTGATGACAGGTCGAGTAGGATTAGCAGACAGGCTTCATTTTGGTCAAGGATTTTTAGAGCATCATCTAATACATGTGTCATGGCTGATTCTGTGCTGTGGCCTGCTCTGAAACCAGATTGAAATTAGTTCAGCAGGTTGAAACGATCAATGTGACTGTTCAGTTATGTTAACGCATTTTTCCAGGAGTTTGCCTAACATAGGGATGTTAGAGATCGGGCGATAGTTATTTGGGTCTGTGGGGTCCGCAGTGGGTTTCTTTAGGATAGGCGAGACCTGCCCCATTTTCAAGGTGTCTGGAATGGATCCTTGAAGAAGGGAAGAATTAATTATCTTGGCCCAGAGGGGTAGTAAGAGAGGAGTGAAGTCTTTTATGTAGTTTGCCGGGAGCGGGTCAGTGAAGTGATTGGAGGGTTTCAGCGCGTTTAATGTTTTTAATATGGTATCTTCACTGTAAGTGTTGAAGTGGGACCACAATGCATTGTTTTTTTGTTTAACCGCATCCGCGCTAAGCGTTTTACCGCTGTGCGCTAAAGGCTCTGAATTACCGCGTTACATGACAAGCTCAGCTCGTCATAAGCGTACGAGAGGCGTACCTCATGACGAGCTGAGCTCGTCATGAGCGTGGAAGGGATTAAATAACGGGAGATTGTGAGAAGTTGGCCTGGTATATGATGTTCACTATTCTAGTGAACACCTTGCACCAGTCCAAACAACCCTTATGGTGATGGTTGTAAGTCAACCTTATAGACCAGCTATCCTAGAGGTAGCGTGGACAGAACAGTCTTAGGCTAAAAGACTCTTGAGGGCATGTAAAGCCAGCTGTGTTACCATATGTAACCCCTTGAATACCAAATGAAAGGACACCACACAGGATATATATAAAATATGTATGTATTTATTTACTAACACACACTCTTATGAGATCAGAGGCCAAAGCACATAACAAGTTACTTAATCAGAATACGTTAAGTTGCACAAAATACTGTTAGGCCCTAGGGGCGAAGCAAACCATATACTATGAAAGTGGTATAAGTACCACGTCACGAGAAAAGGAAAAGCGTAGGGCCTGGAGAATCGCTGGGGCTACACTATCTGAACTTTAGGTTAGGAGTAGGAGGCCCATAGGCGGCGCGTGCAGTGTCTTTACACACACGCGAGAGTCAATGTTAAGTTAATGGGAACTTAAGAGTTTAGAAAAAGAAGGATTTAGGACACTTCCGGTTTAGCTAGGAGGAAACAACTAAAAACCTAGACACTTGGTTAGTCAATACCCTTGGGAGCACCGAAGTACTCATGTTACCTCACCCACAGGAAGCGGGTGCATAGGTGTGAAGATGTGTCGGGTTTCGCCATTGAAGTCTATGGAGCCTGTGAAGAAAGATGCTGCAGGCGACCAGGAGGAAGATGTCTGGGTGGATCCAAGGGTGGATCAAGGATGAAGAAGACCTGAAAGCAGAGGGGACAGAGTCTGGGTCACTAGCCAGTGACTGGGTGGAACCAGGAAGGAACCAGACGACGTCGAGGAGCAATCAGGTGCTGTCGTGAAGCTTGTCTCTTCAGCCACGCGGACCAGGAGGCGTTGAGGACGACCAGATGCTGGAGAGGAGCTGTCCCACGAAGGTTCTCGCAGATGGAGGGGTTGACTGCCGGATTGGAGTCAACAAGCCTTGGCAAAGGCAACCCCCGCAGGATTCAAAGAAGGCTTCTGATGCAGACCAGCAAGGTCTGAGGTGCCTCACCTTTCCAGGGAGGCAAGGGCCAGTCTGGAGCTACCAGACCAGCGAGATGGTTCAAAAGGATTGTCGTCTCAGAGGCTACTAGCCAGCGGGCCAGCAACCGGACAACGCGTCGAGCAGAACACAAGCAGAAGGGCCCCACGCAGTACTCATGGAGTGTGGAGGGCTGATCTTCGTTGCGGGTGGAGCTCGGATTCGGGGCTTCTCAATCCCCAGTGCACAGCTGCGAGGATACCTCAGGAGCTGCACAGTTTAACAAGTCGTGGACTTTTCAAGATGTCCAGTCCCACGTGTCTCGTCGCCTCCACGGATCTCAGCTATGCTGCAGACTTGAAGAGAGGGTCAGAGAGGTCTGGAAGTCTGGGTCTTGTCAGGCTCTGTGCTCGGGTACCGGCGAGAGCGTCGACAAAGCAAGCCGTTGAGTTGTTGGATGGTGCCTGGTTGCCCAGGGTGGTCACTCCTTGGCACAAGGGAGATTCTTCAGTCTTCAGCTTCAGCAGAATGTCGCAGGTCCAGAGTTTTGTTTCAAGTTTCAATTCAGGATCAAATCTAAAGTCCTGGAGCTCAGCTCCTACCTTTATACAACTAAAAGGGGCTGTATTACTTTCTAGGTCCCTCCTATGGGTGGGACCAGGAAGGGGGGTGGTTACAACCCCTCTCTTTTGTTCAGTTTCACGCCAGAGCTGGGGCTGGAGTGCCCCAGCAACCGGTTTGAACAGGGGTATGCATGGAGCACCTAGTGTGCCCCAGGCAGTGTCTCATTCTATTCAGCCCTCCCGGTCCCAATACACAAAGTCCTGTCTGGGGTGGTGCTCGCACCTCTCCAGGCAGGACACCTATTGTCCAAACCTCCCTGACTGGAAGGACTCCCAGCAACAGGAGGTCAGACTTGTGTCTGTGGCAGCAGCATCCATTTTGTGATGCTGGGGCTCTGGTTAACTTTAACCGGGTACAGTAGTTTTAACATGTCTTCTCCCTCTAGAAGGGTGGAATGCTACCCCCGTCGCCAGAATTGGCGAGGGGGTAGTATTCCAAAGCGCATGACACCTTACACGCCATGTTTGGATAAATCCAAACCGAAATTAGCATTAACCGCGAGGATTATAATGCACTTAAAGGTATATGGTATGGCAATATCATAGAACAGCTATAAGGACATGGTTCCGAAAGCTGCAGCCAGGCTCAGCTCATGCTAGAGCACCATCTCACACATAACCAAGCACTCTTCCTCCAGGATTGTTAAGGCCTGCCATAGGAGTGACTTATAGGTTACTATGTGTCTATATATAAGGCAGGTATAGGGATACTTTACCTAAGCAAGGGGTGATTACACGACCTTGCCCCAGCTGAGTGATCAGCCAGTTGTGTCAATTTAGGTGGCCAGCCAGGGGTGGCATAATATATGCTGCAGCCCCTGGTAGGCATAGGGTGCACCTATGCCCTGGGTACCTATGGTACACTTATACAGGGACTCACAAGGGTGCCCCAATATCCAATTTGGTATGTACCTACTGTACATGGAGTCCATTTTACAGAGAGAGCAGATAGCCTGGGGTCCTGAATAGCAGGATCCTAGGCCAACTAAGTCGAAAACCAGCTAAACACTAGGCAAAAAGTTGGGGGTAACCATGGTCAGGTATCCACCTTCCTACAGAGATCATTAGCTGGGGCACCAGCTAGGGACAGTGATGGGCTCGCTTTCAGGTCTGAGATAGATATTAGGTCCATGAGTAGATCTGATTTAATGGATTCTGTCTTAGAGGCGAAAAAGGAGGCAAATTCGTCACAAGTGGGAATAGAGAGAGGGTTCGTGTTGAGGACCTTAGGTAGGCTCTTGGTTTGGGCTTTGATAAGATCGAAAAGTTTTTTGGGGCGGTTCTTGGTTAGGTCTAGTTGAGACCTGAAGAAATCAGTTTTAGATTTTCTGATTTTTCTAAAATAAGTGTTTCTGGAGGTTCTGAGATGTTTGAGGAGGTCAGTTGAGGGTGTAGCTCTCCAGTGTCGTTTGATTACTCTAAGAGAGCGTCTGTCATCATTTAGCCTCCCATCGTACCATGGTTTGGAATCTTTTGAGGAGTTTCTCTTCAGCTGCAATGGGGCAATTTAGTCTAGGAGGTTGTTCATGGAGTGAAAGTAGTGATTTGCCAGCCCCTGAACATCAGCCAGGTCTTCCCCGGGACTAAGAGGGTTTGAGTTATCTAAGGCTGGTACCACTCATTAGGAAGGCCAGATGTGGAGGCCGCTCGCTTTCTTACAACCTGGCTAGGATCTGGAACTCCCTTCCCCTCCCTATCAGATCAGAACCTAACCTTCTCACCTTCCGTAAACTATTAAAAACTTGGCTCTTCAGCAAAATTCCAATCTAACTTTTCACTCAGCTTCTCTTACTCCAGCCTCTCCAGCCCAACTCACTCTTTTCTATAGCGCTGGGACGCCCCTGGGTAGCCAACGCGCTTTACAAATCATCAATACAATACAATACAATACAAGGCTGAGAGTTATCTAAGTAGTCCCTCTACTCTAGTGTTTTAATGCACCTGAAGTAGTTGCTAATGGCTGAAGTTAAACTGCACGCTGAGGGCAGGATTTAAAATGTGTTCTCAACAACTAGTATTGTTTGCACTTCGAAATGTGCCTGGACAATAAACTGATTCCAAAGGTTGACTGATATCTCAGCACAGCATTCAGCGATGAAAGAGGAGTTTGCAATTTCAGATATTGTCGAATAGAATTTGACTTGCGCGATGAAAACATCTATTGCAGCTTCAATGTCCAATAGAACCATAAAACGAATAACCAAAGTGTCATATGATACCCACTTAATTAACCATTCCTCGATTAGTACACGAGAAAGGTTAACATCAGCCTCTGCAATTGATTTGAGACTAAGGAAATTCCTGAAATTCGCACTGTATCTCCTCTTGGACTGACTTTTGAAATACATTTAGAATCAGAAAGGAGCCTCCTTTTAGGATCCCTGAAATCACAAACATTGCACCACACAGAAGAACAACACCCATATTTAAAGGGAAGTCTTTTAAAGAATTCTAAGGAGACATATTTATATTAGGATAATCTTGCAAAAATGTATGAAAACTGTAATTTTCTGCTTGGTCCCTTGACCAGGCAAGAAGGCCAAGTACTGTGGACGAATATCTTAATGCAGACTTCAAAAACACAGATTTTAAGACTTTCTGCATGGTTCAGTTCTTAATATCAAAATTCAAGAGTTCCAAATCAGATTTCCATGTCCTTCTGCAATCAGCTTCCTATTCTGCACTTCGAACTCTAAAACTCAATTGAAACCTGTACATACCACACATTTTCACAATTAAAAGACTCAAGAGAGCACACAAATTGGTTGACGTTTACTACAATGATATCTGTGAACAATCTCTTTAAAATTATTTGCATAGTAGTTGGCATTGTACAAATTAGGACATGAACGACAATATTACCCTGATCAGCATTCTAGGTTTTATGTCTTTCTGTCTTGGAAACAAAATAATGTATTGATCAATTCTCCTTAAACAATTCACAGTGAACCACGCATCTGGCAAACAAAGAGTTGTGAGGGTTGCTTCAATAAATAACTCTTAATATCATGAAAACATTTTTATAGAGCCTTATAAAGACAATTAGAAACTCCTAAACAGTGTCAACTATTCTGCATGACAGAGTTCCTAAATTTGATTTAATCTGGCTGATATCTGAATCGTATATGAAAAGGGATCGTATTGGTTGGGGATGGGGGAACCAGCATTTTTGCTAAAATTGATACAAAATTGAAACTCTGGGAGCATTCCTCCTTCCTGCCTAAACTATCAATGCCTAGTTTTGATTCCTTCTCATTCCCGTTTCTTCCATCATCCTACACATATAGGGTTTTTTTTTAAATCTCACTCTGCACGTTATTTCCCATCCTTGCTTTCACTCTTTGTGACTCATTTCCTATCTTTCGTTCTGCTGTGCTCGGTGCTGAAGTCTGATGAAAAATTATAAAGATACGGGCAGGTCTCCAAAAATGGGTGCTGATGCCCACCAATTGCAACAATTAGTGATGAATTGGTTTCTTCCAGTCCCAAGCAAGCTGCAGTTTGTCAATGTTTTGAACCTTGGTGCAAGAGTATAGCTGAAACGTGAGATTCCTGTAGTGACCAGCTAGAGTGAAGGTGAGTTGTCAAGGAAGGTAGAGTCAGAGAGGAGAGACTGACAGAAGCTACTCCTTTACTGAAGGACAACGTGATACAACCTTCGGACATGCACAAATACTTTGATGCCCCACCTTCAGTGAGTTTTTTGACATACCTAAAAAGACATAGCCCCTACTGGGCATATTAAACAAGGGCTGACTAAACCTTTAGTACTGGAATGATTAATGGGTCCCACATGTCTTTACTTTTTACATAACATTCTTTTAGGTCATACAAAATTAATGTATGAAAAAATATTCAGGATTTTCACTTACCTTTCCTGTCTTAATGTAAGATTTTCTTGCATCTATGTAATCAGATTTATTTTCATTTTTAGGCACTTCTGTTAATTCTTTTCCAATTAGTTCTGCTTTCCGGTAGCCCATTATTGTTTCAAATGTAGGATTTACATACTGTGAAAAAATAAGTGTTGCCTAAGGTTAAGTGTAGCATAACAGGTTTCAGAGCCTACAAAATCAATAACGACATTTAGGTAGCATCTTAAGAATACAGCGGAATAACCACTGCTTCCAGATGAACTCTGATAAATACCATTTACAACCAAAAGCCATTTTCGTTACTATAACTTTAGGATTGTGATACAGACTACAGTAAAGCAAGAAGTAAAACGATGTAAAGCTCTGTTTTATAGACCAAATATCTCCCGAACCCAACACCCAACGCCATGTGCTAATGAACAATCCAGCGAAAGTCCCATCTGAGTTCAGTTAATTTGTAAACTTCCGGAAAAGCATCTTTTGAAGGGGGGGGGGGGGGGGGTTGTTGGTGCTCTTGGAGTCATCATGCACATTAGTGGTGAAGAAGTGATCCCCATGGCCTTTCCATTCATTAACCTAGGATCTAGAACAATATCCCTGCATCCATTAGGTCTACATTTAGTCAATAGTTGAAGACTCGCCTCTTTAAAAGAGCATTACATCACTATGCATTAACCGTCTCAGCTACCTCTCGTTTAACTCGTTGACTATGCTGCTCTTTGATGCTATACAGCGCTCGGCATGCCTTTTGGCTAAGATTGCTCTACAGAAAATGATATACAAACGTGCCTTTGGTAACCACCATAGACTAAAGGAAAATGTCCTCTGAGCAATGAAACAGCGAATTTTGAGCCATTCAAAAGTGGAGGGAAAACATAAGGGACAATGAGTATAGCAAAGAGACTTTAACTAAAGAGTTCATGGTGGGAAGTCCTATATCCAAAGACATCACTGTTATGTTCATGTCCCACGTTGATAGTTGCAGCCACTATTAGACAGGCGGTGATCACACATGAATTCACCCATCTGACAATGGTTGTTCCATGCAAGCAAGCCTACGGAAAGACCTCCTGTAGTCAGGCAGGCAGCCTCAGACTGCAATACTGGTGTCTGTGTATCTCAATGCGCCACTGTATCTGCATAACAACTGCAATGTGGCCAACCACCCCAACTCCCAGCACAACCCCCTTATGTGAGTTGCTGTCATTGGTCTCAGAGGGCCTCCACCAACCGTCATGAGGGAACTGCTGTATGAATCAGACTAGTGAGAAATGTAGAACCTATTGCAGTATGAGACCAAAAATAAAGTGGCAGTCTCAGCTGGTTGGGCAACCAAAACTTAAAAAACACATAATGGGCCCACAGTAGCGTGCTTTTAAGACACTGCACCAACATGATATAACAGAAAGAAGATCACTGCCACCTAACTAGCCTGAAACAAATGCAAAGTGGCAGCACTAACAGAATAGAGGAAAACAAGCCAGTGTCGAGGATAAGCTGTTGAATGGCATCACATACATCTGTTACTTTTCAAGTGTCACACTGACCTCTTATCTTGGTAAGCTCATCAAAATTCTCACAGGTCACAGAGCTGGCTCCAGTACAGGCACCAACAAATGGAGCCTGGATCTCAAGAAACGCAATGAAAAGAAGGACCGGTATAAGGCAAACAAAGAATAAAAAATAAAGTGGGAGGCAAGGAGAAGAGCAGCAGACAGACTTTAAGCAGTTCCGACACCACGCTCCTGAAGAGGGCCCTATTCCAACCTTCCAGTATTTGTGTTCCCACACTTTCATTCATAACAGGCAGAATGGGGGTCCTGGTTCCTGCTGGCTCAGGGCAGAATGTACATATCTGCTTCACCCAAGATGAACAATGAAACAATAAAGCGTAATCTCAAATTTAGTCTACATTTCTTTCATTATCTATTATCTTATTCATCCTTCTTTAATCCTCTTCTCTTCTGTTCAGCAGTGCCAGTAACTTGCTCACTATGTCTCCCACTTCAGTATAAATGTTTTGTTTACATAGGTATGTTGTCTTACTTCATTATCAGCTAAGGCTTTATTTGCTTCGCGCCTAGCTGTAAAGCGTCTGGAGTGCTCCAGTGGTTGTTCATTAACACATTTTCAATGTAGCCTCAGTGTTTTTAGGTCTCGCCTCTCAATGCGCATGCGCATTGAGCGGAGCGAGACTATAGGGGCTTAAACAGACCTTACCTAGATTGGCGATTTGATGCTGTAAGTCAAAATATATCTGTGTCACTCAACTGTTAGTCCGACACCAACACCCTACATGTGATAGTATAATGGATACAAACGAAATGATACAGCTAGGTGAAGAAAAAGCTCGAGAGCAGAGAGAAATATAAATATTCCCATCAGAGGCCACACTGTAACGCCCTATTTAGCATCATTTGGGTGCCCCCTTGCTCAGGAGGCCACACCAATTGTCACCGTGATGTCACTGTGACCAAAGGAAAATAAGCTTAGGGTACAGTAAAAGAGAATAGTAATACGTGTGCCTACTGAAAAAGCAGTGTGAAGGTATATAAGACGTGAAAAACTAAAATTGAATAAACTGAGTAGATGTCAGTGATTTATTATTATCTCCCAGTTTCCCAAGTCTAAAAACAGAGTGAAAGGCACAGATTTAACATAATATCTGTGGTTAGTAGTGGTCAACATGTTTCAGCATATCAGCGAAATATTTTCTATGCATTCTTCAGGACCCGCATGGAAGGCCTATCATTTCTGGAATCGGTTCCATTTTGGAACCATTATCCACTTTTGTGGATCATTTTCTGAGTCCGATGGTTAAGGCCATGCCAACGTTTCTGCAAGACACTAAAGACGTTTTACGCCTTTTACCAGAAATACAATATGATATGAACACCTATATTCTTGTATCCTTCGATGTAGAGTCGCTGTATACTTCGATCCTCAAACAGAAACACTGGAGGTGGTGGGTCAACTCTTGGAACAAAGTACCGCTCAATCTATCACGCCGGTTTCATTTATCATGGATTTGGCAGAAATAGCCATGAAGGACAACTTCTTCCGGTTCGAAGACACTACCTACCTACAAACATCAGGGACAAGCATGGGTAGTGTCTTCGCTCCGAGCCTGGCTAATCTATATGTGCATAACTTCGAGCAACAAGAGGTCCTAACATCGACGAACCCTTATCTAGTGTCGCTCCATGTCTGGAAGCGATACATAGATGATATTCTGGTCATCTGGCGTGGGTCTGAGGTGGATTTATTGTCATTCCACCGTTGGTTGAATACCCGAAATACGTTCCTGAAATTCACTGTAGAATACAGTAGAACTAATTTAGCATTCCTAGACCTAAAGATCACAGGGACCGCAAGTGGCCTTGAATCTGAGCTTTTTCGGAAACCAATGGCGAAGAACGCCTTACTCAGCTATGATAGCTGTCACCCAAGGGCCCTGAGAAATAATCTACCGTTTGGTCAATTCCTCAGGGTCCAAAGGAATTGCTCCAACAAAGAGGCATTTAATGTCCATCCAAAAGATTTGGAAGAACGACTACGTGAAAAACATTATCCGAAGAAAATAATTTGTCAGTCAAGAAAGAGAGCATCGAACAATAACAGGGAGGCACTCCTGGAAATACACCCACCGAAGGAGAAATCTAATCGCATTACCTTTGTGAACACTTTTAACACGAGATCGAACCAAGTTAAAAAAATCATCCGTAAACACTGGTCGATTTTGAACACGGGGGGCGATGAAATCCCATTGCCTTTGTTTGCTTTTAAGAGAGGCCAAAGTTTGAAGGATCAACTAGTCCACACACGCCCGAAGAACAAAGCACGCAGACTGTTGGGCACATTATGGGACCTGCCGCCGGTACAAGGCCACTATCCCTGTGGGGCGTGCTCGGCGTGCCCACATACTTGCAAATCTACATCTGTGGACATAGGGACAAGTAAACCATGGGAACAACGCAGATTCACGAACTGTAACCGTGAGAATCTCATTTATTTGATAACTTGCCCGTGTCATAAACATTATGTGGGTATGACAACAAGGAAGGTTCGGATAAGAATACTGGAACACAAAAGTACGATACGTTGTCGTAAACAGGCAACCCGCTTGACTGCTCACTTTTTGGAGGTTGGACACAGTCCGAATGATCTTCAATGAACTGTTCTTGAACAGCCTCTGATACCTGAATCGTGCCCAGATGTGGCCCGCTTCTTATTCAAAATCGATCAGAAGTGGGTCTACAAGCTCAATAGCGATCAAGATGGTCTTAATGAACCTATACCATGGATGTCTCTCTGATTGTATCTGAAACACTATGGATGATCCAGTATTGTCATTGTGAATTATGAAGCACTCCCATACACATATATATGCTGCATATCTTCATAGGACCGAGCATATGAGTAGGTCCTTTTGACTGACAATACAGTAAGATCTTATTGCGAATTATGAAGCACTCCCATACACATATATATGCTGCATATCTTCATATGACCGAGCATATGAGTAGGTCCTTTTGACTGACAATACAGTAAGTTCTTATTGCGAATTATTAAGCACTCCCATACACATATATATGCTGTACATCTTTACATGACCGAGCATATGAGTACATTAATTTGCCAATTAGTATATATACATGCTATTTACCTTTTTAGGTACGAGTATATATATAAAATAAGTGATCTTAATGACTGGGAATTTATGGTATATGCAATACAATAAGTTCGGTTTTTCGTTTTTCGTTTGTGAATAGAAATATACCCCAATACAGTCCCTTGTTTTATTATTCTAATGACCTACATCTGTGAATACAATAAACTATACAAAAATAGCGGTCTTCTGTGAGGGATCGAGTGATATTATACAGCATATACAAAAAACGGGCATGTAACACTACAACTCCCGGCATGCTCGGGAACCATGTGTCTCTTGTCACATGATTTTCTGATCATGTGACAAACGAAAGCTTAGTGTTAAGAATGGCGTCCGACCACCGATCGGTGCCCCCCCAGACAGTTCAGATGACTCAAACCCACCCCGCCCTGTTTGTTTAAGTACCACATGGCAGTGGTGTTGTCCGTGAACACCTGCACTACACTCCCCCGGACAGAGGGGAGGAATGCCTTCAGTGCAAGCCGGACCTCCCACAGCTCCAGAAGGTTGATATGGCTCCCATGTGGCCCCCCCAGCCCTGGAGGGACTCGTCCGTCACAACTATGTGCACAACTATGTGCACCGGTTGGGGTAGGGAGAGGGATCTGCCGCTAACCCAACTGTCTTGCAGTGCCCTCCGAGATCAAGACGTGGTCGGACAAGTTGCCCTGATGCTGGGCCTACTGAAACGTCAGGTCCCACTGCAGAGCCTGCATCCGCCACCGGGTGTGATGCACCAGAAGGATGCAGGAGGCCATCAGCCCCAGAAGCCGCAGCATCAACCTGACCGAGACTCGGGATAACGGCTGAAAGATCGGAATCAGAGCCTGAATATCCCGAACCCGCTGTTCGGGAGGATAAACCCAAAACTGCGCCGAGTCTAGAACCGCTCCGATGAAGAGGAGCTTCTGTGAGGGACACAGGTGCGACTTCGGCACATTGATGGAGAACCCCAGCAGGTGCAGGAGGTCGGCCGTAGTCTGGAGGTGGCTGACGACTGTCTGGGGCGAGCCCGACTTCAACAACCAGTCGTCGAGGTAGGGGAAGACTGAAACCCCTAACCTGCGCAGATGAGCTGCGACCATCGCCATCACTTTCGTGAACACCCGTGGGGCGCTGGTAAGGCCGAAGGGGAGCACTGTAAACTGAAAGTGCTCTTGGCCTACCGTGAACCACAGGTAATGCCAGTGGGCCGGCAGGACGGGGATGTGAAAATAAGCGTCCGGCAAGTCCAACGCTACCATCCAGTCTCCCGGGTCCAGGGCAGCTAAGACCTGAGCGAGAGTCAGCATCTTGAACTTCTCCTTCCGGAGGAAGCCATTGACGTTCCGCAGGTTCAAATAGGGCGTAGGCCCCCTTTGCCCTTCTTGGGAACCAAAAAGTAGTGGGAGTAACAACCACACCCTACTTCTGGCCCAGGAACTGGCTCGATGGCCCCCTTGGCCAAGAGGGCCGCAACTTCCTCTTGCAGAAGTTTCAAGTGATCCCCCGACACACGGTGGTTCTGCGGTGGCATGGCTGGGGGGGGTAAGCCTCTAAGGGGAGGGAGTAGCCCCTTTGGACGATTTGCAGCACCCCCCTGTCTGATGTGATGGAGCGCCAGTGGAGGAGGTGATGCCGAACCCTGCCCCCCACTGGCAAAATGGGCCTGAAAGCTCGGACTAGGAAGGCTTTGAGGCGGATGCTGCAGGGGTGGATTTGGACTGGCAGCGCGACGGTAACCACGTCTGCCGCCGCGCTGAATGGTATTCTGCGGCCCGTGGCTGGCAGGACGTGTGGGGCAGCCACGAAAGGAGCGCGGGGCAGAAGATTGATGGCGCGGGCCGACAGGCCCAAGGACTTGGCCGTAGCCCTAGAGTCCTTAAAGCATTCCAGCGCACTATCTACCCTGCCACCGAAGAGGTGGCTGCCATCGAACGGCATGTCCATAAGGGTGTTCTGAACATCAGCCGAAAAGTTGGCGGTCCTCAGCAACCTCAGCGAACCGCTACAGACGTGGAAATCGCTCTTCCTAGCGAGTCCCTGGTACCCAGTCCACATCGTATTTAATACCGCGCTGCGTCTCTTCCCTCCGCGAGGGCTTGAGCGAGTTTCACCAGGGCCCCCTCCGGGCACTCACGCAGCACTTCCGCGACCGTATCCCACAGAGAGTGGGTGTAACGGCCCAAGAGGCACGCGGTGTTAACCGACCGCAACCCAAACTAAGGGAGCAGAACATCTTCTAGCCGAATTGTTCATACCTCTTGGATTCCCGATCTGGTGGTGCAGTTGGGAATGCGGATTGGGAAGTAGAGGCCTGGATAACCAGGCTCTCGGGGTGGGGTGAGTGGACAAGAAACTAGGGTCGCCCGAGGCAGGGCGGTGGCGCCTAGCGACGTTCCTATCTACAGGGGCACCTGTGGGGGACCTGTAGTGGGCCTGGACCAAGTATCCAACAGGACGTCCGTGAGAGCCTCATTAAACGGCAGTAGAGGCTCTGGGGAGCTTCCCTGCGGTTTAAGGACCTCTGTGAGGATGTTAGACCTCTCCGTTGCGACGGGGAGCTCAAGAGCCAAGGCCTTGGCTGCCCTCATCAGCACCACACTATAAGCAGCCCCCTCCTCCATAGCCACGGTAGGAGGGGAGACAAAACCAGTGTCTGGGGAGGTATCCAGGCCACTGGCTTCCTCTAGTTCCTGTGTCCAGTCCTGAAATGACTCAGACCCCCCCAGTCTCCCTCGTCGTCCATATCCTGAAATTCAGGGATAAAGGATGGACCCAGATCCTCGAAGAATTCCTCTTCGGCCGGCGCCGGATGCATCGTCGAGCGACGCCGCTCCGGAACGAGGGTTGGACCAGGGACGATGCCGGGGTGACACCCATGGGGTTGACGCCGGTGGGGTCTTAAGGTGACCCGGATCCGGATCCAGTGGGGCCTTGCAGCGTCGGGACTGACGGCGCCGGGGCCGAAGCACCCGACGGCGCCGGGGCCGCTTGGCCCAAAGGCGCCGGGGAACCCGACGGAGGAGTGAGCAACCTCATGGCCATGAGGAAGGCCTTGATCTCCTCCGCGTCGCGTTCTGCCCAGGGACCGGCTGGTATGAAGCAGGCCGAGACGCCTGCTGCTCCGGCAGAGCCGCGTGGGCGATGTCAACCGAACCCCCGGCCACGTCGCGCAAGCGTCGGGGGGAGTCAGAAGAGTGATGTCGCCTCTTCGACTTCTTGTGCCTCTTACCGGAGGACTTGGATCCAGACGAGTGGTGTCGACTCGTCGAGCTGTGATGACTCCGGCCCCGCGACCGGTCCCGCAACCTCCTTCCGGACCGGGGCCTTGAGCGGCGCGGGGCGACTTTTGGAGCTCGAGGCGCTTACGGGACCGCACCCGCCTAGCCTTCGACGTCAAGTCCCGGCACTCGGGGCACGACTTGTCATCGTGGTCGGGCCCAGGCAATGTAGGCAAATCAGTCGGTTGCAGTCGGCACAGAGCTTGAACCAGGGCATCCCTACCGGCACCGATGGAGTCGTAGACTCACTTTGGGACTCAAGTCCCAAAACGCGTAGAGTGAGTTGCAGATTTTTGCAATTAAATAACGACTGCTAAAAAGTCTGTGTTGTCCGTGACTGCTGTTTTCGGAAGTGTTACACAGCGTGTACTTGGATAGTTTGAGTCTCGCCTGCCTCGCCACAACCGCCATCGAGAGAGGCAAGGGGCAGGCGGCGCTGGTGCCCTTTTGGATGTGATATATATTTATATATATATATATATATATATATATATATATACACACATATATATATTCACAGAAAAAACCATAGGTTTCAGGCACTTTATAGTTAGAAATTAGCATTCACAAAACATTTGAAATTCACTGAAAAAAAACATAGGTTTCAGGCACGTTATAGTTAGAAATTAGCATTTAAAAAACATTTGAAATTCACTGAAAAAAACCATAGGTTTCAGGCACGTTATAGTTCGAAATTAGCATTTAAAAAAACCTTATGAATTCACAGAAAAAAACATAGGTTTCAGGGGTGTTATAGTTAGCTGTACATTTCACTCGTACAAAACCATAGAAATTCCTCCATTATAGTTAGTTCTGCTAACTATAACTCGCACCCCCGCAATACACTGCTGATAACGTCATATATTACATCACTCATGACATGGTCAGTGACATCACTGATGACACCTCAAATGACATCACTGATGACATCATCCAGTGAATGTGTGTGTCTGTAAAGTTTAAATATGTTTAATATATATAGGAAAAGGCGTATTGATGCATTGAAGAATGAGTAAGTGTATAAGTGTCTGAATGAATGATTTAGTAGGTGCGTGACTGACTCTATAAGTGAGTGAATAAACAAATCTTACTGAATGCAGAGGTTAGTGACTAAACTGTGTGAATGACTGTATCCGTCTGTCTGTTGGTGTGTAACCGGCTACATGGGTTTGTGAATAGCTACATGAGTGTCTATACGTGTTATTGATTGGTTATCTGTGTATCTGTATGGGTGCCTGAGTGTTTATGTGGGTGGGGTGTCTGTGACTCTGTGCATAGATGTGTGAGTGGGTGATTCACTGGGTGCATGGTTTCCAGACTGCATCTGTGATGGACTGTATGGGTGGGTGAGTGTGTGTATGGGTGTGTTAGTGAGTGAATGTATATATCAGTGGTGCATGTGTGAGTAATTACATTTGTGAAAGGCAGTATATATGTGTGTTGGAGTATATAAATGGCTATAAGTGAGAGTGGCGGTATGGATGTGTGTGCGCTTGTATCAGTGATTGTATAAGAGCGTAAGAATGTGCTAGTATTTGTATGAGTGATTGAGCTGGTGTGTGTATAACTGCATAGGTGAGTAAATGGCAGTGTGATTCATTATTTGCAAGACTGACTAGGTGTGTGAGTACCTCTATGGATGAGTGGTGGTGTGTAATAGTTTATATAGGTGTTTGAGTGCATATGATAGTCCTGTACTGACTGACCATAAGTATGAGTGACTGTACAGGTGAGTGAGTGGATGTGTGTGTAAACCTAAGAATCAGTGAGTGTGTATGTAGTTATTGCTGGTGGAGTGTCTATGGTTTTGAGAATCGCAGTCTGTAATTTAGAGTGGGTGTATCAATGGTTATATTAGGGTGTGAGAAGATGCATCAATTTATCACATGGATGATGTCATCAGGGATGTCATTTAAGAAGGAGATGCCATCAGTGATGTCACTGACCATGTCATGAGTGATGTAATATGTGACGTCATCAGCAGTGCATTGCGGGGGCGCGAGTTATATTTATCAGAACTAACTATAACGGAGGAATTTCTATCGTTTTGTACAAGTGAAATGTCCAGCAAACTAGAACACCCCTGAATCCTATGTTTTTTTCAGTGAATTTCTAAGATTTTTTAAATGCTAATTTCGAACTATAACGTGCCTGAAACCTATGGTTTTTTCAGTGAATTTCAAAGGTTTTTTAAATGCTAATTTCGAACTATAACATGCCTGAAACCTATGTTTTTTTCAGTGAATTTCAATTCAAATGCGAGTTTCTAACTATGGCTACAGAGGTAGAACATGTGAAGAAAGAAGAAAAAATGCACAGAAAGAAGCAAAAGAAATGCAGAAAGAAGCAACAGAAGTCCACAAAGACGAAGAAAAGTGCAGGAAGAAGCAAGACATGTGCAGAAAGAACCGAAGAGGAGCAAAAAGAGCCTTGTTCCAAAATCATCCTGTGCCACACTTAGAATACAGTGAAAAAACCAACATACACTAGGGAACATTATGCGTTGGGGTACCCTGTGATTAGCATCACCTCCTCTGTAAGGCCCTAGTATAAAATAGGGCAGGGGGATCAAAACTACCACTTAAAACGCGCCACAGAGCGTGTTTGCACACATGTCACCTCAGGCCCTGCCCCCTCTCTTCACCACTGTGCAAACGCGCCCCGTGGCGTGTTTTAATTTGGGAGATTAAGTCTCCTTTAATCCGGAGGGTCCCTGGGGTCTAACTAGCCCACGAGGTACCTCCAGTAAGCGCCACAGAGCTGCGTTGCTGAGAGATGTCAAAAGGGGTGTGGCCTCTGAAAACCCCCCTGCTCAGCACCCCTCCTGGCGCATACTGGTGGTACCTAGTGGCTAGTAGGCCCCCAGGGACCCTCAGTATTCAAGGGGAATTAATTTCCCATCTTACAACGCGCCGGGGGCGGGTTTGCAGAGTGCTGCAGGGAGGGGTTGGGGCCTTCGGCACGATGCAGGTCTTTTTTTTTTAAAGAAGGGGAGCTGTGTGGCACCCTTGTTTAATTCCTCTTCAATCCTGAGGGTCCCTGTGGACAACTAGCCCACCAGGTACCTCCAGTAAGCGCCACTGCGCTGCATTGCAGAGAGGTGGCCCAGGCCCGTCTCTTTTTACACCACTTTGCAATGCAGCTCTGTGGCGGTTACTGGAGGTAAGTGGTGGGCTACTTGGACCCAAGGGACCCTCTGGATTGAAGAGGAATTAATTCTCCAACTTAAAAGACGCCACAGGGGGTGTTTGCACACATGTCACCTCAGGCCCCGCCCCCTCCCTTCACCACTGTGCAAATGCACCCCGTGGCGCGTTTTAAGTTGGGGGATAAAGTCCCCTTGAATCCTGAGGGTCCCTGGGGTCCAACTAGCCCACCAGGTACCTCCAGTAAGCGCCACAGAGCTGCGTTGCAGAGAGGTGTAAAAAGGGGCGTGGCCTCTGAACACCACTCTGCAAAGCAGCTCCCTGGCACATACTGGAAGTTCCTGGTGGGCTAGTTGGCCCCCAGGGACCCCCAGTATTCAAGGGGAATTAATTCACCATCTTACAACGCGCCTGGGGGCGCATTTGCAGAGTGCTGCAGGGAGGGGTTGGGGCCTTTGGCAAGATGCAGGTTTTTTTGTTTTTTAAAGAAGGGGAGCTGTGTGGCCCCCTTCTTTTTATAGGCCCTGGGGACCCCATCCCCCAAGGCCTGACCCCTATTTTGATTTATTTTGTAAATGGAAGGGGGCCACGTGGCATCCTTCCCAAGGCCATATTCGTCCCCAGGGACCCCATCCCCCGGGGCATGGCGCTTGTTTTTAAAGAAAAATAATAATTGGAGGGGGGCTACCTGGCCCCCCTCCTCAGACCCTTTATGGCCCCGGGACTCCATCCCCTGGGGCTGGCTTTGCATGTTTAAAATTTTTTTAATATGGGGAGAGGGGCCGTGTGGTGCCCCTCTCGGGCCAATCATGGCCCAGGGGACCCCATACCCTGGGGCCTGGCCTCTTGTTGGGGACCGTGGGGGGTCCCCAATTCCCCCACGGTCCCGCTTTTCCACATGGGGAGCTGCTGACATGCAGCTCCCTGTGTGGAAAAGCAATCTGGTTTGGTTTTTGGAAGAGAGAGCAGGTTCGCTGCTCTCTCTTCCAAAAAGCAAACCAGAGTTTGCAATGACAGGGTGGGAGCCGTGAGCCTCCTGCCCTGTCATTGCAAACAGCAGTGTCCCGGGGCTGGGCACCCCGAGACACTGAAGAAGCTCGCCCTGGGTGGTGGCGGTCCCAAGGGCCATCACTGACTCCAGGAGGCGCGGCCCCCCTCCCACCTATGGCACATCCCTGGGGAGGTGGTGGTCCCCAGGGATCGGGGGTCCATAACAGACCCCTAAATTTGTATATTAGTGCCCCGGGGTGGTGGGATCCCCGGGGCGTGTGGGGGTGCTCGAGCCCGTCCACACAAGTACATTGTCTATACATAAAAGAAGCCCCGGGGGTGGCAGTCCCCGGGACTGGGGGGGGGGGGTTGCCCCAGCGAATATAATTAATGAGAGCGCCGGGTGGTGGCGGTTCCTAAGGCTTGGGGGAGCCATAGAGGCCACCCAAACTATAAAAAAACAATTGGGGCCCCCCACACGTTTTTTACTGCCCCTGGGACCTGGCCCACCCGGGGGCTTCAATTAAATAAAGCGCGGGAGCCCGCGCTTCATTTATTAACATTTTCTCTACCGGATTCGCACACCCAGCGCAAATTCGGCTGATTCTTTTTTTTTTTTTTAAATGCTTTTTTGGGCCATGAGGGTCCTTGTGGGACCCCTTGGGCAGGCCTAGGGGGTCAGGGTGTTTCTACCCTGCCTTCTTTTCTCATTTTGCACGTTTCTTTCACTGCTCTCTTGTGCCTCGGTTCTACCGAGGCACAAGATGGCTGCCAACACTTCCTGGTTTACTGTGTGAGGTACTGAAATTCTAACCTTGTTATAAAAGTCGTCGTATCATGACGATTTTGGTATCAGCAGACCGAATATAGCGAGTGCAAGATGTATGAGTATTTTTGTCCTATTCGAGTGACGAGATCACCATGAAATCAGGGAGTCCGTACTGAACCCTCGGGTTCCATCTTGCGTACGGCAGCCATTTTGTGGTTGCCCTCACATAGGCCGGTGACAGTGGCCGATTAAGTCTCCAAGCACACGTACACTTTAGCTGTCTTCTGAATGACCTGAGCGAGCGACCCTCTTGCCTGAAGCCAAACTTGTTAAACCAGTCCCTTTCCCGGTAGCTGATCAAGATTACGGATCGAGACACAAAACACCATCAAACCTTTTATTGCGCATAACTATGTCTTATCTTGCTCACACCTGTCTCTGCTCCTTTCTTTATGATCCGTTTACGATGGGGATGTGCCCGTTTTTATGGTGGGTTCGATCAACCTGTCTGATGAAGAATGTTGGGTTTGACCAATAATTGATTATGGGCTGGACAAACTGAAAAATGGGCTTGTCATCACGATCCTGCCTTTTCTTTTTGTGAAAACATGTGTGTGGTCAACTGTAAATTAGGAATCTTTGCCTGAAGCATAATATTTGGTATAAAAAGGGATGACTGGGTTTTGTACGTGGGCAGTCTCCTGAGAACATACACCGTGTTGTACTTCTAGGATCTCGGTTACAGGCTGCAGCTCATAAAATTGATCTTTGACATCACCAAGAAGTACCCCGTGTCTCTGTACTCTAAGACAGGTGGACCCGGAGACTAGGGTGTTTCCCCTGGCGCCGCTGGGTCTTAAATAACCCGGTTCTTCATTTGGCGCCCAACGTGGGGCGACTTCAGCAGTACCGGTCCAAGCCTGAGGTTCGTGAGGAGCTTTGTGTGAAAATTCTGGAGGAAGGCCTGCCACTTCATCGACCCCTGTATGTCGTCGTGGTCCGAAAGTCTTTGCTGCGAGGTTCCCCGCTTTGCGACGGCTACGAAGGACTGCTGCCCTGACTGTCGCCCTGTCTTGAAGCCCTTAGACGATTTGTAAAGTGAGACGATAGACGGGTCTTCTGGTGCCAACATCGATACCTCAGTTAAGTAGGAGTGGAGCGTCTCCCATATGGGGAGAGCACTTACTGGAATCATCCACTGGTCTAATCCTGATCTTAATAAAACATATTGAAAAGGCTCTAAAAGTAATTCAAAGAGAATTAAAGGAATGAGAGGAAGAAATAGACAAAATGGATCTGTCGGAAGATTTGGTAAAGTTGAAAAATGACATATTGAAAAATCGGGAGAAACATGAGGACAGAGTCAAACACCGAAAGCAACATAAATTTCAAAGAGACAAAATAGACTTTGAAGAAGGCAGGATCTTTACCTTTGGCAGACAACATGAAGTGCGAAAAAGTAAAGCACAATTGGAAAAATCCAGCTGGGAGTTTTCAAGCCATGACTCTCTCACAAGCACAGATGCAAGTGAAAATGAGAGAACCCCACAAGCTGCATCAGACATCAGAAAAAAGACCAACTTTATAACCAAAATGAGGATGGCATTAGAACAACAGAACAAAGACAATCAACCAAAGAGAGGTGGAGGCAGAGGCAAGAGAAGGAGAGGGGAAGACAAGAAGAGGCAAGAGACGCAGGAGAGAATGGACACATGGACACATGGTCCAATGATCGATTGAGACAGCCCAAGAAATAGATGAATCAAGCTCACAAGAGTTAAATGTCATCAACCTTTTGGATAAAATTCTGACATTGAAAAGGATGTCCTTAAGAAAGGTTTGAATTTCTGTCCAACATCCCATCTGGACATCGCCCAGACCAGAAATGACTTATATGGCCAAAATATATGCAGAAAAAACAAAAATAGAGCATCAAGTCAACCCAACAACACAAACTAGCATCTTAGTGGCCAAAGATATTCAAGGTCTGGAAACTTTATTAACAATGGGAGCAGTGTTGTGTTCGATTATAGATTCCAAATGAATTTTTCCGATTCATGCCCTTATATAGGTACAATTCGCATTGCCCTTATATAGGCATAGAAATCAAGTTCTTATTTAGGTATAGCTCATGCTACCCAAATACAGGCATGGCTACTTCCATCCGTTCATCCACATCACGACGATTTCTTGGAAAACCAGACTCTTAAGCAGAAGGGACTTTCCCTAGCCTGGCTATTGGTTTCTCCAAGAAACTCATTATTATGCATGAACAACTATTCCTTAGGGGTTCATCCATGACGTTCATATGCCTGACTTTACGTCAAAGCTGGCATTCCTAAACACCTTCAAGGTATAAATATACCTTCACTTGCTATAGAAAAGCACGGTGTGGTTCGGTGCAGTTCGACTACCTACTTGCCTGACGCAGCTGGCTACAGCAAGTGCAGAAGGAAGCCGACTCTCCAGCTGACGCACTGACAAAAAAGCTGGCATCCTCCTGCCGAGAATCCAGCTCTAGTGTTTCTGACTCCCCTTGCGGGGTGTTGGGAAATCGAGTCCCGAGACAGAGATACCAACCTCTTTCATTCTTAAGGTATGGAGCTTATTAGAACCTAGAGAAACCTTTGGCAATTCTTGGCAGAACTATAACTTATGCTAAAGACAAACACTAACTTCTTCCCTGGTACTAGACCTAGGTTAGGTACATTGGGGTAGGCGTATTTTAGAAGCACCAGTTGAGTATTTTTAGCCTGTGTTATTTATGTATGTCTTTTTATATATGTCATAAGCACAGACAATGCTATTACAGTATTATTTTATACTACTGTTCTTGCTGTACGCATTATACTTTGCATTTTGTCTAACAATTGTAGCAGTTCACCTCTCTTGCATGAGAAAGAAGACAGTTCAATAAACCCCTTTTAATGAAAACGCCTGTTTCACTATTTCTCTGCAACTCTGTAGAAACGAAGCATGCACAATTGACTTGAGTGAAAAATGTATCTATTGTTTCCACGACACTGAAGAGATTGGTTCCAGTCCTAGGGAAACAAAGTTGTCATGTGTATGTGGTTGTCAGAAACTAATCCCTTCTTGTTTATTTGAAAAAGTTTCTAGTGACCTCTGAGTTAGTCGGCATACACAATTAAGTTTAATATACTCGATAGAGATATACTGACCTCAGTCCTATGTCAAATCTATAGTGTATATTATTCCAAAGCGCAGAGCCTATTGGGAATATAGGAACTACACTACAGCAGATTCAACATCACAACAAATGTTAGCTCGAACAGAATTAGAGTAATCACGACCTCCAGTGGGAGCAGGAGAAAGTGGTCTTAAATCAAGATCAGTGAACTATCCAACTCTACCACCAGGCAACAAAGTAGATCTCTTTCATGAGGCAATAATAGAAGATCTCTACAAAATTAAAAATTCTGCCCGCAAGGATAACTTATCAAAACAGGAGAGAGAAGCATTATATAAACTCGAACAAGACAAAACTATTGAAATGAAGCCCGCAGACAAGGGCGGAAATATCATCATCCTTGATAAAAGAGACTACATTGCAGAAGCCGGTAGACAACTAATGGATATGGATTGCTATATTCAACTACCCAATAATCCCACAAAAGAAATTGAAAATAATTTGACATCGCATTTACAAAAGTGGCTTGATAAAGAATTAATAGATGCAGAAGAACAAAAATATCTCAAATGCAATCATCCAACCATGGCGACATTCTACTGCCTACCAAAAATTCATAAGAGCATTGTTAATCCCCCCGGGAGACCGACTGTCCCCGCAAATGGCTCATATTGGAACGAATTTCAAACTACATTGACCACTTCTTGGCACAACTGGTCAAAGACCTCAGCTCCTACCTATGAGATACCACAGATCTACTACAGAAACTAGAAGGAGTCACATTGCAACCAACCTTTAAACTTGTCATCATGGACGTAATTTCGTTGCATACGAATATTGAACATTCAATTGGGATTCAGGCGTGCAAGTATTTTTTAGGCAAAAGAAATATTCAATACCATCAGCATAACAATATGCTAATCGAGATGATCACACTTTGCCTGGACAATAAGATCTTTTTGTTTAACAAACACATTTTTAAACAAATTAAAGGTTGTGCCGTGGGCTTTTCCCTTTCCCAAATTATGCCAATCTAACAATGGGATGGTTTGAACAACAAGTGGCCCGGGCACCAGAAAATGATGAATTCTTGGAAAAGACCACTTTATGGCTCCGCTTTATAGATGATCTCCTGATCATCTGGGATGGCACAGAATCAGAATTCATAAGATACTTTAACAAACTAAACAACAATGTATCAAAACTGAAATTCACCTTTGAAATCAGTGGCAAAAATGTGACATTCCTGGTTCCAATCATCTATATCGAAAATAACTCCCTACATACAACGTTACATCGCAAAAAACAGCCACCAATGTGATTTAACATGGGGAAAGCTTCCAAAATGAATCAATAAAATGGAGCATCCCATATGGGGTGTTCTTAAGACTCAGGAGGAATTGCTCTGCATATACAGAATTCATCAAACACAGTAAGCAAGCAAGAAATAGATTTAAGAAACGTAAATACCCCAAAAAAAGTAATTGAAAAAAGCTTACAAAGAGTATTAAATCAACAACAAAGGGGCATACTCAACAACACAACAAAAGGAATCTGACAATTCGCAAACAATAAGTCTAATAACGTTCAGTGCGGAAAACAAGAGCTTGATTAAGATCATCAAAAAACACTGGGGGATTTTACAACATGATACGTTACAGATCATTGGTGATCATCCAAATGTCACGTATCGCAAGGCAAAAACATCGGAGACAAAATCACACATAGCCATTTCCAAGAAGCACCAATAACATGGCTACAAAGAGAATGCTTCTGGCCATGCAAACAATGCAAGGCGTGCAAGATTGCAACACACAAGCAAGAAATTGACATCAAAAAGGGCACCAAATGGAAGATCAAGCAACATCAAACCTGTAAAAGTAAATATGTAATCTACATGGTTGAGTGCCCGTGCAAACTACGCTATATTGGAAGCACAATCTTTGAAGTAAAGAAAATAATTCTTGAACACATTTGAGCCACCAAACATAAGGATAGCGTGAATGCCATAGCCAAGCACATGGAAAAATAGCATGACAGCAAGTGGGAATGCTTGAAATACTGGGCCACTGAACAAATCCCACAATCAGAAAGGGGTGGTAATCGCGAAAAAATCTGGCGACAAAAGGAGTCAAGACATATAGTGGCATTTAGGAGACTAGACCCCAGAGGTCTCAACCAGGAGGAGGAACTCTATGTACACCTGTAAAACAGTTCAATGAAAGACCCAAAACCATGAAGGAAACCGCAACAAAAGATGAAAAGAAACAAATAAACATGAGCTCAAGCAACCACTCACTAGAGAGTTGTAAAAGTGACAACAAAGATCAATGTGAGCAAGAAAATGAAGATGGGAATAAAAATTGCAAATTAAAATAGATACCAGCATCGCATAAGACTCTGTATAACAACAACATTTGCTCGCTGGAGAGCAATAAATAAATGGATGCAATAAACGGACACAAAGCACAGTTGGCCACAAAAAGAAAACATTTATAAGGTTCTAATAATTTACACAGTAAACCGAGCACATTTAAATCACTTTTAAAAATTGCATTAACCGCCCTTTTTAAACATGTAAACTACACGTACCACAATACAGTGTAATAAAACAGGAAGTAACTGTGTGCTGACAGAAATAAAAGATGCCCCTTTCCTGTGTAATATCATCCCGTGAACAAGGTCCAAGTGACTAGATCGAAACGGGTTGGGCATGGCAGTTAACATCGGATAATAAATCCACCCGGATTCCTGTCATCGAGTGAGAGCGTTTCTTTCTTGACGCAAGGCGAATCCTGTTTCATATATATGTCTATATATATATATAATATAGAATCTAATGTGCCGCTTTCTTTCTCACCAGTATGCAGAGCCAGTGAACAAGGAACATTTCCGAAACGCGTATGGCGAAAAGGCGCAATGAATTGCTTTCAACGGCCCATTCCTGCATGCTGCTGCTGTCTTGAACAATAAAAGGCAAAAAGAATCGAGGTGTGGGTGTCCTCATTGCGCGAGCAAACTTTGTTGGAATATTATGTGGCCTGCTCTGGTCACGAGGACTACCCCTCGGCTATCCTAGCTGATCCCAGCGCTTGGTTGAAAGGGCGCGATATTGGGAACCACAAACCTGTACAATTCAGCGCAAGGGAAGCAACAGGCGGATTGTGTCCTTAGCAGCAACCCAACGGGAAAATACATATGAAGGAGAAGTAAAAGCGGCCCCTACTAAAGGGAAATAACACTTACCTGCACTACAAGAACCAGGATGCAAAGCAAATATTTTGTTGTCCACTATGGCTTTAAATGAACATTTGAGTGAATCTAATGTGCCGCTTTCTTTCTCACCAGTATGCCGAGCCAGTGAACAAGGAACATTTCCGAAACGCGTATGGCGAAAAGGCGCAATGAATTGCTTTCAACGGCCCATTCCTGCATGCTGCTGCTGTCTTGAACAATAAAAGGCAAAAAGAATCGAGGTGTGGGTGTCCTCATTGCGCGAGCAAACTTTGTTGGAATATATATATATATATATATAAATATATATATATATATTCACTGAAAAAACCATAGGTTATAGACTATATATAGTTAGGAATTAGCATTTACAAAACCTTGAAAATTCACTGAAAAAACCATAGGTTATACACCATATATAGTTAGGAATTAGCATTTAAAAAACCTTATTTTACTCACACAAAACCATTGAAATTCCATATATAGTTAGTTGCACTAACTATATATCGCGCACCCGCAATCCACTGCTGATCATGTCACATATTACATCATTCATGACATGGTCAGTGACATCACTGATGACATCACTGATGACATCTCAAATGACATCACTGATGACAACATCCAGTGACTGTATTTTTCTGTAAAGTTAAAATATGTCTTGAGTGGATGTATAAGTGTCTGGATGAAGGATTTAGTAGGTGCATGACTGACTGTATGAGTGAGTGATTAAATGTGTCTCACTGAATGCATGGGTTAGTGACTAAACTGTCTTAATTTGTGCATCATTATGTCTGTTGTTCTGTAAACTGCTGCATGTGTTGATCATTAGCTATACGAGAGGCTATATGTGTTATTAATTGGTTGCCCAAGTATTTCTATGGGAGATTGAGTTTGTGTGGGGGTGGCTGGAAGGTGTGTGACTCTATGCATAGATGTGTGAGCAGTTTATTCACTAGGTGTATGAGTTCAAGAGTGCATGTGGAAACAGCTACATGGGCAGTTGACTGTGTGCATGAGTGTATTGATGAGTGAATGGATATCTCAATGCTACATGTCATAGTAAGTACATATGTAAAACACAGTACATGTGAGAGTTGGCATATATAAATAACTGTGCATGAGAGCCACTGAATGAGTGAGTGGTTGTATCGATCATTGTCAACTTGTATCAGGGATTGTATAAGAGAGTAAATATGTGTTAGTATATGTTTCAATAAGTAAGGTGTGTTTAACTGTATAGTTGAAGAAATGGAGGTGAGATTGTTTCTTTGCATGACTGACTGGGTGTGTGAGTAACTCCATGGATGAGTGGCAGTGTGTGAGTGTCTGTTTACACTGAGTGTATCTAAGGTTATATTAGAGTCTGAAGAGGTTTATCGTATTAGCACAAGAATGATGTCAAATGAGATGTCATCAGTGATGTCATCAGTGATGTCATTTGAGATGTCATCAGTGATGTCATCAGTGATGTCACTGACCATGTCATGAATGATGTAATATGTGACATGATCAGCAGTGGATTGCGGGTGCGCGATATATAGTTAGTGCAACTAACTATATATGGAATTTCAATGGTTTTGTGTGAGTAAAATAAGGTTTTTTAAATGCTAATTCCTAACTATATATGGTGTATAACCTATGGTTTTTTCAGTGAATTTTCAAGGTTTTGTAAATGCTAATTCCTAACTATATATAGTCTATAACCTATGGTTTTTTCAGTGAATTTCAATGGTTTTTTAATAGCAAATATCATAAGCTGTCGAATGTCAAGTACGTGGTAAGTAAAAACATTTTCGTGTTTATGCACACTGATCTGCTTTGAATACTGCCCCCCACCCCTCATTTCTATTAGGAGTACTCTCTCTTTGCAGATAGTGAAGGGTAGTTAACGCAGCCCTTTGCCCCCTTTGTAATACGTCGTGCCTGCTTCTCTCTCCATTTGATTGATTGTTCTCTTTGGTTCATTCTCTATTTACAAACAAGCACAGAGTCGCAATACTCTGTTTAGTCTTTGCAGATAGCGAAAAATCGTGTAAAAAAACAAAAGGAATCGAGCAAAATCAGTAGGCCACTAATGGGATCTCTTTTTGACCTCGCTAAAATAGAAACATTAGGAACAACCTGTTGAAAATAGCAATGCGTATGTACATAAGCGGCGTTCATTTGTGTTCACAGTACCCCTTGTTGATTGTTTCAATCGAGCATTGAATTGTTCGAAGTTAATTCTCTTAAGGATCTTCTCTACCTGCAAACGAGGAAGAATAGGAATATTCTCTCTCCCTTTGCAGATAGTGAAGGGTAGGTAACGCAAGCCTTTAACACGTCGTACCTATTTCATTCCTCATTGATTGATTGATTGTCCGAACATTGACTGTTTGGGAATTAGTTCTTTTTGGAGGTATTCCCTGTTTGCATATAAACGTAGGAAAATCTTTGCAAGTAGTGAAAGGGTACGTAATGCGGACCTTTCTCCCCCGTTGTAATCTGTCATGCCTATCTACTCCCCACTGATTGATGCACCTTTTTCACCCGGACCATTTACTAGAGATACGTCATCTGGCCCGACCAGAGAGCACCCCTAGTGAAAAGGACATATGCAATAATAACGAAGTGATCACTGTATCCTGTTAACAGAAACTTTACCATGAAACAACCTGGAAAGAAAAAAATAGGAAAACGAAAATCAGTAGGCCACTGATGAACATGAACTTTTATTAAACAACAAACAAAGAAACGATAACATAACGTAATGATAAAACCTATTAATGTCCTAGAAACAAGAAAACGTTAAACTATGCCAGTGGTGAGAGACCAGAAAAACAGTCCGAGAAACCAAATCCGAGAAACCAAATCACCCCTCGCTGTCCCAACTCATGCACTCTGAAAGTTCAAAGTTTTGAGGAGTGCTTGTAACATTGTCTGAAGCCTATTTGCAATTGCTTCATCTTCACTATTCTTAAAGTAAGTGGGGGCTGTTGTGATGCGGTGCCACCCTGAACCGCTTGACGGAGGCCCCCGAGGGACGGTGTCATGTCGCGGACTCGGAGGGGGCGCTTGGCTCCGGCCCCCTCCCCAAGTCGTGTTGCCCTGGTGTGGCCTGAGATCGCCCCCGACATAGGTGGCCGGCTCCCGGGGTCAAGCGGAACTTTTTTCCTTTTGGTGACTCTTCCATTCTTCACCTTGTCCCACAATCCGTTTCACCTAAAGACACGCTGTAGTGGGGCACCCCTTTTCCGTTTCATTTGCCATTCAGCCCGCTTTTGCTACACTGTGCCTCTTCCGCTATTCAGCTAGATAGGCGGCTGCCACAGGACTCTCAAAATGGCGGCCATCTCTTCAGATTTGGGCGTGGTCCACTAAAATGGGCCTGCGACACCTTGGAACTCGGACGCTTGTCTGCTAGAGCTTGGGCTCCATTCTCGAAAGCGTCCCCTCATCCTTGAAGATTCTACAAAAGTCTTGGGGGGCCCCCGACTCCCGCAGGCTTCTGGTGGGGAGCGCCTAGCATGATTGCTCGTGGAATGGCCACGACGGAGCTACGAAATGGTGGTGCTCTCATGCTAACGCCAGCTTCAGTCTGAAACATCCAGAAACACTGTAGACTACCAATTCGATCAGTTCCGGTAGCGCTCCAACGTGACCCGGTAGAGAAGAACTTGCCCTCCCCTCTTTGACTGATGGTTCTTGTTGCCTGTCCCTTCTGTTGTCATTTAACAGAACTATTTAGCCTGCTGAAAGGGGTTGTGTGCCGTCCGCTGGTTGGTGGAGACATTTTCACTATATTCTGGACCTGCGTTGTCGCGTAATGCGTCATATGACGCGCCGCGTTAGAAAGTTTAATAAATTATTAAACACAATAAACAATCCTTAAAAAATAAAAGTCTATCATTCATTTTTCATTGCAGTACGCTGCCCAGAAAGCTTCCCGGTTCCCGGACCGGGCGCTACCCACGCAAAAAAACAAAAAAAAAATTATTTTTTTTTGCCCCGCGGGGCCGTTTTAAAGCCTCCACATTAAACCTAGGGGGTCAGGGAGGATCTACTATGCCCCCTTATGGTTATTTGCCCCTTTGTTTTGGCCTCCTCTTGCCTCTCGATCCTACCGAGAGACAAGATGGCGGCAGCTACGGACTTTTTGGAATGTTGACAGACGCCAGAGAACCAATCAGCTTCGCTTCACAAAGCTCCGTTGCGCGAAAAGTACGCGTCCTAGAGCGCTTCCCGGTCCGCTGCTACAGATATATATCTTTTTTTAAACGTTAATTTCTCAAAATCCACTGGAGCACATATATTGAGACCTACAAAAGGCACATCGGGCTACCAGTCCCTACAATTTTGCCAAGTTTCGTGCAAATCTATTCAGCCGTTCGGGCTAAAAGTGAGGCTAACCGCCCTATGGAAAAATCAATGTTAAAAACACGTTTTGGGACCCCCCTTTTTTCTCGGCCCCCCCTTGACGAAACCCCCCCAAATTTTCAGGGGCTGCTCAGAAACAAAATGTGCCATTTTCCTGAAAATTTCAGCCAATTCCGTCCACAAACGCCAAAGTTATTAGACATAGAATTTTCAAAAAACCCATAGGGAAAAAATCCTAACTATATATACCTACTGGCGACCGCCAGTAGGTAATATATATATATATAGATATATATCTATCTATATCTATCTATATATACACACACATGAAACACATACACATGATGCATTTTTTACATCATGTGTATGAGTGCGTGTGTGTATATATATATATATATATATATATATACATACACACACACATACATATGATGTATTTTTTTCATATAAAAGCAGTTAGAAATGTATTTCGGAGAATCAATTTTTAGGTTGAGCAGACGTTGCGTCTGATCGACGACTATTGTTATCCGTTTCTGGGAATGTAGACACGAGAGGGGCACGAGCGCAGATTTCACCTCATGGGCGCGCACGGCGCCGGGCCCATCTCGTGCCTCATATTCCCATGCGCAAACACACTCACACAGCCACACTCACGCATGCGCACATACACAGCCACACGCATACACAGGCACACACACACTGCATACACACACGCACCCCCCCTTAAACAGACCCATGCGCACACAGACAGACACACGCACAGACACACTCGAACACACACAGACACACGCGCGTACACCCTCCCTCCCCTCCCCCTCCACTTACTGGGCTCTTTCTGCCTGTCCCTCGGCAGCCAGCATTCAGCGTGCAGGGTTCCAGGACGTTCTCCCGGCAGTTCCTTCCTGTTTGTTTGCAGGCCCCGCCCACGACCCAACGAAGGCTGCCTGACTTCCGCGAGTTGTAGTGTGCTTTTACATCGGAAGTCGGAATGACGTGGGAAAGGCAAGAAGGAATGCATCAAATATCTAATCCTTGTCTTCCTGACAGGCCGAATGCTACCCTGTTTGTTCTACCAACGAGACACCAATTAGCCTATCTTTTTCACCGAGAGACAGATGAATAAATGTTGAAACAGTTCGAGTTTCATCGAAATCTTCCCTGTGAAAAAGTGACGTTAATTGCAGTGCTTTAAATGAATAGGTGAATTTAGGTAACCGCATTTCTTTCATTTGAGAGGGGGGCACGCGCACGTATAAGCAGGGGTGCAGCACTTTCAGCGGGAGAGTTGTCCGCACGTCATTAGCAGACAGGTGCTCTGGGATGGTGAGTACCCGGGCTACTATTTGTGCGTTTCAAGCATTGGGTGATAAATACTTCGGAAGAACAGAAGAGGGAAACGAAAGGGGTCCTACGTGACACGCACCTGTCAAAAGCGAACCCCCCTTTCTGCGTCTTGGCAGCGTCTGCTATCTTTGGCAGCCGTGTTCCTTTGTCCCCAAGAACCACGGTACCTACTATTTCGATGTGTCCCTAGATACACGGCTGAGCTTGCGCTCGTCAGAATCTAGGTACTCAGATAAGGGCGTGAGCTCACTATGGAAAGGAGTACGTCCACGCTGATCAAGGGCCGATCTGCCTTTTCTTGTACCCGCTCTTTGAGGACTGAACCACCTGTATAGATGCAATTAGAGAATGGATTTCCATACCCAGAACATTGCAGCATGTAAGTCCTCCACGCCACAGAAGTACAGTACCTCCTCCAGAGCCGGACTGGGAACTTAAAACAGCCATGGCACAAAAATAATTCAGCCCCCATTTGCACCGAGTAAGTGACCAGATCATGAGGGGCTCTCCTGTCAGAGGTTAAGCTTAGGTCCAACGCTTGTGCCACACGGCGCATTTCAGCATGAGCCTGAGTGGCGGGCTGTGTATGTGTGTGTTGTTTATTCTGATATACAAATCAACTTCCCTCAGATTTCTTCAGCCCTAAACTACTCCTTCTGTCATGCCGATGCTCACTGTCTCAGCCAACAAAGTTTGCTTTTTCATTGACAACTGTCTACAAAAATACCCCTCTTTCATAAAACTTGGTTTCATAGGCATACACTTTTGTTACGTTGGATCTGCTTACTTTTCTAAATTAAAAATTCGAAAAGAGGCACATTTTCTAACTTTCACTTGAGCACCACTGCATATCAGAGTAACTGAGAGATAATAGATAGGTGCCTTTTGCTTCTAAAAAGGACTGTAATTAAGCGAAAAAAGGACTGTCCATTCTAACGAATGCATCCTTTCCTACAGAAAAACTGTCCTCCCAGCTGTGGCCTACTTGCCCATAAGCAGCCTTTTTTACTAGATATCCATCATATCAAATTAGTCCAGTGAAATAATAAAAGTGATTACGCTTAGAAAGGAGTAGAAAGAGTACTTTTTTTGTAAGTGTGCACACACGCAGTAATGTATGTACAACTCTTACATACACACTTTCTTATACACTCTTTCTCTCTCACACACACACACTCTCTCTGTCACACACACACACTCTCACACACACTCTCTCTCACACACACACACTCTCTCTCTCTCACACACAGTACAGCCTTCTACCACCAACATTCTACCACTCTATCCGCCACCACCCTATCCACCACTCTATGCACCACCACTCTAGTGCACACACTCTAGCGCCCACCACTCGATCCAACTCCACCCTCCAACTCCAAAACTACCCTACAACTCCACCATCCAAACCCACCCTCCTAATCCACCCTCAAAATCCACCCTCCAAAACGACCCTCCAACTCCACACTCCAACTCCACCCTTCAAATCCACCCTCCAAATCCAACTCCACCCTCCAAATCCAACTCCACCCTCCAAATCCAAATCCACCCTCCAAATCCAAATCCACCCTCCAAATCCAAATCCACCCTACAACTCCACCCTACAACTCCACCCTCCAAAACCACCCTCTAACTCCACCCTCCAAATCCACCCTCCAAATCCAACTCCACCCTCCAAATCCAACTCCACACTCCAAATCCAACTCCACACTCCAAATCCAACTCCACACTCCAAATCCAACTCCACACTCCAAATCCAACTCCACACTCCAAATCCAACTCCACCCTCCGAAACCAAATCCACCCTCCAACTCCACCCTCCAACTCCACCCTCTAACTCCACCCTCCAACTCCACCCTCCAACTCCAACTCCACCCTCCAACTCCACCCTCCAACTCCACCCTCCAACTCCACCCTCCAACTCCACCCTCCAACTCCACCCTCCAACTCCACCCTCCAACTCCACCCTCCAACTCCACCCTCCAACTCCACCCTCCAACTCCAACTCCACCCTCCAACTCCACCCTCCAACTCCACCCTCCAACTCCACCCTCCAACTCCACCCTCCAACTCCACCCTCCAACTCCACCCTCCAACTACCATTGTAAATGACAAAGCTATTAATTTCACAATTTTCAAAAATAACACATAAATAACAAATTTGCAATGTACAGGACAAATAACTCAAATTTTCCTAATGCGAGACCTATTGCACTGCAAATGCTTGTTCTAATTGTACATGACAGATAATTTTTTAACATTTTGGAAACATATATATATATATACACATATACAGACATATATATATATATGTATACATACATACATATATGTATACATACATACATATATATATATATATATATATATATATATATACACACACACACATACATACACTGTATTTTTTCATATAAAAGCAAATTAGTTCGAAATGTATTACGGAGAATCAATTTTTCTAATTGTAGAAGAAGTGATCATTTTTTTTTAATTTTGAAAACTTTATTCCCAACTCAGATTTGATATAGGGTACACTACTGAGGCCCATTCCAAATGTAGATTCAGTCGCATATTTAATGTATTTTCTAATTTCTAATTACAATAAATTATTTTTGTTTAGTTATTCCATTTTTTATTTTAATGTAATGCTCTATTTGTATTGCCTTAAATTGCCTTTCATGATTTGGTTTTGCGCCCATGTGTTTTCTCAGTTATTGTTATCCATTTATTCACTTACATTAAGAAAACGTTTTCTAAAATGGTTTCAAAACGGGAAAAAAACTACCATAGTAGAAGTGGTTTATGTGCATGTGATAGTCCTCGGAAACAGCTGCAACGCACCTGAATTATGTGGTCTTCACTAGTGATTTCAATGGCTTCTCGACTCTTTTCTAACGTTGTAAATAAAGAATTGCAAGCCCTGGAAAATATCAAGACAACTTAATTACAACCGGCATATTTTTGTTTGAAAATGTCAAAATAGCAATTGATATATAAAGAGAAACAACACAGATGACGTTATATAAAACCTATTACATGGCAAAATAAATGCAATAAAAAAAATTGCATGAGCTCCAATGTGGCTGGAAACAAAAATTATTCAAACTATATTATTAATTCCTCAAAGATTTGCGGCCAGGCCAAGCTTACAATTAATCGGTAATGCTAAATTTAAATATTTTGTCAATTTTAAATGTGAATTAACAGCTGTCGTGTGATTGCCCTACACAAAGTAAATAAGTAAAGAAAAATGCACCATGTTAAAGTTTATCTTGCATGAAATGAGAACTATGGTTTTAGAACAAGGAACTATGACTGCTAAATTATTACTAGGTTGCAACTTCATCATAACAAGCCTGCTCTCTTGAAGATATTATTCTGTATTTTTGCCTTTTTTATTTAGATTGGTCAAATTACAGAAAGATCGAGAACATTTGGTTAGAACAAGCATACGAAATAACAGTGTGTTGCATTAAAGAAATTAGCCCCTATCCCAATTTATCCGAGCAAGGACTCATAAAGAGTTCTTTTTGGAATAGAGCAACTAAAATTGTAGCAAAAGACTGACTATGAAAAGGTGGAAATACCCATAAAGAGTAGTTCTGGAAACTCAGTTGAGTTCTCTAACAGCTGCAGTCGAACCGTTAAATCAGGTAAAATAAATTAATCACAGCAGTAGTTATGATCGGCATAAAGAAAGAAAGTCTCCTCTCAAAGCATAAGGAAAACAAAGAAATCACTGTTAGCAGTAGCTAATGGCAATTTGTGCCAGCACCACAAAGTACTAAGGGACATGGCAGGGTAGGGGTCCATAGAATGTCTTAACTCTTTAGCTAGGAACATGTACCATATGGAAAGCACAAAACATGTTACATAAATGTTGAATTATTTCTAACCAATAAGAAAGGATCTTTCGATGGTCTGTAGTCTTCTTCCTCGATTCCCATGGTAAATGTCCATGTCAACATGTAGTCATTTTAATGTGGCTACCGCATGTTACAAAAAGATACATCTAGGAATTTCTCATCAGAACCTTTGCAAGCCTACTCTGTTAGCCGTTCGGTGTCCCATGGTGTAACAATGGACTACTCGATGAAATGAACCATTAATATCTAGCATGTCCGGGTAAGATTGTGTAATTTAAACCCATTGCAAGCATTTCCTTTCATTAGTATACTTATTCATTAAAAGCATGTAGCAAAGGAAACTATTGAAAATATAGTGAAACAATGTGTGAGGAAGGAAATAAATAAATTTTGCAGCAAACCACACATTTTGCGAAGATGTCAAGTTAGGGGCAGGGTAAGGGACTCAAGGGGATAGTGGTGTCAGTGGAATGCCTGCCAGGCAAAGTCTAACGTGGGGTTCCTATGGCTTCATTGAGCCAGAAAGTGGGCTAGAAAGAGCCGGCGGTATTGGAAAAATCAGCAGTATGACCTTCCGGAAAGCCACAATTTTTGGTGAGGTCAACAGTGGCCAGGGAAATGGAGAGAATGTCCAGGTCAAATATAGGATTCAGTCTGAGTCAGAAGACGCCAGACCCTTCGAGTGACAGCCTTGAGGTTTCCAGGCTCAATGAAGAGTGTTTGGAACAGGGGAGATAAATCCTCGCAGTCCAATTCAGAAGATGTAGCACACACATTAGCAGATATTGTTTTTCCCATAATAATATAAAATCTACGTTCAGGTGAAGGAGTAGATCTGAGCGGATCATCTCTAAAGGATGGGGGTATGTCTATTAGGCATGAAAAGACAAAGTTAGTCTCTTATCTATATCATATTACTATGGCTCAAGTGAATGAGGCGTCCTGAATTGAAGTTTTGTAGGTGGGGTATTTCTCCTAAGCTTTTAAGGGAAGGGTAACTCCCTCACAATGTCTCTTCCAGTAGAAGACATGCATGGATGTCAGCATTTAGGGGAAATTCATGTTGATTTTAGAAGTTCTTGTGAAGAATCTACGATGCTTTCTGCTGCTATCTGTTTGTTGTATCTAAGAGAAAAGCCACCTTCCAAGAAAGGAACTTCAATTCACATTTGTGTACTGGTTCAAATGGAGGAAGCATCAGCTGGGACAGGCCTGTAATTAATTGCCAAGGTACTGGAGGAGGTTTAACAGGTGGAAAAGCTGTAAAGAGTCCCTTCATAAATTCTTTGATGAGTCAATTAGACAACAGGAAAGCTTGATCTGAACGTCTTCTATATCTAGAAATTGAAGTAAGATGAACCTTTATGGTAGAGTGAGAAAGTCCTGTCTTAGCTAGGTGCAAGAGATAAGGCAGCAGCTGCTCCAGAGATGATGAAAAAGGATGCAATGCTTGAGAGATACACCAAGCACAGAATCTCTTCCATTTAGCTGCGTAACATTTCAGCGTCGAAGGAGCTCAAGACATCCGTAGTATCGAAGAACACTCCTTGGAAAGCCTCAAATCCCCAAATTCAGGGTGGGGAGGAGCCAACCGACAAATGAAGAGAGGGACGTTGTGGATGATCCATTTGGCCCTGGTTCACACAGAGAAGATCCTCCTTTAGAGAATCGGAGCATACTCTGATAGACGATGCAGCTCGATGTACCAGAATTGTCTTGCCCATCCAGGAGCAATAAGAATGAACCAACTTGGCTCTTAATTAGTTTCCCGAAGTACTCGAGGAATGAGTGGAAATGGAGGGAAGGCGTAGGCGAACATCACCATACAAGGAAACTGTAAGGCATCCGCCCACGATTTTGAATGAGGATTCCTGCTTGCGAAAAGAGGACACTTTTTTGTTGAGGAACGTAGTGAACAGATATAATGTTGGGTAACCCCAGGATTGGAAGACCACCTGCAAGTGTTGATTGTTGAGCTCCCATTCGTGACATAGTTTGGAGACCCTGCTGAGAGAGTCGGCCTTCACGTTGTGGACACGGGGCACTTGCTCCACATGCAAGGAGATGTGGTTGGCAAGGCACCATTCCCATATCTGTTGAGCAAGAAGGGAAGGCACTTGAGATCTCATGCCACCTGTTTTGGGAGGTAAAACATTGTTCTAGTATTATCTGTCCTGACAAGTACTGACCAACCCTTGGTCCGACGCAAGAAGGCTTTCAGACCCAGGAATACTGCCCTGAGTCCCAGAAGGTTTATGTGGCACTCCGAATCCTGTTTGGACCACTTGCCATGAACCTGTAATTCTTGAAGGTGAACCACCCCATCCGTCCATTGACACATCCAAGGTCATCACCAGCTGCGGCACAGTGTGAATGAAAGAGACCTCGCGAAACGTTTTCCTTGGCCATCCATCAGGTCATTGTGTCTCTCATTGCTGCTGAAACGTGAACCTTGTCATTGATTGAACCTTGAGACTGAATGCACTGTGCATTGAGCTGCTCCTGCAGCGGTCGCATACGGAGACGGCAATTGGGGATTAGCGGGGTGCAAAAGGACATTATCCCCAGCGTGGCATTGTACTGTCTCACAGAAACTACCTTTTTTGTTGAAAGAAGCTTTGTCATACTCTGAATACGCAATATTCTCTCTTGAGTGGGAAAGGCCTTGCCGAGATCTGTGTCGAGAAGTAACCAGAAAAATCAGCGATTTGGCTGGGATAATATATGATTTTTCCAGATTGAAGCGAAGACCAAGAGACTGGAAGAGATCTCAATAGGTTCTTGTTGAAATTTCTGCCTCTTGAAACTTCAGAGCTTTTATGAGCCAATCATCCAGGTATTGAAATAGTTGATGACCTGAACGTCTTATAAAGGCTGCTAGCACTTTCATGCACTTGGTGATTACCCTGGGAGCGGATTTCAAACCGAATGGAAGCACTTTAGATTGGTAATGGCGCCCTGCCTCTTTGAACCTGAGAACATTTTGATGCTAAGGGTGGATGGGAGGATGGGAATATGAAAATAGGCATCGAGGAGATGACGAGAAGCCAGATAATACCCTTTTCCATGAGAAGAATCTCCTGAAGAGAAAGCAACCTGAAATATTGTTTTTTGATTAACTTGTTCAGCATTCTGAGGTTCATGACCTGTATCCATTTTCCCGTTTTCTTTTTGATGAGGAAGAATTGAGAGTAAAACCCCTGACTTTGTTGGCTGAGGGCTACTTTGTCTATGGCCTGCATGAGAAGAAGCCATAGTATCTCCATTATGAGATCGGGAAGATGATGCACCTGAACTTTCAGCGGTGAAACATTTGGAGGATGCTTCATGAATTCTAGGGTGTTGCCATGCTGGAAGATGTCTAGAACCCATTTGTCTGAAGAAATGGAACTCTATTTCAGAAAGGATGTGGAGAAGACAGCATTATGGCTTGGGACTATGGTGGCAGGGGCCTGATGAACTTCATTGCCTCCTCTTGCCTCTAGTGTCCTGACGGTCTCGAATAAGACTGAGCAGCGTTAGATTGAAAAAAATGGTTGTATGGCTGGTAGGATATCTGCGGATATGGCTGATACTGTTGTGGAAATTGCAGACGGGATAAGAACTGCCCCCGCACTCTACCCCGAAAGGACATAAAACGGCGCTGCTGAAGACTGCCAAAGGCCGTGTCCGTGTTTATGGATTGTAGTGCCACGTCTATGTGCTTACCAAACAAGCACTCTCCATCAAATGGCATGTCGAGTAGTTTAGCTTAAATATTCGGATGAAAGGTGGTTGCCCTTAGACATCCATGGTGATGCAGAACCGCTGCTCCTGCCCTGTGGTGAAACACAGTAGAGGAAACGTTCATGTCAACTTCAATGAGCTCCAAAGACGCTCTTTCTGCTTCCAACAAAATGTCCTCAGCCACTTTCTTTTTATCATCCGGGAGATACACCAACAGGGTAGAGATGTCTGACCACATCTGTCAGTCATATCTCCCTAGAATGGCCATGCCATTAGAGGCTCTAGTGGAGGTGGTCGCCAACGCAGAGAACCTCTTACCAATATTGTCGAGGCGGAGCCCCTCCTTGTCCTGTGGAGCAGTACACGGAGACGCTAGATTCTTGACTCTTCTTTGCGCTGCCTGCATCATGACAGAATCCCGCCTCCGATGGCTAATGAGGCATGCGGGCGAGTTGTCAAGAGCCTTGTATTTTCTATCCAGTTTTGGAATTACAGCTGGAACAGAAGCATGTGTTCTTGCCATAGAAAATCCACTATTGGGATTGCCCATACAGACCATTGGGTGCCTGGCTTAAAATCATATAGGAAACATTCAGTTTGTTGTTTAGCCTACGTTATCAAACGTTTGGAGGCACGCTCCAGAAGATTATGAAATCCCCCAATATCTGAAGGAGGGGAATCCGCAGAAGGAGGGATAGGAGATGGAGGTATGTGGTCTATATAGTCATCCCACTCATCATGGGCATCTGTGTACTTCTCCATCCTCTGCTGTTGTTCAGCATCTTGGGTATCCTCCGTGATGACTATAGAAGGAGGGATAACTTTTTCCCTGATAGATTTGGGAGTGCTTTGGCCAATGAGACACAAGAAACCACTTGGGGAGGTACAGGTCTCTGAAGAGCATTTGCGTCCGGGAAACGTCTGTAATAATCATCGATTACCAGGGAAACTGGAACGTTCACCGACGGCTCCCTAAAATGATGACACTCTTCCTCCCTATCATCATACAGGTAATTTATCCGTCCGCTGCATAGCAGAAGTATCTCTCTCCGCAAAAGAATATTCTCCTGCCAGGTAAGACGATGGAACATTGTCCTCATCATCAGAATCTTGGCACTTGAGCCTCAACTGTGATGGACTGTAAACAGGGCCAAACAAACCTTCATCCTCTTGAAGTCTAAAAGGCGAGCAGGAGCAAAGGAGAAATCTTGCAAAAATCCTGAATTTGCTTGGGCTGAAGGTGGCAAATATTTCCCTCTGCCGACGGACCCATCGACGGGCTAGACAACGGTGCCGTCACTGCTGTAATCGTCTGCGACACCGTCGACGGTGAATGGTTGATATTCATCTGTGGGGCAGTCATCAGAATCGTCGATGGAGCAGTGGTCGGTGGTGAAATTTCCGTAGACGGAGAAGGCCTTGTGGACAATAAAGTCGTTGTTATTGTCTGCAGTGATCCCGCCGACATTGCAGCCCTCAACGTCTTAACTGTCGTCTTAGTGGCTGTCTACTGTGCAAAAACCTCAGATTTGCTTGAGGAGGTTTGAATCTTCGACAACGCAGCCATCAACGGGCGAGAAGACTGGTCCCTGACGGAGTCAGAGAAACAGAAGCTGGAGCAGAAAAATACTTTGAAGTCTATGACTGAAGTTTTTTGTGGTGTTTCACCCCAGATTTGTCCTGGGACTTGGGTTTCTTATAGTACCCATGATGAGAAGAGGAACTGTCTTACTTTCTTTTCCTTGAGGAAGAATGGGCTGCAGGTTCTGACTCAGAGTCTGAAGAAGCCTTCCTCTTCTGGAGCCAGAGTAGTAGTAGCCTACCCTCTCTGTCCTTGAGTGTTTTAGCAGAAAACGTGTGACAATATTTGCATTCCCTGGGTTTGTGGTCAGGGTAGAGGCAATATAGGCAGTTTTTGTGGGGACCTTCAGAGCACAGCCTGAAGGGGAAGGGAACTCTGGTGTCTCTGCTGTAATTGGCAGAACTTCGGATGTTATAGAATAAGGTTGAAGGGTTACTTAAGTGAGTTTTCTGTTCTATGGAGGTCTATGCTGATGTTTAAAAACTGCTATTTCGACTGCTACAGTGGGACTCCCACCATGACGGCGGGGGAGTTTCAAGCATGTGAATCTATAAAAGATACAATACTGGAGAATTAGAGTTACTGTAGAAAATGAAAGGGAAAAATAGACATAAAATGAAATGTAAGGCTTGGGAAAATTAATAACAAGCATTTGCAATGCAATAGGTCTCGCATTAGGAAAGTTTGAGCTATTAGTATTGTAAATGACACATTTTTTATTTATGTGTTGGTTTTGAAAATAGCAAAATTAATAGCTTTGTCATTTACAATGCCAATAGTTATAACTTTCGCAAATGTGACAACTATAGCATTTGTAATGCAATATGTGTTGTATTTAGGTGACTTAGATGTATTGCTATTACACATAACAATGGCTTTTAATTTTTTTTAAATATTTAATACGTAAATAAAAATTATTGTTATTTATAATGGCAATAGCTTAAACTTTTGTAAATAACTTTTGTGAAGATTATGTTCAGTGTATTTTATTGTGACGAAAATTCAAGAACAGAAGTGAAATATTAACATCTTTTTGTGACATTTATAATAAAGATTGAAACATTGAGAGAACATATTTGAACCAGTTGTTATATGGTTGCACAGATTGATGCTGTAGTGGCGCTGAGTGATGTGGTGGCGACGAGTGATGCTGTGGCGTTCTGTGATGCTGTGGTAGCGCATAGTGATGTTGTGGTGCCCCTGAGTGATGCTGTGGTGGTGCTGAGTGATGCTGTGGTGATGCGATAGATAGAGTGAGTGTGATAGATAGATAGATAGAGTGTGATAGATAGATTGAGTGAGTGCCATAGATAGATAGAGTGATGGCGATAGATAGAGGGAGGGAGGGCGATAGATAGAGGGAGGGAGGGCGATAGATAGAGGGAGGGAGGGCGATAGATAGATAGAGGGAGGGCGATAGATAGATAGAGGGAGGGCGATAGATAGATAGAGGGAGGGCGATAGATAGATAGAGTGAGGGCGATAGATAGATAGAGGGAGGGAGGGTGATAGATAGATAGAGGGAGGGAGGGCGATAGATAGATAGAGGGAGGGCGATAGATAGATAGAGTGAGGGCGATAGATAGATAGAGTGAGGGCGATAGATAGATAGAGTGAGGGCGATAGATAGATAGAGTGAGGGCGATAGATAGATAGAGTGAGGGCGATAGAGATAGATAGATAGATAAGATAGATAGATAGATAGATAGATAGATAGATAGATAGATAGATAGAGTGAGGGTGATAGATAGAGTGAGGGAGATAGATAGAGTGAGGGAGATAGATAGATAGATAGATAGATAGATAGATAGATAGATAGATAGATAGATAGATAGAGAGAGAGAGAGAGAGAGAGAGAGAGAGAGAGAGAGAGAGA